>NC_140029.1:53077158-54498385 GCF_963513975.1 Fringilla coelebs
GGTTCGGTCCATGTCCCAGAAGCTATGGCATCCCATGCCTTTTGGAGGCTTTGATTTGGCGACGATTTTATTTTCTTTTTCTTTTCTTTTCTTTTCTTTCTTTTTTTTCAGTATCCATGTTATGTCTCTGATATCTTGGCCTCAAAGTTGTGTCTTCCTCCTTGTTTTTCTGCCCTGCTTTTGCAGCATCTGTGAGGTTAGTTTTGGCATGTTTTCCTTCTTTTGCACTGCCACTGGTTTCCTCCCGGCCCACTTTCTTGTAGGCAGCAAAAGTCCCAATTTTCTGGTTTGTCCATCGCATTTCATTTGATCCTATCTTCTTTTCCAGAGTGTTGGTAAGCCTTTCTTTTGTGGTTCGCAAGATTCCCTTTCCCTTCCCGAAAGGAAATTTCATTTCCTTTCGGGAAGGGAAAGGGAATCTTGCGATTTCAATGGGGATCAATTGGGCAATCTTTGGTCCATGTCCCGGCACTTGATGGCATCCCATGCCTTGTGATGGTTTTCAGTTTGGCGACGATTTTTCTTTTCCTTTTTTCTTTTTTTCAGGATCCGTGCCATGTCTCTGATATCTTCCCCTCCAAGCTGCGTCTTCCTCCTTGATGTTTTTCTCCTGATTGTGGAGCATCTGTGAGCTTAGTTTTTGCATGTTTATGTCCATTGCAGTGCACGGCAGTTCATTCTGGTCCGATTTCTGGCAGTCACTAAATTTCAGAAATTCCTTCCTTTTTTTCTGCAATTTCAGTTCCTTTGATCCTATCTGCATGGCAGAGCACTTGCAAGTCCTTCCTTTCTGTTTCCAAGATTTGAAAGGGGGTCAATTCTTTCATGGTTCGGTCCATGTCCCAGAAGCTATGGCATCCCATGCCTTTTGGAGGCTTTGATTTGGCGACGATTTTATTTTCTTTTTCTTTTCTTTTCTTTTCTTTCTTTTTTTTCAGTATCCATGTTATGTCTCTGATATCTTGGCCTCAAAGTTGTGTCTTCCTCCTTGTTTTTCTGCCCTGCTTTTGCAGCATCTGTGAGGTTAGTTTTGGCATGTTTTCCTTCTTTTGCACTGCCACTGGTTTCCTCCCGGCCCACTTTCTTGTAGGCAGCAAAAGTCCCAATTTTCTGGTTTGTCCATCGCATTTCATTTGATCCTATCTTCTTTTCCAGAGTGTTGGTAAGCCTTTCTTTTGTGGTTCGCAAGATTCCCTTTCCCTTCCCGAAAGGAAATGTCATTTCCTTTCGGGAAGGGAAAGGGAATCTTGCGATTTCAATGGGGATCAATTGGGCAATCTTTGGTCCATGTCCCGGCACTTGATGGCATCCCATGCCTTTTGATGGTTTTCAGTTTGGCGACGATTTTTCTTTTCCTTTTTTCTTTTTTTCAGGATCCGTGCCATGTCTCTGATATCTTCCCCTCCAAGCTGCGTCTTCCTCCTTGATGTTTTTCTCCTGATTGTGGAGCATCTGTGAGCTTAGTTTTTGCATGTTTATGTCCATTGCAGTGCACGGCAGTTCATTCTGGTCCGATTTCTGGCAGTCACTAAATTTCAGAAATTCCTTCCTTTTTTTCTGCAATTTCAGTTCCTTTGATCCTATCTGCATGGCAGAGCACTTGCAAGTCCTTCCTTTCTGTTTCCAACATTTGAAAGGGGGTCAATTCTTTCATGGTTCGGTCCATGTCCCAGAAGCTATGGCATCCCATGCCTTTTGGAGACTTTGATTTGGCGACGATTTTATTTTCTTTTTCTTTTCTTTTCTTTTCTTTCTTTTTTTTCAGTATCCATGTTATGTCTCTGATATCTTGGCCTCAAAGTTGTGTCTTCCTCCTTGTTTTTCTGCCCTGCTTTTGCAGCATCTGTGAGGTTAGTTTTGGCATGTTTTCCTTCTTTTGCACTGCCACTGGTTTCCTCCCGGCCCACTTTCTTGTAGGCAGCAAAAGTCCCAATTTTCTGGTTTGTCCATCGCATTTCATTTGATCCTATCTTCTTTTCCAGAGTGTTGGTAAGCCTTTCTTTTGTGGTTCGCAAGATTCCCTTTCCCTTCCCGAAAGGAAATTTCATTTCCTTTCGGGAAGGGAAAGGGAATCTTGCGATTTCAATGGGGATCAATTGGGCAATCTTTGGTCCATGTCCCGGCACTTGATGGCATCCCATGCCTTGTGATGGTTTTCAGTTTGGCGACGATTTTTCTTTTCCTTTTTTCTTTTTTTCAGGATCCGTGCCATGTCTCTGATATCTTCCCCTCCAAGCTGCGTCTTCCTCCTTGATGTTTTTCTCCTGATTGTGGAGCATCTGTGAGCTTAGTTTTTGCATGTTTATGTCCATTGCAGTGCACGGCAGTTCATTCTGGTCCGATTTCTGGCAGTCACTAAATTTCAGAAATTCCTTCCTTTTTTTCTGCAATTTCAGTTCCTTTGATCCTATCTGCATGGCAGAGCACTTGCAAGTCCTTCCTTTCTGTTTCCAACATTTGAAAGGGGGTCAATTCTTTCATGGTTCGGTCCATGTCCCAGAAGCTATGGCATCCCATGCCTTTTGGAGACTTTGATTTGGCGACGATTTTATTTTCTTTTTCTTTTCTTTTCTTTTCTTTCTTTTTTTTCAGTATCCATGTTATGTCTCTGATATCTTGGCCTCAAAGTTGTGTCTTCCTCCTTGTTTTTCTGCCCTGCTTTTGCAGCATCTGTGAGGTTAGTTTTGGCATGTTTTCCTTCTTTTGCACTGCCACTGGTTTCCTCCCGGCCCACTTTCTTGTAGGCAGCAAAGGTCCCAATTTTCTGGTTTGTCCATCGCATTTCATTTGATCCTATCTTCTTTTCCAGAGTGTTGGTAAGCCTTTCTTTTGTGGTTCGCAAGATTCCCTTTCCCTTCCCGAAAGGAAATGTCATTTCCTTTCGGGAAGGGAAAGGGAATCTTGCGATTTCAATGGGGATCAATTGGGCAATCTTTGGTCCATGTCCCGGCACTTGATGGCATCCCATGCCTTTTGATGGTTTTCAGTTTGGCGACGATTTTTCTTTTCCTTTTTTCTTTTTTTCAGGATCCGTGCCATGTCTCTGATATCTTCCCCTCCAAGCTGCGTCTTCCTCCTTGATGTTTTTCTCCTGATTGTGGAGCATCTGTGAGCTTAGTTTTTGCATGTTTATGTCCATTGCAGTGCACGGCAGTTCATTCTGGTCCGATTTCTGGCAGTCACTAAATTTCAGAAATTCCTTCCTTTTTTTCTGCAATTTCAGTTCCTTTGATCCTATCTGCATGGCAGAGCACTTGCAAGTCCTTCCTTTCTGTTTCCAACATTTGAAAGGGGGTCAATTCTTTCATGGTTCGGTCCATGTCCCAGAAGCTATGGCATCCCATGCCTTTTGGAGACTTTGATTTGGCGACGATTTTATTTTCTTTTTCTTTTCTTTTCTTTTCTTTCTTTTTTTTCAGTATCCATGTTATGTCTCTGATATCTTGGCCTCAAAGTTGTGTCTTCCTCCTTGTTTTTCTGCCCTGCTTTTGCAGCATCTGTGAGGTTAGTTTTGGCATGTTTTCCTTCTTTTGCACTGCCACTGGTTTCCTCCCGGCCCACTTTCTTGTAGGCAGCAAAAGTCCCAATTTTCTGGTTTGTCCATCGCATTTCATTTGATCCTATCTTCTTTTCCAGAGTGTTGGTAAGCCTTTCTTTTGTGGTTCGCAAGATTCCCTTTCCCTTCCCGAAAGGAAATTTCATTTCCTTTCGGGAAGGGAAAGGGAATCTTGCGATTTCAATGGGGATCAATTGGGCAATCTTTGGTCCATGTCCCGGCACTTGATGGCATCCCATGCCTTTTGATGGTTTTCAGTTTGGCGACGATTTTTCTTTTCCTTTTTTCTTTTTTTCAGGATCCGTGCCATGTCTCTGATATCTTCCCCTCCAAGCTGCGTCTTCCTCCTTGATGTTTTTCTCCTGATTGTGGAGCATCTGTGAGCTTAGTTTTTGCATGTTTATGTCCATTGCAGTGCACGGCAGTTCATTCTGGTCCGATTTCTGGCAGTCACTAAATTTCAGAAATTCCTTCCTTTTTTTCTGCAATTTCAGTTCCTTTGATCCTATCTGCATGGCAGAGCACTTGCAAGTCCTTCCTTTCTGTTTCCAACATTTGAAAGGGGGTCAATTCTTTCATGGTTCGGTCCATGTCCCAGAAGCTATGGCATCCCATGCCTTTTGGAGACTTTGATTTGGCGACGATTTTATTTTCTTTTTCTTTTCTTTTCTTTTCTTTCTTTTTTTTCAGTATCCATGTTATGTCTCTGATATCTTGGCCTCAAAGTTGTGTCTTCCTCCTTGTTTTTCTGCCCTGCTTTTGCAGCATCTGTGAGGTTAGTTTTGGCATGTTTTCCTTCTTTTGCACTGCCACTGGTTTCCTCCCGGCCCACTTTCTTGTAGGCAGCAAAGGTCCCAATTTTCTGGTTTGTCCATCGCATTTCATTTGATCCTATCTTCTTTTCCAGAGTGTTGGTAAGCCTTTCTTTTGTGGTTCGCAAGATTCCCTTTCCCTTCCCGAAAGGAAATGTCATTTCCTTTCGGGAAGGGAAAGGGAATCTTGCGATTTCAATGGGGATCAATTGGGCAATCTTTGGTCCATGTCCCGGCACTTGATGGCATCCCATGCCTTTTGATGGTTTTCAGTTTGGCGACGATTTTTCTTTTCCTTTTTTCTTTTTTTCAGGATCCGTGCCATGTCTCTGATATCTTCCCCTCCAAGCTGCGTCTTCCTCCTTGATGTTTTTCTCCTGATTGTGGAGCATCTGTGAGCTTAGTTTTTGCATGTTTATGTCCATTGCAGTGCACGGCAGTTCATTCTGGTCCGATTTCTGGCAGTCACTAAATTTCAGAAATTCCTTCCTTTTTTTCTGCAATTTCAGTTCCTTTGATCCTATCTGCATGGCAGAGCACTTGCAAGTCCTTCCTTTCTGTTTCCAACATTTGAAAGGGGGTCAATTCTTTCATGGTTCGGTCCATGTCCCAGAAGCTATGGCATCCCATGCCTTTTGGAGACTTTGATTTGGCGACGATTTTATTTTCTTTTTCTTTTCTTTTCTTTTCTTTCTTTTTTTTCAGTATCCATGTTATGTCTCTGATATCTTGGCCTCAAAGTTGTGTCTTCCTCCTTGTTTTTCTGCCCTGCTTTTGCAGCATCTGTGAGGTTAGTTTTGGCATGTTTTCCTTCTTTTGCACTGCCACTGGTTTCCTCCCGGCCCACTTTCTTGTAGGCAGCAAAAGTCCCAATTTTCTGGTTTGTCCATCGCATTTCATTTGATCCTATCTTCTTTTCCAGAGTGTTGGTAAGCCTTTCTTTTGTGGTTCGCAAGATTCCCTTTCCCTTCCCGAAAGGAAATTTCATTTCCTTTCGGGAAGGGAAAGGGAATCTTGCGATTTCAATGGGGATCAATTGGGCAATCTTTGGTCCATGTCCCGGCACTTGATGGCATCCCATGCCTTGTGATGGTTTTCAGTTTGGCGACGATTTTTCTTTTCCTTTTTTCTTTTTTTCAGGATCCGTGCCATGTCTCTGATATCTTCCCCTCCAAGCTGCGTCTTCCTCCTTGATGTTTTTCTCCTGATTGTGGAGCATCTGTGAGCTTAGTTTTTGCATGTTTATGTCCATTGCAGTGCACGGCAGTTCATTCTGGTCCGATTTCTGGCAGTCACTAAATTTCAGAAATTCCTTCCTTTTTTTCTGCAATTTCAGTTCCTTTGATCCTATCTGCATGGCAGAGCACTTGCAAGTCCTTCCTTTCTGTTTCCAACATTTGAAAGGGGGTCAATTCTTTCATGGTTCGGTCCATGTCCCAGAAGCTATGGCATCCCATGCCTTTTGGAGGCTTTGATTTGGCGACGATTTTATTTTCTTTTTCTTTTCTTTTCTTTCTTTTTTTTCAGTATCCATGTTATGTCTCTGATATCTTGGCCTCAAAGTTGTGTCTTCCTCCTTGTTTTTCTGCCCTGCTTTTGCAGCATCTGTGAGGTTAGTTTTGGCATGTTTTCCTTCTTTTGCACTGCCACTGGTTTCCTCCCGGCCCACTTTCTTGTAGGCAGCAAAAGTCCCAATTTTCTGGTTTGTCCATCGCATTTCATTTGATCCTATCTTCTTTTCCAGAGTGTTGGTAAGCCTTTCTTTTGTGGTTCGCAAGATTCCCTTTCCCTTCCCGAAAGGAAATGTCATTTCCTTTCGGGAAGGGAAAGGGAATCTTGCGATTTCAATGGGGATCAATTGGGCAATCTTTGGTCCATGTCCCGGCACTTGATGGCATCCCATGCCTTTTGATGGTTTTCAGTTTGGCGACGATTTTTCTTTTCCTTTTTTCTTTTTTTCAGGATCCGTGCCATGTCTCTGATATCTTCCCCTCCAAGCTGCGTCTTCCTCCTTGATGTTTTTCTCCTGATTGTGGAGCATCTGTGAGCTTAGTTTTTGCATGTTTATGTCCATTGCAGTGCACGGCAGTTCATTCTGGTCCGATTTCTGGCAGTCACTAAATTTCAGAAATTCCTTCCTTTTTTTCTGCAATTTCAGTTCCTTTGATCCTATCTGCATGGCAGAGCACTTGCAAGTCCTTCCTTTCTGTTTCCAACATTTGAAAGGGGGTCAATTCTTTCATGGTTCGGTCCATGTCCCAGAAGCTATGGCATCCCATGCCTTTTGGAGACTTTGATTTGGCGACGATTTTATTTTCTTTTTCTTTTCTTTTCTTTTCTTTCTTTTTTTTCAGTATCCATGTTATGTCTCTGATATCTTGGCCTCAAAGTTGTGTCTTCCTCCTTGTTTTTCTGCCCTGCTTTTGCAGCATCTGTGAGGTTAGTTTTGGCATGTTTTCCTTCTTTTGCACTGCCACTGGTTTCCTCCCGGCCCACTTTCTTGTAGGCAGCAAAAGTCCCAATTTTCTGGTTTGTCCATCGCATTTCATTTGATCCTATCTTCTTTTCCAGAGTGTTGGTAAGCCTTTCTTTTGTGGTTCGCAAGATTCCCTTTCCCTTCCCGAAAGGAAATTTCATTTCCTTTCGGGAAGGGAAAGGGAATCTTGCGATTTCAATGGGGATCAATTGGGCAATCTTTGGTCCATGTCCCGGCACTTGATGGCATCCCATGCCTTTTGATGGTTTTCAGTTTGGCGACGATTTTTCTTTTCCTTTTTTCTTTTTTTCAGGATCCGTGCCATGTCTCTGATATCTTCCCCTCCAAGCTGCGTCTTCCTCCTTGATGTTTTTCTCCTGATTGTGGAGCATCTGTGAGCTGAGTTTTTGCATGTTTATGTCCATTGCAGTGCACGGCAGTTCATTCTGGTCCGATTTCTGGCAGTCACTAAATTTCAGAAATTCCTTCCTTTTTTTCTGCAATTTCAGTTCCTTTGATCCTATCTGCATGGCAGAGCACTTGCAAGTCCTTCCTTTCTGTTTCCAACATTTGAAAGGGGGTCAATTCTTTCATGGTTCGGTCCATGTCCCAGAAGCTATGGCATCCCATGCCTTTTGGAGACTTTGATTTGGCGACGATTTTATTTTCTTTTTCTTTTCTTTTCTTTTCTTTCTTTTTTTTCAGTATCCATGTTATGTCTCTGATATCTTGGCCTCAAAGTTGTGTCTTCCTCCTTGTTTTTCTGCCCTGCTTTTGCAGCATCTGTGAGGTTAGTTTTGGCATGTTTTCCTTCTTTTGCACTGCCACTGGTTTCCTCCCGGCCCACTTTCTTGTAGGCAGCAAAAGTCCCAATTTTCTGGTTTGTCCATCGCATTTCATTTGATCCTATCTTCTTTTCCAGAGTGTTGGTAAGCCTTTCTTTTGTGGTTCGCAAGATTCCCTTTCCCTTCCCGAAAGGAAATGTCATTTCCTTTCGGGAAGGGAAAGGGAATCTTGCGATTTCAATGGGGATCAATTGGGCAATCTTTGGTCCATGTCCCGGCACTTGATGGCATCCCATGCCTTTTGATGGTTTTCAGTTTGGCGACGATTTTTCTTTTCCTTTTTTCTTTTTTTCAGGATCCGTGCCATGTCTCTGATATCTTCCCCTCCAAGCTGCGTCTTCCTCCTTGATGTTTTTCTCCTGATTGTGGAGCATCTGTGAGCTTAGTTTTTGCATGTTTATGTCCATTGCAGTGCACGGCAGTTCATTCTGGTCCGATTTCTGGCAGTCACTAAATTTCAGAAATTCCTTCCTTTTTTTCTGCAATTTCAGTTCCTTTGATCCTATCTGCATGGCAGAGCACTTGCAAGTCCTTCCTTTCTGTTTCCAACATTTGAAAGGGGGTCAATTCTTTCATGGTTCGGTCCATGTCCCAGAAGCTATGGCATCCCATGCCTTTTGGTGGCTTTGATTTGGCGACGATTTTATTTTCTTTTTCTTTTCTTTTCTTTTTTTTCTTTTTTTTCAGTATCCATGTTATGTCTCTGATATCTTGGCCTCAAAGTTGTGTCTTCCTCCTTGTTTTTCTGCCCTGCTTTTGCAGCATCTGTGAGGTTAGTTTTGGCATGTTTTCCTTCTTTTGCACTGCCACTGGTTTCCTCCCGGCCCACTTTCTTGTAGGCAGCAAAAGTCCCAATTTTCTGGTTTGTCCATCGCATTTCATTTGATCCTATCTTCTTTTCCAGAGTGTTGGTAAGCCTTTCTTTTGTGGTTCGCAAGATTCCCTTTCCCTTCCCGAAAGGAAATTTCATTTCCTTTCGGGAAGGGAAAGGGAATCTTGCGATTTCAATGGGGATCAATTGGGCAATCTTTGGTCCATGTCCCGGCACTTGATGGCATCCCATGCCTTTTGATGGTTTTCAGTTTGGCGACGATTTTTCTTTTCCTTTTTTCTTTTTTTCAGGATCCGTGCCATGTCTCTGATATCTTCCCCTCCAAGCTGCGTCTTCCTCCTTGATGTTTTTCTCCTGATTGTGGAGCATCTGTGAGCTTAGTTTTTGCATGTTTATGTCCATTGCAGTGCACGGCAGTTCATTCTGGTCCAATTTCTGGCAGTCACTAAATTTCAGAAATTCCTTCCTTTTTTTCTGCAATTTCAGTTCCTTTGATCCTATCTGCATGGCAGAGCACTTGCAAGTCCTTCCTTTCTGTTTCCAACATTTGAAAGGGGGTCAATTCTTTCATGGTTCGGTCCATGTCCCAGAAGCTATGGCATCCCATGCCTTTTGGAGACTTTGATTTGGCGACGATTTTATTTTCTTTCTCTTTTCTTTTCTTTTTTTTCTTTTTTTTCAGTATCCATGTTATGTCTCTGATATCTTGGCCTCAAAGTTGTGTCTTCCTCCTTGTTTTTCTGCCCTGCTTTTGCAGCATCTGTGAGGTTAGTTTTGGCATGTTTTCCTTCTTTTGCACTGCCACTGGTTTCCTCCCGGCCCACTTTCTTGTAGGCAGCAAAAGTCCCAATTTTCTGGTTTGTCCATCGCATTTCATTTGATCCTATCTTCTTTTCCAGAGTGTTGGTAAGCCTTTCTTTTGTGGTTCGCAAGATTCCCTTTCCCTTCCCGAAAGGAAATTTCATTTCCTTTCGGGAAGGGAAAGGGAATCTTGCGATTTCAATGGGGATCAATTGGGCAATCTTTGGTCCATGTCCCGGCACTTGATGGCATCCCATGCCTTTTGATGGTTTTCAGTTTGGCGACGATTTTTCTTTTCCTTTTTTCTTTTTTTCAGGATCCGTGCCATGTCTCTGATATCTTCCCCTCCAAGCTGCGTCTTCCTCCTTGATGTTTTTCTCCTGATTGTGGAGCATCTGTGAGCTTAGTTTTTGCATGTTTATGTCCATTGCAGTGCACGGCAGTTCATTCTGGTCCGATTTCTGGCAGTCACTAAATTTCAGAAATTCCTTCCTTTTTTTCTGCAATTTCAGTTCCTTTGATCCTATCTGCATGGCAGAGCACTTGCAAGTCCTTCCTTTCTGTTTCCAACATTTGAAAGGGGGTCAATTCTTTCATGGTTCGGTCCATGTCCCAGAAGCTATGGCATCCCATGCCTTTTGGAGACTTTGATTTGGCGACGATTTTATTTTCTTTTTCTTTTCTTTTTTTTCTTTTTTTTCAGTATCCATGTTATGTCTCTGATATCTTGGCCTCAAAGTTGTGTCTTCCTCCTTGTTTTTCTGCCCTGCTTTTGCAGCATCTGTGAGGTTAGTTTTGGCATGTTTTCCTTCTTTTGCACTGCCACTGGTTTCCTCCCGGCCCACTTTCTTGTAGGCAGCAAAAGTCCCAATTTTCTGGTTTGTCCATCGCATTTCATTTGATCCTATCTTCTTTTCCAGAGTGTTGGTAAGCCTTTCTTTTGTGGTTCGCAAGATTCCCTTTCCCTTCCCGAAAGGAAATTTCATTTCCTTTCGGGAAGGGAAAGGGAATCTTGCGATTTCAATGGGGATCAATTGGGCAATCTTTGGTCCATGTCCCGGCACTTGATGGCATCCCATGCCTTTTGATGGTTTTCAGTTTGGCGACGATTTTTCTTTTCCTTTTTTCTTTTTTTCAGGATCCGTGCCATGTCTCTGATATCTTCCCCTCCAAGCTGCGTCTTCCTCCTTGATGTTTTTCTCCTGATTGTGGAGCATCTGTGAGCTTAGTTTTTGCATATTTATGTCCATTGCAGTGCACGGCAGTTCATTCTGGTCCGATTTCTGGCAGTCACTAAATTTCAGAAATTCCTTCCTTTTTTTCTGCAATTTCAGTTCCTTTGATCCTATCTGCATGGCAGAGCACTTGCAAGTCCTTCCTTTCTGTTTCCAACATTTGAAAGGGGGTCTATTCTTTCATGGTTCGGTCCATGTCCCAGAAGCTATGGCATCCCATGCCTTTTGGAGGCTTTGATTTGGCGACGATTTTATTTTCTTTTTCTTTTCTTTTCTTTTCTTTCTTTTTTTTCAGTATCCATGTTATGTCTCTGATATCTTGGCCTCAAAGTTGTGTCTTCCTCCTTGTTTTTCTGCCCTGCTATTGCAGCATCTGTGAGGTTAGTTTTGGCATGTTTTCCTTCTTTTGCACTGCCACTGGTTTCCTCCCGGCCCACTTTCTTGTAGGCAGCAAAAGTCCCAATTTTCTGGTTTGTCCATCGCATTTCATTTGATCCTATCTTCTTTTCCAGAGTGTTGGTAAGCCTTTCTTTTGTGGTTTGCAAGATTCCCTTTCCCTTCCCAAAAGGAAATTTCATTTCCTTTCGGGAAGGGAAAGGGAATCTTGCGATTTCAATGGGGATCAATTGGGCAATCTTTGGTCCATGTCCCGGCACTTGATGCCATCCCATGCCTTTTGATGGTTTTCAGTTTGGCGACGATTTTTCTTTTCCTTTTTTCTTTTTTTCAGGATCCGTGCCATGTCTCTGATATCTTCCCCTCCAAGCTGCGTCTTCCTCCTTGATGTTTTTCTCCTGATTGTGGAGCATCTGTGAGCTTAGTTTTTGCATGTTTATGTCCATTGCAGTGCACGGCAGTTCATTCTGGTCCGATTTCTGGCAGTCACTAAATTTCAGAAATTCCTTCCTTTTTTTCTGCAATTTCAGTTCCTTTGATCCTATCTGCATGGCAGAGCACTTGCAAGTCCTTCCTTTCTGTTTCCAACATTTGAAAGGGGGTCAATTCTTTCATGGTTCGGTCCATGTCCCAGAAGCTATGGCATCCCATGCCTTTTGGTGGCTTTGATTTGGCGACGATTTTATTTTCTTTTTCTTTTCTTTTTTTTCTTTTTTTTCAGTATCCATGTTATGTCTCTGATATCTTGGCCTCAAAGTTGTGTCTTCCTCCTTGTTTTTCTGCCCTGCTTTTGCAGCATCTGTGAGGTTAGTTTTGGCATGTTTTCCTTCTTTTGCACTGCCACTGGTTTCCTCCCGGCCCACTTTCTTGTAGGCAGCAAAAGTCCCAATTTTCTGGTTTGTCCATCGCATTTCATTTGATCCTATCTTCTTTTCCAGAGTGTTGGTAAGCCTTTCTTTTGTGGTTCGCAAGATTCCCTTTCCCTTCCCGAAAGGAAATTTCATTTCCTTTCGGGAAGGGAAAGGGAATCTTGCGATTTCAATGGGGATCAATTGGGCAATCTTTGGTCCATGTCCCGGCACTTGATGGCATCCCATGCCTTTTGATGGTTTTCAGTTTGGCGACGATTTTTCTTTTCCTTTTTTCTTTTTTTCAGGATCCGTGCCATGTCTCTGATATCTTCCCCTCCAAGCTGCGTCTTCCTCCTTGATGTTTTTCTCCTGATTGTGGAGCATCTGTGAGCTTAGTTTTTGCATGTTTATGTCCATTGCAGTGCACGGCAGTTCATTCTGGTCCGATTTCTGGCAGTCACTAAATTTCAGAAATTCCTTCCTTTTTTTCTGCAATTTCAGTTCCTTTGATCCTATCTGCATGGCAGAGCACTTGCAAGTCCTTCCTTTCTGTTTCCAACATTTGAAAGGGGGTCAATTCTTTCATGGTTCGGTCCATGTCCCAGAAGCTATGGCATCCCATGCCTTTTGGTGGCTTTGATTTGGCGATGATTTTATTTTCTTTCTCTTTTCTTTTTTTTCTTTTTTTTCAGTATCCATGTTATGTCTCTGATATCTTGGCCTCAAAGTTGTGTCTTCCTCCTTGTTTTTCTGCCCTGCTTTTGCAGCATCTGTGAGGTTAGTTTTGGCATGTTTTCCTTCTTTTGCACTGCCACTGGTTTCCTCCCGGCCCACTTTCTTGTAGGCAGCAAAAGTCCCAATTTTCTGGTTTGTCCATCGCATTTCATTTGATCCTATCTTCTTTTCCAGAGTGTTGGTAAGCCTTTCTTTTGTGGTTCGCAAGATTCCCTTTCCCTTCCCGAAAGGAAATGAAATTTCCTTTCGGGAAGGGAAAGGGAATCTTGCGATTTCAATGGGGATCAATTGGGCAATCTTTGGTCCATGTCCCGGCACTTGATGGCATCCCATGCCTTTTGATGGTTTTCAGTTTGGCGACGATTTTTCTTTTCCTTTTTTCTTTTTTTCAGGATCCGTGCCATGTCTCTGATATCTTCCCCTCCAAGCTGCGTCTTCCTCCTTGATGTTTTTCTCCTGATTGTGGAGCATCTGTGAGCTTAGTTTTTGCATGTTTATGTCCATTGCAGTGCACGGCAGTTCATTCTGGTCCGATTTCTGGCAGTCACTAAATTTCAGAAATTCCTTCCTTTTTTTCTGCAATTTCAGTTCCTTTGATCCTATCTGCATGGCAGAGCACTTGCAAGTCCTTCCTTTCTGTTTCCAACATTTGAAAGGGGGTCAATTCTTTCATGGTTCGGTCCATGTCCCAGAAGCTATGGCATCCCATGCCTTTTGGAGGCTTTGATTTGGCGACGATTTTATTTTCTTTTTCTTTTCTTTTTTTTCTTTTTTTTCAGTATCCATGTTATGTCTCTGATATCTTGGCCTCAAAGTTGTGTCTTCCTCCTTGTTTTTCTGCCCTGCTTTTGCAGCATCTGTGAGGTTAGTTTTGGCATGTTTTCCTTCTTTTGCACTGCCACTGGTTTCCTCCCGGCCCACTTTCTTGTAGGCAGCAAAAGTCCCAATTTTCTGGTTTGTCCATCGCATTTCATTTGATCCTATCTTCTTTTCCAGAGTGTTGGTAAGCCTTTCTTTTGTGGTTCGCAAGATTCCCTTTCCCTTCCCGAAAGGAAATTTCATTTCCTTTCGGGAAGGGAAAGGGAATCTTGCGATTTCAATGGGGATCAGTTGGGCAATCTTTGGTCCATGTCCCGGCACTTGATGGCATCCCATGCCTTTTGATGGTTTTCAGTTTGGCGACGATTTTTCTTTTCCTTTTTTCTTTTTTTCAGGATCCGTGCCATGTCTCTGATATCTTCCCCTCCAAGCTGCGTCTTCCTCCTTGATGTTTTTCTCCTGATTGTGGAGCATCTGTGAGCTTAGTTTTTGCATGTTTATGTCCATTGCAGTGCACGGCAGTTCATTCTGGTCCGATTTCTGGCAGTCACTAAATTTCAGAAATTCCTTCCTTTTTTTCTGCAATTTCAGTTCCTTTGATCCTATCTGCATGGCAGAGCACTTGCAAGTCCTTCCTTTCTGTTTCCAACATTTGAAAGGGGGTCAATTCTTTCATGGTTCGGTCCATGTCCCAGAAGCTATGGCATCCCATGCCTTTTGGAGGCTTTGATTTGGCGACGATTTTATTTTCTTTTTCTTTTCTTTTTTTTCTTTTTTTTCAGTATCCATGTTATGTCTCTGATATCTTGGCCTCAAAGTTGTGTCTTCCTCCTTGTTTTTCTGCCCTGCTTTTGCAGCATCTGTGAGGTTAGTTTTGGCATGTTCTCCTTCTTTTGCACTGCCACTGGTTTCCTCCCGGCCCACTTTCTTGTAGGCAGCAAAAGTCCCAATTTTCTGGTTTGTCCATCGCATTTCATTTGATCCTATCTTCTTTTCCAGAGTGTTGGTAAGCCTTTCTTTTGTGGTTCGCAAGATTCCCTTTCCCTTCCCGAAAGGAAATTTCATTTCCTTTCGGGAAGGGAAAGGGAATCTTGCGATTTCAATGGGGATCAGTTGGGCAATCTTTGGTCCATGTCCCGGCACTGGATGGCATCCCATGCCTTTTGATGGTTTTCAGTTTGGCGACGATTTTTCTTTTCCTTTTTTCTTTTTTTCAGGATCCGTGCCATGTCTCTGATATCTTCCCCTCCAAGCTGCGTCTTCCTCCTTGATGTTTTTCTCCTGATTGTGGAGCATCTGTGAGCTTAGTTTTTGCATGTTTATGTCCATTGCAGTGCACGGCAGTTCATTCTGGTCCGATTTCTGGCAGTCACTAAATTTCAGAAATTCCTTCCTTTTTTTCTGCAATTTCAGTTCCTTTGATCCTATCTGCATGGCAGAGCACTTGCAAGTCCTTCCTTTCTGTTTCCAACATTTGAAAGGGGGTCAATTCTTTCATGGTTCGGTCCATGTCCCAGAAGCTATGGCATCCCATGCCTTTTGGAGGCTTTGATTTGGCGACGATTTTATTTTCTTTTTCTTTTCTTTTTTTTCTTTTTTTTCAGTATCCATGTTATGTCTCTGATATCTTGGCCTCAAAGTTGTGTCTTCCTCCTTGTTTTCTGCCCTGCTTTTGCAGCATCTGTGAGATTAGTTTTGGCATGTTTTCCTTCTTTTGCACTGCCACTGGTTTCCTCCCGGCCCACTTTCTTGTAGGCAGCAAAAGTCCCAATTTTCTGGTTTGTCCATCGCATTTCATTTGATCCTATCTTCTTTTCCAGAGTGTTGGTAAGCCTTTCTTTTGTGGTTCGCAAGATTCCCTTTCCCTTCCCGAAAGGAAATTTCATTTCCTTTCGGGAAGGGAAAGGGAATCTTGCGATTTCAATGGGGATCAATTGGGCAATCTTTGGTCCATGTCCCGGCACTTGATGGCATCCCATGCCTTTTGATGGTTTTCAGTTTGGCGACGATTTTTCTTTTCCTTTTTTCTTTTTTTCAGGATCCGTGCCATGTCTCCGATATCTTCCCCTCCAAGCTGCGTCTTCCTCCTTGATGTTTTTCTCCTGATTGTGGAGCATCTGTGAGCTTAGTTTTTGCATGTTTATGTCCATTGCAGTGCACGGCAGTTCATTCTGGTCCGATTTCTGGCAGTCACTAAATTTCAGAAATCCCTTCCTTTTTTTCTGCAATTTCAGTTCCTTTGATCCTATCTGCATGGCAGAGCACTTGCAAGTCCTTCCTTTCTGTTTCCAACATTTGAAAGGGGGTCAATTCTTTCATGGTTCGGTCCATGTCCCAGAAGCTATGGCATCCCATGCCTTTTGGAGGCTTTGATTTGGCGACGATTTTATTTTCTTTTTCTTTTCTTTTCTTTTTTCTTTTTTTTTTCAGTATCCATGTTATGTCTCTGATATCTTGGCCTCAAAGTTGTGTCTTCCTCCTTGTTTTTCTGCCCTGCTTTTGCAGCATCTGTGAGGTTAGTTTTGGCATGTTTTCCTTCTTTTGCACTGCCACTGGTTTCCTCCCGGCCCACTTTCTTGTAGGCAGCAAAAGTCCCAATTTTCTGGTTTGTCCATCGCATTTCATTTGATCCTATCTTCTTTTCCAGAGTGTTGGTAAGCCTTTCTTTTGTGGTTCGCAAGATTCCCTTTCCCTTCCCGAAAGGAAATTTCATTTCCTTTCGGGAAGGGAAAGGGAATCTTGCGATTTCAATGGGGATCAATTGGGCAATCTTTGGTCCATGTCCCGGCACTTGATGGCATCCCATGCCTTTTGATGGTTTTCAGTTTGGCGACGATTTTTCTTTTCCTTTTTTCTTTTTTTCAGGATCCGTGCCATGTCTCTGATATCTTCCCCTCCAAGCTGCGTCTTCCTCCTTGATGTTTTTCTCCTGATTGTGGAGCATCTGTGAGCTTAGTTTTTGCATGTTTATGTCCATTGCAGTGCACGGCAGTTCATTCTGGTCCGATTTCTGGCAGTCACTAAATTTCAGAAGTTCCTTCCTTTTTTTCTGCAATTTCAGTTCCTTTGATCCTATCTGCATGGCAGAGAACTTGCAAGTCCTTCCTTTCTGTTTCCAACATTTGAAAGGGGGTCAATTCTTTCATGGTTCGGTCCATGTCCCAGAAGCTATGGCATCCCATGCCTTTTGGAGACTTTGATTTGGCGACGATTTTATTTTCTTTTTCTTTTCTTTTCTTTTCTTTCTTTTTTTTCAGTATCCATGTTATGTCTCTGATATCTTGGCCTCAAAGTTGTGTCTTCCTCCTTGTTTTTCTGCCCTGCTTTTGCAGCATCTGTGAGGTTAGTTTTGGCATGTTTTCCTTCTTTTGCACTGCCACTGGTTTCCTCCCGGCCCACTTTCTTGTAGGCAGCAAAAGTCCCAATTTTCTGGTTTGTCCATCGCATTTCATTTGATCCTATCTTCTTTTCCAGAGTGTTGGTAAGCCTTTCTTTTGTGGTTCGCAAGATTCCCTTTCCCTTCCCGAAAGGAAATTTCATTTCCTTTCGGGAAGGGAAAGGGAATCTTGCGATTTCAATGGGGATCAATTGGGCAATCTTTGGTCCATGTCCCAGCACTTGATGGCATCCCATGCCTTTTGATGGTTTTCAGTTTGGCGACGATTTTTCTTTTCCTTTTTTCTTTTTTTCAGGATCCGTGCCATGTCTCTGATATCTTCCCCTCCAAGCTGCGTCTTCCTCCTTGATGTTTTTCTCCTGATTGTGGAGCATCTGTGAGCTGAGTTTTTGCATGTTTATGTCCATTGCAGTGCACGGCAGTTCATTCTGGTCCGATTTCTGGCAGTCACTAAATTTCAGAAATTCCTTCCTTTTTTTCTGCAATTTCAGTTCCTTTGATCCTATCTGCATGGCAGAGCACTTGCAAGTCCTTCCTTTCTGTTTCCAACATTTGAAAGGGGGTCAATTCTTTCATGGTTCGGTCCATGTCCCAGAAGCTATGGCATCCCATGCCTTTTGGAGACTTTGATTTGGCGACGATTTTATTTTCTTTTTCTTTTCTTTTCTTTTCTTTCTTTTTTTTCAGTATCCATGTTATGTCTCTGATATCTTGGCCTCAAAGTTGTGTCTTCCTCCTTGTTTTTCTGCCCTGCTTTTGCAGCATCTGTGAGGTTAGTTTTGGCATGTTTTCCTTCTTTTGCACTGCCACTGGTTTCCTCCCGGCCCACTTTCTTGTAGGCAGCAAAAGTCCCAATTTTCTGGTTTGTCCATCGCATTTCATTTGATCCTATCTTCTTTTCCAGAGTGTTGGTAAGCCTTTCTTTTGTGGTTCGCAAGATTCCCTTTCCCTTCCCGAAAGGAAATTTCATTTCCTTTCGGGAAGGGAAAGGGAATCTTGCGATTTCAATGGGGATCAATTGGGCAATCTTTGGTCCATGTCCCAGCACTTGATGGCATCCCATGCCTTTTGATGGTTTTCAGTTTGGCGACGATTTTTCTTTTCCTTTTTTCTTTTTTTCAGGATCCGTGCCATGTCTCTGATATCTTCCCCTCCAAGCTGCGTCTTCCTCCTTGATGTTTTTCTCCTGATTGTGGAGCATCTGTGAGCTTAGTTTTTGCATGTTTATGTCCATTGCAGTGCACGGCAGTTCATTCTGGTCCGATTTCTGGCAGTCACTAAATTTCAGAAATTCCTTCCTTTTTTTCTGCAATTTCAGTTCCTTTGATCCTATCTGCATGGCAGAGCACTTGCAAGTCCTTCCTTTCTGTTTCCAAGATTTGAAAGGGGGTCAATTCTTTCATGGTTCGGTCCATGTCCCAGAAGCTATGGCATCCCATGCCTTTTGGAGGCTTTGATTTGGCGACGATTTTATTTTCTTTTTCTTTTCTTTTCTTTTCTTTCTTTTTTTTCAGTATCCATGTTATGTCTCTGATATCTTGGCCTCAAAGTTGTGTCTTCCTCCTTGTTTTTGTGCCCTGCTTTTGCAGCATCTGTGAGGTTAGTTTTGGCATGTTTTCCTTCTTTTGCACTGCCACTGGTTTCCTCCCGGCCCACTTTCTTGTAGGCAGCAAAAGTCCCAATTTTCTGGTTTGTCCATCGCATTTCATTTGATCCTATCTTCTTTTCCAGAGTGTTGGTAAGCCTTTCTTTTGTGGTTCGCAAGATTCCCTTTCCCTTCCCGAAAGGAAATGAAATTTCCTTTCGGGAAGGGAAAGGGAATCTTGCGATTTCAATGGGGATCAATTGGGCAATCTTTGGTCCATGTCCCGGCACTTGATGGCATCCCATGCCTTTTTATGGCTTTCAGTTTGGCGACAATTTTTCTTTTCCTTTTTTCTTTTTTTCAGGATCCGTGCCATGTCTCTGATATCTTCCCCTCCAAGCTGCGTCTTCCTCCTTGATGTTTTTCTCCTGATTGTGGAGCATCTGTGAGCTTAGTTTTTGCATGTTTATGTCCATTGCAGTGCACGGCAGTTCATTCTGGTCCGATTTCTGGCAGTCACTAAATTTCAGAAATTCCTTCCTTTTTTTCTGCAATTTCAGTTCCTTTGATCCTATCTGCATGGCAGAGCACTTGCAAGTCCTTCCTTTCTGTTTCCAACATTTGAAAGGGGGTCAATTCTTTCATGGTTCGGTCCATGTCCCAGAAGCTATGGCATCTCATGCCTTTTGGAGGCTTTGATTTGGCGACGATTTTATTTTCTTTTTCTTTTCTTTTCTTTTCTTTCTTTTTTTTCAGTATCCATGTTATGTCTCTGATATCTTGGCCTCAAAGTTGTGTCTTCCTCCTTGTTTTTCTGCCCTGCTTTTGCAGCATCTGTGAGGTTAGTTTTGGCATGTTTTCCTTCTTTTGCACTGCCACTGGTTTCCTCCCGGCCCACTTTCTTGTAGGCAGCAAAAGTCCCAATTTTCTGGTTTGTCCATCGCATTTCATTTGATCCTATCTTCTTTTCCAGAGTGTTGGTAAGCCTTTCTTTTGTGGTTCGCAAGATTCCCTTTCCCTTCCCGAAAGGAAATTTCATTTCCTTTCGGGAAGGGAAAGGGAATCTTGCGATTTCAATGGGGATCAATTGGGCAATCTTTGGTCCATGTCCCGGCACTTGATGGCATCCCATGCCTTTTTATGGCTTTCAGTTTGGCGACAATTTTTCTTTTCCTTTTTTCTTTTTTTCAGGATCCGTGCCATGTCTCTGATATCTTCCCCTCCAAGCTGCGTCTTCCTCCTTGATGTTTTTCTCCTGATTGTGGAGCATCTGTGAGCTTAGTTTTTGCATGTTTATGTCCATTGCAGTGCACGGCAGTTCATTCTGGTCCGATTTCTGGCAGTCACTAAATTTCAGAAATTCCTTCCTTTTTTTCTGCAATTTCAGTTCCTTTGATCCTATCTGCATGGCAGAGCACTTGCAAGTCCTTCCTTTCTGTTTCCAACATTTGAAAGGGGGTCAATTCTTTCATGGTTCGGTCCATGTCCCAGAAGCTATGGCATCTCATGCCTTTTGGAGGCTTTGATTTGGCGACGATTTTATTTTCTTTTTCTTTTCTTTTTTTTCTTTTTTTTCAGTATCCATGTTATGTCTCTGATATCTTGGCCTCAAAGTTGTGTCTTCCTCCTTGTTTTTCTGCCCTGCTTTTGCAGCATCTGTGAGGTTAGTTTTGGCATGTTTTCCTTCTTTTGCACTGCCACTGGTTTCCTCCCGGCCCACTTTCTTGTAGGCAGCAAAAGTCCCAATTTTCTGGTTTGTCCATCGCATTTCATTTGATCCTATCTTCTTTTCCAGAGTGTTGGTAAGCCTTTCTTTTGTGGTTCGCAAGATTCCCTTTCCCTTCCCGAAAGGAAATGAAATTGCGATTTCAATGGGGATCAATTGGGCAATCTTTGGTCCATGTCCCGGCACTTGATGGCATCCCATGCCTTTTGATGGTTTTCAGTTTGGCGACGATTTTTCTTTTCCTTTTTTCTTTTTTTCAGGATCCGTGCCATGTCTCTGATATCTTCCCCTCCAAGCTGCGTCTTCCTCCTTGATGTTTTTCTCCTGATTGTGGAGCATCTGTGAGCTTAGTTTTTGCATGTTTATGTCCATTGCAGTGCACGGCAGTTCATTCTGGTCCGATTTCTGGCAGTCACTAAATTTCAGAAATTCCTTCCTTTTTTTCTGCAATTTCAGTTCCTTTGATCCTATCTGCATGGCAGAGCACTTGCAAGTCCTTCCTTTCTGTTTCCAACATTTGAAAGGGGGTCAATTCTTTCATGGTTCGGTCCATGTCCCAGAAGCTATGGCATCTCATGCCTTTTGGAGGCTTTGATTTGGCGACGATTTTATTTTCTTTTTCTTTTCTTTTTTTTCTTTTTTTTCAGTATCCATGTTATGTCTCTGATATCTTGGCCTCAAAGTTGTGTCTTCCTCCTTGTTTTTCTGCCCTGCTTTTGCAGCATCTGTGAGGTTAGTTTTGGCATGTTTTCCTTCTTTTGCACTGCCACTGGTTTCCTCCCGGCCCACTTTCTTGTAGGCAGCAAAAGTCCCAATTTTCTGGTTTGTCCATCGCATTTCATTTGATCCTATCTTCTTTTCCAGAGTGTTGGTAAGCCTTTCTTTTGTGGTTCGCAAGATTCCCTTTCCCTTCCCGAAAGGAAATGAAATTGCGATTTCAATGGGGATCAATTGGGCAATCTTTGGTCCATGTCCCGGCACTTGATGGCATCCCATGCCTTTTTATGGCTTTCAGTTTGGCGACGATTTTTCTTTTCCTTTTTTCTTTTTTTCAGGATCCGTGCCATGTCTCTGATATCTTCCCCTCCAAGCTGCGTCTTCCTCCTTGATGTTTTTCTCCTGATTGTGGAGCATCTGTGAGCTTAGTTTTTGCATGTTTATGTCCATTGCAGTGCACGGCAGTTCATTCTGGTCCGATTTCTGGCAGTCACTAAATTTCAGAAATTCCTTCCTTTTTTTCTGCAATTTCAGTTCCTTTGATCCTATCTGCATGGCAGAGCACTTGCAAGTCCTTCCTTTCTGTTTCCAAGATTTGAAAGGGGGTCAATTCTTTCATGGTTCGGTCCATGTCCCAGAAGCTATGGCATCCCATGCCTTTTGGAGGCTTTGATTTGGCGACGATTTTATTTTCTTTTTCTTTTCTTTTCTTTTCTTTCTTTTTTTTCAGTATCCATGTTATGTCTCTGATATCTTGGCCTCAAAGTTGTGTCTTCCTCCTTGTTTTTGTGCCCTGCTTTTGCAGCATCTGTGAGGTTAGTTTTGGCATGTTTTCCTTCTTTTGCACTGCCACTGGTTTCCTCCCGGCCCACTTTCTTGTAGGCAGCAAAAGTCCCAATTTTCTGGTTTGTCCATCGCATTTCATTTGATCCTATCTTCTTTTCCAGAGTGTTGGTAAGCCTTTCTTTTGTGGTTCGCAAGATTCCCTTTCCCTTCCCGAAAGGAAATGAAATTTCCTTTCGGGAAGGGAAAGGGAATCTTGCGATTTCAATGGGGATCAATTGGGCAATCTTTGGTCCATGTCCCGGCACTTGATGGCATCCCATGCCTTTTTATGGCTTTCAGTTTGGCGACAATTTTTCTTTTCCTTTTTTCTTTTTTTCAGGATCCGTGCCATGTCTCTGATATCTTCCCCTCCAAGCTGCGTCTTCCTCCTTGATGTTTTTCTCCTGATTGTGGAGCATCTGTGAGCTTAGTTTTTGCATGTTTATGTCCATTGCAGTGCACGGCAGTTCATTCTGGTCCGATTTCTGGCAGTCACTAAATTTCAGAAATTCCTTCCTTTTTTTCTGCAATTTCAGTTCCTTTGATCCTATCTGCATGGCAGAGCACTTGCAAGTCCTTCCTTTCTGTTTCCAACATTTGAAAGGGGGTCAATTCTTTCATGGTTCGGTCCATGTCCCAGAAGCTATGGCATCTCATGCCTTTTGGAGGCTTTGATTTGGCGACGATTTTATTTTCTTTTTCTTTTCTTTTTTTTCTTTTTTTTCAGTATCCATGTTATGTCTCTGATATCTTGGCCTCAAAGTTGTGTCTTCCTCCTTGTTTTTCTGCCCTGCTTTTGCAGCATCTGTGAGGTTAGTTTTGGCATGTTTTCCTTCTTTTGCACTGCCACTGGTTTCCTCCCGGCCCACTTTCTTGTAGGCAGCAAAAGTCCCAATTTTCTGGTTTGTCCATCGCATTTCATTTGATCCTATCTTCTTTTCCAGAGTGTTGGTAAGCCTTTCTTTTGTGGTTCGCAAGATTCCCTTTCCCTTCCCGAAAGGAAATTTCATTTCCTTTCGGGAAGGGAAAGGGAATCTTGCGATTTCAATGGGGATCAATTGGGCAATCTTTGGTCCATGTCCCGGCACTTGATGGCATCCCATGCCTTTTTATGGCTTTCAGTTTGGCGACAATTTTTCTTTTCCTTTTTTCTTTTTTTCAGGATCCGTGCCATGTCTCTGATATCTTCCCCTCCAAGCTGCGTCTTCCTCCTTGATGTTTTTCTCCTGATTGTGGAGCATCTGTGAGCTTAGTTTTTGCATGTTTATGTCCATTGCAGTGCACGGCAGTTCATTCTGGTCCGATTTCTGGCAGTCACTAAATTTCAGAAATTCCTTCCTTTTTTTCTGCAATTTCAGTTCCTTTGATCCTATCTGCATGGCAGAGCACTTGCAAGTCCTTCCTTTCTGTTTCCAACATTTGAAAGGGGGTCAATTCTTTCATGGTTCGGTCCATGTCCCAGAAGCTATGGCATCTCATGCCTTTTGGAGGCTTTGATTTGGCGACGATTTTATTTTCTTTTTCTTTTCTTTTTTTTCTTTTTTTTCAGTATCCATGTTATGTCTCTGATATCTTGGCCTCAAAGTTGTGTCTTCCTCCTTGTTTTTGTGCCCTGCTTTTGCAGCATCTGTGAGGTTAGTTTTGGCATGTTTTCCTTCTTTTGCACTGCCACTGGTTTCCTCCCGGCCCACTTTCTTGTAGGCAGCAAAAGTCCCAATTTTCTGGTTTGTCCATCGCATTTCATTTGATCCTATCTTCTTTTCCAGAGTGTTGGTAAGCCTTTCTTTTGTGGTTCGCAAGATTCCCTTTCCCTTCCCGAAAGGAAATGAAATTGCGATTTCAATGGGGATCAATTGGGCAATCTTTGGTCCATGTCCCGGCACTTGATGGCATCCCATGCCTTTTTATGGCTTTCAGTTTGGCGACAATTTTTCTTTTCCTTTTTTCTTTTTTTCAGGATCCGTGCCATGTCTCTGATATCTTCCCCTCCAAGCTGCGTCTTCCTCCTTGATGTTTTTCTCCTGATTGTGGAGCATCTGTGAGCTTAGTTTTTGCATGTTTATGTCCATTGCAGTGCACGGCAGTTCATTCTGGTCCGATTTCTGGCAGTCACTAAATTTCAGAAATTCCTTCCTTTTTTTCTGCAATTTCAGTTCCTTTGATCCTATCTGCATGGCAGAGCACTTGCAAGTCCTTCCTTTCTGTTTCCAACATTTGAAAGGGGGTCAATTCTTTCATGGTTCGGTCCATGTCCCAGAAGCTATGGCATCTCATGCCTTTTGGAGGCTTTGATTTGGCGACGATTTTATTTTCTTTTTCTTTTCTTTTTTTTCTTTTTTTTCAGTATCCATGTTATGTCTCTGATATCTTGGCCTCAAAGTTGTGTCTTCCTCCTTGTTTTTCTGCCCTGCTTTTGCAGCATCTGTGAGGTTAGTTTTGGCATGTTTTCCTTCTTTTGCACTGCCACTGGTTTCCTCCCGGCCCACTTTCTTGTAGGCAGCAAAAGTCCCAATTTTCTGGTTTGTCCATCGCATTTCATTTGATCCTATCTTCTTTTCCAGAGTGTTGGTAAGCCTTTCTTTTGTGGTTCGCAAGATTCCCTTTCCCTTCCCGAAAGGAAATTTCATTTCCTTTCGGGAAGGGAAAGGGAATCTTGCGATTTCAATGGGGATCAATTGGGCAATCTTTGGTCCATGTCCCGGCACTTGATGGCATCCCATGCCTTTTTATGGCTTTCAGTTTGGCGACAATTTTTCTTTTCCTTTTTTCTTTTTTTCAGGATCCGTGCCATGTCTCTGATATCTTCCCCTCCAAGCTGCGTCTTCCTCCTTGATGTTTTTCTCCTGATTGTGGAGCATCTGTGAGCTTAGTTTTTGCATGTTTATGTCCATTGCAGTGCACGGCAGTTCATTCTGGTCCGATTTCTGGCAGTCACTAAATTTCAGAAATTCCTTCCTTTTTTTCTGCAATTTCAGTTCCTTTGATCCTATCTGCATGGCAGAGCACTTGCAAGTCCTTCCTTTCTGTTTCCAACATTTGAAAGGGGGTCAATTCTTTCATGGTTCGGTCCATGTCCCAGAAGCTATGGCATCTCATGCCTTTTGGAGGCTTTGATTTGGCGACGATTTTATTTTCTTTTTCTTTTCTTTTTTTTCTTTTTTTTCAGTATCCATGTTATGTCTCTGATATCTTGGCCTCAAAGTTGTGTCTTCCTCCTTGTTTTTCTGCCCTGCTTTTGCAGCATCTGTGAGGTTAGTTTTGGCATGTTTTCCTTCTTTTGCACTGCCACTGGTTTCCTCCCGGCCCACTTTCTTGTAGGCAGCAAAAGTCCCAATTTTCTGGTTTGTCCATCGCATTTCATTTGATCCTATCTTCTTTTCCAGAGTGTTGGTAAGCCTTTCTTTTGTGGTTCGCAAGATTCCCTTTCCCTTCCCGAAAGGAAATGAAATTGCGATTTCAATGGGGATCAATTGGGCAATCTTTGGTCCATGTCCCGGCACTTGATGGCATCCCATGCCTTTTGATGGTTTTCAGTTTGGCGACGATTTTTCTTTTCCTTTTTTCTTTTTTTCAGGATCCGTGCCATGTCTCTGATATCTTCCCCTCCAAGCTGCGTCTTCCTCCTTGATGTTTTTCTCCTGATTGTGGAGCATCTGTGAGCTTAGTTTTTGCATGTTTATGTCCATTGCAGTGCACGGCAGTTCATTCTGGTCCGATTTCTGGCAGTCACTAAATTTCAGAAATTCCTTCCTTTTTTTCTGCAATTTCAGTTCCTTTGATCCTATCTGCATGGCAGAGCACTTGCAAGTCCTTCCTTTCTGTTTCCAACATTTGAAAGGGGGTCAATTCTTTCATGGTTCGGTCCATGTCCCAGAAGCTATGGCATCTCATGCCTTTTGGAGGCTTTGATTTGGCGACGATTTTATTTTCTTTTTCTTTTCTTTTTTTTCTTTTTTTTCAGTATCCATGTTATGTCTCTGATATCTTGGCCTCAAAGTTGTGTCTTCCTCCTTGTTTTTCTGCCCTGCTTTTGCAGCATCTGTGAGGTTAGTTTTGGCATGTTTTCCTTCTTTTGCACTGCCACTGGTTTCCTCCCGGCCCACTTTCTTGTAGGCAGCAAAAGTCCCAATTTTCTGGTTTGTCCATCGCATTTCATTTGATCCTATCTTCTTTTCCAGAGTGTTGGTAAGCCTTTCTTTTGTGGTTCGCAAGATTCCCTTTCCCTTCCCGAAAGGAAATTTCATTTCCTTTCGGGAAGGGAAAGGGAATCTTGCGATTTCAATGGGGATCAATTGGGCAATCTTTGGTCCATGTCCCGGCACTTGATGGCATCCCATGCCTTTTTATGGCTTTCAGTTTGGCGACAATTTTTCTTTTCCTTTTTTCTTTTTTTCAGGATCCGTGCCATGTCTCTGATATCTTCCCCTCCAAGCTGCGTCTTCCTCCTTGATGTTTTTCTCCTGATTGTGGAGCATCTGTGAGCTTAGTTTTTGCATGTTTATGTCCATTGCAGTGCACGGCAGTTCATTCTGGTCCGATTTCTGGCAGTCACTAAATTTCAGAAATTCCTTCCTTTTTTTCTGCAATTTCAGTTCCTTTGATCCTATCTGCATGGCAGAGCACTTGCAAGTCCTTCCTTTCTGTTTCCAACATTTGAAAGGGGGTCAATTCTTTCATGGTTCGGTCCATGTCCCAGAAGCTATGGCATCTCATGCCTTTTGGAGGCTTTGATTTGGCGACGATTTTATTTTCTTTTTCTTTTCTTTTTTTTCTTTTTTTTCAGTATCCATGTTATGTCTCTGATATCTTGGCCTCAAAGTTGTGTCTTCCTCCTTGTTTTTCTGCCCTGCTTTTGCAGCATCTGTGAGGTTAGTTTTGGCATGTTTTCCTTCTTTTGCACTGCCACTGGTTTCCTCCCGGCCCACTTTCTTGTAGGCAGCAAAAGTCCCAATTTTCTGGTTTGTCCATCGCATTTCATTTGATCCTATCTTCTTTTCCAGAGTGTTGGTAAGCCTTTCTTTTGTGGTTCGCAAGATTCCCTTTCCCTTCCCGAAAGGAAATGAAATTGCGATTTCAATGGGGATCAATTGGGCAATCTTTGGTCCATGTCCCGGCACTTGATGGCATCCCATGCCTTTTTATGGCTTTCAGTTTGGCGACGATTTTTCTTTTCCTTTTTTCTTTTTTTCAGGATCCGTGCCATGTCTCTGATATCTTCCCCTCCAAGCTGCGTCTTCCTCCTTGATGTTTTTCTCCTGATTGTGGAGCATCTGTGAGCTTAGTTTTTGCATGTTTATGTCCATTGCAGTGCACGGCAGTTCATTCTGGTCCGATTTCTGGCAGTCACTAAATTTCAGAAATTCCTTCCTTTTTTTCTGCAATTTCAGTTCCTTTGATCCTATCTGCATGGCAGAGCACTTGCAAGTCCTTCCTTTCTGTTTCCAAGATTTGAAAGGGGGTCAATTCTTTCATGGTTCGGTCCATGTCCCAGAAGCTATGGCATCCCATGCCTTTTGGAGGCTTTGATTTGGCGACGATTTTATTTTCTTTTTCTTTTCTTTTCTTTCTTTTTTTTCAGTATCCATGTTATGTCTCTGATATCTTGGCCTCAAAGTTGTGTCTTCCTCCTTGTTTTTGTGCCCTGCTTTTGCAGCATCTGTGAGGTTAGTTTTGGCATGTTTTCCTTCTTTTGCACTGCCACTGGTTTCCTCCCGGCCCACTTTCTTGTAGGCAGCAAAAGTCCCAATTTTCTGGTTTGTCCATCGCATTTCATTTGATCCTATCTTCTTTTCCAGAGTGTTGGTAAGCCTTTCTTTTGTGGTTCGCAAGATTCCCTTTCCCTTCCCGAAAGGAAATGTCATTTCCTTTCGGGAAGGGAAAGGGAATCTTGCGATTTCAATGGGGATCAATTGGGCAATCTTTGGTCCATGTCCCGGCACTTGATGGCATCCCATGCCTTTTTATGGCTTTCAGTTTGGCGACAATTTTTCTTTTCCTTTTTTCTTTTTTTCAGGATCCGTGCCATGTCTCTGATATCTTCCCCTCCAAGCTGCGTCTTCCTCCTTGATGTTTTTCTCCTGATTGTGGAGCATCTGTGAGCTTAGTTTTTGCATGTTTATGTCCATTGCAGTGCACGGCAGTTCATTCTGGTCCGATTTCTGGCAGTCACTAAATTTCAGAAATTCCTTCCTTTTTTTCTGCAATTTCAGTTCCTTTGATCCTATCTGCATGGCAGAGCACTTGCAAGTCCTTCCTTTCTGTTTCCAACATTTGAAAGGGGGTCAATTCTTTCATGGTTCGGTCCATGTCCCAGAAGCTATGGCATCTCATGCCTTTTGGAGGCTTTGATTTGGCGACGATTTTATTTTCTTTTTCTTTTCTTTTTTTTCTTTTTTTTCAGTATCCATGTTATGTCTCTGATATCTTGGCCTCAAAGTTGTGTCTTCCTCCTTGTTTTTCTGCCCTGCTTTTGCAGCATCTGTGAGGTTAGTTTTGGCATGTTTTCCTTCTTTTGCACTGCCACTGGTTTCCTCCCGGCCCACTTTCTTGTAGGCAGCAAAAGTCCCAATTTTCTGGTTTGTCCATCGCATTTCATTTGATCCTATCTTCTTTTCCAGAGTGTTGGTAAGCCTTTCTTTTGTGGTTCGCAAGATTCCCTTTCCCTTCCCGAAAGGAAATGAAATTGCGATTTCAATGGGGATCAATTGGGCAATCTTTGGTCCATGTCCCGGCACTTGATGGCATCCCATGCCTTTTGATGGTTTTCAGTTTGGCGACGATTTTTCTTTTCCTTTTTTCTTTTTTTCAGGATCCGTGCCATGTCTCTGATATCTTCCCCTCCAAGCTGCGTCTTCCTCCTTGATGTTTTTCTCCTGATTGTGGAGCATCTGTGAGCTTAGTTTTTGCATGTTTATGTCCATTGCAGTGCACGGCAGTTCATTCTGGTCCGATTTCTGGCAGTCACTAAATTTCAGAAATTCCTTCCTTTTTTTCTGCAATTTCAGTTCCTTTGATCCTATCTGCATGGCAGAGCACTTGCAAGTCCTTCCTTTCTGTTTCCAACATTTGAAAGGGGGTCAATTCTTTCATGGTTCGGTCCATGTCCCAGAAGCTATGGCATCTCATGCCTTTTGGAGGCTTTGATTTGGCGACGATTTTATTTTCTTTTTCTTTTCTTTTTTTTCTTTTTTTTCAGTATCCATGTTATGTCTCTGATATCTTGGCCTCAAAGTTGTGTCTTCCTCCTTGTTTTTCTGCCCTGCTTTTGCAGCATCTGTGAGGTTAGTTTTGGCATGTTTTCCTTCTTTTGCACTGCCACTGGTTTCCTCCCGGCCCACTTTCTTGTAGGCAGCAAAAGTCCCAATTTTCTGGTTTGTCCATCGCATTTCATTTGATCCTATCTTCTTTTCCAGAGTGTTGGTAAGCCTTTCTTTTGTGGTTCGCAAGATTCCCTTTCCCTTCCCGAAAGGAAATGTCATTTCCTTTCGGGAAGGGAAAGGGAATCTTGCGATTTCAATGGGGATCAATTGGGCAATCTTTGGTCCATGTCCCGGCACTTGATGGCATCCCATGCCTTTTTATGGCTTTCAGTTTGGCGACAATTTTTCTTTTCCTTTTTTCTTTTTTTCAGGATCCGTGCCATGTCTCTGATATCTTCCCCTCCAAGCTGCGTCTTCCTCCTTGATGTTTTTCTCCTGATTGTGGAGCATCTGTGAGCTTAGTTTTTGCATGTTTATGTCCATTGCAGTGCACGGCAGTTCATTCTGGTCCGATTTCTGGCAGTCACTAAATTTCAGAAATTCCTTCCTTTTTTTCTGCAATTTCAGTTCCTTTGATCCTATCTGCATGGCAGAGCACTTGCAAGTCCTTCCTTTCTGTTTCCAACATTTGAAAGGGGGTCAATTCTTTCATGGTTCGGTCCATGTCCCAGAAGCTATGGCATCTCATGCCTTTTGGAGGCTTTGATTTGGCGACGATTTTATTTTCTTTTTCTTTTCTTTTTTTTCTTTTTTTTCAGTATCCATGTTATGTCTCTGATATCTTGGCCTCAAAGTTGTGTCTTCCTCCTTGTTTTTCTGCCCTGCTTTTGCAGCATCTGTGAGGTTAGTTTTGGCATGTTTTCCTTCTTTTGCACTGCCACTGGTTTCCTCCCGGCCCACTTTCTTGTAGGCAGCAAAAGTCCCAATTTTCTGGTTTGTCCATCGCATTTCATTTGATCCTATCTTCTTTTCCAGAGTGTTGGTAAGCCTTTCTTTTGTGGTTCGCAAGATTCCCTTTCCCTTCCCGAAAGGAAATGAAATTGCGATTTCAATGGGGATCAATTGGGCAATCTTTGGTCCATGTCCCGGCACTTGATGGCATCCCATGCCTTTTTATGGCTTTCAGTTTGGCGACAATTTTTCTTTTCCTTTTTTCTTTTTTTCAGGATCCGTGCCATGTCTCTGATATCTTCCCCTCCAAGCTGCGTCTTCCTCCTTGATGTTTTTCTCCTGATTGTGGAGCATCTGTGAGCTTAGTTTTTGCATGTTTATGTCCATTGCAGTGCACGGCAGTTCATTCTGGTCCGATTTCTGGCAGTCACTAAATTTCAGAAATTCCTTCCTTTTTTTCTGCAATTTCAGTTCCTTTGATCCTATCTGCATGGCAGAGCACTTGCAAGTCCTTCCTTTCTGTTTCCAACATTTGAAAGGGGGTCAATTCTTTCATGGTTCGGTCCATGTCCCAGAAGCTATGGCATCTCATGCCTTTTGGAGGCTTTGATTTGGCGACGATTTTATTTTCTTTTTCTTTTCTTTTTTTTCTTTTTTTTCAGTATCCATGTTATGTCTCTGATATCTTGGCCTCAAAGTTGTGTCTTCCTCCTTTTTTTTCTGCCCTGCTTTTGCAGCATCTGTGAGGTTAGTTTTGGCATGTTTTCCTTCTTTTGCACTGCCACTGGTTTCCTCCCGGCCCACTTTCTTGTAGGCAGCAAAAGTCCCAATTTTCTGGTTTGTCCATCGCATTTCATTTGATCCTATCTTCTTTTCCAGAGTGTTGGTAAGCCTTTCTTTTGTGGTTCGCAAGATTCCCTTTCCCTTCCCGAAAGGAAATGTCATTTCCTTTCGGGAAGGGAAAGGGAATCTTGCGATTTCAATGGGGATCAATTGGGCAATCTTTGGTCCATGTCCCGGCACTTGATGGCATCCCATGCCTTTTTATGGCTTTCAGTTTGGCGACAATTTTTCTTTTCCTTTTTTCTTTTTTTCAGGATCCGTGCCATGTCTCTGATATCTTCCCCTCCAAGCTGCGTCTTCCTCCTTGATGTTTTTCTCCTGATTGTGGAGCATCTGTGAGCTTAGTTTTTGCATGTTTATGTCCATTGCAGTGCACGGCAGTTCATTCTGGTCCGATTTCTGGCAGTCACTAAATTTCAGAAATTCCTTCCTTTTTTTCTGCAATTTCAGTTCCTTTGATCCTATCTGCATGGCAGAGCACTTGCAAGTCCTTCCTTTCTGTTTCCAACATTTGAAAGGGGGTCAATTCTTTCATGGTTCGGTCCATGTCCCAGAAGCTATGGCATCTCATGCCTTTTGGAGGCTTTGATTTGGCGACGATTTTATTTTCTTTTTCTTTTCTTTTTTTTCTTTTTTTTCAGTATCCATGTTATGTCTCTGATATCTTGGCCTCAAAGTTGTGTCTTCCTCCTTGTTTTTCTGCCCTGCTTTTGCAGCATCTGTGAGGTTAGTTTTGGCATGTTTTCCTTCTTTTGCACTGCCACTGGTTTCCTCCCGGCCCACTTTCTTGTAGGCAGCAAAAGTCCCAATTTTCTGGTTTGTCCATCGCATTTCATTTGATCCTATCTTCTTTTCCAGAGTGTTGGTAAGCCTTTCTTTTGTGGTTCGCAAGATTCCCTTTCCCTTCCCGAAAGGAAATTTCATTTCCTTTCGGGAAGGGAAAGGGAATCTTGCGATTTCAATGGGGATCAATTGGGCAATCTTTGGTCCATGTCCCGGCACTTGATGGCATCCCATGCCTTTTTATGGCTTTCAGTTTGGCGACAATTTTTCTTTTCCTTTTTTCTTTTTTTCAGGATCCGTGCCATGTCTCTGATATCTTCCCCTCCAAGCTGCGTCTTCCTCCTTGATGTTTTTCTCCTGATTGTGGAGCATCTGTGAGCTTAGTTTTTGCATGTTTATGTCCATTGCAGTGCACGGCAGTTCATTCTGGTCCGATTTCTGGCAGTCACTAAATTTCAGAAATTCCTTCCTTTTTTTCTGCAATTTCAGTTCCTTTGATCCTATCTGCATGGCAGAGCACTTGCAAGTCCTTCCTTTCTGTTTCCAACATTTGAAAGGGGGTCAATTCTTTCATGGTTCGGTCCATGTCCCAGAAGCTATGGCATCTCATGCCTTTTGGAGGCTTTGATTTGGCGACGATTTTATTTTCTTTTTCTTTTCTTTTTTTTCTTTTTTTTCAGTATCCATGTTATGTCTCTGATATCTTGGCCTCAAAGTTGTGTCTTCCTCCTTGTTTTTCTGCCCTGCTTTTGCAGCATCTGTGAGGTTAGTTTTGGCATGTTTTCCTTCTTTTGCACTGCCACTGGTTTCCTCCCGGCCCACTTTCTTGTAGGCAGCAAAAGTCCCAATTTTCTGGTTTGTCCATCGCATTTCATTTGATCCTATCTTCTTTTCCAGAGTGTTGGTAAGCCTTTCTTTTGTGGTTCGCAAGATTCCCTTTCCCTTCCCGAAAGGAAATGAAATTGCGATTTCAATGGGGATCAATTGGGCAATCTTTGGTCCATGTCCCGGCACTTGATGGCATCCCATGCCTTTTTATGGCTTTCAGTTTGGCGACAATTTTTCTTTTCCTTTTTTCTTTTTTTCAGGATCCGTGCCATGTCTCTGATATCTTCCCCTCCAAGCTGCGTCTTCCTCCTTGATGTTTTTCTCCTGATTGTGGAGCATCTGTGAGCTTAGTTTTTGCATGTTTATGTCCATTGCAGTGCACGGCAGTTCATTCTGGTCCGATTTCTGGCAGTCACTAAATTTCAGAAATTCCTTCCTTTTTTTCTGCAATTTCAGTTCCTTTGATCCTATCTGCATGGCAGAGCACTTGCAAGTCCTTCCTTTCTGTTTCCAACATTTGAAAGGGGGTCAATTCTTTCATGGTTCGGTCCATGTCCCAGAAGCTATGGCATCTCATGCCTTTTGGAGGCTTTGATTTGGCGACGATTTTATTTTCTTTTTCTTTTCTTTTTTTTCTTTTTTTTCAGTATCCATGTTATGTCTCTGATATCTTGGCCTCAAAGTTGTGTCTTCCTCCTTTTTTTTCTGCCCTGCTTTTGCAGCATCTGTGAGGTTAGTTTTGGCATGTTTTCCTTCTTTTGCACTGCCACTGGTTTCCTCCCGGCCCACTTTCTTGTAGGCAGCAAAAGTCCCAATTTTCTGGTTTGTCCATCGCATTTCATTTGATCCTATCTTCTTTTCCAGAGTGTTGGTAAGCCTTTCTTTTGTGGTTCGCAAGATTCCCTTTCCCTTCCCGAAAGGAAATGTCATTTCCTTTCGGGAAGGGAAAGGGAATCTTGCGATTTCAATGGGGATCAATTGGGCAATCTTTGGTCCATGTCCCGGCACTTGATGGCATCCCATGCCTTTTTATGGCTTTCAGTTTGGCGACAATTTTTCTTTTCCTTTTTTCTTTTTTTCAGGATCCGTGCCATGTCTCTGATATCTTCCCCTCCAAGCTGCGTCTTCCTCCTTGATGTTTTTCTCCTGATTGTGGAGCATCTGTGAGCTTAGTTTTTGCATGTTTATGTCCATTGCAGTGCACGGCAGTTCATTCTGGTCCGATTTCTGGCAGTCACTAAATTTCAGAAATTCCTTCCTTTTTTTCTGCAATTTCAGTTCCTTTGATCCTATCTGCATGGCAGAGCACTTGCAAGTCCTTCCTTTCTGTTTCCAACATTTGAAAGGGGGTCAATTCTTTCATGGTTCGGTCCATGTCCCAGAAGCTATGGCATCTCATGCCTTTTGGAGGCTTTGATTTGGCGACGATTTTATTTTCTTTTTCTTTTCTTTTTTTTCTTTTTTTTCAGTATCCATGTTATGTCTCTGATATCTTGGCCTCAAAGTTGTGTCTTCCTCCTTGTTTTTCTGCCCTGCTTTTGCAGCATCTGTGAGGTTAGTTTTGGCATGTTTTCCTTCTTTTGCACTGCCACTGGTTTCCTCCCGGCCCACTTTCTTGTAGGCAGCAAAAGTCCCAATTTTCTGGTTTGTCCATCGCATTTCATTTGATCCTATCTTCTTTTCCAGAGTGTTGGTAAGCCTTTCTTTTGTGGTTCGCAAGATTCCCTTTCCCTTCCCGAAAGGAAATGAAATTGCGATTTCAATGGGGATCAATTGGGCAATCTTTGGTCCATGTCCCGGCACTTGATGGCATCCCATGCCTTTTGATGGTTTTCAGTTTGGCGACGATTTTTCTTTTCCTTTTTTCTTTTTTTCAGGATCCGTGCCATGTCTCTGATATCTTCCCCTCCAAGCTGCGTCTTCCTCCTTGATGTTTTTCTCCTGATTGTGGAGCATCTGTGAGCTTAGTTTTTGCATGTTTATGTCCATTGCAGTGCACGGCAGTTCATTCTGGTCCGATTTCTGGCAGTCACTAAATTTCAGAAATTCCTTCCTTTTTTTCTGCAATTTCAGTTCCTTTGATCCTATCTGCATGGCAGAGCACTTGCAAGTCCTTCCTTTCTGTTTCCAACATTTGAAAGGGGGTCAATTCTTTCATGGTTCGGTCCATGTCCCAGAAGCTATGGCATCCCATGCCTTTTGGAGGCTTTGATTTGGCGACGATTTTATTTTCTTTTTCTTTTCTTTTTTTTCTTTTTTTTCAGTATCCATGTTATGTCTCTGATATCTTGGCCTCAAAGTTGTGTCTTCCTCCTTGTTTTTCTGCCCTGCTTTTGCAGCATCTGTGAGGTTAGTTTTGGCATGTTTTCCTTCTTTTGCACTGCCACTGGTTTCCTCCCGGCCCACTTTCTTGTAGGCAGCAAAAGTCCCAATTTTCTGGTTTGTCCATCGCATTTCATTTGATCCTATCTTCTTTTCCAGAGTGTTGGTAAGCCTTTCTTTTGTGGTTCGCAAGATTCCCTTTCCCTTCCCGAAAGGAAATTTCATTTCCTTTCGGGAAGGGAAAGGGAATCTTGCGATTTCAATGGGGATCAACTGGGCAATCTTTGGTCAATGTGCCTGCATTTGATTTTTGCATCTGCTTTTGTGTCCTCTGGTAGGTTTTTTTTGGCCTGTTTTTTTCTCTTTCAGTTCACGTCATTTAATTATGCCATTTCATTTCATTTGGTTATATCTCGTTTTCAGTATGTTTTTAACTCCTTTGTTTTTTGAGTGCTTTTATCTTCTTGAAATCTGTTTTTTTTTCTTCATGTGTTGGCTGTATATCACTGGTTTTCTTTTTAACAGTTCTTAAATTCAACATTTTTTCGATTTTTCACTACCTATGCTTTTTGTCAAGAAACTTTTATTTTTTTTTTATTTCTCTGGAATGCAATGAGCAGCCTAATCCAGAATACTTCTTTGTGTAAAATTTTGGTTGCATGTTTTCATTAAATAATTCTTTGTTTTCCGTCATTGTTAGTAATTTTGTTCTTTTTCTTTTATATTGCTTTCTGGTTTTTTGTTTTTCTTTTTTTTTTGTTCTTCCATCACTGTTTAATAGAATTATATTTTGGTTTTTTTTTTTCTACAATGGATAATTATTCTTAAGCTTCTTCTACAATTTTTTTTTAATTTTTTTTGTTGCAAAAATTCTGTCCTATTGTTTCTTACATTTGCTTCTGGTCCTAAATTTAAGGGCATTTAGAAGTCTGTTGCAAAAATGGAGGGAAAAATAAGAGGACAAACTACAATCAAAACCAATCAGGTTTAATTTGTAATTAAATCCAATGAAATTTATAACATTTTGCATGAAGCATTTCCAACAGGGAAAAAATCTTAAAATATAGAAACCATTTCACAGTATGTTTGAATATAAGATATTGCTAACTATGTTACAGAAAGTGAAGTTTTTTCAGTTTATTAGTATCTAGCAGTTTTGGGAAGGCGAAGCATGAGAAAATGAAATCATCTTCATTTTCTCTCAAATTAATAATTTGCTTTTGATATCTTATTACATTTTGTTTCAATAGTGGCTTTTCTCCCAATTTTATCACCTTGTAAATCTCTTTCCCAGTGTGCTCAGGGGGGTTTTGAAGTACACAGTGTCCATATTTGCTTAAGGCATATCCGTCTAATTCAGCATTTAATTTCTGGAGGTGACAATACTCAGATGTCTGCAGACATCTTTGCCTACTTTGATGCTGAGAGACTGAGTTTGTAAATCTTTAACAGGAAGGCTAAGGGAGGTCTTACTGATGTCTTCACACCATGGTGCAACAGGTACCTTTTCTCTAAGGTGCAAACAGTAACAGGAAAAAATTGTGAATCCGATTTGAAACTTGGAAAATTCCAATCAGATAGAAAGTAAAGGTTTCTTTGTTTCTTTGCTGCTTTTTTGTTTGGTTTTGTTTGGTTTTTTGTTTGGTTTTTTGTTTGGTTTTTTGTTTGGTTTTATTTGGTCGGGCTTTTAATCACAACAGTGTTTAGAGTAGAAGGCGTGAGCTTGCCTACAAACACTGTGACAAAGCCTCGGGTTGTCTGGTCTGCTAGGAACTGCTTCAACTGGGGGAACTGGACTAAAGAACCTCTAGGGCTCTTTTTCAAGGTTAATTATTCTATGATCTATGAATTTATGGGTATTCCAGAAGCTGTACAGGTCTACCACTTAGTGATGAAGAACCGCTTGATTTCATTTCAGCTTTTCACATTACAGATTCAGCTCAAGCCCTTAGATTTTTTGTCATAGTAAACAATGCATATTAAGAACGTTAATTTTTGGTATCTTTCCAAGTTATCTTCTTTCTGAACTTTAAAGCATCTTGAATTTCTCAATTGTTCATCATATGTAAGGAAATTATCTTTGATAATTTTTTGCCATTGACTGTTTTTTACTTCTCATATGACTTGTTTTGAGTGGAAGGGTATTAGTGGCTGACACAGTTTTTAAGGCATAGATACTGCTTGGAATCTGCTCTGCAACAGATATGCCTCTTTATTGTCTATTCCTTCAGCGAGATTTCACTGCCTTCATTGACTTTTTCTTTCCCCTTTTCTTTTTTTCTTTGCATTACTTCAAATGAAAATAATTTTGAATAACATACTTTTATGTGCAGTTTCTTATTTTATTTTCATGCATCCTTAATTTTAATTTTACTTAAAGCTGGTTTAAGTTATTTATAACACTTTTTAATCTATCAAATTTTCTTTTAATTTCCTTTCTTTCTACTTTAGAATATTTTGTTTAAACTTGTGTACCCAGAAAAATGTGAGTACTGCTCTTGGAATTCATCTCTGAAGGAAAAAAATTGTTTTTCATTATTCTTTTACTTACATGTTAACACCCACACAGCATTGTGACAGCAAATGTTAGGTACATCTTTAGTTCAATCTTTCTCTTTCTTTAACATATTTTTAAGTGTTTATTTTCAGTAGACTTCTATTATTCTGCCTTGACAGTTTCTTCTTGAACTTTTGTCTGTTAGTTGCATCAATGGAAATATCACCTTCATCTTTTTGAAATATGTTACCAAGTCACCTTTATATTCCAAGAGGTTTTTTTTCCTTTTCTGAATGTTTTATGATCTTTTGATTCAAGTCAACCTCTTTTCTAGGTCTAGTTAGGAGGCTGTTTAGTTACCTATATTCTATAAATTAAAAAACAAATCATAGAAAAATATAAATCTGACAGAAAATGCCTACCTTCTATACTTTTCCAAGGTGAACTTGGCCTGAAGCAATGTTCCTGCTTTTACTGAAACCCTTTTATGAACTATGAATATGTTTGTATAATGTTTCCCTCATTCTTTTTTTACTTAGAAGTTATTAGTGATGTAGACCGGTGTCCAGCGCTTTTTCTGTTACAACCAACTAAGAGCAGGTTCATTTTGCTTTTTGATTGGACAAAGAACCAGTATATATATATAAATTAAAATAATAATGCATATTAATTTCTCCAGTTTTTTGCATCTGTAATCATTTGCTACTACTATATTTTTTAATACACTATATGCTTACTCACTCATATTGTTTCTTCAATTGATGACTATATTTTCACACTAAGCATTATTATATTTACCATAATTTCCATTTTTGTAATGGTCGCCTGTTTTAAAGTAGTTTTTAATATTATTTAAGTTCTATAGGGTTTTTTTTTAATGTTCTGTTGAGTCTGAATAGAAGTTTTGCCTTTGCACAGGCTTAGATTTATAACTTGTCCCAGTTTAGCAAAAACTTGTTTTTTAAAATACAGAATGGAAAACTGAGACACTGTTCTACCTAAAGTTACTTTTCACACATAAAGAACTTTATTTTCAGATAAGTTAATGAGAAGCTATATAATTTAATCCAGAGGTATTAATTAATGACATAAAACTTTTCTAGAATCATACCCTAAGTACTTATTTCCCCACCCCCCCACCCCAAAAAAAATAGGTGGTCAATTCTTTTTTTTACCTTTTAATCATTTAGAATAGTATCTTCATTGTTTGATAAATTGCATTAAATATTTTTGGCATTTTGTATTGAAGTAGACATTATTAAATTGCTACTTTGGTTGGTTAGTTTGTTGGTTGATTAGTGTTTCTGGAGTATCATCAACACTTGCAGTTAATATAATCTGAACTTAATTTAATGAGAATATTAGGCCTAAGATATCCTTTGATTCCATAGAAAAATATTTTAATTTTATATCCTTATGTTCTCTGTTTGCTTCTCTTATTGGTAACTACACATTATCAACTTCCTTAGTTGAAGAAAAATATCTGCAGTAGTATTTCCTCTAAGATTTTAGAATCAGGCTGCATTCTTTAGTCCTTGTGCATCATGACCCATAAACAGTGTTCCCACAGACAGGACTACAATTGCATTTCTTCAGATTATCCCCTAAGGCTACAATCCTCAAAACTGACTTTGCTGCGGACTGAAGAAATCTTGCAGGAAGCAGAGAGAAGTACAGCAGGGTGACTCCAAATAAGAATCACAAAATCTTAGAATGCTTTTTCCTTCTGGATTTTTCTTTGCAAATGAACTGATTTCTTTATGATTAAATATTCACTTAGTAATATTCCTGTGTGATTATCCATACAAGGAATCTTGAAAAAAGCTTTATTAAAAATCATAGCTGAAGTTATGTGTATGTTACCATTCCTCATGACTAAATGAAAATATAAAAAGGAGAAGAAAAATAGATATTGACTAGCAACAATTTTGGCATGATTGTCCTTAATCTCCAATATGAGTAAGATGGGCAACCACTCAGACAAATATTAAGGAATGTAATTATTGACAAATTGATAAGGCAGCAGCCATTTTATAAATGCAATTAAATCCCATTTCACAAGATTCAGTTAATACTATGTAAAAATATTTTTTAAAGTAGTGGTTTTGCTAAATTTGGACAAATCACAAAACTAGGTTGTGCAAATGCAAAATTTCTATTCAAACACCACAAAACATAAAAACTACAGATGTGAGTATTTGAAATAACCTAACATGCAATATTATATAGATAAAATGAGAGGTAGAATTAATCCAGTAGTTCAGCACCTGGTTGTGTATCCAGCTTAGTCTGGATGTGTGTTAAAAAAATCACCCAAGAGAAACAGCCTTATACCAAAATTTCTCAGCAGAACATGATTTGCAGGATAGCCATTCACACTACAAGACATCTAAACAGATATGTAAAGTCTCAAATCTTCTGTAAATCTTTGTTTAAAAGTTCATCCACTGTTAAACGAAATATCATCAAAACTATATTTTGTCTTTTTAAAAATTTTTTTTTTGCTTTTCCTTCCTTAATTCCTAACATCTTAGTGTTCCTGTATCTGCAAAATTAAGCTAATGCACCACCTGGAAAACTATTGTGAAGGTTGCTTAGATAAGCTTCATATTTTGAAATTCAATATGTTAACAAAATATTAACCCAGCCAGTGAAATTAATATTATGTATCATATAACCTCAAGCTCATTTAAAAAAAAACAAACCCAAACTCCCCCAAAAATCATGAGGAAAGAAGAAAGGTGGAATATTGAGAGTTATAGCATTTGTCCTCCCAAGTAGCCATTTAAGATGATGGATCCCTGCTTTTCTGGAGATGGCTGAACACTTGCCAACTGATGGGAAGCAGTTACTATAATTTTAAAATTTGTTTTGCTTGTCTGTGCAGGTTTTAGTTTGCCTAGTACATTGTATTTATCTCAATCCATTAGTTTCCCCACTTTTATCTTTGCACTTCCCATTGGAAGGGAGTGAACACTTGCCTTTGTGGAGCTTAGCTGTAGTTAAGCCCCTACTATAAATATTATTGTTGTTATTTTATTTACATACATGCTACTGGTACTACAGTGAGCAGATGACATCCAAAGTAAAACTGAAATGAAACAAAATACAATTCTTTTTTAGGGTTGTAGCATAGTTTTAATGGATAGGAAGTAGCCAGAATAGGTTAATTTAGTTTTCACCAAGGATTTCAGTACTTAAGACTTGTGATAGGCTAAAATTGTGTTTAAGTGCAGCAAAATCGTATTGTAACATAAGTAGAAAAATCTCTAATTTATAAGCTGATCAAATTAACTCTTTCTGTTTAGAGATAAAGCTTGGAAGTTAAGCTGGAATGATTTTTCTCAGAATATCCTAGAAGTAGGTTTTGGAAGGGAATGGCTACAGAAATTTAAGTATTGGAAGTGATAGGGGAAGCTGTAGATAGCTGTGGGACCTATAATAGAGGAGCTCTGGCTTGTGAGGTCAGTGAGCAATGAAGTACATAAAGGCTGATGTCCTTTCAGATCTCTCTTCCCCCCCTTTCTTCCTTGTCTCATTTCCCTTCCTCCTTGCCCGGGAATTTGCTTTTGTTCAGTGGTCTGTACTGACTGCATTGAAAATAATTTGATCAAATTTGTGTTAAATTGAAGCACGAGCCTCCAGACAATATTTTCATAAACCTATCACATTCTCCATTATTTGGGTGCTCAGATGGAATCCACTGATCTCAGTGAGAGCTGATGACAGGGTGTAATCAAAACAGCATAATGTCATCTCCTCTCCAAACAAAAAAATGCCATCACTGGGAATTGAAGGACTGTGTATGCTCACTCCAATAACCACTATGCTTACTAAGTTTCACAGAACCATAACAATCTCTGTGTGACAGCAGAACTTGGGTGAAGTGATGAAATTTTTATTACTGAAGGTGAATTATACAGTCTCTTCTCCTTATTTCTTTGGAGAATTTAGCATTTGAGAAAATACAACTCCTGATTACAGCTTACAGGCTGCCACACAATGAATTTCACAATATACATCTGGCTGCACTGCTGAGCTTATAATGCTTTGCATCCTATTTGCTTGAACTGCAAGTGTAATTCAGAGCTATTGAGGCATCTGTGTACATGTCAGCACCCACATATTTATATTGTGTTCATTGCAACCCATTTCCACCCTGGTGCTCATACCATGCTCAAATCAGATTTTCCTTTGCAGTCAGATGAACTTCAATACATTCTTTTTTTAAAAGAATCCTTAGGTTTGGGATTGAGGCATCACTATAGGCAAACTGATAGCAGCTAAAATGATGGGATCACTTAAAAATGTCATATTCAACATATATTTTGAACGTGTTTATAATTTATTAAGATGCTTCAAAACGTAATTTTGGTTCTTCATAGTAAAAAAGGGAAAATTTCAAATTACTAAAATTGGTTTATAAGAGCAACATAAACTATACTGCAAGAGATTTTTTCTAATATTTGGGGATTGTGTGCTGGTCATTTTAGCAAAAGATGTCTTTTTTGCTTGTAAAATCACACTGACGATAATTTTTAGCTTTATATAAGATGAGAAATTGATTGAACTATTATCTGCATTTAAAAATAATTCTAAAGCTAAACAACTTAGAAAGAGTTAATGTATGGAACCAAACAATGTATTATCCAGCTGATATGTGAAAGATAATAGCAACTTCAAGTACAGCAAAGCAAACTGGATTAAAGTGATTGCCAGTTTGAGTTTGATAAAATACTTTCAGAAATGTAGTTATTGCAACTCTTAAGCTCTTTGTAATAGCAGTTTACTCTTCTTATTGAGCTTTTATACATAACTCCAAATGCTGAAAATATATGATTTAATTTTTATATTCAAAGGAAGATTTAGGATCTGAAGTACATGATGAATTTTATACTAACACATCTACATGCATCTCACACAGTTTGTCTGGCAAATTAATCTCTCTGGTACTTCAAAAACATTTTGGAAAGCCTTCAGGTGAGAACTGGTTTTGAATGGGATAATTAACCTTGACAGTAATTTCTTCATATCAGAGCCAAATAGCAGTTGGAAAGATGTATTCACTTTTCACAGAGTGCCAGGTACTTATGGCCTGGAAAGAGGCTATAATGTGTTCAAAAAAATGTGTATTTCAAGCAGGCATGGAAAAGGGTTCCAACAGAGACTCATCCATCAAACTACTGGAGAAGGACATGATTTACACAGGAGGTAATAGAGGCCTTGGCTGGATGTTTGTAGTAGGTTATTTTCAGTCCTAAACCAGTGTAAGTGATTGTTCCTGAACTAATGCAATCAAATAATATAATTAGATTATCCTAAACACTTGTTTACATATTATTAGAGATTTAATCTTAATTTCTTTCCTTCTGAAAGAAAATGATGAATAATAAAGTTTTATCAGCTCTGTATCATAATTGCAGGTAAATCTGCTGGCAATGCAATCTGACAGACACATTTTTATGGTTTTAGCAAGTCAAAAACAGGTCTGAAGGGACCTTTCCATGTTATCCATTGCTCATTTTTTATTGAGCAAGCAGTATTCATTTCTTATATTAGTATTTCCATGGTGTGCATATGCTTTAACTGCTTAAGTTTCCAGTGTTCAAATTCAAACTGTTTTTGTACTTTGAGTTGAAAACAGTTGTCTTATGTGAACTGAGACTTTTAAAAATTACTGATAAAAATGCCAAAGGACATATTTCAAGTTTTCACAGAGTACTGATGCTTAGAATTTTTTTTTCTGAGGCAACATGCAAATATGTAAAGCATAATTTGAAAGAAGCAGAGCTAGACCCATGGCTAAGTGTCTTTGAAAATCTTACCCATCATTTGAATTATCATTTTTTAAAAAGTTGTTCACTTTTCTCTAAGTTTTCCTACTAACTGGCTTTTTAAATGAACAATGAATGAGTTTTCTTAAGATTTTAATAAAGTTGATGTAAATTAGTTTTTAATCTATTTGCAAATACTAGGTAAGTAGAAAAATGCACCGGAGATGTATGTCAATTTCAAGCTTGATTTGGAAAAGATATAGCTTCTGTTTGACCTAAGCAACTTTGAATTTCATATTTACCTACTGAATACTAGTCACTGACATCTTGAGAGCTACACTGGCAGGAAAAGTCTTTGCACTTCACATACAGTTGACTACTTCTCTAAATTCTGACAACTGCATTTGTTAGGTCTTTATAAAACCATCATGAGAGTTTAGACACTGCTTAGACAACAGTGTTTTAGATTCCCGCTCTGTAGGAATGGAATATTTGCCTAAAAGTTTCAGCAGAATAGAGCAATTATGGGTAATTTGTGCTAATAAACTACAGTAGTAATTTTGGTTGCATCAATAGGAGAAAGAAGTTGTTCTGTTTTAGAAATGTTTAATGGATAAATGTAGTAGTCTGAAATAGCTTCTACAGCTTATAAGCTGTCCTACTGATTTATTGTAATGCATGAATTGTCCTTGGAAACTAATGGAAAATTCATGGCACTCGCTTGCTTGCAATATGACATTTAACTGCACACTCTTCCATGTTTCTTTCAACAATTCAGGGACATGTCTCATAGTTGGACAATTCAGGCACTTGAAAAAACTTGTGCTTACTGGAATGCTTTTGTTGCAAGGACAGAAAGATACTAGTGCTTGTCAACTGGCCTGTTATGAACTCTTTTTCCTTTATGTTTCCTTATATATGTCAGTATCTAAGGAGATATGTTGTTGCAAAGTATGCTACTGTAAAGGACTTAGCTAAACAAGGTTAATTTTCAACTAATTAAATTTATTAGATATTGTGAGGGACAATTTTTACATTGTGAAGAAAAAACATAATAGAAGGGAATAAAAAAGAAAAGCAGTCAGTAGTGAATAGTAAATAACAAAATGAAGATTGTGATTAGTATGCAAAATAGAGGATCCCCTGTTCTAGAGCTGGCAATTTCAGCATGAGAATGCTAAACAGTCTCAAGACACTGCAGAACATATTGTGCTCTCCTTAGAAGAAAGGCCAAATGAGAAAGATAAACCTTTCCTGAACTTCTTAAACAGTGCCCTCTTCCTCATAGGATTTAGGTTTTCTGGTAGAATGCACATGCCCTTCATTAAGAAAATAGCAAATGTCCTCAAGGAGTGATAGCATTTAAAATAGAGGGGGAAAAAAAGACAAATAGTAAAATAAAAATAAATAAGTAAACAAATTATGTGTTTGAAATTCTTCCTGCCTATGTGTAACTACTCTATCGTGGAAATCACCTGTCCCAGACATATATAAGCTTCTGTGGTTGACAAACAATAATTACAGCACTATTCCCCAAAGGTGATTCCAGGAAGGTAAATAAAAATGTGGAACAAAATATGCCATACAGTTAAAGATTTTAGGTTCTTTGCAAATTTTTAACTTTATCCTAAAATTTTAAGATTATTTTTCTGTAAATTTAAGGTATGCATTTCAGATTTTTGCCACTCAGCAAGTACATCTAGTCTCACCTATTCTTTAGAAGCCTATATAACTGTCTGAATACTGTAATTCCACATCAAAGCTCTGTTTTCTTGAATATAAATAAATAAATGAACCTGGAGGTAGCTGTATAGATGACAATTTTTCTAATGTTACCTTTTCCACTCTCAAATAGGAGAGAATTTACTCTGCAGTTCAGTCTGTCACAGCAGATGAAGGGAGGTGATCCTTCACCTTTATTCAAACACTGGTGGTGTATGTGCCCAGAATACTGTGTCCAGTTCTGGTCTGTTCAGCCCCAGGGTGATAGGGACATACAAGAGAGAGTCCACAGAAAGGCTATAAGGTTGATGAAGGGACTGGAGCAGTTCTCATACGAGGAGAGGCTGAGAGTGCTGGGACAATGCAGCCTAAATCACCTCAGGGGGATCTTGTCAATTCATGCAAATACCTACAGAGATTTTGCAGCGAGGACAGAGCCAGACTGGTAAGAGGACCAGAAGCAATCAGCACAAACTAAAGCACAGAAGGTTCAATCTGAACATCAGGAAAACACATTTTTATTTTGAGGCTGTTTGAGCCCCAGTACAAGTTGCTCAGGGAGTCTGTAATCTCCCTCCTTCAAGATATTCATGGTCCTGGGCAAATGTCTTTAGGAAGCCCTTCTTGAGAAGGGGTTTTGACCAGATGACCTTATCCATTCTGTGAATCTGTGATCTGCCTTGATGTGGAAGATTCATAGTCATATTTTAGAAAACTTAATGCAAATGTCTACATATAGCACTTGATTTAACCATCTCATGCTTCTGAGAATCCACTTGGTACCAACTTAATTTCTAGAAGTCATATCCTATCTGCCAGGTCTCTGCAGATATCTCAGGTGTCATAGAATATTTAAAATAATGTTATAGAGGAGCACCTAGATCAAGAAAGCACCTGTATCAGACTGAGACAAATACATACACACATGCTGTGTTAATTTTTTTTTAATAAAAGTCAGAAGAAATACAAAAATCACTATTGAGCTTCAGTTTGAAGAATCATTCCTCAGTTCTTTACCCTAGCTCAAACCACAACTGAAGCTCAACCCGCAGGGGACATTCACTACATAAAGCAATGTCAGTTGTCTGCACTTCAGAAGGCATTATCTATTCTTTGTGCTCTTTGAGAACTTCCGCAAACGAATTCAGAATTAGAGGGATGATTGTTTCTATAAAATTTAAAACATCTATGAAGGATTTTTAAACAGAAAAACCAGAATGGTGTTCAAATTAAACTTTACATGTTTCTTACATTTCTCCTCATGCTGTTCTAGGCCTCATTGTAAATTAGGATAAATATTATGTCCTTCAGTCTTAACAATCATGTTTTTTCACAGTTTCCCCAAGTATTTTTTTCTTGATTTTTCTCCCCCTCCTTTATTCAGAATGAGGCATAGACTCAATCCCATTCCAAATCCCAAACTCTTCTAATCACATCATTCTCATCTAGATGTAGGCACATTCCTCTTTTATGTGCTGGAACCAATCAAACACTACATTCATCAAAACAGTATCACTTAAGCAATGTATCATTTTGCCTGAGAGGTCAAGTGGACATTTCAGAATGTAAGTGGCCATGTGGTGACCTAAAGCAACGCTGGCCATTGCAATTTTTAATTTTGAAAGGCTATGAGAAAACAGAACTACTTACTTGGATTTATTGATGAACTAAGTTGCCAATGGAAGAGAAGAGAAATTCTTCTCTGTAAAGTGTCATTTCTAAGATATAATCGCACTGTTTCTCTCTTGAAATTTTTTGGCTTCAAAAAATCATAACTTTTGATCTATAGCAGTAAGGAAAGCACTTGAATATTGATTCTTGCTGAAAAATAATAGAAATCTCGTGCCTATTTTTTCAAGGACAATAAAATATACCTAAAGCACCATGTCTTTTTTTTTTCTCCCTTTAAATAATTATATGCTTTACCTTAATCAGTGAACGCTTGGTTATGAAAAGATAATTTTTCCCCCATAATCTGACTGCTTGAAGAAAGGCATAATAAGAAATGAAACGTTAATGCGCAGTTTATGTTAGGTGTTTCTTTAGAATATTTTTTTTAAAGAAAAGTCATCAAATGGATGTGTCAATTAATACACAGCAAGCAAGAGCCAATTATGGAAATGATGGCTCAAGGTTAGCTTGCTGCAATATTTTTTAATTCAACAAATAGTGAAATCAACTTGTTGCTTCCATAATAGATGGTTATGACAGAGCTAAAGAGCTCAAAATGTTTTTGTACTCCCTTGTCTAATTAACATCATATGACCTACATTTCCCTGAACTGTAACTTCAAAGACCCCCAAAAGCCTACTTTTGTTTGAAAAATCTTTTGTAACATGTTTAAGAGATCAAAGGCAAAGCAATCAGTGTTTGTACACCTCCAGTTTTAAATAAGTGATAAAATAAAGCCATATTGCTGCAGCAATTTGCAGAGGAAAACCTTCCACGCTAGTTTATCTTATTTGACTCTAATGGATGCCTACAGACGCTGTGCTGTAATAACACATGCATGTAAATTACATTTCTTTGATTTTTTCCCTGTCTTTTACATTTTATCTATTTTTGTTCTTTTAGAACGGAAGAAATATAAAAAGATGTTATTCTCTTATTGCAAAACTTCCATACCTTCTTGGTGATATCTCATGGGCAGCTCCTCACAGCACTAACCCCTTCTTCTGCACAGCACAGCCAACAAAGCCCATCTCTCTTCACAGCACAGCTAACCCACTCTTTTGTAGCACTCTTCTTATTGGACACAGCTGTGGCCCATTACAGGCAGGCCTGTTCCTGATCTTTGGTGATTAGTTCAGCTGCAACTCCTCAGGTGTGAGACTACATTCTGCACTACTCTCTTACATTCTATCCCTCCGCAGAAAGAAAACATGCTGAATGTTTTAATGACAATGGTGTCCTGCTAAGTTTTAGTTACCATCAGAATATAATGCATCCTTGGTAGATTTACTGCCAAAATATGCAGAATATGCAGTATTGCAGTCAATAAGAATATAAGTAGTTATTTTAAGGACAAATACTAAAATCTATATTACTCTATATGTTTAAATTATTCTTCATTTCCATCTATGTTTTGACATAGATGAACTTTAAACTTTGTACTGGATATATTATATTAAAATGTACCTTTTGTGCTTTTTTTCTCCAAGGTGCTCATGAAGTGAGCTCTGAAAACACTGACTCCAATGTCTAAGTCAGTCCAGTGTTGTCACTTTCTGCTTAATATAGTAATTTGTACTGCAAAAATCACAGAATCACAGAATGCTCTGAGTTGAAAGGACCCAGAAGGATCATTGAGTCCAACACTTAAGTGAAAAATGCTGCAAGTGTACCAAGTACAAGCCAAGGGAAAAATAAAGAAAAGTGAAAGAGACCTTGTGCATATATATTTCAGATTTATAATTCATATAAATGTATTGTTTCCCTACTTAGTCGGAAATTTTGTTGCCTCTAAGGAAAATGACCTGATATTTGTATTCTGGCATTTATAAGCAAACCCAAACTCAATTGAGAATTGACAAGAGAATTGAAGAAAAAAAAATTAAAAATCCATAAAAATAAAGGGAGACAAAGATGGGGGAGGGGGTTGTTGGTGCAGGGAGGAGTGACCTCACTACTGTCTAAAATTTCTGCATGAGAGACAGCAGACAGAAGCAAAGATCTCTTTTCTCTTGTGTCTACTGATACAACACGAAGGATTGATTTGCAGCTGCAACAGGGAAGTTCAGATTATATAGTAGAAAAAAGTTTTTCAGTGAGGGGATTGTCAAGCACTGGTGCCAGCTCTCTGGGTAGGTGGTCATGGGCCCAACATGGTTTGCATTCATGAAACATTTTAGAAATATGGTTTAACTTTTATTTTGCCCTGTATGGAGTCAGGAGTTGGATTTGAAGATTGTTCTGCCTCCCTTCCTAATCAGGACATTCTAAAAATCTGATTTTTAAATTCTGAGAAATGGATGTTATGGACAGCCTCATAGAGTTTGCATGTTGTCAACTTTTTAAGCTGGGTAAATGAGTCTATTTTGTTTCTGTGCTCTCTTTACTGAGTAGAACCACAAAAGGCAAATTGCTTTTGCTTCCTTGATTGAAGTCATGTCTGGAAAAGAAAAATGGGTCAGTGTTTAAAATGTTAGGCTGTATATTGTACTTATCTTTGCAGAGGAAAAAGTATTAATATGTCCTTACAGGCCCACACTACTCAGCTGATAAATGTTGGCAATCTCAAACCACTGGCAACAAGGGTTATTTGCATCCCAAAATCTCTGTAGATGCTAGAATTGGAAAAATAAACTAAAAAAATTTTACAGATATTGCCTTGAAAAACAGTCATAACTAATTTATATTTGACTTTATTTATCAGTATGGGAAAATGTTTGCTAACTTGTAGCAGATACCTATATATTGTCCTTAATAGATTTTATTCAGACTCTATTTTTATTTAACATTTAACTGTCAGTCCACCATCCCTTCTGTTTCCATGAGGCAAGTAATATACTCCCATGAAAGGGATGTTGTTTTTCCTTTTAAATTTTTTCAAATGATTTATCTCATCATGTCCATTACAGAGACAACTGTCTTACACTGCTAGTTAACTCATATCTAACTTCTTTCTTTTCTACAACTTTCTGAAAGAAATATATAATCATCTTGCAGTTTTCCTGTTTTCATTTAGTACTTCTTGCAATAGAAAAGATCTGAAAGATTTATTAATCTTCATGTTTAATTGGATCAACTGAACCAGAGCTAAGGTTAAAAAGATTTTTGTGTAAATGGTCTGATATTAACTTCATCTAAGTTACTGTCTTTTATTTATTAATCTTGCTCTGAAACATGGGATTCAACACTTCAGGGAAATAAGATAACCACTTTAAGGTTTCTGAGTGATATTCTTTTTAAGTTATAGAGTAGACTTCTGAATATATTGATTAGTTTGTTATGCAAGTTTAGGGCACAGATTTTTAATGTTTCATTCTTTTAATAAGTGAAGTGTCAATTTTTTTTATCTTCTTTCATTGCTTCCTAAGTTGGTGTAAGATAACTTTTGCTTTTATTTAGACAATCATGTTTAAGCAGAACATCTACTCTGATGATTCTAGGTAAGGCCAAAATACAAGAAGTCTTTACACACTAAAGATGCTTAGGTGAGATAAACCGACTCTGATCATAGTTTCCCCTCAGTCATTCTAAAACAAAGTAGAAAATCATAATTTTAAAGGGTTACCTATGGTTATATAAATACCCTGTAAGTAAGATTTTTTCTGGTGGTCTTTGACAGACATCTGTAGAATTTTCTAAGAATTCTTAGAATTAGCTTAGTGGTAACTTCCTCAGTGGGGGATCTATATTAGGATCCATTCTTTCCTCTTAAAGTCAAAGTCTCTTTCAGACACCAAGTAAATCCATTTAAATATAAAATCACCTTCCTGAGTAGCCAAGTACAACTTCTAACCTACTTTCATAAACTATTTCATATTGTTTTTTCCTCAATAACTATTGTGTAGTATCTAAACAGTAATATGTATGTACACATAATTTCTGTTATTTTGAATACTTACTATCTCTAAAGTCAGATGCGTCCTTATGAATCCAAATGTTATGCTCATATCTACTTATTCATGCAGCTTTTCTAGTTTAATGTAGACTTCTTGGTACTCAATAGAAAATAGAAATAGAAAATGCCTCCGGTATAAAAAAGTAATAATTAGTTAGCTACTGGATTACCATTTTGACTTTTTATGTTATCACTCACTGTGAATGGTTGTGGTGTATACGTTATTTGTCTGTTTGTATGGGTTTTTTAAAAGTCCTATTTTCAACAGACAATATTAAAACAAATAAAAATCTGTCTTCACATAAGTTAAACAAAGTTTGGATCATTGTGGTACATTTGCTGTTTTACAGGATATGTAGGTACCTCCCCAGAAAGTAGATTATTTAGATTATACCTGTGTAGTCTATTATCACGAAGTTAAAAGTCACATCCCATCTTTCAGTAGGTGCTTTGTTCCTGGCCATTGAAAAATATAATCAGGTATTAAAATTGGTCAAGGGTGGAAAAATGTAATTAAGCCAAGAAAGGTCAGGTACAGAAGTTTCTATCTTGGCAACTTGATTAAAAATAAATACATTTTTAAAATTGTCACCTGATAGTAAAGGAGTTGAGTTTTGTGATAAGACATTGCACACTTATGGACTAGATCTAAATATGATTATGAAAATTTCTTAAAATGCATTTTATTAAATTTATTTTGAAACACAGATTTTCAATATATTCACTTATTGTCTGTATTGAACTATATTCTTAGTATCCAGACTGGAGTGCTCATATTGATGAGATGGTTTTTTGATATAGACAGAATATGCATTATTTTGAAGGGTTTAAAGGTAAATGATTTTTTTGAGGGCTGATACAGTCCATCAAAATATAATAAGAATTAATTTTATTAGTTATAAATAGATGGGAAATGCAAAGTTCACATTATCTGCAAAAATTTTACAACAGATTGGGCTTTTCTGGGTAGGGAGTCATGGGGTTGGCAGGAGAAGGAGAGGAGTCTTTTCCATTTTTTTATCCAGGACATAAAGCTCCTAACTAAACCAGAAATTACAGTCTGTGTCAACCAGAAAAAAAAAAAAATCCCTCTTATAAAGCAACAGTGCTAACATTGATTTAATCAATAAGGTGCTGGTTTATTTTCCTTCACTGCAGTGCTTCCACTGTTGAACTGTTTCCCTCTATTATAATAGATCAGATATCCTCCTTATGTTCTCCAATGTTTGCTGCAATCTTTATTACAGGACTAGCAATTTGCTTTTACTTTCATTCTAAATGTATTTTGATGTCCTTTGCACAGATAAGCTTTCTGTAGCTTTGAAGAAATAGGAATCATCTCATCATGTAATTTAGTACACTCAAAATGCATTCAAAACCCTGTGATTGCATATAACCATGACTATTTTTGACTTAGAACACTCAATCTGCTATACATGATTATTTTTAAGCTAGCTATTTAAAAATTATCTGAGGGCATCTGAAGGTTATTACAAGAACAAAAAGAATGTATGAAAGTAACAACTTTTGCCTGTTTCCCTGCAGTACAGATCCTTTTTTTTGGCTTCCCAGGAGTGTCAATGACATTCATTCTCAATACCCTGTGCCTGTCTGACTCATTAGAAAAAAAACCCAGATTGTTTTTTATGATTCAGTGCCTCCATGGGTGAATATTAAGGTACCTGGATTTGATTACCTTCTCAGTAATATGGCCTTGCAAGATCAATCTTAAAATTAAATTGGAAGAATTCACTAGAAGAATAATAAAATTATTATTTAAGTGGACAAGAATCTGAAGAGAGAATAAAATTATTTGTCCCTAACAGCAAACATCAGCAAAGGGTTCAGCTATACTGATTAAAAAAAATTACCCTAAAAGCAAAGAATGTTCATAAATAGATAGAAAATGTAGTCAAAATATGAAATGTCCTCATTTTGTTTTCAATATCAAATGTTATTTTTAAAAGAAAGTAATATGATACAATAAAAATCTGCTTTGTTTCCAAGAAATATGGAGCAAGATGAGATACTTTTATCAAAGAATTTTAAAACATTGCAAAACAGATTAAATAAATTAATTTTTATTACTTCAAGTAATTAAAAACTTCCCAGAAAGATGACCTCTTTTTTGAAGGAAAATACGTAGAAAACATGCCCTTGTTTTTTAACTGGGATCTCAATGGTGTCAACTTTAAAGTCAAATACAAAAGTTTTCTGGAAAAAAATGTAAGATTTTTTTCTAGATTTCTAAACAGCCATTATTTTCTGCCAAAAATTTTCCATGTATGAGCATGGTTTTGTAATTAATACATGTGACTGAGTCCCAGAGGCTTGGTTTTCTTTTTCTTTTTTAGTTTTGTTTTTTTTTTTTTAACCAAAATCTAATTCTATTGTGATTTTTTTTAACTGCTTTTAGTCCTGTAATTGATTTTCCAGGATTATTCCCTTAAACCTTACTCAAATTTCCCTCAAGTGTCATGAACTAAACTTCTGTTGAAATCAGTACCTAAACCACACTGACCTCTACATCTTGCATGACCTTTTAGATCATTCATTAGAAATGAACTGTTTTTATTCAAGTACATATTCTCAGGAACACTGGGCACCTACTGGTAAGTTAATTAAACTTCTCCACAACACATAAAAAGCAACCTACATTTATGTTTAGCTTTTTATAAAATGGCAATAGAACTGTTCACAATATCTATAATGTATTGTAAAAAAAAAATCATACTTAGCTTTTTATTTAAGTCAATTAATCTTTACAAGTGCTTTGCAAATCTGTTTACTCACTCAGCTTCTTAGTTTTAAAATATCAAGTAGAAATCTATACTGTAAAAATCATTATGCTTTTCAAAATTACTTATGTAAAGAATGGAGCTTTAGAATAAAAACTTTATTGAGGAAAAAGTACTTGCACCAATTCTTTTTATTATTAACACTAGAAAAAACAGAATAGAGCTTCTGCTATGTACATGGATAATAAAACACACCTAATTATTCCTTTTATTTCACTCTCTTAGAACTTTCAGATTAAAAAGATACTAGAAAATAAACTGTGGGCTAGTCCTAAGGACTTTATTAGTGCTTTGTGTGGACACTATATGGAAATCAAACTTTCCATAAAATCTGACCGTGAACCTGTTTCACATAGAGGCAAGAAAGCTAGAGAAAAACTGGAGAAAGCACTTTATAGTCACTTCAGGAGTGAATTGGCTAGTAAAACCATTCAGATTTTATTTTTATTAGCTGAATGCTAAATTCTTATTTCCATTTATAAGGCATTTCTCTTTAACTTATGTAAAATGAACTCGACGTAGTACAACAGACAGCTGAGACTCATGCAACTTTTGAGCCAGGTATGTATTTCCTATAAGATCATGACTGAATAACAAACAACTAAAACTACAGGTATAGGTTCAGAATTTTAAGTCTCCCTCTCTTCTAGATAAATCCTTTGGCACAATTTGCCTTTTATTTGTTTCTCTCTTTCCTAATACCTCTCATACTCTCATTCCAGGGGGCACTAGAAATATTTCTATTTATGATATCCATGTTCTAATGGAGAACATGTTCAGTTGTAGGATAGGAGACCTAAATTAGAAGGTAGACTCGTACGTTAGAAGGTAGACTTTTAATCCATGAGTGCATACATTCACTCTACAAGTATTATGTAGAAAAAATCACACTTTATTCTATGCCTGTCTCCTAGAAGGACCAAGATCCCAAAAGGATGTATGTATATGTAAAGGAGTTGGGATTCACCTTATAGCAGCCTTGCAGTACCTAAAGGGAGCTTAGAAAAAAATCGTTGAACAACTTTTTACACAGGCAGATACTGATAACAGAAGGAGGAACAATTTTAAGCTAAAGGAGGGGAGATTTATGCTAAATGTTAAGAAGTGCTTTTCTCAGAGCATAGCACAGCACTAGAACAGCTTGCCCAAAGAAATTGTGGGTTTCTGGAAGTGTTCATGGTCAGCTTGTATGGGACCCTAAGCAATCTGATCTAGCGGGTGGTACCCCTGTCCATGGCAAGCGGAGTGGAACTAGATGATATTTTGAAGGTGTGCCTCTAACCCAAGTAATTTTATGATTCTGTGATCCTATGATTTCCTGTGATACCCTGTACTCCAATAGGAAGAAGTAGAAACCAAATACAAACACTGTTGTCTGGAGGCATTGTAAGACCAGATACATAAAATGGAAAGGCAAAGCATCAAAATTATATGGATTGCTTTATTCACCCCTGTGTACCTGGCTTGTCTGCCTGTTAATTGACAGCATAAGACAATTCAGTTAAATTCAACTGAACATACCACCTTCTATGGGACTGGCAATCTAAAATTCTAGAGGGCCATTCTTCCTTGTCTGAACAAAAGATATAATTTCCTGTATTACCTACAGCAGAATGAATGCTGCATCTACATGGATCCAGAGTTGTTTGGACTTAATATTATTTCTCATTCTCATTGCAACCATGCAGAACTATAGTGTTCAGCTTTCTCTTAGTTATAAGCATTGTCTAACCATTGTCTAACTAAGGTAAGATAATTTTATTGCCTCACATATGCTATGAACTATAACACTGTACTTCTACATTGACCCTTACAGCTTTCAGTCTCACTGGCTGGACATCCAATTTATCTTATGTTTATAGCCTCAGCAAGCTGCTGTACCTTCTGAGCAGGCTCAGATAGTGAAGACAACTGAAACAGATACTAAGCACCTGTATCAAATGTGTCAGAGCCAACAGAAGTAGAAAGCAAGTAATTTTACTAGATTGCAAATCAGTTTATTCCCCAGTTATCAACTTTCAAATTATTTTTAAACACCTGGGTCCTTCCTTAATGTATTCCTGAAATATGTCTCATTGCATTGTAAAGAGAAGAAACGTATTGACTGTGAGATTTTATTCATATATGGCTACCTGAAAAAATGAACAAAAGTTAACTAGACAGTCAAAGGATTTATTGTTCTGTGTTTTAGTATTGTCAAAATGAGAACAAAATTTGTGTTTTAATCTAAAGTACTTGATTTTGTGTCTGATTTCAAAGCAAGAAGTCATGCCACTTGAGTATGGCAAAAAGGCATTTTCTCTTGGCTGAACTTTGGGAAAAAATTTCTTATGGCATTTTTAAAATTCCGTAGACCATTTAGTGTTTGCTTATCAATCCTATTTGTTTTAAGGAAGTCTCAAAATTAATCTGCTTTTTAATATAGGAAGAATTTTTGATATCTGAATTTGCATGGTCTGTTCTTATGTCTATTTTTCTTATCATGAAAGAACCTATTCCTGCAATTCATTAAAAACTCTGGTTTATTTTTCTCCTAGCAGGATTATCATTCCCTTTGTTTTCATTATCATTACTAATCATTAAGTTTGTTGTACAATTTTGTTCATGCATTCATCTGTTCATTTTTTGTTATTTTAGTCTGTGATTCTGTAACCTAAAACTGTGCTCATTTTTCAAGAGTAAATTCTATACTAAATTAAATTTGACTTACCTCTTCTCACATAAATTATGTAACACACATATTAAAGAGCAGGAAGCTATCAAATTCATCTTTGAAAATATTTCTAGACAGTAGTGTAACAAAAACTGAGGTTCAGCATACTCACAGACTCAGCACTACAATTTTTCCATATTTTTATTTTAAATTTAATACAAAGCATTTCCAGAATTGGTGGTACATTTAGATCTTGCAGAAAGATGTAGAAAGGAAAATATAAAGATCTGCTTTTCTTGGTATGATGAAGAGACTACAGATATGCAATCCTTCTTATTAATAAAATGTTTATGTATGTAGTGCCTTCAGTCTGAAGAAAAATCTGTATGTCTTTAGTTTCATCTTCATTCCAAAGAAAAGAAGATCCTGTTGTTTTCCCTACTATCATCAACCAGTAAGAAAAGCAACAACAAAACCAACAAACTCAGCATCCATGTGATCACATGTTTGATGGCCTGGTCCACCAAGTGACACAGGCTATAGTGAAGCATATGAGGGGCATTTGATGTCTGAACCTTAAATATTTGGGTTGTTTTTTTTTTTTTTTTTTCAGGAATCTGCATGGAACATATGGTAGGTGTCCATTCAGATAATTTTCAATAGCTGAAAATATGAAATTTGTATATTTTGCCTGCCTCTATTGCAGGTGTGTGCAAAATTTCTGTATTTTTATCAATTTATCTATGTTTATCTATGTTACATAGCAAAAATCAAAAGACACTATTAATATTCATATGTATTATGGTGTTATTTGATAAAAAACATTAGAACTTTAAAATATTAGCTGTACCCTAAAGGAAACCGTGTTACTTCAACATCATTATGCAACATGGAAGGTAGGAATGTGATTAAAAAGAATTAAGTATTCCAAGAAAAAGAAGGAAAATACTGTTGACACAGACTCAAGAGTGAGAGTCTGTAAAAGATTTCTTTGTTTGCTCAGGGAAATCACTATTTAGCCAGCTGGAGTGTAAGTTCCCACCAGGTTCTCCTCTACTCAGAACTTTAAAATCATGAGAGGAGCAATTCTTCTTAAGGCACTTTACACAAGAGTATGCTCAGTTTAAATTTAGCATTATATCCTGGAAATTATTTAAGACAGTCAATTCATCTTGTGTCACAGTGTTCTTGCACTAGCTAGATAAAGGAAGCATGAGAGAGAGGAGGTAAGAATCCAGCTATCATTCTTTGAGGATACAGTACAACTAAAGAGACAAGCAAATAGGAAGGAGAGGAAATAATAAAGAGATCCTAAAATTGAGAAATGAAGCCAGGGATAGATGAGAGAATGAAAGTGGAGTAATTCCTCTCATCTTTGAATGTGTACTGCGATACAGGGAAAACTGAGGTAATGGGTTGTGTACATGTATGGTTTCTTGTTTTGCTATCTTCTCAAGCTATTTTAAAATTTTAGAAGAGGCCTGGGGCTACTTAAAGAAAGACAAAAGCAGCTTGGGGCCACTTGTCAAAACACAATATCAACTTTTCTTGTTGCCTATCATTGTAAATTGTATCTCATCATGATGGCATATTCTAGGAAACGATTTTTGGGCAACTTAGTGTCTGTAAAGGACATAGTGAAAATGGTCTAAAATAGTTTATTGCACTTCATGGATAGTCTGTATGAGATATATTTGACAAAACTTTAGAAGTTTGTGACACAGTCACCTGGGTTCCCTCATAGCTGATTCACAGAGGTATTTCCAGCTTAAAATGACCTGTTTTAATCATATCCCATTCATCTGTGCCTGGAGAAAGGGACAAAGTCAAGGCAGGCAGTACTTTACTGTAGGTCATGCTCTAGCTTGAAGACTTTGGGCCCAGAGGATAAGACTCAGATAGAGAAATTTACTAAGTGTGGCCAACTCTAAGGTTTTCTCTGAAAGATTAAAGCTGCCAGCATTGCCTGTAGTGCATTTAGAAAAAGGAGAATGAGACACTCTTGAGAAATCACCAACCCCTGTGTTGTAAACCCTGTAACATCACCTCTATCTGAAATAAGGTCTTTTAATACAATGGTTCAGGCACACTCACAGACATTATGTGGTTAGCAACTTCTTTGAAACATGGATTTCAAAAGTAATTTACGTAGACAAAATACTGTACATGATACAGTTATAAGATTACAATTTTTTTATATTTTTCCTTATTTTTCTTTGAATGATGAGATTAAAGTAAGATAAATGTCATTCTTATACTGCTGGGATTTATTTTTCTTTTTAACCATGTCCTTATATCCAATGTCAGTATTCTCAGAAAAGTTTCAGAGAATTCAATATGTTTTACAAAAATGTAACTCCTTATGGCACTAGAAATGTCTCACACACACACACAAAATAAACTAATTTTTTTCTAATTTTTGCAGTGAAAGAGTGACTGCTTCTCCAGTTTCCTATTCTGTGATTCCTGTATTCTGTCAGTTTTCATTATTTGTCTCTCAGCACACTAAACATTTGGACTACTGTTTTCCATTTCCCCTGCAGATGATTCTATCTGATCATAGTAAACATTTAATGCCAAAGACAAAATTTGTACTATTAAGTTCCTGATATGAACCCCTAGATTCTCATCCCAACTGTCCAGATTGGGAGGAGTATGTCATAGTACCTTGATATATATCTCCCTGAGGAATCAGAAAGAGATGTAGTTGTGAGATACAAGAGGGAAAGGAAATTGATGATAAAAGCTCTAATGTGCCTTTGCTTGAGGTTGTGGGGTCAGGACATGGCTGGAGAGGATGGCATGAGCTTGAAAGTTTTTCTATAGATATTATATTTATGGAAAGCTTAGATATGGTGTACAAGGTCCAGGCTGCAGACATCTTGGCTCTTTAACTGCTGGCACAGAAAAGATGCTGAGGTTTTTGCAGGGAAATAAAATATTGCAGGATATTGTAGAACATTTTCTTAAGCTTAGGCAATTCCAAGCAGATGGGAAAGGTGGACCTGTGTGTGCATGCTGGTGCTCTCATATTAACATTCTAATAGAATTTTAACAGGTTATGACAATGGTCTAGAACAGCAAATTATTTACCTCTTAGAAGCAAACAGAGCCTCTGGCTTCCTGTGGGTTACTGTCACACGAGTTAGGAATTTAGAATCTAAATAAATATTGTTAATGTTTGACACTAGGTGAAATGCATTGTCTTGTGATCAGACTAAATCATTTAACAGTGCCTCTGGCCTTAGGTTCTAAGACTCTAATCAAGTCACTGTCCCAGTTAGTACAGTGTGCTCTTTCCAATAATGATAAATTAATGACTTTTTGAAGAGGAATAGTTATCAAATCTGACAAAATGTAAATTATTATAGGTATCGGGGGAAAAAAATCCTTTTTCAGCTCCAGTAGGAAAGAGTATTTTTTGTTTGTTCAAGAAAATGAGTTAATTTATTTCAGCAAATTATCAGATAATATGGTTTTTTTCATACCCCTCTGTTGCAGATGGAGTAACGGACTTCATTCACAAGAGGGAAGAGATGATATAATTTATCAATACAAAGCAGTGAGTTAACAAAATTTAATATTAATGAGACAAAGGTTTAAAAAGATTTGATGACAAGGTGGACTTGATTATTTACTTCGTAGATAGCAGGGTCAGACAAAGCTGTCAGGGAGTAGCACCCACTGAGTCATGGTTCCTGAAGGATGCCCTTGCTTTTTAAACTCCATCTCAGAGAGACATCTAGGTGCAGCTGGATCCAGTCCTAGGCCCAAACCTGCTCAATGGTTTATGTTTAAAGGACAAGATGTGCACAATCAATCCTTTATATAACTTAGTTAAGATTTCAAAGTTTAGCATGTTATTAATCACTTACTGGGAATCTGTTGTGGCAAGGAATCTCTCAGCCTTGAGGAGTAGCATTGAGAGCCATCCCTACTAAAGGGACATCCTGGTATGTAGCCAAGGGCTGTGCAGGAGTGCTCCACAGGCCCAGGCTGTCCCCTAGTTACAAAGCAATGATTGACTTTTATTAATATTTGCATACCTACAAGAGGTCTGGGTCATTGTTTCCAGACAGCCCCTGGAAATGTTGTCATTGGTTCCCCAAAGTTCACAGTAAGCTGGATGCAGTCATCACAGTCCCCACTGGTGGCACTGGCTTAAGACATGGCCTTTAATAATCACATAGTATTGCATTTCTTGTATGTTGCATCAAGAGATGTTTATTTTGTCTTTTATGTATATATTTTTGCTTACTTGTCCTCTACAGCATATCATAGTACTTCATTGCAAAGAAAACATTTAACGTTATGCGACTCACATATTTGGGGTTGTGAACACCAAGAAAGATTAAGGACGATTTAATGATATCTGCTCTCTACTTTTGTAGCCTCTCTCATCACTGGAGCTCCAGGTGCTGTGTCATTCAGCCTGTGAAAGTGGTAGGTGTTATTAACGTTCACTTCATCTACCACGGAAATGCAGTGAGTGCCGAAGAACACACATGAGCATTACATAACAAATTGAAGCAGAAAGTCTAGAAGAACAGCATAACCAGTTGAAACCCAAGGAAATGTAGACAGAACCTATTTACTCAAGTGGAATGAAGCCAAGATAGCGGGAGCTAATCTAATGTAGTGTACAATGGGATCTCAAGTTGCCTGATTCTCTGAGGTCGTACAAATGATGACATATCAAGTGCCACTGAACACCTTACCTCCAAGGGATTGAGGGCAAACTTGTATCTTCTACCCAAATGCAAAGTCAAGCAGAGGCCAAAGAGCATTAGAATCTTTAGGTTCTTACCTTGAGCAGCCCAGATTTTACTATTCCGTTCTTATTAATGTATCTCAGTAGCTTTGAGTCATCTATAAATATTATAGTGTGTCAGGAAGTCCATTAAGGTCTTAAGGATCGAATTCATCACATCTGATTTCAGCCATTTGAAGCTTAGTCACCAAGATTTAACTCCTTGTTCAGTAGCATCATCTCTCTCCCTCTCTCCCTCTCATTCCTCATTAGAGTTGAACACCTCACTAGATATCTAAGTTTTAGATGGCTCACATCAGATGAAAGGAATTACCTGCTGAGGGACTTCTCCAGAAGGCATTGAAATCAAAATATTATTATAAAAAGGAAAAAACCCACAAGACCCAAACCAAGAAAACAAACAAAAACAAGGGAAAAAAAAATAAGAAGAAAAGGCAGGAAGTGTAGAGTACCAAATATCTTGCTTCAAGTCATTTTTGTGAGTGTAGAAGACAGAGCATTTTGTATTTTGACTATTTCAGTTTTATTCTGTAAGGATAGAGAAAAGGGTGTGTTTCCATGGTTAATCTTGTTAAAAAGCACAGCTTTTTTTTGGTCCTAATAACTTCATTTTTAATAATGCATCTCCATGAAAATAAATCCCGCTTAGTGTGTATGTGTCTTGAAAACCATAGTCTCAGGACCGTGTTGCTTGGTATTTTATGTAAAAACACGAATTGATCTCAATTCTGTGCTCACTGTGCAGAAGTCCATATGAAAAGAAAAACAACAAAAACCCACGGTTAAATCTAGAGTTCATTATTGTAATACACAACATTTTTTCAGGCAGACATGTCAAAAAATAAATGGGTATGATACTTGTTTGTTACCATTTGATAGTCATTCCTTGAAATATGATTCAAAAGCAAAATGAGAATACATGCACTACTGACACTCAGACTGCATTTGCTGGAAAAGTTATGTTCGATTCCATAAGAAGTGAAAGCATTTAAACATAGAATGCAAAGTGAATTACATGGGAAGAAGGATTCCCAGCTTTATATTTAAACTTCACATTTAAAAAAAATATTAAGTTACTATATAGTAGCAAGATATTAGGCTTATTGATAGTTACATGGAAATGCAATCTGGAAATGGATGGTGTCTAAGAGGATACATATTTTGAAGGGTCATATATCCTTGTTCTCATCTTGTTTTTGTTACTTGGATACTTGGTTTTGGCTGCCATGTAAAAAACAAAGTTTTGGGCTAGATGGACCTTCAGTCTTGCCCCTTTTTATATTAATTCTGTACCTTCTGTATCTGAATAACTTCACATATTCAGTTCTGAAAAAATCTGGGAAGTAAATGGAACTATTTTTCTTGTGCAAGTAGCCACAAAGCAAGTGAACATAACTGGAGACATTTCACATACCTTTGAAATTATTATATCTGAAAATTAAAAATTAATAATGATGACATTGATAATATAAAAACAAGAGAGAAAACTCTAAAAAAATTTAAAACAACAAAGTTGAAAACATCTGATGTTAAATAAAATTTAATTTTTGCCAAAAACCTTGTCTGCAAATCATAGAATGTAAAAGTAATCTCATTGATTATGGTGTACCTGATTGAAACCTCCACTTGCAATGTAACTCCTGCATTACAATGGAATGTGTTCTAAAAAGATTTCATTGCAGACAGACGTTTTTGTCCAACTCAGAAGCATTCTAGAAATGTAGTTCTCTCTCTGTGACCTTGAACAGTAAAGAAGTCGGTGTTAGATAAATAGAGCAACAATGGATAAACAATCTTTGCAACTGTATAACAGTAAATGAAGAATGACAGTTCAGTGTTATGATAAAAGTCTCTGGGGCACTTCTTTATTTGCTTAGTTGTTTAATACAAACATCTGCATGGTAAATTCTGTGTGCATATGGACAGAGTGTGTTCAGGAAGCTTCTGCACTAGAGAGCAATTCACATGTTTTAAGAACTAAAAGGGAAGATTCAATAAAAATTAATTTAAAATAAAATATATAAAGATGATATAAAATAAAGCAGCACTGGAAACATGGAATTCATCCAAATACCACAAAATGTCATTTGCTTTAGTGTTAATCTGTTAGTTATGGGAAATGTTTCCTATATTTTTATTTATTGTCATAGAAGTGGGTCTGCCAAAAAGATTGGTAAAAATGCTTAACCATCATGATGACATTTAGATTGCTCAGTAACAGTTTTGACATCTGAAGTTTCTATATTTTTCTAGTAGAATTCGTTTAATGGGAGGCCAAATGTTCTCCATGTCATCTACAAACAGTGAAGATAGACAGTCCAGAGGATGATTCAGCTCACTAAACAGTCCTTTTTAGCTTTCCACTGATTATGGAAAAAGTCACTATGCTTCCAGTTTTGGTGCTTCAGTGAGGCACATAAAGTCAGCAGCGTACATGTATAATTTTTTTGTTGGCTTACTTTTAAGTAAAGGTGGCAGCATGTTTTTACTAGGCAAGTTACAATTATGTATTAGAATACAAAAAAAAAAGCCTCAGAGAGATCAAATATCCACAAAATGTGTATGGTTGTAGTGTGTGTCAATTTCTAAGGGACTTTGACCTTCTATATTTTTGCAACTCTCTTCCTGGCACAGAGATATTGACTTTCCAGTAGGGACAGAGCTTCATGACAAGCATTTTAAAATGATAGGTTGCTGGAGATTGGTGAACTACTTATTGGACTAGTAGCAAGTTGTGCAGTTTTCTTCTTTTGGTTTTTGTTTCTGTTTGATTTTGTGGGGTTTTTTTTTGGTTCTTTTTTTGTTTGTTTGTTTGTTTTGATGGTTTTTTGGTGTTGTTTGGTTGAGTTGGATTGGGTTTTTATTTTGTTTTGTTTTGTTTTATTTGGAATTTTTATTCATTTATTTCTTGGTATTTTGAATATGTTGGAAATATGGATGAAGTTCATTAGCACTGCATACAACAGGATTTAGAGAGGAGATTACATGAAAGAGGCTGAAGATAGGCAAGGAGAAATAAAGGAGAGAGGAATAACCAAGTCTATGATGGAAAAATTAAATCCATTCATTACTTGCCAGACAAGTCAACAAGGATGGGAACCTCAAACAAGGAACGAAGCAACCTTGATACTGTCCCATTCTGATATGGTATTTAATTACAGACCCTTTTTTTTTCTACCATACCTGCACCTCATTCAGGCTGTTCAGGCTGAAGGACAGTGGCTCAGGAAACTGCAGCTATTCCATGATTTGTTTCATCTTCATTGTTCAGCGTGTGCCCCTAGGTGTTATTTACTGCATGCTATTGAAACCCCTCTTTGTATACAGAATTATTAATTTCCTCATAGACTCATTCCAACCTTCACTTCAGCTGATTCAGCCCTTAGCTATATTCAGTCCCTGCCCATTAACTAAAACGTACCTTCTGATTTACTCTTTTCCCAGCTCTCCCTCTCAAATCATTCTTCCAGCCTCACTAAATACCTCACTGAGAATGGAGCTGCTGACTCCCAAGGCTGTAAATGAGTGAGACTTTTTATTTTATTAATGCTCACTAATGGGTTTATTAATGCTCAGTAGGTATCTAATTTCATTGGTTTATGTTTTCTCTTAAGAGCACACACTCTGTCCTCTGCCTGAGCCGTGCTATATTTTGTATTGGCTAGCTAGCAGGGAAGTTCATTTGTCCTGTGCCATTTCTGCCATCTGCCTTGTCAGGCCTTTCTTGAAAATGAAACTGTGTCTCAACAACTTTGCCCTTGGTTAAATAAATAAGCCATAACTGTAGCTGTAACATCATTATCTGAGTATGAGTCTGAAGGTCTTGCAATTTATTATGGTGATGCAGCCTTTACATTGCAGCTTGTCTTTATTGTATTCACCTTGCTGCATAACAGCATCTGCACACCACTTGTGGTGGTACAGGGAAAAGGCTTTTCAACTTTACAGCTGCAAATGTATTCTAAGATTCCTTCCCTCCCACACAAACACCTCTTTAGTCTTTCTTTCTTTCATAAAGTCTGTCTTGGACTTTTTATTTTGCCTGCATGAGTGGTTCCTGCTCACTAACTTTTAAGCAGAAAGCACTGAAAGATACCAAATTTGGTATGTGCGGTGACAACAAAGATGTTATTTCTGAAAAGAGAAATTAGGGGTGGAAGATTGTAACAGCCATGTAGTACCAGCATTACTTACAAGAAGAGAAAACACGTTCTCAACTGATATAATTATGACAGTTTCAAGTCAATTAATCTTGAAAATTATTGATATTTTATCTGTATTGGTGAGCTTAATAGAAGGATTCAAAGTCTTGAGAAGAAACAGTAAGTAGTAATGATGATAACACTGTGTTTCATTTCCATGCAACATGTGTTGACCTAATGCTGTACAACACAGATATGGTGAGATTCCTTGACAGCAACATATTTCTAATTCTGTGCATGAACTGTTTTATTCATAGTCTTACCTCTGCATTACAAACAAAACTAATTGGCAAAAAGTACCATTTGAACAAAATGATGGTGGCACTGTACATCCTTTGGGAAATTTGTGTCTAGGTAAATACCAGACTCTGAAAATGAGGGAGACCAGAGTTATGCACATGGTGACTCAAGCCAGTTGTCGTCTTTGGGCAAAGTCACGGTACACATACAACACTCACAGTCATTCAGCTCTTGCAGATGGTGTGAACACCAGGGGTTGAAGTCACATTTACTTGCTCTGAGTCCTTACACCATCATTTTGCTTGGCTGAATTTGTGTTGAGGTAAGAAATATTCTATACTATGCAGGAAGAGCGCACTTCTGGCAGACGCATTTAAACACCGAATTTTCTTTATGAAAACAAACAAACAAAAAAAACACACCCAAAAAAAAAACCCAAACAGAAAACCTCCCCTCAAAAACAAACCACAGATTAAACTGATAATGCTTCTAGTAAATTTTATGAGTTATTTAGATTTCTTTGCAGGGTTCTTTGATTAGTCTAATGAAACAGACTTGTAACTTTATACTGAAACATTAATTCCTTGTCACAACCTCTTGATAATACTCAGAGTCAATTAGCAGAAATATTATACATGTATATAATCAAGAAAAATAAAAAACAAGAAACCATAAAGAGAGGAAAAGTCAGTGGAATAGGGTCATAAATCATTCTTAGAAATTTTCTTTTTATGGGCTTTGAAAATACTGTGTCTATATGTGGCTGTGACTCAACAGTGAACTCTATGGTTTCTTGAATAATCAAGAAATCATCTCAGATCTGTGCTAAATACACCTTCAGCTAGTGTTTTCAGGTTTAAACATTTAAGCCAATCTTTTTTCATTAAAACCATGTATTGAAAAAGATGTCTGTTTTTTCCACAGTCTTCCTGTTTATCTAATTTAATACAATTGTGTAACTTGCTCTAGGCATTTTTTCATCCTTTATTGGTTTTCAGAAAGATTTTCTTTGCCTCCCCTTTTCCACTGATACTTATATTTCTGAATATATAGTTAACATTATGACTATTTTTTCTTCTTCATCTCATCTATTTGACCTATAGAATTTTCTTCTTATTAGGTTATGTTTTGTAATCAGCTGTGGCTCTCTTTACCATTTCTTTGCTCCGGCATCTTTCATGTCAAGTTGAAAACATATATGCTTTGCAAACTTAAATACTCACTCTATTTTACACCTTTTTCTATTTCAAATTTTTATCTTTACTGGAGGCTTTGTCATACTGTCTGTATGATATCCACTTTCTTCCCAGAAGTAAATTCTATACTTTTATGTTTTAATAAAATTACTCTGTCCGAAGTAATTTTTTTGTTTAGTGATTACTTTCTAATTATAAGTACCTCATCTTTTTCTTTCCTAGCTGGCTGCCTTCAACCTTGTTAAATTTGCTCTTATTGAAATATAACATTTTTTTGTTTCCATAACTGTGTTAGCTCCTGTTTCTTCCACAGTCTAACTGTTCTTTAGACTTCTTCAGCAAACGTTTTTTTTCTCTCAATCAATTAAAGAATTATCTCCACTTTACTCCATGAAAATGTCATCCAAATTCCTGCCTGTACTTATGCTTCAAGACAAATTTAACATTTAAAGAGAGACAGTATTTTCTCTCTCTCTACTCCTATCAGTTTGCTGTTTTCTGAAGATCTGCTGATGTACTCTCTTCTGATGCTCAGGTTGTTGACAGTGAGAGTAAGCAGAATCTGGTCCAATATTAATGCATAAAGTATGCCCAGGTACTGAAATGAGAATGATCACCCTCCCTAGATTCTCCTTGTTGCCACTCCTGTAGATGACTGTGTGACATTTTCATTTTTAAAGACAACAGGATTCTTTTTTTTACAAAGACATGAGCGAGTGGTGTTGTAATGATGTCAGCAAAGTCCTTCAAAACCCATGGCTTTATCCCATCAGTATTACATCTCAGGGCAAAATGTGCCATTTAGATGACCAATTGATTTAAAATGCCAAGATTTGTTGGCATTGCTTTATTGCCAGCTCTTTGTATTCAGCCCATAGTACTTTATTATATTTTCACTTCCTTATGATACGGCAGTTTTTTATTTAAGTTTCACAATTAAAAGCTAACTAAGCAACTAAATATTTTTGTCTGCTACTGTTGCACATAGGTTCTAAGCAAGAAAATGTTTTATGTTCTAGGTTGAACAAGGCTGCTTGATTTTCACATAGCTGACACCATGTTTTTCTATACTTGATGTTTTGCTTTTCTACTGTGGGGTTAATAAATGAATCTGTAGTTAGGTAATAGAATCTTTTTTCATCTTTATTTATGACTTTTAAAGTTTGTTTTCTAAGAGAAAGTTTGAAATATCTTGATTTAATCCCAGGCTCTGCTTTCCCTCGTCTATGTTATTCCTTTTAAGTTTTGTAAAGTTTGACAAAATTTTTCATGACTTGCAACAGAATTGTAGAATTTGACCTTCATGATTCAGGAGCTAGAGGAATTAAAAGTTTAAATTTTACCAAGGATATGAAGCATAGACAACATCCATCATATAAATGCCAGTGTAAAATCCTTAACAGATGAGATAGAACTGCTTATTAATAATAAAGTTAACATAACTGTTTAGGATTAAATTAGAGATCTAGCCTGAGCCACGCATATAGAGAAGTATTATGAGTTATATATTCTGTTATAAGCATAGACAATAATTTAATTTGGGGGAGTTATGGAATGCTATTAGACATTTAATGTATTCCCACAATATCCTGTACTGTTTCCACCACATTGTAAGATAATATGAATAACTAGCTCAAATACAAACATCTGCAAGATGAATTATTAATTTGGTAAAATTAATTACATTTCTCAGTATATACTGTTTGTCCACAAAAATTTCATAAAGTATTACTATAAACAGTATTAAAGGGTATGATAGAATATTTCATATTATTTTATGCCTTTAGTTTTCAAAAAAAGTGCTACCATATTGCTTATTATTTTATGAAAAGAAAATATACAAAATACTTAACCTGATAGAAGCAAACAATTTCTCCAATAGACGAATACTTATTTCTTAGGCAAAAGTTAGTTTTAGACAAAGCATGGCACTTTTAATAAAGCGTAGCAAATGAGGCTGCTTGAATCATATTTCAGATATATTTAGACTTCTGTATTTTATAATAGTGCTATAATAATTAAGTTGATAGTCTATTAAAATACATGTAATGCTACAACATTTGTATTTTGTTTAATAGTCTCTAATTCCTCACTCAAGTAAAATGAAATAAAATGTGTATATGTATATATGTGCGCTACTTAGTCCAGCAAAATAAATATAGAACATCAAATCATGGAATGGTTTGGTTTGGAAGAGACTTTTAAAGCCCATGTTGTCCACACCACTTGCGATGGGCACAAACGTTTTCTGACAGATGAGGTCACTCAACCACAACCGATTCAACCACAAATTGGACGCTGCCAGGGAAAGGCCATCCTCAACTTTTTCTTGGAAATCTATTCTAAACCTACCCTCTTTCAATGTAAAACCATTACCCCTTGGCACAAACCACTATCTATTGGCACATTACAGGGCTTGGCACAAGATTTCACTCCAGCTTTCACATGAACCCCCTTTAAATATTAAAAGGCCAAAATAAGTCTCCCTATCACCTTCTTCAGGTTGAATAACCTCAACTCTCTCAGCCTATCTTTATTTGAAGAGCTATGTTCATCCTGTCAGTGGTCAGCTGATATCCTCCTTATTTCATTGTACTTATGAGAAACTTCTTTTTGTTCCATTTCTTTTTAATTTTTCAATTTAAATATCAGTCTGTCTCATTCTTGATAGCTGTGAAAGTATCTATTAACAAAACCACTTGTTGAGTAAGTGAAATTTATCTAAGTAAGGTTTGATCAATAATGTCAAGAGGAAAAAAAATTAATCTTTAGTTTCATTGCTGTCATCTGATGAATAACAAACCTTCCAGCAGTTTATGTAATATGTATTTCTTTTTAACCTCTTGACTTTCTCAATCTTTATTGAATTACTATGGCATTTGCTGGAAAAGCTGCACAGCAAGATGTGAAATGTCCAGGAGGTTCTTGGCGTGTGATGAGGATAATTTCTTAACCTGGGTTTTAGAAAGCCCAAGAGAAGAGACATTACTAGACCGGATGTTCACCAGTAGGAATGAACTAATTAAAGAGGATAAGATTGTTGTCCACCTGGGCAGCCCAGGTTATGGTGGAATTCACAGTCTTGAGGAATATGGACCAGATGAAGGGTAGAGTCAGAGCCCTGAATTTTAGGAAAGCAAACTTTCAGTTTAAATTCTTGGATATGACTCACTAGGAAATTGCCCTCTGGGAGAAAGGAACTCATCAGAGCTGACAGCTCAGTAAGGAGATTATTATTAGAGTTGAAAATCTCAAAGCAGCCAAGGAAGACAGGAGATCCAGCATGCCTGAATAAGGACTAAAGTGTAAGAAAATGCACAATGACTTGTATCCTGAGAAGAGTGGACACTGGCTGGATGCATATGGATGGGATAAGGAAAAATAAGGCACAGCTGAGATTGAAAATGGTGTGGGGCATGTCCAGGTACATGGTCAGAGAAGAAAGAATATTCTCATTCTTAAATAAGGAGAACAAGTGACAAACAACATGGAAAATACTGAGGTAATCAACAAATTTTTTGCCTCACCTTACAATGGTAATATCTCTTCCTACATCTTTCAAATCCCTAATCCTCAAGGATTAAGTGACAAGGATTTTGTGACTAAAGTCCTGCAACAGAAGTGAAAAGCAGATTTGAGACCACTGAGGAAGCTGAACATACACAAACTCAAGAGACATGAGAAGATACATCTCAGGGTCCTGAGGTGATTGGGTCATGCAGTTGCCCAGCCATATTCCGTCATATTTGAAAAGTTGTGGCAGTCAGGCAAAGACTTCCATGACTGAGAAAAGAGAGCTATCATGATCATTTTTAAAAGGGTGGAAAGGAGGACCCTGGTTAATAACAACCAGTAAGCCTGGTATGCCCTTCTGATGCCCAGAAGGATCATGGAACAGATCCTCTTGTAAGAGACCTCAAAACATATGGAAGATGGGGAACCAATTAGAGAGAGGTAATGTGACTTCACCAAGGGCCTGTTTATCTATATGTTTATCTCTCTATTATATTTAGCTATCACCAATCATGCCTGATTATCTATTGTCCTTCTACAATGGAGAAACAAAGGAAGTATTATGGAGGTTCTGTATATAGTTGAACTATACATACTTGGACTTCTATGAGGCCCTAGGTACTATTTCCCTCAACGTTTTTGCCACTGCATTGGAGATATGTAGGTTACAAATGGATTCAGAGCAGTTCTGGGGAGAAGGACTTGGGGACACTGGTGAATGAAAAATGGGACCTTAGCTGGCAATATGAGCCTTCAGCGCAGAAAGCCAATCCTATCCTGGGATGGATAAAAAGAAGTATTAGCAGCAGACTGAGGGACATGATTCTCCCTCTCTGTTTCACTCTGGTGAGAGCACACCTAGAGCTCTGCATCCAGGTGTGACATGACCTGTGACAGGAATGACATGACCTATTAGAGTGGATGCAGAGGAGCGCCATGAAAATGGTAAGAGGAGTGGAACAGCTCTCCTACAAGGACAGGCCGAGAGAGCTTGAGATTCTTCAGCCTGGAGTAGGCACTGGAAAGACCTTATTGAGGCCTTTCAGTATTTAAAGAGGCTCATTAGAAAGATAAAGAGAGACTTTTTTGCCAAGGCCTGTAGATGTCACAAGGGGTTTAAACAGAAAGAGATTATGTTTTGATTATATTGGACAGTGATAGTATATTGGATAGATAGGTAGATAGATAGATAGATGATTGATAGATAGATAGATAGATAGATAGATAGATAGATAGATAGATAGATAGATGATCTCTAAAGGTCATCAGGAAGTCTGGTGGCAGATTGAGGGAGATGATCCTCCCTCTCTACTCCCTCTCTACTAAGGCTGTGACCCCAGCCTTAGTGGGGTCACACCTGGAATGCTGTGCTCAGTTCTTGGCTCAGCAGTACAAGAAAGTCAAGGAGCTACTGGACAGGGTAGGGGTCTGGAGCATCTCTGTTATGAGGAGAGACTGAGGCAGCTGGGCCTGTTTGGTGTGGCGAAGAGAAAGCTGTGAAATATTTATATGTATCAATACATATAAAAATTTCAAAGGTGAGTGGTGCCAGACTCTTTTCAGAATTGTCCAGTGACAGGAGGAGAAGTAATGACCATAAACTAAAAAACAGAAAGTTCCACCTCAGCATGAGGAAGAATTTCACAGTGACAATGCCAAAGTGCTGGAACAGGCTGTTGTGGAGTCTTCCTCTCCAGAGACATTTAAAACCCACCTGGATGTCTTCCTTGCTCTAGGTGATGCTTCCTTGGCAGGGGGTTGGACTGGATGGTCTCCAGAGCTCCCTCCCAACCCTAACTATTTTGTGATTCTGTGATTCTGTGTCCTTTCCAACCAAGCAATTTTTTTGATTCCAGAATTCTGTATTCAAGAAACATAAAACCAGTATAAAGTACCACATTTCAGCATTAGTTCAATGGTTCTATAACTGCCACTAAAAATTCAATGGATTCACTGCATTCATACAGTTACTGGCCGTAACTCTTTTTTTCTGTCATAATAAAGGTTTCATTTTCCCCAGGTGAGCATTAGAGAGATTTTCCTCTGACCCTTTTATACTTTGATCTTGGCAAAGGTCTCACAGAAGGCTGCCCTCAGCTTTTAAGGGCTTGGGTTATGACTGAAATGTTTAAGGAAGACAATTTTTCATTAAAAGAATGTGCTGTTATGGCACAGTGAAAAAAAAAATGTTATCTAAGTTAACACACTGTGAAAAATAGGGTTTTAAAATACACATCTTTCTGTATTCATCAGCTGCAGAGTAAAACCAGGGAAATTTCAGGAGAATACAATGGAATAGGATAGACAGGGAGAAAATTCAGGGGAAAGGTACGGGTACAGCAAAATTACTTGCTTGCATATAGCATCCAAAAGAAGAAAAATACTTATAATCAAAATTGGAGAATTTTCATTCATTTAACTCAGCTAGTAAAAATTCTGGAAAGTTACTGAAATATTTTGTAATAACAGAATTAACAAGACTTGCTTTGAAAGCCTACATAGTTGCATTCTTTTCCAAAATTGTGGAACTCCTTTGTCTGAATGAAAATCTTTATAAGTCAGTCTACTTCATTCTCTTTCTTGTTTTTATCGAATTACTTTAATTATTAGTGTTAAGAAAATAGCATGAAGACTTAATAAAAAAATTGCCACACAATCCCAGTCACACCTGTTCATAATGAGGGTCTTTTCTGGATTAGTACTGTCTCCAGCCACCTGTCTTCTTCTTTTGCCAGACTTAGCAAACATTCATGACAGATGCTGCAGAAATAAGCATCTGCTTAGTTTTCCAGATCTCTTTTGCTATTCTCTCAGTCAAAACAATGGAGAATAGATGAGGAAACTTGATTTTGTATGCCTCTTGCACGTACATGCTTACTAACATAAAATCCAAAGGAAAATATTGATGAGCAGGATCTAGGACTTGAATTAATCTTTATCATCTTTGCTGTAAATCAGTTTCTTTGCCTCTTCTCAGTTTTGGTGAAGTGATTTTAATGTTTATACTAGTCTCAGTAAGAAAAAGTCAAAATAGGGGACCTGAACATTTCAAGATAAAACTGTGAATACACTTAAATTACAGAAAGCACTATTAAAAATGGCTGTTAAAACATTGAATATACAACTAGGTTTCCACTGCCCTAAGTACTCAAAGAGATCGAATTTTTTAAATACAGCTGTTCTGATAGTGTTTCAAGAGTATGTAACATAAACAGGTATTTTATCATTCTGTCATGCAGTTGAGTGGAATTGTCACGAGGGATAGTGGTTAAATCTAAAAATATAGTATATAATTATAAACTGGGAAATCAAGCAGTAAGCAATCTAACCCCAACAAGTGTTTCCAGATGGACAATGAGATATATCTGGATTTACTAAATCAATAAACTAAGCTCCACTTATTCATATTGGATATTCTTGCAGTCGTTCACTAGAGTCTCTAAACTAAGAAATATTTAGAAAAACGGTAAAACTCAAACCTTTCAGGTAAAACTGAGTCTTTGGATTGATGGATTCAGCAGCAAAGCCTAAGAAACAGCGTGCATTAACCCCATTGTCACTGCTTAGAGAGACCTATGGATGCCTCTGCTGGATTAAGTTCCACTGGCAGGTAAAGTTTTATTATTTTAGATGTCCAGGATATCCAGTCTGGCCTTTATCTGCCACTCCATAAAGTAACAGGCCTTGAATCATTGTTAGTAACCTGACATGGAAGTCTCAGGTAGTCTAAAGCATCTGAAAATAAACAGGATGTCCAAGTTTCAGGAATTGTATCACTTCCAGAGAGAAATTTTTTTCCTTTTGATATTGTCAGGAGATGTACTTATTGCCTGCAGAATCTAACAGAAAAAACTACTCTGTAATACTTCTGTTATTAATAGAAAAAGGTTGTAATCCCCCAAGAAAACTTAAAACATTTTTATTATAAATGTTATAGTAATTCCTATATTATAATTATATTTAATGGGTTATAGTTATAGAATATCAATATAATCTAAAAGGCATTATGTGTGCACCCTAAACAGGATTTCAGTACCATTATACAATGGATGTCATGATATTTTCTGTCACTAATTGTTTAAAAGGAATAATATTTTCCTGTTTGTTTCCTGTGGCCACAGTATGAGCAAATTGCAACTCTTAGCATTTTTTAAATTGAGAAATAGTTACTATTTCCTCAATTATATATCTATGCTCTTTTAACCTATGGAAATTTTAGCACAACATGAGAGCTGTATTTCTGAGCACTCATAATAAGCCCATGTATTGGTTACCTTGGCAGAACTCCCTGGAAATATATTCAGGATTTTAGAGCAATACATTTTGTAAGTTGCATTAGGCTCAGCTCTCGGCCAACACCTCCCAATTATCTCTCCTGGATGGTGCTTTACCTTCAAATGAACTCCATCAAACCTCTAGTAAAAAGGCAGTAGAAAGTTAAGGCATCAATTATCCAGTACTACAAAGTGCTTAAATGCAACTTTAATGCCTGGATAGATCATTTAGAACTGAAATTTAAAGCACGGTGTGCCCATTTTAAGCAAAATGTACTATATATTGGTAAGAAAAGGAACTATGAAAGATATTGAATGGTCAGAGGTTTAGATTAAAAATAAAAGACATATTAAATGGATAACACATTTCTGCAGGTGGAAGTGCCTTTTCTAAGGCAAATATTCTGTGAGAAACAAAGTCTAAAATTCCAATATATGAGCATCTATATGGCAACATATCACAAGGCTTTAGCAATAGTAAAGCATTGAAGAAGTCGGATTATTCACATGCTCAAATTCATTAGCTCTTCTGGGTACTCAGCAAAAACCAAGAATTATGTGAAAAATCCTCAGAACAAGAGGAGAGCTAATGTGAAAGTTCTTCTTCAGCCTCAGGGAAGCAGCAGTCTTTCACTCCCTGCCCTTCTGCGTTGCTATTATTTGCAAGAAAGCCATGAGCAATCTCTAACTGAACATTTCCCCATCCTCACTGCTCAAGGCTATGCTGGGCACTCATTGTAAGGTTCCACTCCTTCAGAGGAAGACATGAAAGACTACACTAGCCCATTGCTCCACTCCTTATCCTCTGGTAACAGTAAAATAGCAATTATTCTTGTTGATGTGTCAAATAATATCGTCTCAAGATTGAATATCATGTGTTTTTTGTTTGTTTTTCGTTTTGGAAATGCCTGAGAGCAAAGTGACACAGCAGATACCTATTCTAAGTGAAAGCAGTAAAAAAGAGATAAAAAGTAAATTTAGTATCTCCATCTGAAAAGAGTTGTTTATGTGTAAAGGGATAGAAAATACAAATTCTCTTTTAATGAACCTTTGTTAAAAGCAACCACTTTTGATTGAACTCTGATTTTTTAAATCAGGAATCTATTAATCATAATAGAATGAACAGTAGGGCAGTGCAATGAAAAAAAAAATAATTTCTGTCTAGGTTGACATCAGTAGGTCATCACTTTACATTTACTTCCTTTTCTTCTGCTGCACAGAATTTGCTTTGGAAAATGATCTTCTGCATTACTCAGACGGCAATCCTTTTTGGATTTTCAGAAGTACTCTTGACACTGTCATAATCTAAACACTTCAGAAAAAATATTTGTGAACACCTCTGATTAGGTTTTGCTTGTGATTTAATTTTAGCTAATAAAATATTTACTTACTATCTACACTGCACATCTCTTTTACTGGAAATGAACCATTAGATGACTTACAGAAGATACTCCTGGGCTCATTTTACCTATTCATCTGCATTAACTGTGCAAGAAAAAGTTGTCTCTTTAGAGAGAATTTTGTAATTTAGCACTTAGATTATTGAAAAAAGCACCTCTCATTGTCAGTTTCAGAAATGCACTAAAAAAATCTTGTTTTTTCATAATGCCCAGAAAATCACAGTACCGCAACACCAGCCCATGAAATTGTTGGGTGAAAGACTGAAGCTTTAAGAAATTAACTGAATGTGATTTGACTTCTATGCCTTTAATTTCACATTTACAATATTTTCAGCACACCCTCATGCTTTATCCTTTCTCAAGAGGATAAGACTCCAGGCACCAAGCAATATACTCCACTTTCAAACCTCCTTTACTTAGTAGACTTTAATATGAGCAGACGAAACTGGTGCATTCAAAAAGACTTAGCTGAGCACAATATGATTAAGCTTCATCAAAGTAACAATAATATATTTTACATATGAATTCTTGGACTATATTGTCAAATCCTTGCAGGTAGTTCCTATTTAGTGAACTTGCTACTTACAAGAGATTTAGCAGAAAAATGTAAAAGAATCCTTCACAATAAGATACTTACTCTCATTTGAAAGACATTTTTTGCAAGGTTTCAGAAAATAAGTACACACCTATTTTTATATGATAGAATGGAAATTGCATTGAGTATAGAACAGGTGCAGGCCAGTATTTTCAACCAGAGACTCACACTATGTAATAGCAGGATGATTATTCTTCTTTCTATCTGTCTATGTATGTATGTATGTATGTATGTATGTATGTATGTATGTATGTATCTATCTATCTATCTATCTATCTATCTATCTGTCATTTTAGTTCTTGTTCTAGTTTTATTTTGGGAATTCCTAAAGAAAATGACTTGTGGTGTGAAATACGATATCTTACATGATTTATAAGAATTCCTAGCATTATGTTTTTATGTGTATGTTTGAATAAATTCCAGCTATTTTTTTGAAATTCCTTCTACAAAAGTATAGTCTGGAGAAGATTTTACCTAGAGAATTTCAACAGAAGATTGCTGTTGGACCAGAAATGTAAAGCTGTATTTCCAGTGCCCACCAAATGCTGCTAGTTTAGCTTTAATTTATTCACTTCAAATGGCTTTGATCAGAAAGTAGCAATGAAAACAGAAATCAGGATTCATGATTTCTAACATCAGAGGAAAAGGTAGATCCTTAATATAACATTAAAGCTAGGTGCTAATGTTAGTTGATTAAGAAATATTATCTTTTAAGGTTTAGATAGTTCAGTGATATCTGCACTGACAACTTAGTTTCTCACATATTCACTTTTTTATCTTGCTAAATTGATGGTCACTATTTCAGATATTCTTGGCTAGTGCTATATAATTGTACTTAATATCACAGGGATTTTTATGGAAATCAAAAGAAACTATCCATGAATTTACAAAAAAAATTCCCATAAATATCAACTAAATCAGATGCAAACACATTCATTTTCTGAATATATAAACCTCATAAATAATTAAAATTTAGAAAAGCAATATAGAAGAAAAAAACCTAAGTGTTTCCTTCTTTTTATTTAAACTGCTAAATATCATTTAGTCAGTGAAGTCTTTGTGGGAAAAGTTATAGAAAAATGAAGATAAAAATAATGGAACACCACATTTAGAAGCATGAGATCAGATAACTGATTTTTATAAATGGCTCTTTATCTTTTTTCCCACAGAAGAGGTTACTAGGAAAAGCATTTATGTTCCAAGAATAAAGTACAGTTTTAAGTGTACAATCTCTCTTTCTTTTCAAAAAAGGGGGAACTAAGAGCTCAAAGCAGTTGAAATGTCCATCATTTTTGAGGGGGAAATAGGAAACTAATTTCATACTATGGACTACATGCCTAAATTGCCAAAAATTTATGTCACTAGTTTTAATTTAATCACAGACTTAGGAAAACTTGAGCTTCCTCTTTGTGTCAAGTTGTCTATTTCTCCAAAGAGATCAATAAGTCTGGGAGCAGTTAGTTCAAACATTGGAAATCAGACTGTTTCTGTATTTATTTGGACTGACTCTCTGCTATCTGAGTGAGACATATATGCAATACAAAACCTTTCCCAACAAACATATATCAATGTCCGATTTGTGTAAAGAAAGATGTAATAGGGACATTAGTCATTAATAGCTTTTAGAAGGCTGGGAAATATTGAGCAGATTGAAATCCAGAAATCCAGAAGGATTCTCATAATAAGTGTTTAAAATAAGGCAAAATGAACCCAAGCATTAACATGCAGGCAGTTCAACGTGTTATTGGGCCACTGTTTGCTGTTCTTTCCTTACCCAGTGTAACAGCTGCCAAACTCAGAGCCACAGCAGACAAGCTGCTTCACCTGACATCACAGCTCACCTTTCGAGCTCTGCTTAAAGTAAGCCATTTTCAAACACCAACATTCTACTAAATGGTAATGCTTTGGCAGTCCTTCCAATGTGTGAAACAACCTAATTAACGGCAAACTAGCAATACCCAAACTCACGGAACTGTCTCTGCTGCTCTGGCAGGAATTATGACATGGAGTTACATCCTGGTATGTTATGGGGGTTCAGACAAGGCATCCCGCTCAGCATCCTGCACTGCAGGATGATGCCAGATTCCTGCCTGTCTTCTCTACAAAACAGAGGACTTGACAGCAGGAAATGAGTTGTTCTGTCAGAATGAGGTGAACCATGCCCTAAATAGAATATGCATTCAATACACCTGTTCCTGAATGAAATTCTGTTCTCCTTTTTTTTTATTTTTTATTTTTTTTTAATTTGATGTCTGTCTTCCAATAATTTGTGAAACCTTTCAGATGTACTGCCAGGGGAAGAGAGATTGGCTTACATGTCTGAGCTACACTTGCATGAAGCCTCATCTGAATATTGGAAACAATAGAATGATTCAAGTCTAGAGGGATGCCCAGTTTTTTGGACAAATAGAAGTGCACTGCTCATCAGGCTATGATCTGCTACTTTCTATCCAATTCCACACTTGGCTTTCCTTAAAATAAAGCTCCCACCAACCTCAGTTTCTTTTCTTTCCAGCAAAAGGAGAGAATATCAAATTCCCTTCAGTCACTTACAGAGAAATAAAATGTAAACCTAAAAAAAGTCCTCGTATATTTCATGCAATTTTCTTACAGGAAAATTTTATTTTTGCTTCTCTTTGTGCTAATAATTTTGATTATATTCTATGGAGTACTCACAGTACTGTTCCATTAGAATCTATGTGCTTTTTTATAGAAAGACAGTAACTTTTCTGTCTTTTAGACATGGGAAAAGTGAGACACAGAGAGGAATTGCTTGTCCAGTGTTATTCAGCTGATTCACCTCCTTTCTGCCAGTACAGGCAGAAATCAATGCAGTGTTGTACTTCTTATCATAATGGAAGCACTTGCTTAAGAAAACCGCTTAACTTCCTGTAATCCCATAGTGAAACAGTAAGAAAAGGAGAAGAAAAGTAAAATATCAACTTTTGGAGTCCTCTTAAATATAGCAGATTTGAAAGGGCTCTGTTGATAACACATAATTAAGAATCAAAGTTCTCACAGAAAGCCAGCCTTGTTTTTTCCCTAACTACCACAACATTACAATTAAAAAAACATAATTAGCAGTTCAATTAACAGAGGCAAAGAAATTATTACAGCCATTAAAGTATTTGTTCCTTAAATTATAATAACATTTATACAGTCTTATCTTCAGCTCTGCAAACCTTTTTGTTGGGCATTTTTTGGAGATTAGTGTAAGCATCTTTATAAAGTGTCATTCAAAAGGAGATGAATGTGGATGGCCAATGAGCAAAGCAGTAGCAGTAGAGTACTGTTTTCAAAAGCTGAAGCTCTTGAGTATGTTTGAAGAAAGTCTGTATTATTTTTCCAAATTAAAAACAGAGCAAAACAAAACAAATCTGAAGAAAGAGAGCTGAGCTATGTTTGATTTTCCTTTTTTAAAGGGAATTTCAATTTTAATTGAACAGTGTTTCATAATAGCTTACAAGTAATGATTCTTCCAATTGTTGTACTGTAGAAATGGATATTGGAGATTAAAAGTCCATAGAAGAAAGGCTCTGTAGGGTCTTTTGTTAGGTATATTCCCATAGCTGTCATACCCTATCTCTAAGATAGCTCAGAATAGTTAGGTCAGTTTGAAATATACAGAAAGCGTTTGATCAAACAGAGAAGTGAGATGACAGTAAGTCATGAGGGCTGCACAGCATCTCCCTGAGATATCGAGCAAGCATCAAATATAACACGGCAGAACTGCTGACCAATGTGCGTGCAGCACATCCTTAAAAAGAGCTAGAGTGAGACATCAGTAATTTCAGCATCACTATCATCACTCTGACAAAAGGAGTATCTGATGTGATCTCCAATTCTATGAATGAGTCTAGGCTTTTTCAAATAAGCCTGAGCATGAATAAACATGAGTCCCACTCAGGACCCTACTTCAGAGTGAGGTCCTCCAAGGCTGCAGGTGGATTTCTGTTCCTCTATGGACTTCCATGGGCTGGAGGGGCACAGCTGCCTCATCGTGGTCCGCAGTGAAACCTCTGCTCTGAAGGACCTCCTTGATGCCTGCAGAGTTGCTGCAGATGTGTTGTACATGTGCTCACTCCTCTTTCCAGCTGAATGTGCTGTTGCATGGCAATTTTTTCCCCTTCTTAAATAAGCTAATCCAAGGGCACTGCCACCATCACTGATGGACTCTCCCTCATTTAGCAGTTGGTCCATCCTGGAGCCAGGTAGCATTGGCTCTGTCAGACATAAGGGAAGCTTCTGTCATCTTCTCACAGAAGCCACTCATGTGATCCTTTCACTACCAAAACCTTGCTGCATAAACCCAGTATAGGTCTATTCTCACAGCTGTCTTACTGAAAAGATTGAAGGGGTGTGCTTTTTCACTTTGTTAAAAATGGAATCAGAAATGAACTGATTAAGGCACAAGGCAAACTTTTAAGTATGCCAGTTTAGTTTCAGCTTCGAAATGGATCAAATCAAAGTTAGAAGCAGAGCAATTTATGGAATTAAGGGAGATGATAATGACTTCTAGAAAAAATTATATGAGAGAAATAGGAAAGAAATTATTATACCGAAAGATTAAATAAAGAGAAGGATTGCATAACACAGGAGGATTTTAGAATATTTAGAATACTGCTGAATAGCCATAAGATTAGAGTGCTAGAGAGCTGGAACTACTAAAAATCAGCTTTTTCAGCTTCCATTTCACTGTCCCAAAACAGTCAGTCCCAAAGGACAAGCAAGAATTTTTATCCCAGGATATGCAGGGAAAGATTACAGCCCTTTTTATCTTCCTTGTTCTGAGGTTAATCTTAAAATTTGGTAGCATCAGTTGAAGTTATGACAGAGGTGAGTCAGAAGTAGGGTAAAAAAAAGAGAGAGACAAGCATGACAAGCAAGAATATCAAACTCAGTGCAAGAAGCTAGTTCCTAGATGAAACCAGTGTTATTGAAGCACATAAACTTCTGGTAGCTGAGGTCTTTCTTGTTTTCGGGAAATCCAGCAATAGCACGGGATTATTTCCAGTTAGGAGAGATTGAACAGTATCCATTCCAAATTACTGGAATGTGATGAAATATTTATTACTGCACAAATACATATTCAGTGTATATTACGTGAGTAGTAGATTGTTGTCTTGTTCATCACAACAATAACAAAATTGATTTTTGGCATTTAAATCCTTCCCTCCATCTTATTTTCTGTGTTTAAAATTTTTCTCTAGCTCTTCTAACTCATATCAAAACCAAGAAACTATATGCCTGTCTTATAATGTCTATGCTCAGTATATTAATTAGCATGACATAATTATATAGGGTATGTTAATGCACATTCTATTCATTATTTTTTTGTGCACTTACATTTTTTCAGGAAGAATTTTTCACACAAAAGCAGTAGTTTAAGCATTCTTATTTTTCAGACGCAAAATTGGAGTGTTTTAATAGTCTGTAGTCTGAATAGGACTTCTTTTTTGTTTGTTTTTTTCATAAGATTGAAAGTAAAGTAAAGAAAATGTAGGGGTTTTGAAGGGTTTGCCATGCTATAGAATTTTTCCAGTGGCAATACTGGAAGCTGAAATGAAATTAAAAGTTATTTATTTTAGGATAGTGTCAAGGGGAAAATTTGTTATAAGTTTGAAATTAAAGCATTGTCTGTCTTTCTTCTTCAAATCTATTTTTAAATGTCAATTCTAGAGATACTGTAAATATTTATTCATTTTTTCTAGTAAATCTTAGTGTGCACTCCTAGGTTATTTAGGGATTATTGTTGAAAGGATTTTGGGATCTGTTTGTGTGATCCTCATGAACTACATGCAATGTATTTCTTTTGTATTGGATCACACAAGCATCAACCCTCAGAAACCAAATGTTTCCCAAAATTTATATTATTCTGGATCATAAATCACCTTTTAGGTTTTAAGTACATAGATTTTAAAGCCATTAGCAATCTGTAGATTGTATCACCTTTTCTTTTGGAATATAAAGTAAAATGGAATATGAAATGATAAGCCTGTCCAGAACGGCATGAATTAACTCAAATTCTTTCTTGCTACTTTTGCTTTATCCATTCCTATGGGGATGCCCTCTGGGCTTCAGTCTTCTAAAAAAAAAATTACTGGATCAGGACTTGGTGTTATGTGGCTATCTTCTTAAAATGTCTTTAACTTAATTTTTGTTTCTAATTCTCCAAAACAGAAAGATGACTCTGTTAATTATAATTTTAAAATAGTTAAATCCTATGTTACTTAGCAAGGATGAAGTGCATATCTTTATAACATATCAGTGTATACATTTGATGGTCTGCACTCAATGAACTGAAATGTGAGAAGATAGAAAAAGGCAAGTCAGTTCATGGAAAGCATGGAGGAAATGTTGATACAGTGTGTATATTTATATATATACATACATGTATGTATATATACAGTATACATTTGATTTTAAGGCAGTTAACTTACTATACAAATTTTAGTATATCTTGGATTTTAAAGGACTGAGATCATTGTAGATGTTTGCAAAGTACTTCCTTCACCGTTAAGGGTATCATAAAAAGAAAATTGTGGATGCTGCTTAAAACTGTGTGGCAATGAAAGCTGGAATTACTGGCATAGAAAAGGTCAGTCGATTTTCTTCTGACTCATGAAGCAGAGAATAGGAATAACAGCCTTGTATTAATTTGGACTTTATGTGTTAGGTATAGGGAAACCAAAGGAGGGTGTACTGCTATTGTTAGAGTTGGTTATTATATTGTCAATTTTCAATTTGTTTTCATAAATTCTGCTTGTAGCAAGAACTTCCATTCAAATGGATGAGATATTTTGTGTGATTGAATGTAATATCAGCTCTACCTTTCCATACCTCTGTAACAAAGTTAAAGAAAATGGAATGAAATGGCGAAAGAAATTTGTATTTTCTAGCTCTCCCACTGCTTGGACTGCTCTGCAAGAAAAAAAAAGTGAGGATGTCAGATCCATTTTCTCCTTAGCCTACTGAGAAACAGATGTGAAAGGGTTCATTTTGCTAATTTTTCAGCCAGCAGGCATTGTTGCAATTCTACTAACAGGCACAGAAGCCAACAATAAAAAAAAATTAATAACTATATACCAGTTCTGTTGGCTAGAAGATAATTGTAGGCTGGGGTGATCAGCAATATACTTTCACAGGAAACTGATGGAGTAAGTAATTTGGGGGTTACCTTATTGAAGTAAATTCAACCCAAAATAATGAGTCAAATGAAAAAGAATACCTTGTTTCCATCAGACAGTCTTTAAAAAAAGCAAAGCTCAGAGATATTAAGTAGTGTCCTGTGCTAATTAATGATGCTACTCAAATATCTTACTGTTGTGAAAGAACAAAATAAAAACATAATCACAAAAATAAGTCTTTTCAACAGACACTTAAGTATCTTTGTACTTACTTATTCATGAAGACCAGAAAAAAGGTTTAGAAAATGGTTTCCAGTTTTTCTGTTTCAGATCTCCACTGATTTCTATTGGAGTCAGGTTTAAACATAATCCCAGAAAAAGAGTCTGTATTGAAGTGTATAGTGATATTCTAAATTTTAAGGTCTGACAAATATTTTCAGGAGATACCTACAAGTTTGGACCTATTTTTGAAAGGAAGTGAACACACACAGTTTTAAGAAACTGCAAGATATGACTGGTCTCTCCAGATAGGGAGATTAGATGGAGTCAGTATATCATGTCGGGTTCATTATCTCCAGGTTTCATAGCGCTCAATTGAAGACTTGAGGGGAAAGAGGAAAGAAAGAATCTTGATTCATGTCTGTGTCTCACCTCCATAAGGTCAGAAGAAGGCCAATAGCTTCAGAACAGAGACCCTGAAGATATTCCAAGTTTCCTGTGTTTTATAAACTCCAATGAGTTTATAAACTCATTTTCAAATTACTTTATATCTTTGCTAAAGTTTTGAAGTCACAAATAAATCTGAAAGCAGATTGTTCTTCTATGAAATTAGGTACAGCAATGAGCCTTTTCATAGCTTGAAAATACAGAATGGTGAGGATAATAATGTGCAGCAATTATTTAGGGTAGTACTTCAAATCATTTTATTACCATTTAATCCACTTCTAGAGCTGCTTTTACATACACTGCTAGCATTAAAAACTTAATGACAAAACCTGTACCTATTAAATTACATGTTCACAATTTGCTCATCTAGTAAATGAAATGAAAATATGTAATACAAAGGAAAAAAAAATTAACAATAATAAAAAAGATCCAACACCCTCAACCTGGCTACACTGAAGATTTGATGAAGCATCTTGCAAGTCAACAAACTCAGATTCTAGTAGGCCAGCTAAGTAAATGCACTGAAAACTAAGACCCTGCTATTTAGGAAAGGTGAACTGTATCATACTCAATGTGCTGTAGCTGTATAATTGTGCAACAAAGAACACTGTGATACACTCTGGGCAATTGATTCAGAGCATTTAATTTTAGGTAACCAACTATGCAACCATAAAACAACCAGATCTTAACTAAGAACCTATCTGAAGAAGCTATTTAGTGAAAAAATAATTTACCTCAAAATGTTACTTGTGGAATTTAAAAATCGTTCAAAAGGAGCCCAAGGTATGCAGTTAACTTAAAGGTAAGTATTTATTTTTCTTCTAGGTAAAAAATTTTGGTCAGTACTACAGAAATTAGATCAGTGATTTCTTACCAGTTCTAAATTTTCTAATTTGTACCTAAGATAAAATATTTAGACTTAATATTTGGAAATACATTCCTCTTTAAATATATTTAAGGCCACATCCACGTGTGATGTGAAATAATGTGACTGTACAAATCAGTGGGGGAATACCAGCTTGGTTCTCAACATCCTGCACAAAATTCTGAGTTTGCTGTTGTCTAAATTAAATACAGAGGCTTTTTTGAAGTGTTCCTTTCATGGATTTCATGACAATTTTTTCAAAATTTTTATAGGTTTGCATTTGCTCCTAATCTTAATTGATTTTCTGATTGCTTTTTGTAGCTGTAGTTCTAATTAAATGCTTAGCCAAGTAATAATGATGATATAAAAGATGTTCTAGTTAATATCTATTTGTAGTAGTTGTTTTCTTTATAAAAGCTACTTTATATAAGGAAGCCTTAATAATTTGTTTGGTGTTGTGGATACTGATCTCTACTTCTTCCAATTTAATCTTTCTCCGATGCAGTTTTTCCCTTTGATTTAGGATCTCAAAATACTAAAATAAGTTAGATGTTCTGTTCCCTGCTTCTCAAAGACCTGCTATTACATTCTTACAGAAAAACTCCCCCTCTATTGCGACAGCAGACTTCCTGGGGTTTTGTGACTGGAGCTTCAGAGAAAATTTAGCAAAGATTCAGTGTTTAATTGTATTTCAACTGTATGTACAGAAAGCTGCAAAATTTGTTAGGTCTGACCTCTTAGGCTGAGTTCACTTGGTCTGCTCAGCCTGGAGAAGAGGAGACTGAGGGGAGACCACAGCTGTCCATAGCTTTCTCATGAGAGGAAGAGGAGGGACAGGCAATGATCTCTTCTCTGTTGTGCCCAGTGACAGGACTTGAAGCAATGGCATGAAGCTGAGTCAGGAGAGGTTTAGGATGGATATTAGTAAAAGATTCTTTATCCAAAGGCTTGCTGTGCACTGGAAAAGGCTTCTCAGGGAAGTGCTCACAGCCCAAACCTGACAGAGTTCAAGAAGTGTTTGGAATAATATGATTTTTGGATTCAGGTTATGAAAGGACAGGAGTTGGATTTGATGATCCTTGTGTGTTCCAGGATATTCTGTGATTCTGTAGTTAATTCATAAAGCAGAGCACTACCTCTGCCTAACAGAGGTAATGTTTCTGCAGTGTGATACAGTGGGTGGCCAGGACTGGGACGAGCCCTGTGTTGTGTAAACATGAGTTAGCACTTTTGTTGTGTTTGATCTGGACTAGTTGGTCCAACAAGGACTCAAGCTTCACTTTTGGAAGGACACATTAGTGAAACTACCCTTGACTTTCGTTTCTCTACCTTACAGATATCTTTAAAATTGTCCTCCAGTTCCTGCCAAAGTCACGTGCCATGTATCAGGAGACAAAGGCATGATTTAAGACAGCTGTTATTGAGGTTTTCAGACAAATCATAACTGAGTTTCACATCTCTCATTGTCCACTTGAACAAACTAACTCCACTTGAACTGTTTTGTAATAGGCGTATTAGGGCTTGGGAGTCCCAGCTGGAAGTGTTAGTTATTACCAATATAGTCAATCCACTTTAAGATGAATTCCAGGCACTCTGTACCTTTCAGCCTGAAGACTGTGGATCTTTTCTGGACAGAGTAACTTAGCAGTGTGGATCTAGACTCATTTATGCACATCCCCATGGGAACTACTTCTACACCATTTCTTGACGCAGAAAAACCTGTCGCATTTTAAGGGTAGTGACTTTCTGTCAGAGAAATGCTGGAAACCACAGTGAATTAGAAAGGAAATGTGTTACCTCCAGCAAACTGGATTCACATAATATTATCAGAAGCATTGCCACATTATTCTGTAATTTCTTTTGACAGCATACATATCTATCTACACAAGAAAGAAAAAGAAAAAAATATATTTAAAGGCTCTTATTGAATCAGATATTTCTGTGTGTCACACACATCATTATGTATCTGCAATGATGGTTTCCCTGTGGTAAACTGAGAAAAAATTTACAAAAAGAAGTATAAATTACTCTTGAAATCTATCAAATCTATCATAACTTATTTCTGAAATCTATCATTCATTACCCTACTTGTCTTTTTTCCCACATTGATTATTGAAATTGAATGTTAGTATATGATTATGTTCCCCTTCCTAATTTACTAATACATGAGTTCTCTTACTAACATTATTTGGTCATAAACTCAAAACAATAAGGAAAATAAATATTTATGTCGTCAAATGTGCTGGATAACTTTCACAGTTTATTAGTTTTACACACTACCTGAATCCTGTTTCCTGAGAAAGTCCTTAAAAATAAATGATAAGAATTTCTTTTTCATAAAGAAATAAGATAAAATTCCATTCATTCAATGTTCAGAAAAGCCATTTTTAACAAATTGAGAGGGATTAAACATGTCCACTCAGGTACCCTAGGATATTACCTTAATCCCCCCCCAAATATTTTATATCGGGACTGGTCTTTCAGAAGTGCTGAGCCATAACTGTCTTTTCTATCAGGATGTCTCAGACACCAAGAGGCAAATAGAATATATAGTGAAGAAGTTGTGACTCAGGTGCTGAACCTGAGATTCCTGAGAAGTCTTAACATGTATGATCCATGCTCCATGAGGCTGGAAGAGGACCTATGGGAGCCATGAACTTTGTAAAGAACCAGATGGAGTTAGGTGGATTAGTGTAGTGCTTTTGAAACATCACTAGGTTTCTAAGTTCAGGCAACTGAAGAGTATAATATTTCAAACAGTGCTAAAAATCAGTCTAAGTGCAGGCTAATGAATTAAACCTAGGAGCTTAATTGAAAACTGACTCTGCTGACTAAATCAAAGGACTCTTTGCAGCTTCTTAACCTTCAACACATACAAGTGTGTTGTTGAAATGTTTTGGGATATCTGCATATGTTTTTCAGGTGCCATTTACAAAATAATTTAAGTCCATTAAATATCTCTCTTTTTCCTTATAATACTGCAGTTCACTGTATTATATAATATAAATGCTTTATATAAAGCCTTAAAGAAAGTGGATATGGCTGAAATAATTTCAGTGTATCAACAGTAGCAGTACATTTGTTTTAAACGCACACCACAATATACATATATGTAAACCATGAACTTATGATCTCATGTCTACTGAAAACCCAGTGAAAAACAATGTAGAAGTAACATAAAAATTAAAAAAAAAAAGGAAGCAGTATTACTCAGGTGAAAAAAGCACAGCATCACACGGTGGTTTTTAGGGGATAGACCAGATTGCCTTCACTTTCAGGTAATGTGATTCTGATAAGCTTTCTCATCTGAAGTCCTATGCAGTGGGAAAGATCTATTGATTGTCCTACATTCATGTTTTGCAAAAGAATTTTACACACACTTCCCATATTACTAAAATGCATAATCTGTTTCTTCAGGCTTTCCTTTAAAATCTCTATTTTTGGATATTAACAATTCAAGAGGAGCATAATTTTCATCTGCATAAAATTATTCACAGTATTCATTTTTGCTTCATCTTAAATAGATTTATATGGAAATTGTTTTAAATTCAGAAAGTATGTCTTGAATTTAATCTTCTAGACTTACAAAAATGAGGTTTAAATATGATTATGAAAAAATGAAACATGGGGAGCATTAATTTAACATATATGCTATCAGATTTAACAGTTGTTTCCATAAATCTCTTCTGTCTGAGCAAAAAGAAAAAAGAAGTAGAAATTTATAATATATGTGACTATCATTTTAATTATGTTAGTGTCAGCATTTATATGGTGTTAATAAACACTTGTATTTATATAGTGCATTTATAGGAATTCATTTATTCACTAATATTTACATCTCAATACAATGTCAAACCTCTCTACTATGCAGAACATGCAACAGATGGGGCAAGAGGGGAAAAGTACCATAATAAATAACTGCAGAAATTTTACATTTGTGTGGAATTACATTGTCATTTAAGTAGTAAATTTCCCTAGACTTTCCTGTGATCTCTGGCTGGGCTTTAACTGATGGGTATATAAGACCAATCAGTCTATATACAGATACAGTGAGAGAAAGGTCAAAAGCAACCCAGTCTCTGTATGCTACAAAATATCCTTTTGGCCAGTTGGAGTCAGCCGTCCAGCCACATCTCCTCCTAACTTCCTGCTCACCCCCAGACTGCGTGGCAGGGTAATAGAGTGTTGTGAAAAGAAAGCCTGTTCAGCAGCAGCCAAAGCACAGCACCACACGTGTTTCTCTGAAGGATGTTAACTGCATCCCAACCAGACCCAGTACACCCATGATCAACTAAAATGAGAGGAAACAGTGAGCATGAATTACATAGGACAGAGTCAAAGACAGTTGGCTATATGTACTGATTTTGGTTGGGATAGAGTTAATTTTCTTCATAGTAGCTGTTATGTGGCTATTTTTTGGATTTGTGTTGGAAACAGCATTGGTTGACAGAGGAATTTTTTTTGTTACTGCTGAGCAGGTCTTACACAAAGGCAAGGCCTTTTCTGCCTCTTACTCCACATCACCAGCAAGGAAGCTGGGGGTGCACAAGAAGTTGAGAGGGGACACAGCCAGGACAGGCAGACACAGCCCAACTGATTAAAGTGATATTCAAGACCGTATGGCATCATGTCAAGCTGAGGGGAGAAGAAGAAATAAGTGGGAGGGGAGTGTTGGCATTTTTTCTTCCCAAGCCACAATTCCGCATGATGAAGCTCTGCTTTTCTGGGAATGGCTGAACAACTGCCTGCTCATGAGAACTGGTGAGTGAGTCACTATCCTAATTAGTGAGTGAATTTTGTTATCCTTTTGTGCGTGGCCTTTTTTTATCTATTAAATTGTCTTTATGTCAACACAAACCTTTTCTCAGTTTTACTCTTCTGATTCTCTCCCATATGTTGAGAATGCTGAAAAAGTGGTTGTGTGGTGCTCAGTTGCTCTCTGGCATTAAACCATAGCAGTCCTCTTTGGCCTCCAGCACAGGGCTTGAAGAGCTCAAGATAACAGCAAGTTTTATTGGAATGGGCTTGGCTGTGGTTGCTGTTTAGCTATTGATTGTCAGGCCTCTGTGCTTGCCATGGGATTTCCATGGCTCACTGTATATTAGAGCCTAGTGCTCATTAGTGGCCGCTTTTTGATTTTACTGCTTGCTGAACTGCTGTGCTGCCGATCGCCCTACTTTGCTGTGCTTGGGAACATTTGGATAACAGCAATGAGGATGCACCTGGGCTGGCAAATGGCCAGGGCCTTGCTGCTATTTTTGTGCTGTTCTACTGGGCACACTGGAAGTCCAGTGCCAGCTCAAGTCAAAGGAACTGTGACCTATGGGTAGCTCCACATGGGAGCACAACACTCTGAAGTCTGTGGCCATGAATACATCCACACCAGAGCAGGTCATATTGAAGTGGCTGTGGCTGTGGTTATACTTGTGCTGCAGCAGATGTATTTAAATAATTTTTTGATCATCCTGTCTGTCCTATATGATCGGATCAGAGAATCATAGAATTTCTGAATATTTGAATTGGAAAATACCTTTAAGATTATTAAGTCCAAGCACTAACCCACATGTGAAGTGTACTACTAGACCATGTCCCTAAGTACCTCATCCATCTGTCTTTTAAATACCTCCAGGGGTGGTGACAAAACCATTTATCTGGGCAGTTTATCCCAATGTTTGACAACCCTTTTGGAGAAGAATTTTTTCTTTATATTCAGTCTAAACTTTTCCTGACTAACTTGAGGCCATTTCCTCTGGTTTTATAATCAGGTTCATAGGCGAGGGAAGAGTAGGCTCTCTCTTCAGTTTTATCAAGGCTTTAGACAGTGTGTTCCACAATGTCCTGATTTTAAAGTTAGTACACGATGGACTGTGTGGGTGATCAACCAGATGAAGAATAAGATGTTTAGATGGTCTGGCTGAGAAGAATGTGGTTAATAGATTGTTCTCCATACCAGTCAACCAGAGGAATCATGAGTCTGCGCATGTGTCTGTACCAATTGGCTAGTGAAAAGAGCTAATGTTAAACTAATGAAATACTAAAGGACAAATGCTTCATCTTAGCTTGGGAAAGAAGATCCTGCCTTTCATACAGGCTATAGGTTTGAGGAAAACTGCTGGGTCCTTGGGGAAGAGAGCTGGAAAAGAACAAATAGTGCATCTTGTCAGCAGAGATGGTCAAAAGCACCTGGGGCTATGATAATAACCAATAAATCAAGGGAAGTGATGGTCATCCTCTACTCAGCAATCATTAGACCACATTTCTAATAAAGCTTTCAGTTTTGTGCCTGCTGAATACAAAAAATGTCACAAATAAGCTGGAACAAGTAGACCAGAGGGCTATCAGTATGGTTAGGACTGGAGCACTTGTCCAGAGGTTGATGAACATGGACTCATTCAGCCTGGAAAATCGACAGCTTGAAGGGGAGCAGCTTCTCAAGAACAACTGGAGATAGGCAAGTGGTAGAGGAGACAGATCAAGGCTCTTCGTAGTCATGCATGGTGGGAGGCTTAGAGGCAACAGGCATGAGTTCAAACAAGGGACAGACTAGGTATAAGAAGAAACTTTTTCCCTAAAAGGACAGTCAGGAAATGGATCACATAGCTCTCAGAGACTGTGCAGTCTCCAGTTTTCTAGACCTTACTTGGACCTCAGAGGAAAACATATTTTGAGCAGAAGGCTGGGTTAGATCTCTCACAGCCCTAACTATGATATTATCCTATGAAATACTTCTATTTTCTTGTTTAGACACAGCTCTTAATGCCACTTCTCTGTAGACTTTTAATGGCATCCAGAGGAAATGTTTATATGTATATAATTACTAGTAATTTTCTACCTCTCCTGAGAAAGACTGTAAAAATATTATTGAGAGACAGAAGCTGTTACATCTTTTTATTGAGTAGACATTATTACAATGAACATCATTATTCCTCTTCAACTGAATTACTTTCTAAATAGATGACGTTTGGGAATATCTGAGGGTTTTTTACAATATTTGATGACGTGTTTGATATTCTTACTTGTAGTAGTCCAAATCTGTGCCAAACTAACAATGAAGTCATAACCTTCCTGAAGTATAATGTTATATCCTTATTTTCCTGTAAATTTCTGTGCTGTTTTCTGAGTTCTTCTTTTGGGGGAAACTGAAATTAATTTGACGATTCAACTGTTTTCAGTGTAAAGTAGATTACTTAGCCCCTATGTTTTAAGTAACTCACCTTAAATGCCACCAGCCTAATATATGATGTTGTAATCTTGCTACTAAGATTTATATTGCAAGTATCTAAAATTAGATAGGATGATTGAAATATGAGCATGAATGTTTTCTGGTTTTGAAATTTCAGTAGCAGTGGAAAGCACACAACTCAGTGGCAAAATGAAGAAAAATTTTAGGATGAATTTCAGAGTTCCTATTTCCATTAAAAGGTGGCATAGCTTTTGTTGTGATCTGATCTTTGGGAAGAAAATAATTGAGTGGTTTAAGCAAACTTAAAAATATACGTAGGTAGACTCATTTGAAAACCTGATAACTTGAAAGATAACCTTTACTCAGGAATCCCCTTTGGCAAAAATTGTCTTCTAATTTTCCTCATGAGAATGTTTTTGTTCTATTTGCAGCAATCCTGAAGTTAGAACCAAGCAAGGAGAATTGTTTCCCTTACTGTGCAGTATACAGTACAACGATGATTTAACAGAATCCCAGAATGAACTAGGTTGAAAGAGACTTTTAAGATCATCAACCCATGATCTAACACCACCTTGTCAACTACACCACAGCACTCAGTGCCACATCCTGACTGTTCTTAAACACCTCCAGGGATGGCGACTCCACCACCTCCCTGGACAGCCCATTCCAATGTCCAATCAGCTTTTCTGTGAAGAAACTCTTCCTAATGTACAACCTAAACCTCCCTGCTGCAGCTTATGTCCTCTTGTCCTGTTGCTGGTTATCTGTGAGAAGACACCAATCCCCATGAGGCTACAGCCTCCTTTCAGGTGGTTGTAGAGTGATAACATCCCCCCTGAGCCTCCTTCTCTCCAGGCTAAACACCCCCAGTTGCCTCAGATGCTCCTCAGATGACTTGTGTTCCAGTCGTGTTGCCCTTCTCTGGACATGCTTCAGCACTTTAATGTCCTTCTGAAATTGGAGGGCCCAGAACTGGACACAGGATTTGAGGTATGGCCTCACAAGTGACGGGTACCGTGGTCCTGGTCCTGCTGGCAACACTATTTTTCATACAGGCTAGGTTGCTCATGGCCCTCTTGGCCACGTGGGCACGCTGATGGCTCATATTCACTTGCTGTCAGTCCCTAGGTCCCTTTCTGACTGGCACTGGATCAGTTTGTCCTTTTGTGGCATATGACAATTAACAGCACATGCAGCTACTAATAATGCCTAGAATAATCATTTATTGTCACTCAATCATAGATATTCTGCAGGGTGTTTCACTAACATACCCAACTAAAAACAACTTTCTGAAGACTAGAAATTCACAAAGTTAGAATGTTTGAGAAAATTTTTAACATCTTTTACTAATATGGAACTGGTATCTAAGGAAAACTAAGGAAGAAATCAACAATAGCACAAATTTACAAAGCCTGTCTGCTTTCTAAGCATGAGTACATTGAGAGTAACTTGCAATCTTTCACCATCTAATTATTTTCCTAAATGAAAATCTTGAAAACTTTTAGTCTATTTAGTACATGAATTGCATCAGATACATGTAAAATGAAAATGAAAGAGATGAAAATATATTTCATTTCACTATTTATACCCACATTACAATACTTAAGGCATGAAAAACCAGACATAGGTTTTATTGCTTTTTATAATATGCTCTAAAATTTTAGTGTTAGCATACAGAAATGTGTTTTTACCAGTCCTAATATGCAACCCACGATAGCAATGTAATATCTATACTTCTTGAGTTTAACAACATTATTGAAGGTAATAAAAACTTTTCATTCATGTCTTTTTATTCACAAACCTAACCAATCAGCATTGTGAAAACATTTGCATTAATTATCAGTAATTAGATAAACTATTTATCTTTCCTTAAACCTGTTAACTGCTGTCAGACAGCTAAAATGGATTTGCATGTAAATTTATATAACTTTAATAATTTCAGTATGTTAACTCATTTAAAGCTTGTGAGAGAAAATAATGATGACTGGAAAGTTGGATATTGTGAAACCTGGCAGATTTGTTTGTTTCAGTAGTACCAGCAATTAAAAATAATTTTGTATGTGCTGAGGTATGACAACTTCTTGTCTATATCAGGTCTCATGTATATTTAAGAAAAGCTGTGAGCTAATTATTAAGGTACTTTAAATAAGTTATTTATTACCTTTTTACTCAAAAGGTATTACTGAAGGGTATTCCACCACTCCTTTTACATAAAACATTTTTGAAATGTGAACAGTGCATAGTTTATCGAAAAGATTTTTCAGCAATCTTGCATGGATACTATAGATTACTGTTAGGTTTATTCTAATTCAGAGACTAATTTCCCTGAGACATATACAAATAATGAAATAAGATTTCTCATTTATGCAGCTTTCCAATATATTATACTGCTATTTAAGAGATAATTAGTTTTTAAAATAAATCCATCAATGTAAAACAGAAAAAGAACCATGAGGAGGAAATAATTGTCAAATGCATCCCACTAAATATGTTTAAGAAGGATATTATGAAATCACTTGAAATCACAGTTGATAGAATTGACAACTACTGAAAGCTCAAATAAGTTTCAAACCTCAAAAATCTGAGTAAGAGATAATGAGGAGTGGTTCATAAAATTGGAATAAAAAAATTTAATTGAAAATCTATTTAAATCTCACTTGGATTTCCTAATTTGCTTGGATTTGGTCCTTAAAAGCTCTGTTAATTTGATTGTCATTCTACTATATTGGAGGAATTTTAAATATATTCATTACTTCTCTGTGTCTTTGTTATTTGAAGATTTTTTAGTTCCTAAGAGGAAGAGTCATCATTATGTGCGTATAGTCAAAGTTGTATATTATCACTATTACTAGTATTCTAGTATATCTAGTATAAGTATCAGGTTTTTTTACCTCTACCTACATACTTAAAATTTAAATACAAAGTTAGTGTATGTTGCAAATGTAAAACAAGACAAACTTGCAGTTGAGGGGTGCCCTCTTATAGGGTTTAGATTTATTTATAAAAATATATATTCTTTATACTGTTTCTGTTAGTGCAGTTAGTATCTGTTAGGTGAGCTGACAGAGGTGAAGCTAGTGTTTAAAAAAATTATTAGAGGGAGTATTAGAGATTTTGTACTTGTTTGTTTGTCTGGGTTTTGTCTTTTGTTTTATTTGTTTTTTGATTTTTCAGTATTTTTCCAAATAAGTTGCAGAGCAGTCTCTTTAGACCTTCTTGCAACCAGTACTGAATCCTTCCTATTAGTGAATTGACCTGATGCATATAACCATGTATGCTGCAAATTTTACTAATGGCTGCAGTGAGCATTGATAATTAACTGAATAAGTGATTCTTTTGCCAAGATGGTTATTTATATGCAATGTCCTTGTTGAATAATTTATAGTAGCTCATTTTGTTAATAAAAAAATATTAATGATGCTTTCACACACTGAAAATGACAAAATTATTTAATAAATGATGGACTGTCAAATCATTTTCTGTCCTAATTACAGATCTAATGCTATATCTAATGTAATGAAAAGGTCCTAAGAGAAGGACTTAAGTGAAGCTGAGGTTTACAAAATTATAATCCAAAATTTTCAAACTTTTAGAAGATTTCTGAATCTGTTGTGGCATAATTCTCAAAATATTCTTTTGCATCAGAACTAAACAGATATAAAGAGATCTAGCTATGCCCAGATCTTCTGTGAGTCTTTGCAAATCATTGCTCTCCTTCTTCCAGAGTACAGCAAGGATGTAGGAGCTAAACAACCCCTTTACAAATACCATCAAGATGGACTCAGCTATCACTGGACTAAAGAGACTAAGCAAGGAACACTGATCAGGGTGTTCAAGGAAAAAAAAAAAAGAACATCCACTGTTCTGGTCTTTGTTTCTAATATTGCACCCATTCGTGTTTAATTACAGTATAATGTAAAATACAAAACTAAGCTTGGGACTAAGTAGAAGCATGGAATCATAATAACAAAAGGTTACAACAGAAACCATGTCTGAGACATTCCAGGTGAATAGCAATGGATACAGGTGCACCAGCGTCCTAGTTTGAGAAATGATCTCTGAGCAGTGCCACGTGTGACATGGAAACACAAGAAGCTTCAACTGTGTTTCCTAAAAAAGCCTGTAGTACAAGACCAACTCCTCTCTCCTTGATGAACTGAAAATTGATTATCTAATGGGTGGTGATAGAGTAAAAGTTGATGATCTGAGAGGTAGATGTATTAGAAATTCAGTAGGAGGAGGAAGAATGTTTTTAAAAGTTTTCATTCCGAGTTCTGTGTGTTTCTCTTTATATATAATTGTAAGTTAATAAAGTTTTTTTTCCCTTTTATTCCTAAGCTAGAGCCTGCTTTGCTCTATTTATGATCACATCTCATAGCAGACACCAAGCAGAAAGTGTTTTCATAGGAGCACTGGCATTGTGCCAGGGTCAAAACATGACAACCACTAAAAGAGAAGCATGGCCATTATGCTTGGATACAGGACACAGGGATACAGGGAATACTGGAAAGCCATTCATTCATGTTGGAGATGGCTGTGTCTTTTTCATAATAGGGAGCCAAAAACCTGAAGGTGAATAATATGTTTTAAACTTAAGACACACAGATATGTTTAGATAGTTGAATTCAAATGATTTCTTCCTTTAATTTAGGAGCTTGAAAAGAAATTATTTTTCAAGGAATTCTCCTCTTTCATGAAAAAAATCCTTTTCATGAAAAGGAATTGAAAGAGAAGAATTAGGTATCAATATTGTTCAAAGTATATTTATTCAGATGAAAGAGTCATTGATGAAACGTCATTCAGGGATTATTTTTCTTCAGATACAGATTAACAGTTTTAGTATTTTGTTCTTTCTGTGTGATGAAGTGTGATTCTCCAATTTGGAGACAATTGACAATTTTGATCATGTATACATTCTTTTTCCATTGTTTCCAGATTTGAGAAATTCAAGTTGGATAACAAAATCAAAAGTGTGCACACACAAAGATACACCCACACAGACACATACAAATGCATACACACACACACACACACACATATATACATATATGTACATATGTATATATATGTATATATATGTGTGTGTGTGTGTGTGTGTGTGTGTGTGTGTGTATATGTATATATACAGAATTACCCTCTGGAATCTGGTTAGTGACATCTTAGCATCTAACATACTGATGTAATTATTACCAATATCAAACTTCTTTACCTGAATTTGCTGCACATCTGTATTTTTCCTTTTCCAATGATAATATACAATACCGAAAATTCAGGTGATCATTCCCACAAGATAAAAAAAAATAGGCAAAAAAATAAACAACATATATACAACATCATTACTGTAATCTTTCATCATAACATATAGCATACACTTAATCAGGCCTGGATTTCTTATGGTAATCTGATTTTCGTAATGCTAATCTGGTTTGGTAACATGTAAAAGAAAACAACATGACCCTGTATCTTTTATTAGTGTTACCATTCATTTGATTTTAAAGAATGTCATAGTATTTTCTTGTTAAACAGGAAAAAATGAATTGAGTCAAAAAGTCTGGGATCATACGTTAGTTTTTCCTCATAGGCAGTGATCACCACCAAATCAAAATAACAGTGTATTTTAAGCACTTTTCACTGCCACGGTATTTCTGTATCCCTGGAACAGCAATGGGTATGATATCTGTAAATAACACCGAGGCAGGTGCAATGATTGTTGTGACTATAAAAATAAATGGATATAACCTCATGACTGATTTCACAAAATTGATGATGGTGGTGGCCACTGACTATATATATTGCTGGCACAGCTATCAAATTTTAAAAGGCTGAGCTCAGAAAAATTAATATGCACAAACAGCCATGGCATGTGGCTGTTTCTTTACAAATGGTGAAACTCTTCCAAGCAAGCTTCATTACTTATAAAGAGTAGTTTTACAAATGACTGTGCCACGTTATCACAAATCTACTCCCTGGGGCGACAACCAACATGACTTGTAGTTTTAATAGACTCAAGGAAAGACTGAGGCTAAGAGAGTCTGATTTAATCGTACTTATCTTTGAAAAATAATACAACTGGATTAAATGTGCCCTTCTTTTCCCTTGTGTTTGTACACTGGTTCATCTGTGGATTTCAGAGTGGAAAGAAGTCATACAAAGGACAGTACTACATCATTGTTGGCCCATGTATCAAGAAATAAAAGAAATGAACTGCTGTCACTTGCCATCAAGACTTGTAGTTTTTTCAATTCATGTGCCTTACCAAAGTCAAAGGCCAAAGACTGAAAATACATTTTTAATTGAATTTTAAAACCATACAGGCTAATAAAGTCAGTGAAGTGCATACAAATCATATTACCCAGTGCTTCTAGAACCTTTAATTCATTTTGCCTTACAGCTAAAGAAAAATGTGTGCTCATCGTAGGAGTAATAAACATGGGTAATTATGCATAATTATAGAGATTAAGTTCCAATTAAGGTTCAATTTCTGTAATAATCCTATCCAAAAGTCTTTTAAGGTTTTTGGTGGCACTAATGAAGACCAAGGTAACAGAACATAGTAAAGATCCTTATGATTATAGGCAAAAAGTGACTGTAGATCTGGGTGGCTTGAATGCATTGATGTGTTTTAAAAGCATTAAGTTTTAAAGTGCATATTTCTTTTTGCTTTAGGACTTCTAATGCTTCCCTATAGCACCATCCTAGATCAGAAGAATATTTTTATATCATACAGAAACACTCTGGTTGCCATATTGAAAGAGAATTTAGTTTTTGTTTTGCATTTGACAGCAGAAAATTATGCATGCTTGTATCTCAGTCATTTGTATGCTTGCCAGTTCTGCTATGCTAAAAACAATATTCCAAATCTTGTTCCACCTAAATTCCTTTATGTTTTTGCATATTCATTACTTTAGTGAGATTGAAATATTTCATATCTTATTTTATTAGGAAAGAAAATAATCTTCAGTTATAGAAATAGAAATCCATGCAATTAACATATCCAGGTCATATTCTGCAGAAACTGTTCCACAGTAGTAACTACTGAGAACATACTTATCACTCAAATTCTCGTTACATAATTTTGCATACAGTCAACTTTTGCTAATTTAATTTGCTAAACAAGAACATTATTGTAGTAGTATATTCAATGCATTAAATTAATATTCCTGAGTGATAATAAGTAACTCTGCAACCCCAAGTGAAGTATCATCCTAAGTTGTTTTTTTTTTTCAGAATTCCTGAAGAGAATAACTCCAGAAGACTCATGCTTTAAGGGTTGCTTGGGAGGTAGGCAGGGCCAGATTAAGTGGTATGACTACAAATGAGGCAGGCAATCAAATCTGTACTCAAGGAAGATGGAGGCAGTAGTTCTAAAGTTTATTAAAAATAAGAAAAATAAATTAGCATGCATTAAATAAAACATTTTTGCATTTTAAAATTGAATAAATTTTAAAAATAATCAGAAAAAACATTATTGATAGGAAGAATTTATCAAATTAATGTAAGTATGACTCGGTAGACTGTGCTCCTTAAGGCAGCATACCCATAAATCAGAGGGAAACCTGTACCCTACTAAAGGGGAATTTACTCTCCACCACCAACCAACAAGAGTAGAAAACCCTAGACTCAATAGGACCAAATAGGTATTTGCTCATCTCTTTAAAACTGTATTCTACTTCTACAGATTCAGAATCCAAATATCTTGATCTGTCTACAACTTTCAGAAGCAGCTTCAAATCACAGTTTGCAGGTAGTTTTTATATTATACTTGACTGAAAGTTTAAATTTTTGCAATCACAAGGCCTTTAACTTTTAGCAAAAGGAAGACTATTGCATTGTTACAACAACAGAAGGTATAGCATTAGGCATGAGCCTATTCTTCCCACTCCTTAGTCAAATCCTGGAGGTCTCAAAGTGGAAGTAGGGAAATTTGCCTTATTATTGACTGGGAAGCTAAAGTGCTGATATTGTCAGATATTTAAAAAATAAAATTTTCATTTATCTGTCTTTTCAGTATTAAATTCATCTAGCATGGCTAGTGGAGTTTCCTAAAGTTATTGACTCAGATAAAGGTAATAGCACACAGGTTCATATGATACAGATGAGATTAAAATCTTTCACAGATACAGTTACATCTGTAGGAGGGTATTCTGGATCTGCATCTCTGGTATTACGTTTTTTTTTGCACTATGACTTGACATTGCCCTGTTATGATTGAAGCTAAACCCAAAATCATCTCTAGACATGAAGACTTATGTCACTACAGAACATCAGGACCACAACATACATGATAATGTAAATAAAAGCATTATTTAAATAAATATTCACATGGGGCATAATTTTAAAAAGTCATAGAATCAGTACACTCACATTGAAATTTACCTAATTTAGGCCACTAAAGATCTGGTCTGAAAACCTTTAGATTTATTTTGTACAAGTAAGGATGCGTAATACTTGCTTTACTAATATGATAACAAATTTAATGAAGACTTAAACCCAAAAAATATTGCTTGCTTATTTACCTGAAAAATTTAGATTGAGGGGAAAATATTTTTTTCTCCAGCCTCACACCTTTACTTATGGTTTCTCTTGATGCCAAATCTATTTCAAAAGAACATCACCAGGAGATTACAATTTCTCCCTAACCACTAAAAAAAGATAATTCAAAAATGGTCCAAGGTGGGATATAGGTGCTCATCCAGAATATAACTCAGCTATTGTGTCTTTCTGCAGATGGTTATGTCAGTGTGCAGTGAATCATGAAATTTCCACTGTGTTTTTTTTTGCTGTTCCCTCTCCAGAAATAGGTCGAACTTTATCAGATACATCAGTCAACCATTCTAGTTACTTGCTGTAAGAACAATAATGATTATTACTGCTTAAAATGAATTCATTTGATTCAAAGAAGTTGTTGTTTTACCTTGAGCTTCAGGAAACATTATTCTTCTATTGGCATAATTGTGTTAATATTTTCAGGTGTTTGCATGTAACTGTGCAACATAAAATGTTATAAAAGTTATTATCAAGTAAATTAAAATGCTTTAACTAGAATGTAAATTAAAATAATTTAGCTGTAATTTAACTAAATCAATGTTAGATGTAATTACGATCAGATGCACCATTTTTCATTTTGGAATTACCTATGCAAATTACCTATGGAATAGTCATAATGATAAGAAGAATATTAGATAAACATTGCTTTGCACTGGCAATAAAAAATAATGTATGGTGAGAGGTGAGGTTTATAATTTAACAAAGTTGTGGCTAGGAGCTGTATGTAAATGAGTCTGTGTATTCTCCCTTCTCTTAATTAATTATCTTAACTCAAAGATAACTGGAATTCTTCTTACTATGACTTTTTCCAGTATTAATAATTGGTTAAAATTGGTTTCCAGTATTAATCCATTGGTTAAAATCATGGTAAAAATTTAAGGATGAAAAACACCTTGGCCTCAGAGCTATCGGAAAAACGAAATTAGAAATTCACACTGGGAGCTGAACACTGTATAAGTAGATCTTGGAAGAGTGAAGACATGTATAAGGCCTTTATCAGACAGACAGATGCAAACTCTTGATATTGAGGTATGATATTGAACTTATCAAGTTTCTTTAGCTACTAATTCATAGTGGACTGTCACAAAGAAAAAAAAAAAACAAAACTGGTGAAATAGACCACAAATGAAGGAAAGCAGGAAATAGCATTAAGATTACTATACTGAAACTAAAAAGCAGAGTGGAAAAGCAGGCAAGTTCCACCTCTTCAGCCTTTAATAGAGAAGACTCTGGGTGAAAATACCCTGCAGTATATAAAGTGAAATGATAATGACAACAACATTAAAAAAAAATTGTTATTCTTTTTCTGTTAAATGTATTCTAGCTCAGTGGCTCAGTGACTCAGTGAAATCTTCTGCATCCCTTCCAACTCTGGATATTCTCTGTACATTTTACCTTTGTTGATTATTTCAGCTTTTTGTCTACTTGAATTACAGCATTTTCCTAAATGCCTGAATGTCTTTCTAGTTTTATTACAAGTTTATTGTAATCGTGTCTAATTACTGTATTTAGAATCAACAATGTGGAACGTCTGTAATATCTTAATAAGTCTTTGCAGCAATGGCTGTTAACAGCTTATTGTTTTGAAGAAATACATGGATAAGTTATGCTCCAGCTTGTGGTATGACATTTAATTTTGCCCAAAGAAAGCTAGCCTGATTTTGCTACTAGATGCTACCAAATAGCTATTTCTCAACATATTGTATGCAATTTTAAAAAGTAGATATAAAATATTGTGAGTAGAGAGTCTGATGAATATTGCATGAACAATCTAGAGTGAATATTGTTTCCTGCAGTATCTCCTGCAGAAAGGTGATCTCTGAGGCTGAGTCAGGGGAGGTTTGTGTTAGGTTTTTGTAAAGGTTCTTCACCCAGATGCTGGTTGGGCACTGAAACTGAATCCCCAAGGAAGTGGTCACAGCATCAAGTCTGACAGAGTTCATGGAGTGTTTGGACAACACTCTTGGGCACATGGTGTGACTCTTGGGGTGGTCACGTGCAGAGCCAGAAGACAATGATGGCATGTGGGTCCCTTCCAATTCAATTCAATTCAATTCAATTCAATTCAATTCAATTCAATTCAATTCAATTCAATTCAATTCTATTCTATTCAATTCTGTTCTGTTCTATTCTATTCTATTCTATTCTATTCTATTCTATTCTATTCTATTCTATTCTATTCTATTCTATTCTATTCTATTCTATTCCATTCTATTCTATTCTATTCTATTCTATTCCTTCACCCAATGGCTGTGTGACTTTATCATAGAAGGATACAAATTATTTAAACAGAACCTTCCCTTTGTGAACTGATCTTGTGCACTATATTGTAGGTGATACATGATATATGTTTCTTTCTGGAATGTTAACAGGAATGAAACAAGCTTACTCCATGGAACATAAAATTTCATAAGATTCCTATGTTTAAGAACTGGATTTTGTACTAACTCAGCAACAAAGAATGTGGCATTTTTAGATTCAGAATCTTGAGGTAATATCTACAAGCAGGTCTAGATTTCCAAACCTCCCTTACATTCAAATGAGCTTTAGGAACTGATGTGGTTATATTCTAACAGTTGTGAGATGCAATTTCACATGCCATAGCATAATCAGGATGTGTGGAAGGCCAAAAAGCATGACTCTGGACTTCGACTTCCGAGAACCAAATACTTCCAGAGTAGGTGTTAGAAGTTTCACAGTGACTATGATCATATGCACTAATAGGTAAATGAACCCTGCCTTTTATGTCTATATTGGGCTGAGCTCAACTGAATAGCTCTTCTGGCTTTCTGGTTACTCCTCTGTCAGCAATCCTTCCTCTCAACCTTCCTGTAATTTATAACTATTACAACTGTTCAAAACAGTTAGAGCAAGATCACAGCCCAAACCTATCCTTAGCTAGATGGTTGTCTTAGGTATGAGGCAAAGTTTCATTTGTGTTATCATCTAATGTAACATCAGTAACTCATTGTCTTCTCCTGAGATATCATTTTTCTCCATTTGCCTCCAGAGGGAAGTAAAGGGTTTTAAAAAACATTTTCAGAAGGCACTTTTGAATTAGGCTTTTTATTGATTTTGTATAAATTAGGTGAATTATTTGTGAACCTCAAGTAGTTGAAGGACTGCTGTGTTTGGCAATTAATTTTTTGTGAGCATTGAACTGTCTGTAGACTACATTTTTATGCATCTGCAAAAGATAGCTAGGAAGATCAAGTAGGACTTACGTTGTCATAGAGATGGTTTCATTTCTATAACAAGTTGCAAGTTAATTCATTTTAGGTTTAAAAATCCAATTTTTACCTAAATATACTCAAAATGTTGCTCTCATGTTGAACAAAGAACATTTCTCTGTTAAGTAAATTTCTCATCTTTTTGAAAAGCAATGAGCCCTCAGAACATTCTTCAAATAATCTTCAGGTTCTATTAAAATAAAATGAAATTAAAGTCATATTTGTTCTGTGCTTGCCTAATACATTCTGTGTTCAGATTGCTTATTGTATTTTTTTCAAGGAAGAGACCCGTGGCCAGACAAAAAAAATATTTTGAGTAGATCACACACTGTTCTATGACTGCACCTTCTAAAGAATATTATTAACTAGACTTTCTCACCACTTGACCTATCCCTGTATCACCTCTTGAGTCAGTAGAATAGTATTATTTTACTGGTTTGGGTTTTTAAAATTCATTTAATACAAAGGACCTAATATGTTGCACAGGTTTTGCTACAGGTGCAAAAATGTGTTTCAAAATATGTAAATTTGTTTTTTGGTTGCAAAGGAAAAGTGTGCCCAAGCTTCTGGACAGTATTGAAAAGCTGAATAGACCAGAATGATGTGAAAATTTTCCAATGCCATCTTTTCTGTCTCGTGTTAATGGCACTTGAAAACTACACTTTCCAGATGTGTACCATGTGCCAGGAAGTATTGGTTTCTAACAACACATTTTTATGAGTCTGGAAATATAAATTTTATAGAAATGTCATCCCAAGACTGGGAAAAACAAAGCATGAGACAATTCTGTGACCCAACAGTTTTACTCTCAAAAGCAGAAAATTTATAGTCTTTAAACAACATCTAATTAGAGTTTTCATAACTCCTAGAAAGCATAATGCAGTTAGAGAAACTAAAAAAACAAAGAAACATCAAAAAAATTTTCAAATTTTGGACAATTAGAATGGGAGGGGGTCTTTTACACAGAAGCAATATTATTCTGCATGAAAATGCTCTACAGAGACATGTCAAAGAAATGAGAGCTTTGTTTCAGAGTCAAAAGTCAACAAGTTCCTTTAAAAGCATACAAATAAAAAGGATATTCTTAGATCAAAATAGTCCCATCATCCCATTTTTAGCTTAAAAAAAATATTCAGAGTGTAGGAAATAGAATTTGAAATTTAAATACTTCTAGTAATTAGAATGATACAGTTACAAATATTTCCTAATAATAATTTTTAATGTTTTACCTACAGCTGTCTATTTTGTAATTAATTGAATACTTCTAATTTGATATGAGAGTATTTTATCAGATAAAAACAATAACAAAATCACATCCTCTGATTAATGTGGCACAGATAATTATAGATAAGCATCTAGAAGTCTCAAATAAAAGTAATAAAGAAGAATTTTCCTTATAGTATTTAATGCAAGTCATCAGGGATAAAAAGGCATAAAATACTGGCTGAATGTCCAGGCAGCACACTTCTAAAACTCATGAGGATTTTTAGTGTCAGAGAACGAAGTCTCCTCAATTCCCCTGTAAAGTTCTCTGCAATGGATTACAATTACATGTTACATTAAAAGTTCCATAAAATGTCCTAAGGTGAAGCACTTAGACAAGATTTTAAAATATTTTATGCCTCCCCCAAGAGCAGTGGTAATATATAAATATGCTCAATGAAACAATGCTTAGTTTATTTATGAAAACTGTGCCAAAGATGCTGCTGACTTCAAACCAAACAAAAACTGCTGAATTGCACTAAACTCCATTTTGGTGCCTACTGGTCCTGACTGGAATTTCAGCAGAGCCAGACCTAATTAAATCTCAATTACAAACATGCTGTGAAATGGACAGCTTCAACTCTTCTCAAAAGCTATTACATAAGAATTTCCTTTCTTATAACTACATCCATGAACTATGAGATATTATCAAGCTCACTGTATTACAAAAAACTATAATGACTTCCATCATGAGTTACACATTCAGCCATCTAGTTCTAGATCCTTTCATCCTTCAGCATAAAGCTATCTGTTATCTGTCACTGAATATTTGCTACGAACATTGGATACTGAATTATTATTTAATTTCTATTAAAGGAAACATACTGGAACAAATCATTGAAAATACAATTCTAACTTCTAGTATGCTCCACAGACATAGAAAGTAGACTGGAAAAGACTTTATTAAGAATTGACAATTTCCTATTAAGATTGAATTACAGTAGAACTGTTTGTCTCCTTTATTCTATCTTGTTCTTTTTTAGTTTCTCTCACAAAGTCCCAAATATTGATGAATCTGCCTGAGGAAAGGAGATTACAGTTACTATTCTTGCATCATGCAAATTAGTGCATTTGAAAATCTTGATGAAATGCAGATTTAGCCACATTAATTCTTTGTGTGGATGATACCATTATGACTAGGATTATAATGAGCCTGGGAAAAGACAGTAATAAGTTCTGCTTCCTTTCATATGAAATGCTATTTCAATTAAAAAAAATTCAATACAACTATGTATAATGTACACTCAAATACGTATAAAGTAAAGTTAATTTTTACAGTTATTTTCCTTTAAAAAACACTTCTGAAACTTGTCCAAATACAAATCACCAATTTTATAATCTGAGTTAAATATGCACAGGTATGGATTTCTGAAGACATTAACAGCATGTATTTGCTCCCTATATTCATGAAAGCACTACTTATACCAGCACTGCTGTTGTGATAGATGTATATTAAGATTCTATATTCTGAGCTTCAATTTCTATTCCAGCTCATAAGGATCTGGAATATTTACATAGTTTACCTTTAAGATGGAATACCTTTTAAGATATTTACATTATGATCTTCTTTTAAAGAAGGGGAATAGTCATTGCCAGCAAACAGTGTGAACAACACTAAGTCTGAGGTTGCTGATACTAAAAATGGAAAATTTAGAGTATACTAATACTAGGGAACTTTTTTGAAAGGTAGAAAAAAGAGAGAGAAAAAAAAAGTGAGAAAGGAAAAGGGTAACAGAAAAAAAAAGAGTTTTGAAGACACCATTCAGTTTATGCATTAACAGTTATGCAGCATGAACTTAGAACAATTCCCTTCAATTTTCACACATGCTACCAGGTAGTGCTTCATAACTGGTCAAGATAATTTGGCTTGTATTTGTTCTGCTGCTCTTCACACAACTTGGACTCTAGTGGATAATTTATCAACTACCTCAGATGCTTTTTTGCTAATATGAGGATTTAAATAAGTTTCAAGTTTCTTCAAGGAAAACACAAGAGTTTCTAATTTTCCATGTTTATATTTTGTCATAATTTCAATAGCTAAAAAATGAAAGGATATGGGATTCCAGCAAGCAACAGAAGCCCACACTTGTATAAATGTACAGTTTTTGTTCCAGTAATCAAATAATTTGGTTACTGTGCTTTAGTACAATTGCAGCTGCTCAGAGATATGAGTGTTCCAGTTACTTTTAGCAAATTAAAATACCAGAAAATTTAGCAGAAATTATTCTTCCTCCCCTCTCAAAACCAAAATAAATTAAAAAAAGAAGGGCAAAGATTTCAATAGAGTTACAGTATTTTGCCAACTTTTTTTCAGTACATCAGTGAATTATAAGTATCATAAAATAATTTGTATTCTCTTGACCCTTGATGAAAACTTATTTGCAAGATCTTTGATCTCAGGCTTTTTTATAATAATCCCTAATTCTCTTCTGATTTTCCTAAGAAGTTTTCTTCCCTCAACTTTTTCTCCTTTATGATTTTATTTCTGTTGATATTATATTGCTGAGTCTGGAAGCCTTTTCTGGGTTAATTGGTCCAGGTGGATTAATTTGGCATCAAATTACACAGCTCATTTTTTTGATTCTGCAGTAAGTTTTTTGGGGTCACACTGAGTGAACTGCACTTGGATACTTTTAAAAAAAATCAGGAATACTTTTGCAACATTTATTTTCTTAATCTGATTTTGGGCTCAGTCCAAATCTCTTTGAAATTAGTGGTTAAATTTTCATTGACTTGACTGGGTGCAGAATTGGGCCTGAGCCCCCTATATAGAGTTATTTTCAGTGGCTCATCTTAGTGCATTAAAAAGTACACTCTGCATTTGAGCTGTTTGAAATACTTGCAAAGCAGTCACACTCCTAAGTGTCTCTCCCTTCTCAAACATACACAGGAAACAAAACGTGCTCATTTTGTTTCTATGCTGTTTTAGCTGTGCACTGCTCCTCAAATACATATAAATACACTTTTTCTAACCTTTACGGCCAATATCTACATTTCTGCATGTGATATTCCCAGATTTTGTGAACCAATAAAGGACAGATTTGTTCTTAACCATAGATTCATAAGGATTGATTGTATGAATTGCCTGAATGTATTCGATCAGTGATGGATATTAAGTGTTTTATCTGCTAATCTGTCATCCTTAATTTTTTGGCATCATTGCACAAAATACAAGACTCAGAAAGGTAGAAAGGAAATGCATGGTTCTTTCCTAAATCTGCACATGGTGCTATAAAACATACTCCAAAATCTAGATCACAAGAAATCGGCTCAGGATAACATGCAATTGATTATGATTTTTACCACTTTCCTGTCAAAACCACCTTATTTTTTACATACTTTTGACAGCTAAAAATTACAGGAACAAACTATGCATTGTAATACTGTATTACAATATTGATTTTGAAATGCACTAATTCTCTAATTAGAGAGATAATAAATGCTCGAAATAAAGCCATACAAGTCAAAGCAAGATGAACAAGTAATGTGACAAGAGAATGACAAAAACCAGGAAGAGAAATGATACTAGTGCCAGAAGAAAAGAACAAATTAACCAACATACACGAAAGCACTAAGCGAAAAAAAAAATTAAAAAAATTTGGAATACTAAAATACTTTTCTGGGCTAGCATTAAGTCAAATGAACATTTTATCTTCAATTATTCTAAAATGACCAATGAAGTCTAGGTGCTAGTGAAATAGGTATACTTATACAAGACTCAGAGAAGATTTAGATCTTCAAAAGCCTTTGAGTGAGAAACATTACTGTCGTTCCATTTTTGTTTGTACATCTACTGTGTAAACTAAAAAAAAGGGGAAAAAACTCACAAAAATGCCCCTTCTAAAATAGCATCAAAAACAGAGCTACATGAGTCTTGTGCAATAGAAATCTAAGGGTTTATAGGAGCATTTGACCTAACTTGAGAGACATTAAAAACCACTTTGTTTATCACTTTTTGTTTTGATTCTTTGCAAAGGAATTCCAATCCCATTTATATTCCTTGAAAGGGAATTCCAGCCTCATTTTGAAGACTTGTATTCATTGTAAAATTAGATTACTCTTAAAATAAAAAATCAGACCAAATGGTTGAGTCAGAACAGACTGGGATCACATTTTCATGACAGTCTCATTTTTTTTTTTAATACGATCAGTACTTAGGAGAAGAATACGTATGAAAATATTTTCAAATTTTTTTTTTTTGGAAATACATCACCCTAATAGATCACCCATAGCAAAAATATTGCACAATTTGCACTTTCCTTTTAAAATGCAGTGATAAGAGCAACAATTTGGATTCTGACAGATTCAAGGAGAGACAAGATATAAGAGGCTATTTCACTGTATTTTATATGAGAAAAAAAAAAGTATGAAAACCAGCCTTCAATTTCAAAAGCATATTATATAGACAGAAAACCTTAAAAATATTTCAGAAGGTGTAAGCCATGTTTTCAGAAGATAATATTTGAATTCTCTGTTCAGAGAGAAATCTCTTCTTTATCACTCCTTTATTGTCTCATAGTTTGGTTTTTTTCTGTCTTCTGTCAACATTGTCAGTCTCTCATTTTGCAAAAGTATTGCTTTCTATAGAGATCTAGAGACTCATACAGAGCTTACATCTGGATAATTCATGTTCTGTAATGAATCAATTTTGCTTTCTTGTAGTTTCACTTTGATTCTAAATTTATTTCTTGTTTTAGTTTGAAATGTTTAGTCAGAATATCCGACATATTTCCCTTCTGAATTGCATTTTATGATTATGTATATTTAAAGTTCTTCCACATCACAAGTGCCAAGGTTAGTATCCCTCTAGGAACAGAATACATCCATTTCTCAACTCTATTAAAATCTAAAATGTTTCCATGGCAAAATTTTATTACTGAAAAACTATTACAAAACAAGAGCTTCAGAGTTGTGTTATGCTCTCCAATAATTGATTTCTGTCTGGTGATTCTACTTGTCTTAATATTAAATTTCCTTTCATACTTCTAAACAGAAAGCCTTCAAAGATGCCTTAGAAATAATTCCAAATACTGGTGGTGCCTTTAATTAAGAAAGCATGAGTTGACATTTTAAAGTAAACTCTGCTAAAATGCTAGGATAGGTAGTTTTCTCCTAACTTACATAGCAATATACATTGAGTACAATCCTTCATCCTACCGATGAATTCAAAATACAGCTGACCTATGTTGAAGAGAGGTGAAGATCTCCCCCTCCAGCCCAGAGAGGTGAACATCTCCCATCTCCCTTTCCAACCCACAAGTCCAGACTTCTCTAAAATCACTCTTTAAATATCATTCATTTTATCAAAATATTTACTATTTAATTTCTATGGGATTTTTTTTTTTAACTTGTGATATCCCCACATTATTAAATTGCCAAACTGCAAACCCATGTTTCAGGACTACAGGAGGTAAATCACAAGAATTTTAAACTGTGAACTATTGTTTTTGTATGGGCCAGTACAGTGCTGTGTAATGAAGGTATAATTATTCTTCACAGAAGGAATACTGTTTGGGGAAATAAGTCCACATAAAGAATATTGTCAAACAATGTCAAAGGCTTGGAAGAAAAAGATGTAAAATAAATACTTCATTAATTAGCCAGGATACTGTAGGGATTGAAGGTAGTTCCTACTTCATCTGAATTACAAATAGCTTAAAATCCATTTACTTTTTCATGGCTAGGGATATGTCTTTGAGAAACCTTAGCTTTCATAAAATAACAAATATGTTGAAAAATTTTCTTTATCAATCTTGCAGATAGTTTGGATTTTCCAGAAAGCAGGGAAGGAATTCAGCCCCTTTGAAAGCCACTGTTTTTGACTCTGCTGGAATCAAGCCAATCTATACTTTGGTTTACCTAAGGGTCTTTTAGCATTCCCAGAAATACTGGTGGTTTATTGATACAAAGTTCCATGAAGCACAAAATTTTCAGCTTCAGCTTGAGTGCTATGAATTTTCCTAGCATTTGACATTGTGTCTCCCAGGTACATGTCTTGTGCTGAGGTGCACATATGCGGGATTTGGTTTGAAACAGGGCCTGAAAGTGAATTTACAGTGTTTAAAATGTTTCAATACTAATTCAAATGTATATTTCTTGCATGTGTGGAAGAAAATCTGGTTTGTTGGATTTACTGCACATATATGAAAGACTCTGCATTGAAAGCTATAAAACGTGCCTAGTCCATGAGCCCATTGAGTTTACAGTATCATTTTGGATATTAAAACCATCTTATCCTTTTTTTCTCAACCTGTTGTTTCTCAAGGCTGACAAAATAACTTAATAAGCTCAGTTATCTAAAATTGTCTCTTAGTATAAGCCCATAGGACTAAATGCTAGGGATGAACAATTTTGACCTTTACCCAGAGAAAGGTTAATTAAATGTTCATAATTAAATGGACCATTTGTATCAATACTTTTTAGGAGCTTGTTTCCTACCTTTTGATTTTTCTCCTTTTTTAAGACTAAGGCAAGGGCATCTATTTCATTTACTCAAATTTACTCTAAAGATATCATTGCTTTGTTTCCCACCAGCCATTCTTTGTAGCATTTTATGCTCTTTTTCCTAGCTGTTTGGTTTTTTTCTTTTCCATATCTGCTTGTTCAAGTAGGTTATATGCTATAGTTTATATTCTCTGAGCGAACAAAAAAGAAAGTGTATTTCTACCAATATTACTTGCATATGAGAGGAATTTAGTTTCTCTGATAATTTGTGTATGTAAAACTCAATTGCTACGCACATCTGTGGAAAACAGCCAAAAAGCATGAAGCTAGCCAAGGAAATACATTTTTAAAAGAGTTGACAAGTATTCTTATTTATTTAACATTATTCTGTTACTCTAGCTTCCCAATAATCCAATATCCTACTAGTCCTTCCCACTTCCAACTAACACTGTTCAAAGTAATTTCTAATATTGATATCCAACTCAGCTCAGCCTGTTGAGCCAATAAAAATAATGTGCTAGTATGAATAAGAATTAATCTATTTTCATGTTTAGTGATGTAAAATGTTCAGCATAAAGATGCAAACTTACATATGTTAGCAAATCCTTTGTTACTTATTTTTGGAACCGCTATTCTTATGAGTATTTCTTTGGAAAGTGCCAATTTGGAAGGAAGAAGTAGATTTTTTGCAATTTAAATTTAATGGTCTTAATTAAATTTAATTAAATAGAATTTTGTGAATTTGAGATTATTTTTGCTATTTTTGTCATCTTGTCTTCTGGGTGTGATTAAGCAGGTGGGTGGGGTTGTTTTTTTCTTTGGATTTTTCTAACACATACATCGTTCAATTACGTATAGCACTGTGATACTAGGTAATAGAATGACCTCTTATTGCATCAGTGTATAGGAAGAGTTGATGATAACATGTTTTACCATTTTTTAGTTTTTGGAATATTTATACTGACACCAAAATGTAGCTTCAATGGAGATTTGCACAAGTTAGAGTCTAGCAACAGATGATTGCAACAAAATTATGTTTCTTAAAAGATGAAATTATATGTTGGGGGAAAAAAGCAATAGAGAATTTGCTAAATATGAGATGAGGAATAATAAGATTTACTATCTGGAGACATTTTTTCCTGTCAATGGTGAAGGGATAGGTTTAACTAATTAGTTAATATCTAACTTTTAATATGTCACTCATGCTAAGTATGTCATCCTTTGTTCTGCACTTTGCTTTCAACTTAATCTGCCATAATGTAGAGTCACTGGGACACAGAAAACTAACCTTAATGGATAGACTGTATATCAGCAGCTTTCTAGCAGTGACTTTTTGGAAAGGACTTCAAAATTTTATGAGGAAAAAAATTGCATTTGGCATTGCTAAGTTAAGGGCTATTATTCACTATTTCACCCAAAAAAGATAGATTATAGGTAGCCCAGTTTCATCTGTACTCTTGCAAGCACAGTATTGAACTCTACTTATTACAATATTCTGGGGAAAAAAAACCAAAACCAAAACCAACCCAAGAAAACTACCATGAAAAATATCATAACTCTCTATAGACAGTGAAATTTCCATAATATTTCCCAATTATTATTGTAAGTTCCCAATATCCTTAGATTGTTGAATGTATCATTTTTCTCATCTTTATTACTACACTGGATAACTGAAATGGGGGAGGACTCTCAATAGCTAGAGAACATTCTTAATGTTACATTATTTCATAATGACAGATTATTTTGTGCAAAACATGCTGAAACTGCTGTCAAACTGACTTTATCTTTTAGGAAATTAAGTTGCATTATCTCATACAATGCAGACTTCTTATAAAAGCAGCAAGGCGAATCTAGTGGGTAGTTGTCAGGAGATAATCACTCCCCTTGGGAATTATAGATATTCTGCAAAATCTCGTATCTTTTACAGCCTTAGGGATATGATTATATTATGACAAAAATACCCTTGGTGCATTACTTACATTTTTCAGTGAAGGACTACCTGCAATCATCTAGTTGAAATACCTCAAGAGAGCATTTCTTTATGCTATTAAATTTCAAGTCTTAAATAACCACATCAGAGAATATTCCTCATTCAGCTACAGAATTCAAAAACTTCTTAAAACTTTGTTACTGGGAAGTATCTCAAAGGAAGAGGCTTCTGCAAAAACATTTATATTAATATTAAAACAAATTAAAATGAGACCTATGCATGACATTTATCATAAAAATAAAAGAGCACTGCTAACAATGATATAGTAGAAAAAGCACAATAAAAACAGTGTTAGAATCAGAAAAGGTGTTTTTTTCCCCCATTTTTAAAGTGGCAAGTACATATTAACTGATTCCAAGATCAGTGCTAGCCTTGCCTCTGGGCCAAGTAGGATACAATGACTTGAAAACTGACCTGTGGCATTGTGGTATTTTTTCAACCATAACTATATAAAGAACACCCCTCCTCTGGAATGATTTTTTTTTAAATTTAACCTGAAAAAAAAAACCTGTCTATGAATTTGGTTTAAAATTTAATTAATATATTTATGAAAATTGCAGGATAATTTAATGACTTCTTACTTCAGCAACAGTAGAGATCTTGGAAGAGTGGGGAAAGACAGATTTTACTTTTTTGTGGAAATGAAATGCTGTGTTTTTACATTTTGCTTATTTGCAGCAGTATTTTTAACTTAGAGACTGTTTCTTTTGAGACCATATCTGAAAAACACATGAAAGAAGGTCTTTATAATGAGTTACCAATTACCGTTACCAAATCATCTATATCACAGTCAATGGGACAGAGCTAACCTCCAAGGCCTGAACCCACATTCCTTTTTCCCGAGAGTTAGGATTGAACTCTAAACTCCATGTTTTTGTGGCATTGTTTCACAGTCTCTAAATGTCTAATTGTAAAAATTGAGCACCAGTTAAAAACTTCTATACTAGCTTTTAACAAACTATTTTTTGTATCAGAGGTACATGAAGTCTAATTCTACATCCAAGAAAATTTTTCTACTTATTGAGACCTCTAAGACAAACTAGGAGTAAAGACAGAATATTAAGCCAAAAAAATTAATCTAAACCTTGATAGTCAAGGGATCTCATAGTAGTACTGAATTCTAAATGGTACAGACAAGCCTTTAATTCCAATGAAGAGTTTACCCATATTTTTACATAATGGAGACTGTCCAACTAAAAGAAAATGTATTTACTCTACAGTTTTGAGATTAGAACAAAAGTTGTTGAAAGTTGAATGTCCAGGTTAAATTTAGGTGATAGTAGCTAAAAATGACAGACATTAAGACAAACTTGTCTAAAAATAAATTTTCATTTTTTACACTAGATGACTAGGATCCCATGGATTCCATTACATTTACTAGTGTACCTGAGTGCACTAAGGGACTTTGATGTCTGGGGACCTCCCCCAGCCTGCCCATGTCTCAGGACACAATTTTAGTCCCCAGAGCCATCAGACCATGCCCCAGAGTTGCCACAGCAGGGCCAATCTCCAACTCCCTATATTTATGCTTTTTCCGGTGTACACAAGTTGTGTCATGTCCTGTTAGTGATTGCCAGTGAGAATTGTCTGATTGGGTCTTTTTCAATCATCAATTTTTTGCACACACTGATAAGGTTCCCTGGAGTTTTCTCCAGGCTAAATAATCACATTTCTTTCTCCCCCTATACGAGATGCTTCTGCTACTTAATCACCTTCAGTGGCACCAAAGTCTGGTCATAAGGACAGTGTTTATGAGGTTGTAAAAGGTTTCTCAATATATTCTGAAGTTTTACGTCCAAATTTGCCCATGAAAATTACATGGATTGCATCCATTCTGATGAGCAAGTTTAGGTCAGTATTAAGATCCAAAACCACTTAAAAGACAGCATCTCCAAATGGTGGAGCATCTTTTCGCATTAAACTTCTGTGCAGAATTTCAAACAGAGTCTAATCTTCTTGAGGAATCTAGAAAATCAATTGCCAGTAAGGCTTATATATTGATCAATACCTTATCACCTCATTTTTCTTGTGCTTGCTGACCATGTATCTGATACAGAGTTTGAATTTAGGCTAACAGTGTTACCTGGTGAAAGGTAATACAGAGTCTTAACATCTGGATGTGAGGAGCAGCAAGGTGAAGCAGTATCAGAAGAAACAGGGAGACTTTAACAGTACTGTAATGCAAGTCAAACAAGAGCATGAAAAACAAACAGTAATTCTAATAAAGAACTGAAAACTTTACTAGAGAGGTCATGCAAAGTTAATCTCTTCAGAAGTTTTTTATGCTAAATTGAAATTTGGCAAGAGATAGAATAAATGATGATGTTGTCAACACAGATGATATTTCAGTAAAGATTGAGGAAGCTAATTGAATTCCAAATGAGAGACAACTGCTTTTAGTTGTTCGAATGACTGCTTTTAGTTGTTCGAATGTAGCAACTAAATGAATGTCAGATGCCCAATAGTCAAAAGAAATACGGTCAAAACTCTACAGAAACATGTACAACTAAGCAAGTATAGATATTTAAATTATTATTTCAGCTTCTCTATTTATGCCTTCTGTGGAAATATTGAACATATAATAACTCTGTTTAAAGATTCCTACAGCCTAAATGAAGTCAGTGAAAAATCACAGTAACAGTGCTGAAGAGTGTGTACAAGAAAACTAATGTAATCTAGGCATTGTGAACCATTCTACCTGAAATACCAAAAAAAAAAAAATTTGGGTTTGAAATTGCAAAATTTGTGTGCACAATTTGATTGATGAGACTGCAAGCTGTTCATGGAAATAAAACCACCAGTTCTCTGTTGTGCAGGTTATGAGAGAGAAAATTTTCCTACATATGGTGCCATTGGTGCCATTTATATTTTTTACCAAAAAAAATTGGTTAGACACAAGTGTTCTAACATTTGCTGAATGGTGCCTGCAAGCATCAGGGACTTCTCTGCCTCTCACTTTATCCATCGCTGAATAAAGTGGGGGAGCACAATAATTGGGAGGGGACACAACCAGACCAATGACATGAACTAAACAAAAAAATATCCATGTACATAATGTCATGTTCAACAAAACTTGGGAGAAGCAGTTTTAGGAGGATTTGCAAACTTTTGCCCAGGAATTGTCATTGTAACTGTCTGACTGCCTATTGCCTTTGCATCACTTTGCATCATTTTTTTTTCCTATATTTTTCCACATATCCTTCACTTAATTAACTTTTTGATTTTTTTAATCTTGACCTACAATTTCTGTTGCTTCATTATTTCTATCCTCTTCCCCTGGTCTTCTCAGGGTGATGGGGGAAAGAGAGTGAGCAGCTGGGGGGTGCCTACCTGCAAATTGGGGTTACTCTATGACAACTGTCAACCTGGATGAGATTAATCTCTCAGAAAGCCTGAGAAATTATTTATTTCTTGAAAATTATGGGATTGGAAAGACATTAAAACTCACTGTTTGCAGTCAGGATTCTATCATCCTCACTTTCCAGAAGTACTGTTCCAGTCTGTGGTTTGACCACCTGCTGTAATAAACAGATAATCAGATTACAGAACTTTAAGAAGGCGCTAGCCTGACTTCAGCATAATATGGGACCCAGATTAAATATTTAATTACTTGATTTTGGACTAGATAAACTTTTCCAGAAGAGCACATGCTTTTAGTGATGAATTCCCCACCACAGCTTGCAAGTACAGCATGTTACTATCATCACCATTAAAACTGAACTTAGCATTTGCAATGTGAATTAATGTTTTATCAGCATCCAGGCACAAGACATTGTACCTCAGCCTGCTAGTCTGAAATGAGAGGATACTTATTGCAGAATCTTTTATTCCAGATCAGCATAGCTTCAGCAGAGTTTCAGTTTTAAAACTGATGATGTGATCAGTTTTCCTTGTATCTTCTTTACTTTACATTCTATTCTGTGTTCTGAATTTTAAGTACTTTAGACCAATTGCCACAATAGTCATCAGACTATATTCTCAATATGAAAACACAGTTGGCCTCAATAATTGGTATTTTCTACTGGTTTTACAGTTTGTCATCCCAATATCAGTAAATGGTCTCATTCCTAGTTTGTCCATCTTTCATTCCTCTTTTCCATTTTGATTATGAAAAATTTGATGCTTTTTTTGCATATAACTGATACTAGCAGAAGACAAGAATCAGGACTAGAATAAATCCCCGTTATGCACATGCAGTCGTTATCTCTGGCTAACCCCAATTTTAAAACCAGTGGTGAGTCCGTTTTCATTTCATTTAATATTTCCAACACTGATAGCATTCTAGTTTTTTATTCCAAAACACTGAATCGCAAACAGGCCTTACAGTCTCTTCTTCTACTCCAGCCTCACTACTATTTATATTAAATTCTCATAATATCTCATTTTAAAAGCTAGTAGATAAATCTGTTTTCCAGACATCAATCTGAGCTGTCATTTTTTAAAGTCATCCTGATTTCAGCTATTAAATTATTGTTTAAGTTCTCTCTAAAATTTCCCTGTAGGAAACTGCTTCTTTTTCTGATAGTGAGCAGGGAGGAATCACAGTTGCTCACACTGAAATATTAATAGCAAACTGTTTTTAGCTTTCTCGTAGCAGAATTATAAGACTCTAAGCAACTTCAGGATGAAAGGGAAGGTACTTTAGCTGTAATTTTTATATTTTGAGGTACTTCAGTAAGAAAATTTAGGTTTGAAGATTTACTCTTAAAGTAGAGGCTACTCATCTGAGTTCCTCATAAGAACTTTTGCAACACCAGCTCTTACAACAGTCACATCAAAAACACATCATGATATCCACACCTACAGTTTTAATGGGAGGCATGGCTTTAAAAGATTTATAGTAGGCATAGCACCTTTAAATTTTATCAGTCTACAGTGATTTCCATGGTACACTTAAACTCTCACAGGATGTGGATCAGACTGTAATAGGCAGCTTTTTTTGCTCCGTAGCCCCCTTTCAGTCATGTGTATATACAATAAAATTTTCATAGCAGAAGGAACATGACTAGAAACAAGCTCATGCTTTACTGTGTTTACACAATACAGAATGTTATACTTTAAAAGAACAGTACAACTCTTTTGCAGAAAAATGGCAAAAGGGTTTATGTAGCTTTCTCTTCAGAACTAGTTTGAAAAACAAATGCAGTAGCTGTTTCTTGTGCTTTAAATTTATGCTGTCTCTATATCTCTACTACTCTCATTTCAACATTCTCTGGGTATTGAGAAAAGCTGTTCTATCTCCAGACAACCCAATTTTGCAGCATTATTAATTTATAAAAGTCTGTAGCTATTATAATTTAATTCAGTTGCTATAGAAATCTCTACAGGAACACAAAAAAAAAAAAAAGAGGCAAAATTAATGTGCATTATAGTCTAGTTGCCCAGAGTGCACCCCCTATAGGGAGAGTGCAATAATTAAATCTTGTTTACTGTGAGTTCCATTAAGCCTTTGTTGTTACTGATTATATCATTGTCTGATTGATTTGTCAGGTGTGAAAAGCAACAAAAAATTAATTGCCTTAATCTGCATGACCAAATGACAAGTGCATTGTGAGGTACAACAGAGAATTCTGCTCGAACAACTGGAGCTTTTCTACTTGCTCTTCTTTTAACTTCCCACTGTAATAGCAAATTTCTTTTGAGGTAGGGGACATTGCTTCTTCCATAGATTTGGATTTGTATGTGATCAATGTAATAGAGAGAATGAAAGGATTTGTTCCTAAATTGATATAATACTTCCCTGTTATAAAGTAACAGCAGGAAAGAAAATGTTTTTCATCACCGGGAAATGTGTGTAAGGAAACTGGTGGGACAGATTTTACATGGTATTAAATCCCAACTGGTAGTAATAAATGAATCAAACAAGATAACTAATGAATTTCACAATCTAGTTTATTGCTTCATTAGAAGCATTTCACTTACATGTTTCCTGAAAGAGAGGGCATAGATTCTGTACCTCAGATATATTGGAGGGGTTTAATGCTCTACTGTTATTTGCAATATGAATGTAATTACCATATAAATATTTGATTCAGACACTAGGGGTGAATGTATTGTCAGTTTATTTCAGGACATGGCATACTACTTTTAGGAGACTTGGACAAGGTATGAATATTGAAAGTACCTGAGATGCATATTTAACAAAAGTACAATATTATTTTCTGAAATGTAATTATAGTTGGGTTATTAGAAAGTAACACAAGGCAATGCTTTATTTAACCAAGTGAAGTCTGATGTATTGTGCACTATGTATTCTGTAGGTAATACATTGACTTTCCTACTCTACAGTAAACATAATTGTGCCTTTCCAGTACATATTAGTCAGGAAAAGCAGGATATGTGTGGCTGTGGGAGAATCAGTTTATCAGGTTTTGCTCACCTTGACACGCTTGATCACAAAAAAAATTTTATTTTATGTTATTTGCTATTGCTGCAGCTGCACTTTAGGGTCAAGGATATGTTCTAGATTTTCACAGTAAAATTTTAAAAGGGACAAAAATAAATTCCAGTATTTATAAAGGCAAAATTGCAAATGGTCATTCAGTCACTGCAAACAAATCTACAAGTAATGGCAACTTAAAATAATTTATATGATACGTGTTAGAATATTTCAAAAGCTAGAATTGTGAATTCAGACTTGACTAGAGATTACGTTTTTGTTGCACAAGATCTCAGTGTAGCAAAACCAGCATGCTACACTACTGTTCTTATGAAGAAATTTGATTCAGAGGGAAGAATAATTTGTTTTCTCTCAAGGTGTTCTTTTTTTTTTTTGAGACCTCATAACCTTAATAATAGATTGTCATGAGTAGAAGTCATTTGTTCATATTTCTTCTGGATTAAAACTAAATTGATCTACTGACTTTTCAGGGCAAATTTAGTGGTTTACATGCCTTTTATGTTCAGGCTTTTTGGCTTAAGGGTTGGCCAAATGCCACAACTGGATGTTGCGGTTTAATCGCAGTAGGCAGCACAGCCCCATGCAGCCACCTTCCCCACACTCCAGTGGTATGAGGGGAATAGTCAAAAGGGCTGTGAGTGGGTATGAGAAACAGCCCTTGGGTTGTAATAAAGACACTGTGGTACATAGAGAAAAACTGAGAAACAAAACAAGGAATTAATTCACTGCTTCCCATGGGTCAGCAGGTGCTCACTCATCTCCAGGAGAGCAGGGTTCTGCCACACATAATGGGGACATAACTCAGAAGCTCTCCCCTTCCTCTTTCTTCCCCCAGATTTATATGCTGAGTGTGTCACCATAAGGTATGGGATATCTATTTGATCAGTTGGGGTCAGCTGTCCCAGCTGTGCCCTCTCCCAACTTCTTGAGCAACCCCATCCTCCTCGCTGGTCATGTGGAATGAGAAGCAAAACAGGTCTTGACCCTGTGTAAGCACCTCTCAGCAATAAAAAAAAACCCATCTCTGTGTTATCAAGGGTGTTTTTCAAAACAAACTGGAATGAGGACTACATACATTTGAAGAAAATTAACTCCATCCCAACCAAACATAGTACGCTAAAGAAACAGAAAAGGGTGATTTTAACATATAATTGCAATTATGTTATCTGTTGTTGTATCTTTAAAGGACATCCTCTAGCCCTCTAAACAAAATAAAAAGCAAGTGCAAGATACACCTTATTTTATTCTGTATAACAATTAGGTTAAGTAAAATCCATTTGACAGTAGCTATTAGGCTCCACTTAAAAAATATAAAAGTGAGATTTCTGACCTGGAGATTCCAAATACTAACTTCAGTAATTACTTCAAGCTCTCATATTGGGAAATTATTTTGTGTGTAGTTTATTATAAAACTAAAACACAGATCTAATTGCATCAGTATGAGTAGTAGAGATTAAAGTAAAATCAGACTGAAAGAGTAGATGAAACACGAGGCAGGAGATGTTAGAGTCCAGAAAATGAGAAGTTTGCTTATGTTAAAACATATTTGACATAATCAATGATAATCTGAACATAGCATACTGTATTGAATAATAATAATGATGATAATGATAATAATATTAATGTCTAAAAGCTAAGTAAACCAGACACAACTCAACATAATTTAATTCTGAACTGTAACTTATTATATAAAAAACCGCAAATTTCTCCTTAGAAAAAATTTATGGAGATTTGGTTGCTTAAAATCTTCTTGCTTTTGAGTTATTTTCTGCTCTGCAAATACTAACGGGTTTTGGGTTGGGTTTTTTTGCATAATGTAAGATCTGTCCTTGAAACATCTATTTCTTCAAAGAGAACCTTAGCTATGTAATGAACAGTCCAGCATGCCCCCACTATTCTTATTTGCCTTAAGCATTTTGCTATACTGCCACTGTTCTGATTTTTCAGCATTCTCCAATTTTTGTGCCAGGTACACCAAAAATGCATTTTATATAAAACTATAATTTCAAATATGCATCCCACAATATGGCTAAAACATTGACATTAGTCTTTTTTTATACTTTTCACATGAGTCAACTTATAACTCAACGGACTACAGTATTAATCCTGTTTTTTTCTCCCTAAAAATACATCCCAAAAAATGCACAAGAGTAAATTACACATGATCTTAATACTGTTTGCTCAGACTGATTCTAAAAACATAAGAAAATATGAAAATGCTAATGAAATAAGCTGTTGGACACTGATAAGTGACTCAGAGAAACTTCAAATGTTTCTATTAAAGTAAATCACTGTACTTCTCACAGTTGACACGTTATCTATTCAGCCACTGCAACATGGTGTCCTTTTTGTTCCATGGCATGTAGTACTAGCCTGGAGATTTTTTTTTTCTGGTAGCGACAATAGAAACCAGGAGCTAAAAGTTGCCCTAGAAAACAACCATATTATCTTCTGGTAATGCAGAGCTGTTATACATCCTCATTGCGACAATGAGTATTTAGTGTTTTAAAGCAATTAAAATTGCTGTTTGCTTTATATTATTTTCTAATTACTAATTAAAGATTAGTGTCTATAAATGACCAACACAAACCTTGAAGGACAAGAATAACAGAAAGAGATGGTAAATTAATGGTGTAAACTGAAACAGACAACAAATTATGAAGATTTTAACACTTCTAAGTATATACCAATAAAATGGAAAAAAATAAATAAAATTCACCCTACATTTCCTTTCAAACAAATCATTGTATTATGCTGAATGTTGGATAACAGCTCTTCTGATGTATAATCCAAATCCACTGACAAATAAGAAAAATGAGCATTACAAATACAGAAGTCTTATGCAGTATTACCCCAAAGCCAGCTTATTAAAGGTGTCTTTCAAAATAGCACAACTCTTAAACTCACAGGGGTTCCTCTGTCTGATTTCCTACATGTTTGCTGTCATTTTCCTGACAGTTAGACTGTCCACGACATGGTTTTTGGGATGTTGGGTTTGGAGGTTATCAAATAAAGGTAATACATAAACTGTAAATGAGGCATTAGTTCCATGCGTGACTAGTCTTGTGATTACAGAAATGCAAATTTAATACCTACTTATTTGAAAGGTTTCCTGATTTATATGGAAATGTCTTAATCAGCTTCCGAGCTCAACTACTTATATTATACACTGTAGATTAGAATGATAATTTGACTATTTAAAGACAGCAAAACCATTAATGGAAACTGCAATGGATTTTTTTAGATAGAATATGCAAAATAGCATAAATACAGAAATCAAAACCAATAAATTCTGAACATGAATACTAAAATGAATGGGTCTCTTTGGACTTAGACTAGTGGTGTCTATTCTCTCCCTTGTACAGCAATAGTTCTTCAAATGAATAATCAGAATCAATCCCACTCTTCCAATGAAAAAGTGACTCTTATGTGTAAGGAAATTTTGTTTTGTGATTATTGTGGCTGCAGTTATATTCAGCCTGAGTTACTTTTGCTTGCAGTTTTCATAGGTAAAAAGAAAACAATCTAGATATTAGGATATAGACTTAATTACTTTAGTAGTAAACTTAAGCTGAATGGTATTTATCATAATTTTTTAAAAATTTTTGAGACTTACAACTAGCTGTCTCTCTCCCACACTATAATTTCTTGATTAATGCTAGATTTTCTCTCAAATGGTACACCTAAATTTATAAAAGATCAGTGTATGTATTAATTTATTGCTCTTAAACAGTATTGCATGTGGACTTGGCTTTATGTTTAAACATACCTCTCTTTCTCAGCTTTTATAGCTGAGAAACACTAGAAGAAACACTAACAAGAATTTATTACTATCCCAATAACATGTATCAATTTCTTCACAATTTTCTTTTGAGATACAATGTTTATTTGACATTCTTTCAAGAGTGGACTCATCTTAACCGTCTAGTTTTCATAATCCTCATTAAATAAATCCATCATATTTAAAAAACAATGTCAGTGAAGCAAGGTCCCCAGCAACTGGAAAAAGGAAAACAGCAAAATAATTTTTAAAAAGAGCAAAAAGGAAGAACTTTGGAACTAACAAAAGTCAACTTCACCTTGTGACTAGAAAGATCATGGAAGAGATTGTTGAGTAATGCATATTAGGACATATGGAAGATAGGGAAATGATTACAGACAGCAAACATGGGCTGTGTCCAAACAGTTATAGTCCTTTTACCTTGCTCAATGTCCAAGGGAAAACCATAACAGGTGATATCCTTCAGGGGTCTGGACTAGAACAAATACTGTTTAACATTTTAGAATCTTAGAAGCAATGAATGGTTTGGGTTGGATTGAACATTTAAAGGCCAGACACCAGATCATCCTTCCTGCCATGAGTGCAGACATCTTTGACTAGATCAGACTGCTTAAAGCCCCATCTAACCTGATCTTGAAAACTTCCTCTGACAGGGAATTCTATGGTGCTCTTCTATGAGTTAATGTCCAATTATATGAAGCTTATTAAGCCAGTGTTAAAAGTGAACAGCAGAAGTGAACATTAAATCATTTACAACAATATTTGCAGTCTTTCTTATTGTAAGTATTGGATATATACTAATGCAATAAATATAGGCATTTTTAACAATTTCTGAATTTATTTATGTCTTTATATATGCTTTATTTTCCTATAATATTGTTTCAGTTCCATTGACTATCATTAATTTATTTTGCTCTGAGGAAATCTTTTGGGTCACACTCAGTTAACTCACTTTACTCCCAGGAACTGGATCTCTCGAGCAGGTTCCTTAACTTTGTTCTTCTTGATGCCAAAACTGGCTTTCAGAAGAATCTCGATGATTTCCTCCTCTTTCCCAAACACTTCTCCTGCTGTGTTTCCCCACACAATAATGTCATCAATGTACTGCAGATGTTTTGGAGCAGAAAAAGTACAGAAAAAATACGAGAGGCAGGATGAGATGTGAAATCTTGAAAGAAATCAAGATCCTATTCAGATTTAGAGCTATATCTTAATTTTTGAAAAAATCAAAATAGCTATTAAACTTATAATGCAACCCATGAGTTTGAAAAGTTTTTGAAATTTGGACTACAATAGAAACCCAAGGGGGCAGAGAAAAAGATGAGAATACTCCCCTGATAAAGCATAATCAACCACAATTGCAGAAGATACAGTAGAGGGAAGATCTGAAATTGTAAGGAAAGGGTTTGAAGGAAGATTAACTATCTATATAATACAGAGGTTTAAGGAAGTGTTAGATTAGTGAAGTAAAAATTGCTAGAAATTCTTATTAGCCATGATCAATCAAGTGAGGAGAAAACAAAAAACGTAGTAAGATGGAGTTGCAGAAGAGGAAGTAATTTCAGGTAACAAATAGAAGTCACATATAAGTGAACAAGATTACAAGGTATTTTGTAAGGACTGATAAGATTTATCTGTAAAACACATCTACAGAATATACTCTTGGCTACTTTGCTTCTTAATTGGTTTAGAACGACAAAGCTGAGATAAATGACGTATGTTTGCACTGCAAATGATTATGGAATAATCTTATTTCTGAAGAAACAACACTATGGGATGCTGTTAAAATTCTATAGTTAATATATTGATCTTAAAATAATTGAATTTTAAACAATAAGCAGCAAACATTGCAAATATTTTTATGCAATATTAATAATGATACTTAAAGAGAAAGTTTAGATAAAATAGAAGAGTTATTTTTTAAACAAAAACTCCTCTAAAGACAACATGATGTTTTTCTAGGCCCAGTTATCCCCTTTGACAAAAATATTGCTATTAGAGTTTATGTTCCATATAGATCATTATATACATGCATATGGACATTGGTATTGCTGTTATTAAAAGAAAACCAATATCAGCATGCCCATCAGATGATCTTTTTCTCATCAAGTGGTCAGTCCAAGCTTAAAATGACTTTTTGTCAGACATGATACCACTGGGCAGAGAATTTACCAAAATTTTAGAGAATAGAAACATTCCTTTAATTTCTATTTTAATATTACAGATTAAAAAACTTATAAACCGAACTTAGTAAATCTAAATGTCAGTGTTTCAGTGCAGTTTGGCTATTCTTCCCTTCACATACTCTACATATTTCCTGGTGTGAATGCACAGAATTTTACATGAAACTCATCTTTCTTAATATACTGGCACTAATATTTCTCCAGATGTAACAAAATAGAATATTTGATGTAATCTTAAATTTATGTTTTGTTCTAGTGGTTTCCCTCTTGTTTCTATAGTGATTTATCATGATCTGTGATAGCAAGATACACCCAAAAAAGAAAACTACTTCAATAATACTAGGTGATTCAACTAACATCAGTTGCTCATATTTGAGAGAATAATTCAAGGTTTATAGTAAGATCTAGTTAATATTGACCATCAGGTCCAAAGCATGATTCATCTCATTCTGAGCATGGACATGACTTTGATGCTGAAATGTCTCTTTCCTGAGTAAAGTATAGACTCCTGCAACTCTCTGTATCACAGATGCCAGAAATAAAACTAGCTAAATCTCACCTTTTGATGCAGCACTTGTTGCTTAATGAGGAAACTTGTTACTCCTAAATCAGATACATTTCATTTGGTGGAATCTTGTCTTACAGTTATATTTTAAAAATTAGAAAAATATAAGGTTTTAGTATTTTTATTGCGTTATTTTTGCAACACATTGCTCTTAGAGTTAGCCGAATTATTTCATCTTTCTTTTCAAAATCATGTAAACAGAGCAGATATAAAACTAATTAAAACAAATAAAAATATGACTTATTCTATATTATTTTGATTTCATCCAATTAAGATCCAGGAAGTTTCAAAGACAAACTTTTCTGATGGTTCTTCAATTACTTTCACAAATTAACAGCGCATGTTCTGTATGTTAGCTCTTAGCCAAGGTCAAATGTAAGTTGTGTGCAAACAGATAACAAAATGTGCAGGACTGGTGGTCATGAGCTAGACCTTGAATGCCAGTAGTGTCTGTTTTGACTATGCATTTCTAATTGAGCTAGAAAATAAAAGAAGCATATGACTTACAGCTCAAGAAAATATTAGCAATGTTGATCTTGCTTTAATTTTATAGAAAAATTAATTGCATTTTCCATCATAAACAGTGATACACAGATTTCTGAATAAAGGAAGTTTAACAATGTAGATTTCTTAAATTATTTTGAGGTACTGTAATCTCATTACTATATGTATTTACATATTTTGGAGATATGACATGCCTTTGGGTGTAATGTGATGAATATATTTTATAACCTTGGTATAAAACCAGCACAGCAGATTTATGGAACAAGATGATTTGTTTAAAAGACTGAATAATAATTCTGAATTTTTTTTTAGTGTATGCGGTTTTATTAAAGTGAATATGATTTTGCTTTTTCCATAAAGAAAGTAACAGTGGTCATAGAAAATAAGATCTTTTCAGCAGATATGTTCTCCCATATGACTTGTAATCTCTGTTCTATCCATACTTACAAATCAGATTCTGAGAACAGGAGAAAGTTGGTTTGCCTTAGATCTTTTCTGTATATTTCTGCTATTTTCCCCCCTTCTTTGTGGGAAAAGGTCTGAAAACCTGCCATAATATATTCTGCAATGGTGTCCTAGTTTTAGCATATTAATCATGTCTATTGAGAAATAAGTCCAATTATGTATCATTTCAAAGTACATCTCTATTTATGAATACATGATATGGTTAATCAGAAAAACACTGGCTACCTACAGAGAAATCACTGCAGTTTGGCTGTGTATCACTGATGGTGACAAGTCATTTAAGCAGCTGAGAGTGGCACAGTGAATCTGGTGAATCAGATTGATAAAATACTCAAATATGTATAAAAAGACCAATTTTTAAAAAACAGTCAATTTACTGCATTAATTTCAATGTACAGTTTTTCCACTGAAGCAAGTTTCTTAGATGCTCACAATACTAACAGCAGGAATTGAGCCTCTGAAAAAACACAGGAAACAGAAACACATGATTTAGATCCTGACATTATAGTATTGGGACCTCAAAAGTAATTGGCACTTCATCACAAGTGCCTTCCTGCTGTGACATGCTTGAAGCAAATAGCAGAAGATTCCTTTCTGGTTTTTTCCATGCTGGTTATAGGTGATTTTTTTTTTTCCTATTTTTTTTTCTTTCCTTTGAATTTGAGTTCCACCTTTAAAACAGTTACAAAGAAGAGTTCAGACAACCATTGCTAGTTGGCCATGTTTGTGACAAACATTGAAAGCTTACTGCCTGGACAATTTGGCACTCAACTGTGTAATTTATCTCTAGACAGACATCTAAAAAGTAGTTGGTGTGCCCTTGATAGAGAAACGGTTGTATCTGCTTCGGATTTATCCTTCAGGTTTTTATTTGACTTCAACCAAAATCAAGCAGAAGTTCAAGGTCAGACGGCTTAGTCCTTAAACTCTTTCTCATACTCTTCCACTATCTAAATTGAGCTGAATTCTGGGAGATAAATCATTTTCACAGCTAACTGGGAGAGTTTATTTTCAGTCTGCTTTCCAGACCTAGAAAACCTCTAAAAAAAAAACCTCATTATTATATTCCCAAATGAGACTTGCTTCTTTTCCAACTGTGTCACACTTTTGTCACTTGTTTTGTGCATAATACATGGTTACTGCTAGAATTCCCCTTTGCTATACTGATGCCTATCCAGATATTCCCCATAGGTGTTTGTCCCCCTTGAGAAATAAATAATTTTAATTTTGTACTAATTGAATTTCATCTTTCTGACTACAGAACCTGCACAAATGTGTCAGATTCATTTTAAAGTGTGAGCTTCTTTATCAAACTTAATCTTCTTTTGGCTGAATGTCATCAGCAAATTTTAGAAGTTACACTCTGTTTTCCATCATATCATTAATGAAAAACTGATTCTGAGAGACACCATTTTTCAGTTTAGGATGCTTCATAATTGTACTCAAAACCATCGATAACTATTATTGAAAAATCATTTTCCAGCCACCTCGAATGACTGCAAACAATAGCTGAGATTATTTTTGGGATGTTTTGTGGGAGAGTCAATCATTTTGTGGTTTCGATATGTCACGTCTATTGTTACAATCCATAAGAAAAAATCTCCATCCCCTGGCAAACATCATAGACAAATATATTCAATTTCTGAGTCCTCTCTGACCCTCATCTATTCTCTCGAGTTCTTAGAGATACTGGAGTGATTCTAAGTGACTTCCCCTAAGTCCTTTGGCATGCTCTGGTGAATTATTTCATTGGGCCCTGAGGAACAGAACACAGATGCCATACCAACTCATCCTTTAATGTGATTTTTATATGTGCATTTTCTTTCTTTCACCCCCCTTGAACTCCAGCTTGAATCCCTATCTCCTTGTGAAACTTAGCTGTGTTATACACCTCATCACAGATTATCTTTTCACACTCACCTAATCTACAAATGCAATGCAACATACTCATACTTTTTCCAATTTGAAGTAGGTCTGTTTCTTTCTCTATTAAGCACTTATACAGTCTTTTCTCGCTGCTTTTTCTGTCTCTTGCTATTTAAAAGTGGGTTTTTTTCCTCCTGTTTTTTCCCTATTTCCATTATTGGTAGGAAGCTTGGGGAAAATAGAAGTAAATAAAAAATACATCTTCAACTTAATCTTGCTTTGTGGCCTGAGGTAGAAAGTAAAACAAATTTGTTGCTGTGTCATTAAGGATTTGTCCCTTGAGGTAAAAAGTTAGCTTTGTTTGCTAAGGAGCAGTACACCAGAATATAAAGTAAATGATGGTAGAAATTTTATGCTTCTCCAAGCTTAAAGAAATCAAAAGAATTTTGAGTGGTTTTCCACAATCAGTTTAATTTTACTTAATTTTTAACTAATCAATTATTGCTAGTTAATTAAAACTTACAATATTTTCAAGGTGAGTATTTCTACATATGTCATAGCTCAAGTAATCATTAGGTTGATTTCAATTTTTTTTTTGTCCTTTTTTCTGTTAAACACACACAAAAACCACTCCCACTGAATGTCTCTGCATATCTTTTTTTTTTTTAACTAGACAATTAGCTGGAGCACTGAAACATGATAAATATTAATTTTTAGATTTGGTGAAACTATTGATATTTGCTAAGTTTTAAATTAATTTTGATATAAATTTCTGATGCTGATATAATTTTATTATATTTTATATAATTTTATTGATATAAATCTCTGATATTGATAAATTTTGATATAAATGTTTTACATTATAAAAAACACGAGTGTTGTAGATTTTAGTTGGAAATGTTGCAATATTTTTTGATATTTTGGGTGCTGTTTTTGTAGTAATTTGATGCCTGGTTTGAACATTCAGAAAAAAATTTCCTGAGGGCATTATCTAATTTTCAGTGGAGTTATTTAAAGAGGGTCATCTGAAGCTCAAATACAAACAAGATTTTCACAATATGCGAGATGAAGTTTCCCTCTGAAGCACTTAGAATATGGATGTGGTTAATTCACAACAACAATGTGCAATGCTTAATAAGGATAGAATGTCAGTAAGTAACTCTTACTTGGAGATTCTCAACTGAGATTGACTGAGTGAATCTGAGTGTTTAATTAAATTTATTCAGGCAAAGAAACAAGGAGTGTCTATATCCATGTACAGTGGTTGAAAGTCCATGGGAAAGCACAATTGGTTAAGGTCATTATTTAGTGCACAAAACTGCCAACAAATTATCTACATTTCCACATGTTCTGTTCAGTGACTTGAACATTTACAGGGAAGATGACTCTGCCACATCCCTGGGCAGTCTGTTCCAATGCTTAACAACCCTTTCAGTGAAGCAATCCTTAAGGATGTCTAGGCTGAACAGCCCCTGGTGCAGCTTGACGTAATTTTCTCTTGTCCTGTAACTTGTTAACTGGCAGAATAGGATGACCCCAACCTTGCTACAACCTCCTTCCAGGGATCTCTAGAGTGATGCAGTTCCCCCTGAGGGGCTCAGAACTGAACACAGGACTTCAGGTGTGGCCTCACCAGAGCTGAGTACAGAGAACAACACTGCCCTGGTCCTGCTGGCCTCACTACTGCTGATACGGGCCAGGATGCCATTGCCTTTCTTGGCCACCTGAGCACATGATGGCTCATGTTCAGCCAGCTGCCTGCCCCATTATCCAGGTCTTTAACAATGATCTTACACAAGACTGGAGCCAGTATTTACCCCTTGGTTTGACTCGTAGTCACTGGCCTACAACTTTGTTCCAGTGACTGTCACTCTCCCAACTCAGCCCAGTTTTATACTCTATCTTCCCATCAATATAACTTCAGCAACCATTCCTTTTCTTTCTATTCACATTCCATTTCAAATTCCTAAAACTTTCTTTCAGGAGGGCCTGTTGATTAGTCAAGAGCCTGATGATAAATCTGCCTCCTATATTTGCAAAATATAAGTGTAGTACAACTTTAGGATTATAGATGGTGCCCTATGTCTATGAGCTTTGAATTTCCCTGCCATGTTTTTAAACTGTCCTGTGACTTTAGATGCCTAGAGATTCCTATTCATAAAAGTATATAAGAAAACAGACTCTGTAGCACAGCTTCAGCTTTTGTAGACTCTCAGAAACAAACTTTTTGGTGTTGTAAAACATACTCCTTTCTTGCAATAAATAAGGTATAATATTGCCCCTAAAGATTTGGGGGAATTTTTTTAGGTATTTTCTTTGGTCTGGTTTGGTTGGGTAGCTTTTTTTTCCAAAATGCAACATGAATATACATATCAAAGAAACTCCCCAAATATATACTGTGTGGAAGGACATTCACAAAACCTAAAACTACCTGAGCAGTACTTGAATGTTACAAAAAAGATATAAAACCAGCAATCTAGCAGTTACAGTTGGAATACTGGCATTGAAGTATAAATTTTCAGAAAAATGGAAATAGATTGAAAAGTATAGATCTGCATACACATGAAGGGATGAAACATATTTTCAAAATATTTTTAAAATGTCTATTTTCACTCTTTTGTGAAAATACGGATGAATCCATATTTTCACAAAGGAGTGAAAATAGACATTGTAAAAATATTTTGATATTTAGGAAAATATTTATCAGGTAAGTATTAGAATGAGAATTTTGGGCAACAAATCAGGACAAAAAAGACTAATTTTCAGATTTAGATATTCACATATTGATTTTTTTTTTTTTTTAATTACTGGAAGCAGACCTGGTACTAAACCCATAATTATAAAAATACAGATTAAGAAATAGTATTAATAATTTTGTTAATATGTTTATCCTAGCATTAAGGGAATATTCCAAGTAAAGTGTTTCAATTGTTTTTAATAAACAAAGAAGATCTTGCAAAATTGTTCCTAGAAAACAAAATACTCTAGAGATCTAAGACTTGATTCATGTGAAAGGGCAGATATAGTAAATATAGGGGTGCAGCTGCAGTTTTTCAAAAAGGTAAATCTTAATTAATTAGATATTCTAGAAAACAACATGTGCACAGAAAATACTGATGTGCATTTTAGGGGCTTGTTAGGCTTTTCTGGTGGGGAGGGGGCTTGTTTTTTCCCTCTGGCTGAATAAAATTCAGTGGATTTATTCCAAGCATATGATATATGCCTGCCCTAAAAATATATATACAATAAGAAACTATTGGTTAGAAGAGCATTGATAAATTTTACTGTAAGACAAAAGAATATAGGGATAAAAAAATACTAACAATGAAATTCATCAAATAAGTTTCAAATAAGTGTTATTATTTCTGTTAATTAGCCTGGAAAAAAGAAAGCAGGGGTAAATTAAATCTTTTTGATGACACAAGATTAAACAATTTAAAATAAAAAAGAGAATATGTGTATTATGGAGAAATATTTGTTTGACTTTGTAAAAACTTACATTATAGAAATGGGAGCTAGAAAAAATCAAAGCCAATGATCATTTGGTAATGGACTAATCAAGACCTTTTTTCTATTTATTGAGAAGAACAAGGAGATACTTGAAAGAGAAGATTATGGATTATCAAAATGTTTTTTTGTTTGCATGTGGGCATGAGGAAATTTTACACGTACCTCACACACTCACATCCAAGTGCAGACTACAATAATTCCTAATACAAGCCAGCAGTGTTTTCTCTCTCAGCCCAGACTGCAGCATGGAATAGTGTGTTTCTCTCACAGAAGGGATTATTAGCTCAGGGAGTATATAGAAATGCGTGGGGTTTTTGTTATTCTTCAGAACTAGCTTGTATTGAGTAGGCACAATGACACACAGCAGGGTTTTTTACACTTACCCTCAAAAGATTATGGGGTTTTCTTGTCTTTTATGGAATAGCTATAAATCGTCAATTAAATTTGGACTTAGAAAGATATACATAGTTCATGTGCATCAGTCACCATTTTCAATAGCAATGAGAAAAAACACGTCATTACAGAAGGCATTAAAATGTTTATCAACCACACTAAAGAAACAGAAATTCAAACTGGAGCAAGACTTAGATAATTATCTTAAAAATAGAGAGACTATGCTCAAGCTGATCAGCAGATTTTAGGACTTTTCACTTTGCACTATAGTTTATACTATAAGTCATAAGACTGCAAGATTTCAGATACTGTTGTAACTTCAGGTAATATTGATTTTGCACCTCTTCCTTAGAGCTGGCCCTCATAAGAAGATGCAAAGACTTTTCATATAAAAAATGCTCAATATTCATATATAATGAACATGGTAGTTTTTCAAAGGTTAAGTTAGCATATTAAATTAAATAAAAATGGATGCTAAAAATGGTGGTCAGTTTCCATGGGAAAATGTCAAAGACTGTTAAAAAGAAATAGAAAAAAAAAGAATTTTTTTAATGAGACATCTTTTCCATTTCCAGTTAACATGTTTTTCTTTTGTTACAAAAGTTTCATCAAATAAAACTTTTGAGCTTTGAAACGAATAGCAATTTCTCCACCATAAGCATCTAAACAAGCAAAAAGGCAGGCTGTCCCTTTTCAGACCAAGAAAATCAGGCAACTGGCTTTTTAATGGAAGATAAAGCTGAAGCAGAGCATCAATTGATTCAAAAAGCAGAAAATTCAGCATCTCTTTTGCGGGAAAGAGGTGCAGTAGCAAATGATGCCAAGTCTGGTGTTTGTGCTCGCCTGTAGATACAGACAGCGGGAGAGTTCTCTCTGCTGAAGTAATGAATAATTAAAACATGCTTAGAACCCAGCACATACAGTGGCAGGATGCTATCAGACTAGCTGTTGGTGGTGACAAAAATGGCACCCTGGTGTCTGTTAATGTGGAGGCATGAGTAATGTTGGCTCTTAGTACAAAAGAGCTGAGAGTACCTGAGTTGAGGACTTTATTTTCTGATGGTTGTTATAGCAGGCAAAGCTATGTAGCAGAGTGATATTATAGAACTTAGCAAGTTGTTTCCTTCTGATCTTCACAGAGATTCAGGATAAATAATGCTAGCTTGAGACAGGGATATGAAAGATGATCTATTGCTGTTTTTTTCCAGCCTCATTTTTATTTTTATAATTTGAGACTTTTTTCCCAGTGAGAATTAAATACTAATATGATAGTAGATAATTTTTTTCTACCTGCATATTCATACTGATGCATGAGGTACATTAAATCTTGGATAAACATATTTATATATTTTTCACTTAGTACTCCTGTAACTATTAGGCACGATCAATAGGCAAACATCAGTGAAGTGCAGCTGGTTACCTTACTCTTCTGATGAACCAGCAACCTAATGTCCTTTTGAGCTCTGGAATATAAAACTTATTTCTAGTTAACAATACATAGAATACATATAAGGGAGACGTTGAGCTATCATTTAACTTTGTCAGGTAGCAAACTAGAAAAATATAAAATGATATTAAACAGAATACTTAATTGTAAGAGGATATGTACATTGTTTCAGGAACCCTTAAAACTGAGCATGGTTTGTATAGATATTTTGGAGAACACCTGTTTTTTTGGTTCTCTGGCTCCAAAATGACAAGAGATTTGATAATCAAGAGGTGTGCACTCATTCCATTATTCTGGTAATGCTGGAAGAGTGGTAGTTCTTTGGACTTCATAGGGGTTTCAAGGGTTTTCACAACATGGAGGTGTGATTTTTACACCATTTAAAAATATGTAAATATATCTTAAAAATTTAGAAATAATAACTTCCAGGTAGAAGCATAAATCTACGCTGTTTATGAAGAAGAAGTCAAAAAGAGCCTCAGCAGCACAAAAAATAATACCTACAAAGAAATGTTAACTTTGGAAATTGTTCAGAGAATTCAGTTGACTACAACTAATTGTAACTGGTTCATTAACATTCCTCTGGTACTATGCTTTATTTTTAATTCCCTTTTAATATAAAATAAGAGGATATTATGCCTTTCTAATATGATTGAAAATGATGGCTCTGAGCCTTGCCAGAGAAAATTGTAACAAATACAAATATTTCCACAATGCAGAATGTGGTGTTTTATTTCAGTTTTTGTTCTCATTTTCCAATATCTGTCTCATTTTTGGTTTGTTGTCTCTTATTAAAGAGTTTTTGAAACAGAAGAGTAGAATTTATGTTACTTTTGGCATTTAAAATCTAAGCTGATTAACCACAGCTTGATTCAGTTGTACACTTATAGGCACCTCATGTCACTGAGGTATCCTGAAGAACTCCTTCCCCATCTGTCAATCCAGAAGTACCTGTGTTCTGTGTTGTAACTCACAATCCTATGAAGCCACCACAGTTAAGTCAAACTTTTGCTCCCCTAGGTCTCTGTTTTTGCAGCCCATACTTCCTCAGATTCCACATGGAACTGACATAGGAAAAAGTCTTATTGAAGTTGAGATGGGCCACCTGCTGTCTCCTTCTCCTGGTACCCCTTCATTTAGCAGTAGAAGGCACTCAGTTTGGTCAAGAAAATTTGCCTTTGTAAGCTATATTGCCTTCCTGCCCATCATGCATTTGTGAATGCACTCTGAGACAGCATGCTTAATGATCTTGTTAAGGACTGAAGTGAAATTAAATGGTTTTCAGGTTCTTGAGTTCTCCTTTAAAATAGATACAGCACGATTTTCTGAGTTGTTCGTGAAAACTCTTGAATAGTATGATTTTTCATAAATGAATGACAGCAGTAGTACATCAGACAGTTCTTTCAACATCCTCAGCTGAATTAAATTATTAAACATTCAAAGAAATTAAAATGTTAAGCAATGATTTAGAGACCTTTTACCACCTCTGTTGTCTGTTCATTTCCTGTAAACTTCCTTCTTACACTTTAGGTCATGAAAAAAGTTTCTTGCTTAGTAAAATAAGCTATCTTCCAAAACTGCCAGACTTCTTGAGTCCATCTTCTTTGCCACATGAACAAATCTAGATTTCTGACCACAGAATCTTCTGATTTTCATCTAGAGATTTAAAAAATATGTCTCCGGCTTCATGCTGGAACACTGTGCAGGCAGGGATCTGTGTTTCACAGAATGTGACTCTCTCTCCCCTACCTTCATTCTTCTTTAATAGTCTACACTCATTCCTACATAGCCCCTCTTGTGTCAAGTTTCCATTGTTGCATAAACTTGTGTCAGTACAAGAATTTCTACTTCTTCCCCTTTATTTTGTTAAGTACTTTGTGTTACTGTAAAAATGCTTGAAAAGAGCTGCTGAATGTCCTCTCCTCTGAGAAGGAATGTGTCTTCCTTATTCTATGAGAACCTCGTCTTATATAATTTTGGATCTTTGCACCCATCATCCACTCAACTCATGTTAAATCTTTTCTTACTAGGTAAATAAGTTTGGGTTTACCAGTCTTTTTTAGGTGTATTTTAATCTACTGCCAGTATCCTCCTGCATCAAAATATGCCTAATAAGCCAAACAAATGTGCAGGTAGGTATTCTATTACTGCATGAATGTTCCTACTACAGTCCTTCCCTTGAATAGAGAAGAAGATACTGTGGGGGGAAAATAAACAAAAAAAAAACACAACAAAAAAAAACCATAAAAAAAGAAACCAAACCAAATTGTTCAAACAGAATTGAGGGCTCCTCCTTCTCAGTTTCAAGAGTCACATATGTTTTCTCACCAGTTAATAGTGAAGAGCAGAAATTCTCTTGTTCTCAAAAGCTCTCCTGAGAGCTTTTTTTACCTTCTTTCTGTCTTGTCTTAGCCTTCCTTCCTACCCTCTGCTATAGGACTCAGGCTGTTGCCTCTTATAACTCTTTCAGGTGATGTTGTTTACCTTTGGTTCTCATCCTGGGTGTAACAAGGCATGTTTGCATTTTCTTTCATCCCTTCTATGTAGCACCACAGCACCTGTATCGGAGCACACACTCCAGATGGGACATCCCCAGTGGTATTCCTGGCCCTACCCCAGGGAGGAACAGCAGGCACACTCTCTATCTGAAGATATGGTGTAAGACACTCAGGATTTTATCTTCCTGTTTTCTACTCTATTTCTCAGGTATTAAAATGATGTGCATTGAGACAAGAAAAAACAACTCTGTTTTGACCTGTCAACATCTTGGAAGTTATATAAAAATGACATATTGAAAACTCAGACCAGCCACCTTAAAATCTCTCTTCTACATAAAAGTGAAATGAGGTTATTTTATTTGGTTCTTTAAATAATAAAAAGGTATTTCAGTTGTATGCATGATACTTTGTTTTTATTTCCTATAGTGAAATTTCTGTTATTGCACTGCCTGCAAAACATGTGAATTAAAAAGATGAAGAAATCAGAGCAGAAATGATAGTTTTATACTTTTGCATATACTTTGAATATTACCTGCTGAAACAGTGAATGCCACTCCTTTTTGCAAATTTGAGAAGCAGAGAATGTTACTTTTTTTTGCTTAATAAAAAGTACATTTTGTAACATATTTGAAAAAAAATATTGGTCATTGAAGCATGTAAAATTGCCATAATTTCTCAAGAGTTCTTTATTAAAAGAAAGGACTTTGAATCTCTGATAAGGCTCTCTTCTGTGTTAAAGATCCATGCAATACATACAAAAAAATCCCACTATATGTGATTATATGTACTTCTCCCATATGCACACTGTGTGCCTCACAATTGTAAGCCTACACGCTCTATATCATTAGCAGAAAGAAATAACAACATATTTGGAAGTAAGTTGGGACTCATTTGGAATGATGGAGTGTGGGGGTTTTTTGAAAAAGTGAAAGGATACACTAGACAATACTAAAGAAGGATGCTGGCAGAATGAGAAGAAGAACTGGAAAAATAAAATTACTGTCAGCTTGTCTTTTTACTCCCATCTCCTCCAACTAAGTGTGGCTTGTGAATCAATATGTAAGCCATAATCATGGAAACAGTTTAATTTCATAATTTATTAATTATTAACATATTTCACAAACCTTTTATAAAGGAGAAATTACTAATTGGGTATGGGAGAAATAATAACCTGGGCATGAGAGAACGTATGTAAAAATTCAGATTTCTTAGAAACTTTGTGCCTAATGAGAGGGAAACATCTCACCTGCCAGTGCAAAGAGATCATTCTCCTTTTTTCTCACAAAGTATTTGTCTTTGTTCTTTACATTGACCTATTTTTTTTTTATACTTCATAATTTTTCTTTATTTTGTACATTTGAAATGCACACATTTCTCAAACGTTTAAAGGTTTCAGTCAAAATATTCTAACAGAAATTTGATTAGGCATGTTCTCCTGAGGAACCCTGTCTCTTTTCTCTGTTGGTAAAGAATTTAAATAGCTACATCATCATCCACATTTACTTTTCTCAATAATTAACAACATAATAATATTGTTGCTATAACATTATAAATATATTAAAATAGTGTATGTATATATTGTATATATTATATATACATTATATTTTATACACATGTATAAATAACATAATGCATCTCAACATTTTAAATACTTTTTCTTTATTATCTTACTGTATTTTATTGTATTTTTTTATACTAGCGATATTTTTATCACCTTTCTTTAGAAGTAGAATTATTTGAATTTCAGCTCCTACTTACTTATGCACATTTTCACTGGATTTCCATTAAAATTTGACATGAAGAAATAAAGTCAGTCATCAATACTGAAGATATGTTTACAAAATTCTCAAAACTACATAGAGAAAGGTATTCTAACTAGCTAAATATGATAGCAATGGGAACAAGAGTTTTATGGCTTGATAAATCATTATAAGTGTGATTTTGAATATATGAAGTTGAGCTATACATTAGCTTAAATCTTATTTATAACATGTAGTGACTTGCTTTTACTGTTGAGAAGAATAGATCCAGTTCTTAACTTTCAATGGGAAATTTAATCTCTAGTCTATGGTGTGGAAATCCTAGGATCTAAGAATGCTTCCAAATTCCTTTTGGAATAAGCATGCACTCAAAAAAAAAAAAATCCTACTAAGCAGGAATCTTTACTTTTAGTATTTTGTGACTTGCAAAAAACTGCAATTGTTCTAACAGCCAAAACATGAATTTGTTTCTAAGTCTAAGGTTAAGATTTTATCTTCACAAGTTCAATTTAAATATATTAATTAGTACTTTAATCATTAGCAATTTAGTTATTTGCATGGGATCATGGACTAAAACATGTATCAGATTTATAAGCTATAGTACATTACAGAAGGAAATCATTCAGATTTTCTGAAATTAATGACTGAAATTAATTCATGAAGCTAATTCAGTATTACTGAAATTAATATTGTAACTGTAGTGAGATTCTAAGAAAAGAACTGCTGCAAGGAACATCTCCATTGTACCAGACTTCTCTAATTTTATGTGTATATGTGTGTGTGTGTATATATGTGTATGTATAGTTATGTATATTAAATATTCATGTACTTTTAGTTCTTCTTCTGTTTTTATTATTTTATGTCATACTAATCTTATTTTTTCAAGCAACCAAGATGCAAACATACTGTCTAGTCAGAAACAAGGCAAGGGTGAATCAAGAATTGAGATCAAATGTTTATTTTCTTTCCTTCAGTTTCATAATGGGGCCTGATCAGCACAATCAGAACCTATTTATTTATAAATATTTAGTCTAAGAGTGCAACTGATTTACAAAGGCAGGCTTTGCAAACCATCCACAGATTTACATAACAATTAGGAACAACAAGAAGGTATATTTTTAAGGATCTATAAAAATAATCACAGACTACTTGCATAAAAAAAAAATCTTTTAGTCTATATATTCTGATAAGCTATTCTCTTCCAAGTTTTTTTCCTACTGAAAATTTCCGAGCTGTTTATTAGTAGAAATATAGGAACTTTATTTTTCAGTCTCCCAAGCTCAAAAGAAAACTTGTGAAGATCTAAAGAGAATTAGAAAAACATGGGACAGAGAAAAAACAATGTGAAGTCATATAAAAAACCCAACCCAACCCATGGAAAACCCTTTACTCTCATTCCTTTTCTTAACCCAAATATGCTTCCTCTGTTAGACCATTTAAAGACAAAGATTTGCCTTACTTTGCTACATTTCTAATGAGAAAAAATACATTGACTAGTTCTGATAAGAGTACCTTTGCTCCATTTCTTGCATGAAAGGGTTTGAAGTAAGAGAGAGAACAAAGAATCCAAATAGACACACAAAGGATGCAAAGGAGAAAAGCAGAGCAGAGAAGTTTACCAAAGGCACACAAATGATTAAAATAATTTAATTGTAATCATGGGAGCAGGGTCAGATTCTGTGCCTGATAATTGGGGGAATAAAAAGTTTGATGTAATTTTGAAAGAACTGTTAAAGTCAAAAGGAATCCACATAGAAAGACTGCAAATTCTATGGGATGAGAACATTCCTCAAGAATTAAAAAATAAGGAAAGATAGCGTGGTGTGTTGACCTCAGCTGGCCACCAGACACTCACAAAGCTGCTCTATCACTCCTTTTGCTCACCATGACAGGGGAGAAAAGATTAAAAGCTTGTGGGACAAGATAAAGGCAATTTAATGATGAAAAGCAAAGACTCTGTGGAAGTAAAGCAAAGCAGAACAAAAATATTTATTCTTTACTTCCTAACAGCAGTTGACATCCAGAGACTTCCAGAGTAGTAGGGGGGTGAGTACCAGTCACATTTACTTCCAAAGACAAACACCCTAGAAATGAATGCCCCCCTCCCCTCACTCCCCCTTGCCCACTCTTGCCCACTCCCAGCCTACTCCCCTTGGCAGTGGGTGCCAGAGGGGCTGGTTAGAGAAACAGCCGTGATGTTGTCTAGGCACTGCTGAGCAATAGCCAGAGCACTGGTGCATTATCAATACCATTCTAGATATAAATATTCTCTTTGAATGGTTCCCTTGGGATGTGGACAGCTCTTAAAAAATTGTAATTAAAAGAACTGACTTAATTTTGAAAATTTGGTGATTACTAATTTGTTATTCTTGCCTCATATTGCCACCAAATATGCATTTCAATTTCATAATAAAAACGTCTTTGTTTTTTAAAGATATTTGTTTATTAGGTAAGTGCTTTGGTAGTTCATATCCTCAAAACAAGTCATTGTCAGGAACAATGTGTTTTGTTCTTTGAGGAGACAAGTCTATTCTGCGTATAACTCTTGATCACATGGATCTATCCTTGCAACTTGTCATTGATTTAGCTTTATAACTTATAGCTAAAGACTTCTCTTAGAAGTTTTCTACAAAGTAAATAAAATTTCTTATGGGCAGTTAGAAAATCTCACATGAATTCTTTCATCTTTATCTTACAAGAAAAAAAATGCCAGAAATAAAAGCCAGGTAGGGGGAGGTTTCTATTAAATATGTATAAATGCATGTAGACAAATCTAGAATTGCTCTAATGAGAAAGAAATCAGCAACCACTAGAACAATAACTTGAACATTAATTTAACAGACTTAATTAATTCCAGAAGGAAATATAAACAAGTTTAACTATAGAATTCATGTTTATAATAGCTAATATTATAAAAAATGAATGATTTTGTTCTTTACAAATAACTCTTTTTCCCACAGATAATGAACTCTCCACCTTGTACATTTAACTTTTTGTAGCATTATTCAGAAAATAAAGACCTTCTGGGTCACATCATTACCATGTTTTGTATATTATTTCAACCGTCAAATTAAAAAGCATTATTAAAATAAAAATCACAAAAATAGTTCTGTAAATGTGCTCTGAAAAATAAATATTTCCCTTGAAAAATCTAAAGCTGAAACACTTTTATGGCAGCTCTACCTCTGCCTCATGCTCTTCTAAAAAGTACTGCTTTCAAAAATGTTGAGATAATGAAACCCCAGCAGATTTTTAAGCTTGTTACTATAAATGTACTTTTTATATTAACTGGGTGGGAAGGGGGAGTCAAAACACTAAAATCCTAAAGATGACAGACATAAAAAGACAATTTGATTTAAAAACATAAATTGCTCTTCCAATGAAAATGAAATCTCACAGATTCTTTCTGTGAGTGTTCTTAGCACTTGCTAGCCCTGCTATTTAAAACAAATTGTAAGTCTAAATTGTGTGCATGCTGAACTGAGTCCAGCTGAAAATACTTTAGATGACAGGAAACAACTTGACAGTGTCTCATTTATGAGTTTTTCACCAAGAAATAAAGGAAGAATAGGTGTGGAAAACTAGGCAGTTTCTGGAGAGTATCACGTACATAAAATGTTTCTCTGTATTAAATGGATCTACCATAATTCTTGAGAGTATTTCAGGAAAAACTTTTGAATTGTAGCTCAGTTTTTGTGTAGTAAATAAAATTGATTTCTGTAACATTATCTCTGAAATATCGACTGTACTACACTTAAATTTCCAGTGATAAATCTTGTTATGAGTGATTAATATGTACATATGAGCATTACAGGCATAATTTCCTTGCAACTACTGAACTGAAACTGGACAGTGATTTGTCTGACTTTTGATGTGCTGCTGTTGCTAAGGCATAAATTACATTGGGCAATACTGAAAAGCTGTCATTTTAGTGTTTGCCTTCAGCTCAGAACACTTAGATATTTATTTTCTTTACAAGGTCAAATTGTTTCCCCTTTTACAAATATGCAGAAACAGATTAGATTTACATGGAAACCAAACAAGCAATATTAATTATGGACTTCTTTTACTCAAATTAGTTACTGCGCTGCAATCCAAAGTAAAAAACAAAAAAGAAAAAAAGGGGAAAAAAAGGGAAAAAGCAACCTAAAGATATTGTAGTGTTAGGGGGTGCTTTAAAAAGTGTTCATCATATCCTTACTACTCTATATAATCAAAATATTTCAATCTATGCTGAATTAAATTCGCATTTCTCTTTGGTTTCGAAACAAAGCGCTTTAAACTACACACTTTGTGATTTTATTCAATATATTGAAATAAAATAATTGATACTACTTGTCTTCCATGGACTATGAAAAATAAAAGTTTCTATGTTTCTTACTCTGATAAAACACAGTGGCTTCAAAAAGATGTCCTAAAAAGGGGCAGATAATCTATTTCTGGATAAAGAATTTACTGATTAAAAGAAATCCCAAATAAACATATGTGAGCATTTTTTGGTTGGACTCCCAAAATTGAACTTAGATTTAGTACAAAATGAAAAGAATTGGTCAAGTAAATTTGACTGAAGTCAACAACGCACATTTATATATATTACTCAAGGATTGAACAGGAACCATATTTTTAAATCATTAACCATAGAATCAAATACAATAGATTTATAGAATAATGAAATGGCTTGTATGGGAAACAAATTTTAAACATCATGTAGTCTAACCCCTCAGCCTCGGTAAGGGAAATTTTGCAATAGATCAGATTATTCAAAGCCGCATTCAATCTGACTTTGAATACTTCCAGTGATGGGACATCCACAATTTTTCTGGGCAGATCAGTCCAGTGTCTCACTCATTGGAACCATTCCCTATAGCCCTGTGCCTATAGGCCTTGTTAACAAGTCTTCCTCCATCTTTCTTAAAAGCTCCCTTTAAATGACACTGAAGAGCGTCATTGTTTAACTCAAGCAAACAACTAAGCATTTGTATCTTCCTAATTCCTTTACTGCCATGTACAAAAATATAGCATTCTCTGCTTCTCCTCCTGTGATATCTCAATGTAGAATAGGAAAAACTAGGAGAAAGTTATCAAGGTAGACAAGGTAACCTCTTCCCACTTTAAATCATATCTGTACTAATCATATACTAACAGAATCCTGTCCCCACTGATGCAATTGCTGTTTTGTATCTTCTTGTAACAATGAAGGGAAAAAATGATGAAGAAAGTCTATAAGGGAATCATAGAAAGTTTTGGAAAAGGAGAGTTAAACAAAAATTATTATTAGATTTAGTTGAAAGATAACTGCACTGGTATTGGCTCTGGGTCAATTGACACTTTAAGTGAAAAAGCTGGTGACTGCAAATGGTGAAAAAAAAGGTCTCATCTTCTCTAAGTGTCATGATCAGGCTTTTTTGAACTGATGACAACCTTAACTCTATGTCAGAATAAAGCTTACATTTCAGTGATAGTCCCTGACAGGTGACAGATCTTGTCTAAAACACTAAAAATCTTTCCTGTACTAAATACTTTTTAATTCTCTTCAGATTTCTTTTTGTTTTTATTTTGTTTCTCCTTTTTCTCCCATTTGGCAAGCTATGAATTTAATATGCTTTTCTTCTAGGCAGCATGTAAGTAAGCCCACTATGTGCTAAACTCTTCTGTCTCTATTATCTATAAGCATAAATCTTAGGACAGTAATTTCTGAGATGTGATGGAAGAAATTATTTCTTTAAAACCATAAAATTTTGATAAAATTTGAGTTTTGAAATACAAGAAATATATATTTAACATTCAAGTTTTTAATCTATGATAGTGAAAAATAATGATAAAAGTACAGTTACAGCTGAAAAAATGTGCTTTTAACATTATTTTATTCCAAATGTATAAACAAAAATAGGAAAAGTGGCAAAGACTGACAGAAAAAATAACAAAGTAAACAAATACGACCAAGATAAAAAAAATGAAAAACAAAAACAATGTTTAGGGAAATTAAATTTTGATTAGACAGGTATCAAACTCGTTTGAGTAAAAGATTTTTTAATGTGTTATTATTTTTCATGGTTTAAAAAATGCTAAATGATGTCTATTAAAGCATATAACTGTCAGCATTGAGCTGTACCATTCCCATTAGTACTAATAGTAGTTATGCACACAACTAACATATGTCTTCTGATCTTAAGGGAAAAATATCTCTAATTTTTGTGTATTACTTAACCACTAGATTGCAACAAGTCTTAAGGCCATAACATACCAGTCCATTGAAAAAACTCTTGTTTAGGCATTTCATGGTGGTGAATTTTAACTAATCAAGTAAAAGCTGTCTTCTTAGTTTATAGTTTGGATACCCATTTATTTTCTAAACCTTTGCAATCATTACCAATCTGGTTCAGGTACATGATTAACTAGTTGTCAAGATAAAAGTCTGAAAGCAATTTTTTCTAATGGAAGGTTAAATTTCTACAGACTCTTGGCAGCATTATCATGTTTCCATTTACTAAAATTCAAAAAGTAAAAAATGTGCTAGGAACAAACTTAATCTCTTAATCATTTACAACTAGCAAAAACCCTTCTTTAAGACAAAGTGTACAGTGAAGCATTCATAGTATTTCTTCAAAGTTTTTCCCTAATGTCTACATCTCAGAAGAGTAAAAAGAAGAGAAGGATTTTGTGCTAGGAAAATTACATTGCTGGATACGTTTTTTGCTTTCATTTTTTTCTTTATAATAATCAATTTATAGGCCAAAGACATTTTTATTTCAAGTAACATCTATCTAGAACTCTCAGAAAGCTTAAAGAAATTATCTAACATCAAGACTCGGTTGTTCTTCCTTCCTATTTCCTCATATTGGGTGAGATCAGCAAGGTTTTGGTAGTATGTGGACTGCAGAGATGGCACCTTCCACAAGCCACTAGAAAGCTTCCCCTGTGTCCAGCACAGCCAGTGCTAGAGGCCTCTGAGCTAATATAGTTAAGAAGGGGAAAAACCTGCTATGTGACAGCATCCAGAGAGGAATGAGAGTATGTGAGAGAAATAGCTCTGCAGACATCAAGGTCAGGGAAGAAGGAAGGAGAGAAGGTGCTACAGGTGCCAGAGCAGAAATTTCCCTACAACCCATGGTAAAGACCATGCTGGAGCAGGTGGATGGCCAAAGAAGGCGCTTGACAGGACCTGTGGCCCTGTGGAAAGAGGAGTCCACCTCAGCAGGTTAGCTGACAGGACCAGTGACCCTGTGGGGCACTCACAGAGCAGACTGTTCCCAAAGGACTGCATGCCATGGGAGCGGTCCACACTGAAGCAGTTACTGAAGAGCTGCAGCCTGTTGGAAGGACACTTTAGAAACTCATGGAGGATTGTATCCTGTGGGTGGGATCCCACACTGGTGCAGGGGAAGAGTGAAAGGAGTCATCCTCTCAAAAAAGAAGGAGCAGCAGAGACAATGTGTGATGAACTGATTGCAGCCCTTATTCCCCATCCCCCTGCAATGCTATGGGGGAGGATGTAGAGAAAATCAGGTGTGAAATTGAGCCCAAGATGAAGGGAGAGGTGAAAGACAAGGGGTTATGTTCTGGGTTTCTTTTCCCTTTGCCCTACTCTGTTTTGATTTTAATAAAATTTAATTTATTTCCCACAAGTTTTTTGTTCCTGTGATGGTAGTTGCTGAGTGATTTCTGCCTGTCATTATCTCAGCCCATGAGCTTTTAGTTATATTCTCTCTGTCCTGCCCAGCTGAGGGGGGAATTCATAGAACAGCTTTGGTAGGCACCTGACCTCCAGCCACCGCACCCTCTGTTCCAGAATAACAGCAATAGCTGCCACTGGCATTATTTGTGTAACTGCAGTTATGCAAAACTGCAAATGCACTACCTTTTTAAAACATACCTTTCCTATACAGATGTCTCCTGATCAAATAAGGATTCCTATTTCTTAATCTTTTCTACATTGACATGTTCTTGATGCATGCTCAAATACTTGGAAAGCTCTTTCAGTCTCATCCAGGAAATAATTGCAAGAAAACAACAAGTCAAAACCTTACAGGCATGTTCTTGATTTGGTACAAACCAACATAATCTAAATGCAGAACAGTTTTTTGGGAATACGCTGACAACACCTTGGTCCCAATTTCTATATCAATTTCTCTATGACCAAAGCACATATCTAGAGTGAACACAATAGAGATCTAACCTAAAATCCTTTTGCTTCCCCATTCATGATATATTTTCTAATCTCTTCTTTTAGAAATGGAGAGAACTTCCAAACAGAGAAGCTGAGGAGCTTCTCATTTAGGATAGTTCTTGCCTAGAAAAATGTTTAAATGTCTGAAAATAGAAGTCTTGTCTGTCATTTCCAGGTGTTTAAAAGGTTTCAAGAACGCATTAGAACTCAATGAAATATATGAGCCATTCAAAACTCAGGGCCTTGAGGTGCAGTTCCCCTGAAAGTGAGTTGATCCATCTGAAGAAGGGCTGTAATAATTGACATATTAGGGGCTATCTTGTCCCCTCTCTCCCCTTCACAGGACACAAATATCCATCTCGCACTAAAGGCAGTAAGGGGACATTTTTGTGATGGAGAGTGTAGCGATGCCACCACAGTTGCATTCAGAATTAACAACCATTTCTCAAAGGCAGATAAGCACAACCAATGAAACCTTAGAAACCTTAGATCAAATGCAAAGAAACAATTCCCTTTAATGACAATAACTCTAAGATATGTGACAGTTCAGTGTAGAATATCAGAGAGAGCAGTACAGCACACTTGAATATGAAACAGCAGCTACTGTGCTGCACCTGCTTTACAGAGAGCTCCACTATGCTGCCAGTTATTGTACCTTCATCAGGCTTTTTACACAACTATAACAGCAATCATTTGATGATCAATCTAGATATTTGTTCTCTGGTATTACCTTGGTGCTGTAATTTCAAGGCTCCTATTATCTTGCACTCCTAGGGACAAGTACTACAGTCTTCTGACAGTTTGCTCATGGATTCTTATTCTAAAGGCACCAAGCATTTGAAAACAGAAAAAAATTGAATGCACAAACAGCAGTAGTTATCATCTAGTTACAGCGAAATTATTAGTATGGGTTAGATTTTTCTTTTTTTTTTTACTTTGAGCTATAAAACTACATTTTTTAAGGTTCTTAAGATTCAGCATAAAGTGCTGCTTCATAATGATGTAACTGATTCTGACTTGCATAATGCTTACATGATAAATTAATTATGAGTTTCAGAGGAATTACTTGCAAGCAACTACAATTAATATGGGAGCATTTACCAGGTAAATATTTTATAAATGAGTGTGATGTAATAGCTAAGATGTTAGAATACTTTCATTTATTTATTCCCTTGGAAAAGATTCAAGAACAAAATAGAAAACAGTAAAGATAATTTTGTGCAGTTGATATGACTGACACAAACACTGTTTACATCAAATAAGAGAAATCTTCATTGAATTAATTTACTGAGGGTATTTAATAATGACAGAACTTAAAGTCATTCACTCTAAAAATACCCTCAGTTCTGTCTTCATGAGGTAATCTTCGCACATGTATATGTTAAAATTTAACTCAAAATGAAAGCCCCCAAAACCTCCTCCTCAAAAACCTGCAATTTTGAAAGCCTTGGCCCAGTCTATCCTGAAAACTTATTCTTAAGCTCTTTTGCTTTGCTTCTTTCTGAGCAGAGCATGAATAAAGTTTCTTGATTTCTCATTTGTCCTATGATGTTGACCGATGTAATCACAGAGTAACCAAAATTATGATTAATGACTTAACTAATTTCTTCAGAAGACAGCTATGGATGTTTAATTTTCTAAATTGTTTTTTTACATAGTGGGATTTGCTTTGATTCTCTACCCTGGTTAGCTCTGTTCCACTTTCTTCTTCTAGAATTACTCAAATGTTTCTAGTGATAAAAAGAAACATAACCACACTAAATTCAGGAGAATCACCTTGATCTGAATGGAGGTGATTCCTGTCGCCATTTGGCCATGACGTTGTATGAGCCTATATAAGTAATTCCCAATCCATGACATAGTGGTTGAACCTTTCTTTTCTTTTTTCTTTTCATCCCCTGCTCAAACAGATCTAACAGTAATCTTCCCAGCAGCTAAGACACACCAACATTAAGTATCACAGAATTAGTGGAAGTGCATTATGTTTGAAAAAAAGAGAACATATCATGAACTTGTAATCTTGAAACAATTTCTGGAAGACAGACATTTTTACTATGAAGACACCATCACAACTGTCTTGAATTATCCCAGTCATTGGCAGCCTTAGCAGAAGAGGTTACACCTGGAAAAATGTAGGAATCCAGCTATTTGAGACAAGGCTTTTGGAAGAAAAAACTGAAGCTTATTGGAACAACAGTGTGAAAGAGAATCTTATTTTTCTCTCAGCTGAATTTGCTACATCACTTCAAACCACTTTTAATGAGTAAGGGTTTTAACTCATTTCTATATTTCTAATGCCTAATTATTTATCATACACTAGTTAAGAGAATAGAATTACATATATTTTTAGTCCCAATTCAAATGCAAAAAAGCATATTCCATCAATAGGAATCAAATGCGGGTTGTCATGGTGCTATCTTTGTATTTGTTCTACTAAAATGTTTTTCATACTGTTAAATGAATACTAGTGAATCTAGGAATGTTGAGAAAATCTTATACACTTTTATGTGCTTCCAAGGTTTACATCTGCATTCTGATCCAAGTGGGGAACTGCAGATTCTTTTCAAATGTATATTTGCAGCTACAGAGCATCCTGTGAAAGCACAGCTACTGTGAAGTCTTTCTTAACACACAATATTCACTAAGTCTAAAAGCATTTGAAATGTTTCTCTTAATGGATAAACACTAGCTCTGAAGATTGAAAATGTGCTTCCTGCAGAAAGTGATATACACACAAATAAGCACAAGATGTAGCTATAAAAACAATCCAATTTCAAAGCAATCAAGAGGAAAAAGGTTCAATATATATGACCCTCCTCTGAAAAAGAATTAGCTTTATTCAGTGTTTGGCAGCCTTTGTAGAGATGTACCAGTTTCAATCAATGAATGATAACATCTATTAAAAAAAACACCTCTAGGTTTATCAAGACCCTATCAAGAAATGTGCATTAAAATCCAGTATTGAAAAATTCCACATTCCACAGAGCTAGAAACAATTCTTATATGGATAAAGAGCCATCCTAGTAATAAAACATAAAAAGATTGTAAGCAAGTATAGCAACACATAGGCCATTCTTTTTATAATGGTTATATTTGATTATAATCTCTTGAAACCTACCTGTAACAAAGCCCAAAAATGAAAAAAAAATAAAATCTAAACTTTCAAAAACTTTATTAATCTACTTTTGATGTACATGTTGGCTTCAGGTACTTAGTATCCATTTCTATTTTTCCATTTGAAATGGGAAAGAGATGCTTACATTGTAGCTTCAGCTTCTCCTTCCCATTTAGGATCATTATGTACCTCCTCTCTAAACTATTTTTTTCAGCAATATTTCTTATATTTCAGAAATTATGCAAATTGAAGTTTGTGTTTTAAAGGGACAATCACTGTGGTCACAAACAATTGTAGAGAGACAAAAACATCTCTGACATATCTCTCACAACAACACCACATCTAACATGTCGTTAATATATGTAACACTGCAAAATAAATAAGAAGAATTATACATTATTGGCACATCATGTGCCAGATAGCCTAGTCAAGAGAGGACTTACCAAAACAGAGAAAAAAAGATGCTTGATTTAATGTTCAAATGTCTTGGACAGTTACTTTGGCAATCTTAATATATGCTTTCCATCCACCAATAAACACAGCAGATAGTAGGCAGATTAGAAAGACCTGAGAGAAAAAAAATAGTGATGTATTTACATTTGTGTTATACAAGAAACTTATGCATTCAGAGTTATTTAACATTCTGTAGGATACTTCTTGGCAATGAGGCAACACCCTAAATGCCTCTTCTATTCCATTTCTTTTTCACTTTAACTCTTAACAAAAGGCAAAGATATTTCAGAGACCGACAAAAATTTGAAGTTTTTGAATGTGTCAACATATAACACCTCTCTTAAACCTCCCAGAATAGACTATCTACATATCTGACTCAATTTGTCCACTTCATCCCCTTTCTAGATTGTCACATTTACCTGAACTCTTCTTTCTTATGGTACTATTAAAAAAACCAAACTCTGTACTTCCTTGAATAAGGTAATCATACGTGAGCACTTCCTCTTCTAGTTCTACTTTTACAGAAAACAACTGTGCTTTAAATTAAATACACATTTAAAAAAAATAATTTCCTCTTTTATTTAAAACTAAATAATTTATTGGAAAAGATTTAATCGTGGCTTTGTGGAACACGATTTTTCAAAGTATTTCAGGCTAACCTATTCACGTAGAGCTTTAAAATGTGTCATTTTTTAATGCAAAACTAATGAGATGTACTATTTACAGCGGCTCTAATACGCTATTTTGTCAGGAGAAATAGAAACAACTACTGTACATTATCCTTTTCATCGGTAGCTGCATAACTACTGTGGTACCAAAAGCATCGTATCTGTGTTTCTAGGCTTGAAAATTGAATAGAAATAGCTTTGGCAAGGAGCTTGCTGAGTACTGTGAAGACATTATTACCATAAGGCTTGCTGCTTCATTACTTTGGAATAGAGTACATAATCAGGCTTCACAGGATTTTTTTCCTGTATAGATGGTTAATATTTACCATTAAGGGAAAATAACTTTCCTGCTCTGACTCCCTCAATTTCTGTCAAATCACAGCATCTAGACAGAGTTATCTGTCTGGCAAACTTTTCCACTTGCCTTTTTCCCTTTTCTGAGATTTTTCATGTGGATATTTGACAGGTCTAAAGCAACACATGGCTTAAGAAGATTGGTTGAAAGTTGAATTTTATGGGAGTGGAAATTCTGAAAATATATACAAGAGATCTCTGTAAAGTGACCTTTTTTTATGTGTCATTTTGTTCAGTTGGACATGAGTAGTAAACCCATTTTTCTATGTTCAGATATTTAGAATATAAACTATGTCTCTCTCTGTGTAAAGACACACAGTCCAAAGTAAGATTAGCTGTGATAAATTTAGTTTCAAAACAAGAAGTCTAAAAGATCTTTTTATATTTTCTTGAATATTTTCTTTGTAATCAAGATTCATCATCCAGATCCATTAATCCTTGACACTCTGATAGGGAAGGGGAATGGAACATGGTTTATTTCAAGCTGTATTCAAAATATTTCTTTGTCAGAAATAACAGGGTTAGTCTTGAAATACATGATAAAGGCAAACTATTTCTAGAGTTCTATACATTTGCATCTTGTTTATACAAATCAGAAAAGACATTTTTCTCTAACAAAGAATAAATTTCTCCACTGTTTCTAAATTGCTTATATTTGAACCATCTAGAAACACTCATTATAAGATGCATACTTTAGCTTTTATTACAAGCATGAACCCTATAGACTCAGTTATTGGTGAGCTTCACCTGCCTTTTTCCACTCATTTTACCATTCTGGAGAATCCATGCTGCAAAACAGACTTACAGATTCATCCTCCTAACCTCAAGCACACATATAAGAGTGCCCTTCACTGTTTATACTGTTTATAAAAACAGGCACGAATTGAGGTAGACACAGATTACCTAAACCCAGGACTATTGAGGAAGCCCAGGATGCTTCATCTCTTAAAAGATGTGCCATGAATAAATATTTGGAATTATTCTGGATGAGCTTGAGACATATCTTGCAGTACCAGCTGGACTTGATAAATTTCCCTGACGCCAGAGATCCTGCATAGGAGCATAGAGTATATATTTCTGCAGGTACAACAAAAGTCTGTATATCTACCCTGAAGCATTCCTGTCTCCATGTAGGTGAATGGTTTTAACACTGCAAAGAATTGGGTAAAATGTTCTGGGAAAGGTGAAGTCAAGGATGCACCAGAGAGTAAAAGTGCTAAGAGTAGCAGATTGCAATCACATAAGAGAAATTTATTTTAGGGGAGATGTCAGAAAACTAATGTTAAATAAAAAAAGACGTAGACAAGTTATTTAAAATGGTGTAGACTTATCACATTATTAAATTCAGAAAATGCAAGTTCTTTGTAAAATCAGAACTTCAGAGTCTGCCTAATATTAAGCTCTGTCCTTACAGCAATGAAAACCAAGGCATTAGATAAGCTATTTAGGAAAAAAAAAATTAAATTATTTTCCAGTAAGATGCAGCTCTTGACTCACTGTTCATCATTACACAAATTCCAAAACTATCACAGAAAAGGCAGCACTGAAAAGAGCTTTTGAACAGTTAAGCACTAAGTAGCTAAGAAATATTTTAGAGTTCAGTAGTAGTTCTCATCAAAGATATTGTTATTTCAATCTCACTATTCTAATCTAGTTTAAAGAATTTACAATATTAGGTTGATGACCTAATATTTTCTTTCTGTAGAGAAAATTTTAATGAGATAAGCAAATGATGTGTGTTGCATGGTACAACTGAAGCATTAAAAACATCAGTAATAAATAATCACATGTACTATATATTTTGAAAAATGAGCTTGAACAAGTCTTTATTAAAGTCATTATTTCTCTTATCATAAATCACTTAAGTTTATTTTCACTCACTAGATATAAGGCAGTCAAGGACAACTGTTTTAAATTTGTCCTTGCTTGTAATTTACCATTCAAAAAGTTTCTCATAACTTTTCTTTGACTAATACAAAATAGTACTACTCTATGTGCAATTCTAATATACAAAATATTTATTTAAACGAATAGAACTTTGAGTTTAAAAGGATCTTGCAAAAATACTAGCTAATATATATCAGTGTAATTGCAGAGATGGGTTTGAAGTGCCAGTGTGCTGAGGCAGAACCAAACAATTTATTGTCTTAGAAATATTTTATAAAAATGGTATAATTTATCTACCTGAGCCAAAGAGCAAACTTGCACGGTACTACAAGAGTTTCATGTTGTTAGAGGGGCCATTGATGTCTTTTCTAGTGTTTTTTACTGAAACATTTGTGTTAATGACTCTTGTCTGAGCCATTAAACCTTCTTCAGCCTGTTCCTTTAATTTTTTCCACAAACAAATCTCAAAAGAAACCATAGAAATAATTAAAAGTCAGAATATCTCCTAATTTTCTGTAATTCTACTCTGTAGAATAATTTAGCATTCTGAAGTCAAAGTAGTGAATTCAACTTTTAGTTTTTATCCCCATGTTTTGCCCTAAATATATGGCATCTATGTACAGCATCGAGGTTTTTGTTACTGTTTTGCTCAAAGAAGAGATAAAACATGTCTTACTGCATGTTGTGTATATGGATCATGTGCAATACTGCAAAAATAAAACTTTTTTCACTAAAATATTCAAGTATCCTTTCTTAGCATTCAGTTATAATTACATCAGGAACACAAGTTTTTTGGTTAAAAACATTTAATTTTCTTAGTAAACAGAACTCCCTCCCCACTGCCCCCTTTTAAATGCAGAATAGTCTGACAAGCATCCAGAGTCCTCATCAGTTTGGACAAAGCAGGAACAAGAAAGACAAACCTGGAATGTTCCCCCATCTAGGTGAGAACAGTGTCTCACATAGGTAACTTACTTTTGCTTATGGATCAGAAAGCTATCCCCATTCCTGAATTTCACTTTAAATTGGTCATTTGTGCATTAGGTGTGGGAAGTTCCTATAACAGAGACCAAAAAACATGGAAGTAGCTACTTGGTTTTTAAGAAACAAAATCCTGACTTTAGAGTCCCAGCTACTTCAGATTCATGTCTCTCGCACTTGTCAGATTCCTCATTTGAAAGAAGTTGTAAAAAATCAATACAATACAAATATAATGTATATAACTATATAAAAGCACACACAATCTGAACCTTCTTTGTCCTACCTCTAATTCTACAGAAAGCAAGGAGAGTACAGTCTGAATGTAATTCTTAATAGAAGTGTTTACACAGAGCTAGACTTTCTAGAGATAAAAAGCATGAAACACACATTCCAAGAGAGCTTTGTAACATAAGAGACTTGTCTGATAAAGGACTAGTCCTCATACAGCAGCCACAAACAGTGAGACACTAATCATCCATTGCAGAAGTTTAATGAAATGGCTGTACTATTTCAGATATTGATTATTACAGAGGGAAGAAGGAAATACACTTTGTCTGCAGGTACTCTTCCCACAAATTAATATTCAAATTAGAAAAAAACCTATACAGCCCAGCAGTTATCATATAATAAACCTATACTGTACTAAAATTAAAGTTTAAAAATACCATTTAAATAATGAAATATCATTATCATTTTTGTCCACTGAAAAGATTGACACAATTGGTGAATAATGACTTTTAAAACAAAAAGCCATGAGATTAAAGAAAATACATTGAGATAAATATATTAATTAATATTGAAAAAAAATCAAAATCCTGTTGTAGTGCCATATCTCCCAACCATCATTGTCTTCCCATCCCTCTACCAACCAAGCTGTCAAAACAAAAAACACACCCCCCCCCCCCAAAAAAAAAAAAAAGAAAAAAACTTAACCAAACCAAAGAAAAAGAAATAACTGTTGCATATAAGATGGCAAAACAAACACTAAATGAACTATATCATTAAACATCTACAAATGGGCACTATACCTACAAATTCCACACATCTTTTTAGCAGTTCTCATTTCTGTTCCTATCACTTTAACACTCTTGCCTGGAGTGAGTCTGAGATTTCTGCTCAGGCTACTCATTAGCAGGGCAGCATAGCCTATGGCCTCTCCTGCTGTCCACACCTGTGTCTCCTTAACTTGTTACAGCTGGGCAGGGTCTAGGGTAGGAGAAAGCAGTTTGGCAGTAACTAATATTCTCAGTGTGTCATTCTATCTTGTACATTGCATTAGGGACAGATATAATTCTCTTTTCTGGCCTGCAGGTAGGGGTGTCTACAGCTCTTATCTTAGAAATAAATAAGCAATTAAAATAAAATTTCCTTTCTTTTCAAGCTGTGAGTTTTCTTTCATCTGTAAATAAACCTCTTTTCTTTTTTTTACTTAATTTGTTCAGCAGATTCAAAGAAGATTCTGATTCAAGGTAGATTTGCCTGCTTTGCAGATCTGCATCCAAGCAGGGAAATCTGAATATTTCTGTCATGAAGATAAGGTGTTGGGTGCTGTCTGCTACTGCAACTAAAGCAGAAGATGGAGTATTTTTGAGCCAAATGAGAGGAATTATGTCTAGACTAATGGATTTTCTTCTCCCTGTTGGGATTTTGAGGTTAGTTATTACTGTTGTTGGAAGATCAGGTTGTTTACAGCACGAACTGCAGTTCCTCATCCCTGACATATTCTTTCAGCAGCACTAATTCCTGTTACTAGCTTAGTTTCCCAGCTGTTCTAAACAAGCTTGTCCTTTCTGCTGCAAATTAGGTGGACATTCTTCCTTCTTATTATTCCTATAGAAAAATTGAATAAATTGCTTATTGTCTTATATAACTTGTTTTGAACTGTGGCACTGCTAGCACATCTTCCCTAAGTATTGAATTTTCTGGGGTTTTAGATGTGGTTTCCAGACAGGCTATTCATGAATTTCTAATTTCAGAAAGAAATTGCAAACTTGGGAGCTGTTGGAACAGTTGCCAGTGTTTCTCCTTACATGGACAAAAGTGGAGTATTGGGATAGATAGGTACATATTCTGCCATAATTCTAGGTCTCTGTTAAAGTGAGCTGTGAAAGATTAAAATTAAAAATAAACCTGTTTTCATTTTTACATAATAGTTTGACAGCTAAAGCAGTCATTCAGGAAAGGAGAACCCTGGGAACTCTCTTATGTTTCATTTAGTTCAAGATGAAGAGAATTCATAAGTGTTGTACCTCTAGTGCCAAAATCACTATTTTGTAGAGAGGTCTGAATATGCTCTATGCTTATCTGAGCTGCAGTTTAGATAGGTTAATCAAGGTAAGTTATAGGTTCATCAAAGAGTGATGAAACACCTCACAGCATCTTGTCAGGAGGTCTCAGCTTTGGTGGTTATTTATTCTTCCTAGTTCTGGGTCAACAATTTGACATTTAGGTTTTATTTTTGTCAAAGGGATGTGATAGCTGCATGCTAACAAAAGGTGCTTTTGTATCTCGGAAGAAGTGCTAATAAATTCATGCTGATTTGTGATCCCCCGATCAGATCATTTATTATCATTAATAGCAAAGCCTTCAGATATGTAGAAAACATGGATTAGGTTTGCCTCTAAGTAGAGTTTAGAGTGTGCAGATACTTCTTTTTTTCTGGATAGCTCGGAAATAATTTTACTTTATTGTAATGCTATTACCAGCAAAGAGGTAAGGAAAGTAAATGAAATCACTCACCACATCCACTCTTTTTCTGTAATCTTAAGAAGTGCATTATGTAAGGAGTTCAAATGGCCCTCAACAGTTTTGCATTACTTAAAAATTAAAAAAAAAAAAAAAAAGAAAGGAGAGAGAGTTGAGGAAAAGAAATGAATGTTTTCCTGTGTCCTGGATTGTCCTCAAAGATACATAATTACAATTTTTTCTAGACTGTATGAAATTTAAGCAGACTGAACTCCACTGTGTTTAATGAAGTACCTGTTAAAGTTGCCTTTTTTAGTATCCAAATACTTTAGAATGCCATTAAGTGTCAAATGAGAAAAATGTTATCTCCTTTTCTCCTTATCTGCATAGCTTCCATTGTATGTGTGTGCATGTGTATGATTTCCACCTCTGATGCTGCTGTCACTTCCCAGTCAAGCTGGCTGATAAAAGGAATTCTTCCAGTTTCCATCTAGCAGCTGAGTCCCAAAAGAATAAGAAAAAGCAGGGGGTGCTGTGAAGGCAAGTATTTATTCCAATGCACTCACACTTGTAGGCACAAAAAAATGGATTTTCCAGTCATTTAAAGGATACTACCTCTTAGAACATACCAAATTTACTCTACAGGTGAAAATAAGTGAAAATACAGTTAAATATTATTTGATAAGGTCAAAGTTCTTGTTTCTCAAATCTTTGTGCCCTTCCTTGGCATTATCAGGTCAGGACCTTCTTTCTGTCACACCACTCCTTCCTCTGCTACATCCATCAGTCACTCTTTATAGGCTATTAAGTGTTGTGTGCAATGAAATTCTTCAATCCAGTCCCAGTCTTTATTACATTTGCCACAAAATGCTGACCTTTGCTTTGCATTCCCTTCTACATGTCTTCAAACTGTCTCTTTATGAGTTGGGTTAAATGGCAGTAGTATATTTTCCTGTTACAAGGTCAGATTTTCTTGCTCCTTTTTCTGACAGGGTGATTTTGAGGTCTACATCCCTCTCTGAATAGCAAACCCTATTATAGCTTATGTAAAGTTCATTTATAACATATGATATGCATCAAAAATCTGTTTTGTACTGGATTTCTTCTCCATGATTTCAGATTCATTATATGTATGCACATAGTCAAAATTATATCTATAATTACCTGGGCTTCTACCTTAATATTTACTCTGAATATATTTTCCTTGATTTTATGGAAGGCTCATGAAAATATTATTCTGAAGCCACATCAAATAAAGTTCATGAACACTGTCTCCTTTTTCACAATTTGTATTGACAACTTCATGCCATATTCATTCTGTATGGACTCTTGAATACTTCATGTGCATAAAACCCAGGTGACCTAAATAAAGCCATAATCTCATTCCTAGTTGACATTTCCATCAGATAAAAATGGCTCCCCTACTTGATATAAGATAGACAGCATAAAAGCAAAATATATAAAGTTGAAATAAAGTTTATTAATTAGGAAATTGTTACTCAGACTCTTGTAAAAGATAAAAAAACCAAAAGCAAACAAGAATCAGCAACAAAACCCCCCAGACTAAACAAACAAGCAAACAAAACTAAACCCAAACCAACCAACCAAAAAAAAAATCCTCAAATAACCAAAAACCAGTCAACCAGCCAAACACCACCCCCCCCCCAAAAAAAAAAACCCCAAAAAACCAAAAAAAAACCCCACATAAAAACAAGGAAATGTTCACCAAAAAACCTAAACCTCTCGTTTCAGGTCTAATGCTTTAAGGAAGATAATCAGAGTTTAAATTATTGAAAGAAAAAATATAATCCTAAAATAGGAGTCAAGCTCCCTAACTGCAGATGAAGCCGCTGTGATGAAAGAGAAAGGAGGATTTTTGTAGGAGATGCTTTTTATTTCTCACTACAATTTATTATGTAGTCACTGTTGAACTAGCTGTTGCTTGATGAGGCACCCTTTAAGCTATGCTATGCTGCCACATTATTAGTTCCTTGGTGGCTTCCAACTTGCTAAAATAGCAATGAAAATGAATTTATTCTTATTTCCTCTTGCCCAGATAACTAATTCCTCAGCTTTCAATACCTGAGGAAAATATAACTAGTCTTTTCCCAGTTTCACTGCTGAAAAGAGTGAAAAGAAAATCAGAAACAAAAAAATAAAAGGTAAGTAGATGTAAATAATCAAATAATTAAAAGTTTAGAATTTGACATGACGTTTATTACATCAAATCCTGCATTTATCTACCTTTATATGAAATTTGGATTTGTCTAGGGAAATCTATTTGCAGGTTAGAAAGGCAAGAAAGTAATCTATCAGGAATGGCATAAGTATAGTTGAGTCTGCTTCAGACTGAGATTTAAACTACTCAGTTCTGTACTTTTCTCTGTATTTCTGAGCATTCAATTGTTGTGATCTTATTGCAAAAGTTCCATACCTTCTCTGCGATTTCTCATGGACAGCCCCTCACAGCGCTAACTCCTTCTTCATAGTACAGCAAACAAACCCCAACTCTCTCCTCAACCAGCTCACCCACTCTTTTGTAGCACTCTTCTTATTGGACTCAGCTGTGGCCTATTAATGCCTGTTCCTGATCTTTGGTGATGAGTACAGCTGCAACTCCTCAGGTGTGAGACTACATTCTGCACTATTCTCGTACATTCTATCCCTCCACAACCAATTGTGGAAAATCTACCTAAGAAAATAATAATCAAAATAATTATTAAATCATCGGCACACTGATCGTTAAACAGGAAAATAGTTATTTTTTGCATCGGAACATCTCATGTATTGAGGAAGGTTCTCTTCCCTAAGACTGCCCTTACATTACTTAAAAATGCCATTGTTAGTACTGAATGGTTTGACTGTGAATGCAATCTTTAGCACAAAAGCCATGACAGGAGTTTTATCAAAATAAAATATCTTACTCTTGAAATCACTGTCCTGGGGTTCAGCATTTTTGCTGATGGTTACATCTGTCTTGCTACGTTATGGTGAGGTAGCCCTTTCCTGTGAGGTGAACTTCTAAGTGGATTTTGTTTTGGAAAGCAATTTAATGTTTGCTGATAACGTTGATTGGTACTTTGTCAGTGTTAGCTTTTAAGCTTCTGTTCTGGTCTGCTTAATTCTTTGAAATAACTTATTTGATTAAGTGATGCTTTACCACCAACAGTTCAGCTGGCTTTCTGCTGATAGTTGGATTTTCTTTCTTCCATGCTATTTTGCACTTGCTGAGTTTCTTTATCATTAGAATTTAAAAGGGTAGGTTAGATACAGACCTCTTCTCACCACTCTGCTGTTCTTTTTCTAGATATTTCCTAATAAACTGGGGCAGAGTGTACTCTCAGAAAATTTGCAGATGACACAAACCTGGGAGTAGTGGCTTAGTATATCAGAGTGTGATGCTGCCATCCAGAGGGGCTTCCACAGGCTGGAAAAACAGACTGGCAGGAACCTCACAAAGGTCAACGAGGAGAAGTGCAAAGCCCTGCCACATGGGAAAGAGCAGTCCCTGGCACCGGTATCTGATGAGTGCCACACAGCTGGAACACAGCTTGGCAGAAAATGACCTGTAGTCCAGGCTGAACCTGAGCCAGGAGAGGGTTTTGGCAGCAATGTCTGATGGTGGTGGGGGCTGCGTTATGAGAAGCATTCCCAGCAGGTCCAGAGAGGTGAATCTTTCCTTCAATCCAGCAGTAGTGATGTCATACCTGGAAGACTGTCTGGTTCTTGGGAGAGTACAGTGAAGGGTCATGAAGTTGACGGGGGGTAAAGAAATGGGCAATGGACAGGGAAGGAACTTACTAATGAATCTAAATATCTGAAGAGATGATGGAAAGTGGGTTGAAAAAAGTTCTTCAGGAGGTTCTATCCTAGCACCAGGTAACACTTTTTCACCTTGAGGGTGATTGAGTGCCAGCACAGGTTTCCTAGAGAGGTTGTGGAATCTTCCTCCTTGGAGATATTCCTCCTTCCTCTGAAAAGCAGAGCAGACGTGGTCCTGAGAAACTGGCTCTATGTGTCCCTGCGTGAGCAGGAGTTGGACCAGATGATTCTCATCAGAGCTCCCTTCCAGTCTCAGCCATGTGATGCTGTGATTGGGCTGACTCAGGAGTTGCAATAGCAGATCTGTCTTTCCAGATGAAGATGCATTTTTTGGCCTGGTCAGTTATCTTGTTTCCCAACACATATGTTATCTTTACTATGAAATCACCTGGTCTAGTGATCTCCATCTTCTCCCCCTCACCCCCAACAGAAAAGGAAGTCTCATTTTCTGGAGAAATCATTTGCTACTCATAATCACACAAGTTCCTTCTATGTCATTCAAACTGATAGATATTTTTTAGAAATAGATAATCTTATTTTTTGCTAACTTCTCCAGAAGATATGTGTTTTTGCAAAGTCTTTCATGGGAACATACTACAAGCCAAAATCTCTGACCGGTTGCTGCCTCAGTGATACCATGAATAGGAGAACATCACTGTGATAAGGACAATTTAAACATGTCATACAAGATTAAATAAATTATTGTTGAAACTTGCCATATGCAATTTACTTTGCATTTATCTGGTAATTAGTAACTTAAATAATCTTATTGAATTTTAAAGAATAACTATGAACAAGAGAAAATTCACCAGATTAAAGAATTCAAAATATAGCGTTATGAGAGTAAAGAGGTTTGGATTTTCTTAAAGTGAAACATATGCAATATTTATATTCTTAAATATTTCTTAGAGGTGAAGATTGACCATCAGGAGACAAAATTAATGTATGAAAGGATGTAATTATCAACTGCTAGTAATAATGTCTGAGGAGTATTGAATATAATTCCCTAAAACAGGGAATGTATATCTGCTGTGAAACATATTCCAGCAAATGTCCTGTAAATTTTAAAAGAAAGTTTTACTTCTTTTAGTAAGAGAGTAAAGAGAATTATTGATCAACTCAAAAGAAAACAAAATTGTGTGCTGATGGGAAAATTTACCCACAGAAAAGGTAGTTAAAAGTTATTTGGTCATAAAATGCATTTATAAAAGGCTGTTATGATAAAAGGTATGCTCAATATTTCAGAAATAGAAAGCACAAATGAGCACACAGGGCTGCTACAAATATCAATTTTTCAAACACTGGCCCTTTTAAATGCAATGGCTTGAAATTGTAATCATTAGAACAACTAACATTTCAGATTTATGCACCAAGAAAAAAATGTCAAAAATACTGTTAAGAGCTTTGAACTTGCCAAAACACAAATGCAGAAACTTGGTCTTTGAGATGTGATTTTTCTGAAAATAAGTTCCCAACCCAAACCTGTTCTATTTATTCCAAAAAGACTGTACTTTGTCTCTGAAAATCTCAAGACTAGTAATAAAAAATAAGTGGCAATTATGTTAGTTATTTTTTTCTGATCATAACTTGTGTCTTTTTAGCTGTGGTTGAATTGTTTGGAATGAATCATTTCACCTGAGCAGGAGAGCCTAGCACAACAATTTCTGACTGAACTGCTGTGGAAGGGTTTGTTTTTGCTCTGGTAAACTGTTCCCCTGAAATTAATGTGTCAACAGTGAACCACTTTTTAAGAGCTACAAGAGCTGTCCAGTGATCTACACTGGTCAGAATTCATCCCTCTCTTTTAAAAGCTTTGTCTCCTATGGCTCTCAGTACAATTAGAGAGAGAGAAATGTATACTGCCAACATGTGATTCAGCCTCCAAGCTGTGATGTTCCTAAAAGCAGTTATGACCTGGGTAGTTAAACTCAGTTGATGTGAAGCTTATCCCTACCCATACTGCTTTTGAACTCGAGCTCTTTGCTATTCATAGCAAGTAAGAAATCACAACATTCTGCCCAGATGTGGTGGCTTTTTTCCTCTCTCTCTCTTTTAAAATAGCTTGTACATTTCTTTTCTTTCCTCTCTTCATCTATTTCAGAACAGTTTTAGGATTACTTCCAGTAATAATCCTTTGCAAAAATGATGGTAAGGGCTTTTTTTAATGAATTGATTAAAAAAAGAGTTCTTTCCTTGTTGATGTGAGTTTTATTCTGTAATAAGGGCACCATGTACCAGCAAAAGTATAACACTACACAGTATACAATTCTATGAATTGTAATACAGGTTTTTTCAAGCAAAAAATGCACGTTCCTACAGACTGTACTCTGATGAAGATGTCATTTCTGCGTCAGAAACAGATCTGAGCAATGAGATTTCCTTTCTATATGGTATTCATAGAGTTCCTTTGCATCATCATAACAAGCTGTTTTGGTCTCAGAAAAAATGCAGCTCACTGTAGTAACATGCTAAGAAACACCTGCACTGCCTAAGACGAACAAAGCTTATTAATTTGTCATTAAGCAAGCATGTCATGTAAACTTTTACCTGGGAATGTGCATGCCTTTTTTTCTTCTGTTGTGAAGAATGTCCATATCTTTCCTATCAATAAGTTATTTGTATAAAATAAACTAATCAGTGAAAAATTGTTAAATTGATAGTTATATTATTAATAATTTTATTAATGGATTATTATACATTTATTGAAACTTTGTGTTAAAATTTATTTAAATTGTTCCATTTTGTACAGACCTAATACTGTTCATGAGTGCACTGTAGATGAAAAACAGCTCTAAAAAGAAGTTTCCAAACTATGATGTTTAATTGGAATCATAATGACACTGGTCTGTACTGATATTTCCTCTGAATTATTGCAGACCAGAGATGATGATTCAAAAGCAGTATACACCCTGTAGTGTCTTAATTGAGATAAGAATTTTCTGTTTTATGAAAATTTTCTTTCTGTTTTTTTAAAGCCATCATATCACCTGGAATGTTTTAACTTTAATTTTACTCCTTCTGTTGAGCCAGAGTAGTAATTTAAGCAAGTAACAGATTAATGGTTTCCTTTATTTCCCCCAGAGGACATTTGCCAAGAGCTTATACTAATACAGGTCAAACTTGGAGCTAAAATAACTTAATAGTATCCTTTTAAGGAAGGATGATAGTCATTCTTTTGTTTTGCTAATGACATTACATAGTGGCATATTCTGAAAGGTAGGAAAATCTGCAGAGATTAAGAGTATTATTCATATTCATATTTCACTATAAAATCAGGTCTTCTCTTTAAGTACAAATCTTTCTGCCAATCTGCTCTATTTCAATGCTTGGGGGAAAAACTATATCTGTCAAGTAAGTTTTCTAACACAGCTTAAATCAAATGTCAGGATAAAATTTGTACTCATTCTCTTTATGGACATATCTTTATGAGCATGTTTAATACTCAGAGGAGATTTACAAATAAATAGTTAAAAGAAACTTGTATCTGTTTTGCTCAGCCAGCAGTTTGAAACTCTGAAAGTGCTCCTCAGTGTGAATAAAATGTACTTGAAAACAAAATTTTACTTTATAATTGGGATAGCTGAGACTCCTGCTTGCAGCAGCCATCTTGCTGACAAAATTCTGATGGAATAATGCCCTATGTAACATTCTATTTAAAAAGCTGCTTTTAATACTGCACTGACATATTGGTAAATGCTAGTTTTGTGTTTCCTTCCCTGATCATCTTACTGGGAGGAAAAGTACAGTTTTATGTGCAGAGAACAAAGGAATATATTTGTTTTGTGACAGCTAAATGGTACATAGAAATAATTTGTACTAAGATATGAGAACCAGTTAGTAAAGATCAATATTTGTAAACAATGTAACTTTGGCAATTGTACGTCTGAAAACTTAAGTCAAATTTTGGTGTAAATTTTTAGTTTGTCTCTCAGTGTTTTATTGCAGAGGGTAAGTTTACATAGTATATTTTAAAAACATATCTGCGATCTCTGACCTTCCTAGCATAACTTAAAAATATATGAATGAATGAGTGAATGTTTATTCTCAGCAGGGTTTGTTAACTTGGACCTGGCACTATATTATTGTGGTCATGGAGGTTTGAGATGGTTGTGCAGCTTAGGCAGAGCAAGATCAATGTGTTCTTAATTACATATTATCGTGCTTTGTCTGGGTAAAATTTGATCCTTCTAATTTTAAATTCACACTAATGTACAGTGTTAGAGCTTATCCTGTTAGAGTAATTCTGCTGAAATTCTTCTAGAGATGTGTGCCAAGCAAATTATTGCTCTGGCTATCTGGTCTAACACCATTGCTTATTTCTTCAACTTTGGAAAGTGGTAGATTTGGATAGTTACGCCCTGCTTACGATGATTTCATAAAATATTTTAAAGACAGATACAAAAGGAGAAGATGTAAGTCTTGTAATAAGAAGTGGAAAGATATTTTCAAAAATTTTGTGTACCAACTGTCCTTTTAAAGATATTTGTGACTAAGTGGGTTCAATATGCTTCAATATTATTGGAATTTTTTAAAAAGAATTTTTGTCATAGAAATAAGTCAAAATGATTTTTTGCTTGTGTTGAGGAATTGTAATCTATTGCCTCCATATCCTACAGTTTTTCCCCAGGAGATTGTCTATTTTCATGTTATCCTTTTCTCCCTTTTTTGCCAAGTACCTTCTTATTTAATTTTTTCTTTTTTCTTGGTTTAAACATTTTCAACTAAATGTTAGCATCATGAATGAGGTCAGTGCAAGATAAGAATGTATTATCTGGACATATTTAATGTCAGAACATTGATTTGCATCTGCTTATAAACAAAAAAATCAATTTATTTATCATTATTTTGCAATATATACTTCAATATAATTATTAGGAAGTCTCTGAATAATATTTTTCTGTACTAGAAAATCAAAAATTAATATTTTTGAGCATGAAGCTAATATAGAACAGACCCAACACATGCTAGCTAACAAGGTGTCAGAAACATATGGTTTCATGCAGGCTGCCTACTACATGAGTCATGGATCTCCCAGATTCTGAGCGTTCCAGTGGATAGTTCTAGCAGCCACAAGCTTGTGAAGGAGCCTTCTAGCACTTCTGCAGTAGGGATGGTTGAGGTGCTGAGTGATGTTGAATTTAGCAGCATAGACAGGGAGTCCTTGGCATTCCTGTATTCTGCTACAACTGATAATGTGTTTACCTCAGCGCTTACTTTGTGCTTTTTGTTCTCCTGCTGACCCACACAGATGTCGGGTGGGTTTTGTTGTTTTGATTATTAGCAAGACTTCTGTTCGTACCTTTATAAAGACAAATAAACAGAGAACAGCCATATCCCACTTGGTGACATAAAACTCAACAGATTCCTAGCTCAGATATAGATGTTGAATCATTTCTCAAACTTAGTATCTTATATATCTGCTGGTAAAAATCAGGCAAATACAAAAGAGATAGTATTTTCAGCATTATTTTTGTCTTTCCTAACCACTGGCATTTGGAAAAAAAACCCCACTCAATCTTATTTAACCATAAAACCACAAGTCCTATGTGTCAAATTTCAAAATATGCTTCACAGTGGTGAGTTTCAAGCAGATAAAACAAAATCCTTACTAAGTTTAGATTGTGTTACTTTCTGAAAAGCTGTCTTCCGCTCTCACCTGTTCTTTGAGCATAGCGAGTAGGACTTCTATCCAGTGCCTAGGCCTGATGATCACCATTCTTGAAAAAGTGTGTGCACATCAGCCATTTTGGTTGGTATTATAAATTGTGCTAAACTGCAAACTGTTTGAAATTTAAACATTACTGCGTTCATGCTTATAGAGAAAAATTTGATTTTGTACATCTAGCCTGTCTTCAACTCAGTGAAAGATTTGTAGGGCTGTCAGGATTTGTCCTGGTTTTGTATCTACAAGATTCAGGGACAAATACACCATTAATTTCAGTTGGAACAGTTTCAAACCTACAATGCACCTTTAAAAATTGTTGCTTTTAGCTCATTTGCACAGATATCCCAAATAAGTGATATAGATAATGATACAACAGTAAAAAATTATGCAAAATTGCATTCAGTATTACATGTGGTCACATGGACCATCTAGGTATGATTCCTTTAAAAAAAGAATATTTTCAAATAAGGAAGCTCTGGTAATCTGATATTTCCCTAAAAAAAAACCAAAACCAAACCAAACAAAAAAATAAAGAAGCTGATGTCAAAGGAATAAAATAAAGGATCTGATCCTGCAATCAGAGTGTGTAAAAAAAACAGACCCTGCAGACAGCAGTCATAATAACTTCAGCTATCCAGAAGGCTGGTAACCACATGCGAATTGCCATCTTACACTTCCTTTGTCATAAAGGAAGAAATTAACATGGTTAGACAGTGCCTTTCTCTAGTCAGTTTTAGACTTCTGATTCGGGATTTATCATGTCCCTGGAGTACTAATTTGTCTCCATTTGCTACAAAAGGTGCCAACATTGGTAGGTCAAACTATCTGTCATATAGATATTTACATTTGGTCAAAGGAACTCCACCCCAGATTTCCAAAAGAATACTTGCATTTGAAGCTTAGGACACTCTAGTACTGAGAAAAGACAGATTCCTACTGTGTATTCAATCTCACCACTGACATTGTTTTGTATCCTTAAAGAGTATTAAAACTTTTTGACAGTTTTAATTAGTGTGTAGATAATTCCTGTTCTTTAAAATAAGCAGGGTCTAAATAATTAGTAAGCTATAAATAATTCAGGTAGAAGAAACATTGGAGGCCTTCTAAAGACCATAATCTATCAACAATTGGGAACATTAACATCAGGCATTCCAGCCATCTTTCTAATAAGAATATTAAATATGCAGCCAGATCCAAGAGATGAAAGTAGAGATCTGACCTCCATTCAGCAACATAAATAATTAATCCACCTGTCTATCTACCTATCATCAATCTACTAAACTCAATGCTTCAGCTTGTTCTGTAAGTTTTGTAGAAAGATGAGACTTGGGGAGTTAAAGAAGTTTGTAACTAGAACAATGCAGTTTGAACAACCTTTCTCAATTGCACTTGATCTCTTCAGCAGAGTCATAAATCATTTTTTCCTCGTACTTCAGCTGCTTTCCATTCTTAACTCGAGGCTATCAGGGTTGAAAATGTAGTTTGCTATCCTGAGTGTTTTGTTTGCTGTAGTGTTATATACAAATGCTTTTTTTTTTCTTTTTTTTTTGTTTCCATTGTCTCAGTGTTAGAAATAGCATTCAGCAAGAACAGCGCATTCCATGTAAGATCCTGCAATGCTATTCACAAACAGGACTAGTTAAAAAAAAAAAAATCTGATTTTTTGACATCTTTGAATAGGGAAAAATTCTTGTATCAAATCCACTGAAGTGGGTAGCCAGTTGCTATTTGGATGGTCATGGGAGCCTGTTGTAAAGGCCCTTTAAACATTATTTTCATCTGAATTATCTGAGACTTTCAAACTGCTCCAATGAATTTTTATAATCAAGATGTTTGATGGCCCTATGTGACCACTTGAGAAAATGCATGATGCTTCTTGTTGTAGTATCTTAATCTATTTACAAAACCTCTGTTGCCTGTCTTTGCTATATGCAAAGGACTGCTATGTGACCAAACCTGCATAAACAGAAACAGTTATTTTATATTATTTATATATCTTTTGGTCAATTCTTCATCAAGTCTCTGATACTGCCATATTTCCCCCCCAGGACGACGAACACAATCAAGTGCACAAATAGCATCTACCAACTAGTCTGTGCATAGCCTGGGAAATGTCTCTGACTGTCCAAAACTCCCACTTTCTTCAGCAATTAATCTAAATGCTTTGATGGACAGGGGATAGAAGTTTGGTCAATCATTTTGTTTCAAGTCAGCCTGCTCTTTCAAATCAGTTCTCTGTCTCATCTATGCAGAGACTAGACAGAGAGTTTCTAAGACCACTGTGAGTGCATAAAAGAATACCCTTCATACCCAGACAAACAACAGTTATAGCTGTAGGGCAAACTTGAATTTTGTCCTTATATCACTCTCATCACTTAAATTCCATGCCAACAGAAATACACAAATTACTTGAACAGATAAATGTGTAAAACACAGAGTCAAAAATACTGTTCAGGGCTACTTGAAAAGGGGAGTCTTTCAATGCTTTGCAATCCTTATTCCCCTTTCTGTCCTAGACAGAATAGATGAAGATCACAAAGCTCTGAAAATCATAAAGCCAGAAGTTTCTATTCAACCACATGCATTTATTACTATGCCAGTCCACTTTAGGAATTTATTTACATTTGTGTTTTAAAATGTGAAGGATAACTTTGTGCCTTTTAAAATATCTCTTAGTACTTACACATATTCTTAGAGGGCTGCTCAGCTATGGTCCTGTGCAGATTGCAGTAATACTTCCATTCCCATTATTACGGCCAACCTTTTCTAAATGTGAACAATTATTAAAAAAAACCCAACCAACCAAAAAGAAGCAGTCAGCTTTATCTCATTTGTATTAATTGTATTCTGTATTCCATTTGCTTTGTGTGTCATTAAATACATTTGGGAAAAGATTCATTTATGTTGTTCCTACACTTTTTTTTTTTAATTGTTTCTATTGGAGAACTAATTAAATATCCTAAAGTTCTCTCCTTTGAATGTAATTACCTTTTAATGAAATGTATACATATTTCTCACTATTACTGGTTAACCTCTAGCTACTTTTTCTATTTCTCTCGTTCCCACTTACTGCTGCAATTACCCTTTGCACTTAAATAATGCTATTAACATGGGAATTTTGACAAAGGCAAAAAAAGTTCACTGTAGCTTATACCCATTGAATAATCACAGGGTATTATTACCTTGATTTCAAGAAAAAGGTCTCAAATTTTTATACCTTGATATTTTGATGCCTGGTTTAAAACATTTTATCGTTATTTACCTGAGTATTTACGTGTCTTCTCTGGAAATACTAATTTAATAATGAGTCCAACAAAATGTCTTCAGACAGGAGGAATCTAGAAGGGTTTTCTAAGGTCGGGTTATCTGACTTTTTTACTGACTTGTTCCCCTTCAGTGCAAACAATCTTCTAAACTTACCATAACCAAACCTGGATAGTTGGATACTGTAAGATACATGATGTGGACACCACCTTAAATTGTTTCAGATTGCAAAATTTAACCAGCAACCCTCTGAAACTAACTGTCTTGAAAACACAGATTAATGTGTCTTGACTTTGGAAGTGAGTGTAAGACATTAGTTTCCTGACTGCTAGAACTTTCCTTCTGCTTCATGTAAGCACTGTCTAATGTGATTATGAAGTCTTGGGCCTAACAATGGAGATAAATTCTAGCTGTGATTTATTATAAAAAGTTTGATGGTATAATCTTTCTGCAGCTAGTTCTCTAAATCCTCAATAGAGACTTTGGGTGCAGGTTATCCTGTGAGATTGTTTGAAAGGCTGTGGGAAGCATGAACTACCTCATTTAATAATAAGATAATAATAACTTCATTCATCTCTAAAGATAATGGAACAGATTAATAATTGCTTTGATAATAATGGCTGGAAAACACGCTGGTTTTGAAAGGTAGTATGATGGCAAAAGTGAGCAGCATTTATTCACCTTCAGAGATACTTGATATCACAAAATGGAAAATCTGAGACTGGGCGGTATCATTCCCCACTAGAAATAAACTTTGCATTTCTAATTTGGATGAATACAACAGAGGAAGAAAAATCTCAGATTTTGCAGCAGTGATAGAGAATTATATTAATTCTTTATTTCTCATACTGTCAGACTGTTTAAAATTTAATAATCAGAAATGTAGATGAGTAGTTAAAGGCTATTATTCCTGATCATCAATGCTGAACAGCCAATAAAATATATTCTGAAGTTACTAAGAGATTATTTTCCGTCTTATGAAATAAATACTTGTTATTTCCCAGTCTATACTGAAACCAGTTCCAATCATTAAATAATCTTAATCAAAATGGTCTTAATCAGAATAATTTTGGGCAAGACTTTTTTTGCCAGGCTAAATGTCAAGACCAAAATCAAACTACTGAATCCTTCTATTTTCAATTGGATACGCAGTGGAGGATGAACATACACAAAATGCAGAAATCATGTTGAAAGTGTAAATTTATTCCAGGCTAACTTTCTAAATGTTTGAAATACATGAAATTAAAACTGAATCATCTCTTTTATGCATTTACAGCAGTACAGGTGTCAGTAGACTTACTGTTGTCAAGATCTGGAATTATTCTTACACTCTATACTTTTCTCTATTGACATTGACATTAAATGTGCATAGAGCATTCATAAAAGTTCTTTGTAGGGTTCTTTTCAGTGTAACTCTGATGTGAACTGAGGATATGGAATGTTACCTTGAAAGAAGTAGACATGTCCCCTACCTGTCTGTTTGTACAAGTTAAACACAAACGACATCAACTAAAATAAGGTAGAGAGCTATAGCTTAAAAGTCACCAAGAGCATGTTAAATTAAGGTGGTTTTGTCTATACATGAAGAGTAAATAAGTTTAGCACATCATTCTCCTGCTAATATGCAGCAAGTTATATGGCTGTTCACTTTCATTTTACTAGGGCCTGCACTATACATTGAACCAAAAGAGAAGGTGTTGCCAGTATTCGATAAACAATATTTTCTGAAAAATTACTTCCTCTTCAAAAGCTCTTCAGGAGTAAAATATACTGGTCATTTACTTTTATTGAAGCAGATCTCATTTGGGAATAAACATATGTGAGAATGATGGCTGAAGATAGGTAAGGCCTCTGTGCCTTCCTCTTTTAAAACCAAAGAAAACATCACTGATGAAAATTTTCATGCTCTGCCTCTCTAATTTGTACAGTTGGATGCATATAAGGCATATTTTCACTCCAGAGCACTGTGCTTATTTTGTGCTTTTTGTTCTCCTGCTGCCCCACACAGATGTCCAGTGGGTTTTATTGTTTTGATTATTGGAAAGGCTTCTATTTGTACCTTCATAGGGACAAATAAACAGAAAACAGCCATATCCCACTAAAGGACATAAAACCTGACAGATTCCTAGCTCAGATATCAATGTTGAATGGTTTCTGATAATCAGTAGATTATATATCTCCGGGTAAAAATCAGGCAATTACAAAAGATACGGTACTTTCAATATTATTTTTTTGAGTATTTGAGTAGTTTATTTGGAGTATTTTTGCTTCTTAATGGCAATATATTTATTTTCAATTTTCTCATATTTCTGCTGCCACTTACACATTTTCTCAGGGACAGCTCTTCTCAGCTTCAACAGTACTCAGCTCCCATTTCACAACCTGTCAAAAGGCTACTCAGGCAGAAAAAAAACAACCCATATGTAGTCTCTATAGACTGAAAATTAGCTTACTCATAGTTATGTCTCCTCATGGGAATTATCAATTCACTGATTGCTGAAAAGAGGGCCAGCAATAACTGGAGTCCTCCATGACCACTCGGAAAAAAAAAAAAAAGGTAATGCCAGTAGCCTCTACTTCATATGAGCTCAGTAAATTTTGTCTTTGTTCATACTAACTCACACTGATTATCACTTATCTTTTTAATCTAATTATTAATCCAGTAATCGAGTTCTTGAGTCCTGTGTTTTGAAGCCACAACACAGGATTACTTTCACTTAACTTTCAGCATTTACAATGTAGCTTTCCACATATGAGTTAGTTATCCTAAGCTTCCTTTTTACAGCAGACAGTTAATCACTTAGTGATATGATTCATCTGACCAATGTTAGACATCAGTTTTAGGATAAACCTACAGCTGCTCAGATTAATCCTATCTAATATGACTTTATCATAAAATGGTAAGAGTATTAGAGACTTAGAAATAAATGTAAATATTTCTATTTTTTTTTTTCTTCAAGCAGCCTTTGATGAAATACAGAAAATTAGAACTTTTAATGTCTTTTCTGACAGAATATGTTAATAACATAAAACTGCATAGATCAGATTCTCTGGGTTAATCAGGGTTCTCCATATGCTGTGGAATCCAGTGACTATTAAAGATTTTTAATTTCTGCTCAACTTATTCCTATTTATAGATATAAAAATTATTATTAAGAAGAATTTATTTCCTGGATTATTTTAAAGGACAGATTCAATACAGTGGAGTATAAAATAAAATTCAGTTATATTTAACCTTCCTTCTAAGTGGTTTGACTTGATGATCTGACCTTTTAATCAAGGATTTTATGATTCTGATGAGTTGATGTCTATGTTTCTTAAATATTAATGTCGACAATTTATAGAACTGGAGATTTTTTTCCACCAATGTCTTAAAATGGTAATTCTGATGCTCCAGTGAACTAACTATATTAATATGGTAGCAATATTTTCTTGTGATTCTGCACTAAATCTGAGATTTCTTTTAAGTAAAAAAACATATATCTCATGTTAACTCAATTTAAAGAAATGGAAGCAAAACATTAAATTGGTATTCAGCTAAACAGCAATGCAATTTGTGTAGGATTAGGTATCAATTGAAATCTGTTGTTATACAACACATGCACATTATGCAACCCTTGCTTTCTAACAGTAGTTGCCATAACTACTAAAATATTTTTCCTATAAGTTTCCTGATTCAGTTGTATACACAACAGTCAGAAATACTGTTATATGTGAGAAATTACAAGCTGCTACAAATGGTGCAAAAAACTACATGAAGGTAAAAAGCCATATTTTTTCAACGTGTGGTAAAGGAGGCATGGGTGTAGGTCAGCGAATACTATCACTTACTGAAGACTCACAAATACAAGGAGTTTTAAATAGATGTCCTGCCCACTCTTGCCAATCCATGCTAAAATTCAGACCATTGAATCTATTGTTTATCCATTGGGACATTAATGTCTAAAGACAATGGTTTTCCCCAACACTAGCTGTCTAATCGTCGGTTCATGTGTCGGTCTGTTCATGTGTCAGTCTGTTTGCAGCTGACAAAGACTTTTAGAGGTGACAAATTCAACCTCTTTTATTGTGCAATAATCTTTGAAAATTATGAACACAAGATCTCACCAATAAGTCCTAAAATTAAAAAGAAGTCTGCAGAGATCACTATTATTCACCTGTCTCCAGATGGGATGTGGAGAAACAGCTGACCTACATGTAAAACTCCAAAATAAATATCAAGGATGTGATTCTCTGGAAATCTGTATCCAATATAGAGTAAGGTGATTGGGAGAAGTGGACCTTAAGATGTATTTTTATCCAACATAATTGCTGTTGGGCTAATTTTTAGTGCTTGTTACCCACAATACTAGATTTTGTAGGCCCCCTGTTGAATATTCAGCTATTATTTCTGTATAAGGATACCAGGCATTCTGCCCAGTCCTTCAAATCTTATGAGATGTGTATAAAGGACATAACGCAGGTGCTGATCTTTTTTTCTATCTGTAAGTAGAAATGGTCTTGCTTAACTCTTCAAGATTCTTCCAGCTTTTCTTCAGCTTTCTGTGGAAAGTATAAAGCAAGAGACTCTGCAAGCAAAGAAAAACTTACCACATATTACTGATAAATGCATATATAAGAGAGAAAAGAGTGGTGTTTGTGCAGGAAGTATTAACAGCAGAATTTTTTAGCTTGCATATTTGAATTTGTAAATAAAAGTTTATAAATAGGACAACTTCAAAATAGAGCCTCCAAATAATTTGTCACATGGGGTAAAAATACCAGAGGAGAAAAAAAAGCCACACAAAGATGGAAAAAAAAAATTAAAACGTTTTAGATGCATTCATCAGGATTACCTACTCCATCATTTCTTCATTGCTACCACCCAGCATGTTCTTCTGAATCAAAAAATCCACACAACTTATCAATTATTCTTTTTTTAGTCAAGTATAAACTGCATAAATTCCCAAGGTCTGTAAGTTTTGTGTAGATATTGCACATTCAGTATTTTGGCAGTATGACTTCTGTGAGGGCTCTGCTACTTGTTGGCCAGAAGAGTCAAGGGTGCTAACATGGAAGCAGTTTACCCTGAATGTATTTTGGCTGAGGTACACAGTTTTCTTTATGCAAGGAATAGAACCCCAGCCAAAAATCTGGAGAGGTCACAAGAAACTTAGATAAATCTAACTTTCAGTTCTCATTCCATGGCAAAGAAGAAAATGCAACTTTACAAAAGTAATCTCTCACTGCTTCTTCCCTCACTGCAGCCTGTGGCTGCAAAATTCTGGGATAAAACTATTTTGAGTTAAAAGATTTTATTTTTTTCTTAAAATGTCAGCATGTTCTATATTTCTTCCTCCCAAAGAAGAGAGAAGTGGTTCTGTAGACTGAGTAAAATTTTATTTGAACATTCAGCAAAGTAAATGATTACTTTGGATAACATTTTATAGTGATAAGATGTAAGCTAATAGACTTGATTAGAACTGAGTCAGCAAATAGTTTTCCTTTTTCCTTTACAGACCTCGAGTACATAGAAATGGCTTTAAAATACTGAGAATGGACAGCAAAATGTGTCTATTTTTGCCAATGTGTAAAATTCCAAGTGAGGAAAAAGTCCATCCTGCCTTATAGGGTGAGTTGTTATAGTTATTTATAATGAGAGAAAATATTTTTTCAAAAATAACTTCTGTCTCACAAATAACAAAATATGTCTAAATTTGTGTGGCTACTCTCAAACTAACTCTGCCTTCTTTCCCCTCAAAAAAAGGGCAAAATATTTGTGCATCTGTTTGTATTTGAGGTGATTGCATTTGTGAGATAATTGAAAGCCTAATATTTTTCTTGCTAATGAGATCCAGTTATTTGAACTTTAGACTTAACACCAACCTCTTTTGTGTCATATTTTTTTTTATCTATATACACATTAGAAACCTTTACAAGTGAAATAAAAATTTGAATGCTTAGGAACCATACCCACTTTAGGAAAAAGGATCTTTCTTTATATATAGTTATTGTCTAAGATTCTGATCTAGACTGGACCCCCTCAATGCTTGCACTAATGTATTTTGTTCCACTGTATTTATTTTCAAAGATATATTCACTGCAGTTCCTAATGCAGTGTTTCATATCTTCTACAGTTTTCATGTATTTTAATGTCATATGCCACTTGTAATGTCTTTTCTTTCTCCCCACACAATTACCTTAGCAGTGAAGCAAGAACTGAAAAGAAAAGGTGTCTTCTAATCAGAGATGTTTTTCTCTCTACTGGACTGAAAAAAGTAGTATTAAAATTTATTGTGACTAAGGGAAACATTCCATTCTACATTATGCTATATCCAGAATAAATAAGATGAATTTAAATCAGCTGGAACAAGAACTTTGTATGTTGTTTGGTTGTTTCGCAGCAGGAAACAAAAATTTTGCATGCGGAACACACAGAAAGGAGGAAATTAACAAGGAGTTAGGCTGCGTTTTAGCTGCAGAATCTCTATACCATAATTTGAATAGAGATACCTTATTAAAAGAATTACAGGATCTCCACACACTTATAAAAAGTTATGAAACCTCTTGGTTTTGAGTATGGAATTTAGGGTCAAATTGTCATCCATGAATGATTGCTTTGGTTTCTTCATTTGCGTGCAATAGACATTTGACACAAATATTTGACATCACTTCAACTTATTGTTAAAATGGAATTCCAACATACAACTGCACATTTTAAAATTATTTTGCTTTTTCTTTCTTTTCATAAAATCAATGGTTAAAATTAAAAATGGAAAATCTCATCTCTCACATTAGATACTGATTTAGAGGAAAAAAAGTTATTTCGTCCATTTTTAGTAATTTCAGCAGATGATGAAAACCTTTTAACAAAGAAATCAGGTTAATGACATCCAAATACAGACACTAAAGCCCTGGCCACCTTTTATGACATCCAAATACAGAGCCTAAAGCCTTGGCCTCCTTATCATAGGTAAATTTTCATTTACCTATGTATTGTTTTCCACATGTTCACAAAGACTTTGCAAGTTACAAAAGAAAACGTCCAAAGGGAATAAAGGAAGGAATTAATAACTGGTCTGTCTGACTCAAAACATAAACAGGTATAAGATAGAAATACAATACTACCAGTAAAAAATTATTTTGTCTAGGCACTCTTAAGCTGTAAGTGTTATCAAATCTGCTAGAAAGGCCACATGTGTAGTGCTTATTGTGCTCTTAAGGCATGCTCTTATAAACAAACAGCTCAATTAACACAAACTCTTATTTGCTGTTCTAATTCCTGCTCAATAGCTACTGGTGGTTTTAACTGTCAGTTCAAAAAGTACTTCCCTGCTGTCACACAAAGAAAGGATGATCTCTTCAAACATAAAAGTTTGGAGAGATCTGCAAGATGTCTGCAAAGATCTGAAGATGTCTGCAAATGTTGCTGCTGTATTGTAAAGAGTTTCTTATTTGATTTTTTATAGTTCTAAAAAGGCTTGTTGCTATATTAGCTATTTTGGCCATTTTGGCAGAACCCAAATGATTGCATGATCTATGCCAACAGAAAACAAACTAAAAAAAAATATGTGAAAGTTAAGTCAGCAAGAATACACTTTTTTTTTTTTTTTAATCTACAGCTATTCCATGAAGCAGGCTTGGGAATGCTCCTGGGTGGAGACTAATTGGCAGAGAACAGCCCATATCTAAGATAGTATACTTTGCTTCCACACCATGATGTCTCTATGCAAAGGCCTATTGGTCCCTACCTTTTAAACACCGGAGTGTTCCTGAGAATTGTTCAGTGGAGTGATAGAGTGATAGTTGGCATAGGATAAATGTTTCTTAGGAAAAGGTCAAAACATACAGTTTATGTGCCTCAAAAAATAATTTCTTCAAGTGATATTAATTGTGTTTGTCAGTGAACATGTAAGACTTTTGTTTCGTGGACCCAACTGGTGTAGGTACGCTGACAGAAAATTTTAATGTAAACTCTGTTACATCTAATAGCAAAGACAGTACACAGAAAACCTACTTTGCAAAAACAAAGCTAAAACATTTTCACTGGAGAGATCATAAGCGTTAGTGCACCTTTTCTACAGATTTTTTTTAGACGTGTTTATTTCTCTCACCTACTATCAGAAGTTTTCAGACTAGCAGCATGGGGGGAAGCAGTGCGTGGCAGTACCAGTGATTACAAGAAAAGTGAAACAAGGCCAGGAACTAGCAGACAGTGTGAGATATTTCCTGCCAAGCAGAGAATTTTGCAAAGCAAACTTACGGCTGGCTTCCTACTTATCTAGCACCAGAGGATACCAATGACCAGGACTGATGCAAATTTCATGTATAAGCCTGGAATACGAAGTTAACATGGCAGTCAGTGCCCTGATAAAACAGAAGGGATGCCAAGGAGGGTGCTGGTTCATAGGAAAAAGCCTACAGTGGTGACTGTGCTCCGAGTTTCCAACAGATGACTGAGAAAGAAGGTACATCTAATCTGTATTCTATAAATTCTCCAGCTTTCCCAGTCCCTCAGCTATCCACTAATTTTCAGAGAAAAGTGAATATCACATCAAATCTGGAAGATATGTTCTCAGGTATGTAAGGATGTTTCAGAGTTTCAGCTAAAATAATTTGTAAAGGAGATGCATTCATAAACAAAAACACTTTTCCAATTCATGTTCTCTGTGAAATGAAAGAGGTTAAAAATGCATCCTTCTATTGGGTTTTCAAAAAAATTGATAAAATATCAAGCTTCTTGTCTTTACCAAACACAAGATTTTTCTAATTTATCTTAATTCAAAAAAGCATAACTATCTAATGCACATCTGTGCCTCTCAGGTGTCATGACAAACCTTTATATAAATAGTCTTTGATTTTAAAGAGCTTCCATAAAATCCTAGCAATATAAATATTTAATTATGCTTTATAAAACTTTCTTATATGTTGAAACCTGACAAACAAGGCAAAATATTGTGGCTACCTACTGATTTAAATATCCAAATATTTTCTATAGCAATCCCCTTATGACAGTTAGGTATGTGACCGAGGAGAGGAAATGAACTTGTGTGTTGGCAGCTCACAGCTGATGTACACCATTAAAGGTTACTGAATTTTGCAAAAAAAATTAAAAATACTATGTGCAAAGAAGGTCAGTGTTGGCCCTGCATCAGGACTAGGATAGTGCAAATATGTTTTATATTTTCTTTCTTTTCTGATTTATAGACCTAAGTCCAGAAAAATATTTTCATTAAAATGTGTTAATTTTTCTCTCCAAATGTAGATAAACCAGTGTATGAAACTTAGGCTATAATGTTCTGCTAACATTGTTTTTCTGTAAGCAGAAAGTTGCTACTTGAAACCATTCACACTTGTTCTGATTTGATCTTAAAAACAGGGTTACCTTTTTTTTCAGTGTTTACTGCTTCAATGTACATTAATGTTGAAGGAGGAACAAAAAAAAGATTACTATTCTGCTTATTCAGGTAGGATATAGGGTCACCTTGGAATAGGGCCAGTGACTTCTGTCAATTATCCCTGCTATTAATGCTAGTATTAGAGTGGCAATTATCATATAACATCCTATGAAATTATTCCATGAAAAAAATTTCTTCCAGTTTGATTACAGCCTGATTCTCCTGATAGAATTTTTTAAATAGTAAGCAAGGAAAAGAACTTTAAAACAAATAAAAAATTACCCCAAACCCCACAATATAATCTTCCTTCAATGAAGGAATACTAGAGGGATCTGTCCTTGAATGACTAAAACACAAAAATAAAGCTAAACCTTATGTATGATTATGTACCTTTGGTCATTGTTGTTTTATTCTATATTTTGGTCAGAGTACAATAATTGTCTAGGGCAGATGAAGGTGAAAACTTGATATGATATGAGTCTCTTAGAGTCTGAGTCTTCATTATTTACACTGAGGAATAAATTAAATTCAATTATACTGTAGATTTTAGATGGTTGCTCATTAGTCAAAATAAGAAATTTTTTTACAGGTATGTAGAACACAGGGCAGAAAACAAGAGTAAACAGTAATCAATTGTGCTTCCAAAATGAACATGTTATTACCTTACTAATCTATCAGGCTACATAAGCAAACAAGCCCTGGTAGAAAACCTGCATAGCAAGGCTTTTAACCAGAGAACATAATCTTTCCACAACCATTAGGACAGATGTACTGTTGCTGTGTGAAGTTGAGTGACAAATGATGTCTTCTGTGTTCACGTGTTGTTAATTCCATGATGAAGACCCAAGGAAACTTTTTAAGCTATAGCTGAAGTTAAAAAGTAACGGAGCTGAAGTCAGTGTGTCTGTATAAGGAAATGCTTCTGAGCCTATTCCTTCTCCAGATCATCACATCTGTAATTTAATCAAGGGTATAAAAAGATTTAGAAGGAATCAGTGACTGCTTAGAGCCTTGTTCAGTAGCTTGAGCAATTTTCAGTAGCTTTGGTGGTGCTGTTTGTACAAATACAGGGGCCAATTTTCCTTTATGCAAAATGATTCACAGTATATTTCTACACATCTATTTTGTGATGACATGAGATCTCTCTTGATAATATCATAGTTGAGCTCAGATGTAGATCCATACAGATATATGAATATTTGGTAACTGTTCCATTCCCTTGTGCTTATTGACTTCTGTAAGGATGCCAAAATCTAGAGACTATGGCTTAAAATGAAAAAAATCATACAAATCATACAAAAATTACACGTATAATAACAAAAAAGCAAACTCCCTTATTCCAGGTCTAAATAAGATATATAAAACAGCAATATTTAAAAAATTTGTTGCGCAAGCCCCAAATAAGCATTTCCCTAACATATACTGGTTATAAAAAGCTGATAGATGAAAAAGAGAAAAGTAGAAAACACAACTAAGGATTAACAAGCTCAGTCTTATCCGCTCACAAGGACTAGTGCATTAACTTCTGGTTAGCATATTTCAGAAAGATGTGGGACAGCACATGGGTTTCAAGTTGGATGAAGAAAAGCGATTGGAAAGACAAAATTTTATTTGTGATAAGCAAAACCAAAAAGGCCGATCTTTAAAGTATTTTAAAGGACAGATGAATATCAAAGGATGTGACAATGCACACAAAATAGCTAAGTGAAGACAATTCTGGTATTCCAGTCTATCTTTTTTACATTCTACAAGAAGAAAACAAAACTTAATAGCTGGCTAACAGCAAACTGCTCTTCTTAGAAGGAAAAAAGGCAGCTGCTTTCTTTACAACCTTCAGCTCAGCAAAACCCAGACACTGCAACCCAAGACTAATGTATTAAAGGTACACATGCAACTGTCCTATTTACCTAGAAACAACCCCTGGGAAATTTCTACCTATACTCCAATTGTGCAAGAGCACAGCAGGAGATTTGGTAAATATGTAAGTTGCTGAAGAGTGTTAATATGGCCCTGGTTCACTCTGCCTATCTTAAAGCAAGTATTTGAGGGAGTCAGGACTCTCAATAAGTATCCTAATCTGCTGTGTAACCAGTGATGAGACTTAGGTAAGTAAAATGTGCTGCTAATAGCTTCTGCTAAGACCACAGTTAGGTTTCTAAAGGAGCAAGTATATGAGCACAAGTTAAGCAAGTGTTTAAAAATGTAGTGTTTGTGAAGGTGCGTAGGCCTGTCAGCACAACTTTAACTAATGATTAAGAAGTAGTTGTATCGGTATTTTTATTGAAAAAAACAGTGTTTGCATGTATGTTTGTTTAAAGTCATGTAAATATTTTCCTCATTTGAAATTACCAATAATATATGTGCTTAAGAAAAGGCTAACACGCAAACAAGACCTACATATGATTCTTATGCCAATTCCACTGTCTTGCACACTATGTTAGGGTATTACAACAATTGTATTTTGAATTGTCTCTGGATATACTGATGGACTAAAGAAGCAAAGCTGAAAATGATGCTGTATGTCTTCCAATATTAACTGCTATTCACTGGGAGTTGCAATAATTTTAAGTATGTTTGCAAAGACTAAGGGCTTTTCTTACCCTTCTTTTTTTTTTTTTTAGTTCTTTTGTGGGATTTTTGGTGGTTTTTTGGTGGTTGGTTTTTTATTGTTGAGGTTTTTTGTTTGGTTGGTTGGTTTTGTTTGCTTTTGTTTTGTTGGTTGTTTTTTGGGGTTTTTTAACTACTAAGACATAGCCTGGAAATACTTCTGTTCTTTCTTTCTCAGTAAGCCATTTCTTTTCATAGGTGTTTTTTGCTATTTTGCTTTATCATCTCTGCATAACCTGGTATGCTTAGCAGGTCAAACATTTTTTGAGCTTACACTAACCAAAGTCTCATACTTAATCTTGATTTCAGTTAGCCAGGGGCCTTGAACTTTGCCTTGTCATGATCCATTCAGTCTCACTTTCATTCTTACCAGCTATTTAATCTGCTCAGCATTAAGTACCACAATAATATACCTCTCACTTCCTTTTCCTCATGTATCATTTCTCACTGTTGTCCTCATAGCAAGCCCTAAGATTTAAAATTTCACTTGGTTTAAAAATACTCTGAAGTCCTCAATTCTCGGCTCTCTTTTACTGAGCAGAAAGTTACTTAGAATAAATCCTGATTATAACAATATTTTGATTTAGATATTTCATTTTTAAAATTTATAGTGTTTTCTATAAACACAAGATTTGGAGCTGTAGGTTTTGCCTCATTTGCCCAATTGCATGAGAATAAGAAACATACTTTCTTCAGTCCAATATTTTTTTGATAAATAAGCACTTACCAGTTTAACAAACTGAATATTTCCCATGGAAACTTTCAATATGGCATTTCAGAAAATGAAGTGATTTCCATACTTAAAGACCATCAGAATACTTACAAAGGAAGTAAATAAAACTGCCAATAATTTTGAAATCAATTTTTGTGAAGGAGAGATAGGTGAAGGGGATTGTATTCTTGAAGAGACACCTTTGTTGTGTTTTCAGACTGCATTATATGCCCTGTGTGGAATTAATATTGAGAGGACTCATGAATGTTCTTATTTTGAAAGGTACCAAAGGAACTGTCTAGGTTGGCATGAAGAGCATCTCCTCAACAGTGGTGGAGAAAGTCTGAATCCTCTTTGGGGCTGCTACCAATACAACAATTTGAACAAAAAAGAAAAACCGGAACTGTTAGAGTTCCAAACAGCATAACCTGCCAGTTGACCAAAAGATATAGGACAAAAAGACCACAAAAAAAGATGGTTGTATATACATTATTAGCAGACAAGCACAGAGGGTAAGAATGTGATTTTTACTATTACACTATTTTTGAGTCTGGAAATTTAATAAAGGTTTTCCTCTATTAATGTTTGGGGCTTTTAAATGTCTTTTCTCAATCAGATCTTTGGCATTGTATTCTGTGAGCAATACAAAGAGAAAAGAGAAAAGAGAAAAGAGAAGCTACCATCATATTCTCTTGGGGCTTTATTCTATGTTTCATAGAATCATAGAATCATTAAGGTTGAAAATACCTAGAAGATCATCATATCCAACCATCAACATTGCACCACCACCATGTTCATCCCTAAACCATATCCTCAAGCGCCATATCCATGTTTTTGGAATGCTGCCAGGGATGGTGCTTCTACTGCTGCCCTGAACATTCTATTCCAAGGCTTTAAAACTCTTTCCTTGAAGACATTTTTCCTAAAATCCAAAGTAAAAATGTTCTGGTGCAGCTTGAGGCTGTTTCCTCTCATCATGCCACTTGGGAGAAGAGACTGACACCCACTTCACTACAGCATCCTTTCAGGAGTTGTAGAGGGTAATAAGGTCTCCCCTTAGCCTTCTTTTCTCCAGGCTTCTAGTAATAACTTTTTTTTTTCTTATAGATAAATGTGAATGATAAGTTGAAAGACTTTTACTTCACATTGATGCCAAAGACAGTAGAAGTAATGATACATCAATGATTACAGCCAAAAGTCTCTAGCAAATTCTTCCTTTGCATGCAAATGGCAATTGGAAGTGTTGCTGAGGCACTGGACAGTCCTTCACCTAGACTTTTAACAGCCTGTAGTAATGTCCATCCTCTTCCTGGGAAGCAGGACTTCAGCATGTGTAGTGGCTTGATTTATTAATATGTATGCTTAGGTTAGAGAAGATATTTATGTATAACAACATTGTATTTATCTAAATAGGGGTTAACTTATCACATCCAGCAGCATCTGTAGAATTTTATAAATATACCTTTATGTGACATACTTTTAATTTGAAAATGTGTGGTCCTGTGGGAGAAGCCACTCTGTCATGATCAGAATCAAAACACACAATAGCTTCTTTGCAGCTTCACTAGTTAAGTCAATTCTAAATTGCATTTGGGCTAAGTTCAATGTTCATAAAATGAATAATTGTTGTAGGATCACAGCCTCAAGTGATACACTGTGCTAGTATTAGTCAGAATTAGGTATACTGTGAGAAAAAATGGGCAAGTGTCCCCACAGTCCTCTGTCAATTCATCTCTGTCTTGACCTGCAAACCCAGTGATATTCCATTCCTGGCCTTCCCTTAAGTAAAGGCTGACAAATGCACCAAATTGTGACAGATTGTGTTTTTGATACATAATATGGACATTTTTTTCCCAAGGGACTGTATAATTATGAGTGTAAAGTAGAAATAAGACAAATTAACCAGAAACTAAAGCTTAAAAAGAAGGCTGAGATTTTAACAGGCACCTGAGGGAAAGCAAGACTTCAATAACATTAGCTGTTTTAAAGGCTGATATCCCCATCTCAGTACACCTGCAGGGATCAGAAGTTTAGGTAATGTTGCATAATGTTTATTTGGCATCAAATACAGTTTTGCTGTTTTACAAATGCTATGTCAATGATATTTTCTTGTTGTGTATAATTGAAAGAGAAAAACCCCTTGCAACAGAGTTAGAATAATAAAGTAAAAAGCAGACCTTTATTGGAAGCTTCCAGTTGTTCTGGTGGTGATGGCCGCACCCAGCACCAGATTACTACAATTTTATAAGCTTAATTAATTAGGATATATACCAGGTACATCCAACAGGAGATTCAGTTGCCCCAGTAACCTACCTCTGTGTCAGGCCCTTGGAGTTGGTTCAAGGGGTTCTGTGCCCCACTTCATATTACAAATTATAGATATTATTGTAAATCCCCTACCTTCTAAAACTTAGGGTAAAAGGAGTAAGAAAAGTACTGGATCTATGGCTAGGCATTACCAATCTACAAATGTACAAATGTATGAAAAAATAAATAAAAAGCTTGGGCATCATTCTCAGTATTTTAGCTGTTTACCTTGGTGCCCAAGTGTCTATGTACTTCTGCAGTATTTGCTTTTACATTTTTCACTGATTGTTTTTTTGGCGTCCATTAATAGAGGTTATGACCATCTTTTTTTGTGTTATTTACTTGTCCTTTGATTTCTTTCAATAACTTTAAGCTTCTTTCTCTTTCTTATTCTCATAGGTAACCCTCTTTGTCTTTACATTTCTTCTTTACATCACTCTCATTACTGATGTGCCATCAGTCCATGTTTTTCTCTCCTCATATACAGATATATCATTGTTGGCTTTTTTCTGCCATCTTCTAATCAGCTCTTCCCAGCATCTAGCCTTTTCCTCTTCACTTCTCTTAATTATTGCTATTACTGCAAAGGCCTTCACAATGTGATGGTCTCTCATTCTAGATTGCACTTGTTTATTTTTTTCAGCATGGAAACTACACAGAAATATCATGATATTCAAGGAGAAAAAGATATGGTTTGTTAAAATATTTTCTGGTCTATTTCAACTTAATCAGGCCGGAAGCAAGATTCTTTCTGTAAATACCATTCATCTGATGGGTTAGAAAGGGGATGAACTGCCATAATCCTATTAAGTAATTTATATTTCAGGGGCAGTGATACTTGAACATTAATGTGATAATGAAATAAAATATGATAGCTGAGTTATACCTGAGGATTGCTTATTAAAAAGTTCTATGCATCTAATGACTAATCATTAGTGAAGCAGACATACTTTCCACAGACTTTCATCAGTCTTCTGACTATAAAGGATAAAATGTGTGCATACCACATTCACAAAGTGCACCACAGCATAGCTGAAGGTTCTGGTCCCTTGCAGTAGGTGTCTGAGGCATCTTCAGTTAGCATAGCTCATCTGAAGGGATAACTATCTGGGTCTGGAAACTGGAAATCACTTCAGATTCCCATCATGTGTACTTCACTTATTCTGACATTTACATCTTCACCACCTCCAATGTGTTACTCAGACAGGGCGCTGGAAAAATTGAATATGGTCTATATCTGGCATGCAATTTGTAAAGAATAGGTAGAATGGCTCTGCAAGAGGTTTGAAATAAGCAAATAAATGAGGCAAGCAAATTTGGGGAAATGGGGAAAGAAATATTAATTTGCCCTTACGTGCATTTTACTTTATGCATCACAGTATGTATCAACCAGAGAAACAATATCTCAGACTGTTTTACTATTTAGGAAGAAAAACTAGAATATCTATGTAGATGCCTTCATGCAAAACCAATCATGACAGTGAGGTGAGGTTTAGAATTATTCAAATTTAAACTGTGTGGATGAAATTCAAGAAGAAAAGGTGAGCAGAATGTATGCTTGTGGAAATGCTGGAATGGCTTAGCAGATTTGAATACATATTTAAATAATAAGCCCACTCCAGTATGTAGGCAGAAATTTTGAAATGGCTCTTTTGACTAGGACAAAAGTTGAAAATATGTGAAATCAGGAAACTACAAATTTTGGTGAGGGGAGAAAATGGAAGGGAATAAAAATGCCAGTATTAATCATCCTGGTTCCTGGATAAACTCTCTGAGACCATTTCAGTCTGATTTGACCCTTACCACTGGCAATGATACTGCCTTTACTTAGGGATGCCTACAGGCAGATGTAAGAAGTGGAAGAAATGGAGTGACAAGGAAGAACAATACTATGCACAACAGGGCATAGGCAGAGCAGAAAACCAAAATAAGCAAGTCCTGTGCTTATCCTTGGATGCAAAGCACATTTTGATGGTACTCACTCAAGAGCTTATAGTTTCATAGGAATGCAGTTGCTGAAAAGCAGCCTTTATTTCTGCTGTAATATTATTCAAGATGCTTTTCTAGCATTTAAGATATAAGGAAATAATACCTAGGAAAAACTATTGCCCTTATAAAACTTAAAAATATAACAAAAATTCTCAGTGCAATATTTGCATTGAAAGTGCTGACATGATTCATGAAGGTAATTGTTGCTTATCTAGGATAGTAAATGCAAACCTAGATACTACTAAATTAGTCTTCTCAAGTAGGGAGCAAGCCAGACATATTCCAAGGAACTGACATTGAATTATTTCATTTCAGCTGAGGCAGAGATGATTCCTCAAATGGAGTAGCTATGTATGTTTTTCATCTTTACCCAGTTGCTTTTAGAATTTCTAAAGAAGATTCTCCATATACTTGCAAAGGCCATTCCATGGAAGAATGTAAGTCTCCTAATTCCAAGTCTTTTTGTAGTCTTCAGAAATTTACAAATGTATAAAATACACATTCAACTTTTTTTTAAGGTCTTCCCATTCAGAAAAGTGACTGTGTTTACATGACAAGAAAAAAAAATTACGAAAAATTCACTGAGGTGTGATATAAAAAACATCATCTGTACATTTCTCTGTCCAAAAATCTTATTTTTTCTCCATAATGATTTACTTGATGATACTATATTTCTGAAGAAAAGGAATTTTATAAAAATTTTTCTGTTATAGGCAGCACAATGGGTTATATTAGCTTTTTAAAATAAATTTGTGGAAACACAGCCTGCTTTATTTTTTCTTTCCCTTCACCTTTTTCCTAGGTATACTTTGATGTTGATGCCTAAACAGAGCAGAAGTACAGAAAAAGAAAAAAATACATTTCCAGCCAAAAAAATTCTGCATCTGCAATGAGAACCTTTAATTAAACAGAAAATGAAACAATTTCATGCAAACTAGACTCCTTTCTTTTGAGGGTTAAATCGAATCACCACAAGATGGCTCCCCAGCTTCTCCAAAGATTTTTTTTTTAATCATGCTACTCTCCAGTGAAGGCATTGATTATCTTATAGAAGTCTGGAGTACAGCTGAACAGACTGTGGATGAGTGCCTTGTCTAATAAAATAATAGCTATTTTTACATTAAAGCCCTGGAGATCTCTTTGAAAGGTAATTCTGCTACTTTAATTTCTGTACCCCATAAAAGGCTGTTATCTAGTTTGTGCCTCTGTTCTTTTTTTTTTTTCTAGCAGACAAAGATTGGCTCAGAGAATTCAAACTGATTTGGAGTTTAAGCCTCCTGATTTTAAAGGCTAAAGCAGCTTATGCTCCGAAGATTTCTAAGTTTCTAAAAGTATTAGGAATTTTAATTCTACAGATAATTTTTTTTAATTGCTATTTTTATTGGCCATTCTTTTTAAGAAGTAGGACTAAAATAAAGGGGTGTGAGCTATAGTATTAAGTTTCTAGTAGAGGTTCTTCCCAAAACAAACTGAAATCATACCAGAATAAATGCTATTCTCAAAGAAAATACAGGGTTTGGGGTATTTTTGTCAGTTTTAAAATCGAAAGAAAGTAAAAGTACTTCATCCAATCCAGTTAGCTGGAACAGCATGCATATTTTTTAGAATATCACTTCTGGGATAAATAGGTATTGTTTTGAATTTACTTGGATGATTTTATTGATACAGTCTTCCTAACAAAAAGCTGACAGACATAGGGACAAAAAAGGTAAAGAAACACCTTGGTGTATAAGGAGGCAGAAATATAACATCACAGAAGTAGTTGATAGCAGCAGAAATCTTTCTAGTTTGCATATAACAGAAACATTTTTTTTTATTTCCACATAGCAAGAATCTATTTTCTTTGGAAGAACCACACAGTAATCTTGAAAAGTCTGACACTGAAGCAGCAGGATAGACAGAATTTAGCACAGTCTCAGTGCTACAAACATAAAAAAAAAAAAATCACTTCTGCAAGGTCAGAAGTGCGAGTTATGTCCACTCTGTCTTTTAAACCTGTTTGTGAATCCTTTCTTAGGGTCAAAGTCACTGATCAATCACACTGTCTCTAAATTTGCACTCAGTCATAGGGTGACATTTACTGGTAAAATTTAATCTTTTTACTTGATGCAGAGAAAACACAAAATGGGAATGAGTTCCTTGTTCAGCTGTGGAAAGTTCACAAGCAGGAACTTACATTTACTAAAAAAAAGCTGCTTGTCTCAAGAAAAATAAATGGCAACATTCTCTAAAAACTAACTAAACTTTCTTTAAAGGCTGAGAGTGCAATTAGAAAATTGGGTGCCTCCAAGAAGTCTGATCCTGGATATAACTATTTTATAGATGTATTCATCACTGATTGAATCTACAACCTGTTCTTTATCCTGCTTTTAATACTTTCTGGTTTCTTTTACACAATGGCAAGTATCCAAGAACAAAACTCATCTTACTAAGGCAAGAAGCAACCCCTGTCAGCTGCAAATCTTATCCACACATTTTTTGGACTAAATCTACCTATGCTACTAAGTCTCATACAGTCTTTTCTTCCATTGACTATGAGCCATTTCTATGCCAATTAACTGCATAAATAAGTGTCCATAAAAATAGATGCATACACTAAACATCTGTAAGTGAGACAAGTTCTACCTGCTTCCATCTGGGAGAATGATAGGCAATGTTTCCAGTTACAATTAATGTGTAAGGATACAGAATGGCAGCTTGTTTTGGGACTGCAGAAACCAGTATACCCAACATGCCCCAACAGTATGAACAAGCTGGAGTGTGTCAGTCACAAGACATGGCAGAAATGGAAGTTCATGTATGGGGACATAAATGTAGCAATTCAGACTGAATTCTGCTCCATTTAGTGTGTTCAGATGACATGCTACCTTTAAACTTGTGAATGCAATTTTAAAATCTCAATTTCCTCTTGTTGTAGGTCAGAAAGAACATAGCAAAAGTAGATACATGTATTAAAAAAATTATTTGATCTTTCTGAATCTCAGCCCTAAATTACAAATGCAGAAGTAAATTGCAATTGGGGAAGTCATTGACTTACCAAGATATTGAAACCAAGACTGTGCTTTATTTCATCCTTAGCGTGGTCTGACAGTAAGAAATATTTCTTCAGCTGTGTTGAGAGTGCCAGTATTTCCTAACAATGTCACAGAGTAAATTTCTGCCTCAAGAGCACACAGTTTTAATGTATTCTGGGCTTTATTTATTTATTCACTTACTTACTTATTTTTGAAAGGGGTCATTTTTAATTTGATGCTAACACAGTAATATTAGCTTCCCATACCATTGATTTAACAGTCCCAGTTAATAAAATAGGTGTAATAGGACCAGTTATAGAACAACAAATCAGCTAATTAAAGAATGCTTGTGAAAGACGATGAGGACTGCCAGCTACCTTTCACTTGCATGTCATTATGGCAAAATGTCCTCCAGACACTGCAGTGAGATTAATCCCAAAAGGAAAATCTTACCTCAAATGAGTTGAGCCTTTTTTGTAAATATTGTCCTTCTGATGCAGATTTTACATATCTACTCTCTTGGACAGAAAAATAAACACTTACAATCACTTTTAAAGCACACAATATCACAGGAAGCATTAGTAATTCTTTTGAATTATTCATTAATCTTATTTATATATGTATGCTAGAACACCAATCTGTGGAGTAGGCCTAGTTTCTCAGAAAGGAGGTATGGAGCTGCTGTTTTGTTATAAATAGCAACAGACATTTCTGGAATAAGAACATTTCTTTACATTCCTTGAGTAAAATACTATCCCTACAGAAACCAAGGTAAGTTCTTTCAGTGAAATTATTTGCTACAATTTGACCTCTAATTTTTATAAGTCTTTGCACCTTTGTATGTAACAGTTCCTTTGCTGTGTTTCCGGCAATTTACACAAATGATAGTTATGAATGTAATTTACTCAATTTAGACAAATATTAATTCTTTCAGCTGTTAAAATATTAGCCAATTACAAGAAAAAAGAGGAGAAAAATTGCACTCTTGTCTAATCCATTCATAGGGATACACAGATGGGCTCTCAGTCACACATATCTACTTTTAATTTTGTCTGCAAATCGGTATGCCTTGAACAGCTTTATATATAACATAATTACATATATTTGTGTTTGCTCTATATCACTACAGAGACAGTTGACAAATAGAGCAGACTTCTGTATAAAATCAAAAATTGAAAATTATAGGTTTTCCTAAGACTGAATGACAATGTGATAGGAAAAAAAAAGGTTTTGAATATTTTAATGATGTGCATTTCAAAGCCACTCTTTACACATGATTTTAAAAAAAACAAAGTGAACATGTTGATCTTGATCAGAAGATTGCCAGTGGGTGAGAGACTGGACATGAGATTCAAATGTGTACTTGCAGCCCAGAAAGCCCAGTGGACCCTGGACTGTGTCAAAAGCAGCAGGGGGACTGAGAGGATTCTGCCCCTTTGCTCTGCTCAGCTGAGACCTCACCAGCATTCCTGCATCCAGCTCTGGGGTCCTCAACTCAAGAAGGGCATGATCCTGTTGGAGCAAATCAAGAGGAAGGCCACCAAGTTGATCAGAGAGATGCAGCACTCTCCTGTCAGGAAAGGTTAAATGAATAAGGATTTTTGAGCCTGGAGAAGAGAAGGCTTTGGGGTGACCTAATTGTGGCCTTTCAGCAACTGAAGGGAAACTATAAGAAAGATATTGAGGAATTTTTTACAAGGGCCAGTGAGGAGGAATAGAATGTAAGAGAATAGTGCAGAAGGTAGTCTCACACCTGAGGACTTACAGCTGTACTAATCATCAAAGATTAGGAGCAGGCCTATCCTTAATAGGCCACAGCTGTGTCCAATAAGAAGAAGAGTGCTACAAAAGAGTGGGTTAGTTGGTTGAGGAGAGAGTTGGAGTTTCTTGGCTGTGATTTTTACAATAAGGTGGCAACAGGCAGGTAGTGATAGGTGAAAGGGAAAATGGCTTTGAACTGATAGAGAGTGGATTTAGGCAAGATATTAGCAAAAAATTCTTTACTGTGAGGATGGTGAGGCACTGGAACAGGTTGCAAAGAAAATTTGTGGATGCTCTATCCCTGGAAGTGTTCAAGGCCAGGTTGGATGCAGCTCCGAGCAACCTGATCCAATGGTCACATCCCTGCCCACAGCAAGGGTCTTGGAATGAGGTGACCTTCAATGTGCCTTCCAACCCAAACTATTCTGTAAATCCATGATGTAGCATTAAATAATGCTTCAAAATGGACAGCAATTAAAATTCTAAAGTCCTTGTGGATTGTTCTGGTTCAGAACTGGAGTGAGTTGCTCAAGTTTATCCATGAAAGATTTTAAACTCATTTCAGTGAAGCTGAGATCAGAAATGGAGTAACACTTGAATGCAATATTTAATCAGAGCAAAATGACAGCCATGTTTTGTTTCAAGCATCTTTAACTCATTCAATGTGTTCTACCACAAATAAATTTACAGAATTGAAAAAGCTCTTCAAACAAATAAATTTTACTATTAATCAAAAAACAAAAGTCAACCTATTTCTCTTACATGTATATTTATAGATTTAATTGGAACCATATTTTTATTTTCTTTTGTGAAAGCTGGAAATAAAAAAATGTTACTGCCTAATTTTTAGTGCACAATGCTAGATTTCAGTCACTAAGTCTTGTGCAACTACTTGCTTTCTGGAAGAAAGAAAAAGTTTCTTTATAAGGCCATGGTGGACACTTTCTGTGCCTTTTTGGTTTGAGTTTTTTTGGTGTGTTTCTTTAAAACTTAATTCTAAACAGAAACATGCCCCAGATTAATGTATTTTATATAGTATTAAGTGAAAACTAATAACTCCATAATAAGTATTTCTAAATGTTTATTAATGTTAATAAACTCTCCAGAGTATCACAGTGAAAAAAAAAAATCCTCATTCTCTTCAAGTAATTCATGAACAAATTAGCCATTATAGAATAGAATTCAAACTGGTTTTCTCTTTCTGCTCAGAGTGGAATTCTTTTAGGTTTAGTCACTAAGTTGAACAGGAGTTCCTGGGACTCGGCTATTACTTTTTTCCTGTTTCCATAGAAACCCCTGTCAGCAAGATGAATACGGAAAATGGTACTTTGAAATAATCTCCATTTTGAACATAAAAGCAAAACATGGTGGTGTAAAGCAGCAATTATGTTAAAGCACCTTATCCCATTTTCCGTCAGTAGAACAGCAGTTTCCATGAAAATGGGAATATGAGTAGTAACAAGCAGCAAGACAGCCAAACTTCTGAAATGTTGTGATTCAAATTCATGGGGGAAGACTTGGCTCCCCAGGCTTTCTAAAAGATAAAATCAAAAAATTTCCTAAAGTTTCAGAACTCTTGCTATTTCGTGTTATGGCACAGTTGCTGTAGTGAGGAAATTTGATTATTTTTTTGAATATTCATAAATTTACTGTAACGCTATCTCCTCTTTTTGATGCATTCTGTGTGTGACTAGCACAAAAAATAAATGCATGTGAATCTGCCTTATATGGTGCATTCAAATATTTTGGTTTTTAAAATTATTGGAAAAATAATGATAGGGGAAAAAAGACTAATCATTTGATGCCTGCACTTTTTTTTTAATTAGAAACTATTTGGATCCATAAAATTATTACAATTTGTTCATTCTCTCTGAGGATAATGTAAATAATGACAGTTGATGGCCAAGAAGATCACTGTTGTGGTGTGCTACACTTCTGAAACAGTCCTAAGTAGAAATTATATCTTTGTACTACAGAAGTAGATCTACATCCAAAAGATGATATGTTCTTTCATACTTATCATGCTTATCATTTTCTGCTTACAGTTTTTGAACAATATGGTATGTAGAGCTTACATGGATTTTGCACATCATGTCATACTATCTAGCATTTGTTAATATACTCATGAGAAAATATACTGAGTACTTTAATGTAGTCTACATACCTGGTTGTGAATTTAATGAACTCTAGCCAATAGAATGTTGAAATCATATTTTTTCATTTGTCCACAACAGGCTTAGTAGTGTCAAGTTTTGTATCTTTCCATGGGATATTCTCCAGGAACAGTGCTTTTGAAAACAATCTTTACAATGGTTTATGTTCTAAATTAATAGATTACTCTGAGTTTTGTGACAGAAATAAAATCAAAATCAGATCAGGACCCTGTCTTATTTATAGTTATATCAGTTTCAGGCTATCTTTTATAAGAAAAATGGAAAGCTCAGTGGACTCCAAATTTACTTTTACATTGCTGAAAGCAATAGATTTCTATATTTTTGTCATCTTTATCTTTATTTTTTTATGTCATATTTTTATGTCAGGCCTTTGAAATATTATGTGAACATGTTATGCTATAAAAAAGCTGTAGACTAATATTTAAGTTTGTTTTCTTTTGATTATAAGCTTGGAGGGATTCTATTCTGTCTTTTGGCAAAAGGGAGACCATAAAAGATACTTGTTTGCAACTACAGTCTGAGGTATTTGATGACCACAAAAGGACATGGATCAAAATATAATAGACTTTCAATCCTTTTCTTCCCACAGGAGTCTACAAGTGGTCAAAACCCCACAGCATTTTAAGAAATACGTTAGAACAGACTTTTCTTTGATGATTTGAAATTTCACTGTTATTTACTCATCAGACTCTTCATCAGGATCACCATTTAAGTATGGTAAGACAAGTTTCCCAACAAGCAAAAAAACCCCACTCTTGGGCTGTAACTAATTTGTTGGATTTAAAAAACCCAGCAGTTCCTAGCAAGCACAATTATCTTAAATGAGAACAAAGTGGACACATTGTCCTAATGTCTAGTACAGTGACATGGTGAAACTGATGAAAGCTAAGCTAAGTATAGGAAAATGACCCCAAGGGGGCTTTTTGGTTTAAAGAATTGCTTTATATCCCAAATAATATCTTACATATTCTTAAATAAATTAAACAAATTGTATCACATTTATGAATGAAAAGTTTGATTTTCGTTATTTTAAATAAGAGGAGCCTTTATATAAGAAATATTCAATTCTAGTTTACTTACAGAAAAGCCAGTGAAGCAGATGGTATGACTAGGTAGTATGAATGACTATTCATCAGTAAAAGCAAAACATGACTGAATAAGCACAAATAAAACAAATAGACTATCAGACACAGATACACAGAAACAATCTCCAAATTTTTTCTCTAGCCTGTGGGATTTACACAGACCTATCTAACTAAAAGAAAGACATGATGGTTCATGCTGTTCAGTTTACAAGCCCAGAAATATTGCATTGCTTATTAGAGAAGCTCTTAAACTATCAGCACCCTTGCTGAGAAAAAGATTTATGACTAACCTTTCCTAGGTCACTGACAATAAGACTGGAAAATGTTTTTTAGAGAAAAAGCAGTCAGGTGGCTCAACATGAAATTAGATATGTTGCCAGACTCAGCAGGTAGCAGATAATATGATTGAAATTCAGGATACCTATAAATAGAAAATAGTGCCTTGCATGCAGTCTGGGTCATGGGGAAGACGTTTTATCCTGTAATATTTCAGTGTCCTGCATTTTTTAAAGCGTCACGCACATTATTTTTTATCCCCTAAAGCACAGAGGCTGTTTCAGTGCCCAGCATTTCTAGTCACAGTGTTTCAAGTGTGCTTTGTTGGAATAATTAGTCTTGTTCCCTGTATCAGTGTTGAATAGTGATTGTACACTTACTGTATTTCTGTTAAAACAAAGATCTGTTGATGCTTTGCAGCCTGATGTAGCAGCAGGTGTCCCTGGCCATGGCAGGGAAGCTGGAACTAGATGATCTTTAAAGTCCCTTTCAACCCAAAACATTCTCTAACTACATGATTTTTGCAGAAGGAATCTATAAACCAGCACTACAACATCCCCAAAGTAAAGGAGAGCTTGACTGGATTAAAGTCAGGGTTGTGGAAGCTTCCTGTCCTTGTGAGTATGCAAGACATTGGAATGAAAATTTTGAGAATGCTGTAATCACTAAAATGACCAGAGAAGGAGAGAGGAAAGATGTACCAAATGAAAACTGTTCTTGCATTTTATATTTTCTCATTACATGACCATTACTGCATGGAAGTGGATAGTGATCTAAACAGAGATTTAAATGGAGCTCTGGAATAAAATATTTACATTGTTAATGGCAACCATAGGATATGTGTTCCAAATTATCAGGCCTGCTAGCACTGATTGTGGCTACGTGAAATGAAAATATTTAGGCTGAGAACAATATGGAGAGTAAGATGTGATTTCTGTGTGTACAACTTGTTCAGAATTTTTTCTTGCAGCAAGTGTGGAAATCGCTGCCACGTGAACTACATCCTGTAAGTTAAACATGCTCAAAACTACTCTCTGACACCCAATTTAGTGCAGATTGTCACACATGCACTGCTTTAAACTCTTACTCTCTGGAAATGTTATTAGTCCATATTAAATTCCTTGGTAGAAATTATCTTTTACTTACAAGCCACCTGTACTAAGAAAATGCTAGCCAAGATTCAAACTAAGACAGAAATATTCAGAGAGTTAACAATTTATCAGGACTGTAGAGAACAGACTTTGTGAAAGCAGCACCTGGAAAATGAGATCATCTGATCAAACACAGGCATCTGTGGTTCAGATCTCTCCATCTGAGCTAGATGTTTAGACTGTCTTTATAATCAGTGGAGAGAAACAGCCTCATCTAGGGGAATGATTCACTTCATCATAAAGCAGACACTTAACATTTTCAGATTAGTTGTTTCGTGCAAGCGCCTATTTTTCTCTCTTCACCATAAAAAAAAATCCAGGAAGACAAATATACATGTCTCTTTTGTAAATATTTACAGATGAAACAAATGAATTCCAGACTAAATGCATGAAATGTGCTGACTGAATCTCTGTCGTTATGCCTCCGCAGATCTATCCGTGATTTAAATTCAGATCTTGTAAAGCTCAGACTAATAGAGGACAAGAATTGATTTCCATGCATCTGTGGAAGAAGTTATTTCATAGATCCCTCTTGGTTTAATATCCACGATAAGTCTATGAACTTTTGATTCTGGAAAACCAGTATTTAACTGTACGTCTATTTTAAAGAACCTGTTTATTGCCATTTTAGAGGCTTATTTTCAGCTGTTGACTTTTATTTTTTCATAAATAATTAAGGAATGGAAAATAGATGCAGTAAGACTAATTTTCTATTCATGGAGAAAGAAGAAAGGAATCAAACACCTTACAGCCCCTGTAATTTTAGAATCAAAGCACAGAGGCAAGAAGATAGTTTTCATGCAAGAGTGTCTTTTCAAACTGTCCAAGGTTATGCTTGTTACAAGCATAAAACAGCCCAAAATATACACATTAAAGCTGAAGTCACCCATAAATCAATATTTCCTTAAGTGAATAGTGGTTGCAGGAATGAACTGTGAATGGGTCAGACAGACATGACAATGAGTCCATCATGCCCTAAATCACTCTAAATTAATCAATAAATAATACATTTCTGTTATTGAAAAGAAGAAAAAAAGAACCACAATAGCACTTTGATAATAATTTTGTGGTTTAACTACTAAATGAAGCAATTGATTCCTCATTCTTCCAAAAGTTTCCAGTGAAATGATTGAGGGGTTGTTTTCAAGCAGAGTTTTTGTCACTCTGTCCAAAACGAATAAAATTTATTAATAATTTTATTTTTATTTGTCAACAGAAATGATAATCTGATATTTTGGTATGAATGCATAGATAAACTTGCACTAGAATATACCTTGTAAATTGCAAAAATTAAATATAGGACAAAATTAAAATAGTCCAAATTGTGTTCTTAGTTCAACTTTCTACAGGACTTCCTTATCTCTTACTTGTCTCAAAATGAAAGATCAGATAAGGATGAGGACAAGTTTGGATTGAAGCCATGGCTGAAATATCTAAAGACAAATTCTAGATTTAGATATTTAGTTTGCAATTTTTGTGATCTCCCCAAACACATAGTCACCTATTTAAATATAAGGAGCTATGGAAATCTAGTGTTTTTGAAGTTGAGATAATGTAAATTCTTTTTCCTGATCAGGATGCTTCCCTAAGTCACAGTGATATTGCAGGTTAAAGACTCCATTTTAATTTACTCACAAAGAAGGCTGTGTTTTTGGTTCAATGTGTTTAAAGCACACTTCTTTCAGATATTTGATATCATATTTCCCATATCTTCAACTTCCAATTTCCTATTTAATGATAAATGTGTGTAAGATATACATGTTTAAATATATGAAATACTGATACATAAATACATAAAACAGGAAACAGTAATTCACATTTCTTTCAGATTTTCACATTGTATAGGAAGACTTGTCCTCTTTCTGAGGTTTTTTTTTTAATAAATACTGTTGGTTGTAAACATGACAAAAGAAATGTTATCTTAGGGAATGTTAATGATGACTCATCTACTAAAAACTCCTGTAAAGAGATTGGAGACATTACACATTCTCGTTCACTGAAGTTTAGCAGGATGAGCTGCACTTCTAATAAATGCATGACATATAATCAACTGACATACAAATTGTGCAGGAACTTTCAGTTTTTCTTCATTTTTCACTGACTTTGGATGGACTTCTGTGCCTAACAATTATCTCTTCACTCACATTTGCTTGGATAAGGATTTCAGAACAAAATTTCAGAATAAAATTTCAGGACCTAGGTTTGTTTGCATATTAGCAAACATGATGGAAGTCAATTTCTTTCACTCTTCTCTAAGTTACCTAAAAGTTTTCCAGTCTGAATGAGGAAAATTTTATGCCAAAGAACTACTACTTCTTTTCCTTTCACACTTCAGTAACGGTTATACAGTTTATTATAGTAATTTGAGTGCCTCACATATAACAAGCATAGAGTTCTCCCAATTACTTCTCACATATGGATTGAAAAAGATAAAGAAACAAGAAATATTCTCTCATAATAGAAGTTAGTCCGGATTAGATGGCCTTAGATAAATCTCACAATCAAGCAATTATTTTATTTACTGGGAAAAAAATTGCATTTAGGTTTTTAGTCACCCATGCAGGGAAGGAAGGGGAAATCTGCAATTTTCATTGATATATACATAAATTATACTTGTTCTATTTGTATAACAGGAGTTACATTTGTGGGAATCATATTAATTGCACTGGGATTTTAAAGGTAAAATATTTCACTTTACCAACATAGTAGTAGTAACTTTCCAAGTTTATGAGTATATATTAATATTTTATAAGAATGTAAATAAACCTCCTCCCACATGACCTGCTATTCAAAAAATTGACATTCAGCCAATCAGAAATTCTGTAAGTAAAGACTAAGCAGAGCCGGATGGCTTTCCACGCATTTTTAAACAAGTAGCTAATCTCTTAGTTTTGCAAAATTTTGCATTATAAGCATAATGCCAAAAATAATGATGTGCCATCTCAGACCTTAACTGTCCTTATTCCACTAGCAAAGCAAGACCTTTGCATATTGCAGTAGGCATACAAGATTCAGATAAGGATGGAGGAGATATGTAAACGTTGGGGAATTTCTAGGTTGCATCAGATGTATTTTAGTTTTTCCCTTAAAGTCAGAGAGAATTACCACATATGTGTCTTCTAAGTCTCCCTGAACTTTCCCTTAGAAGAAGCTCATCAGAAAATTTAGCATTTGGACTTATTTTCATTTTCTTCCCAGGGGTGTGGTATTCGTTTTCTCTCAGTAAAACAGTACCTAATTTGTAAAAGAAAACTGACATATCGCAAAAAGTCTATGTGACAAATATGAAATCATGCTTTAATAATATAATATTAACAGAGGCATCTATCTTAGCACTTAATTTACTCCCATCATTCCAGTATCTGAAGTTAGGACTTTTGTGTATGTTTCTTTTTATCATAATCTACTCTAAACAAGTACAAATTATTTTTATAAATGTTAGTACTTTTCCAAAAGAAGCTGTGTTTTTGGAATATGTAATTGAATCACCACTTTAAGAAATCTCGTAGTATTGCCTAATATCATACTTCTAATCATATTCTAACTTTAAACAGTTAAATTTCAGTTTTAAGGTCTTTTACAGGTAAATTCAGATGCAGATGTTTGCTTGCTTTTTTACTTTTTTGATTGTGAATTGGCTAGAAGGTTTTCAAATTCAATATTTTTCCAAAAGCCTCTTCTATTATATTTTAAGTGAAGAATTCTTAAGTTCAATTATTATCATCAACCACTGGAGGTGCAAGTACACAGAAAAGATACAACAACGAAACAGAGATCAGATGATTTAATTTGGCTTTGTGTTTATAAAATATAAATAAAAGTGTGCAGTGAAGCTACATTGATTTAAGCTGGTAGTAGAGGAAGTGTGACTTAGCAAATAGCCATGTTAAATGAAAATTCAGTTACATAACTAGAGCACTACAGAGCTAGACATCTAGGTGTTACTGTAGCCAATTTAAAAATTTAAAAGGAGCTTTCAGACATTAGTTCTATATTTGTTAACTTTGGGAAAAGCCCTTCCTTTTTCCTAAAAGAAAGTATTATGTATTGTTACTATTTTAGTGTAGCCTTTATCACATTAATGAATTTCTGGTGTCATTTTTGTTATCCCTGTCAGTCTTCTTTTCATTCCCTGGTTTTATCGGGTAACATTCTATTTTTAATGACTGAGTTTTTATATGTTCCTGTCCTCTGAGAACAAAAATGACAAGATAATTACAGAGAGAAGATGCTCAGGCTATGTCTAAGCTGTTAAGCAAAAAGAGGACAGAAAGTGAAATAACCCAGTCTGCAGCTGAGACAGATGTTTGTTACAGCAAATTTTTGCTAGAACCTGACTGTGTTGGAAAGAGAGTACCATTTGCCAGACAGGGTTACATTCTTAAGAACAGTCCCCAAGATGGTCAAACAGACAGCCTTCAAAAAACTAAAAACCAAACCAAACTGAAAAAAAAAAACCAAAACAAAAAAAAATCCCCCCAAAATTATATTGATGGGAAAGTTGCTTGATAATTTCCTCCAAGATGAAATATTTCAGTATTATTTCTGGCAGATTAGAAAATAAATACTTCAATATGCAAAATGGGCACTGAGATTTTGTGGTAAAAAGGATTATTTACTTTCTGTGTAATAAATATTAATGTTTAGACACAATGAAAATCAAAATTCTATAGCTGTTTGAAATACAGATAAGACCTGAAGAGTTGTATCACAGCCAAGAAGTAATTTCTGTCTAGTATTGTTTGTAAGCATTTTAGTGAGAAATATACATTAAGTATAATTGTCCTACTTTTTTTCATCTTAACTGATGTACTTTTTCTGTATAATTTTTGACATTTTTCTTAGTTGCAATATTTTTATACTTTTTGAGGAAAATGACCCAGTTTTGTAACAATATGCTTGCAAAGCCTGAACAGTGTGAAGAATAATATTTCATGTGCAAATGTGGATGTTTTGATTTCATTGTTTTTTTAAGAGGGATATGTCTTTGGTTTATGGTTCCTGCAGCTTAGGTTCATTTTACCATGGTCTTTCTTTGACAGTCTAGAAGAGCTTAGTGAAAAACTATAACAGAGGAAGTGTTGATGTTTTGGGTTTTTTCTGTCCTTCCTCTTTTCTCTATTTGATTTTGCTAAATCAAAAATATTTGTGGTTTTAATTCTGGAAGTTTTGAATTTTTTTTTTTGGTAGGTTAAATATTGCTTGATTTGCTCTGCCTAATCAACTTTTGGGCTTGGTGGGGGGGGGGAGGGGGGAGAATTTTCTTTTTAGCTATAGAAATGCTTTATAAAATGTGGAGATCAAAGACTGCAAGGAAACTGAAAACTAGTCTGTTTCATCACATTATGACTTCTACATCTGAAAGTCTGGCTTCTTAGGAAACAGCTTGTTTTAACTTTTTCTTCTGAGTGGAAGATTGTGCTGGTTTGAACATTAGATGGAAATTAAACTCCAAATAAGCTACTCCCCTGCCTCCTGCCCTTTATTGTAAGGGAGTGACAGCAGCAGAGAATATGGGCTGAGAAAATAATTTTCTGAAAACATAAAGCAATGGAAGAAGATGGACACAATAACAGCAATATTAAAAGTAAAGAGAGGGTATTTCATTCACAAAAAGGTGTTCTCCACCAATGAGGAGCAAAAAGAAGATGGTGGATGCTCCCCCTAAGTTGTGTCCATGCGACTTCTCCAGACAAAAAGCAATATGGCAACTCTTCCCATACTCCACACCAAATGGCCACTGGGAGCAATGACAAGGTGCTGGGGGAGCTCTTCAACGAATGCTTCCCAGATCTCCACCCAAAGCCCAAAAAAATTACAACCAATGACGAAGAGCCTCCCTGAAAGCTCAGTCATCTCAGTCAGGTCGTGTTGCTGGTCCACTGGGGCTCATTTCTGGGCAGTTGCCTATGCTGCCCTTTCCCCTGCCCTCTTGTGTTGGAGATGGGTTCTATCACTGTCTCTTTTCCAACCATTCCCCCATGATCCTTTCAGCTCAGCTTGGCTGGACCAGGCTCAGCTTCACTCCTGTCCCCTGGGCTTTTGTCACCTCTCATGGGCTAGGGGCTGGCCCTTTCCCCACAGCAGCCCCCATGCCAGTGCTGTTGGTTCAGCACTACTACTGATTCCCATTTTGCCACTGCCCTTTCAGCACTATGTCCTGTAGCTGCATTCCAGAGAAAATGGGAGGAGGTGGGGTTTGGGTACAGCTCTGCAGAGGCTGATGCCAACCCCTTCCTGCTGTAGAGAAGGGAGGCTGCACTTCTGGTTGGGCATCCAACTTTTCCTCTCAGAACCACATCCCTCAGCAGTTATGTGCACAGCATAGAATAATAACCTGGCCACAAGCTCCTCCCCACCTCTTCCATCAGGACAAAGATCTACATGAGAGTCAAAATCACCTTCCCCTCCCATGGAGAGGGAAATGATGATGAATTCTGATGTTTTATGTGGATGTTGCATTAGCATGAGGCATTAAGTGATATATGGTTCACTAGGTTCAACCTGTAAGTATAAATATCTCAGTCACAACTCTCAGATAATGAGATTATGTAATTGAGTGACAATGTTAATATGTTGTGTCAACCCTCTGAAATTATTCTGTGGGAGTTAAAAGTTTCCAGGAGTTCATACCATAGCTTTCTGTGATGACTGTTCCTGCAGCTGTTAGATTCCAAGTAAAATCAATTTTTTTCACTTAATAAAGAGCATATATCCCATATCAAAACTTGGGGTTTTTTTAGATGATGTGACTGGTTACTACCTGAAGTGGCCTCTAGATGGATATTACTGTTGTATCTATTCCTATCTCTTATGGAATGAAAAAAAATTTGATACAACATAGGACATAGCTGGGTGGGTGTTTCTTCTAAAGACAATAGAAAAAAGGTAATTAGCAATGTCTGAAGGAAAAGCATCAGTGGGAACAATTTTCATCTTGACTGGAGCACCTTTTACTGGAGCTGATTGCACAGCAGCATGTGGGCAGGTGCACACTGCCTACCTCCTTCTACTTCATGGATGATATTCCATGAGGTAAAGAAGAGACTGAAATGAAACTTCTGAAGTGGTGAAAAAATTAATTATTCCTAAACAACAATATTTTAAATGTGCAAGTTTATAATTCATAAAATCTTGCTAAATGAAGCCAAAATATATTTATGAATGTGAGTTTGTTTTGTGAAGTATTTTCAATGACTGTGAGAAATTAAAATATTATTCATATTATTTGGAAAAATATAACAAAGAAGAAAAGGACAATATAAGGGAAAATAATTTATCTTAGAGGAGGAAATACAAGTGTTATAGAGGATTAGACAAATTATTTAATGAGAGAACAAGTAGCTTGTCATCAATTCTTTCATGAGACTCCAGTATCAAATTGTTTCTTTTGTGGTTGTCAGCTTCAACAGATTTTCCAATTCAAATATATTTTGAAATAAACTAATCTTCTTGATTATTTCAAAATGAAATGTTATTTCTCTGTTCCAAGAAATAGTGACGGTGCAATTCAGCTCCATGTTTTAGGCACTTAGTGGGGGATTTTACTTTTTTTTTCCTTAATTTAAAGATCTACCCTTGAGCTTCTAATACTTCTTCATAATGTCTATAACAAGCTCTAGAGAACACCTCTGCCCTTCTGAAACAATTCTGGAAGCCAGGTGAAATCTACTAAGAAATCTCAAATGCCACAGAGCACCATCTGTACTCAACTTAATTGAGGCCCTGAATTAAATGTACATACATAAAAATAGCTAAATTCATCTAAATTACTATGCTGGTTAGAGGAGATCTAGGACCTAATTTGTCTAAACATAATTGGTAATGGAATTTGACATGTCAGATGCTATTGAAGACATCTGTACAGGGTTGTTACTTATGACACAGAAGCACTAATTATATCCCTCTGTGACAGTAACTGAAACTACTTAAGAAAGTCTAGTACATCTCTGTGCCACTAGACAGACTTGTGTCAGCAAATGAGCCGTGCCACAAGTCAGTAAAATCAGTGAAACTGAAGAGATAGACAACTAACCAGATGTAAGTGTCTGTATCAGGATAAACTGATCCTTATCTCCAGGATATAGACTCGAGTTAGCACCTGAGGTAGGCAAGGGGGAGGTGTTTTTTCTCTCAGGATTGACAGCTAGAGCTTTGTGAATGCAGCCACTCTCTTTTGCTTTGAAAACTGAACAAGCCTCACATGAGATATTAAGGGAAATTGATTTGGGCTACAGTGAGTAATAGAAGATAACACTGATAAAAAGTTTTATGAGATCTTACCATAGAAATATTAAGTAATAATACATGGAACATTAGATGTTAAAGAGGTAGTGTACAGTGAAGTAAAGCAGGAACTTCAAGAGTAAAAATAAGAATAAGGAAATTCAGCCATCAACTTGGGTGTTTAATTCTTCCTGCACATGAGCTACAAGGTTTTATTCTACATTTATCTTATTTATCTTACTTATGACAATTGTTACCTTATAATATTAAATACTGACTGTGCAGGGTATATGCAAGCAGCTGATTTTGAACCATTATATGTAATAATTTTTCATGCAAGGTTTTGTTACTGATGGAGAAGTTCCCTGGACATTTTAGGTATGTCATGTGTTATCCTTAGTTTCTTGAATATACAGAAGACAAAGGGGATTAAAACTATACTGCTGGACAGAGGTGTTAATTGAGTAATTGACAAAGAGAAGAATAATGAGAGAAGTATGAGTTATTTCCCACTGCATCTGTAAATGTTTTTTGAACTTTCCTCCAAACTAACCCACAAACTATTGTTTTATAGATCAAAAGAATAAATTAATTCATAAATACAATATTCAGAATATACTGTGGAAAGAATGAAGAATAAAGAAGTGGGAAATCCACTTCTACCAGGTGATTGGCCAGATGGTAAGTACTTGTCACAGTGGGACAGGAAGAAAAGATGCAATATTGAGCTCTGATATGGAGGAATTTGACCTCTGCAAATTAGGACACAAAGTTACAGACTTGCATACTTGATAGGTTTTGGATTTGTCATTTGGCTTTTCTGGTTTTGTTTGTGTTTTATTTTTCCTAGGTAAAAGAATCAGTAAGTTAGTTTTTAGGTTTTTTGTTTGGGTTTTTTTTTGTTTTGTTTTGTTTTGTTTTGTTCTGGTTTTGTTTTTTGGTTTTTTTTTAATGGGGAAAAAAGTCAGAATAACATTTTCAAAAATTAAATTTTAAGTCTGGACAAGATGGATAATCACCTTTGTGGATTAAATCATATATCTGAAGGAGAGTATTCTCTAAAGAAATGTACTTTTCTACTTGTGAAGATTGTTAAAGAACAAAGATGGAATTAAACAGTCTAACTCAGAAAACCTGAATCATAATTGTAAATTAGCAATCTTTTCTAAAATCTCATAATAACAATTATCACCAAAATATGTGCCTGAATTGCAAGAGATAGTATCTAGTTACACAAGGTGTAGTGGAAGTAGCATATTCAGTTACCTCTAGATATTTATATAGGCTCTGCTGCCATAAATACTCTAAGAAGAAGCGAGGAGCTATAGATCAGAAGCCCACACAATCCGTGCCTGAAGCTCACTGAATTTAGGAGGCAAATACATGTCCTTGAGAATTGAGGGCTTAGAACAGCAGTGATTAAGCAATTTAATTTGAGTTTTCTGTAATGCCCATGGGAAGCTAAATAGGAAGAACTTATTTGCATTCTTTTCTGTGGTGAGATGCAAGCATTTGTGATAAGCAATATAAATAAGTCTCATCCCAGGTTCACACTCTGATTTCGTTTTTCAGTCTGAACTGTCTTCTTGTCTGTCAATTGCATTGGGTCAAGGAATACTAACACCACAATTTTAGACACTTCTTCTGTGTGGTTGCAATAAGGAAATTTTCAGTTTTACCCACCCTTACTTTCTTTCCCTATTCTTGGCACTGTCAGACCAATAAATGTTTGTATTAAAAGGCAGTTTTGGGAGAACAAAACAAAAATATGATAATCTAAAGAAGTCATACTTTGGTCTCTTACAGACTAAAAATCTTCACTAATAATGAAAAACTTTTGAAAATCCAGATTACCTTATTTGTGGTCATTGTATGGAAAGAAATTATGATAAGAAACAATCCATTCTAGACTTAAACTTCATTAAATTAACAGAGTTCAACCTTTGTGTAAATTTCATTAGGAAGACTGACATAAGGCTACTTGAACATGGTCATGAAACTGGTGATAGTGAAAAGTTACTGAGAGAAATATGGGTAAAGGTGTATTCAAAGATAAATTATGGAAATGGACCAACTCTAAACTTTCTTTTAAAATACAGAGGCATCTTTCCATCCTTGCTGTATATCTTCTCATGTTTGTCCAAGCCTTCATTTTACTAAATTCTGCCTACATTCCTATTTGTGTTTCTTTCCATTTTAATTCCCTTTTTTTTCCTACATTTTCCATTCATCTGCCAAGTACTTCTTTCCTCAGAAATAACTACATGTGTTACTAAACAGTAGAGATAAAGTGGAATTCTCCCAGTGAGGCTAGGAAGAAGTAGATAGAAATCTTACAATTCTTGTGAGAACAAGAACCTCGTTGACCTGCTTGGAAAAGATAAAGATTAGGATGGGGAGGGTGTATTTATGGAAATAGGCATAATCCAGTGAATCAAGTCTTTCTTATGGTTTTCCTTTGAACAGCTTGACAGCTCCATTTTATTTGATTTTTTGAATATTTTATTCTATTCTTTCATGTAAATTTTAGAGTTTTTCAACATCATTTGGAGAGAAAGAGAAGCTGAGACTGCATCTTTGTTGCTGGTAAACAGCTTGACCAGCCTGAACTATTGAGAAATAACTGTATAGTGATTATGCAAATCAGATAAGCTCAACCAATGAGTGTGCAGAGAAATGCATAGCTTAGGAAAAACCCGTGCAGGTACACATCAATAGCTGTTCAGTTATTCTGAGTTCTGATTGGCTGGAGCATGTCTATTTCTGTCTGTTATTCTTACATTGGTGAAAAGCTGAGACATACAAGACTGATTCTCAAAATATTTGGAAAATTATCTTGATTGCCTAAAGAGTTTGGCTCTTTAAATGCACAAGAGATAAATTTAGCCACCAAATTTAACCTTTTTCATGGACTAGAGTAATGCCTTTTCATTTATTACTGCTTATGGCTGCAGTTCAGTTGAGGAGGTGCACAATTAATAGCATAAAGTGCATTTGAGAAAATTATGCCAATTCAAGAGGAAGTTATTGTCCATGACTATTACTAAAAGGTTTACAAATTTGTTATTTAAATTATTTGAATATTCTGTAAGATTAAATTTTCTCCTAAGGACCTATGTAGGATATGAGTTGTACTTCATTTTAATATCTTACAATATTCTTTTTATATACTAACTGGTCTGAAGCAAAATTTAGATTATCTAAATAACTCATATATCAGACACTCTGAAATCCAGTTCTTCAAAAAGAATCTTTGCAATATTTCTGAAATATCAGCAGTTCCCAGATCCCCAGGAGCACATTGAAACTAAACCCCTGTTAGAAACAGCAGTAAACTTGTCTGGTTCTAGACCAGCACTCCCATGCCATGTTACCCTCAATCACAGAGTTGCAGGCACAGGACTTTCAGATTTGGATTCCAGGTCTTCAGATCACAAAGTGACATGCAATGAATTTGCCAGCCATGAATTTTGCACTGATTTGTCAAAATACTAAACATTTCAGATTTTTAATCATTCAATAATTATATACTTTGGCTGGATCAGTCAGCTGCTTTAGGGCAAGAGAATTCTGCCATTGATATAAATGGCCTTAGTAATATCTTTTAGCATCTCATTTTATCCTTTAATTAATCACTATTTTAATGCTGTCAATTACTTAGGTGGAACTAAGGATCTTTTTCCTATGGCTGGATGCAAAGGAGCTGTATGAGGGTCTTGCTATGGAGAGGCTATTGCTGAGGAAAGGTAAAATTAACAGTAAAAGTATAACCCAAAAAACCCAAGGAGTTTTTGAAAAAAACTCCTTTTGAAAAAAAGTTTCTTAAAAGTTCTGAGTTCATTGCCAGATGCTATTAATAAATTTGCACATAACATTAATTAAGTTGAAATTATCTACATTTTTTGGGGTGTTTATTTTTTTTTTCAAACAAACGGGAGCCAGTATTTATCCCTTAATTATATGTTGCAACACAAAGTTCACATCTCTAATGGGGCAAGTAAGAAAGGGTCTGCTAAAATTAAACTCATAAACTTTCAAGTCCCTTCTGTAATACTCACCAAGCTTTGGAAAACAAGATTAAAAATAGAGAAGAAATACTTCTCTAATATTCTAAATACACCAAGAACTACAGATTGATGTAGCTACCTGAGGATTTATTGGTGTGGATTATACCAACAAAGAATTAGAGGATAAAGCCACAGTGAATGTTACTTCTCATGGGATCAAGAACAGTAGTGTTTTTCAAAAGCTTAAAAATCCTGTTGTCTTATTTACTGATTAGGATGTTTCTGATTGATCAAGGCAGCTGGGTAGCCATTGTGCATTTTGACTTCCTAAGCACTTAAGAGCATATACCTTTTGATTTAATAAGGTTCAGCATTATAAAATAGCATGTCTTAAGAATTTTTTACATGTTAAAAGTGGGAGACATGATGAGATTCCTGGACCCTGGGGTGGATCTCCATCCTGGCCCACTGCAGCAGAGTCTGTGCAGATTCTCAGCACCCACTGGGATGGGTAGTCCTCCCATCCCAGCTGGATCCAAGGGAGATGGCTGTGGTTCCCTGTCCCCATGTCCAGCCACTCTGTAGGCTGGAGATGTTTTCCCACAGACACTTACATGGTACAAGCAATGCTAGGCACATAGCAGAGAGAGCAGTGCTTGTCTTGGCACCCACAAGAATACAAACAGCACAGCTTAGCCACTTTTGCCCTCACTGAATGATCAGGATGGAAGTTCCATAGCAGAGTATACGCATCTTTCTGGAAGAACATTGTCTGTCCAGCTGCTGATTTAAAGCCTTCAGTTTACCTAGTACACCCATACCCTTATCTCCTCCTCCAGACCTATAGTTTATCCCTCTAGCAGCTGGCACTCAGACATCTTGCAGCTGCAATTTAACTTAAGGTGACCTTCCCTAGCACTCACACATGAAGTCCTATGATCTAGAGTTCAGATGAGATAGCTAGAAATTCATATGAATATAGGATATACTGCAATGGTCAAGCAGGACTCAGTCAGAAAATCTTATCAGCTAGCACTTGCTCAGCTGTGACCAATACTTATGTATGCCTTTTACCCTCTTTTCTTCTGTATTTATTAATCTTAATTCCTCTTCAGCTCTCCATTTACCCCACTTTATTCTTTCCGCTAAAAATGCCATAATAGGTTCCACAGTGCTGCCTAATGTGTCCCAAATTTCAGTTCCTCCTCCACCCCATGGTTACTTCTGTTTCCCTTTAGTTTGTATGACATTATGGCAAGAATTTCACTTGTTGAATCATTCTAATGGTTCTCCTGTGATAATCCTGGGAGCAGTCAATTTCACACACTGTTTTCACAGATTAGGTTATTAGGATTCCTTCATTTGTCATTTCTTCTTTGACTCTCTTGTAGAATATTTTTTATGTTTAATTTGCATAGCCTTTAGTAAAATAATCTAATATTAAATAGAGAAAAGAAAAAAAACCCACCAACAACAAACCCAAAAAACCCATGACCCAAACCAACCCCAAAACACATCACAAAATGCACACAAAATCATAAAGAATCAAAATAACAATGTAAATGCCTAGGTTGCACAAAGAAAGTGGAAGAAAACCTGAACTTCTGGAGACAAGGGGATGTGGTTTATAACAGCTGTATGTGCTCCAAAACTAGCATGCCTTTAATTACCTGCTTAAAACTGACCCTGGCAAATCTCACAAGGAGATTGAACTAAATTGGTGTAGTTTGCTAACTTCTGTGGGTTGCCAGCAGTAAAACTGAAGTCCCCCACAGTCTCCTCCCTATGGAGGGAGGATTCCTTTTGGGGTCTGGTAGAAGGAAAATATTTTCTTGAATAAATAATAGCTAGTGACTTTGAGAAAACTGAAGCTGTTTGACAAACAACCCACAGCTGCAGGAAGTCCCCAACCAGTCTCCTTGAAAACAGCCTGCATAATGTGATATTTGATGGAAATAAATAGAGGAAAAAGTGCTTTTTTTGAGTCAAAGCAAGACAGAAGTTGTACCCTATTTTAATGTTGCTATTTCATGGAGAGAAGAAATACAATACTGAAAATACAGTTATTGTAAAAGTTTAAGCAGAAACCATATTAGAATGACTGAGGAAATTGTGAGGAATCATAGATATCTAAACTGAAAAAAAAAATTATACGAGAAGGGTTTCTACCTTGAGAGCCTGGAAGCTGCAGTTAGGGAACCAAGATGATTAAGTTCACTTAAGCTTGGATGACTTTAGCTAATTAAGTTCTGGAGTGGGCATATAAGGTATATGATTGACTTGCTCTTGGTAGAGATTTCAAGTCAAATTGAATGATGTACATAACAAGGTGCTCCCTGCTTTCATTTGGAGCAGTATTTCAGCTCATTTAGGTGTATTTACAGAAATAATACAGTGGTTCTTCCTTGCAGCACAATCTCTTGACTCTTAGGTATGCCAAACTGCATTTTTGACAAAAATTACCTTTCAAAATAGAGCAAATTGGTTCTTCTGAGAAAATTTCCTGTTAATGATTTGAGCTATTTAACCAAAATAAACAGGTAATACTCCTTCAGGTTATTTACCTAAAGAGGTGGGGGGGATGTGGGGGTGTGATTAGGTTTCATCCTTTTCTGAAAGGACAAATGGCCACAGCTGCAGATGATTCAAGATGAGTCAGCGCTGCCTTGCTGCCTGATGGCTTTGTCTAAGAGTTCAAGGATTACAAAATACAGAACCAGGAAGGAGTTTCTCCTCAGTAAGGTCAGTGAAATTTTTGCAAAAGAGTATGTCTCTGTGGCATGTGGCTGTGCTTCACGTGTTGCATAGTAAATGGATGTTTAGTTTACATAGGTTGTATAACATGTCATCTAATAAATTCTTTCAATGCAGATCTACAAGGTTTGGTGACAATCCAGCTTCATTTGTTTTCTATTTGATTAGCAATCTGGAGACTAATCAACTATCTTCAATATATAATTATTCTTACTAAGACCTCTTGTAGTCTCTTCAGCTGTCATTTCAGTGAAATCTACGTCTTTAAAGAAATAACAAAAACCTGTCATTATCCAATCCACATGAAATATTTTCAATAGAGATGCAAACAAATACTAGAGCTAATATAATAATATTTTTTTTCCACACCAAAGTATTTTTTTTTAATTAATCTGTTTTAAAATGGAAATATTTGGGACTACCTATAAGAGATCTGAATTATTAAGTAAAAATAGCCGTAATATCCTAAAGTCTTCATCTTAAATACCAGTTTTTACCATGGAATTAAAGATGAGAAAAAAATATTTTCAATGGAAACGGAAATTATATTTGACTAAATATTCAGATATTTCTTGCCTTGCAAGGAAGAACACATGTGTGCTGCCTTACAATAATATTACTGTAGAAGTTGTTGAGGATCCGCAGCACAGAGTCACTGACATCAGTGGCATGGATTACCCAAACAAGAACCATGAAATTACTCCTGCTGAGTAGCCAGCATCTGATTGATCAGCCTTTGGGTAGGTCGTGATGAATAATCACATCTGACTTAGAAACCATTACACCTTCACTTTGTTGAGGCAGAGGGATCACAGAAAGTGCAGGGTGTGCTACAGAGCACATGGGGTTGCAAGATGCCTCTCTAGGCTTCTTGCAGCCTCCTACAAGATTCTGTTTTGTGGGGACCAGCTTGTGGTGGCCAATTTGGAGATTCTGAGACCAGGATTGCATGAGGGTCAAGATCTGTCTGAAGAAGGCCAGAACTAATTACCAAGGAGCATCAAATGCAGGGTTGCAAGGAAAGGTCAGCAAGCAGCTGAGGTTGGCCACAGCATGGGGTAGTGGCCTCAGATGCCGCAGCACTGTCCTTTGATAGATGAACAAGGTGATCAGGCTAGGGCTTCATTGAAAGTCTGGTGATCTTCAAATGCAGAATGGGAATTCAGGTCTGAGGTGAAGCCAGAAGTCTAGTCAGGCCATTGGTGCTCTTGGGACCTTAACACCAAGGAGTAATTGAAACAGAGCGTTAGCCGCTTCTATCTGTCTTGGTCTTGCTCTTGCTCTTCAGAGTAGCATATGGATTAAAGCAAACTTCTCTTTTGTGTCTATGGTGCTTGAACACTAATTTATAGATTTTTATTTTTTTTCTGCAAGAAAGAAATGTGTTTTCTTGCTGAGTTGCAGAAATATAACAGTGTGATGCACAAAATATTACAGCAAAGTACAAAACGTGAATACCTGGCTGTGGTGATTTCTGTGAGCTTTTTATGTTGCTCTGGAAGGGTCCGTTATCAGAATGTAGAAAGTTGCAATCACAGCTGCTTTTCCATGGATTAATAAAATAAAATAACAGCCTGAAGGTTGAAAATCAGTAGCCATTTAATCACTTAATTTCAATTGATTATGAATTGGAAATGATTCCACATTTGCCTTTAGCTCTTCTACTGAGATTGTTCAAAATATCTGGTTGTTGTGTCATCTAGCGTAATCACTCTATTATCTTCTGCTGACCTGTAATTAATTTCCATGGCCAGCTAGTAAAACTGTGCTTTTAACTTTTCATGCTGAAGTAGATTCTCTCAGGCTTACTGCTGTGCTTTAGCTTTGCTTGTTCAGTTGCAGTAAAATAGTAGTCATAAAAAGAAAAAGAAGCATAATCTCAAGAAAATTTAGATTTTTTTTAATTTTCATTTTAAATCATTTACATTGCAGTGATACAGTCAGTGTTTCTCTAGTGCTAGACATTTACTACTAGTAATAATTATGTGCAATGATTGCATGTAAACAAGATTAATTGCTTAGGTGTCTACAAAAGATTTTACTGCTCTCCAACCTCGTTTGAATGCATAATCTTATGACAGTGATATTGCAGCTAATTTATCTCAAAATAATCTGGCTGACCTAAAAGAGAGAAAACCTAAAGTATGTGAAGCTGTTTGGTTTATAATGTAGGTGATCGCAATACAATTTCCTAGTAGTATCTGTGCTTCAAACACAGGGAAATGACTTGCATGGAGCACTTCCAGGCAGCAGATGTCTTTCTTCTGAGGAAAAAACCCCAGAATTTGGAGGATACAGCATGTTAATTGATTATAAAACAGGGAGGAATGGTGTGAACTACTAGAATGGGTTCTAGTTTTCCAGGTTACATATTTTCTCTACTGTCTTTTGATTTTAAAATTTTCACCACTGCTCTCCAGTGCCTGGAGAAAGTCACTTAAGAAACAATTCCATAGAAATGAGCAAATTGATGAAGTAGACTCAATCTAAAATTTACTGGATGAATTAAATATTTGAATTTCTAAATTTAATGGAAACCTAGCCAATATAGTCATGAGTCTTGCAGGCTGTTTCTTATCTCTTGAAGTAAATATGTTCTTGGCTGGATAGCAATCTTGATTTTACTAAGAGTCAGGCAAGTCACTTCCTGAATATAGTCATCACTGCAATTTGAGAAACATTAAACAGGACCTCCCTTGGTCATGGGTTTCTCATGCCTCACTGAGTGTTAACCTGGGAGTCTACTAACAAGGATAGTCAAGGACAGCACTGTGTTCCAGAGACATTCATTCAATTGCAGTGGCTATAAAGGGAGTGTAAATATGTCAGCTCAAATAAAGACAACCATGTTTGGACAGAAATATTCCACGTGTTACATCTACAGAACCTGTCATATAGAAAAGAAAGAGAGGATCAGATGATGTTCTGGGATATGAAAGATTGATTTGAAATCCTACTTTCTTTGCCTGAGTAATTACAAGCTCTTACATGTCCCAGATGCTCTCTGGGCTGAAAGATATCAGGAATTAGGACTTTCTCAATATTTATTATTCAAATTCTTCCAAGTTTTGTACAATATTGAAATGCAGAAAAGCAAATGAAGAGAAGGACTCCACAGTGTAGCAGCAACCTGCTGGAACAGACTCAATGTGTTCCTAAGCTAGTAAATTAATCAGACTTGTGACCTTCTATCAGCAAAACTGTGAATACTTACAGAGCAGTCCAAATCCCTAAATCCATGTTAAGTTATCTTCTTTTCTGTAACAGGGTAACCATATCCAAACTATGTATTAGGAAAGATGTTCTGTGGTAAATACCAAGGTGTCTCAGGACATTATTTGGGAGTGCTGACTGGTCTAGGACAAAACAAGACGAGGATATTTCCAGTTTAATAGCTGTGGGTGACTAGATTTGAGCATTGAGGAAGCTAGTTACATTTCCTGACACCAGTTTAATTTACTAATGCTAATAATGACAGAGTCTCATGTTACATTCTGTATTTCTGCAGGGATAAATAAAGTATGTTTTATTAAGTGTATCTTCCACAAACTAGAATATGGCACATTCCACCAATATCCACATTTTATACCTAATTTTTATCTACCTAATTTTAATTTAATTCACTTCTATCCTTGTTTCAGAGAAATTATCTACTAAGATCATTATATTGTTGACTGAGCTTTGAACTTTTGAACTTCAGAAAGAAATCAGCTCAAAGCAAAAAGTAATACTGCACAGGGAAAGAGGCTTTCTCAGGAAAGAACTTGCTCTGGGAGTGTGCACAAACAAAACCTAAGTGGCACAATGAGTGAGCACATTAAGGAAGGTCTTGGTCTGTGTGCCACATAACATCATACTTCTCAAAGAAATGGGGGCAATAATGTGACAGTGGTGGTTAGAGAGTGAGAGCTCCCTGGAGAGCAGCCTTGGGGCATGGAAGCCTGTCACAGTCACCTGCGAGCTCCTGCAGCTGAAGCTAGGTCTGAGCAAGTGCTAGACCAGTAGTGCCAGTGCTGTGCTTGCTGGTCACACTCCTTGCTGTGTTTGCAGCTCAAGTGCAGCCTAGAACCAGCTTGCACTGTGAGGCTGTATGTTACCAACACTACCCCTAACCAAAACTTTCTCATAAGGGAGGTTTTTAGCACAATAGTTTCTCTATTTCACACACTAGTAGTCTTGGTTTTTCACAGTAAAAAAATGTAGCACTGCTTTTCCTTATAAAACTTTTTTTTCTATGCAGTTTTGGAACGCCAAACAGTTTCATTAAGCAACAACAGGTAAGAGCAAGTCATTGGTGTAGATGTGTAAAGGTGTGTTAGCATCTCAAAGTTATTTCACAGAGAACCTGACAAAGACTCTCATGTGAAAACTCATGCTGAAAATTATTAGATGAGATAATCACAGACTTGAGAGTGAAAGAAAAGGACAAGATAAAACACACCAAATCTGTTGTTTGCTGAAGGCAGACAGAACATATGGCACAAGTGAAGAATTATCTGAAAAATTTTTTTTTTTTTTTTTGTGCACTGAATTAATTTGAAATTTGGAACAGTGAGCCTACCTTACTGATACTCTACTTTTTTTAACAGGCAACTCATCTTCAACAACCAGCAGAATCTTTCTAACTGGAAGAAACTTCTAAAGACTTCTAAAGTCACTTCTGCATTGCATTATGCTTGATTACACAACTTTTTGTGTATTTTGTCATGTGTTTATAACGATAGTTTTTCCTGTTGTCATCATAACATTGGACTTTAATCATGTAGTGTGGACTCCCAGAGTGAATTAAATATGTAGGGAATATAAGACCAGTCACCTGTAATTGGATGAAGTTCAAGGATTTGGATTAGTGTGAATATACTGTGCATACATGGGTCACGAGTTTTGCAGAATTCTCTAAAAGGCTGAAGCACTAATTTCTGGATATATTTACTTGCACTCATAATATTATTCCTGTCAATAAATATTTTTAGGTTGCAAAACTGTTCACAAAAGGCTTGAATTTTGAAAAAAAATGTAGGAGAAGCTGAAGAATATACAATGAAAATCCTTGTAAGGCCTAATATGATTTGAATAAATCATTTTTGAAATGAAAAGTATATGAGTGTATCAAATATGCATCCAAATGTGTTAGTAGTGGAACAACAAGAACAAATTGATATTGGAACATTATTGATATTGGAATAAAGGATAAAACTAGTATTTTTTAAAGAATAAAACTAGGTTTTTAAATTATTTCTATCTAGTTGTTATAAGAAAATACACCAGTGATAACTAGATATATCCTTATTGATGTAGGGATACTTCACATACTTTGCATTAGTTCAGAATCATCATGTAATGTCTCCTTGCAGCATCAGCAAACACAGCAGCGAGCTTTACAAACTACAATAAAATTATAGCTTCAACTGCCTGACAGTTCTCATCTTAACTTCCTTGCTTTTATCATTATTTTAATTTTAAATGGACCGATCAGAAGAAAGTATGGTCTAAGCAGACGGTTGTCAGAAATGTGCTTACCACTGTAATGCAGCTGAGAGTCAGAGACTGAGTATTTGCAGCTTGGTACAGTATAAAATATTCCCACATTAACGTGTGAAAGAAATCAATGGTAGAGAACATTTTATAAGTTTTAATTCACTCTTTAGAGTTTGTATTTTAGAAATATTAAAAGCAGAAAAGCAAAAGCTAAGGACTGTGCTAAAAGCTGGAACTAAAAAAAGATACTGACATGAAATTGAAACTGAAGCTTCAGATCACACATGTGAACTTTCCACTTAACTTTCTGGACTGCCTGGGACAATTGATTCTGCTGAATCAAAAGCAATAAGATTAATTAGATTAAAAATAAAGAATATTAAGCCAAACACCTGCAAACTGACAGTTTATTTCTAAGTGATTTCTGCCAACAAACTGCAGTATTTTCTTGTGACATTTCCAGTGTTATTGTTGTTCAGGGATTCAATTAGCAAACAAACAAATCGGAATTTATGTGGATATTAGCATATTTTGAATTCAGATTATGTAGCCATTCACACTTGTGGAACTCTAGGGTGTAGAAGCAAAAAACATAAAGAAAATAATAGGAAACTATCATTATTATTTCAAAACTATGTAATTCCAAATCTATTCAAGGAAGACTAGCAAGTATATTCATAAGACCTCATAGTAAGTTCCCAATAGAACAGAAGATGCCTGCTTCTATTCTTATATCTTAAAAAATGCAAAGGATTGCAAAAGGAATAGTGAATGTATAATAGATGGGTATTTGTGCATGCCATGCAGTAAGCACACATCTGTAGTTGACTTGTTACCTTAAAATTCCCTCTAAATTTTCCTCACTTAGTGGATATAGCCACAAGTACTGCTCATATGTAGAAGACCTTTTTTACCCAGTAAAATGCTTTCAGAATGGTTCAGTGCTTCTTACTATTTATAACTATGTTGGATTTTACAGATGGGACAGATAAATGGGAATGATCATGATGCAAAGGCAAGGATCAGGTTTTAAGTAGGAAAACCGTCTTTGAAATAATACTGGCCTTTCAAGATTCTTCTAATATGACTGGGTTCTAACACATGGTTTTGGATAAATATGGAAATGAAGGATGTCAATGATTATAAGAATTTCTTTTCCTTGCCTGCCCTTCTGAAGAAATTTTATTCTTTCTTCATCCTCCTCTCTATTCTCCTTTGTAATTTTTTTTCAATGCCAGAAAAAAACCCTGTTTATTTTTGTGAGTGCTGTGAAGGAGGGATTCAGGCTGCTTTTAGTTCTACTGCACAAAAAGAAAAAGAAAAGCAAGAAAGAGTGGCTAAGAGGCTTCAGGTTTTCCTGCTCTGCTTTCCTCAGTGTTGAAGGTGACATGGTTAAGGACAAATAAAGACTATACACAAACACAAAATCTTTTCCTCCTCTTTCAGCAGAAAGAGAGATGACCTGTGCAAATAAAATGTGAGGAAAGAAGAGGGTTCAGTCTAAGCAGATCAAACCTTCTCAGCCAAAGGTGAAATAGGCAGGGGATTGCATTGAAAAATAGGATACTTTGGTCCTGGTTTTAGACAGACATATTTATTTTTCACATATCTCCCTTCTTGGCATCCCTTGTCTCTCTGTCATGTTCTCGTTTATTTCCCCAGCAAGTAAGTAAATGTTATTAACTTATTTCTAAAAGTATCCTCTGCCTAGAAAAAAGCTTTTACACAAGCCTCAGCTAACATATTCATTAACTTTTCTTGTTACCCCTGGGTTCTTCCCTCTGTGTTGCATATAGGTAAAGCCTTATAAAATAAGAGCCTTGTTATCCTTATAAAATCATGGCTCAGGCCTGCTACTTTGACTAAGTGCAGCTAACAGCTGGCCTGACAACTATCTGTGAGAGCAGCCTGTCAGTCTGCACCCATGAGAAAGGAATTTGTAACTGAAAATAATTCTGCATCCATTAAAAAAAGAATGTAAACACCTTTAAAGAAGAAAGTTTTTTGTGAGCATGTTGTCTAGGAACTACTAACCAATGAACTAGGTAGCAACAAGTTACTAACCAATTACAATTAAACACGATACTTTTATAAAATCATATAAATATGAGCTGTGAAGAATAAAGATTGGCTTTTTCTGCATGAAGAAAGAGGAATTTTGTCTGTCTCTACTGCAACACCTCTGGTGACAAATTCCTTGACTAATATTCAGTTGTTAGCTTTAGAATACGGCTACTTCTTTTCCAGACTAAATTTTAGTCAGTAGCATAGGCAGAAGGAAGTTTCTTGGATTTGGTATAGTTGCTCTCTTCATGGAAAAAAATAGTGTACTCAAGGACTTGTTCTTGAAAGTATAAAAATATGAAATGGTTGTGGTTTGGGGTTGGAGCTCCATAAAATAGTACTGCAAGATGAAAGAATACCTGGTGGCTCACCTAATTCTGTTGAATATTTGTACCCTGTAATTTATTCTTCTTGCAAATACTCAAAGGCTCTATGTATGTGCTTATCTTTGAAATTTCTATGTCAGTGTTTGCAGTCCATTCTGCCCTTTAATTACTTCATGACTAGATAATCTGTCCCAAATTCCTCATGCATATTCCATAATTTTCCAACAATAATATACGATCCAAATTTTTAACACTCCAGAGGGCTTCTTTAACACCTTTCTTATTTTGAAAGTCTCATGGAATAGAATCTTTATTTCTTACTTTTTGTAAAGATTTTACAAAATCTTGTCTTTCCAAACTTGTGTGCAATTTTTATGAATGTCATTAACATTTAATAAACATATTCTTACCAGTTTTGCACTATTTGATGATAATTCTTACCTATATAGCATGAGTATAACCTACTAACATAAATTGTAATAATTTTATAACCACTTAACACAGGGGTAATTGGCAGTAAATAGTGCAAGGTAATGGAAATTTAGGTGATAGACATGCAATTATATTAAAAGAATCGATAAAAGCTCTTTCAAATTACAACCATGGCATAAACAAAATAGAACAAAATCAATAAACTTAAAAATACCCTTCATTGTCCTTTAAAGTGCTAAGTAAAAAGAAAGAATCCTAAACCATAGCTTTAATACCAGAAAAACCTGAGCTTTGTTACACAACTGAGATGACAGTGATTTCCAGAAGCATGTGTATGATATTGCAACTCTTTCCAGCTCTAATGTAAAAATTGCGGCTGAAGGTCCCACTAGATTTCAATTGTTGCTGTTTATTAAAAAAAATAGTTCCTAGCCTAGATGTTTGGACCTATAAGCCTAAGCTAAATGATCCCAAAATGGTGGTTATTTACCAAAACTTTAAATAAGATAGATAATTGCTGAAGGCAAAAAACTGAGGGGAAGGGGTGGAGGTGGCAGAAAATCAACTTTTCCTATTAGTTTTCTAATTCACCATTTAACCACATTCAGTAATCAGGTAAATATATGTTAAGTAATTAGGTTGTTTGGTTTGGGGCTTTTTTGCTAAGATAATAGGAACCTAGAAAACTGTGAATATGGCACTGAACGTAACAAGAATTAATGTATAAATAAATAGAAAAGTGATATGCAGGTTGTACTACTGATTCCTGTTCATTCAGTGAGAAACTTTATTTAGAAATGCTGTTGAAACTACCAGAGCATATTCACTGAGTGCAGTGAAGTGCTGCAGAATCTCAAGCATCTGACTTGGGATTGTCACACGGTACACCCAAGCAGAGGCTGTGGAGAATTTCAACATTTGTTTACAGCAGGTCGGACAGATGTTCTGATATTGTCCGTGTCCTGGTGTTCACTGATGAAATTACTCTTTTTTATCAAACAAAGTAAATCAACGTACATAAAATGAGATTTCTGAGCTGTGAATATGTGAGATATGCAATGTGAAGATGAGATACTGGGATGCCAAGAGGACATAGCAGTAAAACTCATGGCATTATGTATTTTTTGCAGAATTTTTTGCAGAATCTTTGGCAAACCTATTTTGAGAAAATGCCTTAGGGTGTCCTACTCATCTTTGAAAGACAACTTGGTGTAATGTTTTTAAGCAAAAGAAAACTCCCACCTGTCTTGTTCATGTGTTGTTTGAAATGCAACTGGAAATTAAGCACTACTTTCTCAGTTCCCCTTTCTTCCCCTGCCCAACCCAGTAAAATGGAGAGGAGAATCAAAACTTGCATGTTGAGATGAGAACAGTTTAGTAATTGAAAATAAATTAAAATTTAGTAATAAAGGTAAATTGTTAAATAATAGTAATAATGATGGGAAAGAGGGAAAAAACCAAGTGATTCACACTGCAATCACTCACCTCCTACTGAGACCAGGCTCCCCATCCCAAACCCTGACTGGCTGCCCTTGTGGTAACTCCTCCCAGTTCATACACTGGGCATTGTGTTCTGTGGTGTGGAATATCCCTTTGGTCACTTCAGGCCACCTGCCCCAGCTGTGCTTCCTCCCAGCTTCTTTTGCATTCATCCTCCCTGGCAGAGCATGAGACAAAAAATAGTCCTTGACTTAGCATAAACACCACTCAACAAAAACTGAAATATCAGTGTGTTACTTACACCATTCTTGTTCTGAATCCAAAACATGGTACTGGAAAAGCCACTGAGAAGAAGTTAAATCTGGCTTAAACCAAGGCAACATATTAGAAAAAGAAAAGAAAGAAACTCAGCAAAACAAACCTAACAAAAATCCCCAACAAACTCCATTTAGTGCCTAGAGAGAAAATCTCTGTCTCTGTGATATCTGTTCAAGTAATGTCTGTGTTCAAGCCTTAGCTGGGGAGTAGTTTAGTGTTTATGGAATACAGAATGAGAAGTTTGAATGGTCATATCAGTTTGTGCAAACACTGAGAGAAAGGGACAAGGTATTTCAGGAAGATGTGAACATTATGTGGAAGAACTAATAGAGAAATGAAAGAATAACTAAGAGGGAGTGTTGAGATCCAAGAAGCATATTGTGTAACCCTAAATTATTGAAGCAAACAAATTGTTGGATACCAACATGCTAAATGCAAATTAAATGCTACTTAATAGAGAGAGTGAGGCAACATTAAAAAAGGATGGTGAAAAAATGGTTCTTCTCAAAGACAACTTACAGGGGTTTAACATAAGAACCTATTATCAGACAAGCAGGCAAAAAAAAGAGAAAAAAATAATAATAAAAAAAAACAACATAGAAAACACACCAGTTTTAATTGGTAGGGAAAAAACCCAGAAATATAGTCAAAAATATAAAATCAAATGAGACAGCCAAAAATGTGGAATGCTGAAGATTGCCTAAAGCAGCAGGGTGCCCAGAGCCAACATTGACTACAAAGTTTCAAAATCATTGTGATCTGCAAATGATTTAAGTACAGTAACTTTGCAGCACTTGTTATTTCCAATTTCTGTGGCAGTAGGCTAATCCTTTGCTAGTTTATCAGGAAATACTTTTTTTTCAGCAGGTTTGCAGAAAAATACGTTTTTAGAACCTAAGTTTTTCTTCAGCATACACAATTTCTGACAAAAAAAACCAAAAAAACGCAATGTCATTTCCTACTTGTGGTATTTATAAGGTCTTTCAGAATACTTAGGACATTAGATCTATGTTTTTCATTTACGTGACAGACTTTGTTCTGAAATGATCTGATTAGAGAAAATGAAAGAAGTGGGGACTTGAACTGTTCCTTTTTTCATGTTCCTTTTTCAAACAAGAAAAAAAGGTGGATATTTTGCCTTGAAACATACTATTATACATATATATATATACACACATGGTCATAATATTTGACTAAATATCTCAACGTTTATTTATATTTAGCTAATGGCAGATCTAAATTGTAGAACTCTACATTTCAGTTAGTCTCATCTCATTAAAGAGAAATAGGCTGCTCTTGGACATCCTTCCTGTAATCATAAAAATCATAAATTAGCTACCTGAAAGAGATGAGTTACATCGTATTTATTTTATATCATTGCTATTTTTTTTTTCCCTATGGGCCTGAGATGAAGAGTGTAGCTCTTTATTTGAAGTAAATCATACACAGCTTGTCTGGAATAGGACATCCCTACTAGATGCTTGATAAAACAGTAGGGGAAAAAAATGCATCTTTCTGTCCCACATAAAGGACCAATACTGATAAGACTTTTTTTTCACTTACTGTCTCTTGACAAGAGGTATTTGAAAAACACAGCTGCTCACTCTAAGCCAAAACATCTTTTTCTCATGAGGGAAAATGATGAGACCAGGTGAAAATAAAAACATGCCAAAACTGGCCACTTCCTTTAGATTTTCCCTTTCTGCCTGGCACATCTATGCCTTCTACTAATTGATTAATTATTTTATCAGCTCCCATGATGTAGTATGCATGGTTCATGTACTTTCCCTCTTCTTTGGAAGGTAATATTTAGATTTCCAGTGAACCTGTCCTCATGATATGTTAACAACTCCTCAGAATCTATTTCAGTCCCTTGAGTTTATCTTTTGCTCTTCTCTAACCAGTTAACACCATGTGTATCAGCTCAGAGTCAACTAGTACTATTTCCATCACCATTTCAGAATAACAGAATGGGTCAGGCTGGATGTCATCTGGTCCAACGTCCCTGCTCCAGCAGGGTTGTTCTAGAGCATATGCCATAGTACTGTGTCCACATGGCTCTTAAATATCTCCAGTGAGACACTCCACAACTTCTCTGGGAAATCTGTTTCAGTACTCAGTCACTTGCATAGTGAAGAAGTTCTTCCTTATATTCAGGTGGAACTTGCACTGCATCACTTTCTGCCTCTTCTTGTCTTATTGCTTTGCACCACTAGGAAGAACCTGGCTCCATCCTCTGGACACACTCCCTTCAGATACTTTTAGATCTAAATGAGGTCTGCTCTTAGTCATCTCTGCTCAAGACTAAACTGGGCCAGACCCCTCAGCATTTGCTTGTAAGAAAGATGCTCCAGTCCCCTAAGCATCCCTGTTGCCCTCTGCTGGACCTGCTCCTGGAGCTCCATGTCTCTCTTGTCCTGAGGAGCCCAGAACTGGACACAGCACTCCAGGCATAGCCTCACCAGGGCTGAGCAGAGGGGCAGGATCACCTCCCTTGACCTGCTGGCAATGCTCTTCCCAATGCACCCCAGGATACCTTTGGCCTCCTTGGCCCCCAGGGCGCTCTGCTGGCTCATGGATGGCTTGTCCACCAGGACCTCGAGGTCCTTCTCTAAAGACCTGTTTTCCATCAGGTCAGCCCCCAGCCTGTACTGGTGGGTTGTTCTTCTCCAGGTACAGGATCCTGCCTTTGTTAAATTTCAGACAGTTCTCTGCCCATCTCTCCAGCCTGTCAAGATCCCTCTGAAGGGCTGCACAGCTCTCTGGGCCATTCCTCCCAGCTTTGTGTCACCAGTGAACTTGCTGAGGAGGCATCCAAGCCTTCATCCAAGGCACTGATGTATGTCAAACAATCGTGGGGCCAGTACTGAATCTTGGGGGACACCACTAGTGACTGGCCTCCATCTAAACTCTGTGTCACAGTTAAAAACTCTTTGGGATCTGCTGTTGAACCAGTTCTCAATCCACCTCACTGTCCACTCATCCAGTGCACACTTCCTGACTTTGCCTGTGAGGATATTGTAAGAGACAGAGATACAAGCCTTGCTGAAGTCAAGGTAGACAATATCCACTACTCTCATCCATCCATGCAGTTCTTTCATCCTAGAAGGCAGACGAAATTATTTGCAAAAATTTCAAACAGTCCTCCAGAAACCAAAAATATCCCATAAGTTTAAGGAGATTTCTTTCCCTGTGATAAATTAATTTGGGAGATAAAGATGATCCCTTTTGTTTTCTCAGGAGAACAATAAACAATGGAATACCTATATGTTCCATTGGCTTGAATGTTAAGAAAAATTGTTGTGCTAATGTGTGATAGTAGAAACATAAATTGATAGTCAAAACTCATGTTTTTCTAGTTTCTTCTGCCATTTTTGGAATTATTTTGCATTTTTCCTGTTAACCACAGGGATAAAATCAGATGAGAGTGATACTTACAGTTTACCTTTGAACTCATGAGAGTAAAAATTTTTTCTAGTGTGATAAACAATATTCTATATGTGGATCTCATTCTTCAAACAAATTACCATCCCTGGTTCTTGGTGCTTTGATTTATAAATATGGTCTGCATAATAGGAAGTTTTCAGGCTTTTCTATTGTTGTGGCTTTGCTATGAATTTTTGTTTAGAGCTGTTGCATATTCATTATTCTACACATTATTTGCTACCTCATTTATTTCAAAAAGTGCTCTCATACTGAACTAAACTGTCGCAATTCATAGATGTCTTCTTTTTATGTATATGCTTGTCAGTTGGTCTATGACTTAGTACAGTAGGACAAACAATTAATGAACCTTTATCAATTTGATGTTGTTATGATACCCTTTCAAATTTTTATACTGCTGCTCTCATACTCTTGGTGGAGCTTTTGTTTTATTTATCAGATTTTGCTAAATATATGCACTGCTCTTATTATCTGCATTTTAAACACATATAAAGCATTGTCAGCAAAGGAAAAATTATCTAATAAATCTTACTGTTTTTCAAAGAGCAGAAAAGTGTCATACATGACGCCATAAATATAAACCCATTCGTTTCTACAGCAAAAAATGCATTTTTACATTCATGTCAGTGCTGGGTTATGACTATCGCTTCCACTTCTAATAACAAAGGAGCAAAAGTTATTTAGAAAAATAAAACTTAGACTTGTAAAATATGTGTCTGAAAGTGCAGTAATTACTAGACATGCAAAAAAGAAATTCTGAGGTTTATTTTCTATCTATTCACTGAAGTTCCTGATAGCAAATGAAAATACTGAAGCTGCATGAGGAAAACTAGATATCTAAACATTTTAGCTACTAAACATTAATTGTATGTATAAAATACTAACCAATAATGTTAATGTGTAATAAGGAGCATAGATATTTATTCTTCTTTTTTACAATTTTTCCTCCTTTGTTCTGTGCTGGAAGAATCTACTTTCTTCCCATTTGGAAAGGAGATTCTTAGTTAGGGTATAAGTAGTCAATTAATCTTAAAGCCTACTCTTCTTTTTTGTATTTGAAAATATGTCCTGTCTATAAGTTATTCAGTACTGTGAGGAAGGGGAACTCAGCTCTTTCTACAGAGATTGTTCAATTTTATGTTTTTTGAATAATGAAGTTCTTACAGAGCCACTAGGAACATGACTGGATGCCCAAAGCATTTAGCTGCTCAACAACTTGGTAAACCTGGCGTTTACTGCATTGAGCATTCTTGGTGTATTGCATTCAAAGCATTTATGGAAGCACACAACCTGTCTGAGAAATTAAGATCCATTTCTTTCTCTCTCTCACTGTAGCCCAGTGAATGTTCAATGTGCAAACTGCAATAGCTTCAACAGAAGGGAATGGCATCACCTGACAGCTACCACCAGTGCGAAATGCCTTCTCTGTCCTTGTCTGCTTAGCAGCCACCTGGTAAGGAAAGGAACTAACTTCAAATCTCCTGAGGCAACCACAGCAGACCTGTGTTGAGGACAGGTGAATTATGTGTTTCTCTGCACAACATTAAGCAGGTGTGTTAGACAACCCCATGGTATGGAATAATTGAATTGGTCTTAGAATTAGACGCTCCATATTTTAAAAACCAGGAAGTGTCAGGAAAAGAATCAACCTTATTCAGTTTGCTCTTAAGTTTTCCATTGAAATATGAATAATTTTTACTTTTTTTTTTTTAATGAAAAGAAACAAATAAGTGATAAATTTTATGTGGGTTTAAAAGCTGTTTACATGAGGTTATGTAGACTCTCTTTGGGACCAGTTTTGAATTTCATAAACTGCCTGAAAACAATGGGAACTGATACAAATTATTGAAATGAGAGTGCACTGAAGTGTGAGCAAAAAAGAACTTATATAAATATTCATTTTATTCTTCATGAATTACTACAAAAAGAAGTTAAATCTAAATAGGTTAAAGGGGAGCTTTATGTGCTGACTTTTAAAAATGCTGCTCTGTTTTATGACAGAAACATTTGGGAAAAGGTTCAGAGAAGTGATCACAGGACCGAGCCTGAGTTCCAGATGTGATTGGACATTGCTCTCAGGCACATGAAGCGACTCTAGGGGATAGTCCTGTGCAGGGCCAGGAGTAGGACTTTGATGATCCTTGTGGATCCCTTCAAAATCAGGATATTCTGTGATTCTATGATTTTAAGATGGAAATATAAGAGTGTCCCTGTTGTTTTTGCACATGTGCCAGCTAGTTGCAATATTTGGGGTAAATGCAATTCTTTATACCCACCCTGCATTTAGAGGATTGCTAAATATTCTCTCTTCCCTTCCCAAGAAACAAAAGGGTTCTTTTGCAATCAAAGAAAACAGTAGATTAGGAATTGATAGTGAACATGATATAATGCTTCATCATCAGTTTAAAAAGCAGAAGGAAAGCAAAAAATTTTGGAGAAATATCATAAAGAATCTATTAACTGACTTAGAAATATGAAGACAGTTCTGATAGACCTAAACTGTAGCAGCTCTTCCTCTGGATGTAACTCTGCATTGCCTATTTTCTTCTTTAAAGTTCTTAGTTGTTTTTTTTTTTTTAAGGATTGAAATAGAACAGAAATTCAATCAAAAGAAAACAAACAAACAAAAAAATTCTGATTGCCAAAGAGTAAGTTGTAATTGTTCTATTTTCTTCTTTATTTATACACATCTAATTCTTCTTTCTTCAGCTCTTCTAAACTGTATAGATAATGCTCCCTGTTGCTTTGATCTTTGAACAGTTATTTACCATGTTAAAAAGCTGTTATACCTCTTTATTTAGTTAATTTGATAGCAGCTTCTGTCCACGAAAAGCTTCTCTGCAACAAAGAATCAAGCTAACAAAATTAATTTTCTTGTGCAAGGAAATTGTCTGGAGTTCTGAGAACCTTCAAGAACATTTTATGAATGCCCACATGTGTCCAAAGACTAAGAAGGTGGGGGAATATCAAATAGTCATGGATCTTCAGGGAGTGTTTTATTACCACTTATAAATACAAAAGAAACATAAAATACCCAGGTGTTGACATTATAAGGTATATTCTTATGTAGGTAACAGAAGGAAAATTATTTGCTGAATAAAATAATATTTATTAAGGTGGATACAGTATATTTTTTTAAATAAGCTTGCTGTAAGTTATAAAAAATAGAAATAACATAAAAATAAGTAGAACTTTATTTTTTTCCTGAAATTGCTCAAATTATTTGCTGTGTTAATACAACACAGAGCATTTATCTTGATACCATCAATCTTTTCAGTCTAATTTTCTGTCTTTTGATTTACTGGAAAAATATAAGGCAAGATAGTGGGCCATTACTTAATATTTCAGATTCACCCACCATTCAAGTCGGGGGAATTTTATGTTATTCATGCAGTGCTCTAAGGAGGAAAAAACCCAACAAACCAAGTAGGGCAACTAAAAAATTAAATACATGTATTTATTATAAAATCTAATGTAAACCTGCTTTTTGTAAGATCCCTTAAGTTGCTGCATGGTAGGCCTCCCTGAAGCATTTGCTTCTTCATGCTGTACAAGCCCAGCCCTCTCAGCCTGTCCTTGTAGGAGATAATTCCAGTCTTTTTTATGTTGAGGAGCCCAGAGGATGCAGCACTCCAGGCAGGGTCTCATGATGGGAGAATCATCTCCCTCAACCTGCTGGCCACACTGCTTCTGGGGCAGCCCAGGATGAGATTGGCATTGTGGATGGTGAGCTCACACAGAGTTCTCTTATCCATCTTCATCCCCAAGAATCCCCAACATCCCTCTCCTTGGAGCTGCACTAAATGACTTCTTCTCCCTGTTTGCCCTCAGGTATGGTATTTCCCTAACACAGATGCAGCATTTTTCACTTGGGCATGTTAGAAAGCCAGCAGAAGAAGACTGGGGTAAACCTATTGCAAATTAGACATCTGAAAATTAGATGACTTAAGCTTATCTAATAATTGTAGCTCCTTTTACATTAAAGTGACACATTTCTGAAGTTCAATTCAACCTAATCTAAAGTGGAAGTCTTTACTGAAGGCAAATCATACTGTACAAGTCTCTTATTGCTTTTTATTGACTCTACGTGCACCTCATATTGAGACATAGATTTTACATGACTGTCACCTATATTTGCTTTTAATAATGGAGTTGGTTTCTCAAATAAATCTGAAAGCTAGGAGAAAGCAAGCAAAGGATCTCTTTAGTCAACTACTTAAAATTCAGACACACTTAGGCTGTTTGATAAAGATTCCACTGGCTTCAGTTCCAAGTCTGCAAACTGGAAATTGGTGAGACCAAACACAATGAGCAATTCTAAGAACACTAATGTCAACCTAGATGACACATTCATTCAGAAGTCTAACTGCAATATCCTTTAATGGAAGTAATTTTTAATAATGGGCACTGTGATGCCCCGTTTTAATTTTCACTTGCACTACAGTGCTGCTGCAAAAGGAACTTTTAATTGTACCTTCTAAATTGCCTTGTGAGGAATATGTGAATATCTAGTCTTCCCATATCTGCAGTACATTAGATTCAACAGATTGCAAAGAGAAAAAAAAAAGAAGGAAATTATGATCCAGGGTTATATGTCTCTTATTAACTGTAGTTTTCTGCAGTAGGGAAGTTGCTATGGAAGGTAGTCATATTAAGTTATCTTTCTATTTGGCATAAAGGAAGTAAAGTGTAAAGATTTACAGTAAGTTTTCCCCTCATTTTTGGGTAAACAAAGGTGCATTTTAGGTGAGTCTGCATCAGTTCATTGACTTGAATGTCAGTTTCTCTTCTTGAGCCATATGTATTCATCTGAATTACAGGGTCTTTGAGGTTGGAAGAGACATATGGAAGTCATCTAGTCCACACCACCCTCCTGGAACAGGGCCACTTACAGACACCCAGGATCTTACCTAAACAGCTTTTAAATACCTGCAAATAAGGACACTCCACAACCTCTGGGCAACCAGTACCAGTGCTCACTTGTCCTCAGAGTAAGAGCTTTCAGATGTTCAGGAGGAACACCCTGTGTTTCAGCCCATTATTATCTATTCTGTCACTGAGCACTAAACACTGAGCACTTCACTCTGAGCACTCTGAGCAGTGCCTATTCTCCACCTTCTTTACACACTCCCTTCTTACACAGGGATGACCCTCATCTTCTCTAGGTTGAACAGTGCCAAGTCTCACAACCTTTCCTAATACATAGGTGCTCCATCCCCTTCATCACCTTTGAGGCCAGACTCTCATGAGAGCGATAAACACAAGGGAATATTTTCAGATGTACTAAATGAGTCTGATGATTCAAACACCATATCTTCTGGAGCACCTTACCACCAAAGAGGGTTTGTATTGCACATATAAATAACTTAAAAGATGGTAGTCCTTCTGCATCTAAACACTTCTATTTCCTTTTTCTTGTTCTTTCTGTCCACCCAACAGCTTTTACCTTTTTTACGCATCCTTGTTTAATGGGTGCCATTTCAGATTTATCTTTCACAGTTGGTTCATTGACTCACCTTTCAATTTTGCCTCACCTTTCAATTTTGCCTTCAATAAATAAATGCTATTATAGTGTCTTAAGCTTTCTGAATAATTTTCTCTTTGTGCTGAATTCTGACTTTGAATTTTTAAAAAATGCAGGTCCAAAAAACATTATGATGTTGATGCAGAGGATAAAACATCCTAATTATACCTTTCAAGCTTTCACTGAATTTCCCTGAAAGGCCATATTTTCTATGTCTAAGTTCTTTCATATACATATATAGGATTGAGAGTGGGAAATAACAGTCATTATATCACTTATGGTAGAAGTGAGGAGCATTGAGCTGTTACAACATCTACTTACTCACTGTCTTTCAACTTTTGTGGTGTAAGAGCAGAATTGATGTATTTGGTGGGTCTGGAATGGAGTTCATTTTCTTTGTAGCAGTGGGTATGCTGCTGTGCCTTGGATTTACAACTAAAACTGGGTTGATAACACAGCAGTGCTTTGGCTGTTAAGCAGCGCTTCCACAGCTCTGAGGTTTTCTTCCTACAAATTCATCCTTGCAGCAAGAAGCTTGAGAGTGCACAGATACTGGGAGGAGCTGGGACAGATGGCAAATTGGCCAAAGGGATAATTTATATCATAGGGTATCAGGCTAAGGAGTAAAAGCTCAGTAAGAGGAAAAAGAAGCAAAGACATTTATGGTTGAGAATGTTTGTCTTTCCAAGTAACTTTTGCTCGTGCTTTTAGGGCTAAATTGGCTAAACATCTACCTACTAGTGGGAAGTTGTTCATAAATTCCTTCTTTTGCCTTTCTTGTTATTGGGTCCTTTTTTTTCACTTATTAGGTTGTTTTGATTGCCCACTTTTTGGCTTCTGCTCTTCCAGTCTTGCACCCATACCACTGAGTGGGCGAGCAACAGTGCTCAGATCTCAGCCAGAATGAGCCTACCACAGGTGAAATTGCCAAGTTCCCTCATGTATGTCTTCAGTGCTTGTCTAGAGGCCTCCCACATTTCAAAAATATCACAAAAAATAACTTCTGAAGATATGTCTGAAGAAAACTATGGGGTGAAGACAGCTATATAAAAATCAGATTAAGAAAAAGGAAACATTGAATTGTGGTGTATTCAGTGGCTGCATGTAAACCAAAATGGAAATTTTTCAATCTAAAGTGCAAAAAATAATTAAAATCCCAGATATATTATTTAATAACTTATTTAATTTAATAAATTAAATTTAACTGCCAACCTAAAAACTCAGTAACAAAATTATTCCTGGTAAGAACTGTAGCAAAACCCTCATTTATAATTGCAAAATTATTTTAAAATAACCAAGTGCAAAATAGAAATTTGATGAGATTTCTAGAAATACAATTTCAAATAGTATCATTTTATTGACCCTATTACAATAATAAAACAATAACAAAAATGTACCAAAAAAGAACCCAACCGAAAAAAAACCCAAAACCAAAGCCAAAAACTAACTTCCAAATAAACTCTAGATCTAGAAAAGTAAACAGCAAAAAAACCCCCAAAAAACCCCACACATTAGTATGCAAAGCTTCATTTGTTATATCATTTTGTATAATTCCCACAGCAAACATTTCCAGATCTCTTGGCTGTATTACAAAAAAGCAATAGATTTCTCTCATGAGTCTTTTTACCACTATTGTTCACTGCCTTAGGAATACTTAAGCATAAAACTTTATGCTTTGATTTTTTTTTTCTTTTTGCAAACAGAGCACACTTTAGAAACTCAAAAATGTCAACTTGAGATACTTTTTAATTATCAAGGATTTTATTTTTATTGAAGGCATTTCTTTTTCTTTTTAAATTGTTATTCTTAAAAGAGATATTATAAATATCAAACATTTGCATCTCATGAGCTAGGCCTCAACAGAGCTTAGAATTGTGTTAATAACCAGTGAAGGTGTCATGGAAACTTTGCTTTAGTCTCAGCCTTGATAAAAAATGCCATGGATTTTCTAAGCCTAAGATTTCTAACAATCAATTTAGATATTATTGTTTTTTCGGAAACCATGGAATGACACAGGTGTAGATTTAAGTTGGAGGTGAAACTATAGCCTCCCATACCAAATTAACTGTAGCAGATTCTTAACCCCTTGAAGCTAGGGACCACAGATTTAAAAAATAGACTCACTAGCACTACACACTGAGTTGAGAAGTAATTCTTTGTCACAAGTTTTAAAATAGTTTCTGCCCTACTAAGGAGCCTTCTTCAGCATGTTTCACTGATAAATGCCCTTAGGATTGTGCTGTGTATTAAGTGATATCCTGCCAAAAATAGTGTGCAATCTTCCATGTGATATGGGATTTAGCTGGCCTATATTTAGGCGTCTGTATGTGACCTGGATACCAATGCAGCTGCTTTTGTCACAGAAGAACTGGTCAATATACTCACTGGAGTCTGGAGAAAGGTTCAGTGTAGCCTAAAGCAGCCATCCCCCTGTGATGTCTAGACTCTATAGATCTAGACTTCATCAACTGTATTGACTAGACTTCCACTAGACACAGTAGGTACTTATAATAGATTCAGAATACACAAAGACTCTTCCATTCTAAAACCTCTGAGATTTGGGCAATCTAAATACCTCCTCACTTACAATTGTTAGTAATTCTTTATTCTCTTTCATTCTTGACTTGAGAACAACAAAAAGTGCTAGCTGTACTGCTGTGGCACAGACATCTACCACTGGAACGTGAACCAAACATTTTGCATAAATTTAGACTTATTAAGTTAAACCTAGGAATACTTGCTAGTTTCTGGGTCTCAATACACATTCTGCTACCTAAAGAGTTCTGCAAGAAAGCTTTACACCTATTTACTGAGTATTTGAGATTAAACTAGGAGTGTTGGCACAGAACTGGCAGGAATTTTTCCCTCATCAGCCTGTTCTATTCTTTTCACCTTCAATGTCAGTGGTAGCTTACCTAGGCATGCTATAATTTGTATTTTTCCTAGTTCTGCTCTTACCTTTCCCTTCTTCCTCTCTAATTTGGTCTACATTTGCATCACCATTTCTGTATTCTTCTTCTTTGTAGTACTTTCCTCTCTTCCTGAATATTTTTTCTTCAGTTTCTTCCATTTTAACTTGTTCTAGTTAAGCAATTAATCTTCCTATTTATCCACTATATTGATACAGAAAAATAGGGTGCTCTGGTTCAATATTAAGTAACATATATCCTCCTCTCAGGAAGTAGTTTTCAGAAAGGAAAGTATATGGGATGAAAAAAAAGCATGAATGATGTGCTAACCTAAATGCCATTCATTATTCCCACACGCATAATGCTTAAAGTCTGCATATTATCAATGAAAAATTAGGAGTTCAAAAGATGTGTTTGAATTTTCAGTCCTGTTTCCAGCACCTGCAAATTGAAAGACAAGACTCTACATTCACTTTCCAACAGAACCTTCAGAATATTTTTAAAAAAAGCATTAAAGGATCTGCTGATCATGTGTTCACGTTAACTATTTGTCCAAATCACATAAGCAACTCATAGAATTGAGGTAAAAGATGCATCTTTGTACTAATGAAAACCAATTTACTCTCACTGACTATCAAACAATTAAATGATATTATGAGAGATTAGGGTCAAGCTCCCTTACAATGAGTCCACATAAAATTCCATGTTTTCAGCAGCTCAGCCGCTCAGTCCATACTGTCATGCAACTTCACCTGGCTGATTAACTGGATCCAATGCACTCAGCCATGGAGGATCAAGCATACCAAAATGAACTCCAGCCAAGAGCTGTGGAGTGTAGCAGAATCCCATGTCCAATCCAAACAAACTTTTCCAGAAGTCACATTTTGCATTTGCAGATAAACTCTCTTATACTCTTTTTCCACCTGGTAATTTTTTAAGGGCCTTTCTCTGTCCCGGATGAGGAAAAAATGCCTTATCACAGTCTCCTCATGTTAATTCTGTGGATTAAAACCTCAACAAAAGAAGTCATGCTATGTTGCAAAACTCACAATTTTCATTTTAAGCAAAAGGTAAAATTCTGACATTTGATTTCAACAGATATTTGAGAGCATGACCCAAGTGCATCTTTTTCTTCCTAAAGAGTGTATCAGAAATGAGGATGGCACTCTGACTACACCAGGGTTTGCCTCTGACACTTGTGTATATTAAATATAGCCAGGAATGGACACCTGGGTTTTTCAAACCTGGGCACACAGACCTTGCTATGTTAATATTTGCCACAGAGTTATTATTTTAGCAGGATGAATCCATATTGCAGGATGAAATTTCCAATATATCTGTTATTTACCATGTATGCCAGATTAAAATACAGGGGGTTTTTTTAATACTTTTTAGTTAGAGATTCATCTCTGACCCTTGTGGAGAATGGCATCCACCTCTGTCTGGGATTAGCACTGATATGTGTTGTCTTATGTCAGAAATATATAAGAATCCTTGCTAGGAACCACTCTGCTATTACTCTGTATCTCTGATATAAGACATAAACAGGATTAAAGTACGTGCTTTCTTTTGTATGTGGCTAAAATGGTGTACTGATCACATCAAACACAATGAACCTATATAAATATTTATCCTATTTATTGTCTAAGTCATATACATGCAGAAAGTTATGTTAGGTAACACAAAAATCTGATTATAATAAAAAACAAGCATCTAGTGCTTGTTTTTGTAAAAGATGATAATCATTGCACAAGGGAAAATGGGAATGTAATCCTATGTTTTCAGATATACATTTGAAAACATTTTCCCTGCTGGATTACTTGTTCCCAGAGAGTAGCAAGATGTTCTTAAAGTGCATTGATTTTGTTATTGTACTGCACTAAAAATGCATTTTTTGAAAAGTCTTAATCGTGTTTCAAAGTTTTTTCTGAAAGTCTCTCTTTACATACATATGTAATCAAAGTCTGTGTAGTCCAAAAAACCAGAACAGTGTTATTAAAATTATCCAAGGTTCTGATCGTGTCAAGGTGACAAAGTAGTTCTAGGCATTTTGCATGTAAAATAAAATCTACGCCCTTCATAAATTTATGAAAGCTTATGCTACAGAAAAGATAGATAGAAGTCTTTGTAAGTCTATGGCAGTTTGTAAATAAGTGAAGAAGGACAACAAAATAGTTTATTTTGAAAAATCTAATTATCTTCTTATATGGAAGACGAGTGGTTGTTTCTATATCAAAAATAGAGTAGGTGAGTTTTGCTTTTTTTTTTTTTTTGTAGTTCTTCTCCTAGAATATGATCAAACAATTATAAATATTCAATTTGTACTCAAGCGGTTTTTCCAAAAGTTTCTAAAAGTAACAAATGTTCATGGTCATAGTTAAGAGTTACAGCAAAAGATACAGTGTCTCATCAGTTGAGCTTAGTCAGTGATTTTTCCCGAGAATCTGCCTGACAGATAATTATGAGCTCCATCTCTGTAAGATCTTGTCCTGCTCTATCCTCACTACTTGTGTCAGTCAGTGCTGGACTGGCCAGAGCCCAGAGGTAGACATTACTGGGAAGAAAATTGCCTAGATGAAACTGGAGAAAATACAATTTTCCCTGATGGAGTGAAGAAAGATCAAATTAAAATTTTCATGTTATTGAGCACTATCTGCTCTTCTCTTTAATTGTTGTTAAAAAAAATGAATTAATGTGTGTAATTAACTGAAGCTTGAGAAGCTGTGGTCAGATCTGTGTCAGATGACATTGTATCACATTACATATATTCAAACAGACAACATTTTAAATTATAAAGAAAGCTGGATCTACCGTACACAAAGTGCCCTTTTAAAAGGCTTGTTTTGTACTTTATTAATTAATTCTCTGAGGTTGTTTATATTTAGCCATCAGCTCCATCTGGGCCAGCGGCAAGATACCTCATGAAGGCACAGATAATGAGCTGTTACACTTTGATACAAATGCCTTGTGTTTTGTTATCAAAGTCTGTTTCTAAGTCTGTTCAAACTTTCAGATGCAGATAAATTGTGATACAAAAGAGTAAATACGGAAACAAATGAAATTTTTCCTTCCTTTGATAATAGAGCAATGGAGGGAAGTTGGAGGGCAACAAGGAATTTTCCAGTTCATTGCTACCTGAAAGTCTCTGCCGAATTTTTTCCTCTGCAGTTCTGCATTCCTTCATGGATAGATTTAGCATTGTGCAGCACATGGCTTAGAGACTTATTAAAGGACTTTGCTAGTTACAGCCTTTTCCATCTGTTCTTAGTCCTGAGATCTGCACTGCATTCTTCTGTGCGCTTTGGAAAATATTCACAGGGCCTTTTCAAACTTCTGGAAAAAGAAAAAAAATCTAAAATCTTTTGTGTGACCCTTAAAAACCTGACTGTAGTTTGCCTTTATCCTGGTTTCTCAACTAAGCAGCATGACTGGGGATAGTTTTCTATCATGCGTTGATTATGTTCCTTACCACAATTATCTAAAATAAAATTGCATATTATGTTCACCTGTATATTTTATAAAGGCATTCAGTTGTTTACAATGACAGTTCCTGTTTATTAAGCAGCTTGTGCTTTGTTTACATAGCTGCAATGAAAATTCGGAAGGGAATAGAAATAGACCAGTTGGAGAGGAAGTTGTGGTTTTAATACCAGTTGATAGACATTTATTTTGTAAGCATTTGAAACTTAATAGTGCACACACACATATATGAAAGTATGTCTTGTCTGTTGAGCAGATAGTTCAGCTGGCAAGAGAAGAGACCAGTTGTTGGATAAAATTCTTTTACCAATTAAAATGAAATATTTGCTGCTGTGACCTCTCTAAATACAACTTGGTCAAAGGAAGGCAAAAAATAATTCCTAGCAGGAGATAATCAGCACAGATATTAATTTAATAGAATAAGACAGATTGATTTATTCACTAGATATATGCACGTTAGGCCTCTGAGCTCACATTGTCATTTAAAAACATCTCTGTCCTTATGTGCCTATAAAGAATTATGTTTTGAAGGTTACTTTGTATCCAAGGTGATTTTTTTCTCCCCCCTGTCTCTCCCTGTGCCATACATACATATGTATGCACAGACAAAAATATTTATCTATTAAAAAAAGTTTTTCAAATATAATTTTACTGTTGGAAGAAGTAAACCTATTGGTCTCACATTGTATATTTCAGTACAGTCTGAATATCACAAAGGAAGAGAAAATTCTGATGGAAATTTTACTCTATTCCTTCATGGGGGAGGTGGGATGGGAGGGGGGTTGTTACACTGACTAAGGAAAAAAGGATTTGATTTTATAAAACTTTAGTTTAAAAATGCCATTTTAAGCAGTTTATTAAACATTGTCTGAAAATTTTAAGAATGTGTTGCAGTCTATCTTCTGACCTATCAGCTTTCCCCCCAGCTTTATATGCTGAACATGATGCCATACTGTATGGAATATCACTTTGGCCACTTGGAAGATCAGCTGTCCTGGCTGCATCCCTGCCACTCCAGCCTTCTCATGGGCAGGGCATGACAAGCTAAGAAGTCCTTGACTTAGATAAACACTTCTTAACAACAACTAAAACATCACTTTGCTATCAACATGCTTCTCTTACAAAATCCAAAACTCACTGTACCAGTTAATAGGAAGAAAATTAGCTCTACCCAAGTAACATTAGTTATTTTTGTCAATACCTCTGAAAATTCCCAGCTTCTACTTTAAAGGAACTTTGGAGATTGGGCCATGTTGAGGAGGTAATGACATCATATGGGACAGAACTTGAAATACAATTGTGGAGCTTTGTCTGAAATATTAAGTTACGCAAAATTAAATAGTACTATTTTATTCCTTTATGCATTTGCATTCTGTTAATTATAAAAGCAAGTTCAATTCATATAGAAATAATTCTGGCATTAAAGTTTAGAAGGAAAAAAGAGAGCTTTAGAAACTGTATTCCAAATAACCTAGGAGAAATATAAGACCTTTGCCTCAATGAGAAATTAAACATTATTAGATCCTAGTAGGAATGTGAAAACTGTCCATATTCACTTCAGAATTTTAGAGCCCTTCAACATTTTTTGAGAGAAAATATAATTTCATGTCTGCATCCTCTTTTCAAAGTTTTATTTACAAAATCAGGGAATTGTGAAATGTTTGGGTTGGAAGGGATCATGTAGATAATCTAGTTCCAAACCATCTGCCATGAGAAGGGACATCTCCCAGTAGAATGGGTTGCTCAAAGCCCCATCCATCCTGTCCATGAACACTTCCAGGGATGAGACATGAAAAATTTCTCTGGGCAACCTGTTCCATTATCTCACCACTGTCATAGTGAAAAATTTCATAGTGCTTTAAATGAAAACTTAAAAGGTAACTTTTTTTTTTTAAATTTAGGATAAATATTTTGAAGTAATTTGGACCTTGAAAATTGTTAGAAAAATTAACAGAGGAATTTTTTTATATAGATTTTTGCATCTTGAATGAGTTGAAGCATCTTTTGGCACAAGGTGCACAGTTGGCAGCAGACAAAGGAAAAGGTAAAGGGAGTGCCCCTTTTGTTGGTTGCATTTTGTAAAGTCATTACAGCTATGGAGTCTAAGCACACGGAGTGACCTTTATTGAGTTTTTCCTCTATGAAGGCAACTGAAACATTGCCTCCACATTAAATACATGAATGGCTCGTCTGAAGAGTAAGGACTTTGCAGTGTAATTAAGTCAGTCTCATTCTGAAGTGTTTATGCTTTGTTCACAGAGGGAGAAAGTGTTTATGTATTTATTTTTGAAGTCATTATTAATAGAGAGCAAAGTCAATGAAACTTTGAAAAATAAGCTAATTCTGTGAGGTTTTTTTATCTTTACAAAGACAAAAGAGTTGTATTCTTTTCTGAACTGTTTCTTTCACTGTGCATTTGCCAGTGTTCATGTGTGCAGAAGTGTGAGGAATCTGCAGTAACAAATGTGGCAGTTTATTTAGGTCCTTTTTTTGCATTAACAGTGGGAAAAAAATGCCTAAGGGTAAAAAAGAAAACTGTGAATTAGGTCTTTGTCAAATGGAGTTAGCTATGGAATTCATAAGGAATGCAGGATTTGACAGAAATGTAGAATGATGAAAACTTTCAGTTTATGGTATCAAAGCTTATTGACAGCACTTGCAAGCACTGGTCCAGAATGTGAATTTCTAATTGCTGCTACTGAAAAATGATTTCTACTGATGGCCCTAGTTGAGTTTACTATATTTCTCTGTGAACAAATATTGATCAGGAAAACAGTGTTTTCAAATTGGCTCTTTCCTCCCATCCATATGTTTTCTCTGGGTAGGATGAGAACATCACTTTTCATCCTTCATTAGAGATCCTTTCAAAAGGGCTATTTGTGAGCTTCCTTCTTTACAAGCAAACCTTTCAATTCCAGAAGGAAATCCTGGCATAATTACTGCTAATCTTGGAGCATACAAATCTCTTATACTGTGGTTTTAGTGTGAGAGCATAGTTCCTTCACTGCAAAAGGTAAAATTGGTAAAAAACCAACAGTGAAATTTTCAAAGAAAAAACTTCTTGTAAACATAAACTGTCAGCATGGGTGTTGTGCAACGTGTATCAGCTGTGTGCATAGTGATCATGTGAATTATCATCATGGCAGGAATGATTGAATTATATACTGAATTAGGTACTAAGTCTGTGAAGAATGAACAGCAGATGGATTTACTGCTATAAAAGAAAAGTTTAAATTGTTGGTTTTCCTTTAGCTGTTTGTTCTGTTTGAAAATAGGTCCCATCCTGACATTCAGTGCTATGCCATAATGGCTTTAAAATGTTTATTAGTGTGATTCGAGAATTCACATTTCATAATGCTCTGGCTTAATACTTATCATTAACATGTAGAATACTTTGCAGAGAGACAAGGATTGTAAGCTAAAAATACACTAACAATATTTTATACAATTAAGAACTTTAGGGCAGTGTAGGTGTAACCTTGCCTCTTTATACGTAAGCATAGCACACCACACTTCGCTGTTAACATATCCCATTGGTTTAGTAAGGCTGCTCTCTCATAAACTGTACAATTTGGCCCTACAGGCTGCAAAAGCAGGAATTTTATCTTTATTAGAGGAAGGAAGCCATTGCTTCTAATATAACTAAAAATGATCAGTTTTCTAGAATTTCAACATTTTTTTTAGACTAACTCTGTTTGTTATCTCAATGCATATATAGCTCTGTGTGTGTGTGTGTGCATGTGATTTTGTATATGTGCATGCATCTATATGAGTATGTCTTTCAGTTATGAAGAATCAATGGATTTTTGCCATTATTTTAAAAACTAAGACTCTGTCTTAAAAAAAACAATAAATAAATGCAATTTTAGTGTAACAGGTATCCCGGTTCTGCTACTAAGGACTTTAAGATCCTAATAAAGCAGTCCGAATTAAAAGTTTACCTTTGGATTCTGATCAATATGAACTAGCTGACAGTCTTCTAGTTGTATTCTGAACTGTAACTTCAGTATTTACTGGAAATACTTGTTTTGGAAATGTTAAAATTTCTTTAAACTAAGGTCTTTTCTGTTTTCACTTTGACATATTCACACTCTATTTAACAGGACATAAAAATGTTGTTGATCACAGGAGTCACGCTGATAAAATAATAATACTGCCTTATGGTGGCACTATATTTCTTATATAAGTCTATATAAACAAATGCTGTTTATGGAATAGCATCCTACTACAATATAGTATAGCCTTCGGGAAAATTCTCATTAATTTTTGTAGGGATGTGGTAATCTTTATGCTAAATTTTCCCACAAGGGCTGACCAAACCCATTATTTTAATTTCAGAGGTACTAATAGCTTTTGTCTTTACCCATAAATAAGCTATTATCTAGGATTTTTATTCTTCCATATAAAGCATTTGGAAATTTAGTACAGGTTCAACAAGAATAAATATTGATTTCAATCTACGAAAACACATTTAAGTGTGAGAAATCATCACAGTACTATATTTACTTTTAAGAATGTTACGCAGGATGGAGGAATACTAGTTCATCTGCTAAAGTTTTCCTAGAGCTGGTAAATTAGCATTACAATATTTATCCTCTATTTGTTCATTCATTTAGTCAGTTAGTTGCTTGCAGCTACCCTGTAGTTTTTCTCCATGATTTCCTCATAAATTGGTTGAATGATTTTATGCCTTTATGGATCCTTTAGGGACCTTATTCTGTGGTTCTAAACAATGAGACACTTAAACCAACTTTTTTTTGTTAAAATATGTCTCAATAGTAGCTATAACATAGCGTAATTTTCTGAAAGGTGGTGAAATGTCAGTCCTGGTGATAGTGTTATGATCAAGCATAAGAGGAGTTCACTATGATACTAAACCTAATCCAAAGTGACCTACATGGAGATTGTAGTGGATATAGCTTTAAATTGTTGTAAACCATGACTTGAGTTGCATGTTCCAGGATTTGCTATATCAGGAACCACAAACACCAGTGGAGAAAACCTGTTACACAGCAGAGACACTGCCTGATCTGTCTTTGGTGCCCCCTAACTTCACACAAAACACCATCTCTATACTGCATTCATGCACCTATACTGCATTCATTGTAACAGACGGAGCCCAAAAGTTATAGGCCAAATGAAATAACTGGATTTTTTTAGATATTTGTGGAAATTTTGTAGGCATTTTATGGATATTTTACACAGGTGATAGACTAAGGGAATGATATCTGTGTTGAAATTGTTTTGGATAGTGTGGTATCAGCATGATGTATACAATATAGTCTCAGGATGGGAATTTGTCCTGGTTTTGACTGGGATAAAGTTAATTTTTTTCACAGTAGCTAGTATAATCCTTTGTTTGAGACTTAGGGTGAGAACAATGCTGCCAAGCACTGCTCATGTAGAATTAAAGCCTTTTCCACTTCTCGCAACACCTCAGTAGTGCAGAGGCTGGGGATACTCAAGCAGTGGTGAGGGAACACAGCTGGGACTGCTGACCCCAGCTGACCAAAATGGTATCACACACCCTGTGGTGTTTTGCTTAGCAATAACAGCTGAATGAAGAAGACAGGAAACTTTTGAGCGATAGCATTTCACTCCCTAATTCACCACTCCATGTAATGGAGCACTTCTTTCTTGGAGATAGCTGAACACCTGCCTGCCCATAGAAAGTGGTGATTGAATTCCTTTGTGTTGCTTGCATATGTGGGTTTTGCTTTACCTACTAAACTGTCTGTCTCACAATCCATGAGTTTTGCACATCTACTCTCCTGATTCTCTTCCCCATCCCACTGTGGTTGGAGTGAGCAAGTGACTGTGTGGTATTTAGTTGCTGGATAGGGTTAAACCATTACATCATTGGAACTCAGCCATGTGCTTTTGGTTTCAGTTTGTTTTGTCATATTCTTGTCCCCCATCTTTTATTTGCAGTTATTTATGAAGATGGTCAGGTATTTGGTTTAGGGGCCCTGGTTCCAAGTCTGATCTTGCTCCTTGTTGTCAGTAGTCTGTGGATCAAAAAGTTTCTTATGTGAATCTGAGGCCAGATATGGATCTCTATCTGCATTTTTGTAAAATCCTCAGGAGGGTATTGATTTCTGCGCAGAAAAAACACACTCAGACTAATGAAGAATGACAGTGCAAGCTTTTTTTAAACAAGGAACTAGAAAACATCAAGATAATGAATCACACCTACTGTACAGCTTCCTATATGCTTCTTTTTGAACTCTACAGAATGCCTAAAGGGTCTTTGAAATATAATGAATTAGGAGTGCATTCCAGACTTGTAAAAGCAGGAATATGAAGCATGAATCATTTCAGTCCTAAGAGAAAAACATTGCAATTGTGTTCCTTCATTTTTAAAAGTAAATTATTTATTTATTTTACATTAATCAAGCCATATGCCAATATCTTTGTCTCTGGCTACACATAAGCTTTTAAAACAGTCCCTAATTGGAGATATAGAGCAGGCACAAAAGACATTCTAAGTGAAAAAGTTCAAGAGTAACAGTGACCAAGCCATTGCATGAAACAAACTATTGGAGAGCCAACAGGTCAGCTGCAAGCAACCAACAGTAATGATTGAATTTCTGTGATGAGGAAGTTGAAAATACTCATGACAAAGTACATGAAAAAGAACAGGTTCTATTTTAAAGGGTAAGGGGTGCATGGAATATGAGTGTTGGCTGCCTTCTTCTGTGAAGGAAAGCTTGAAAATATATTTTCTTCACTTTAATCTCCACAGATATAAATGAACTAGAAAATAGTACAGAAAATGTACTGATCATATTTATGGATTTTTTGATTTATTGGGATTAAGCTTTCTTAAAAAATCTTAAAAACACTATACCAGAATAATTACTGAATATGAATATAACAATAGTTGAATCTACAGATGTTCTGACAAATATCAGCGAGCACTAAGGAATAATAAAGCTAGACTTATGTAGAAAAATTCCTTTAAATAAAACTTAGTTTGAATACCAGACTTTCTTGAAGAGGACTGTACTTTGTCAAAACTACTCTACCAACCAGCCATGTTCAGTCCCTTAATCAACTTTGGGGCCCTTTGTTGGACTTTCTCAAGTAAACCAAAAAAAGCAAAGCCCAATCAAATGAACAGGAAAAAAAAAAAAAAGAAAGTGGTTTCAGTGCTTGATAATAGCAGCAGCCACCAGCCCTGTCCTCTGCCCCTAGGAGAGGTCCAAGCTTGAAAAAGGATTCCAAGTATTAATAATTAATAATGGCTTCTGATCTAAAACTGATTGCTTATTGACAAGTTTGGAGAATTATGAAGTAGTTCTGCAGATATGAAAAGCCACCCAGATTAATGAGAATCTTTCAAAAAATGCTCTCGATAAAGCTGGAAATATTACAAAGTCTGCATTATTCCCTTGTTTCTGCTGTAATTTTTAACCCATTTGTGCAGCATAATTTAGGGGGAAATCAGATCAGGAAAAATGGTAACTGAAAATAGAAAAAGGTACTTGCTTGTTTTCTTCCTGACTTGCTTCAGATACTCCAGAAGTTTTGGGGAGATGATCAGCTAGAAAACTGTAGAATTTTACATTGTGTTGAAATGCTTTTCAATATTTTTCAATATTTTTTATGCATTCCCATTAAAATAACTACATTATTGGGCAGACTTATTTCAGATAAGTTATGAATAATTATAGAAACTCATGAAATAATTCTTAAGTGCTAAATTTGCAAGTTTATTATGAAAAACACCAAAAGTACACCTGTTATTGTAAGCTGTCCTCTTGTAGTGAATTTATTTTTATACAAGCCATGGATATTTTTTGTACCTTGTAAGCTTCAATAATTGAACATATTTACTACCTTTAATTATTTACTACTGAAATTTTTAACAGGGACCACTTTTAACTTTAATACATGTGGAAAATAATCATCCTTTCTTGTCAAGAATCTCTGTTGGAGTTATTTATAAATACATATGCACATATACATGTATTAAAAGGGAGACTACATTGAGTTTGCTCACAATACATACAATATACAAAGAAAAAAATACATTATTTATTTGGAGATTATTAAAATCTTTGAACATATTATTCCAGCATTTTATTAAATAGAAAAATGATATAGACATCTTATATTAAAATTCTGAGAACTGGTCCATTCTCACTTCCACAAGTATGAAACAACAATCTGGTATGAAAGAACACAAATATTTATTTTGCCTGCTTATATTTTTTAAAATATTTATTATTCATTTTATTTTCCAACATTACTGCTGCAAAGAACAGAATTAATAACATTTTTATTTACAGTATATATCCCTCTATACTTATCACAAATACTGGCAGTGTTGTTTATTTGGGTTAGATAGTTACATTCAGTACAGTTATTAGTGGTTTTTTTTTTTCTGAATTAGTATGTAAGTCTATCTAAAGTCTTAATAACATGCCTTTTAATAGTTAATTATTTATGTGAATACTGATGGGAAGTTTTTCTATTTTATTAATGCAACTAGTGACACTCAATTACTGGTGACTAAGCAATAGCAGTTCATCATTTTTATATTTTAAAGGATTCTATCTGTGAAGCAGTAATTAATCTAGTTGCAGCCCATCAGTCTGAAAGTAACAAATTTCATCAGCTAAACAACATAACCATTCACAGCAACTACTCCTGTAATTCCACCTCATTTAATAAGCCAACTGGACCAGTTTCCCTTGAGTTCCCTTGGTAGACAGAGGAAGAAGGAGATCTTGGGAGTCTCCAGCTAGAAATTATATTCCCATGCATTCAAAATGTACTGCTGCTTCGTAAGTAATTGGTGTCTCTACTCAAAGCAGAAGAAATGGCTCATTGCAATTCTTCAGACTTGCTTCATATTTCTAAAATAGTCTCAAATTTCACAACTTTAAGTTCTATACAACAAGACAACAAGTAAAATTTTTCACTTGTATAAGAGATATGTGGAGGAAGCTTTAGCAAAATCGGGACTTCGTACGCTTGAAAAAATCTGGATAAAAATTTACTAGTAATTGTTGACTCGTGATAACAACAAGAAGAAGAAATCTCCTTTAAGACAGACTGACAATTATTTCTGTCAAGGCAGTAATTCTATTAATCATAAAAGGTAGCATCATAGATGAAAGTTTCTCTACCACCTTCTGTACAGCACCAGCTGAGAATTTCTGTCTTTGTACTTGCCTGAAACTTTTGCTGCAGCAGGACAAACTGAGAGTCTCTTTCTACCATTTTTTTGCAGCTGCTCATAATGTGTAAAAAACATGCTGTGAAGAAGGATGTAAGACATTGATAGATGTATCCTATGGAGCAATCTATTTCTGGGTGCAAAGATACTTGAATCTGCAGATGTTTTCACAGAGGATTGTTCCATCCTACATGACTACTACTGTTCAGAGAACCTGCTGGTGTGACCTCAGTGATCCACTCCTTTACCCTGGGCTTACTTTGACAATTGATCACCTTCTAATAATTTTCCAAGATGAGGACAGATGTAAGATCAGTAAACATAACTTACAGAATCCAGGAACAGGAATGTTGAGCCCACGGTGTTTGAAGGAGGAAAGTGCCTGCAGTGAGTATAAAGACAAAGCTAAATGATCTCCACTCCAGTGAAACTGATGTTAATTGACAGTCTTTATGTCAGAACTTCAGGAGTCTGCTCTTCAGAACGAAGTGCCTGCATTCAGGCCTAGATTTGCATGCACCAGTGAACAGGCATATAAAAAAGACAATCAACACCCTTTTTAGTACAGAGCTAGCTATTGGACTTCTGGACTTACTGGGCTTCAATAGGAAGGCATAGAGCTTAGATAAGGCATTTGCTTGCCTAACAGTAATAGAGTGAATTTTACAAGAAGAACCTGGACAGATGTCTCCATGTTCACATGGAATTTTGTGAGCCTTTTTCTTCTCCAGCCTGAACAGTCCCAGCTGTGTCTCTCAGCCTTTCCTCACATGACAGGTGCTTCAGTCCCTTCATCAATATCATGACCCCTTGCTGGACTTCCTGAAGTAGCTCCATACATCTCTTGTACCCATAAACACAGAACTGACTCATAAGCAATTGGTCTTGGACAAAGTATAGGCAGAATGGAAGGCAGAATGTGTCTAGAAGGACCTTGGCAGAAGTATATCTGTACTTATATATCCAATCTAATAAAGCAAGGGGAAAGACAGGCTAATGAAACAGAAAGCACTAGAGTTACTGAGGCTCTGAAGCAGGAGGCCAGAGGAAGAGCAGGTTAGAAAAGACAGACAAATAATCTAATGAGTAAAATCTTCAAGATAAAAAGGGAGAAAAAACCTCAAGGAGATGTCAAATCATTGAGTGGATTATGAGCAAAAATCCACTTAGTGGATTAGTACTGCTGGCCCTGACAGCTTGTAGGTACTCTGGAAATAAATATATATGAACTCTGAGCATCATCGAATACAGGTGTTTTCAAGATATGCAGTGGACAAGCAAATAACTCACAACATCTCTGCTAGATTCATTTCTTCCTTCCATGTTCTGATTTTGATGTAAAAATTCCTTGAGATTCATATTGTGAATATAATGGTCCAAGTTTATTAGTGAATTATTCATTTTAGAACATCTTCACACCATGCAGAGATTTACCATTGTGCCTTCGGTTACTGAGACTCACTTATCAAAGAAAGAACCAGATGTTCTGTGCAAATAAATTATGTCTTCCAGCAGTGAAAACTTATAGGTTTTCCAGGTAATATAGTATTCTAAGTGGAATATATCTTAGCTAACTGCAGGTATTTGGAAGTTGGATGTCGGCTCTAGTAAGCCAAGTTTATAGTTATGGTAGAAGAAATAATACTGCCAAGCACTTCCAACTGATATGTCTTGGATGCCTGTTTTGGGGGGAGATGAATTGTTCTAAAGTTATAACTGACTTTCTGTTGACTGTGACAAAAGGTGACGAGCCTGAAAAAGTTAGATGTCCAACTTTTAAACATCTCAGAATTGATGTGTTATTTTATTTAAGTGCAGAGGACAAGAACGAGGAGGCCTCCTCCTTCTCCAGTATAAACTCTCTATGCTGAAACAGAGCTTTATTAGATTAAAAAATGTGAGATTTTTTCAAAATTTTATATTCACAATTAGACAGTGTACCATGGGAAAATTACTTTTCTTTAGTCAATTCCCTCAAGAAAACTTGAAAGAACCTGAAAACACAGGGGAAAAATAAGAGATTTCCTATAAATTACCAATTTTATGCCTATGTTGACTAAATTGCCAGGACAGCTCTAAAAAATGGGAATACTGTTTTTTCTAGACAGCAACAGCCTTTGACAGGCTTCAAAAAGACATTGATTTCTCCAAAATTCAGACTCACTTCTGGAGAAGTAAAGGGCCTAAAATGCTGACAATCATATTTCTTAACGTTACCAATCTGATGGCATTGTGTAATTCTCTTGCTTTCATTGCCTCTGAATGTGTTTGGAATACAGAAGAAAGATCTGTAAAATGGGAACTGTGTCTTTTGGTGTGGATAATCTTCAAAATGCTTCAATCATTCTCTATGCAGCATATAAATACATTTAGATGCAGCAACAAAGATATCTAAGTATTTTCCTCTACTATTCTTTTGACATTACTTTCATACCAATTAGTATCCAGTCTTTTAAAAATGTGCGTCTTAGTCTCTCTCTCTCTTTATGAAAGCAAAGTTAAGCCCAATTGCAGTATTTTTGAGCCTTCTCCTTCTAGTTTGCAAAGAAAACAAAATAAATAATGTCATTTATCTAGTTTAATTGTGAAAGAAATTGGAGGAAGTCCAGATGTTTCATAGTAGGAGGTCAAACAACCTAGCACACTTTCTAAAGCTTTGTGGAGTATAATTCTTTTAAGTTCTTTGGAGTTTCGGGTCCTAATGTATAGCAAACATGTTTGCTAATTTAGTGAAGAGTTTGCCTTTGCTCATTCTTCATTTTGCTTGCATTTAAATTTTTATACAAGGCACAAGTAGGAGAATCATGGTCAATGAGGCTTGAAAACTTGTTACTATATAATGTTATTGTAAATTTGCTGCATATTTCATCCACTTATACCCAGAAAACTACTATTTCTTTATATCTCACCCTTGACAAGGAAAAAGCACCCAAAGCTTCCAACAAAATAACAAAATAACCAAGCAAACAAAAAAGAAAAAAAAAATCCAAACAAGTTCTCTCATAACTGAATGTGAAAAACCCAGCAACAGCTGATACATGAAGCTTTGGAACAGTGAATCTCATGCAGAAGTTAGTAATATCATGAAGAAAGGTACAGTGTCCTTGGAATACTTGAGAAATTATAAATTTGTGTGACCAGAAAAACAAAGTAAGATTTCAACTACTTGAAAGAAAAAGCAGAGAACATCAGACAAATTCCTATGAAAAATATGTCAGGCAAGAGAATACTGGATAATAAAAAGGTGATGTAAGAAGATATACAAAAATAAAATCCTGAAAAATATTGAGGAAACTGGGCAATCAACTGCAAACAGAAATATCTGTAAGTGAGGGTAAAAATCAGTAGCTATAACCAAAAGCTAAATCAGTTTTGAATAGTTGTGAGAGCAGACAGAGCTGCATCTGTATTACAAGGACACCATTAGCTGCACAAATACTGAAGTTCATATGCAAAAGCATGGCTTTGTTAAGCCTCCTCCTTAAATCCTAGGTCAAGATAACTATGAAGACCTGGACAACAGATCCTGATGTATATAACAGTCCAAGAAACTTTTAAAAAAGGATAAAATTTTATCACAGAGGAAGAAGTTGATAAATAATGTGGAGTCTTAAAGGTAGTAACTGTAATGCATACAACAAGTCATTGTGACCTGAAAGACTCCTGACAAAAATAATCAATAATGACACAAAGAGAAAGCCTTCCCTTCCACTACCTACCCACTGCCAAAATGATACCTATGTAAGTTCCCTAGGATTTTAACAAAACAAAGTGTTGAGGGTTCCCATTGAAAGAGTCTCAGGTCACAATTTATTTTTGCAGAAGAACCAGCTGGTTTCTTGAAAATCTGCAGCATAGTCAAAGATGAAGAAACAATATATAAATGAAAAAAATAAGTAAATAAAAAGAAATGTAAAAAAACTTCATAGAAAGTTTTTAATTGTCTTTTTTGGTGCTGAAGAAGTAAGTTTCTCAGATAGGAGAAAATTTAATCCTAAACAGAATTCTCTATTGCAGGGGATTGTAGAGATTTGTCAACGAATTTAAAATGTGGTGTATTATTATTTCAAGCCAACACCCTTGTTGTGTCTATAAGACCCCTAACTATAGGTGTTTTGTACTGTATTGTAGAGCTTTTGTAACATATATATAAACTAGTTTGGGTTATTGGTAATACCTCAATTTAAATTAATGTTCAAGTAATTCAGAATTTCCTTAAAATTTAATATTTTTTGATCACTACCTAACACTGAACCTATATATGTCTAACAAAACCTAAACAGATATTTCATTGCAATTCTCGATAAATTTAAATTCTAATAGAAGATGGAGAGCAATGTCTCAACTAGCAGTTAGAAAATAAACCTATGCTCCATGTACTATCTATAAAAATTGCCTTATTTTATCTGCAGAAACAAAAAAGAGAAATTTTTTTGACAGGTTAAATGCCTAACACTGGCCTTTAATACAGAATTAATTACTTTTGAGTGTGTAATAAAACACCCACTCAAGTGTAATAACACACAAATGTTATAAACATTAGCACATTACTACCTATGTATTCTTCTGCATGTCCTATAACTTGTACTCATCTTAATATCTGTTCAGTCAGACTTGTGTTTCTGAAGGAATCATTACAGGTCTCACAGTATAATATTTTAGTCCTCCACAAATCCTGTAGAACAATGTTACATGTGATTTAGTCTTATAGGATTACCTCACAGTCATCTAGAAATCTCTTTAATCCATCACAAAATCCTCAGGATTGTTTTGTAAAGGCATAAGGGGACATAGATATGACCAAGACTGCTTCTTTCACAAAGACGTTCCCTCATGATGTAAGATTCATGTACACAATTTCGTGCAATGTTGTTGGCATTTTCCATTTCATTTCAATAAACTCTTTTGGTCTTATACCTTGAATTAAGGTATGAAACATATGTAAAGGCTTACATTAGCTCAGTTTATTGGACCATTTAAGGTGATCTGCTGTGTGTAAGATTCTAAAATAATAATTCATTTGCCAAGCAGTTGTAACTGCAGTAAGACTCAAGGTTAAATAAAAGTGTTCCCTCCAATAACTAGAATCATCACCAGATTGAACCCCAACCTAGATTTCTGAGTAAATACCTTTCATGAAAATACCTAATATATTCAGCTACCATCAGTGTCTAACAGACAAAAAATATCTACAAAAATGAGTCTTGGAAACATGGAAACATGGTAGCAATATACATGTATTTCATATATATATATGCACAAGTAAGAGATTAGCAATTTGTTAAGAGGAAAATTAATTCGTATAATTAGTTGTATTTTTAAATTTACAAGTGGAAAAGTTTGGAAGAGCTTGAGACTCTGTCTCTATATAATGTATTTGCACATATATTCTAATTTTTGGGGGGTATCCAAGTGTTAAGTAATGTGGTTTGTAAAACCTGCCTGGAGTTTTGACTGTTGAAGGATTTGAAGAATAAGAAGAGGAGTACCAATAGGTACAAATCCAGAAAAAGGAGAACAAAGAAAAATGCCAGCTGCTGAACTGGACAGACAGCACAGTGACAAAGACACTAAAAAAACTGAATTGCTCAATGTCTTCTTCAAGTCACTTTTTATTGATAGATCTGCCTCCCACAGTCCTAGGTCCTTGAGTCTCAAGGACAAATTGGAGCCAGAAGGACTTATTTCTCCTTGAAGTAAACTAAGGAAAATTTAAAGGTAGAGGAAAGTCAAGTCATGGAACTTTTACCCGAACTGTAGGGAGGTTTACAGATCTTTAGAATGTACACCACCGAGTGCAGAAGAAACTGACCAATCTTTTTGTGGGGACACTTTTGCTAATACTTGAAAGAATGTGGAGGTCAGGATTAACTCCTGAAAACTGGAAGATGGCAAATAGCACATTTCTCTACAAGAAACAGAGAGAGGAGCAACTAGGGAACTTCAGGACTGACAGCTTCAGCTCAGCTATGGGAAAGTGTTGGCACAAGTAATCCTTTAAACCATTTCCAGACACATGAAAGACAAGAAGGTGATTTGGAGCATGGATTCAGCAAAGGGAAATCATGTGTGACCAACCTGATAGCCTTTTTATGATGAGGTGCCAGCCTAGGTAAGTGAGGGGAGAGTCATAAGTGTTGTTTATTCAGACGTCATGGAAATGTTTTACACTGTCCCCCCTGCTATCTTCATTGATGAAGTGATGAAATACAGGTGAGTTCTGCTTGCAGAATCATAAAGGTATATCTTTCAGTTCCTTGTTGAGCTGTAACTGTTCAACATTCAACATTGCTTGAATTGGGAAAATTTGTTAAATTTCCACTCCTTTAGATCTACTTTTTTAATCCTTTTATTGATGTTTCTATCCCAAGTTTTACCCTAACCTTGACAATGGATGAAATAATTTTTTAAAAATACAGATTAAAAAACAAAACAAAAACTTTAATGTAACTTCCTACACTATAAAAGGATCCATATAGCTCTAGAACAGGAATTACTTTAAGGTCTTCAGAAACCATGAAGACATGAACATTATAAGTTTCGATGAGTCCAATGTAGAATAAAGCCAGACTGAAAGGAATAAAACCAACAGTCTGCTGTTTCTTCTATATGACTCAGACAATTTTCCTTTCCACTTCAGGCAATGGTTATGCTAAACATCTTGACCATGACCTTCAGGAAGGGTAAGCTCTGACTTTTTCTCAGAATTGGTAGCTTTCCAACATGGGTTGATGTCCAGCTCATTGACCTTCTCTTGGAGTTGTATCAAGAAAAACATTGCTAACTTCAAGATTTACACATCCCGCAGACTGTCCTGTTGGGGTTTTTTGGGATTTTGTGTTGCTGTTGTTGTTTTTGTTTGTTTTTTCCCCAAACTTTTTAAATTAAAAAACATATATTACTTCCTTAAAAGAAAATCATTTTTAATGAGAACTGTCCAAGCTTCCTGTATTTACAGCAAAATTTCTTCCTCTCCATGTCAAATACCTCAAAGAGCAACTATTATCATCTGGTGTGCTGATCTCTCTCAACAGTTACCACTTTGACTGCTTTACTTCATATCTCAAACCTCACCAGCTTTTTTCTCTGCTCCCCTGACACCTTTAAACATATCAGGACCAATCCTAGTTTTCTAAATTTCAGACTTTTGCTGACTGAACAGAGTTCATGTTTTTCTCTTCAAGTGCCCTAGGACACATTTCAAAATATATCTTCTGTACAGAAAACTGTCTGCATGAAGCCCAGAAGCTTTCCTCTATGTTGAGTCATTGTGTTTTAGTGGCAGAGAGTGAAAAATTAATGTTCATGGCTTGAACATTTGTAAGGACTTTTGCCCACTATGGAAAGTAAACAAGGCTGAGGGAGAAGAGTGCGGTAAAAAAGAAAGCCAAACCCCGCATCTGTCCTGAAAATCAGCACTGGAGGGGCTTGGGGTGGGGAGGCTATAACTGAAAGGCTTGTCTACTGGAGCCAAGATTGCAACGTTTGCCCCACAACAAAGAGGGGAGGAGGAGAGGTTTTGGGTGTGTGGCATAACCTGTGGTCAAAAGGAGTGAACACCCACCTTCCCTTACACAGACTGGCTCCATTGCAAAGCCCGCACCCCAGCACGGCCACACCATGGGGCATTCACAGGAGGGCAGCTGAGGGGGTGCCATCATCCATCAAACACCCCCAAAGTGCTCTCCACACTCATTGCTGAGGCCTTGCACCAGAGCACTGCACGTGATTCAAAATGATGCAACAGATCCCGAGTCTGCTGCAAGGGACTGTGTCAAACTTTCCCCCCCCAGGGGAGGTGCCCCACCTGGCCCAAATGTATTAGTCCATAGACCCCTGTGTTTTGAAGAACCCTCACCACCTGGAAGACCAGAGGAAGAGGATCAATAGGCTGCTATCAACATCTGAAGAATGGTGATATTTTCTATTAAATCTGTCTCTGTCACTCTCTCTCCACCCCAACACTTCTTTTTCTATTTATTTCTAGCTCTCACTCTCCCTCACCTTTATTGTTAAATAAAATCAGTATTATTGACTTCAGCATATGGTCTCATTTGCTCCTTAAGTCAGGCAGAGACATCTTTCTAATAATGTTAATAACTGGATCTTAACATTTTGGTAAATACACTGTCTTCTCAGAACTTAAAATGGAAAGTTGGAATTTTCTGTTTCTGGTTTTGTGAGGTTTTAAAATTTTATTTTATTTGTCAAAATGACTACTTTGGACAAGTGAAACATGAGAGTCTACTGAGTTACCTAAACATAAAATACTAATATTTGAGGTTTTTGATCAGGCATCCAGATGCTATTTCTAGGAGAACATGGTCTTTCTCAGCTCTTTGCCATACTTTCAAGTCCATGAAGAGAGTTTGTTTATGCTAAGGAATTTGGGTAGATGTCTGATAAAGAGGATTTGGCATGTTGTCATGAATGAAAACAATATTCAGAGTTTAATTACCTTAAAATTCAGATATATCCTATGTACGTGTCATTAAAGCATACACAGTTTGAATTTCTTGCTTGATATTTAAAAAAATATTTGGGTTTGGATTAAAAATGACTTCTTAAACTTTAATAAAGGCTTCTTCTGAAACCATTTAAAGTCTATGGCAAGACTCCAAAACTACTTCAACTTTGAATCAGGTCATAAATTGTATTGTCCATATATCTTTGACCATTTTTGCTACTGTCTGTCAACTTTTCAGTCTGTAAGAAAGTAATTTTTCACTGTTCTTAGTGATGTTAATTCCAACCAATATTATGTTATGCACAATACATCCAAGCTTTTCCTAAAAAGATGCAAAGAAGTAGCAGGCCTTCATGACAGTTGACACTATCTCTGAAAGCCATATTGATTACTAAGAGAGTCAAATAAGGATTTATTGCATTTAAAATTAAAAAAAAAACCCAACACTTCTTGAAGTGAAATCTAATGCTTCATACAGATACTTAGTATAAGCAGAAATTACTTTCTCTTTATGGAAAATGAAAGGATTTTTTTTCTTCCTATTAGCATTTCAATTAAAAGCATTCTTACTCACTTCCTTTTTAATGAAAGTACATAAATAGCAATAGCCTTTAAGTACTGCTTTTTTTCTACAGCAAAAAAAAAAAAAAGCATTCATGACTATAATAAAATTTCTACATAGGAATAGTGTAAACAGTAAACCAATAAAATGGCTTGTTTCAGTTCAGTAAATATACATTGATTTTCATACTGATTCATATTTGTGCCCAGAATGATCCTCAGCATGTTTCACTGATGCTCACTCTGAGTAGAAAATCATGCATCAAATGTAACCATTCCAGACAACTTTTTTTTTAGGCTAAGAGTGTCATGTTTTTTGAAATTGTGTGGGTCTACCAAAACCAGAGATATTGATGTAGAATCATAGAACGATAGTATTTTAAAAGAGTAGAGATAAATATGTGGCAGAGATATTGGAGAAATTGAGATATTTTGAATTTATGAACTGAATTATTTTGTGTAGAAGAAATAATCTAAATTATCTGTATGATCAATCATCCCCAGCCAATTTTTGTTATTTCATTTTTTTGTTTTATTAATCTAAGGCAAAGGTATCTGGAGTTTAAAATAGTTTGGAGGGAAATTCTGTGCTTTTGTTCATGTAATAATAAATATAAAAATAAAATAAGCTTTGTCTTCTAATCAACAAAACCAAATTAAAAAATAGTATTGCAAAAGTAAGCTTATAATTCTTTACTCAAAATTAAACCAAATACCTTTCCACTCAGTAATGGACAATATTATACTAGGCAAAAAAAAACCAAGACTGGAGTAAGTATGCTGAAAATGCTCTCACTTTTAAAAGAGCACCTAAACCAGTCTTAATTGTGACTATAGCTTATTTGCAAGCATTGCTTCATCAGTCTTCAAAATAAAACAATATCAGTGCTTCTTCCAGTGATCAGAGAAATAGAGGAAGAGATCGACTCCTTCTGACTTAATCTTAGCCTAGATGAGTTAGGGGATCAACACTAGATTTACACAGAATTACTAATCAAAATCTCTTGTTAGGCTTCCTTTTTAAAATTAATAAAGAGAAACAACTTTATGGGTGCACTTTTAGGATGCAGATGACTGTGTACTGGCACAGATTGTCCAGAGACATTCTGGACTCTTCTTCACTGGAGATATTCAAGAATCATCAGGACACAATCCTATGGCACGTGGTCTAGAAAGACCCTGTTGTGGATTCCATGGAAAATAGCAAATATGACTACAGACTCAGCTGGTCTTGCTCGATGAAAACCAAGTTCCTGTGCCATGACCTGCCAATGGCATAGGATCATATGTATCATCATAGTTTTTATTCTAAAAAATAAAAGCTGAAAAACAAGTGAGCCTTTGCAGGTGGGCAAATGTAACAATTCAGTCAGGACTTCTGTCTTCAGTCTGGAAAGTAGTTCTGTTTGCCATCATGTTTCATTCCTGCATTAAACTAAATATCTTTAGCATAACTGCCCTGGAATTATCTGGCCTAAATTACTCTATGTTTTCAAAACCTGTCTTCTTGGCTTCATGTACTCAATAAAAAAAATTCAGAAAAATTTTCTCTCTTTGTGGGGAGGAAAGAGAGAGAGAGGGAACAGATGGTGTCCCTCTCATATTTTTGTCAAAAATAGATGTAAACCCAAAAGGGTTAAATTTGAAACAAATAACTGCTTCTCAAATTATAGAGTCATGGAACAAATTATTTTATAAAATCTTTAGGTATATAAAAATTATAAGGCATTTACATTCTACACTCACCAACATACACACACTCACACACACACAGAAAAAAAATAGCTCCATGCAGGCACATTAGGACACTGCTTAATAGTGTTCATCCTTTTTTCAGTAAAAGGGAAAGGAAAAGCAGGATGAGAGTTTGGCTTCAGCTTTTGCCTCCTTTCAACTCCCCAGCTGGAAGAGCTTCTCATTGTCCTTGAGAAACTTCTGGACTAGCTCCAAATTTCTGCATACATAAGAGGAGACCAAGAACTGTAATTAGTGCTGCAATTACTGAATGAAATCAGAGGTTTGCTGAATAGCTTCCTAGTAGGTGAAAGAACAGATATGATCCTTTACCAATAGAATGAAAATCACAAGAACAGATATTTTCTTCTTTCTTCTGTGCATGCCCTCTATCCTCAAGAGGAGAGAATATGGTCAAAGACAGCAACTTCATAGGTACGCTGCTTCAAGTGCAAAAGATCAAGTAGCAATGTCCATTGGAATTCATTCAGGAAGATTTCATCTCCTTCCTGAGAAGAATGATTTCATCTGTATGGCACAGCACCCAGCTCTGGATCCCTGCTAGATTCTGTGCAGGGCCTCTGTACCTGTATAATATGATATTGTTTTGTACAGTTTCCTCACTTCACTGTTAGGTATAATGATGTCATGGTGTGGCAACCCACCTAGGGTGTTTTAATTTTATTTTTTTATCATGAACCTGAAAGTATCCATTTCTTGCATCTTGCTGGGACATGAGAGCATATAAGAGATAGAAAAATATGCATTTGAGAAAGTGAGAAGTAGAACTGCCTTATCACAACTGTTGTTGGAGGTGAAGTAAAGTATCCACTAAATAAAGCCTGCACATTTTTTAAGGAAAAGGGAGCTGTTGAACTGGTAGGGAGCAAGTTAACAAGTAACAGGAATGCTGGGAGTACAACAGGAATGATGAGAGTGCAGTGCACATTTTACTTTTACCTTCCTTTGTTTAGTAGGATAGAAATAGCTTGAGAGTCTCATTATGTTCTATTCTTGTCTGCAGCTCTGTACTTGTCTGCACCTCCATACTAGTCATACTAGTACTGAAAATACATTTTGAGGACATTAAAATGCTTGGTTTTAATGTGATACTCTTTGAGGTATTATAATTACGATATCATTATTGCAGCTGGCTGGGCAAAATGCAGTCACCAATATAAATAGTTCAGTCCAAATGCTGGTTCATGTAAATCAGTACAGATGAAAACTCTGGCTAGAAATTAACTGCCAAACAGAGCAGATGATTTTATTCTCATTCTGCCTTTTTGTCAGTAGAAACATATACAGGTTTTTCCCAGTCCAGCTGGGAATTTGACTAAATGAAATTCAGAGGAATGCTGAGATTACTGCCTCTCTCTTGAGTGTTTGGGATTGACCAATGCATTGAAAAAATTTTAGACACAAAGAAAATGGGAGCTCCTTAGGTATCATGATTTGGCCAAAGGCTCAGAATATTCATAATGACCTCTCACAATGAAGGGAACCAAAGTTATTTAGTCTAGTTTGTCTAAAATGAGATTGATCTTAACTACCTGTTACGAGGTATATAATGTGTATATGCACTTTTTTTTTTTTCCAAAAGTGATGAAGTGTATATATACATCTTCAGCTCAGCCTTCTCTTTAAATTTTCATACCTGAACCATGTCTAAGACACACTGATTCCTTCTACCAAACAAACCCCCTCTGGAGACACCTATAATTTGATGTATTGCATCATATTCACATATTTGTTTTTAAAATATTCTCAGGGGAAGTTTTCCATTAATTGTACTTGGACTGATTTGATGTTAGCTGATGTTTAGTGTTCCTAAAGATATTCTGGCTGTAGGACTTTACTTACATAGGAAGAAATAGTTTTAATTCTTTCAGCTATAAATTTAAGTCTAAATTGGAAAAAGTATTTTCTTGGAGGAAAAAGTTAATGATAAAGAAAATTATATATTATGGAAAATTACTGTTGTACTCACTCATCTTTTCTTTCCCTCATATATTCTGACTTGCTATTACTATGCTGTAACTCTTTTTTCTATAATCTTTATCTTTTTTTCTACTCAAACTCCTTGTAATAGGAAATACGTCCTTGCATATGAATTTATGTGTGTGTTTACACTGAACATCATTAATTTAGGGGACTACATTAATTTATGTTTTAAAGTAGTATTTATTTTAAAAGTTTTACTCTTTACTACAAGAAAAGAAGGAAGGAAAAGATGGAAGGGAGGAAAGAATAGACGAAGGAGGAAGGAAAAAAGGGGAAAAGGGGAAGAGAGAGGGAAGGAAGGAAGGAAGGAAGGAAGGAAGGAAGGAAGGAAGGAAGGAAGGAAGGAAGGAAGGAAGGAAGGAAGGAAGGAAGGAAGGAAGGAAGGAAGGAAGGAAGGAAGGAAGGAAGGAAGGAAGGAAGGAAGGAAGGAAGGAAGGAAGGAAGGAAGGAAGGAAGGAAGGAAGGAAGGAAGGAAGGAAGGAAGGAAGGAAGGAAGGAAGGAAGGAAGGAAGGAAGGAAGGAAGGAAGGAAGGAAGGAAGGAAGGAAGGAAGGAAGGAAGGAAGGAAGGAAGGAAGGAAGGAAGGAAGGAAGGAAGGAAGGAAGGAAGGAAGGAAGGAAGGAAGGAAGGAAGGAAGGAAGGAAGGAAGGAAGGAAGGAAGGAACCTTTTATTTTCCCTTCTATGACTTTATTTTAAGGCATTTAAGTACATTAGTGGCTATATCTTTGTGCTGAAGTGTTTTATTGTTTAAAAAATCCTCCTAAAATGATCTTTGCTTTTTTGCCTAATAATGCTTACAAAGTACTTTCCAAATATTGTAGAAGGGTTGAGAAAATTTTGCTGAATAAGCAGTAATTTATTTCCATAAATGGTCATCTAGCATCTCTCTTCTACTTGAGATCACAGGCATAAAAGAAACCCTTCATAGTTTTGTTTTGCTTTGCTTTGTTTGAGTTTTGTTTACTTGTTTGTTTCAGAAAAATCAAATAGAAAAAGCCAACCAAAAAAAATGCACTAATGTTAATAAAAACAGAAATTCCACAGGTAGAACTGACATGGCTTTCTAGAATGTCTGCAACATCTTTTCATTGTTTATTGAAGAGATTAGCATCTTTGGTCTCTCAAGAGGAATTGTCCTTCACTTCCAATACTCTGAACTCCTTGTAGTAATTTATGTAGTTTGTCTTTCTTTTGAAGTCAAGTTATTCACATTAGACTGGAGTTTGCAACTCCAGTGTGAGAACATGGAACAAGTCACGAAAAGAAATGAGATTTCAGCTGGGATGATGTATGTTTTTCAGCTTCTTTTCTTTCCACTGTTCCTGACCTTTATTTGTGTAGTTAAGGAGCAGGAAAGAAGCTGTGGCTTTTGCAGTAGGCTTGTTAGTCCTGTGAGCAGGAGATGGAAGATCTGTGGTTCTAGACACCCAGAATTACCCTGCTAAATCCCTGTATGTCTATTTATATTGTTTTCCTGTTGTTAGCTCAGTCTTTTATGTATAACATGCATGATAGCCATGTTACACACCATGATTTGTTGTAGGGCACTTTAACTGATCTATATGAACTAGGGGGAGTATCAGAAACAGCCTAAAGAAAAGGGCAGGGAGTTCTGCATGGGTAGATATCTTCTCCTTCTCATCTGGGATTTGTAATGATATTGAAGCCCATTAAAGTTGCAGAACCATGGATCATCAGACATGGTTCATATTTCAGATACATCAAACACAGTATTTTCTTCTATACCAAGATGTGAAATCTCTAGCACTAACATCACACATCGCTGGTTTCCACTCACAAGTCAATCCACAGACCCAAAGAATAGAAAACTGCAAGGATGTGGCTAATTTTTAGAGAGGTAAAAGGTGTCCAAAAATCAATACAAGTGTTCTGTGGTAGCCAGTAAATAAGGTAGTGGCCATTTCACATAAAAATCCTTCAATTGCCCCGTTCCACAATAACTTTTGCTTGGCAGAATGAATTTTTATGTTTCAATTCTTAGCCTTTATCCTGTCACTGTAGTAGAAAATGTGCCTGGTACATAGTGGCAAACACAAATAAATGAGATACTGTTTTTCTTTTTTAGCCATTGATCTATAGGTAACATATAATATTAATTTAAATATGATCCCTAAGTTTGTTTGGGGTTTTTTTTTCTATTTTGTGTCTATTAAATCCTCTTTTTTCCTAGTTCCTGGAATTGTTTTCTGTATTTTTTTCACTGTAGCTCCCCTCTAGGTCTAAGTTCTTTTCTCTCAGTCTACTCCATTTTTTAAAATTTCTTTTTCTTTTAATTGTCTTTTTTTCTTCCTCTCTTTTATTTTAATCAGGTATAGCATGAGAAGTCACACATATGAAGCTAGGAAATAGATACATTTACTCATCACTGATGTGATTCCCCATAGGATGGTGGTAATCTATAACAGGAGAAGAATTTAAATATAAAAGTGGCTAGTACCAGAGAAGACCCAAAGAGGGTTGGAAAGAATACTACAACAAACACAGGATTTTCTGGCTTTCTTTGTGTGGTTAATTATCCCACTTGTACATGCAATGCTTGTAATATGGCTCTATCAGATATTCTATTTGATAACTGCTGGCTAAGTAGCAAATTCCAGAATTTTGGAGATGCACCATATTTGATTCAATGTTGCCACTCAGTTATTTGGCATGTCTGTAACTGTGTACAATTTTGATTTTATGGACTGATGATCACATGGACAATCAATTCGTACTCATAATCAGACAAAGAAAAATTATAACAGTTTAGACTTAATATATGACTTAAATCTATTGTTTAATTCTGATGGTGTATTATATTTAACCTCACTTTTTAAAAAAAAACAATCAAAAGTTGTCTACATTTGGTAAGGCAGTAGCAGTTATTCTGTGATTTACATTAAAAAAAAATTTCCCTTTCTCTGTACATTTTTAAGGGTAGGATTTGAATCCAAAGCACAATTTATTTTATTGCTCTATAAGAGAACAGGATTGGTCTGGGATATAATCCACTTCATGATTCCTCAAGACCATATCCTGATTCTATGAGAAATGAAGTTTTCCACTGACACCATTTTTACCTTTCCAAAGGAAACCAAAGTTTATGAGAAGCTTTGTTGCCCTTCTCTGGACGTGTTACAAAGGATAAGAAGTGAGGGGAGCTGCAGAGATCATGATTCATTTGAGGGCAGGACATGCTCAGAGCACTCCTACTGGAACCCAGCACTTATGGAACCCTAGGCAGGGATTCCACCCTCATGTAAGTGCAGTGTTTGTGGGAAAGGATGGCAGAAATTGTTGGGGGTTGGGTTTTTCTAAAAAACTTCTGTACACCATACATTTTGTTACAAAGATTCACAAAGAGAGAAACTCTATAGTGAATCAGTAGGGAAATATTTTAAGGAGTCATGTCTTTTGGTTAAATGATTTTGCAGTGAGTTAAACTAAGGAAGGTTTATGGGGTTCTTCTGTTTGTTTTTGTCTGTTAGAGTTTTCTTGTTTCTGTACATATGTACGGACACATCTTCAAATGTCTACAAGCTGGATGTCTTCGTCTAAGTTAGTGAAGAGTCAGGAGAACAATTCGGTTACCTAAATGACTTGGTGTCAAATGCTTTTTTTAGGCACCCTAAGGGGCCTGAATTGCATGTAAGGAAACAGAAATTTGTTCTTTTGCTCATAGGAGAACAGGATAAAAAATAATAAATTTAAAAAACCCAGATTCTCATTCGCATTGACATCTAGTGTCTCTCCACTAGCTGAATTAAATTGAAAAAGAAGTGAACCAAATACAATATTCAAGGTAAAAATATCACTGGGAAAAATGAGTTTTCATGGAAAGTCAGAGTGAAGGCTAAAGTAGTCATTGGGGAGATAGTCTACAAATTAATTCAAATGTAGTCAAATTGAAAAAAGCAGCATACACATTTTGAAATGTTATATTACTATCAAAGTACACTTCCTTATTCCTTCCAGACAGTCCAAGATATCTCTGCTACTGCCTTCAAAATACAATGGTAGGTGAAGAGAAGGAATAAGGCAGTTATTTCCATTCACATTTACAGGTCGCTTCTTTATACATTCCTCAATACCTGCTGACTTATTGATAATAAATCTGTTTAGAATAAATATAAATAAAAATTTGAAAAATTCTTGGTAAAAGGCTGCTAAATAATTTATATTTATGACAGTATAAGCATTTAAATAATGTAAACATTTTTTATGTCTAAAGTAGAAATATAAAAGTGTGTTATTTGATATTGCTGCTTCTTTGATGTAGGTTTATAGCAAATGTATCAAGAGTATGTAAAAATAATACAGTATGTGAGTGAAACCTTCAATTTCAAAACATAGAATTTAAAGTGAAAATGTTCTATGATTTTAGAATTTTTGTTAAATTATTGCAGCTGATAAAGGATGCTTAAGAAATTTAAAGAAACCTTCAAAATGATAATGCAATGTTTCAAAAAACCCTTCTCTTTAACCTAGCACTTTTATTCTTCCAGAATATGTTGAAGATTATTTGTAAAGGAATACGGATTTGGAATACATATTTGGGATTTCCACAGTTAGAGGATCCATGCTTCAACTTTCATTGTTTAAAAATACTGAAATGAACTTGGACTTGAAGTAGTGATTAATGAACTAAAGTTTCAAGAACTACAAATGAATAAATAAATAAATTATATAAATAGTTTTAATTTGGATAGTGAGAATTAGGAGTAACTGAAGCAGAAGTGTTGAAAATCCACATACTTGTGTTTTATATCTGTCCTCAGCAATTTTTATTTTGTCCTTTGTCACAGCATTGCTTTCAAGTAGGTCACTTTTATTTGAGAGTCTTTTAAATATTTTGGACACCTGAGATCAGGACCATACTCCATGATCTCGCAAGAATTATCTAGTATCCAACTTCCACTATGATTGCCACCCCTGATGCAGTTATCAGCAGAACTCACTTGAAGGAGCTCAGACATTATTACTTAGCATGAATTCAGTTATCTCACTTTGGAATTCTTTTTTTCTGATTCCTTGCCTTGTTTAATTCAGTATCTCTTTGTTATCTTGCTTACAGAATAAAAAAGTAGTGGTTAAGGCTCATTAACTTCCTGCAAGAAAGAGGACCCTATGTCACAGCAGCTATTACAGTATTAGTACTGCGCTGTGGACAGTAATTTTTCCTCTGTTAAAAAACCTACACAGAAGGACAAGATTTTACAGTATCACCTAAAGAGAGATGGAGGCTATTCTTTTTGTTGAGTAGTAAAAACATCTTTCCTGATATCAACCCAACACATAACATTGGCAAAGCAGAATTCTTTTGCAAAACAATAAGAAAGGAGGTAATAGAGTAAATGCAGAGTAATTTTTTTTCCAATAGTGTAGAGGTGGTTTGACAGGATGTGAAAATGGTAAGGCATAGGTAGAGAATATTAAAGGTGTTTAAGGAATGTGACAGAGTAACATGTCCTGAGTACAACTTAAAATGGAGCTGTTTTAAAGAACCTTCAGAAGGTAACTTTTGGACAACTTTGGACAACTGGGAAACTGGAAAATAATAGTGCATTAAATCAGGTAGACCATAATAAATGTATTATACTGTTCTGTTTCTGGCTGGAATAGGGTAAATTTCTGTGGTGGCCAGGAGGACACATGGCTAGGACTTGAAAGTTTTTCTATGCCACTTCACATTGGATGCGAGAAAAAGGGACTCTTCCAAGAAAATGGTGTTCCTTCCCATCAAGGTAGCATGGTGCCAGTCCCAAGCCAGGGGTAGCAGCAGGATGCTGTGGCTGAGGTTGGGTTCAGTCAGGCTTGGTGAGCATTTTGTACGTGAATTACTCTCTCCTTGTACTGTTCATTTTCTTATCTCTTTGCTTTTCCAGTAAATTGTTCTTATCTCAGTCTATGATCTTTGCCTTTTGTGCCACATGAAGCAGGAAGACAGGGAGGGGGAGGGTGATGGAGCAGCAGAATTGTTTGGAGCATGTCAATGGGACAACTAAAGTAGGGAGTGCCTTTCCTAAACCACAAAATATCCCTGCTGAAGGTTTAAAACTAGGCAGGGCTGACTGTCAGAAATCAGCCAACCAAAAGCAGCTTTTAGAAATTAGATATTTGAAATTTCATGCTCAAATGCATTAAGTCTTATAGGAAAAAAAAAAAAGAAAAAGCTGATGCTATCAGAAAAGACATTAACTGTTCTATAATAAAATTTATGCATATTGCAATTTAGGGAGGGTTTTATGACAGGAATCAGCTGACCTAAAATATATAGAGATATAGAGATATACTATATCTATGATAAAAATAAGAAATCTATAGATTCACATGAAAATTTAACAGAAATACAGTTAAAGGTCATCAAACTAAAAGTTTCCAGGTGAAAAATTCACAGATTAACAAGCCAGAACATTCAAGCAAAAAAAAGTGAAGTTTTCAATCAGCTCACTTGAGTAGAAATTATAGGTTAAAATACTCTGGTCTTCTCTGACAGAAAGTAAACACTTCTTGTTGAACCATGTAGTACCAAAGCTTGCTAAAATATTTTTAATTTGTATGACTCTAAATGAATATTAAATCAGGATACAGTAGAATGATAATGTCCAAACACAGGTGAGTGTGAAAAAAGGGTTGAATGTATAAATTTGTAAAATGAGATCAAGAGACATGAAGTCTGAGTTTGGACATAGCAAGTTAATCAAATTGAAGAATAAAAATGTGGGCTACATCTGTCCTAATATAGGAATCTATGATTTAGACATCTGCATCTGACTGAATGACCATGAACACCATGTATAATTCTAATGTTCTAGGCACTTTGCAGTTGTCAGTATTTATTAACTAAAGTCAACTGAATACCACACCAAAAAAAAAAATCAAAACAACAACAAGAAACCAATTAAACAAGCAAAACCCCCTAAACCCCACAAACAAACAAACAACAAAAAACACTAAATGAAACAAAAAAACCCTGATAACAAACAACCCACACAACACCCCCCCCAAACAAAACACAAAAAAACCTCTATAAAGAGATTTTTTTTATTTAAGATTTGATCTACACATTATGTTTCTCATGTTGTGCATATATCTCGATGTTTATTTTGACCCTATTTATGCTGGACATCTCTCTTCACATTACAGAAGCCTAATTATTGTTATTACCACCCAGTAGACACTGCCATAAGTAATGGGTCAAAAGAGTGTCTAACATGACCTACAGTTTGTCAGAAAAAGGTAGCGGAAAAAGGAATACAACAGCAAGAATGTGCCAAAAGCCAAAAATAAACTGGAAGGTGACTTACAAGCTTTTTAGTCTATTTTAAAACTGCTTAACCCCAAAGTCACAGACAGAAGCTTACAAGAATCTAAGTTTGAATCCATGGATGTACAAGTTTCCGCTTTTATATATATATAAATGCATAATTTCAAATTACCCATATACGCATTTTAAATACATAAAGATTTCACTAAAAATTTCTCCTCAGTTTTGATTCATATGACATCAGACCTAAAATCTTTACTGCATTAATATTTTACTTAGATAATACATTCATGTATCTTAAAAAGGACATTTCTAATGTGCCTTTCCTCCTCAATTTTTTTTCAAAACCCTTCTCATTAAGACTGTGCATGTTCACTGTAGTGCTAAAAATAGAAAAAAAAAACCCTTCATTATATTTTTTTAATGTAAAAATCATCTATTTGTCAGCAATATTAGGGCTGACAATTTAAGGATTGCATGAAGCAAGCAATAAATGATTTTGAAATTAAATTAATGAATACAGCAAATCTGGCAAAAAACTTATATTTTATGTTTATATTTTATGTTTATAAATTTTATATCAAGTAATCTACTTTGTTCATTGGTTGTAAAGATTATTCCACAACTAGCTAAATAACCATCTGATAATTTCTTTACTTCTTGTATTATTAATCTAAATATTGCTTACTTATTATATTCTTCTTATTATCGTCATCATTAGTCTAAATATTGCTTACTTACTACTATCTTCTTCAGTACTGATGTTTGCTTATTGAGACATGAAGTGAATGGCTTCACCACCAAGAAAAGGTAGTTTTAAAAAATATATACTTTGGTGATGTAAGGGTACTAGATATGATAAAGAGCAATTGAGAAATAAAGATCACCATTGGAGACCTGGTCTCCAACCAACTTGTTATTTCTCAGTAATAAATTATCATTCCTAATATGAAAGTGTACCTCTCGTATCATCCCTGTTTATCCAGGTAATTTATTTTTCAATTTTTTTTTTTTAAATTTTATGTCACTTTAAAGATTTCTGTTTCTTTTTTTTTCACTGTTATCAGGGTGTTTACATGATCATCTCTGCATTTTTTAAAATTCTTCTTATAAAAAAATAAAACAAAAGAAAACTTTTCAACAAGCATGAACTATCCTTCTGTTCATGTCTTTGTTTATTTCTGTTAAGGATGCAATGTATTATATTTTTCAGCTGTATGAAGTGGGAGAGAAAAGATTAAATTCTGATATAATTAAATATATCTGGAATAATCAGCCCTCGTGTTGCAGAAGAAAGCAAGCAAAGTGAATACAAATTATTATTTCCAAGTATATAAAACTGGCAAGTGTAAACTAACCTCATAGGAGGTTTGCATCATTGAACATCCTTCTTAGTAACTTGGCAAAGGTGAGGAATGAGGTGGTTTAATTAGCAACAAAAACAGCTAAGCATATTTGGGTTAATCAGGTCTCAAGGATATTGTGAAGAACTTCAAAAGGACTTTGGTGAACAGGCAGCCTAATTCTGGATGAAGTAACTTTCATTGAAGGCAAAGTGGTGAATGTTGGCAGGAATAATATGACCTACTTGTGTATGTCTGAGTTCTAAATGAACTGCAACACAAATGAAAAAAACAGACGCCAACATTGATAGATCAATAAAAAGTCCCGCAGTGGAGGTCAAAAAGCAAATGAAATGCTTGCAAAGTATGCACAAGGATGTGTGGTGAAAACTTATGCATCTCTTGTTATAATGCTACTATTTAAATCAGAAGTGTATTAGGAGCTAAAATACCATTTTTGTTTCTGGTCACACCAGCAAACACATGAAAGGAAAGAAGAAAGGAATTTCTAATTAGATCTTGATATAAAATAGAAAGATTTAGTTTTTCCCTGTTATTCTCAAACCAGATCTGCTAGTATCAGTAATGTCTGCTCTGATTCAGATGCATATTCAGGGATCAATGGGGCTCTAAAAATGAGGAAAATGTAAAAAGAGGAAAATGCGTTTCCCTAAGAAGCTGACACAACATGAATTATTGTCAGAGCTGCAAATGAAGATACACAAAATAGAGGAGTACTTCCTACACATTTCAAAATTGGCTCCATGGCTAGCTTGCCCAGGAGAAACTCAGGAAATATGCTTTGAGTTCTGTATGTCCAGCATCAGGATTTCAGCTATTACCCAATTATCTGACTATTTCTAATGGATGAAAATTCTGTCATATAATTCTGCTCAATCTGAATATGCCTACTTCTCAAAAAGACACTATGATCTCTTTATTAAAGTTAGTGCTATGCCTATCCTCAATGACATTAGAATACTAACTTCCTAAAAGCGCTATCTCAGCAAAATTGTCAAATAACATTTCATTGCCTTCCAATATGTCATTTGACAATTATTGCATATCCCCAAAAGATTTCTCAAGAAATGCTGAAAGTCCTTACAATTTCATGTGTTTTAAAATATGACCATTAACATTGCTTGATGCAGATGGTTTGTATTAACTGTCTGTAACTTTTTTATTTTAATTTATTATTTACAGAGTTTTATAGTATTATGATGTTCTCTTTCATAATATGAAGAATCTTTTCTTCAAAAAAGACCAGGGAAGAGTGGTGCTCCTGTAAGGCCTACCCTTCCCTGTTTCAGTACCAGGGTTGAACCAGGTTGAAAAGGTAGAAGGGACACTGTGCCAAGCCAAGTCAGCAAAATTTACAAACTGTACCATACCTTTCTCATTAAAAAGTGTAAACCCAAGAATGCTAAGGTACTAGGCTTTCCAGCAAACCTAAATGTTAACTTTTCATAAACTTAGGAAGCTTGACAAGATTTTTAAAATTTGTCACTGAAGATGATATTTTAATAAAATTAAAAGGTTATGGAGTATTTTGTTGATTTTACTTATGCATGGTACTAGAGAAACGTCTCGGTTCTTCACTGCTTTATTGTAATCCATTTCCACTTATGTCTTCCAATTAATGTAACATTAATTCTAATTTAAATGTTTCATAGTAATTGTGCAATTTTCTTGTATTTTTCATATAAAAATTGAGGAATTTGTCCTGATTACAAGTTTTTTTTTCATTGTTGTAAAGGCAATTTTCCATATTAAATTGTAGTTCTTTGTACACGCATTTGTTATTTATCTTTTTGACAGGAAGCACAAACAGTTTCTCAAAAACACAGTTTAATTTGGATTGCATTGTTTGAAAAATTCAGAGTAAACATAGTTAGCAAATTTCTGGTGAAGCATTTACTATATATCAGTTTATTCTAAACAAGGGGATTTGTGGGGTTTTTTTGTTTTGTTTTGTTTTGTTTTTTTATTAAATAGTTCTGCTTTTACAATCTTTTAGTGCTTTGATTTTTTTTTTTCACTTGGTCTTACAGTGCAATAATGCAGCCCTGTAAGACCAAGACAGCCAGGACTTCTAGCCCATGCAATATGGAGGTAAGATCTTGAAAACACTGAAAAAACTTAGGAATTCTCAGTTATTTATTGCATAGACAGATATCCTATCAGGAAAACATTAAGATAAACTCACAACTTTGGTGCAGACCAGAAAGTCAACCATTCCAGAGTGGCTGGTGCAGAAGATCCAACAGGCACAGCTTTGGAATAGTTAGCTATTCCAGGACTTCCAGGCACTCCAGCTTTAAATCCCGAGGAAACTTTAATCCAGCCATGACTCTTAGGTCTGTGAGGGGTAGCCCCCAAAATTTTTGATCAAATTTCAAGAGTAGCCAGGTTTTGTACCAAAGAGTGACCATTTCAGATGCTGGGAGCTCAGAAAACCCTTAAACATATCTGACATCTTGTCAGTTTTAGAGTTCTTCGCCAACAGATTGCTCTCCAAGGACAGTATAAGTGTTATATCAATATAGAGAGCTAGAGATGCATGTATTTATACTTACAATATATATGCATGTATAAAAAATCTATAATATATATTACAGGCAGTCTGAACTTTATTATACAGTGATAGAATATGTCTAAAACCATTTCCAAATATATATCTGCAGTAGTTGATATCTGACTGCAAAGTGACTCCTTTACTTAAGGTAAATGTGTTGCTTTACTGTATAGCTCTAATGGGAATACTCTGACAAAATGATTCTCCAGCAAGGAAGGATAAATGACTCATAGTCACAAGCTAATTTGTCACATATGCAGTAAAATTTTCTCTTTTGTATTTGTAAATATTGAAGATTATTTCTGTAAGTAGAGCAGTATTTGTTTTCTTTATTATCAATTAAATTTATCAAACAATTTATTTATCTTATTTGAGTATGTTTATTCAAGCTTTTCTGATCCAAGAAATATTGAGTTTGGGTTGTTTTTTAAAGAGTATTTCATTCCTATCCTAAAGATTATATATTTGGCACAATTATAAGAGCTCAAATGAGGAAAATTTTTGCTGGGTATAGCATAGATCATTACTTTGGATCTAATCAGAAGTGTTGATGTGCTAGTTTAACGGTTTGGAGGGAAAAGTGCAGATCAAAGTAGACTATAAAGGGAATTTTTTTAAACAAGAGAGAAGCAATAACAGACATTTGGGGGTTTTTAGGGATATGTATGATGAGTAAATACATATATAAGCCTCATTTATGTTCTCATTTTACACACCTATTGTCTCATGTAATGAAAAACTACAGGCTTTAGTGATACAACAGAAAATATTAAAACCTTATTATCCAAAATATTTTATTTTGAAAATCTAAAATGAGCAAATAAAATCCCCCTGCAACTGAACCGAGCTGGTGACTTTAATTTGGAAAGGTCAAAACTCTCACATGGTAGGGAAAAGCTGTTGTAAAAGTCAAAGAATTTCAAGACATAGAATTTGGGAATTTCAGTGTTTACCACATCTGAGACAAAGAGAACAAGTATGCATTTTCCATTTAATCCTGCAAAATTGAGAAGACCAGGCCCTTGAATTTTGAAAAATCTAAAGCAAAAAATAAAAAAATAAATTGATTATTAACAATCTCAGAGCTAGAAAATTGTGTCACCAGTTCTTGTTCCATTTCAAATATGACTCTGAACTGGCTCAAATATTTTGTAGTCTATGTTTATAGTGCATTCTGTTTGTCCCCTAGTATTCCACAGATCCTGGCTCTTTCACAGTAACGTCTGTTAAATGTATCAGTATCATTTTTCAGCTTTGTGAGATGAGGAAACAGAAAAACAGAAAAGAGAGTGAGAAGACCATCTAAAATTAGTATTGATGTGAGCCTTTGAAAAGACTTTCTGTAAGGTTCTAAATTTGAAGAAGTTACACTGCTTCTGTTCGTTTCCTGTCAGCAATTAATTTCTTTGTTGTGGATCTTGTTTGAGATAACCTTAGCAAAGAGTCAGTTCGAGATTGGTGAGGTGGATTTATTTATTTGGTTTAAAAAATAATCAGACAAGCCAGAACAACTTGTTTTCATGCTGAACATGAGCCTCATAAGAACTTTTCATGTACTAGTCTTTGTCACTTAGCACATTAAATCTTGCTTTTGCTAATATTTAGAAACTTCCTATTTCTGCAGAGAGTCCAGATGGTAAACTCATTTTCTTTTGATAAAAGAAAACTCAAATAAATGGGATGAAAAAAGTCTGAGTAAATTAATTTAAAATTTATAATGGGAAATTTGCAGGTAGTTTTTCTCTGATAGTTGCTCATATGTCTAGTGCAAAAGAAGACAAAATAGGATAAAATTTTTAAATTTTCATTTTAAATGTACTAGTAAGTGATAGTTAACAGACCTCAGAGGTCAAGCCTTTATGCAGAAGAGGCATATGGCAGATTCCTGCTTAAGATCAATTACTTTTTCTGGTTCAACAAGAACAACAAAAGTACTGCTGTAGTAGTATCATGCTGGCTACCATGCCTGCCTCTTTTGGGGGATCAACACTGATGCTCCTACATCACTTTTCTTCAGCGGTAGCTTTGTTTTTCCTCATATTGCAAGGTAGTTGAACATCTATCAGGAAACAGAGCTCTCTAACACTTTTCCAATGGTATCATATTTCCTTTAATGAAATTTTAGATAAATGACAGATACAATTTTTACTTTATGGTGCAGGAGAATAGCTATTGGTAAGTTTAGTAGCCAACCATATTCCATATTTCTATTATCAGCATTTAACACCATTTCATGTCACTACATGCAAGTAGTGGATTTTTCCATTGCAATACTGACAGCAATGACATCTTAAAATAATTGAGCAGCAGTACGAGTATTTCATGTACTAAACTCTACTGTGGTAGCACTTAATTTCTGAAGAAATACACTTTTCAGCATAGCAGTGTTTAGCTCTCACCATTCATCATGATCTTTTTAATAATATCTCCTGTTGACCTGATCATCTCGACTGTCTACTGCATACCCTCTACCTTTTTGCAGCCCATTAATTTTGCAAATTTTAATTGTGTCCAGTTTTGACAGCCTTAATTTTCCTGATATGGAGAAGTTTTATGTAAAGGTGGCAAATTATTTAAATTAGTGCTGCAACTGGTGTACTATGTAGGATTGCAAAAATGGGAAGAGAGGGAGACCAGAAAAAAAATTTTAAAAAGGTTAAAAAGCTTTCTTCTGAATCTAAATGCAAGTTTAGGGTTAAATAGTGACGTTAGGCTGAGGCTTCAGAGAGAGGGGTAGCCAGGGCTACCATGGCACTATGTTTACAACACTTCTTTTCAGATCCACTTCCCCAGGCAATTTCTGATGTGTTGTGGGTGAAGCAAGTTAGTACACTTACAACACAAGATTAGCTCAACTAAGCCAGAAAAAAATTAGCAAAGCTTGTTCCTCTATTTTTCTCTTGCTCCCAGTCACTGTGTACTTCATTAACAACATTCCTGAGGTTAATCAGAGCTTTTCACTTTGAATGTTGCTGTCCAAGTCACCATCCCTTCTGGGGGCAATTGAGCAAATCGAAAATGAGGCAATGCACTAAAATCTTTTGTAACAACTTTCAAACTGAGAGGAAGTATACACTAACCTTCTTAGGGAAAGGAAGTGAGTACTGTTAAAATCAGGTTAAATTTATGTGTTTTGGCCATTAATCTCTTAAAAGCCAGTCTGGCTTATATCCAGCTGCTTCTGTACCATTTTGTACAGGTGACACACTTAGTTCTCACGCATCACGGAGGAAAATCAAAGCCAAAACAATGCTTACTGAAGACTTTTGATTTTGCCTTGTCATGTTCTTTTAATTCTTTGTCATTGGAAAGCTTTGTCCTAATCTTTCTTGAGAGTCTATAACCTCCAAGTTCCTTTTTTGACATCACAGCTATTTTTCTGCCAGTGCAGTTTAATATGCATAGCAACTGAAGCTTCAAAGTCATCAGTTGACAAGCTGGTGTTTGAGATATATATGTTAACTGCAAGGAAGAAGAAAAACTCCTAGTTCAAAGGAAACAGAAAATAAATGCTCTGTTAATCAAGAATGATTTTAAAAGCAACCTCTGAGTATTTAAATAATAGAATCATCCTGTTACAGTGGCAACCATGTCAATCCAAAGTGCTTTGATTTGTTTTCGTTAAACAAATGCACTTTGTCTCCTTGATTAAGTACTACAAAAATAAGAAAAAAAACCCAGCCAGTTTCATTTCTTTTATTTGAAATTAAGGATGGTTTTTAACAGACTACTTAGAAACATATTAAAGTTACAGTTGAGCAATTCCACTAAAATTGTTCATAATACAAAACACATATCTTTGAACAGTAAGAATCTCTGTTAGCCATTTCTATCAGTGGAATCTACTAGAATAATTTTAAAGAAGTGAAAAAACTAAGGAAAAAATTTCAGAAGATACTGAGCACCATGGCCTTCAAATGAGTAGACTTAGTTGAGTAGACTATACAGTTCAAGAAAATAAAAAAAAGCTTTTCTATTTTCAATGAGTGAAATATCTAACTTAGCCCTAGATCAATGTTTGTCCTTGTAAAGACTTGATGATGGAAACCAGATACCCCTGATTTTATATAAACCAAAGGAAATTAAATTTTGTAAACATGAAAATATAATTTTCAAAGTAAGTGTGGAAATAGAATTCATAATTATTATATTTCTGCAAAACAAGAGCTAGCTAGAGTGCAGACAAGTAATAGAGTGTGGTAAAAATGCTGTGATTCTCAGATGTCACTAAGACAGCTAAGCCTAATATTTTTGTTGAGGAGTTGATACACTTGCTGTTGAAAAATCATTTATAGCAGATTGAAGGTGGTAATTACATCTTGCATTTAAGATTTATTTAGCACATTTTTCCACTGCTCATATTCTGGCTAAGCAGAACATCACTGTGGTTTGATCCCTCACCCACCTGAAGACTTCATACTATGATCCACTCCATGGCAATTGTTTCAGTCGTCCAGAGTACTTAAAAGTGACTCTAGGTGACAGTGTACCCTAAAAGGTGGGTACACTGAAACTTAGAGTCACTTTTAAGTATTCTAAAGTATAAAAGGTGGGGAAAACTACATCAAGAAAAAATGCAAAACCAGCATCAGGAAGGTATCAGCAGCTTTCTGCTTACAGATTACATATACAGAAAAGATTAGAAGCTTTTAAGAGGTTGTCTTGACGTAAGTTCTTTAATTTAAATATATATTTCTTACTTTAAATAAAACTATTTAGTTTGAATTGAGTATTTGTGTGCTGTTTAGAATATGAATTGGTACAACATGTGCAAATAATAGAATATTAATTTCATAGCTCTTTAAAACAGTTTTAAAATTGAATAGCTAGAACATTAGGGGATTTTTTTTTACATGACAGATGTAATTACATAAAAACCATGAAGACAATCACGAATGCCAATATGTGTATTGTTGCTCTTCTTTGACAGATGGAGGTAAAAGTTTTTATTTAAAAATACTGGAATTTGGCTTAAATTTTGCAATAACAAAGAAGTTGATTAGGCTCAGTCTAAAAATATTACTAATCCGTAATGACATGTGTTAACTGTTAAGTTACATGAGATTGCACCATATGTAATCAGCTACATTAGGTGTTTTTTCTCTCTCACTACCTGCTCAACTAAAATATTCAACTCAAAAAATAGCTGCTTTCAGTCATCGTGTTTTAAGCTTTAATGCAATAATAGTGACTGTACATTTAACAATATAACTTTTCTGATGAAACATTGTTACTAATAAATCACTGAGCTATTGGAATAATTACCAATATAGCTGGATGGGATGTGCCTGGGCTGGTCTGGCCCTTGCTGCTCGACCAAAAGGTGGCAACTGTAGTGTTTTCACCTCAGAGACACCTTTGGCTAAGCTGGATGCTGCAGCTGGGCGCTAGAGACAAGTCCAGACATACAGGAGCTGAGATTTACTCTGGTGGAGAAGCTTTAAGGCAAGGATCAAGGAAAAATTAGTTTCTGATGGAGGGTTTTGATCCAGAGCTTTATTCCTGGCCCACAGGCCCCTGAATGCAGTGACAGCTCCAATAGAACTTGCCAAACCGTGTGGTTGTTGTTCCTTTTAACCCCAGGGAGAGGGGGAAGGAAGGAGCACCAGGGACCACAACCAGGTGGGGGGGGAAGTCTCAAGGGACAAATGACACCTGGATGGCCCAATGTCCTCCCGGGGTGGAAGGCATCTTTTGAACTCTGTCAATCACTTGACAGCCTTCTGGAATGCCAGGACTGACAGACAGCGCTCGGCAGGGTCAGTGGGGGAAAGGAGAGGTGACTGGCACCTGGGGAAGGGCTGGGATAACTGAGGCAAGCTATGACATCACACCACAACACTGATCAAAATGTGTCCCTTAACATCATTTCTGTTACTATAGTACTGTGGGGCAGGTGGAGCTTTTTTGTGATTTCACTTGAAATGGTCACTAGTGTTAAAATATTAATGCCCATGAAAAGTAAATTACAGGGAAGGTTGAACTGTAGGGATCTACAACTCTTGCTTCTAAAGGAAGATTATTCCCTACAGCTTTTTTTTTTTCTTTTTTTTTAGTTTTGGTTTCAATTTTACTCTAGTGGCTATTTTTTCAGCTTTATGTTAGTAACTGTTTAATTTTGGTAATTAGTCCAGACTCAGTCATGGAATTAGATCAAACCTGAATGAAGGCAGAAGAAAATTTGTCTACATCTCAGCCAATTTAAAATTCAAGAGTATGATTAAGCTCACTTACCCTTAGCTGTCTAAAGATAGATTTCTAGGTTAAGCTTTGCTGTGTATGCCAAGCTGAGCTCCCTCTGTGAATTCTGAAATGTGATGCAAACCCCACTTATCTAGGCAACTCTCTAGTTCAACTAGAGAGGGATCAAAGATGGCTGTTTGGAATAGGTGTTCACATAACTTTTAGAAAGGTAGTGTTAATATAGCTCTTTTCCTAAATATGATATAAGATAGACCAACTAGACACAGACAGCAACATGAGATTACAAGGAAACTGACACATTAGACAAAAAAATCAGGATTGATCTCAAAACATCATCAGCTTAATTGCTACTTTTTCCTAAGCATCATAGCAAAAGAGAGGTGTCAACACAAACATTGTTAAAGTGTTTTGTGCATGATTCTGTGAAATAGCAGTGATGAAGAGGAATGACAAGGGAGGAATCATAAAGAATCACTTACCCTCTTGTTAAATTTCTAATTATCAGAATCATTCAGCCCCTCAGTGCTGAATGAAGGAACAAAGCAGGAGTCTGTGAAAGGTCTTGAAAGATGAAACACATCATTTATGTTTGACTCAGTATAGACACTAGTGAAGGAATATGGAAAAGTGCTGTAGTCTGAAGACAATGAGAGAAAATGAGAGACAATGAGAGAAAATTCATAATGAATAAAAGTAAAACAATATGTACTCATCAAAAAAAAAAAAATTCAAAGATGTTGGACTAGGTTTTAGGCACGTAGCTTCACCTTGGTCATGTTAGACATCAAGAATTTGTAAGACTAACATGTAACCTGAGTATGACAGCCTAGAGAGCTAACATTAATTTGAAAAGTTTAGATTTCAATAACATTTAGTGTGGAATTCATTTACCTAGCTATAAACTTTATAAGCACTTGCATATGGATGGATTTCCTTTTTTGGTAACAGACAATAACAGGCACTTTTATGACATATTTCATCTCACCTTTGAAGAAGAAAATAAGTGAAATAGCTTAAAGAGAAGACTAGGAGCTCTGAATCTCAGCTGACAGCTAAATATTTGTATGACATGTCAAGAGACAGGCAAAAAATTTTAGAAGTCATCACCTTTGGACTAGAAAAACAAATCAGTGTAAACAAATCAGAGGCACCTTTTAGAATACTTCCAACTTACCAAGAGGCAAAGCAAACTTTGCCCATGTGCCTGTTTTGTTTCACCAGGCTAACCACAGGCTGCACAGGCTGTGCAGCTACTGTCACCTTCACTCCCCCAACACTGCACTCGTGAGAGGTCCAGAGAGATTTTATTTCAAACAGCAAAGCAAGGGGTGACTATCATTCCCTCTTCCCTACATATGCTATGCAAAGCCTGTACATGACCTTCCCTGTTTTTTGCAGAGAACTAGGAAGAAGCCAGGCCACAGTGTTTAACAGAATATGGCAACAGAGAAGTTTAGTCTAGCTATCAGCAGTTTCAAGATTGTGGTCTTCAGAAAGTAATTTGCTACCACTGAAGTCACCAAAACTTTTGATAATAGAGAATACTTAATGTTTTAAAAACGTGCAACTGATTACCAGGAATATTTATTGGAAGTCTGTACTCCCATCTCTTGAATATATTAGCAACATATTTTGGATTTATAAAGTCAAATAAACAGCGATGTACATCAACACAATGGCAGAAAAAGAAAAAAAAATATTTTTTCATTTTGAAACAGCATCATATTTGCTCCTTATTGCTCTCTGAATTTGTCTATTTTTTCTTTTTGAACAGTCTGCATTAGCTTTTTATAGAGAAAACTTTGTTCCATAGTATAAAGATATTTATGCATATATTAAGAGCTAATATAAACAGGTTTTGAAACAAAGATCAATAGCTAAATATGCAAGAAACTCATTTTCAAAAGAAACAAGAAATATAACAAGACTGTGTGGCAGTCAACACAGAATGTCAATTTACTGTCTTGACAGCAAGGGTAATAGAAGTCTAATCCAAAAAGGAAGAAAGGTAAGAAGCTTAACCTTGCTGGAGTATTGCTGTGATAAATACAGTCTCCTCTGCAGTTATTCCAGCTGAGCTCAGGATACCAAAAAGGAATGTTGCATTACTCTACACTTGAAAATATTTTTATTTTCTCTCTAGAGTTTTTCATAATTAAAAAAAGAAAACGTTCCATTTTAATTAAGATTTGCTTTGTGATAGCCTGGTTAAGCATTTAACTGTACTTAGTCTTAGATTTGTGCAAATAATGACCTAATATCAGAAATTCAATTCAATACAGTGAATTTAATAAATTACCAATTCCCATTTTTTTTCCTCTCTTTTGGAAAATAAATAAATAAATCAGTAAGCACATTTAAAATTCTAGAGTCCTTCTAAAACCATCTCTGCTCACTCCTAGTTTGTAAATGCTAAATTGGAATCCAGCATTTTCCAAATTATAACACTTGACCTGGAACCTGAACATGCCACAACTTCATTGTGACTGGAGTGAGCAAAAGACGAGAAACAATGTGGATAAAAAGCTTAGAGGAGATAACTGAACAGGGACAATGAAGGAGAACAGAACAGTGGGTGGAGTGTAACAGAACAAAGAAAAAGAGGGCACTGCTGTTGCCTGCAATGAGAGATGTATAGATCATTATTTTTAAAAGAGGGTGAAAGAGAGGGCAAAAGAAAGACCTAGAGAAGACTTAAAGTGAAAGACAGCAATAAGTAAGTACAAAATATGTGTGGGACTGGAAGAAAGAAAAATTATTAAAGTCCAAATTTACTCTTCATAATAAATAAATCTTAAAAGCCTGCTGAATTTATCAATACAATTTAAAACTCTGTGTCTGTACAGTACAATTTATAAACATGTATATCTGCATTAGTAATCCTGGGATTTCTCACTAACACTGAGGCTGTGTAACAAGGACTGGCTCGTATCCATTCTTTGATGTGCCCTTACCTTCCAAAACGGAGTGGCGATGTCCAAATATCCCTATTAGGAATGCTCCCTTACTCATTCTCCCTCCTTACTCATGCTCCCTCCTCAGTGCTGCCTGGAAAGAACCAGAACCAGTTTCCAAGAGCTGAAATGATTCTGCAGAACTTCATGGAAATTTGGCAATAAACATGATAGCTAATGTCCACTAATATTATTTGTTATTGTCTAACTGACCAGCACATCTTCAGCTAAAAAATCCATGAGATTCTCTCTATCATGAATCTGCCTTGACAAAGAGATTTTTTAGCCATGATACACTGAACATTTCATACCTGAATGTAAAGCAGTAGGTCCAGTGGTATTGTAAATCTTGGCACTGTTATTAATAGGCCTATAAATGGCAGTTTTTAAAAACTAAGATTTGTATACTAACATGAATTGAAAGTTCACAAAATTAATATTTTTGTGAATGAGAAAAGAATTATTTTTCCCATGTTTTAAACTAAATTCATTTTAGTATCAAAAGTACTGTGACCTCTAACTCTTTTGTGAGGAAATAAAGTTTTTCATATTTTGTCACAATAGTGAAAAGTAAAGCTCCCAAGCGTGACAAAGAAGCCAAACTGTGAAAAATTGTAATAAAATATGTTAAAAAATAAAATCAGTTTCCATCTTTCTGTGATATTAAATGAAATTCACTTAATCTATTTCTCCTCAAAATATACAATATCATAAGTGAAATTAGATAGGAATCCATTACTCCCTGCATTACCCAACTTTAAAAGAAATTTCCAGTGTCTGGGCAGATGCTGCACTGATTTCCATGGAGCTCTGTGTTAGTGTGCCTTGAAAACTGTTTGTCCATACAACTGCCTATATCAAAGTTACCTGGCTTTACGTTCTAGAGATAAACAGGTTTTAAAGATAGTCAATATTCTAATTTTTTAATAGTTACCTCAAGTAGTGTCTTCCAGCAGCATAAAAATTTGGCCATAATGCATTGTAGATAATTTAAAGATGCAAATAAGTAAGTATTTTGGAAGAAGAAATAGAATTCTTTTTTTTTTTCAGGGACTATGTTGAAGTAAACTGAGTTATTTGACTAGGCAGTATTTAATCATTAATTAGTAGTATTTTTTTTCTAATTTAAAAACTGGAACAGGAAACAACAACAAAATCATGCAAAACTTAAAGTAAGCAGAAGATATGCTTTAAGAATGTTGTCTATAAAAGAACAAGAAGAAGCATTCCAAATGACAGAAAACAAGCAAATTAGGCAAAATCCCTACTTTTATAATTTCCATTTCAGACACCTTTTCATGTTAAATATTTTTCAGTTGTTCACATTCTGGAATTTATTCCTGTGTGTACAGAAACTGGATACATATTTTTACTCGACTCTGATTTTTGTACTTCTGGGCCACTGCACATCAGGATTTTTCATGCCCTTCTACAGCCATCATAAGATAGATGAGATATGATTAAGTAAAGTCAATGTGAAGACCTGAATTAAAATTCACCAAAGGGTTAAAAGTTGTGTTCTCGTCACCTAGGTTTAGACAGATAGCTCTGACAGCGCTAAATTCTGCATAAGGGAACTCTTCAGTGCAAACTCAACTGTCACTACCTGTTCAGCCACTTCCATGCTGTTGTAAACTTTCACTTTCTGTTCAATATCTAAACTGGCAGATAAAAAAACCTCTCTGATTCAGATTTTCAATACGACAATGAAAGTTCAAAGCACAGCACAGCCAGCTTAGCTTCAGATGACAACCTCCATCGTGGGACCTAAGTGCAGAATGAAATTGTATACAGAAAGAAAATTTACATAAATCTCTTTAAATTCTGATTTGTTCACTCTTCCAGACTTCTGGCCCCCAAGTTTGCCTGCTGCTGAGCACAGCCTAAGGACATTGCCACCCATGTTACAGAGGATAGAGAGGATGAGAGGATAGAGAGAACGTGACCATTTCCACAGAAGTAGCCCACATCAAAAACGAATAAGAGCCAAAAGTTTTTAACATATGTAGGCCATCAAGAAAAAATTTATACAATTAGCCATTCTGCAATTGGTACAAGCTGACAAATGCATTAACAGGCTGGAAAGAGAGGCCTAGTTTCAACAAGACTCATTGTAGATGTAGGAAATCAATATAGAGATGTTAAGGATACAGGTACACTTGAGCTGCTGCAATAGCCATGATGCATTCTAGTGTGGTGTGAGTGCTAACAAAAGTTAAAAAGGATATGCATCCCATCTCACCACAACAGTACACAACTTCTCTGTCTGCTTTTACAAGGTCTGAAGACCTCTAAAAATAGGTAGAAAATCGATGGGTCTTGCACATTTTTTGTCTATATTAATTAATAATAAAAGGAGTTTATATTTTTACACCTTTCCAGCCATGACTTTTAACAGAGGAAAAATCAGATCATCAAAATTATAGGTGTGTGAGTGCCAGAACTGAGGACATAAACAGGTATCACCAGGAGAAAACTTGTATAAATCATAAATAGTTGCATCTATGATGCAACTAAAATTATTCTAATGAAATATAATTATATTTTTTCATTTTGTTATGACTGAAAAAATACTGTAGATTAGCAAAAAACTCACATATATGCTATGAATTCTCTAAGTACCTGCATAACTGCTGCAAATGCAGAATTAACATTAATTGGCACTGCTTAGGTGAGGACAGTGATGAAGTTGCAGACCTATTGCAATTACTGTTAGTGCTCAAGATTTGCAAACTCACACAGAAAGATGAATATCTGTATATGAATGCTAATGTAGTTCTTAGCAAATCATTGTAACAAACTAACGGGTATTTCCTCATATAAGAAACCTGATAAAACCAACTTTGATTTTGTTGCGGTATAGGAAGGGTATTCTCTAATTTAGTGCTCCCACTAAAATTACATGGCACTTTCTCATTTCCCTCTCTCCCTTTTCCCTCCCCCCTGCAATGGGCTGGAGAGGTGAATCAAATTGGAGACACAAAAAGCAAAAGATAATGGGTAGAGATAGGAACAACTTCCTGGAAAAAGCCATGTATCAAGAAAAAGCAACAGCAAACAGCAAATATATGAATAACAAAACTGTGCAACAGAGAGAGAGATTCAAATGTCAGAATGTTCCCCACAGAGCCTGCAGCCCAGCTGCAGCCCTGCCAGCCCAACCAGAGGAGAGCCCTGCCTTGTGAAAAGAGACTCCCTTTCCCCTGTCCCTGGCAATGAGGTGAGGTGGTATTCAATAACATCTGGGTCCTAGACATGTTCCCTCCTGACTACTGTAGAAATTTAACCCTGTCCTGCCTGGAACCAGGACAGCTTTTTGAAAAAAAACATAAAAACAAATTTGGGCCATAGGACCGTAGGACTAAAATCAAAACAGAAAAGTAATTAGTATCTGGAAAATGGCAGAAAATATGCCATAGCAATATTGTGGAATGGATTTGATACTATTTGATTTTTGTTTCTTTCCTGCATAAAAGCAGGCAAATTTGTTTATTTGAAAATGACCATTGATAAACTAAATTTAATGCAATAATAAAAATTAAGAGACACCATACCAAACAATAATAGAATACAAAAATCTAACAACTGTTATCCTTTGCTAGTATTTTAGAATATTGAAGATACTTTACTCCTTGTAAAGGAAATAAATATCTTTCAAATTAAGTTCCAAAACAGTAAAACAGTTTAAATTACTTCAACAAGGACATAGCTTCACTATTCACTATTAAGCCATTTTTCATTTGTTTGTGTGAACTTCAGTTCAAGGTCTGCACATGGCTGATAAATTTCACAGCAGCCTTCCTTTCCCAGTCATGATGCCTTAGGCAAGGCCTGTGTAGATGAAAATGAAATGTTTAAAATATATAATATTTCTTAAATTTTCTTCTCTCTGCTCTTAATAAGCTACCATGCCTTGAGAATTCCAAAGCCCACATGGCTTTCAATCCTCCTTGTGAACGTGTAGGTTATACTTAACTAAACAATACTGAAAGGTGTATCTAAGCAACAAACTAAGTTTAGTTTTGCAAAAGTAAAAATCTACTACTTTTAGTACTGTATCTACCAGAACATAAAATAAACAAATCTTCTTGCCATTACTAAAATGCTTGTGTGTTATACTTCAATAATAATAAAAGAATTCTGAATACATTACACTGTTATCAGAGTTGAATTTAATTTTTGAAAAAAAAACCAAAAAACCAAAACCAAAAAACCCAACCCAATATGCTTTGCATATATTTGTTTTAGTTTGGATTGTTCAACAAGATCTACCAGTTCTTAGGATCAATACAAAACATTTGTCTTTTTTTTTTTTAATTTATGCTTATAATCCCATAGTACCCATATGCAGGAAGAAAAATAAGGATCTAAACCAATGTAATTACTCAGTAGCTCCAGTTTTATAAATTCAGAAAACCCATCTTATTTTCTTCACCATGTCTTTCTCTGTCTCTTACTGAGGCAGAAATCTCTGTTCTATAATGCTCCTTTAAAATAATATATATTGCAATATTTGACTATGTTTCAGTTTTTCTTAGTTAATAGTTCAATTCATAGCCAAACATCCATCAGCACAGTATTTAAGTATCAATTTCCACACCAACAACACACTTAAGGCACATTCAGTTCACAGTTCCACAAATATCTCTTGAATTCTTTTATACCTTATTTAAAGGGAAGTAGGAGTTGAACTGACATTTGTTCAGCAGATGATGTATGCAGCAGCCTACAATATGTGTTTAACAAGTACAAAAACTCTTGGAATAAACACTGTAGCTTTTATTTTTAAACACTCATATTTTATGATTGGAAACAGAATTCCATAAGAGGAGGTTCAAGACAGCAATATTACAAGTGGAACTACAGACTTTAACTGAAAGGTTAATTCATTGTGAGAACATTTCAGGAGTCAGCAAAGGTGATAAGATACTACAAAATATCTGTGGGCCTGTCAAAGATTTCTTCCACATCTTCAGTTCCTCTTATTCCAAAAAGGAGTTAATAAATAGACCACAAGTACTGTTTTTTATCGACTGCAAACCTTTGTGCTCTCAGAGGTAAAAAGCCCATTTGTGACCACACATGCAAAAAAAAGTGGTGCTTCAGGAATATCCTAACATTAGGAGTACATTTTTTGTGAAGACATCTTGAGGCATCAGAGTTCAACAAGAATGTTGCTACTTTGTGGAGGCTTTACAGTACAGTTGTGTAGAAAGAAGCTTGTATTTGGGGGAGAATGCAGAGGAAAGCATCTAGTGGCTATTTGGGGGTTGAATAGGGCATAAAACCTCATCATTAAAAAAAAAAAAAACAAAAACAAGCAAACCAAAATGTCTTGCATGCAGAAAGATTCAGGAGTAGGAGATAATAAAGATGATAAAATAGAATTTATCCTAGGAGCTTGTGTTGTATGCCTTGGGGTTCACTAGGAAAATTTCCCAGTAAAGCATCAGAAAAGTCTGGGTAAAGAATGTGCCAAAGCATATGACATCTTGAATATATTTAAAAGCTTTTTTTTAAAAATGCAGCAAATTATATTTTACTGCAGAAAACTAATTTTAATCAGTTTAGCAGGTCCTCTGCCTTACTAAATTATCCAGTCATTGTCTTACCAAAAGATGAAACAAACCGTGTTTTCCAATACTTCAAATTAAATAGTACTTTAAATATAAACTAGCTGAGAGTCGTGTTATATAAGGCTGTCTTCAGCTTACAACAAAACTGAAAAAAATTAAATGAGAGGCAGTGATGCATAAGCTCAATATATTCGTACAAACTAGGGGTATGTTAGCTTTGCCTTGTTAAATATTTCTTAAGCAATTTTTAATTGACAACATATGTTGAACATCACATAGCAATGTGTGCAAAGCACTTTACATCTGTCATACCCTCCTGAAGCTAATCCCTCTTTCATGTGCTAGCTTTCTTTGTATTGCTGCAGGCTTTGTTTCTGTTTACTATCTTTCAAAAAGAAGAGAGAAAAAGCCAAGCTAGCTGTCAGTGAGAACAGGCTTATTTTACAAGGATTCTAATTCTATTAATCTTTTGACTGGTATCTGCTAAGAAATCATTATAACCGGGCAATGATTTGCACAGAAAGAAAAAGTCAAATTCCATTTCTTTCAAGGTGAGAGAAATTCCATTTATTTTCCAGGCTTAATGATGGCAAATGGTGTCTGAGAAACTTGGTGGCCTTCAATGATAGGGTCACTGCATTTTTTTGGTAACAGAAAAGTGATAGTGTCTTCTAGCCAGATTAGTGCAAAATGTTTGGCACTGAGTCACACAGCACTTTATGTCTAAACTGGAAAGACAGGGATTTTTTGGATGGACCATTCAATAGACAAAAAATTCAGTGCAGAGGGAAAGCAAAAGCTGAACACACTGGCAAAGCAAAACAAGGAATTAATTTACTGCTTCCCATGGGCAGGCAGGTGTTTAGCCTTCTCCAGGATAGCAGGGCCTCCATATGTAACAGTTACTTGGGAAGACAAACACCATCACTCCAAACATCCCTTACTTAACTCCTTCTTTCCTCCGCTTCATAGACAGAGCATGATGCCCTGTGGTCTGGAATACCCCTTTGGCCAATTTGGCTTACCTGTTCCAGCTGTGTCTCCTCCCAGTCTCCTATCACCATCAATTTCCTTGGCAGTAAGAATAGCAGAAGAGGCCTTGGCTCTGTGCAAACCCTGCTCAGCACGAATAAAAACACCTCTATATCATCAGCCCTGTGTTCAGCAAAATTCTGAAATAGATTTTTAACAGCCTCATACTGGCCTCTGTGAAGAAAACCAGCTCTACCCCCGCCAAAACTAGCATACTCCATTGGAGATATTCAAAAGTCATCTGGACATGGTCCTGTGCAACGGGCTATAAGTGGGAGGTTGAACAGAGTATATAAAATAACTTGCATAGTTTTACATTAGTTAGTATATGTAACAGTTTTCTCATTCTGAACAGAAAATGTCTGAAAATAACCCCCCAAAAACAAGTCAGATATTTCTACTGAAGCTGTAGTCTTTACTCAGGACTTTTTGTACGCAGTGCTTGCCCAGGATGTGGGGTACTAGTTGACATTCTTTTTTAAATTTTGTGAAATAGGCAGATATTATGTCACAAAAATGTAAGATCTAGCATGAAATTTGAGAGATTATGGGTAATGCTCGCAATTTATTGTTTCAATTTACTGTTCAAGTCTATCTACAGCTTTTCAGCATCAGTTTCAATTGAAGCAAAAGAGGAATTTCTTAATCACAATAGAAGGAGGACTGACTGCATGGGCAATGTGTAAATACATTTGTCATCATTACACCTGACCTCTTTTCCCTTTCTCTCTATATCTGAACTAAAGAAAAGAATGTGTTAAAAATCCTACCTTGTGATGGGAGTCGTAGATATTTATGGTAGTGTATGCAGTGCTGTCAGGAATTCAGTGGGGCCCTCCTAACCTGAGAAATTACGCTTTGCTGAAGAGAATTGAATTTTCAACATTTGCTTTAAGTGGTGATTACCCCCCAGAAGGAGGAACAAAAGAAATAATGTGAATAGAAGTTGTATATAAAGAAGAGAGGAGGTGGAAGACTAAGAGCATAGTTCTACATATATTTTCCTTGGAAGTGAAGCTAATTTAAGAGGTCCTCACTCCCTATACAAATACATACACCTTGACCCCCCACTGCTTGTTCTCATTCACCATCCTCTCTTTTGTGCTGTTGAAAACATGTGGAAGGCCATAATGTGGAATAGATCCCTGAAGTGAACTGTATTAATGAAAGAGCCTCCAAGGTTTGTTATTCACGTCAATGATTCACTTTACACCACAGCATTACAAATAGTTGCATTGGAACATTTGAAGAAGTGACAAATTCTAACACAGAGGCAGGAATCAGCAAGTGGTGTTAGAAAAGTGATTTTTTTAACCAGCTTTGCCACTGAAGAACACATGAACCTGCACTTTGGAAACACATGGGGAAGAAAAAGAATTCTGCAGAATTTTTATGCTGCTTTGCATAATAAAGGCTTTCCACAGTGCAGTTCTGCTCTGTTCAGGATTTTGCTTAAGATTAGTTATATAATAAATGCCGACTTGTTTTATTATAATTATTTATTACTTATATTATTTTATCATTAGATCATGATGAATTGTCTTTTAGAATGTTCCGTTCTGGAATAGAACTGTTTGCATCTGTTTGATGGGATACAGAACAAATTGGGAAGGCTTAATTAATTCTCTTCATAAAAAAAAGGACCCATTTAGCCTAGACAACATGAACAACCCTTGTTCATCAACAACTTGATTCAGGAGATAAAGGGAAGTTTTACAGAAGTCTGATCCTTGCAAAATCTAAAGAAAATATAATTTTGTTTTGTCCAAAATGCAAGGAAAATAAATGCTCCCAGCTCCCAAGGGAACGGGAATTTGAGTATAAAGCATAATTATTAAAATAATTTATAATAAAAAAAATATTCTTCAAGTTATCCTTTTCTTCTTTCACTTATTTTATTCTGCAGAATGTTTTCCATCAATAGTCCAGAGAGTCAGATGTGAGTAATTCAATGTGCCATGATTAATGATAGTAGGAGTACAAAATGTAGTCGCTTTGTTCTTTCTAGAATGCAGAAAATTTACTACTTCTATCCTCTTATCAAAAATAATGAACCCTGAAAAAATGCAGATTTATTCCATGCCATCACTGTAAACACATAGTAATAAAACAGATGAAACCACAATTCTGGACATATTATTAAGGACCAATAAAATATTTTTACCAAAGCAAGTATATTTCCATACAGTACCTTTGTACAGACATGCTATTGTAAGAAATATCCAGCAAGAAAAAAATCAATATTTTAAAGTACTTTTAAAGTCAATTTGGACTAAAATAAATTCTAAATAAATAAATATATGTAGAAAAATTTAATCAAAATTATCCAGATCTTTGAATGTTCTGCTGTTAAAAAATAGAATAGTTTCCATCAATTATCCATATGAATTCCAATCCAGTCTACACTGAGCTTATGTTCCTGTCTCGTACAGGAAAAGGAGAAACAATATCCACTTAAGTTCATCCAACTAAGCCCAGAGATTCTGATTTCAATTCCCTCTCAGCAAGGTAGAAGTGCACTTTTTGTCTTTACATTTCAACAAGTCATATTTCTAAGATGGTTTTTAGTAAGAGGTTACAATATTATTTCAGTGTGAAGCTTGATTTGCTTGAATGGAATATGCATTAATCCTTTCTGCATCACCTGTTGACTAAATAATACTCATATGAGAAGATTTAAATAAAATATGCATTCAATTAACTTCCTGAAAAACATTTGGCACTAAATGCCAGCTGAAAATACCATAATATATGAACTAAATAAGAAACCAAGCATAATTTGGTGTGATTCATATATAAACATATATCAAGATTTTTAATATCAACGAAGAAAAACCTCAGAAAATTTCTGCCTTTACTCATTGCTACTGCAGCAAACATTTCCTTTATTTTCAGTAAATGAGAGACTCAAAAATAAGATGATGATGAGATGATAAAGATGGAACATAGTCATGCAACAGAAAAATTACATTACTATGACCCTGTCTTTTTCTAGTCTTTTTAAACTGAAATTTTACAACAGTATGCTGTCTTATTAGACACTATCACCAACAATTTTCCCAGAAACATCAACATAAAGTGAAACAGACCTTCACTCATATTGTTCTCCAATGCATCTAATCTTTCTTGTAAAATGAACTCTCTAGGTCTACCTAGTATATTTAAATTATAATAGTTTGACCGTTGACTTTTACTAACACGACCTTAAAAATCTTGTGTGTTGCTATGAATCTTCTGTTCAGATTTACAGCAATGTTAGGAGAGACTATCTGAAAACTAAATTCATTATTTTGGTCTAGTCCAGATCTGATAAAGGATAAACATTCCTCTTTTACTCATTGTATTACAAAAATTATAAAAAATAGAAAGCAGCCTGGTGAAAACACAGATATGAAAATGGCAAGGAAAAATAAAAGAATAAGGCAAATTAATTCAATCATCCAAATATTTAATAATTCCAGTAATTTCAAATCTGGCTAATTAGCAAACATTTAAAATTACACTATCCTAACACCCTCAGAATCAAGATGCTGTGAAGTTAAAAGACAATCATATAGCACAGTCAAATCTAGTATCTGCATTTCCCAACTTTGCTTATCTTGAAATCTCATTAAGTGGCAAATTCTTGAAATCTCTTCTAGTTGCAAAAGTGGAGGGAAATGGAGGGGAAGCAAACATAACCAGATATGGCACCAGGTTTGCTCAAGGTTCTCCTACCACATCAAATACATGCAACGAGTTTGCAGTCACTTCTGTTTTTCAAATGTATCCTATCAGTGCCAACTAACATTTTGTACAAATAGATGTACTGTTTTCCAGTGGCTTAATTAAGCGATTATTATGATTTTCTTTGTCTTAAGCTAATTCTCCTGTTCTCTCTGCTTTTCCTTGGATAACAGGCAAATAAAACTTCCATGAGACTAGACAAGTGTTTTGGATGTTTGAACATTGTCTTGTTGAGTGCGGTGAGAAATATTTTTATTCAGTTTATTTTTTAAACCTGAGGAAGAACACTTCCCTGAAATGCACCCAAGCACCCAAGAGAAAGATTCTGTCTTCCAGTGCTGCTTTTGAGACACTGTGATCCTATGCTACATGAAACAATTAAATGTAATTTTGTATTAGATCTTCCCCAGAAAATGCAAATCATTGTTTTGGCAAATACTCTTGGAGACACAAAAGTCTTTAGACATATTAACTGCTGGCGCTGGAGAAAACGTCCAAAAGAGGCAGAAACTACATTTCAGAGAAGCATGCAATTTCATAGGAAAAACAATGGAAAACTAGAAGATTTATTCTATTCAAACCTTACCTTACCTTTTTTTAATAAGTTAAAAATAAAACAAAAAAAGAAAAAAAGAAAAAAAGGAATAGTACAAGTTTGAAAAATGATAAGAAAATGTGGCCTTCTGGTATAGTTTTTTTTCAGCTTCTCAGTTGTTTGTTAGGTCATTTATGACACCAGTAATTTTTGAGACAGTTGCATCTAGATGAGGGTGGAGTGCTCATATAAGTCACCATTTGAAATGAAAAAAAATGTCTTGGATACTGAATTGGAGTCCCTTGAGACTAATCAGAAAGGATTTGCTGTCATTTTGGAAAGCTCCTCCTTAAATGAATATGCCTTGGGGTAGTTATCTATGAGTGTTGATGGACAAGAAGGCAAAAATAATATGTGTTCAAATAATGAAGGAAATAGACAAAACACGTAATGTTAATAGATGTCTCAATTTTGTTGGAAAGGTATTTTAAGTTATTTGTTTCAAGTTTTGGGGTCTTTTGATTTGCTGGGATTTTTTTTTTTTTTGTTGTAGTTGTTTTGTTTTGATTTTCTTTGCCTAGTGTGCAAAATATTGGGAAGAAAGCAACATTATTCAGACAGCTTTCTCATAGAATGTGTAAAATGATTTCTCTTGAGACTCAGATTTTATTGCTTGACCCTTTTCAAAATTACCACATTTGTATTTATTTGAATCTGAAAAAAAAAGTGGAGAATGGCTAATTAACTTGGTTTCTGAGCCATGGATATTGGGAGGTGGGGAGCAGGTGGAAGTGGGAAGGGAAGGGGGAAAGAGGAAGTGAGGAGAGAGAATGAGAGAACATCTTTCCTAATATTTATGTTCAAGATGAGGTACATTCTCTTTATTCTCTATTTCACAGGAAAAGGCAATAATTTTGAACATGGGGGTTGTAGTTGTACTCATTTGATTTTTGTTTTTCTCATGAAGCCATTTTCAGGAACTGATTTCAATTGTTTTGGCATTTGATAGTAGTTTTGCATTTACGATGTTTTCAGTGACTGAGATTGTTAGTCCTCATAGGAGAACCAGGCAGGGGAATCCTCCTGTCTCATCCCACCTTTCCCTCTCACTCTCAGTACTGCTGTGCCGAGTACCTCTGGTGCTCATCAGTAACAAAATATTGCTGATTTACATTTAGTCCCATAGTATATCAGGGGCCTAAACCTGCAGGAGAGCTGACAAGGAGCAGTATAGCACTGAAGCTAAGAGCAACCTTACACTGAAATTATAGATCCCTTCCTGGAAAACTGCAGTAAATAAAGGAGTGTGAAGGTTTCATCATGCCACAAGATTTGTATACTACTAGTCCCTAGCAAAGCCTTATTTAAAAATACATAATGGCCTGTGACCAATAAAACACACCGATGTGTTTTCATTTTTGTTGAGTGGGAGAAACGGAGAACTGCTAATGCTTATAGAAGCAGAAATGGCTTTTAAAAAGACTTATTATCCTGATTAACCTGATAGAAACCTCTATAAAATCAGCCTACTAGAAGCAAAGTAATAATGTGCCAATCATGTGCAAAGTCCATAGAATTTAGTACTACATTAATAACCTGTGAGGCATCATATGTACTTGTTCCAGTTAACTCTGCACTTCTAACACAAAAAAGTAGAAATATGGAATAATAATTGCAGGTTTGTTTGTAATTATCAAATTAAATTACCCTGATGCTTTAGAACATAACTCTCTGTTACCAACTATGTCTAGTATGTAACATTATATATATTTATCTTTTTATTTGTGGTCCTAATTGGCTTAAAAATCTGATCCATGTCTTCAGGATCTATTTAATAATTGTAACAAATTTTATACAATTTGAATGAAGTGACAGTTTCTCAGGCTTATGTATTTCTTTTGGCATTACAGAATGTATCACATATGTACACAGTGTCTCCTGGTATGGTTTTGGCCCATACCAAATGACACACCATGTTTTCTGCATATGAACAAGGATATAATAATGGCTTTGGATAATTTCCAATAGATAGCCTTGTTCTATGGAAGAAAAAAATTTAAGCTGGTGCAAAAATTACAGTGTGCTACTTAACATCATGACTTTCAAAATCGTGACTATTTAACTTAAAAATACAGACATAGCCTGGGTGACCAAATAGCTAGTTTTTTTATATAAGCATCCATCACATCAGTCTCAACAGAATAATTAAACCAAAGACACTAGACTCCAAGTGGAGCTTACTTTGTCATGCATTTGAAATAAGTGACATTCCATATTAAAAAGTAAAAAAAAAAAATAGAACTTCCTTCAAAAAATTTGTTAAGTGGAGATGTGTATTTCAGTAATCTGGAATTTAGTTCTATCAGTTCAAACAAGTTTGGATTGCAATTCTTCAGATGAAGTTTATAATGATCCATATTCTACTGTGCATTTCTTCAGCATGCATGACATGTTACATAAAAATATGAAACAAATTTAGAGTAATGGATTCTATTCCAAGAATCTAAACAACTGAAGGTGTGATGGTCCATTAAGTTTAAAAAGTCAAGTTTGCCCTGCTAACCTTAGATGACAAAAGTAGCTAGCTAAGATGTAACGTCATTATACCAAATGGAAATTGACTTACAAGACCTTTCTACACACATTAAACGATTTCTCTCAACAAAGTAAACACAAAACAGTCATGAGTTTAAAGCAGGAAAAATTTAAAATGTTATTATATTTTTCCCTTACACTGAAATATTCTATTGTTTAAGGAGGCATATCAGCTTTTTCTGAATATAAAGCTCCCTATTAGTTGGTCCACACAGGGTTTGTTTGTTGGAGTGGTATGAAATTTAAGCTCTGCTCCTGCAAGAATTTACACATATGCTTAATTGTAGGTACCACTCCATGGTCTAATGCTATCTGAATGAAACATGATACTCTTCAGCAGGGCTAATTAGTTCAAACAAGTGAAAAAGGAGTCAGAGGAGGTGTTCCACGTGCTGAAGCAAAGATTCCCCAGCAGCTTGTGAAGAGATCTACACCATAACAAAAATCTACACTGTAAATGACTCCATATTAGAGCAGATGGATATATCCAAAAGGTATAGCTACCTCTGGCAAGGACATTTTTTACAGTAGTTAAAGGAGACACTAATGAAGGAGTAAAGGTGAACCTAAAAAAAGGAAGGTAGTCTAGGGAAGGTTTTGGTTTAATTGTCTTTGTTTCTCACTATCCAAATCTATTTTAATTGGCAGCAAATTAAGTTCATCTTCATCAAGTTTGGTTTGGTTTGCCTGTAATTGGTGACATTTGGTTTGACAGTAATTGGTGAGTGACCTCCTTGTATTTATATCAGCATATAAAGCTTTTCATTTTATTTTCTCCCATCCTGTTGGGGAGGAAAAGTGAGGAAGTGGTTTGGAAAGCATCTGGCAGCTAGCAAAACTCAACCTACCACATAACAATACTGTATTTGATCATATAAATTTAAAGGTGGTAAAGAACCCAGATTTTGACATTGCACCAAAGCAGACAAGTGAGCACTTTTAAAAAGGTGAGGGGAAAGAACTTTGATGGTTTTGAGAAATATACCCCTTTTACTAAACAAAATCTAACAGCAATTCTAAAGAGAAATATTTGGAATCACTAAACTGGCCAACTATTCTTGGGTATTTTAGTTATAAAGGAAAGCTTGATATTTAGATGATCCCACTAAGGACAGAGCACCAATCAGAAGAAATTTTGGTACAGCATGAAGTATTGATTCGAGCTGCAGTTCCTTATGTGAATTTCCAGAATGGGCATTTTCATGTTCTCAAGGTTTTTCAGTATTCAGACTTGTGCCACCATTTTTAATTGAGGGGGTTTTGACGATTAAAACTCAATGTTAGGCCTGGATCAAATACTGGTAACATTTATGAATCACATTCTTCTTAACTGTATTCTGACCTGACTTCACAAGAACTTGGTTCTTTTCTCTTTTATCTACTCTGTCAAGATTTTCCCCAAAAAGAAGTCCAGAGGTACAGGTCACCTGTGAAACTCCAACAGATATGTTAGACAGCTGAAGAGAGCAGAATTTGTCACTTGTCAGTTAAAAGCAATCACAAATAAGTAATATAGTTCCAATTTCTTAAACTCTGCAATAAGTAGAGCTTCACAAAGCAATTACATTATTTTAAAGAGGCCCAGTATATGTCCAGTGTAATTGGTTATGCTTCATTGTAATATCTAGGCTATTACAGTTATTTCATGCCAATGGGAACTAATTCTTGATGGGAAGCTCTGGTAATAAAGGCAGGGACATGTTTGCCTAGGGAGTGGTTATCACTTTTCACTCCTGAATTCCAGAATGAAAGTGAAGCAGTGAAAGAGCAAACAGCTGACACCAAAAGAATGTAGGCATTGAAATTTACAAGGAAGGTCTCTCTAAACCAAATTTTAAGTGATATTGCTGAAGACAATAAGAGAGAACTGATGCTGGTGGTTGTTAATTGCTCATACTACAGGGGGTCTCAGAACAGCTCAAAAAAGATTGAAAGCTGTAAGGCAGCTTTTTCCCCCAAAAAAAAGTTTCTCTTCCATTAAAAATTTCAGTCTTCAATACAACTTTTACACATATGTATCTATGTATATATATTTTTTTTAATATACATATATATATATTCATATATATGTATGTAGAAGGGAGATAGAGAGATAAATAAACATATAATCATCAGCCAAAGCCTGATGTTTAACACAGGAAAAGTTTAACACATTTAGCTATGTGGGGAAAAATGTTATGTTGCAGTCTTCTATAGACATATGATATACCTCAACTGCTATTTTACAGTTTAAAGATTCATGTTATCATTCCATTAAAGCACTCTTTCTACCAGTAAAAATAGCTATAAATTTAGGGCATCATTCAGCAAGACACTTTAATCCTATAGACTTAAATATTCAGTGAAATATTTTGCTGCGCTGGGATAATTAATCCCTGGAAAAAGTCTGAGAAAAAGAGACTATTTTTCAGAATAGAACTTGGTATTTTTCTCAAGAAATACCTGTTCTGTCCTACAGAACAGAGGACAAACTTATGCACTTTCTGACATATGCAATCAGGGTTTTATGAGTTTTGAGTGTCTGAAATGTGAGTTTTCAGATATATAGGCGGAAAAAACCAGACAGATAAAATGTCAGCTTTTGTTTTTGTACCAGCAGTGACACTTTCACTATTAAATCATGGAGAGCTCACTTTACTCATCTTCTGGACTTCATAGTCTAATGTCTGGTGAGACCTAGTTAATTTTCTTTTCTTTTCTTTTTTTTTTTTAGCAGAATTCTTGTTCTCTGCAGTCTGAGATAAAATGGTTCATTTTGTAAATGCAGCTTCAAAAAGAAGTCATGCCATGTTCCTCCATTATAAGCAGGATTAAAACCTACAAAAGTGAGATAGTCCACTAAGTGTGCCACTGATCTCCTAACTGCTAGCTGGGAAATATGTCTATTGTTATCCTCTCATCCTTAGTTCTGAGTGTACAAAAGTATTTAGCATAAGTAATATGTATTAAAATGTCAATAAACTGTCTGTGGTATTTGAGTCCTAGTTAGCATTTTTATTGAGCTCTTGTGTTAGCATTTTCAGAAATGGACTTTTATTAATTACCAATTTAAATCCATACTTTGATACCACGGGTCACTATTAAATGGGTCATTTCAAAATTAATAGTTCTTACCAAGTGCAATACTTCAATTTCAGCATATTTCACTTTTAGTAATTAAAGTGTGCATGTACCCCAACCTATTTATCATGGTAACCAGACAGATTAAGACATTTACAAGATTATGCTCTTGATAAAAGACAATATTCTTCTCCATTGTTATTTTCAATAGCACTTTCATTTCCCCTAATCATGTCTAATTAAGATAAACTAGTTATTTACCTGTTAGAGAAAAAACAAAAATAATTTTAGGTCTCAAATACAACCTAGGGAGATATAACAGTTGAAGTCTCAGCTTGCTTCCTTTTGTAGTTTTATGTTGAAATAATTGATACTGTTTAATTATTAGGCTATTGTGTCACATGTCTATTACAGTTGAAGGTCATGAGCTTTTCAGTTACAAATCTCAAAAATCAGAGGTTATAATTTTGGTTAATTATAACTTTGTTAACACCCAAGGTAACCTTACCAAATTTTTTCTAAACAGAAGTTTTTCACCAAAACTAAAAAAGCACAGTGTCTATGCACTAGATCATTGACTAGCAAAACTTAAAACTCTTGAAAATGGTAAAAAGAATGTGGAAATTATAATTTATGCATTTTTAGATGAAAAAAGAGAAATACTGTAAAGTTGTGCTGATTTAAGTAAATGGCATTTTCAGTGGCAGGAAATTATTGTTCCAGCTGTCAAGCAGCAAAAATTCACTTTTGAAAATTACAAAGCTTTATATTTGCTTTTGAGGAAAAAAAATGAAGCACTTCTCAGGGTCAAGCTTATAAAAATACCATTTCCAAGGAACTGGAAAAAAAAAACCAAAAGGTGAAAATGTGAAGATTGACTTCTTTCTATAAGAGAAAAATTATTTTTGTTCGTTTTTCCAAGATGAAAATAAATTCATATTTTTTTACACCTTACATGTATCTATAATTTATTGTCTTCTTCTTGATATTCACAATATATTTTGGCTATAAGATAAAGTCTACTTGATTGTTATATGAATTCTTAATCTGCTCTCTCAGATGGTTAGTTTTTTGGGATTTTTTTCTTCTTCCCATGTTTTTTTTTCTGGCATGTTTTTCTTCATTTGTCAATCTAGAAACATTTAGCTAAATAGGTGATGGAAAAAACCTCTTAGTATTTTTTTAATATTTTTGTTTTGTTCTTTTTTTTTTTTTTTTCCACGCTTCTTTCTCTTACTTGGTTCCACCTACTAATGTTTCAGGATGCTGCCCCAATACATGGTCCTATATTTCTGGCTATTTTCTACTTAGATGAATACTACTCGATCAGTATTAGAAACAGGCTGAAGGAAAAATTCTATATATGTCAGAAATAAAACTGAACAACAAGAACTCTCTACAAATCCTCCTGTCATTCCTGCAGGGGCATCAACTACAACCTACCTTCTTGTGTTTATAAAAAAAGAAGAAAACTCTGGGTACTAGTTCTATAAGAAAGGTGAAATATGACTTCTTTCCATTTTAGCTACAGATATCCTCTCTCTTTTAACTAAGCTTTCAGAAGGTCAAACCGCCAACAGACAAATAATTACTCCTGAGTGACTGATCTAAGTTACTCCTGACTGAATATTCACTTGAACTCACTTGATTCTCTTTCACTGTGACTATTCCAGAAATCAGAAACATAAAATACCAGAAAGATTCCAGAAAATGTCCTTTTAACACACAGACAAAATAATTAAATGCAAGAAAATGTACTTCACCTGTTAGAAAATACCATGTTCAGGTTATGACTATATGCTGAATTTAATAGATTCACTGTGCAGCTGAAAGTTTAGGTTTCTATGGAATGGCTGCCATGAGATGATAATCTGTACTGAACATCAACTAGGTTTCACCAGATATGGAAAGAGTATTTTTGCCTGTTTCCTTCTCAAACCCTTTAGTTTTCCCAATACAGAAATTCTACAGATAAAAACAAGGTCAGCCTTTCTGCAGTAACAAGTACTTCGGTTTTATTCTTCACTAATCAACGTTATGGAAATAAGAGACACGGTAACTGAAATATAATGGTGAAGCATAAAGACTTTTTTGAAGAAGAAGAAGAAGGAAGGAGTATTTCAGAGACTTGTAAGGGTTTTGTGGGTATTTTTTACACTGTCATGGGAAATAAGATCTTTTGTATCAATAACTAGTTACCTAATGTGAAAATACTAATAGATATAAATGCCTGGTGTTCAAGGTAGCATGGGATTGTGTCATGAAAGATATTTGTGCAGAACAAATTAACTGCATAAAAAACCTAATATAGAAATATAAGTAGTGGCATGGTAAATGTTTGATTGTTAATAATACTTGAGAATAGTTATAAGTAAACAAATTGAAACTGTAGAAAAATAATCTCAGTCAAAAATATTCTGGGAAAAAAATAACATCCAAAATTTTAATGCACAGAGGGAACTATAATTATAACTGTACATGCATTTTGATGGGCTTAAATTTTGCTTTTAGTCAGTTAGGGGAGAGATCTGCATCTGAACTTAAGAAAAATCAGCTCAGTATTCACCTGAGGTCAAAAAGCCAAATTGAACATCACGAGCTCTTAAGAACAGAGAAAAGAACAGATTCTGCTGTGTCACTAATACCTCTGTGGCATTCCAATGTCTCAGATATTGCACTTGCTGACAAGATGGATATAACTGATATGAATAAGGTATAAAAGGGTTTCTGTAGAAGGAAAAATTAAATAGAACAAGAATCATCGGGTTCTGTGAACAGGTGGTAATGGTATGATAAAAGTGTATAAAACAATGACTGGCATGGAACAGATGAATAGGAAACCATTCTTCACTGTTTCTTGTAGCACAGAAGGTAGAGACAGCAAAAGGGATTATAAGGCAACTGGTTTAAAACAAATCAAGGGAAGCAGATTTTCACAGAATGCATAATTAAATTTTGGCACTCATTCCCACAGGATATTTTAGATGTCAAAAGTACAAATGGGATCAAAAGTAGATTAGACAAATTCATAAGAGAAATATCCAGCAAATCTATTAAATACTGTGATGCAGAAGTAAAATCTTCATTACAGAAGATCTTAAGTATTAATTGCCAAAATCTATAATATAATGCACTGGCCGAAATATTATATTGACCTTTAGTAAGAACCTAGCCAAGGACAAGGAGATAGCACTGGGTTAAACAAACCTCTAGTTTAACTCAGTATTATTAATTTTAACTTGTTATATTATTCTAAGAAGCATCCATTTGCCTTAAAAGAGGAAGTTTGTTTTAATATTTCTTATTTTTGGTTTGTATGGGGTCAGAATGGAGATGTTAAATCTTTTCTAGCCTTTTACAGCTGTCTTAGGAAGAGCTGAATTATTGTATCAGACCTATAAATGGATGAGCCAGTATTGAAAAAATAAGAACTGACTTAAACTTTCACCCAGAAGTTCCAGTGAACTGAACATCCCTTTGAGGTTCAACATGTTCAGATAATGAATTTCCATGATTCTGCACACCCTAATTCAAGACATGAGTGGAAATTGAACATCAAAAGCAGTGCTCATATTTCTTTTCTGGATAAAAGTAAAAACTAGTAGAAATCTCATAATACACGATAATTACATAAATTTCCCAATTTTTTTTCCAGATCAATGAGCCTTGATTGACTTAGCTACAAGGGTGGTAGTGGGTGGAAAAGAAAGGAGGGGAAACTGCATTGTTAAACTCAACTGTAGCTATAAACCATAAATGTAAATTTTGGTTAATCTTGCTTCTTTTAAGTAATTCTCTATGAAAAGTACATATCTATATGAATAAGGCACTGGGTGGTGGAGGTTTGGTTGCAGCATCTTTGCTCTTTGATCAGATCTCACAGATGTTTCTTCTTGCAGCCTTTTCTAAAAATGATCCGCCTGTGAATCATTTATTAAAGGTAAATAAACTAAGATTCAATTCTTAAAATACAGGAGATCTTTTTGCTGCTCATTTATATGGCAAAAATATTATATATAATTTATTTCTCATGTATAAAAAACTTTCATAATTGCATAATAAATAAAAATATGTTTTAACATGTAAAAGTTAATTAATTTGCATACTGAGGATTTTAATCTAATATTATTTTCTTTTTAAAAATTAGAACACATGCCATATAGCCTTATTTCTATTTTTAGTCTCTCTATACTTGTTTTTCACTCTGCCTCATCTGATCTAGCAGAATCCTTTTTTATTTTTTTTGTATATATTTATTTTTTAATTTAAATTTTTTCACTCTTTTCCCAGTTCTGTATTCATCTTTCATTGGATATCGCTAGTATAATGTTTGAGTCAGATTTTTAAGTGGGTCATATTCAAATATGTCCCATATTGAACAGAAAAATATGTCACATCTAAAGTAGTAATGCCTTGGCAAAATGGAATATTTCAAGTATTTCACTTATACATGGTAGGTTTTATTGTGTTAACTGCTAGCCAAGAAATTAGAGCATTTTGATCCTTAATTTTATATTTAGGTTCCTGTTACTTTACTACGTTGTCCTTATGGTGTATGATTTTTACACAAGAAATTTTCATTGGTATCTAATCTGGATCAGAATTTTTTCCCCTCCCAGGACGTTATCTGCTTCTTAGACTGGGCTCAAGTTTTTCATTGCCTTCAATTAGTTGGTTTTTTTGTTTTTATTTTTTTTAATTATGAGTCCAACATAGGACAAATATTACTACAGAAGTTTAGTATTTCACTGCAACATACTTATTTTTAAAATCTCTAATACATGAGGGCTCACACTCCCATATCTGGATTCTGATGTGCCTCCTCTACGAGACAAACAGAAATTGTCCTAAGGGTAAAGAACTGCGAAACACTTATAATTATTCTCTGTGTATATAAAATCCGTTTTTTTTACTTAGAAAATTCTTGTTTCTATTTTCTGTTTTGTGAAAAGAAAAGCCCATTTCCAATGCTACTGAAATCACTAGTGAAGGGCTGCAGCATGAAGATTAGTAATTTAGGAACCAGTCTTATTTAACAAAATGTTTGCTCCTTATTTAGTCTGACAGACTGCTTAGACTGATGTCCCTTAAGCACTGCATTGTATTTCACTGAGCTGCAGATGAATTTATTTTGCTAAAACCACAGGCTTTTTCAGAACTAACTATTTCTATCTCAACTTCAAGGTTTTCCACTTTTTTATATATTTTTTTAAAATTATTTCTGCTGCATACAGAAAATACGTATTTCTTTTTTTTTTTTTTTTTTGTTCAAATCCAAGTGCAGCATTAAACTGCTCTACCATAGCAGTATAAATCACTCTTTCATGGTCACAAAGTTTAAGAAACTGAATTTCAAAAAAAAAGAGTTCCCTCTATATAGAGCAAATTGTGACCTTTATCTCAAAGAAGCACTCACTTCAGGCAGATATGATTCATCTTTTTATGCAACGAACTAGGAAAGGGAAAAGTCAGTCCTACAAACTCCTTCTCATAAAAATACATAGAGAAAGGATATATTAGAAAATGAGAACAAGAAGAAGCAAATAAATATTGTGAAGCTAAGACCATGAGCACCTAATTTCACCAGCTAATCATTTTGCACAAGACAGCTGCCTTACCAAAACACAGTCAGTATAAACAAATGCATAAATTTGATGTCCCAATGTACCTTCTTAAAGCCTTGTCCGTGTGCATCCCAAAATCAAGAACCATGAGATGGGATGGAGGGTACGTAAAGATCTGGTCTGCAGTCTCTGTACCAATGGGGAATGGAGAAAATCTGCAGACCAATTTCCTACTCTTTATTTTGCATAATGTTGGCACTATTTAAGCAGTGAATCCATTAGCAGAGGGAAGCAAACTGTTTACACAAGCACCCATGAATCAAAGAAGTTCCATCTAGACAGGTACTTGGTGCTATGGAAAAAAAATACTCAATCACTTCCTATAGTAACATGAAGAATAGAGAGAATTTATTTAATGTTTTGGAAGGGAAATATCAGATTAAGATAGGAAAAAATTTTGAGAGAAAAGAATTTGGACTGAAATTGGGGAGATGACAAAGGAAAGCAGGTTTGCTATTAGAAAAATTTTTCATGCCTTCCAGAAAATCTGTTTGTCTCAGGAGTGCAGGCGCTTGAAACTGGAAAATAAATTGTAAAATAGTAGAAAGTATGTTTATTGACCTACATTATAGAGAGTAAGGACAAGTATTCTATTTTGTCATTGCAGTGTGTGGATCCCACACTTAGGTATTACAGTACTGAACCCACACATATGCCCTGACCATGTGCATCAGCAGCAATTCTTCTTTAGTTTCCCTGGAGTCAGACTCATGTAGTCTGATACTGCCAGAACAGATAGACAAATTGCACTACAGTTAGATTGTGACTGGAGCACTCTCACCTGTATCTTCTTCATACAAGTGGGTCTGTATAACAGGCCAAATGCAAACAACCATAGTCATAGTTCATACAGCTTCAAGACTGAATATTAGGTTGAGCTCTGTGTGTCTGAATTAATTAGGCCCTTCTCCAAAGTACTTGTGCAAAGAGAAAGGACTTTTAGAGACAGAGCTGCGCTGGCAACTTGCTGGGTTAGCTGCAACTGGCAGCCAAGCAGATCTGACATAGATATATTTTGGACTCTCACTTTCACATGGAAAACAATTAATTTGTTTCTAAAGCAACAATTAAAAAAATAAAAAGACGAATATATCTCTTTCTTTTTTTTGTTGTTTCCTAAGTAACAGTCTGCATAAACTTTGCATCAAAAAATCCATGTGCATATGCACAGTCAGAGAAATTTATCAGATTTGCTAGAAGATAAAACATATATGCAATTATCCTACAGAAAGCACGATGTGCCCAATCCTTCCTTGAGCAACAAATATTACACTGCATTTCACAAAGTTAAATTATAGGGGTTTATTAGATAATTTCAGTTTTGAAAAAATATCATTATTAGAGCACAAAAGAGTCCCAGCTGCAGATAATGAAATTTTACCCACATCCATAATTAATCAATATTTCAACCTTGCAATATATTCTGAAGTGTAAAACAATTAAAAAGTAATGTATTCAAAGACCCTTATCTCTTATGTGGTCTTTCAGAAATGTATTGACTTTTCCCAAAGCTTGATTAGAAGTAATTTTCGTCTAAATAGCACTTCACGAATTAATTCTGAGTCAAACATTTCTTTTAGGACTAACAAAAAAATTCTTCTGAAATCTCCTAAGTCTTATGAAAATAACTCCCTGTTCTTGTCTGTTACTTGTTGCTGTCCTTGCCATCTTATGGTTTGCTGAAAGCCAGTGCAGGTTTTGTATGATTCTTAGCACTAATCTCTGATGTAAGTTTCTTTTTGTTCTTCCTCTCTGCTCTCCTCCCTCATCAGTGCTAGGAATAGGAACTTCTGTCATGGAAAGAGATGGGAATTGCAAAGTGCTAATCCACCGGCTGAGCCCTGCAAGTAACTCCTGCCCCATTTCAGGCTTTGCCGCTGCACCTCCACATGTGCTGATGAGCTTTAAGCAGGATGGGAGGAGGACTGTACTTGAGGGGCAGGAGCAGCAGTACTGACAGGCACCAGGACCAAATCCCAAAGATACTGTCAGTAAAAGGCAGCACACTATTCAGTGTGCTTCTAAGAGTACAGTAAAAAAGAGCATTATGTGTAAAGGAAGACGTACTGGGGGTAAGAGTTATAAGACTGAAATTACAAGTGTGTAATCAAGTGCATTCTGTGGTGAAGTTGGGCCCGTCCTGTTACATTCTGGGACTGTGCCTGTCTGCCCAGCAATCACTCCAGAGTCATTAATTCTTGGGTGGTCCAGGAAATCTCTTGGTAGTCATCGGTAAAGATGAGATGATGGATTGGATTGAGACAACAGACTGACTTGAAGCTAGATCATTATCTGAACCATTAGAATTAAGAATTTTGGAGAGGTCTAAAAATAGCCTGAGGCAGTTCCAGCTGTGTCTAGTCCAATTTGTGTGCTTTGAAATGTTGATTAACACCCTGGGTGGTGTGTCCCAAAGACTCCTAGAGGTGATTTCTGCTATAGAAGTAATTAAATTGCATGTAGACTATAAGTTTTTAATAACAACTATTCCTGCAGACATGGTCAGGGTGGATCAGTCTTTTGTATGCAATTTATTCAAGTGATTTGCAAATTCTAAAGACACATTAAGAGCAAGGAATTCTGTTTGTTCTAGGGCTAGCTGGTTTGAAAGAACTATGCAAAACATTTTTTGAGGAATCTTTCCTAATCCATCTTCAGATACTACTGTAGAGACACATGTAACACGTTTCTCTTCAAATACAGAACCCCCATCATGCCCAAAGAGTTACAAACCATGCTGTTCTGGGGACTCAATTCCCCATGCAATAAGTACCTCAGTGAAGATCCAGAAAAAATAGGGTTTTTTTTATTATCCCCATAATGTAATTGCATAATAATTATAATTTATCTATAAACCAGTAAATTAGATTTTCTTTAACAAATACTGCCATGACTGCCTATGAATTGAAGAGAATATGCTATATATAGTTCTGATTTACACCTAGTTATTCCCTAAATTTAATTTTCTGTTGTAAACTACTAAAATACCAATAGATAAACATAAGTTAATTGCTTATACTATCCTGATCTTCAAGAAATGTTTTCAGTCAGCTATTTGAATTGGTGTGAGAGCAGTGCTTTCTCATCTCTTTTCAGAATAGCTCAGTCATGTCTTCTTTCAGATAAAGTATTACTGTCCACTATATTTTTTTTTTAAATTCACATTACAGGAGAAGTCGAAGAAAACCTCCTCACTGTCAAAGAAGTGAAACTGAAAATGCATTTCTACTGGAGAAAGTCACACCATCTTCATCAAAACAGGACTAGCAGCACTTATAAGCCTATAGCAATCAAGCAAATCTTCAAAGTGAATAAGAACAAAAAAATCTTTTGTGTTTGGGTCCCTACAGTGCTCCCCTGGAAGTTACAGAGAATCCCAGGCTGCCACTTCATGCCAGAGCTTCCACAGATCTCAGTGGCAACTGGAAATACCATCCTTCCTCTTAGAAGTTCAGGGTCTCTTAGAAGTCCTTGCTCCTGCCAGATGAAGCATCACTAGATAGAACATTGTCTTATCTTTGGGAAAGTGCTTTGTTTCAGGATCCTCATTAGTCTGTGTTAGGCAGAAAGAACCCCAGGGTACTTTGGTAAAACATAGCAAATGCTACAATATCTCAATTTGAAAAAGATTATTAAGGAATTTAAAAGGTTGTTTTCCAATAGCATCTGTGGATTAGGAAACAGGTTACTATTATTGATGAATGAACTAAGAAAATCCATTCTAAAGAGACTTTTAACTAGATTTAGAAAGAAATCTTCCTTATCAATTTAAACCACGGGACGAAAACACATCCCAGTCTGCAGACAAGTATTTTATATCCCCAGAATATACAAAGCAACATATATTCTCCAACATGGGAATGCCCAAAGCACAAAAAGAAGACACATAAAAGATTTTAAACTGATTATACATGTGACATTTTCACTTTATCCAGATTCCTTCTGACTCATTGTTGACTAATGCTAAAAGATTATTATATTAGTTTCAGAAAAGTTTCAAGTCCTTGGATGCTTGCCTGGCTCTCATCTCTGAAAAAGTATTTTTATTTTCTGATATTATTATAGACTTCTAGAGTTCTGGAGGTTTTTTTTTTTAATTATGATTTTTTTTTATTATTATTAGACCTTTAAGTTATTAAGAAAAAAATGAGAACACAAACTTATTTCGTTTGCTAAATATCACAAAAAATAATACTCCAGAGATCCCATGTTGCATGGATCTGAGACAACAAGATTTTAATGGAGACTCAGTAAAGTTTTATAGTTTTTGGAAAAATTCTTTGCTTTCGCTACAGTAAACAGAGAATTATGACAGTTGGGTGTCAGAGGCTGGTTTGACAAAATTTAGGAAGTGCATGCAGTTGCTCAGTTTAATTTTATTCAGCTGGTTTGAGGGTTTCTCAAACAAATTTTGATAAAACTCACATGGACTGCAAAACTAAAATCTTTGCTTAAAAGTTGTAGTTTTACAAAGCTGTAATTTTACTATCATGTGCAGAGTGTAACTTTGAAAGCTATGCAGTGAAAAATAAATTCTTTTGTGATTTTAGCAATTGTGATGGTCTGGTCATGGTTTTAATTCCAGCTGAGATGAAACACCACACAGCCACTCAATACGCTCCTCTCTTCTCCCCCCACTGCTGTGGAATGGGACGAGAACCAATGTAAAACTTGTATGTTGAGATAAAAAAGAGTTTAATAATTAAAAATAAAGCAAAATACAATAATAAAAGGAAATTGGTAAATAATAATAATTATAAGAAAAAGGCAAAAACCAAGTGATGCACAATGCAGTCACTACCCACCAACCAATTTACAGGTGGGTGTGAAGCACTTGCTTTGAAAACTTCTTAATTTTTGCAATGTAGTAGGATTAGTGACTGCAAATCTTGCTCAAGCATAGGGCAAGTGAGGTCATAATCAGGGTAGGGCAGGTAAGAAACTCATATTTAGTATTTCCTCACTATGCTATTTTTATTTCTGGGCCTTTAAACAAATAGAATTTTCACAGAAAATCTCTAATACTGCTGCTGAGCTTATTCCTTTTTACAGAATTTTTTTCAGATCTTTTGAAACACAAGGATTGGAGGTGGTTGAAGTAAACTGGAAAAATTTGATAACAGTTCTCTGGTTCCAAAAGAGAAATAGTACACCTGACTTTTATAAAATACATGTGATTTGTATTGAAATAAACTGATCATGGAATCATTAGGATTTGAAGAGATCTCTAAGATCATTGAGTCCAACTGTTAATCTAAAACTGCCAAAAGTAGAACTCAGACAACAACTCTTAAATATTGCTACAAAATAAGAAATAGTTTTCGTGTTCATTTATTTCTCAAAGAAATATCTGTCTGTCCTTAACACATGTATGCACACAACTGCTGATCCCTTTTCAGTCTAATACCTCTCAAATACAAGATGCCCAAACAGAAAGGTAGGAGACACCTGCTGAAGCTATCAGTCAATTTCAATTCAACTGAAAGAAGTTTTACTTCATATGATACATAAATAACCACACAACACAAACATTATACTAAGACACAGAGGAAGTCACAAAAATAATATCATAAAAATTATGACCACAAATAAATAATAATACTACTAATAATAATTACAACAATAATAGTTAAATTATTTTAAAATACTTTTCTTTCAAGTTAATAAAGATCCAGAAGAAACCCAAATCAGTACGTTTTTGAGCTATTGGTTGACAGAAATTAGAAGAATATATCAAAGGATATGAGAGAAAAGATGATTCTCAATTTCCTACATGTATTGTATTTTTTTCCTTAGGTGTCTGAGACCTTTAAAGATAGAATAAAAGATTCAGTGAAATTTTAAGTTGCAAAACACATCAAAAATCTCCACTCATAAAGAAACAAGATGGTTTTTAAAGTTTCCCAAAATAATTATAACCATAAAGCTCACTAGGTTCATATTTAATGTGCAATCTAAGATTCAGCTCACAATACCACAATCCCATGGTATTAAAACATATACTCTAAATTCAGAACTTGAGCTCTTGCTGTCATTACTGATGGTTGACAGAGATCACCCCTACAGGACAATTTCACCTGAGATCATGGATGGAGAGAAAGAATCATTCTATCAATCTGGCCACTATTTTCATTTGCAATAAAAGATAGGGCAGGCTGTAATTTAGACTATAGTTTTAACTTTTACATCCCAAAATTTAAACTAAAATAATTTGAACTTTTATGTATACTATGTGTGAAAAATATGTGAAACCTTTAAATTTACTTTAACTTGTGAAGCACACAGTGCAATTTACTCCTTTTCAGATCTGAAATGCAATACCTCAAATCTAGACTTAAAAAGAGAGAAGGAATTATTACTATACAAAAAGGTGCGATGAACATAACAAAGGTCATATTCCTAAAGGCCTAGAGAGAGCAGGAGATGCACTGCCCTAAGCTCAAATGTCACTTTCAACTTCTGTTATAGCAGGCTTCCCCAGCTATGAGACCACAGAGGCAGAATCCTGCAGCAACTTGGCACCGAGGGCTCTCTATTTCTCCTTTTGTTAATCTGTACAGGTATGAATAAATGTCTCAGTAACGCCAAATCTTGTATGAGCAGGGATGCCACTGCTACCATCCTGGTTAAAAAGACTAGCCTCCCTCAGCACAGAACAGTGTGTAATTCTGAAGGATTCTAGGTGATTAAACTTGTCCAACTGATCACTTTACAGGAAAGAGAGTAGGATTAAAGTACAGGGATAGCATTTACCTTAATCAGAGAAGAACAGAAGTGGATAAGCACCATTGTTTCTATCATTCTGCCTACCACTGTTCTATGTATTTGTCTTTATGTAAGCTGTGTTAAGACAGGTCAAATTGAAAGCTAGTAAAAAGAAGTGAAGTTTTATAGGATGTGAAACTAGTAGATAGAACTTTGGACCATGAGATGAGAGATGATACTTTTCAAAGCATTTAAATTTATCTAGATTTTTTGTTCCCCTTTTAAGGACTATATCTAAACTTTATCTTTCTTCTCACAGCATATAGAATAACTAGCCAGCGGATGAAAGTATTTACCTTTCTAGGTTGCTTTTCTTTAAAATATATTTTGTCTTCACCTGAAGCACCAGACTCTGATTGCTCCAAGAGAAAGGACAATAATCTCTGAGGCACTGGTGCTCTTTTGTTTAAAATATACTGTATGAGAGGGCTTAAAAATGTCTAATAAATCTATTGAGACAGACTCTTCATGATCTTGCCGTTTTCTTTATTCCTATGGAACTGCAGGATACTTCATAATATACATACTAAGAAAAAGTAAGAAATAATTTTCCATAGGAAACCTATCATTGTAAAAACACATGGGACACAATTACCCTATGTCCCAGAGAAGAAAAGAGTTTAACAACTATGGTTTACTCTCAGTTCTTAGCTGTACTAAGAACTTGCAGTGCTTTACACATGGAGTTCTTCATTATTTGACTTCCTGTACACAAAATGTTCTCACAGACTCCTCCACACATACAAACCATAGAATTATACCATAGAGAAGGTGTAAAGAAATTTCTGTGTAAATACCTGTGCATGAAAATGAGAGAAATCAATTTCACAGTCTTGCTACTGTTGATTTCACAGTCCCACTACTGTAGGTCCAAAAATTTCTGCAATTTCATCTCTCATTTTTTCTCTCTCAAAATATACATAAGAAACAGCCATATGTAAATTGTAATGCAACATTTTCTTTTATCATTTCCCTTTATATAGTTTGTAATTATAAATATTCAAGACATGATTGCATTTTTTTGTTTGTTTTTTTGTTTGTTTTTTTTAACTAGAAAGAATGGAAAACAGGGATTTTTTAACTTTTAACCATCTTGCATATTGTTTTGTGGCAATAACTTGACGTTCCAGTTCAAAATCCTAATGAAAAAATTAATAAATTTTCTTACACTATTTGAGATTTTCAGTAGGTGCCTTTATTTGTCTAACATTGGGCCTTTACTTGAAGACATTTGCTTAAATTTCCACAATAAACAATAAAAAGATATAGGCATATATTTAGAGTGAAATCTCTGTACACCCACCATCATGACACTGGGCATCCACAGTCACTTGTAAGGAACGTACAAAAAGAGCTCAAACCCCCTGCTGTCTTCAAAGTTTATTGAGTTAGTTTCTCAGACTTTAAATTCCAAATTGGGTTGAGGTCATTATGTGCTTCCTCCATGCTGATGTGGACAGTTTAGGAAGGACAGTTTATTTAAACTTCTTGATTAACTAAGGAAAGGCCATTTTAAAAAACACTTAAATTACTTAGCCCTTTATATAAAACAAAATTCACCCTCTGGTTGATTTTTTAACAAGTTTAGCTTTCTTTGTAGCAGCTGTGGTTACTCCTCGTGTTTGTTCCTGAGCCTTGTGAACACATTGCCTGTGCTCATCCCCACAGTCATTTTCTTTTAAAGGGATTTGTTGATTAGTCACACATGGTGAGGTTTGAGATAACATTTCCCTGTAAATAACTATGCAGTGATTACTGATTTTGTTCAGTTGATGACATTGACGTTAAGTTGGATCCCTGAAAAATCACATATCTATGCTGTTTTCTCATTGCATCAATTTACTTAGGAAGTAGATTTAATTCATTTTTGTATTGGCAAAAAAACATACTCCCTTTGTATAAGATTCAGAGCTACAATTTAACATTGAAGAAATTGCCAAATACCAAAACTGCGTTTTATTCTCCGTTGTGATGTATAATACTATTTTCTTCCCGTTGCAGATGTATATGTCATTGCTACTACTTTTTCAATTTTACTCAGGTTGGGACTTCACTTAATCTACTGAATATTGAAGACAATTCAGTGCCCCAGTGGATCAGTTTATCTGTGTGTTATATATGTAGAAAGAAAGCTAACATAATAAAATTGTTGAAGCATGCAAGCTAAGGCTGAAATCTTCAGAGTTGCAGCTCATCTGAGACTTAGTTAAAGCTGATGGATTAGTAGTGAAGTATTAATAAGATAAGTGCTATTTGTCACTGTTGTTTATATATAATGTTGAAGAGATTCTGTTAACAAAAGTGCTTTCCAATTATTGTTAGACCATGCCATAGTCTTGTGCTGTAATAAACAGTCTGTTTCTCCAACTTTTTGTAGTTTATAACAATTTCAAATGCACATAAAGCACAAAATTGCGTGAAATGGTCCAAGTACTTCCTCAGATAATGAGTAAAGCAGTGAATTGTAGTATATAACATAAAATGCAGTTATAACAAAGAATAAAACAAAAAGCATTTAAAAGGTTGGATTATTTGAGGTTAAGGCTGCTGTTGCCAATAAGTAAACTTTAATCTTCTGTTTACATCTAAAACAGTTAAAGATCAGTGAACAAACTGTGTTTTTAAGGTTTCCAAATTCTCTGTAAAATATCAATTTCTAAAGAGTTGGGGTGTGTGCATTTGCCATATGCCTGTGTGGAACAGTAAGATGCTTGTTAGCATATTCAGCTACTGTCTGTTGAACAGGTTTGTCTCAGTGGTTTCATGTAGTTGTAGAAATGGAGATCAAAAGTTAGCTTGGCCATGCTTGGCCTTGTATGAATCCACTGGTACCACACAAATCTGCTTAACCTAAAACATATCCCTCTGCTCAGCCAGGCTGCTGTGCTAAGAGAGTAATATTTCTTACAGTTCAAAGTCCAGCTTGTTTGGAACCATCTGTGTATACTTTCTTCAGGGCAATGTGTTGACATGCAGGCATGTCTTCAAACATTGACAGTGCAACCATTATGCTGCTGGGTATTTTGGATCTTTTGTGTAATTGTGTATCTTTCACGGTGAGCCAAACACTTCTTTTGGCTTTTTTCCTTCTTACCAGTAATATTTCCTGGACACAGAAAACAGTGGGAAGTTATGGAGAGTTGTGAGGCTCACAGGTTATATCTGTATTTATGCCTAGTTCATATTTTTGATAGCTTGGTTTATTGGTTGGTTTTGTTTTTTTTTTTTATTTTAACATTACTGTCTCTTGATGTTTTCATGGCTAACACATTAGAATCTCTGGAATGAGAAAGAATATCTCCATGGAAGAAAAAACATTGTGAGCAGGAAGAGGGCAAGAAGGAACAAGGAGTCTTCAGATACAACGGCAGAGTTTCCTTGGAGAGTCAGAGGCCACTGGGCAGATTATTTGAGGTCTGGAAAAACCTAAAGCAAATCTTGTACCAACAGCAAATCTGATGGAAAGGACTTGACCTGAAAGACCACCATTGGGAGAGTAAAGTTTTTTCTAAAAAATTTCTGTATTTTTGTACTGTCTAATTCTGCTCTTAAAATGTTCTTTTCTTCTGGTGCTTTCCTACTTAGTCTATGAAATCCATAGATTTCATACTTAGCCTATGAAATCCATGGTTTTGGAGAGTACAGTTGTAAATTTACAAAAAGCCTTTCCATATTTATGAAGCTCACCATTTCAAATTTGCAAGCAGACCCCCCTCAAAACACTGACCAACTTGGAAAATTGACAGGAGGAACATTCAGCCACACTTGACCTTCCAGAAAACTACTGAAAAGGAAGCATGTGTATAGATGTCATATAAATAATTCATACTATCCAAAAGTGATTTCAGTTTTAGCAGTGTAAGATTTTAGCTAGTTTCAGGGAAGAAAAACCCCAAACCAACAGATCCATAAACATTTCAGACAGCAATGTATAGTATTCAATGCTTGAAGTACCTGGTGAAAATTGTGGAGGTCCTGTGCCCTCAGATATGTATACTCTCACAGAGCTAAAACTCAAGTGGACTATATTCCAAAGCCTTTAAAAATGAAACATTTGCATAATGCTCACATTATAAGTGACTTAACATTGGGAAAAGAAATATTTATATCACTGTAAGTACTGGGTGAGCACTGGAAAAATTACTGAGATTTTCATTGTATTATTGGTGGGTTCAGGGAGGACAAGAAGGACAAAATAAAGAAAAAAAGAAAGGACAAAAAAGAGAAATTATTGGAGCTGATTAGAGAGAATATAAAAGAAGAAAATAAGGTGTATTAGCATTTGGAATTAAATTGGACCAGAAGTGATTGAAATCTCCTTACCTATGATATCCAGGAATAAAATCTCAGGATAGCAGCATAAAGTGTGTGGTAAAGGGCAATTCATCACTAACAACAGCATGGACTGGATAACCTCCTCACTTTTTTCTTTTCAGAGTGACTTTGACCTTATGATAGAAGGGTTAAAAGGTATAAAACAGAAGTTAGCCACAAGCTTAAGATCAAAACAGAGACCAAGTGTTGACACCTGGTTAAAGCTCATTGAAGAGAAACTGTACACTATCAATAGTTTTACAAAGGCATAATGATATGATGTAATTCAGAATTTATTACAAATATTTACATCAAAATTTTGTTTCGTTTTTAATAAAATATAATTTTTGAATTTAAATATATAAGAGTTGTTATTAATATTAAGGAATAAAAAGTTATTATAGTTTACAAGATGTGAAAATACATTCAAATGTTTGAAGAAACTTATTTCTGGATAAAAGCAGGATTTTTATTTGAATAATAAAAAAATAAATCAAGGGGTCTGCTGCATGACTCAGGTATCAAAAACTCACAGAAAATTTCTTTGTTGAGTTCCCAGTCTCCAGACAGTATGCTTTTCTCTCCAATGACACAGAGGCATGTTTACATAAACGTAAGTGCTATTCAGAAAAGTGTTGGGAATTAATAGGGAAGTTAAATATCTGCTCTATTTTCACACTTCCCATCAGTATTCAATCACTCCAAGATTTTGGGTTGATGCACTTTAGGAAGGTTTAGGCAGCTCTACCAATTTACAAGGACGACTGTTCATAGCTTTCATTTCAAATGGCTTCTTTCTGCGAGATTCAGACAAAAAAAAGTATTCTAAAAGATGTCTGCCAGCTGTTAAGGAGAGATTGAGAGTGGTGGTCACTGGAACAGAACCATGTTGTTCACTGAAATGTGATCTAAACTTATTTCTTTCACAGGCTGGCATACGTGGGTAGATAGCAATTCCTTTCCTCAAAAACCAAGGTCCACACAAGCCAGCCCACTCGAGATCAACAAAGGACTCAGAAGAATGTGGCACTTGCTCCTTCCTCTCAGCTGTTGTGTCAGGTAAACAGATGGGAAAGCAATTCTTTTGCAGTCCCCACCTTCCACTTGTTGGATGTCCAGCTATGGTGTCTCTCTACAAGTCTACTGTTCAAAAATTTATGACATTAGTTTGTTGGCATTATTTGGCATTAGTAAAGGCCTCCTCCTTTACTAAGCAGATACCACCAGGAAGTGTCCTGTCCTTTTGATCATGCTTCTTCAACATGTGATGAACATCAGAAAAATCTCTCAGTTAAAACTTTAAATTCTGGTAATTGAAGTTAACTATATAAAAGACAGTTGCCAGATTTTCAGAGGTTTTCTGGGCTTTTACGTCTCATCATTAATTGGGTCAGAAGTGCACAGGACTTGTGAAAAAGTCAGGCTGTGCAGTGAAGTGACAGAATGTGGCTTTAATTTCCTAATTTTAGACACAGTAATATGGCAAACTATGCCTGTAAGTACTTCTGACAATGTGAAGTTGCAATCCACAGAGTTGTTCTGCAGTTCTAAGGTCACCGTGCACTATTGTGCTTTTAAGTTTCTTTAGATTATTTACTCTATTAGTGTCTTATGGTATTAATCCTAGTCAGTGCCATACAGACAGAATTGATAACTACTTATGAGATCATAACTGCAACATTGCCAGTTGATAAAGGTTAGAAACATTAGAGCTGATTTTTCCTGTAGGACACAGCATGCTAGAATTTAATTGTAATCTTGCTTCATTACCCATCACATTCCCTATTAAATAGCACAATGATTGTCTTTATGTCTTTATTTCTCACATCCTAAATTATTGCCATTTGGGATCATAAAAAATCATTCCTACACAGTTGAATGCATTACTTTACACTGCAAACTATATTTTTTCTAATTTCTTAGGAATTTATAGTTAGGATCCCCATTAAAGGACTGTCAACCTTACTTTGGGGATTTTTATAGCAATTTGAGGTGATTTAACTGTATATTATATTTCACCCCCAAAAAAGGAACAGCTGGCCTATTTATGTACATCAGCAAATGTCAACTCCTTTAGAAAATGAAGGGCTTACTGCATCATTATCATCCCCAAAATAACCAGTAGCTGCTAGAGAGAGAATTTCATGTTTTCTACTGCTTGGAGGAGGTCTTTTCCACTTTATCATCATTAAGAAGTATTGTCATTACTTTTAATAGTAATAATATATATTAGATTAACAAGACCATGTCTTAGAGTACTGGAAGGAGTGTCAAGCTAGACCTCATTGCCAAATCCTAATAGGTTTTGTCAAGGTAAGTGCACTTGTGTCTGAAGAGGAGCATGTTTACTTCCTTAAGGTTTATCTTGTTGACAGAGGTGTTGATTTAAATTAATTGCTCTGTTTAGACAATTAGCTTTGCAATTTTTTCACAGGGAAAAGGGTTCATGGGTGACTCCAATTAAAATTCTTTACATCACAAAATTAGACTTAAAACATTGTAAGCATTTTTATCACTAAATATATGATCCATAAATGGGTCCCCTAATATTGTTTTACCTGCTTGTTACACAATCCTTCAAAAAATTTCAAAGCAGCTGCACTTTCCCCTGCTTATGACTTATGGTACTAGGCAAGTCTATACAGTTTCACCTTAGACCTGAAGTCTTGTTGCTTCTAATAGACTCAGTTCAATGAAAAATGTGATTTGTCCATCAATAACTTAAATTTAGCTTTTATGCTTATGGACTAGAACTCTGGTTTTATAAATAAATTAAAAAAAAAAAACAAACTGAAGATTACTTGCATGTAAAGTTTGGCATATACAGAATAGCAATAAAAAAATTCCATTTTGTATCATATTTCTAATTTGTACATACAACAAGAATTTCACTGCTTAAAGTAATGAACAGTCATGAGAGTTTGGTATATAGCTGTGAGCTTGTATTCTGCTAAACAACATGGAGAAAAAAATGTGACCTTATCATTTTAAGACTGTAACTGAGTCAATTCTGATACTGACTACTCACATAGTTTTCTGATACAAAGGTATACTCCAATGAAAAGCAGATGGCATACTGATGTTTTTCTAATGATGATCTAAGGTTTGCTCCTACTATATCTCTTCTATTAATAAATTATATTTCTTAAAGCATATCAAGATACCTATTGCAATCTTTATTTTGTCAGTTTTTTCAATAGGTCATGATAAGTGAGCCTATTTGATTTTACAGAGGCACAAAATTTAAATATATATAAGTCAATCTTCTACTTTGAATGCTAAAACTAATGTTTCAAAATAAGAAGCAATGTAAATCTTTATAACCATGAAAAATTCTTTTTCTATACGTGTGTTAGTTTAATAAATAATTTTCCCTTGTGATCATAGCTAGCAGCCATATGTTAAATTAATTTTACAAACCTAGAAAATACGAATCTGAATTCTAGTCAAGACAATGCAATCAGGATCAGTTTTATTGTCTTAAATAATGCTGCCCATCTTCACAGTGCTGGAAAGTCATACCCAACCAACAATTCCATACAAACATTCTACATAAATCTCTTTCCTTTCTGCAGACACAATGCTAACTGTCTGGTTGTTCAATTACTTTTTTTCCTTTTTTTTCCACTCTTTTACAGGTACAAAAAAAAAAGAAGGAGTTGGTATCCTTGGGAGCATTATGGCAAGAAGTCATATGAATTGGGGAACGGAAGGTGATTGGCACTGAGCACTTCAGAAAATCATGCCTCTAGTTTATGGCGCTGTGACTAAATGACATACAGGATGATAGTCACGTGAGATGCAGTAGAATACTAAAATAATCGTGGTTGCTTTGCAGTATTGCAGGGTAATAAAAACAACTGCCTCTAACCTGAATGATTTTCACAGCTTTCCATTTAGTGCCTAGGAAAATTGCTGTTTTCTTTACAGTGATCCAGCATTCAGAATGTCTGAATGTGAAGGTCACTTCTTCCTGAATAAAACTGACACCCCATTACAAATACCAAACCCAAACTAAACAGTTGGTAGGGATGGTTTGTCACAAGCCTTCAAAACCTCTCAAACTATTGAAGTGTCTTCCCCACACACCTGCATTCTATCCTTTCTTTTGGCATCTTTCACAAAGTGTCAAGTAAGTCTATTTGCTCAGACTACTCCTATATTTGCAAACTAGATAAGGGCTGGGTTCATGCACTGACCTGAGACAACTGATACAGCTTAATTGTTCAGTCTATGGCTTGGCTTACGCCTGCAGCATCTAGCATGTTCTCAAACGTTCTGAAACAGCTGAAGGAGAGTTTGCCTCAAAAAACACTCCCAGTAAGCTGTTTTGATGTGGACAGCTTACTTTGGAGCATCAAAGAAGGTAGCCATTTGGACACCAGCTATGTCAAGTCATTTGTTCTCATAACCAGAGAACAGTTCCTGGACCATTTTATTTTTTAGGAGAGCTTTTGCTTCAAAGAAAAGCTTTGAGAGTTTTATGCATGAATTTCCCCACTCAGCACCTAACTGCTGCTCCAAAAAGACACTGAGGGCACCATGCCCAAGCCTCTTGCCAAGAGGACTGGGATGATATTCAGAACTGAGAGGAAGAGAGGATGAAGGGAACAAAGTCTGTGTGGAAGGAGGGGTTGACATAAAAATACACCCCCCTCAGTCAAAGCGTAGCCCTGTCCATTTATCTACCAAGCTGCCTGCTGTACCCAAAGAGATGAAGTGGTGCAATGGCACACAGCAGAGGACAAGAACAGTTTCTGTGCCTACTGGAACAACAGATGGACCCAGCTTCATTGTTACTCTGTTTGCCATCGCACCGCTATTTACCTTTGTCTCCATCTGTTCTTTCTTGTCATGAGCTTATGTTGTGAGTGCTCTGGATCAGCGACTGCATCTTGCCAAGCTCAGTGGGATCCTGATTGCTGCCTGGAGACAGGCTGTTAGGCTATACATTCACAAGGGAAATTTATGCCACAGCTACTTAGTGAAATTTATACTGTGCAGTCCAGACAGTGTCTTGTGTGTTATTTGGGTAGAACTTGGTGTTAAAGAATGGAGTATAAAAGGCCAACACAAACAAAAAGTACCCAACATTAATTTAAATCATTAGAATAACTCCAGAGGAAAAGAGAAACTAAGGATAAAGTCGCCTAACTCCCAGCTCCAGAAAACATTTAAGTCCATATGAGATTCATATCTGTGTGTCTCTGCCAAGACACACAAGAGATTAAGGCCAAGAACATGACCAGAGACCTAATATATTCCTAAATAAGTTTGGAAGAAAGGGACAAGTTAGTGATACCATTAATTTTCTCTGATAATTCTGTAATAGAGCACTTTGCTTGTGATACAGGACCACTAATTTCAAATTCGTTTTTCTGCCTTGGTAGATATGAGAATGTATCTCCAACTACAATCACTAGGCAGCTGGATATTCAGAGATGAGATTCAGTCATGCTCACCAGCCCAGTACTGAGTGAAAAGACAGTATTTTCTGGCCCCAAGAAAGACTGAAAGACAGTGAATTCAGGTTTAACTCTATAACTTCACATCATGGCAGCCAGCTTGAAGTTGGCACATCTGAAGTTCTGTCTCCACTGTGCAATTTTATGTTGGATTCCACTGCATATATCCTACACAATAATGGCATAAGGAATTGAGACTCCTAAGGCATATTATGGAAAATACAGTAACAAATAGGCTATAGAGAGGATCTCAACGGAGTACTATTGACAATGCAGCAGAATCCCTTTTCTTACTTCATTATGAAAAAAAACATAGCGAATAAAGTTCAATTTGAATGCTTGAACACTCAGAGTTATAAAAATATTTAATGAAGTATCAATTAAAATTCATAACCCAATTCTTCCACCCTTTGCGAAACTTCAACATACAAAGGGAGACAAAGAGTTTTGGGGCAGAAAGGTTGGGTTAGTGCTGTTCATGGTACACGTAGAATTCTAGCCTCCCTTCATTCATGACAGTTCTAGTCTTACCACTTAAACCTATTCCTCCTCCACATGCAAATGCTGAAAACAGTGACTTTTTTTTAATATGTACTTTAAGAAAAATAAAATCAGATTTAAAGAAATAGCAAGTATGCATTACTGCAACAAAAGTTGTTTGAAGCTGCCTGTCATCTGCTATAAATATTTATATTGATAGGTTTCACAAAATATGAAATGATAAGGAGCTTCAGGGCAATAAAAACCCCATGATTTCTTCAAAATTTCTCCTTCATATTTCCATGTCTCGTGTGTCAATGAGATACTCTCATTAATTAAAGATGAGAACAATATGTGCAGATTCAGTTGATTTTTTAGTGGAAGTGAATGAGACCATGAGTTTCTTTCAAACTGCAATCCCAAACATTTCCCTGTTTGACCAGCTCTCAGTCATCTCTTCTGGCTGCATCTATGTTCTATCCTTCACATTTTTGGTGACTGTGAGGTCCTAATAAGCTCCTCCCTGCTCTTTCTTGTTCTTACATTGTTTTCTGTCTGTCTTTTTCCACCTGTTCCTATGTTCCTATTCTGTATCCCTCTCTCCTCAAGCTCTTCTTTCTAGTTTGGTGCAGTTCTTGATTTGCTCTACTTCCTTGGCAGTAATAGATGAACCACTGAAAACCCTAGTGAGACAGAGCATACCTTATGCAGGAGTAGATTAGAGATCTCTGAATAAGCTCCAGTGAGATAACAATTTGCATTCCAGTAGCAATTTAGCAGATTACTTTTTATTCATGCTGCAACCATTTAATAGTGAATCAAGTGGCCAGGCTTAGTCAAAGCATGAAACCTGAAAGATTTTTACTATAATGAGTGAAGTGTTTAGAAAACAAGTCCTGTGAGGAGTGACTGAAGGAAATGGGGTTGCTTAGTCCAGAGAAAAGGTGGCTCAGAGGAGACCATGTGACTCTCTAGACAGCTAGCTGAAAGGAGGCTGTAGCAAGGGTGAGCAGGGGGGCAATCTCTTTCCTGAGCTAATTTTTAATAGGACAAGAACAAACTGCCTCAAGTTGTACCAGGAGAGTTTTAGTTGGGTATTAGTAAAAGATTTTCTCACTGAAAGGGTGAACAAGCATTGGAACTTTCTGTTGGGTGATGGTGGTGGCCATCTCGTGAGGTTTCTAAAAGATGTGTAGATGTGGTGCCTAGGAACGTGGCTTAGTGGTGACCTTGGCAGTGTTACATTAATGGTTGCACTCACTTTTTGTACTGGTTCTACTGATTGTTTCCCACCTAAGTCTATGATTCTATGAAAGTTCTAGCGAATAAGGTTGACACAACCTTATTAACGTGAGCATAGGAAGTGAAGAATATGAACTCTTTGAGCAACAATTAGGTTTTAAAAGCATACTCTATCTATAGCATAGCCTTAAATTGTGAAAAATTAACCTGCTAAGTGGTTAGGTGAAAAAACATGACACATATAAAAAAGCTGGCATGAAAAGAAAGGTGTTTTTGTCAAAACTACCCTGGAAAAATTGTTACAATACAGTAGCTTAAAAATATTCCTTGCAGAAGGTGGTAACAAATAAGAACAGGAAAATCAATATGCCCATAATGATAACCTATTTTGTGAGGTGGCATCCTTGGCTCAGATTGGCAACAGATCAAACGAAGCTCAGGACATACAAGCAAAATAAGGTTTTATTATTCCATGAGAAAGAAATGTGAAATGAAGTTTGTGGAATCTACCCAGGCCCATTTCCAGAGTGTTGATAAGTATTTCAGTGACACAGTAATCTGCCATCAGACATTAGCTTCTAAGTACTAAAGATACTTTAAGAATATCATAAAGCCATGTTGAATACCAAATCAGTGAACAGCATACACAGAAGGACGCATTCCTCAAAAAGTATAACCAGAACCTTATTACCTGTTGAAAATTCATGCAGCCTATCTTAAAAAGAAAACATGCACTATAGCTGTCAGCTGGAAGACTGGGCATCTCTAATATATGCTGGATTCAAGAGCTACTTAAGAACAATTCTGAAGAAGATTTCAGATGTTGAAACTTTAAGCTCTGCATGTTAATGGAAGTAACTAGCAGAACAAAATAAATGCAATTATATCTCTGGTGAACTTATGTTTTGCTACCTGAACATGATTTGGTGCTGTGTGAATGGAAAAGACACACATTTCCAATTTTCACTAGGTGAAGTATAACTGGCTAAATGTTTATAAAACAGCAGCAATTGATGAATATGAAGTCAAATGCTATGCAATCTGCACTGGCAATTATGGAAGCAAAATCTGAATGAATGCTATGGCAGCAAACATAAACTAATGCAAAGTTTGTTTAGAACTTAGAATCCAACAAAACAAATCAAACAGTAAAATATGAATATTAACTATGGGAGTAACAGAAATTATATTGAAGGTGAGGAATGAATCAGCAAGGCTGAATTTAAAAATCTTCAATTGAGAATGGGTATTGTATATAATGTCTATCCAATGCAAATGTTCAAAAATGTTATTCTACATTTCTTTTTAGAAATTATCCATTTCTTCTCACCCCCAGAAATCATTACTTTATTCTCTAGTAAAGACAAAAGATCCTGAAAAGTTTCTTTTAATAATTTTATTTGAGACTAGAGCATTTAAGGAGCTTTTTTTTTATGAAGGTGACAGTGTATCAGCAGGGTGTCCTTTGTCCCTATACTATCATCATTTAAGTGCTAGTGGTTTGGTTTATGTTTTAAGGATAAGAATATTCTTCATGGATAAAGTTCACTAAATCTTAATAAAATAAAGGCTTAAGAAACTAAATAATCCTTAGCTTCCAGATGATAATCTTGTTTTTCAGAATCACTTAACTCTGTAGGCACACAGGTGTCTCCGAGTATCTACAGTTATTTACCCACATACACAAACATATGTTGTGGGAAATATGAAGGTAATTCAGGATAATGTAGGCAGCTGCTTAATCTCCCTTAGCTCGCTGGGGCAGATGATGACAGCAGCCTTAAGCACAGGAAATCAGATCAGGATTTAAGGTCTGTTCAGATGGCAGTTAACACCCACAGATTCCTTATTTGAGGAGAGAACCCTGAAACACTGGTCAAAGCAGCAGTAAGAATAAAAGAAAATAAAAATTACTTGAACAGTGAGACATGAGTGAAGTTCTTGCAATGCAAATTAATAGAAGGTAAACCCTTGCTGCAGGTAGTCTCAATCATAACACCTCCCTAGGGCATATTCTGGCTGAGAACCCTCTTCACCCTTTCAAATGCAGCATACAGCCCAGGAATGCATGAATCATCAGACCATTGAGAGAGGACTATGTTGTGGGGGGTCATGTCATGCAGCTTAAAATTTTAGGGTTGAGTAGTTGGTTGCTTTATTTTTCGGCTTGGACTAGTTGTATATTTTGTAGTTTATGTTAGGGGATTTTTTTATATTTATTTATGTGCCTTCCTATTCCAAGAATCATTAATCTGCATTATCCTAAGATAGATCCTAAATTTATTTTTTACCATCTTTCCTTCCAACCCCTGGAGTTTTGTGGTTTCAGTATTGTAGAAGCTCACCTCTCAAGCTGTTCTCTCCTTCTTACTTTTATTATAGGCTAGCATCATGACGCTGTCTTGCGATGTGGGACATAAAGGCCGATGTCAGCTGAGACTGAGTTAAGATAAGTCTCTTATGTGTCTTATCATCACGACTGGCTCTTTTGATGACTAAGCTGAGAGTCAGGAAGTTGGAATTTTTGTTTTCTTTCAGAAAAGAAGCTCACTGTCTTTTGTTAGAAGGGTATTTTTTGGAGATGTACAGCCACCCCAGATGTGCCAACATACCACCAAAGATTTCTTATTTCTTCCAATGCAACTAAATGCAACAAAATAACATCAGCACAGAGAAATAGCCACCTAGTTTATACTGACTCTTAGGTGGATGGGAAGCCTTCAGGTCTATTTATATTTTTCTGAAGTATGCACCATATGCTGAGGTGCATACATTGGGTTCAAGGATTCAAAATCAAAGGTGAGGATATTTTAAATAAAAACGGCCTACCAGTCAATGATCATAGGACGGAACATAGTATCTGTATAGGAGAGAAGAAAGGTTATCCAGTTATTTCTCCACTATTTTGGGGTTGTAGTTGGCATCAAGGAGAAGTAACAATTGCTGCAAAAATATTTTAAGAGTAGGATTAAGCCGAATGCATAAAACTAACAAAAATGCTTGAGGCATTGGTTTTGGAGCCATTTCCTCTCATCTGCAGTAGCTAAAAACATACAGACCTGTAACTCTCAATTTTTCTGTGCCTTATTGATTTTGAAGGGAAGTAAAGAAAGAGTACTGAATTTTGAGAGAAGCAAGACAGAAGTCACTCATTAACATCAGTGAACCACTCAGCATCTTTTTCTCCCCCTTTGTTTGTTTTTTTTTTAAGAATAAAATAATACTCTTTATGCTTTGAATAGGAGTGTGCAAAAGACACATTAGAGTACCACTTAACAAGCCTCTCTTCTTTTGTAAAAAAATATACCTGATTATACTGTGTCACTAAGGATTGAATATGGTCTTGCCTAAATCAGTTCCAGAGCAAGTGATAGCATGGCATCCTTGCTAGGAAGTCAAAGAAAAATCAAAGGGTTTTGTTGGGTTTTGTTTTTTGTTTTTGTTTATTTGGGGTTTTTTGGGGGTTGATTGGGTGTGTTTGTTGGCTTATTTGTTTTCTTTGTGGGGATGCAGGGGAGAGGGTATGTGTCAATTGACTCATGGCTGAACACACATTTCCAAGGTGAGCCAAGCTGAGACTTTATTCATATTCCCGCTATGATTAATGGGATTTTCTGGGAAAAAAAGCACCTTTAAATGCTAAAGCTGCCCAAGCTATGGGAGTCTATAAATATTTAGCTGATTAAGAGATATGCACCAAATTAAAGGGCTCTAACTGGTGAATGTCTAAATAAGACTTTTTCAAGGAGTTGGATTTTTAGAAGCTGCTGAGTGCCCACCCTCAGAAAATCTGTTTTTTCAGTGTATTCTTGGGGCTTTGATTGACAAGCTGGCTAAGACTGGGGTGGCTGAAAAGGTTACTGTGTCCCTCATCCCTGCTGTTCTAGAGTCAGATCCTGAGCCAAGGCAGATGAACACTGTCAGCTCAGCCTCTTCAGTTGACTAACAAGCAACTTGTTCAGGTGAATAAGTCAGGCAGAGGAAGTGGTAATGGTTTTCACTTTCCCAGCCCACACTACCTCTTGCCCTATATTGGGGAATGCCTAAGAAACTAAATTTTCTAAGGGTGAACATTCAGCAAATTCTGAGCTCCTTTCGGGAATGTAGTTTGGATAGTGAAATATGTGGATCCTAAACAAAAATCACAGGTGATACAACCCCAAATTAGAAATCTAAAGATTGCTTCCTAAAATTCTGATTTAAGACTGCAGAGTCTGCACTAACACCTCTGTAGGGCAGTTTGCTTTATTGTATCACCATTTACACAAAGAAAGTATTTTTCAAAAACTGCCTTACTAACTTGATTTTCTTAAACATCTTAAGTGCTATTGACCTTGAATGCAGGTCTTTGCTACTATATTTTTTATATATTTTATGATTTTATATTAATATTTTAACATGTTTATATATATATATATATATATATATATACATAAATATATTAAAAATATATATTTACTTTATATTTTTGCAGCAACCTTCATCATGTTGTCCTAGTATTTCTGTATTTTTGTTTAGCCTGTCTATCAAAATGGTATAAAATTTTCTGTAAGAAAAGAATTGTTTAGTGACCAGCAGAAGCAGAATGTGGTGAAACTTCTAATTTTACGAATCTGCAAAGAGCACAGAAAACTGAAGTGCCTACCTCTCAGTAAGTAGCCCAGGCACTTCAAACTTCAAACATCTATAGATTTCCACATCCAGGGCCACTGACTAGATTTACATCCTACCCTATGTTGAATTAACTCTGGGACTGTAAAAATAAATTTTGAAAACTTGGAAATTCCATAAGAAAGAGTTCCTCTGTTGCAGACCAGACACTGGAAGGCACTCTACCTCATCCAAACACTGAAACTTCCTGTCTCTGAAAAAAGGAATGCAGTAATCTTTAAAAGTGCTTCTCCTTCCACACCTGACAAACTTGCATATAAAGCTATGCAGCTGTGCTCATACTATTTCCATATATTTGTCTTATTTTGGTTTATTTTTCCATTGCATTTTCACCACCCTTCAAAATCAGTCCTGGTCCTACATTTTAGAAGATATGTGAATCTTTGCCAGCACTTTGGTCCTCTAATTTGTCCAGTCATATAAAGGGATATAGACATTCAGGGATGTGCCTGTGTTCGCAGGGGTCACAGGACGAGGGAAGAGACGAGAAAGTTGACTCTATGTTTAGAAGGCTTGGTTTATTATTTTATGATATATATTATATTAAAAACTATACTAAATAGAAGGAAGGATTTCATCAGAAGGCTCAGGTAAGAATAGAAAAGGAATGAATAACAAAGGTTCAGACTGACCGAGACAGGTGGGCTGTGATTGGCCATTAATTAGAAACAACCAGATGAGACCAATCACAGATCCACCTGTTGCATTCCACAGCAGCAGATAAGAGTAGTTTACATTTTGTTCTTGAGGCCTCTCAGCTTCTCAAGAGGAAAAATCCTAAAGAAAGGATTTTTCATAAAATATCATAGCTACACAGGGACGCAGGGGTGTGCTAACACAGCTAACAATTTGGTGTCCCCGGCCTTCACACAGAACTGAGGGGAGTAAGAGAACATCTAGAGGGGGATCAAGATTTCTTGTAGGGAAAGATAGCCTGGACTCCAATTCAGAATATTGCTGTCCAATCCACAGGATTGCTGTTCTGTGACAGAAGTGTTTTGATATAGAGAAATATCTTTCCAACCATTCAGCTGATAGGTCTATGCTTTTTCATAATGCTGGCTAATTCAGCAAAGAATGGATTTTAGTTTCAGAGATGCATAGGGTTTAAACATGTATTATTCTCTTTTAAATTACACTTTATAGCATATTATACCCTGAGAGAAATTATTCATAAATGGCACTAATGAGTGTCAAGCTGCATTGCAAGGCATTTTGAAAATTGTCCTATTAATTAATGGAGTAATTAAGCTTTTGTCAGTGACATATCATATTTCTGACAGAAATAGATGGCCTGTGTAAGTCTGTGCTAGGCAGTTATCCAGACAGCCACTGTGTTTAATGAATGGCAGCAATTTAGTCCAGGTTTATGGTGATGGGACCACCTGCATAGGGGGAGCTGGCAACCTGCATACACAAACAGCACTTTGCACTTTTCCTCAGTAAAATCATCTTAGTTCTAAATTGATGTAGCCCTCCCTAGGATGACACATTAGCTTTTTGCCATTAAACCATAAGTACTGTTTCTCCAAGCTTTTGTGACAAAAATGTCAATTAACTTTCAACTTTCAATTCCATTTAATTTTGTATTCTCCTTCTATTTGCATATTAATGTGAACATGGTGCAGAACTGTTAGATTAAAATACCTTGCTAAGGCTAATAGCATGTAATGCATACTTATTGACTGTAATAGTTATGAAAACATAAAACTTATAGAAAAATAGATTTTCAGGTTGCCATCTCCTTTAGGAAAATATTTTTTCAGCGGTCTCTCCCATCAAACATCACCCAAACACACTGGGTGGGTGATGTACAAATATAAACACTAAAAATAGGAAGAAGGGCAGGAAAAATGCCTAAGTGAATATCAACACACAAAAACATATATATGTGTGTATATATACTTTTATTCCCTTAGCAACAGAGCTCTATTAATTCTAATAATAATTTATGTCCTGGTTTCATTTAACAAGATCTTAGAATTGTATCCAGAAGCAAAAGGGCATGAAAGGGGAAAACTGCATTGGTGGACTGATTTTATTTCCATGTGGTTACACAGTCCATATGCTTAGATTTATGAGTTGCATTTCTTAGAACACATCAGAGTATTTTCAAATGTAGATGAGCAAAATTATTGAGCCAGCACTGACATAAAATATCCACTGTCTTGCTTGGCATAAAAAGCAACTAGCTAGCTTCAGCACAACAATCAGTGCAGTTAAACACTGATTTGTGGGTGCCCACTCCATCAGTGCACTTCTTGCAAGCAAAACACTCACCGTAAAATAGCAGGGAACGTTCTTTTGCTGATCAGTTCCCAATTCCCCCTCCAACCCCCCCTCCCAATTTAAAATTGTTAAAAGTCTGAATTTTGTCAGTTTCATGAGGGTGCTAAACTCAGCACAATCTAGACACTCAGGACTGCACAGCACAATTGACATGCCTAAAGTGTGAAACTCTTTTAAATTAAAAATACTGGGCCAAATCTACTCCTGGTATACCTAACTAATACAACTAGAGTCATAGCAATGATTAAATTGTAAAAGACAGATAACAATGACTAAGTATCAGTGTATGTGAAATAACCACTGTGTGATCCCATTCAAAATACATGAGTCTGGACTGAAATTTGATTTGTTTGCTGTAAAAAAAATGAATATATGGAAGATGATGCAAGAGATGAAACATATGTGCCCCTCCTGATGGTAGAGAAGACAGCTTGAATATAGGGTCCCATGATAATTCCACCGTCCTGAAAGACTCTGGATTTGGACTGCTTACATTTCAATTGTCAGAGGTTTTAGAATATTCTTTCAAGTATTCCCAACCTCACTTTGGAAGATTTGGTAAGCGTCCAATACATTTAGAATTAAAATGGTGATTCATTACAATGCCTAAGACACAGAGTTACTTTGTCATAAATTATAGGTAATCTGCACTCTTACATTAGCTCAATTACCAGTAATAGAGTTTTAATGCAGTACTTACATGGTGTTAGAGAGAAATCTGCGACACTACTAGATTTATCTCAAGGAGGAAATGAAAACTAAATTGGAAAGGCTGGTACAGGAGAAATGCTGATAGGGCACCAGGGAATGGAAGTAGGGACAGAAAGTCATGTCAGTGACATGAAATGGAGAAAGATAGAGTAAATATAAGAAAGAAGGTTAAAACACACCATGTGAAGGAAAAATGTGATGTGCTAAGGACACTTGAAGAAGGAGAAACAGACCAGCAGAAACTAGTAGGGCAGAAAGGATACTAAAAGGGGGGAAAATAAGGAGGATGAGAAGAGTGACAAGGTCAGTTACATGTAAGTGGCCTGCTTCTAAATAAATTCTGAATAATATCACAATAACTGTAACAGAAAACACAGAGGGAAAATGGTGTTTATTTTCTCCTGCAAAACTCAGACTGAGAGAGAGAATGCAGAAGTCAGTTTCTCATGATTCCCAGTTAGTCCCTAACTTTAGGTAGCTCTGCAACTGTTGCATACTTTCAACCAGGGTTTAATAGGATCTAATTTTTGCAAAATCAGAGTGCTACTAATTTAATGAAATATCTATCAGGTTGAAATCTGCTAATATTTCACTCAAGCTGGAATAATTTTTCTTTTCTTTAGACCTAGTTCCATACATTTATGTACTGGTCTTTTGAAATGAAGCTGGGAGGGACATGAATTGGAACACCCACATAGCTAGAAATTTAATTATGTGTTGTTTTGGTTTTAAATTAGAGTGCAGAACCTGGGATGTACCAATTCTTGATGTAAAAGAGGACAAGAAAATATAGTTGAAAACAAAGTCTGTTTTCAAAACTCTCATACATTCTTCTCTTCCCTTATGAAATAAAACAGAAAAAAATGTGTTTGGAAAATCGTCACAGGAAGAAAAACAAAAACAAAAACCAAAACATGTGCCAAAGCAACCAAAATAAAAAGAATAAACAGGCAAATCATAAAACTTTCAGAATCAGAAATGTAGGCCTGCCACAGGGGAAAAAAATTTTAAAAAAAATCCTAGAATCTGGAAAATCCAGAGTTAATATTCCTGCTGTATCATACTTTACCACATGATAAATTTAGAATGACATACAAAAGGCTCATTAAATAGCCTTTAATGAGGTTATTCATCTGTAATATAAAAGTCGGAGATTGAAATCTTTCGTCTGTTTCAGACAGCCCAAGGACATGATTCAGGTGTGGTGTTTTCTCCCCAGCTTGCTCTGATCACAAGGTTTTTTGTAACCCTGAGATCCTGTACCTGCTCTCTGTTTGACCAGAAATTTCATAGTCCGAGAACCTTTCTGACTGAAAGTTCTGTAAAAAATGTTGTACTTCCACCCCCACTTTCCACAGTCACAGAAAATGGCTGTCCTGTAGCCAGACCAAGACAAGCGTCAGCTCTTTTTTTAAGGTCAATCTCCTTTATTGCTCCTCTAAATTGCCTATGCTCTGACTCATCCAGGCCTTTTTGCAGCTTTAGAATCTTCAATTATTTCCAAAACCTCTTTTTATTTTCCCTTCAAGTAACAAGTGACCACATAATGTAAAGCTTTTAGAGCTTTCTGGAGTCAAATAGCTTATTGTTTGCAAAACGATTTTTAGCAAATCATCTGTAGAAATAAAAATACTTTCTTGTATACTTTAATACTATGAATCAGTTGTAGAAAAAATAATACTGTCTTTTTTGTTGTTTTATAATTTTTTTTAAATTTATACTGGAAGATGAAAACAAGAGAAAGACATAAAATATACAAATTTTAGAAAAAATTATTCTTTGATAAAACATTTTATCACACTTCTAGTATAGTATATATCACACAACATCTTGTTGTAAACTAAAATAAAAACCCAAACAAATAAACAAACCAAACCAAAACAAAACTGAATCCCTTTGTTTTCCTTCAGGTTATATATTATGTAAATCACATTAACTGGGGAATGAATTGTTTTCTGTAATTTCTTACTTGTATAAGAGACTTTAACATATTAAAAAGATTTTTTGGTGAGTGAAAACAGTGATGATGAAGAAGACTCAAAGGACAACAAACCACTATCCATGGTATCTTGTCATTGTTTATTAGAAACAATTTATATTCCTGGATAAAAGTGAAGAGCATATGAGTAGTAAACCAGTGTCATTTTTACAAGGCAATGTTTTGTGAAAACACCTGTGCTGGTTTCAGCTGGGGTGGAGCTGCCTTTCTTCAGAAATCGATGTCTTTTTTAGTGTAATGCATTTTAAATGTGCCACAGTACACTGAAAGCTATGGTGCTAGATTGATAGCAGCAAAATGTGTAAGTTCAGACTTTGTCATGAACAGACCCTTCAGATAAAAGCCACTCAGGAAAATGGGTTGGTGACCAAGATTATTTTGCTCCCTGGTTCTCCAGCTATGCAAAAAAATATAAACACATTGTTTTGGGCTAGCAATGAAACAGTGCATAAGCAAAGCTGAAAGCCTAATGGACTTCAAAAGCCTCTCTGTCTTTTGTTCACAGACTTGAATTTCTGAGCTGAAAAGTAGAAAATGTGCCCGGAATGAAGTGATCTAGAAGAAGTTTCTTGGTTGCTGCTAAGTGTTTTTGTGAGGTACAGAGACCTTGCTGTAGTGAGAGAGACATTCTGGCTTAATTTAGTTCTATTTTGTGCCATAAATGCTTCACTTATTTTCACTATTTCTAAAGTTCAGAGTATAGGGAAACAAATTCTCAGGCACTGAATGAATATGACTCCCTAAAGTTCTTCAAATATTTTAAAGTTCTGTAAGATGAAGTTGCTAGATGAGCTTATCTTCCCAAGATAAATCCTGTAAATAACAGGAAGGACATACAAAATGAACCTGAATATTTTAGATCTACTAATTTAGGTAATGCATGCAGATCTGCACACTGCTCACAAACATGCTGCATTTCATTTTTATTCTTCCCATAAATCTCAAGCACAAAGTTGCACTGTGAAGCACGAGTAAGCAAATACATCTTGCTATAGTAGGTGCTTTGAATGCTGTCATGAGAGATGTTTTCCCACAGAGGACCAATTTTTCCTGAAGACTGAATTGATGGGATAGCTTTATAGCTCTTGTGAAATGGCTTAGGGTATAAAATGTCTTAAAAGTTTTCTTAATTACCTCAGTAATCAAATGCTTAACACTAATATAATGGTGTTAATACAGTATAGAAGTCAACTGACATTGCAGTTATATGACATAATATACCTGACTCTTGAATTATACTTTTGATTATGCATTACTGTTAGACCATCTTAAAGAAACCCCACACAATTAAAGGTCTTAGTTTATAAGTACCAGACATATTGAAAAAATCACTCAACAAAATATGAGTAGTTGCTGCCGTCGTTTGATTGTTGATATTCCAGTTTTACTAATTTCTTCAAACTTTGTTCAACAAAGATCCTCTACTTCGTTTATGGTAACCTACTTTCTGGTACTTTTCAAACTTACTAGTAATTCTTAATTTTCTAAAGTAAAAGGACAGTGTTCCTTTTAAACATTAGATGCATTCATATGTGCCTTGTTTGCAGACTTTCTGGATGTAGTGTATTTATCCTCTTTGAACATAATCAAAACCAGGCGTTTTATTTTCTTTACTGCTTCTTTATTCTCCTCTCTTATTTTTGAAATGTTCTTTATATTTATGACTTGTAAAGCTTTTCCCCTTCAATTTTTTCTAGTTGTTTATCATCTCTGTCTATCATTCAGACTCTTCTACAGCTCTCTAGGCTTTTACTGCTTCCAGTAATAAGTCTGTTTTCCCTAAAATCACTTGAAGAAGAAAATATGCATGCTAAAAATAAACCAGGGGAAGAGCTTACCTCTTTGGGCACTTATTTATCTCCTCAAAAGTGACATCTGCCTCTACAGTGGCTGAAGTTCTGGCATGTACCACACAGAATCACTACCAGGCTGGCATTCCTTGCTATAACATATTGATACTTTTTGACCAAATATTGGTTTTTTCTGCAGATATATTAATTTACCAAGAAAAAACCCTCACAAACAAAGCCAAACACACACACACACAGATACACACATGGCATTCATTAGTAGACATGTCTACAACTATTTTAACCATGAAAAAGCAACTGGAAAGTGATTGACAATCTGAAGGTGAAATGGCAAAGACTAGTCCGTAATTAGCTGGTGAACAACTTTCTCTATAGTAGACTTGGTTCAGAGTAAACAAGCTGGAGCAGCTGTAAAAGGAATCTGATAGTGAGCTATCAGTTCAACAGTATGCTTGTTCTTGGGCCCCCTTTCAGGGCCTGTTTTCATCAGGATGAAAACATAGATAATGCATGTCTGGGATATGAAGTTCCCTTAATCATGAAGAACAGGGTTTTAAGTCTGCTCTCCAACACCTCTAATGAAACCCCTAACCTTTGTCTACCTCTTGGACAAATCTGGGTTGTGTGGAATAACCAACTTTAATTTCTTCATAATTTTTTCTACAGAATAATGTAAAGATTTTTTATCATTGTCAATTAACATTACATGCATGCATATGAACACATATACCACATATGTAAAAGTATGTACAGAAAAATGTACATTTTTCAATTGTTGATCAAAATTCAAGACTCAAGGCTACTCTAGGGATAATGGGGAATGAAGAAGTGTTTTGTTTGGGCAAGCATTAGCAGAAGTTCTGGCTAGTGAGATTTATCTAACTAAATGTGAAGGTCCTTACTGGATCGGGCAGTTGGTCTTTTTTCATAACTAGTGGAGAGCAATAAACATTGCTAAAGTGTCATTCATTCTAAAGAAAACATTTGAAGTACATCATTACTATCTTTCCCTATAAGTGACTAATTCTCCCCCTTTTCTATGAGAAGAAGTTGAGGTGATTGGCTCAGATATGATAACGTACTTTTTGGTGTAATGAAAACTATATGCACTGTAAGTGTAAGGAAAGCAAGATGTCTTTATTAATAGCTGCACTATGTTTTTTCACAGTTGTCTCCAACTGAAGATTCAATATTCTTTAATAGTGTTTAAAAACTGGTTTACTTCTATTGCTTGCTAAAATGGGGGGAGGGGGAGAATGAGAAAAAGAAGGTGCACTGCTTCTTGTTATTTAGTGCAGAAAGCTTGAAAGTGGACTGCTTGAAACTTGAAAGTGCATAGAACCGTCCGACATGATCTGCCTCATGGAGCAGAAGAAGAATTCAGTTCTTTCAGAAATTAATACATTTGTATTGTTACAGCTATCAGCATTGTTTCTTCACCTTAACCAGGACTAACCAGAGATGATGTGTCCTGAGAAGGCTAATAGGAGAAATTTTCTAACCCATATACTTTTCAATATGCATCTGTACCTTATTGTTAAAAATATATGCAAGAAAATATTGTTTTATGTCCCTAAAACTCTTCAAAAAAGAATCTACATTTTCAAGTGCAATTTAAAAAAAATATACAAGAGAAATCCTTTCATATTTCTACAGTAACTGATTAGGGATCACTTTCTCTTAGCAAATGCAAATCAAAACTCTCATTGCTACTAAAAGCACAGAGAATAATTCCATTATCACGGTTACTTGTTAATTCTGAGCCCTTACAAATAATATTACATTTTAATAAAGTATTAAGCTCACTTAGACAGTAGTGGATAGATTCTGACGCTCAAGCTTGGAGCAGATACTGACACAGGGAAATCAGGATGTTAATTTTGTTTGTTTAGGGGTTCTGTTAGTCAGGGAAAATATTCCTTTTTGCTAAATGTGGGAAGATTTTTGACTTCTGTGGTATGTTCAGCACAACATATTCGGTTCCCAGACCTGGATAAAGTCTGCAGTGATTGAGCACAAAGCTGCCCAGCTGGTATCCTCAAACAGCACTCACTACATGTTTTGCACATAGGATAATATTAGCATTGAATAGTTTGGATTGGAAGGAAGCTTAAAGATGATCTAGTTTAGACCCCTTTGCAGTGGACAGGGGTACCTTCCACAGGACCACGTTGATCAAAGCCCAGTCAAGCTTGACCTTCCACATTTCCAGGGATGGGACATCAACAACTTCTCTGGGCAACCTGTTACAATATCTCACCACCCTCACAGTAAAGAATTTCTCTCTCATATTGAATTTAAACCTTCCCTCTCTCAGTTTAAAGCCACTGCCCCTTGAGTTGTCCGTGCATGCTCTTGCAATAAGTCCCTTTCCCCCACCCTTGTAGGCCCCTTTTAAATATTGGAATGCTGCTATAAAGTCTCTCCAGATACTTGTCTACTCCAGGCTGAACAACCCAACTGTCTCATCTTTCTTCGTTGGGGTGGTGTACCTCTTCTTGACTTCCATCAACAGCTCCACATGGAATGAGATCTGGCTATCTGAATGAATTCTGCAAAGACCATTTCATTTTCTGTAATATTGTTCGCAAACAAGTATTTGCTCTACAAAAGATACCAATAGAATTGGTTGGTCTGTAACTCATCTAATCTCTGGTCTGTTTCCAGAGGAAGGGGGATCTTTCACTTCCACAGGTTCCTGTCAAGTTTTAAATAAATCCCATTGTCTTTGACATGCTAAGGATCCAGTCATTTAACCTAGAAACAATATGTACACAGACAAAAAAAACAAACATTCAAAACAAACAAAGCTCCCCTTATAAGTAGGTACAGAATCACATTTAAAATCAGATTTCATGTAGCTTTTTGTGTAATTTGTACTCCAAGGTCAATTAAACCAGTTTTGTACTGGTCAGTGGCTGGTTACATTTGTACAAAGTAAAAAATTTCTTCCTTTACAATCCTTTGTCCATTTCCTCGGATCCTTCTTCCCTTGACAGCTTTTTTTATCTTAATTTAGTTAAAAGTTTTAAATTCCAAACCACTGCACAGGAGGTTAGCCAAAACTCATTAGTAATGTTATTTCCTTTCTGTAGTTATCGCTCTATGTTTTCTGTTTGCCCATGAAGTCAGGAGTCTTTTTTTCTCTATTTTTAAATTTGTTTTTAACACCCAATATAACAACGTCTGCTTCTCCAGGGTGTTGATAAGGATCTTTAGAGGTGAATCATGTAAGACAGGTAAAGGTAACATGATAGTCTATTATCTTCCTCCAGATTTATACATTTTTTACAGTTCAATAAGATATAACTCTAGAGATTTTTTAGGAAAGAGCGGTTATACTTAAATATAGACACCTTTCCATACTTAGAGCTTTGATTTGCTCTTTTGGTTTTCTACCTTCTGGCTACAATCTATACATGTCACCAAAACCTGATGCAGCATTTCTTCCGACTTTGCTCAGCGTTAACAGCAAGCTACTGTTTCTACAGTTTACCTGTACTGTCTTTGTAGAAAGCATCACAAGGTTTGTCTACCTGGGCCCCACGGAAGGCCAGCCTGCCTTTATCTTTGTTTTGCCCATGGATGAGCTCTTTAAAAAGTAGAAGTGACTTTTGTATCCCTTGAGACTAATTCTGAAATGAAGACTTGAGGTTATAGTCACAGAGTTTATAAAGTTGCTTAGGACTAAGTAGTTCAGAAACTTCTGGAGATATATTCAATGTCCAACCAAATAGTTTCCTAATGTAATATTATCTTCATATTTCAATAGCAGTATAATGAATACAGCCTTTATTGTGAATCTTAAAAAGTTTTTTTGCATGCCTTGAGCCCTTTTTCAACAGATCATTTTCACTGTTTATAGCTGTCTTATACACATATATGTTTGTGTTGTGTGCATATAAACAAGCATTTACAGAGCTTTTGCCCTGTAACAACAGTAAAATTTAAGTCCCCACAGGCCAACTGCTTTAATACACTACTTTTCTCAAAAAACTCTTTCAGAACAGTGAAGCAGCAGTTTACAAGCCTCACTAGTTTTGCTTTCAGTAATTGTACAGAGGTTACATATAAATTCTTGAAAACTAGTAGCCCTTACTGTGTCCTCACTGTCTGAAGATTCAGAGCTTGACCCTGGGCTGGTTTACAAACTCTGCCCAGCTTCCCTTATCATACCTAGCTGTTTTATTTTTCTGGTTCATATTAACAAAACTAGAAGAACAAAACATGATGCATATTAAAATGTACTAAATGAAGTGCTGTCTGTCTAGACTTTCAATATCAGTTGCCAAAGATATCTGGCTTTCCTCATGTCTTTCAACAGTTATTCCTCTCCCAAGTCTCTAGCTTCTGTTCTATCAGTAGCATTTAACCTCACAGTTGTAGCTACTTCCCTCTTAATGGAAATCTTTCTTACTCTAATCTCCACTGCCCTGAATCTTTCAACTTCAATATTCTTTCTGTCATACTGTTTGTGGCAAAAACATCATGTCACAGACAGAAAGAAAGGCATTGCTGCCAGCTCTCTTTTTAGTTAGTCTACTCAACCTAACCTCAGTCAACATGAGTCCTACAGGGCAACCTATTCCATTTATTTTCCTAAACAGTAGCAGTCAGCCCTTGCTGTGCACACGAACTCAGCAGCTGCTTCTTCTAGAGCCTATCATAACTCATGTCTATCTACTAACTTTACCCAACATAAGCTAACGAATATGCTCATCACTTTCAGTGTGAGGAGTCAGTGCACAGTTGCAAAAACTGCCATAAAATGTTTTTGCAGTTATCCTAGTGCAATTTGCAGCCCCTAATTGACTCACAGAGCCCCCTTGAGTATAGCCTTTAATGAGCACATCTAAATTAGGTCAGGCCAGTTATGCCCTAAGAGTGTCACTCTTTTTCCATTAGCTATAAATGAAATTTAGGATGATGAGCATAAACATGGCCAGTGTCAACACCCTGGGCTCAATTCAGTTGCCTGCATATGGGCCACTGTCTTCTGCCTAGGATTCAAAGTTTCTAGCTGCTGCTTCTGGATGGCATAAGGCTTCTACAATGTATTGTGCCATATCTGCCAGCCTGAGTTGGTGGCTTTGTTGCATAAACTAAACTAGGCATTTCTGTTTATATGAAAAAAAGCATCTACTAAAAATTATATTTAAACTGCCCCAGAATATCTCTTCTGTCCAAAGCTTCTGATTTAAAAAGTCTCCTTAAAGTCCCCTGTTTCATTTCTACCAATATTATGGGGATGACTCAGGTATCCTTTAATTCCTCATACATTCCCAAATGCCACATTTCAGTAAGCAAATCAAGATCTCAGTAGTATTCAACATGAAATTAAGGTATCCTAATTTATAAGTGAGGCAAACCACTTAATTGAGGTGTCTAAATGAAGGTATCTGCACTGAGGTTGATTCCTTGATTCTCTCTCCACAGAGATCTTGAACATAATTCATGATATCTATGGCCATTTGGGAGTTTTGGGCAAGCAAATGCCCATGGGATAGGATGAACTCACACAAGAATTAAGGACTGCTTATGAAGATTTGCAGTGGAAGCTGAAGGTTAGCCAATATGCCAGATTTCAAATAGCACTAAATTTCTATGTGTGTGTGTGGTGAAACTTTTCAGCCCTCAAATCAATGAAACCACACAGTTTTAATATGTCTGAAAAGCTGAAGAGACAAACTGATTCAAATCTTAAACTAGATGTTATTAGTCTTCTTAAAAGTGATTACTTGAGTGTTTAATTGACTGACTGATAAAACTATTAAGAAGTCAAAGAAATATGATTCCTGTATTTATTAGCAGTTCTATAGAATGGAGAGTGATCTCAGGAAAGCAAAGCAGTAAATTAAAGTTTTTGTGCTGAAATAAAAATTTATAAAAAGTGATTTTCATATAAATTATTTAAAAGGCACCAACACAGGCAAAGGTTCTCTTAATCCTTGTTTTCTTTAGCGAATAATGAACCAGTTTCTTTTTTTTTTTCACAAGAAGATAATTAGTTACTGTAAATAAGTACCAGATTTCTTGCAGGTCTGTCAGTTGAATATGGTTCATAATATTTCTTCAGTTTATGCTTTGCTTTATTTTAATCATGTTTCCAATGCTTTTGGCATTGTATTACTTTATTCCAGATTTATAGCAACTAAATAACTCCAGAGCTTAAGGATACTGTTGGGGTCTGAAAAACAAATCTTAAAAACTAGTTTCTTCTACAAGAATTAAAAAGCTAACACATCTTCCCTGTGGAGAGACTGAGGAACCTTAAATCTCTTTTGCCTTTTTGCTTATTAAATTTAGGCACATAACATCTTCCATGGTTGATTCTGGGCATTTGAAGACATGCTATTCAGCTGAACCAAAGGTACAGCTACATCAAATTCTTCACAGCAAAAGTTAAAGCCATTGAAACTTATAAATCTTTACCCCTTTTTTCCTAATACAGATCAAAGACAAAGATCCCTTTTTATGTTTCCAATGTATATATTGTAAGAAGAATCATAACCTCATTTTTAAACATTTCTTTTTAAATTATCTGACGTAATGCAGAAAACAAAGTGTCTTCTGTTCATATTATCATTTCTTCTCATTGATATTTTGAATATTTTTTGCTGATATCTCAGAAAATACTGGAGCTAAATATAGCTACAAAGCAAAGACAGAATTTAACTAAAGCAACAAAGGAAAGGTTTCATAATCAAGAGAAGAGGCACCACCTTACCTCCTAATATTCCCAAAAGGAAGGGGATAAAAATTACAGATGTAATAGGGACATTTATTCTGAAACATCACTAGAGGAAAAAAACCCTAAATTTAAAAGAAAAAAAAGAAAAAGCCTGACTATAAAACAAAACAAAACCAGCTTCCACTCTGCCAAAAAAATATAACCTAAAAGCCCCTAACCAAACAAAAAAACCCCACAAAACCAAAAACAACAGCAAAAAAAACCCCCACAAGACTGCAGCTGCCCCAGCTTATTCTTGTTCCCTATGCTCCTCCTAACAAGGATATCTGAGTGGTTTGGAAACTTATTCCTTATATAACAAAGAATGGCACTTTTTCAGAGCTTTGAAATTTCATAATCCTCAGGGCTTATCTCTAGAGTAATTAACCTCTGTGGCAACTAGCCAGATAAAACTCCATAAATCTCCCAGAATCTTCAACCTAGAAATGAATTTATTTTTCTTCTTTTGAGGAAATTGAAAAGCAATCTTAGCTTTTAATTTAAGTGACAGCAGACTAATACAGGAATTTTTTTTATTATCCCCATATTTTTTACTTTTCAAGTAAATATTCGTGAATCCCTAATTGTAAGATTAAATAACATAGACAGAAAACTTTGAGTAAGTTCTTAAAATGTCACAGTAGCAATAATATTATTATAAAGTGAGGGGGAAAATAGCATCTTTCTTTCTCTGAATTTGTAAAGAAGAAAACTCAAAGAAAAATTACTGATATCCAGATGAAAAGAAAAAATGGATTTATAGCAACGCTTGAATTTTTTATATATTTCAAATTGGCATAGTAAGGAATGTGCTTAAAATCATTAATGTCCTAAACCATTAATTTAAGTATTAGTAGAAGTTGCCACCTCTATTGGTTTTGCATGGCCTGGTTTTTGCTTTTGGGCCACAGAGGTGGCTTCTGTGAGAAGGTGATGGAAGTTTCCTTGGCCTGCAGAGCCGATCTCTGATGGCTCTGAAGATGGACATGCTGCTGGCCAAGGCTGGGCCAATGAGAAATGCTGGCAATGCCTCTGTGATAACATATTTAAAAAGACATCAAAACAAAGGTCATTGTGCAATTGCAATTTTCTACCCAGAGGACAGAGGAGTGAGAACATGTGAGAAAAGCAATTCTGCAGACACCAAGGTGAACAGAGAAGGAGGGTAGGAGGTGCTCCAGGCGCCAGAGCTGAGATTCTTCTGCAGGCTGTGGTGAAGACCATGGCAAAGCAGCCCTGCCCCTGCAGCCCATGGGGTCCATCGGGGATGCAAAGATCCAGCCACAGCACGTGGGGGAGCCATGCTGGAGCAAGTGGGTGCCCGGGAGGAGGTTGTGATCCTGTGGGAGACCTGTGGAGAGAGGGGCTCTGCTCATGATGAAGCATTCTGTCCTTGGAGGACTGCACCCTGTGGAACAGTGACTCACGCCGCAGCAGTTTTGGGAGGATTGTCTGCCTGTGGGAGGGACTCACGCTGCAGCAGTTCTCAGGGAGCTGCTGGCTGTAATCACTTCACTGTCATTCACACGCCTTGACATATCTCCCAGGATTTTACCAGGCACAGAGGTAAGATTGAACTAGGAATCCAGTTTGCTGTAGTCATACACCAGCTAGAGAGGACAGTGAGAACACTTCAACAATTGAAAATTGGTATAGGATCTGTAAATATGCAGCTCACCATGTTTACTTTGCAATTAGCAGTCAGTGACAATGTACACAAACTCTTCCATTCTTTGCTTATAATTCCTACTGATTAGCTATTGATTTCTATTAAGCAAATGCAGTTGAAGACTTTCCATTTGAGCTGAGGTAGTAAAGAGGAGGTAGAGTTCCTGTGCTGGGGACAACTGAAGGATAAAATATCATTTGGGCCTTTTGAGTCTACCTTTGAAATGTTCTGTTTTCTGAAATGTTTTATGTTTACTTCTCCTTGGCCCCCTGTAAACTCTTAGTATTTCCCTCAAGTTAGTTCTGATTTTCATTGTATTATTGTAGGCTAGAGACAACTCATTCAAACTTTGGAAAAACTACACAGTCAATGGATTAAAAAAAAAAAAAATCAAACAGGAAATATTTTTCTGTTAGTTTACTGAATTGTATATCTTCCAGAAAGTGTGTAAGGAACTCCATATTTTTTGACAGAAAGACAGCCTAGTTGTGACAGAACCAAATAGAGAAGGACAGAGGATAAGCAAGGTGAGGAGGATAATTCCAACAGTTCACCTATAACATGCAAATGCAGCCTAACACTTGCTGAATGAGAGAAGAAAGATTAAATGAAAAAAAGAAATTAAAATTAAAATGTTTATAGGTATTTTCACTAGAAAAACATAAATGAAGAGGGGTATGAAGATGCATAAGGTAGCTATAAAAAAGTCTTTATAACCAATTTACATGTAATAAAATATACCCAGATGGAAAAGTTGAAGTTTTTAACATGTTCTAGACAAGCTATGTTTCCACTAGTGGGTAAAAAATTCTGAACAGTTGCACATACCTGAAATAACCCAAACTACTTAAGTTTTGCCAAAAGTGAAATGCATAAAATTCTGGAATAATTCAATTCAATTTATGAAATAAATATTATTTACTGTAAGTGTGTTGGATTAGATTTTTGTTGTGGGATGGGGTTTATTTTTGTTGGAGTTTTTTGTTTGTTTTCTTTTTATTTATTTTTAATATTAACACAGACTTATTTTGTATAGGGAAAAAAAATTAAATTTCAAGATGAATAGAGACATGAGTTTTGGAAATACAGATTTCCTCCATTCATGCTCTTTAGTCCTCTCTGAGACCTCACACTCTTTTCCATGAAAGCAAATGTGTTTGGGATTTTTAATAGGCTTCAAATATAAATATATGAATATATCTTCTACCTAAGCTTGGATATGAAGGTTTTCACAGTTTCTAGGATGTGAAAGATCATAGACAATCTCTAGTCCAACAATGAACCAAACTCTAGGGAGAGCAGTTTATGGTCTTCACATTTTTCAAGCACAATAATTTTGTCAAAACCTGATCAATCTCATCTTCAAAACTTTGAAAACTCCAGGTAAAGAACTTAGAAGTAATACCATTGCTTAATAATAAAATTTAATTAAAAAGGAAAAGAATCAAAATAAAATTAAAAAAAAAAAAAAACAACAAACAAACCAAAAACTTGAACCCCAAACAACTTGCTTAACAGATGGCTCTACTAATTTGAAAGTTAAGAGCATACGGTATCTCTCAACTGCCCCTCATTAGAAAAGACAGTCCTCTTTCTAGACCCAAATCTCACACCAACCTACTCAGACCTGCTGTTCTCATATATATTACTGTAAATTATTTACATAAGATAAGAAAAATAATGAAAACAGGACTGTTTAAAAATCTCATTTATTTACTGGAAAGACTGAATTTTCAAAACCTCTCATAGTCCTACAACTCATCTTCCAGCACATAAGTGATGATCAGACCCCCAAAAGAAATCAGAATTGACCAAAACTTCTTATTCACCCTGTGTGGCCAGTGTGAATTAGTGGCCACACAGGGATCTTTACCTTTGACCCATTTCATAGGAATTGTACTGATATGACCTAATTTAACTATTTTTAGTATGGATACCAATGTCTGAGTCAATCACAACACATTTCTTAGATGCACAGTCACAACACAAGGGTACCTCAAAATACACAGTTGAACTGGTTTGGTTTAGATTCATTCAGGTTGCTAAGAAATGTACCTAAGAAGTGCTTACTCTTTATGTTGACCAGTCACACAGACTAGTGGGACTGGCTCAGTTGTAAATATTCACACTGCAGAGAAGTAAAGTTAGGTGGCTGGGCATCAGTCGGCGATAAGCATTTTTTTTTTCATTTGCATTATTTCTCTTTCTTGGATTGTATTTCTCTTTCAGTTTGCTTTTTTTTTTTTTTTTTTCCTTTTCTCTACAAATTATAGTACCAACACCAGTAGGAATATAGCTACTGCTGCTATTACCACTATTATGTTTTTTTTAAACTTTTCTTTTCTCAACTCATGAGTTTTCTCACTCTAACCCTTCCAATTCTCTTTACCTCATCCTTTTAGAAGCATCTGTGTAGTGCTTAGTTGTTGTTGGGTGTTAAGCCACAACAGATGAATGTACACATATATACATTTTTTGTCTCCTGAAACACCCAGTCAATAACATTGAACCAAGTATGCTGGAAGCTTTTAAAGTGATATTTACCTTTCTGCTTTTCCTGTTTTGAGGCATATTTTACCATGAGCTAAAGCACAGGCTGTCAGTCTGAGGGACTTTTGTCCTGTCTTGTTCTAGATTCAGCTTCTACTAAATGAGTTCAGCCAACACAGCACTACATCTGACCATATAAGAAGAAGTGAGCATATAAGAGAAGAGAGCCTCTGTGAAGCTTTTTTTTTTCATAATGTACATTTTGTCCACACAGAGCTCTTATATGGAAAGACATGTTTCAGTTTAAAACATCAAAATACAAATTCTTCGGATATATTAGAATGTTGGTCATTTCTCTTTTAATGGCCTGATTCAGGGTGTAAATAATTTGTCTAAAAATTAGATCAAGCATTAATAACTTATTTATTTAATGGCAGACATTTGAAGTGTTTTCTTTGTCAGAATTGTGTCCTTTGGCAGATAGACATGTTGTACTACATAGGCATATAAAACATTCATGCTAGAAGTCAAAACAATGGCAGAGGAAAAGGAAATATGAGTTGCAGCAGAAATCAGCCTGAGGAAGCTGGAGTGATCCAGTTGTGTTGCTAACTGCAGAGGGATAGGGAAACACTGATCAAGTGATAAAGCTGGAGACAGAATTTCTAGGATTAAAATCACCAATGTGTACAAAGCTCAGCAATGATACCAGCAGTTTTAAAAGTTCAGCTAAACCAGTGTCAGTTTTCCTCCAGATGCACCCCAAAACAAATTACTATGGAAAATATCAACAAACCTGGTATTTTCATTGACTATTCCCTTAGTTTTCAACACTCAATACTAATTGAGATTTATGCTGCATGAGAATGAGATGGCTTATGCAATCCATAGCCTTCAGAGGACTTCCCTTTTATAAAAATATCCAAACTCCACTTGTATCCATTTTACCTTTAACGCCAGTTTCCCTTACTTTTCCCCATACCTTTTTCCTTATTCTTTCCCTTAATTTTTCCACATTCTGATGCTATCAGAAGAAAAGTGTCATTTTTGGAAAACAAACAACCCAACCCAACCCAACTCAGACAAGCAAACAAAAAAAATCCAACCAAACTTGTAAAGGTCAAATGCTGGCTTCCACTGATATTTCTTTGCTCCACTACAGAAATAAGGAGTAGATAGCTGATTCCTCATCACATTTTCATGCCGCTGATGATTTTGTAGTTATCCATCATAGTCTCTTCAGCTGCTCATTTTCCAGAGTGAAGAGCTGTAACTTTGAAGTTGTGTTTAAGGAAGCCATTCCATACATCTGGTCATCCTTTACACGCTTCTGTGGATTTCTTCCCTTTCTTCTACATCTGTGTGAAGAAGGGATCATCACTGCACAGTGTAGGAAAGGTACTAATATACAGTGTAATTGTATTCAATGAAGAGATAACATACTACCAGGTAATACATACTATTACATAAGTTGTATTATTAAAGAGATTCTAAGCTTTAAGGTTTGCAGTGTTCATAGAATAATTCTTAGTCCTCTAGAGATAAAATTTCATTAATGTGTTGCACTTCAAAAATGGATTAATAACAGAGACTATCATAAATTATTGCATGAACATTGGTGTCATGAATGTATCTTTTCCTATGAGTTTTAAAAAATTTTATGAGTTTTAAATGAGTTTTAAAAAATCAAATTTTACTTTGATAGAAAAGCCAACAACCAAGAACATTTAAAATATTTCTACAACCTGATTACTTTGGAGGAATGAAGAACTAAAATAAGGTTAAATTTGACCTACAATGAATAATAATGAATGCAGTCATGCAATATTGTATCTTAAGATGTTCAGGGAGAAAGCAGAACAACAAAAGTTGATAGGGGACAATAAAGTAACATAAAATTCACTTTACCTAATAAGACTGTAGCAAGATTCTTACAGGGAATTAGCATACATACACTATTAATGGCAACTCTATTCTTTGTAATATCCATGTTTTCTGTACTACTCTTATGATGTTATTTCATTTTATTGATTATTCTATATTTTCTCTGTCTTTTTGGTTTTTTTTGGATGTTTTCCATTTGATTCTCTTCTCCTTCCTTCATCACTGTTCATATGCATACCACAAATCTCACCTCTTCAAATACTGTGTTTTGAATAATGCATTAGATGCCTTTGCACCTGTTTGTGTATTGATACCTTGGCATCCTTTTACATAGCTGCACCTCTCCCACATTCATTCCATTTTTGTAATGCTTTGACCTTTTCTGACTTATGTGTTCTTCCATTCTCATTTTGTCTTTTACAAGTTTTCTCTCTCCCTTTCTACTATGGATATGCAATACACTTTATATTCCCCCATCATTTGTTGTTCAACTAATTTTCTAATGAGAAAATTTCCTCAGAACTGATTTTAATTTGGTTTGAGCCGTTTATAATCTCAGTATTTGTTGTACTAATCTTTTTGTCTCTCCTAGCACAAGATTCTCTTACTTATAAATGTACAAAAAGTGTAAGCAAGCAAAAATCAGAAGAATGTAAACAGTTTTGGGACTCTGCCACATCAAAATATGCTGTAAAAAAACATAATCAAAAATATTCAAATAAAAGAAGGAAGGGTAGGTTTTAATTTTTTTTATTTTATTTTTCTGGATTTTCACTGAATTGTGAAGAATCCCAGTATTCCACAAAGATAAGAGGCTCTTGTGACAAGTTTCACTTGATAATGGATGTAGACCAAAGAAGATGAAAATTGATCCAAAAAGAAAAATGTATTTGTTAAGCAATTTAAAATAAATTTATATGCTTTAAGTATTGCTCTGCTAAAACTGCAGAAACTTTATAATGAATGCAAGTTGTTCCAATAAATTTGACATTTACTAATATCTCTTTGCTGCCACTGAAAGTAACAGCAACAGGCAGTAGAGCCAGTGCCTGTAAAAAGCTAAGGAATATTGCTAATTAAAGCAATTCAAATTGCTTTAACACTGGTCACTCTGCATAAGTGGTCTCAAACACACAGTGGATCATGAAAAATTTATACAGATGTCTTGTTTTGAAGCCAAACATATCCTTAATGGTGAACTACAGAAAGCAAGAGCAAAGAGTAGTTTAGAGGTGAAGTATAAATTAACACACTGTAAAAATTACTAGATTTACATGAAAGAAAAAGTTTTTAGGCTGCTGTTGTTATACTCTACAGGCAAATGATGAAAGTAAAATCTTGCTTAGCATTGTTTTCTGAAATATTTGTGTCAATTTGCAAGTCTTCCCAAATACTACCAGGGAATAGCCTTTATCTAGGCTGCATATATTCAGGAAAATTATTCATTCAAAGAGATAGCACTTTAAAATGCAGGTCTGAAAAATAAATTAAAAATATGTGTCATAAGATAATACCCTCACAGGGAAGAGTAAATGGTCTTTTAAAGCAGTATCCTGTGTCCAGCAGAGATCAGTTGCAGATGCTTCAGGAAAGAGTATAAGAAAAACAGCCTGTGGTTTTGTACTCTTGCATCACATCCATATCTAAAGGGTGCACCTGGACCATCTTTCTACGGTCAGGAGTCATAATCAAGGTCAATGTAGCTGATCACTGTTAAGCCATGCAGTATTTGACTCCTACTGTTTTTAAAGGTCATCTTAACTTTGCTGCTTCACTCATGTATAGATCTCATTTCCTCCACAGTGACTTTCAAAGACATTTTTCTGAAAGTTTTATCTGTATTCAGCTTTCACTCTATGCCAAGGAGTTTACTTGATTGCTTAATCTAGACATTTTCTTGGGTTTATTCTGTAATATTTAATGGAATGAAAAATAAATGGGCAGACTGCATAGGGAACATGCCACTTTTCTGTATCAACTCTATAACCACCAGTATGGGGTTGCACATAACATCTGCCCCAAGCTGTTACCATCTTCTTAATTCTCATCACAGTATCTTCCTCTTGTCCTTATTACAACAGTTTTTTTCCTATGTTGTTCCATGTATATTTTCCTCTGAATTTGGGATACTTTAGCAAACTTTCAGACACATAAACACAATTTATGAAGAGTCTCTCATGCCATTTTTGATTTTTAGAAACCCATTAAATCAATGTAAAGCAAAACTGTGCATAACAGCTGTATAAATTTTACTATACATGAATAAAACTCTGTTAGCATCTGAACAATTATGTAATCAGTTGCCTCATGAGAAACAAAATGCACCATTCTTTACCAATATTCTGAATTAAACACGAAGAGTTTTTTCAGCTAACTACTTCAAGATAAACGACTCTTAAAATTTTTGAGAAAAAAAGAAATATTGGAATCTTGAAGGAAACAGCATTTTGATACTTGCAGAATTTTTTCTTCACTTGACCTATTTTCAAAACAACCTGTTTTAACTAATTCTTACATTGCTTAATATGTTGTTTTGATTTCTAAAAATAGATCTATACTTTCATTTATATATACAGACAAATATATATATGACTATATAGAGGCATAGAAATGCATGCAGAAATACTTGTGGCAGTGTGTGTGTGTATGTGAGTGGGTGTGTACAGCATCTACATCTATAACACTGCGTATGTCCATGTCTGTGTCTACCTTTATGTAAAACTTCCCTTTGACCTTTGTGCCACCCACTGAATCCCCTGGAATTATACATGGGAAACAAGGCCTCCCTGATGACCATCACAGAAGATGGTGGTAGTGGTGTCAGGTACAGAGATGAGAACAGGTTGGCTTTATTGTGGCATAGGGGCAGACCTACTGTGCTGCCAACAATGGAGTGGGCAAAGACATGTCTGGAGCAAGGAGTAGTCTGCAACCAGCCTCCGAGCAGGAAAAGTCAGCAGCTTTTTCCCTACCAACCAGAACTTTGAAGCACTGATATCTAAGACTAATTCACTGTCTTTTTAAAGCAGCTCCTATGTAATTAGGCTCACAAAAATATTTCTGATTACTCTAATAGTCCACGAGAGCCACATATTTCAAGATTTAATAGATGCTGATTTCAATACATCTGAAAACCAAGAAGAGATTCTTGAGACAAAATATTAGTTAAAAGAAGACAATTTGGTGCAACACTCTTCCTGTTTTAGTAATATGTATATCTTGCAGACATATAACCGCTTCTATAGATACACACATATAAAAATGAAGTTACTTTTGCAAGCTGAAGGTGGAAGAAAAAACTTGTTAATTAGTTGTGGTTAAAAAGGGATTTATTTTAAATCATGTCTTATGCACTCATTTTCCTAGAGTGGATCAAAAGTAATAGAAACTTGAAAAGGCACAAATCAAAACTCAGATTTTAAAAGTAAGTTACCTATACATCCTAACAAATGGATCATTGTGACACTGGTAATATTGTATTGTGTTTTTTTTTTTTTTTTTAATGAGCATCATATTTTTTAAAGGTAATTATGTTTAAAAGCATTATTCCTCTGATAATCGCACAAAAAATGCCGATCTGATTAGTTTCTCAATCTGTATTAGCACCTGACAATGGAAAGTGAAAGTAGAACTGACTCTCTTGCATATGCTTTACAATTTTGTATCTCAGATATCAGTAGCACAGAACATTTGCCCAGATACTAGATACATACGCAGTCTTCTCTGTTTGTCAGCCACTGGTTCTAGGGCTGTGCTGCATCCATTCAGTTCTGTGTGCTTCCTTTCTTGCAACACATTCTGTGAAACCCTGTGGACATTCTGCAAATTACTGTGCTGCATAAACAGAACTTTATCTCAGCTCCAGTTAATTAAATCAATAGCAAGCCCTGTGCTTTGCACAAGCAATACTGATGGGCTTTGACTGACAGCATCAGCTTTACACAGCATCACAGCATAAGGCTTTGTAAGGCAAGTGAGTTCTTTTTCCTTCTCTTCATCGCAATTGCTGACATTTTGGCTATATCTAGCGGGTGACATGATTCAGACAGGGCAGTAGCATGGAATTTAATAAGAAAGTAAGAAGGCTTTGCCTGTGACTGAAAGCCCCTAGTGAGAGCTGTGGTGTGTAAACAGCCTTGCTGTTGCTAACATGTTGGAAAAATTTTAAATTTAGCAACAAGAACAAAATTATACTTTTAAAATCCCCGTTATAAAGAAACTTAGGTGTCTAAAAATGCAGTGTAATAGTGATATTTTTCCCTGTAAATATCATTATTAATTATATTTACAGAATATAGTTACAGAAATTTATTATTAGTGATCCTTGTGCATAACATTCTGGAGATGTAACATATTTATATATATATATATGTATATATCTATTCAGACTTGCAAAAGTGAAAGAATATGCAGATTGAATCCATTCCCCAAGAGATGTGCTACAGCTAATTTTTCCTAGACACAGGAAATTATTTTGAAATATGAAGCTTTAAAATCCTTTTCTTCAAGTTAAAATAAAAAGAAAACATATCTATATCTATACATCTATATATCTATATATCTATATCTATATTGAAAGCTAATCTATATCTATATCTATCTATCTATCTATAGATATAGATATAGATGCAGATAGATAGATAGATAGATAGATAGATAGATATAGATAGATATAGATATAGATATAGATATAGATATAGATATAGATATAGATATAGATATAGATATATATGTTCCAGTGAGAAATAATAGCATGGAAGCAGAAACTAATATGCATATATTATTTTTCCCATACCACACATGACTTCTAGGATCTTGAAAAAAAAAAAAAAGAAAAATTAGACTTGATAAAAATGTGCACAAAAGAAAAAAATCGTTATTTAAATATACTGGTTACAAAAGTCTTGTCATCATCCATGGCAGTAGCAGAGCTCTCAAATACTGCATGAAGGATTGTTTAATTGGAATAATCTGGACTAAGGAAACAATAGGTATTTTTTCTTCTTAAATATTTTATTGTGTGCAATACTACAGCATTTAATGCTTACAGAAGTAAACAATAATCCTTTAAAAGAAGTGGTTCAACTATCTTTAATAAAAGTTTTATGATGCTCCCATTGAAAGATCCTATTTTCAGTAGGTGATAAACAATATAGTTTAATGTTTAACCTCTTATTTTCTGGGTCAGATGCTTTTCTTAGCCTTATTATTTTTTTTTTTACATTTTCTGGAAAGATTTCATCCTGAGTAGCCCACATTTTTTTCTCAGGATAAAAAAAAAGATTGTTCAAATAGAAATAATTTTTAAGTCCCCATGACATTTTCTTTGATAACCCCATTTCTCTAAACTTTGAAACAAAGTTTGTTGACAAAAATTTCTGCATTAACTTTTTTAAAAATTCTTATTATTTTTGTACTGCAACTTCAAATGATATCACAATTTATAATGAAAGAGACTTTTTAAAATTTGAAAGCTGAATTTTAGAAGTCTAGTATTTCTCAAAACACCTGGGGCTTTCATGTCAATGCCTGTAGCAAAAATAAACAGATTTCATTCATAGATCTTTGGAATATACTGCAAACTACAGAGATGCAGTTTGCTTATGCCTTTCCACAAAACACTTGGTTATGCGTCCTCCAACCAGGAAAGGGTTGGTGGTGCCAGTCTCTGTTTTCTCATATTACATCTGTGTTTTTCCAGACAAGAAGGACAGGAGGTAAGTGTGAGTTTACTCCAGTGAGGCCACAAGGCATTGATCCATAGGCAGCAGGGATGCTGTAGACACCCAGCTGAAAAGATAAAGCTTTAAGTCTTCTGTCATACAGAACGAAGAAATGAGACAAGGAATTTTGAAAACTGCATGCTTTCTAAAATGGGGTCTGAAAGTGGAGAAGAAAGCATATGAAAGAGTTGGGACTAAGAAGTGAACTCAGTATTAACAAAAAAAAAGCAATTCAGAGGCAGGGATTAGCATCACACATTCCACAAGAAAGGACATTAATTAGAACTACACAAAACTCCTCCATACCCTGCAGATAGACAAATATTTCCCAAAAAAAAAGATTGTTCCAAGACTTCCTGCAAAAATGGTGGAATTTTTTTGGTGCAGGGAGGGAACAAAGAAGGACAAAAAATGATGCTGAATTGGAAATGAAATGACACTAAAAAAGTGACATATTCAGGAAGAAATGTGCCATTCCCATACAGTTCTTCTCAGCCTATTCATACTCTACAGAACTCCACAGTTCTTTTTAATCCAATTTAATTCGGATGATTAAGTATATTGAAATAGCAACTGAGATGTAGTAAAAGCAGACTGTCAGTCATATTTTCTCTGTCTCCCTAAGAAAAGCAGGAACTGATGGATAAAAGGGCACCACAGAAGTGTGTGTGGGAGTTGGGAGAGTAGGAACGCTCAGAAGGGAGATGAAAGGACGGCGGAGGTTGTGCGCACAGACTTAGCTGCAGGCACGGGGTCCTCTTCCTGGCAGCACTGACTCTCCAGCTGGGGTATGGCACTGTGAGCTGCAGCAGCTACAAGAAAGCTGTCTGATCCTTTCCCCACAGGAATCTTCCCCAGGATACCTGAGGACCATAAAGCAATCCAGGGGAAGACTTGCTGCACTGCTTTCGTCCTTATAATATTTTTGTCTTCTGTTCTTACACCTGAGACTGTCCACTCTGTCTCTACTTCGCTTTTTCAGGACACAGAAAAGCAATTTATTTCAGACAGCTACTTTTTACCCTCATTAGCTTTATGAAAATTATTAGTGAAATGAGCTCAAATACATTTTTCCTAGGGACCCTCTCAAGGAACCTGCTGTCCCCCTGTGCCCTGTAAATACAATAATTATCAATGTGGATATACAGATGAAGCTAATCCTTTTTTTTTTTTTTTATATATTCCATTCCTGTGTGCTATTTGATGGAAACTTAGGCTACACTGCAGCACTGCTTGTGGGCCAGCATCTTATTTCTTGTGAATAAAATTCCTGTGATGTCTCTGGTAAAAGCTTTTGTCACAGGTGATAGAGGTAAGGGAGCAATGGGAATACAAACCTGCTGCAGTTTGCCTAAAATTCAGAAACATCTGCTTGAGTCATGAGTGGCTTGTTGGCTGAATTTAGCAGGGGAAAATCTGGCAATTAATCTGAAGTGTCACTATATTCAATAGAAATTGTTGTAGAGGGCTTCTGGGGACATAAAGCTAGCTCTGGTGACCAAAGATTGCATATGTTTCTGTGGCTTATTCATTTTTAAAGACTCTGCTGCACTCAAATAGTAAACTTTTTCTGAGAATGAAGTCTTTGTGACTTTCTCCATAAATGGTGACCTACTTTGTGGAAATAGGTATGTCAGGATGGATATGGAAACTTTTAAAGAAGATTCATATATGTACAAATTACAGTTTATGGGAAAAAAGAAGTTATTAATTCTTTAAAGGAATTGGCTCTGAGAGAATAAAATTTATTCTGCTTGGTGCCAGTGTTGCCCTTTGGACTAATTGGACTAATTTTCGTATACAAACCCAGAAGCAGAATTGCCATTCTTGATCTCTTCCCTTCTGGTTTTTTGCCTGTTTCAAAATAATATTCCACACTGAGATCATACCTTAGTTTCTGGACAAGTATAAAGTCTTTTAAATACTATTTCAGGAATATTGCCTAATCTGAAATAGAATCAAAATTATGAAGTACAGAAATTAATTCATGGGTTATAGATAAGCAACAGATCTTTCTAAAATTTCAATTTCTCAATTTTTCCAACCTGTTGTGCAGTATACATCATGTATCTCAATATTGTTATCTGTATCCCAGAGGACTGATTCAAAACCCACTCTAAAAAGCACAATTGATATAAAAAGTATTTTGGGTCAGACTTGAACAGACTTCCAGATCAAAAATTATTTCAATCCTTTAATTTTTTTTTAAATAACTTTACAATTGAAGCTTCCCAATGGAACAATCCTGATGATATTCTATTGTTTCGATGGATCAAATATTTATAAGTTAATTCTGTTCTATTTTTGTCTCTCTATGAAAACTTTCAATTCAATCATGCTGCTACTGCAGACATTTTTTATTTCATTTCAGCTAGTCATCTGACAAAGAAAATTCTAGAAGACTTACAATTTCTCTATCCAGTTAATTTATGGAATCTCTTTCCTGAATGTAGTTGAAGTAATAATAAAAAGCAGCTATTTCAACTAATTGGAAAGGCCTGTCTGCATTGAAAAATAGAAGAAGAAACTTTGAAGATACCAATATTTCTCTCTTTTATGACTAGCTTGTTTGTTGGCTTATTTGATTGACTTATTTGTTTCTTAAGCACACTATATAAAGTGGTGGGCTACCACAAACAGCATTGAACTTTGAAACAGGGACAACAAATATGTTCCAAAGTTTTACTCTGTTTCAGTTCTTCTGCATACTGCAAGTAATATATCTATAAGCTTAAACATACTCCAGAAAAATTCTTCATGCAAAGCACTTATGAAGATTTCTATAAGTTTAAAAGTTGCATTTTTAAGTGAATAATCAAAGCTGGAATTTGTCCAAAACCAACACATATACAACAGACACAAACTGTGGTTTTAAAACAGGATTCGTGAGCATTATAAGTGACGTGGAATAAGTCTCATTCAATGGAAAAATTAGAATGCTGAATACTCAATTTCTCCCACACAGTTACAAGTAAAGAAGTTAAAATATCCTGTCATTGTACTCTTTTCTTTTGAATACCATGAAAGATATGAACTTATTCTCTTTGCCACATTACACAGTCATGTAATATATTTTCAGAAATGTGGACATGACTCATTTATAGTATAATTATAAGCTAATTTTAAAAGAAAACAAAGTACACATAATTTTTTTCCTACAGAAATACTTTGTTAAACAAGTCTTGAAAAGTGGTACTAATCTCTTCTACATTCAAAATTGGTTTTCAAGTTTTCAAGCAATTGAGTTTTCCTTGTAGCTATTTTTACATCTTGTTTCTTTCATTACAATCCTAAATTGAATCATCAATAGCCTAAGTTATTAAAGATTTGGGGAAAGCAGAGAGGAATGTTAGGAGAGCATTATACCTGGAAGTCAGCCAGGTTGGATATGTGAGAGCCATCCAGACTCCAGAACTTAATGCTATTATTGAGGTATTTTAACAATCAGAGTAGTTTCTGAAACACGAGCCTCACACTTATATCAACATCGTAATTCCAAAAAGAGAAAAAAAGATGTTATAACATCTGGAAACAGGAGTGGTGAACTCTCCACTAAATTCTATTCTTTATTGGATAATCAGTCATCCTCAGAGGAGATAGGGCAAAGATGTGACAATTCTGGGTGTAGGGACTGGCTGGGGAATGAGAGGCTGGAGAACAGCCCTGCAGAAAGGGACCTGGGGGTCCTGGTGGATGGCAAGCCTGGAGTAGAGACTAAGTGGAGACCTCATTGCAGTCTACACCTATCTCATGAGGGGAAGGAGAGGGGCAGGTACCAATCTCTTTGCAGTTGTGACCAGTGAGAGGACAAATGTCCTGAAGCTGTGTCAGGGGAGGTTTAGGTTGGATATCAGGAGAAGGTTCATCACCCAGACAAGGTTGGGCGCTGGAATAGGCTCCCCAGAGAAGTGGTCACACTCATCAAGCCTGGCAGAGTTCAAAAGCATTTGGACAATGCTCCCAGGCAAGTGGTGTGATTTTTGGGGTTTCCTGAGCAAGGCCAGGAGGTGGACTTAAAGATCCTCCTCCAACTCAGGATATTTTATAATTCTATGACCTGTGACTGATACAATACATTTGACAGATTTCAAATTCCAGATTCCAGTTTTCATAACTCTCATATTTGTCAGAAGTAGACCATCCAACCTATACTTTCTCTGTTGCCTATTAATCTTTTATCACATTCCACTCTACAGTGCTGGAGTGGAAGGCAAGTTGTTCCAAAGACAAACATCTCTAACATGAACCTCACCACAGGCAGCAGGTTTGTTCATGTCAGATTTGTTCATGGAGTAAACATACTTGATAGATGACATTTATTTTTATGTAAAATAAATGGTTTGATTAATTCATCTGTGTTTTCCTGCAATGAGGTATGTTGGATATTTCCTGCCTCAGAGATGATGGTTTTAGAAATGTATCAGTCACATGGCAGCATCTCAAACCACACACTCTTGTATAAAGCACAACATATATATGCAGACCAAAATCTAAAACAATCCCATATTCTGAAAAATATTTCACACAAATGCATAAAAATGAAAAAAAAAAGAAGTGTCTATTTGAAGTTCTTTATTCATTGCCTATTTTCTTGAAATGAAACATTGATTTGGTTCTATATTTACTTTTATCTCAGTATAGTTCTATCTCAGATCCCTGTTTCATCCAAAATTGACTATCTTTGAACATTATGAAGAAAATCTGTCTAGCAAAATGATAGAAGTTATAAAACAAGCATAATGCTGTCAGGCTTCAAGATCCATCAACAAATAACAATAAAAACAAATTGTAAAAGCAATTCTTTTATCAAATCATAACATCTAGATGCCTTTGTCAATGTTAAAAGTGATTTTTAATCTCAGTGGAATTTGGCTTAATATCATAAAAAGTTATCTATCTTAAAAAAAATTCCTATAACAATAAAAATTTAAAAATCTTAAATAATAACAAAGAAAATACATTGTAAGTGGGTTCTTTATAACTTTCTTTAACTTTAGCCTAAAGACCTTAAGACTACAGACAGTCATTAGAAATACCCAATCAGGAACTGAAAATGGATACATTTAGTAGGGGTTTGTGCATCTATGGCAAGTATGACACTACAAATACTTACTTGTTTCCAAAAGTTTCCAACAGTTCCAATTTGTTTCCAACAGTTTGCAAAACAAGTCAGTCAAGTTTAACAAACGTTATGATGCCCAGTTACTTCTCAGTGTCCTAATAGTTCGTTCAATGAAAGAAAATTTATTTTGTGCAACATCAGTAAAGATAGTAAAATCTGATCGGAACTGAACACTAACAAAGTTTTTCTCATGGAAATGTTTCCCTCACCAAAGACGTGGTTTATCCCAAACTTGCCTGCAATATTCTGTATGTAGCATAGCCAAATCTTATTATATTGTTAATTGATTATTTTATCCCACCCTTGGTTACTCAGCTATGTAATTTAATTAAAACAAGTCAATTTCTATGGATTATTTTAAATTTAAAAATTGCATAGCTATTTAATGACCAATCTTTTGTTGTCTGTGATTGACAAATAAACCTCTATTCAGTTGCTCTCTCACTGCTCCTTCATCAGGATCAGGGGGAGAATCAAAACAGCAAAAGTGAGAAAATTCAGGGATCAAGCGAGCTTAACAACTGAAGGGGGAAAAAAAAGCAAGCAATTCATCAAGTGATGCAAGAAGAATCTCTTATCACTAGGAGATCAATGCCCAACCACTATACAAGCAATGGCTACCTTGGAAAAATTCCCACAGATTTACTGCTGAGCATGGGGTTTCATTGCATGGAATATCACTTTGGTCATGTTGGGTCAGCTCTCCCAGCTGTGTTTCTTCCTAATTCTTGTGCAGACCCTGGGTACTCATTGACTGGCCAGAGTAGGAACCAGTGAGGACCTTGATGCTGCATAAACACTGCTCTGTAAAAGTTGAAGCATTTTTATCAATGTTATTGTTATGTTATAACATATATATTGTTATGTTATAACTGTTATCAAAACAGTTTTGGTCATAAATATAAAACATATGGGTGTAATGGGCTGTGTAATGCCCCAGTGTGCTTGGTGGGTTCAGGGGAAGGTAGATATTTCTACTCCAGGTAGTACATAGGAGAAACAACAAAAATACATAGTAGAAACTACAAAATTGTCAGGAGATTTAAAAAAAAACCAAAAACTTTTACTTGCAAATTTTGGAGCATTCCAATGGAATAATTCACTTGGCAAAGTTTAACTTAACAAACTTTAACTTGTCTAGACACAACAAGGGACTTAATCAGCTATTGATTGTAATTTTTCTTGGTCCACCTTATTGTGTATTTTGAGAAGAAAAAGTGAAGAGAAGAAAGAGAAGGAGAAAGAGGAAGAGAAAGAAAAAGATCAAGAGAAAGAGGAAGAGGAAGAGAAAGAAGAAGAGAAAGAGAAAGTAGGAGAGAGGAAGGTAGTCACTACCCTAGTGTGATCTCAGCAGCTTTTAAATCCAGGGTAGTGGAGAGCACCTCATAGCACAAGCTTATGCTGATTTCAACATCATTTCACAGGGAGCCAGAATGTTCCCAGCTGGCCCTTGCAGCCGACCATCCCCATTACAGCCGAGCTCAGCACTGATTTTGCCAAAGCTCACACACCCCACAGCGCAGCACGAGATGGCTCAGGGCTGCCGGGGGAGCAGAACATTGTCCCACCCATGGCTGAGCTTGTCCTGTTCCCCACCACCCCAAACTGATCGTTTTGGGCCAGTCAGCCTCTCCTCCAGTCTCCTGCAGACAGTTAAACAAAAGTGAGCTCCATCCCAGCCAAAGTCAGCCTTTTCCCCTTTCAACATGAGCAGCTAGGTAAGTCATTTGGGTCATGGTCGTTTAATGTACCTCCAAGCAAAGAAAAATACTCATATTTATACTTTGATTGTGTAGTCAAATGTTTCATTTCATTAGATGGTTAAAGAATTCTGCTGTGGTTTTTTCTAACCATTGAAGCACTGTAATGAGAAAATAACTTTTTGCCATAACATTTCCAGGAGGGAAAGTCCCATTTGTCAACTATTCTTACAATGCTTAAAGGGAGTAAAAGTCACAACAGGTTATAGACAGTTAAAATTATAATCATTTTTTCAGGGAAAAATCTTTGTTTCAACTAATTTAAATGCATTTTAAACAACATATGTATTCAGAATATTCTGCACCTTCAACAGAAATTTTGCATTAAATTCAACGAGAATTTTAAGTTGAGAAAAATTTTGATGATTTTGTTTGTTGTGTTTTTTTAATTATTTGACATCCAGAATTTTATGTATTCACTTTTTCTAGTCTCTGGACAATCTAGTCAATTTCTTTTCATTCAAAATAATTTTGAAATATCAATTTAACATAATTATTTATGTTCATAATTAGTTATTAATACATTGCTTAACAGTCATGTGTAATCCTCCAAAGAAATACATGTATTTAACAGCCACAACTGCCTAGCACTTAATTAAAGGACTAGAAAACTGAGATTTAGGTAATGAACAAAGAGTCTCTAAATCAGTTTTTGATTTATTGACGCAGCTTGAATACAATTTGGGGGGAAGAGAAAAAAAACAGTAGATGTTAAGACCAAGGCTGAAGCATAAATTGCATCAAAACAAATGTTAAGGTGGCCTCTTTTCTGGGTTATTTGGGGCAGAGACTAGGAAGGAATTAATTGCACAGGAGAGAATGAAGCACATAGATTAATATCAAGTCACATTTTATGAGAAAATGCAAGGGGTTGTAGTATTATTGTGATGGAAAATAGGAAGGATTTGAAGCATATGCCTGTGAAGCAATTTGTGATAAAAATTCTGTAGTTTGAACCAAATTCAAAATTTCTTTTGATAAGTTTCATTTGATAAATTACTATAGAGACAGGAACTAAGATCTCCTAATTCATACCTTTATCAGGAGACAACTCTCTGCGTGTATGTTTACAGATTGATTATGCTGAGCAGTAGGAGAGAGATTATTGCGGAGGATTGACCTTGTCTGAATGCCCGATGTCCACCAAGCCACTCTATCACTCCCCCTTCTCAGTTGGACAGGGGAGAGAAAGTAAGATGGAAACCAACTCATTGGTTGATACAAGGAAGTTTTCTAAAGAAAAAGGAAAAAATTGTGTGAGTGCAAGCAAAATTTAAAAAAAAAAAATTTATTCTATTACCAGCAAGCCATGCCTGGCCACTTCCTGGTGGTAAGCAGAGCTTCAGCATTCAACAAATAGTTGCTCAGCAAGGCAAACATTGTAAATAACAAATGCACCCACCTTCCTTCTTCTTTTCTTAGCTGTAATATCTGGGCTGACATCATACTCTGTGGAACATCCCTTTTGTTACTTTGGGTCAGTTGTATTAGTTGTGTCCCCTCCCAGGATTCTGCCTCCCTCCATCGTACTGGTAGGGTGCAGAATGCTGCGGAAGCAGCACTGATGCTGTGGCAGCACTGCTCAGCAGTAGCCAAGGCACTGGGGTTTTCTTGTATTTGTGGGGTTCCCAGATGAAAAAAGGAATGATGCATCTGACTCTGTGTTCTCAGAAGGCTAATTTATTATTCTATGATACTGTATAATATAAAAGAATGCTATACTAAACTGTACTAAAGAATACAGAATGGATACAGGCAGAAGGCTAGAAAGATACTAATGAAAACTGGTGACTCCTTCCAGAGTCCTGACACAGCCTGACCATGACTGGTCATTAAGTCAAAACACTCACACCAAAAACCAAGGAAACAGCCACCTGTTGGTAAACAATGTCCCAACACATCCCAAAGCAGCAAAACACAGGAGAAGCAAATAGGATAATTATTGTTTTCATTTTTCTCTGAGGCTTCAAAGCTTCCCAGGAGAAAATCCTGGCAAAGAGATTTTTCAGAAAATATGACAGTGACAGGGTTTTACCCACAACTTTCCCACCGATACAAAGTGCAGCGCTGTAAGGGTTGCTGTGGGAAAATGAATTCCATCTCAGCCAGATCCAGTACAATTATCCATGACACACAATCTGCCACATACAATTGAGAACCATCTTGATAAATCTCACCAATTGACTTGATTGGTACCAATTCATTTACATACTTAGAGGAAGAAAACTGCTAACTTTGAACTTAATCCAGCATGACAAACATTTTTCAGACAAGGAAAAGACTGACTTCTGGACATGGATCCCACACATTTTAAAGGCTTGTAATTTCAAGCATTATGTGTGGGGAGAGATCACAGAATCAGAAGAAAAAAAGAAAAAAGGTGGGAAGGATCATCTGGTGATTGTTTACAATCAAGCTCCCACTTGAAAGAAGGATAGTTTAAAACCTTAAATAAGAATGTTCAAAACTTTTTCAGTCAAGTTTTAAATATCTCCAAGGGTGTAAATTCCACACTTTATGTGTTCTGCTACTTAACAGCTGTCATTGCAGCTAAACGTTCCTAATGTGCAGTATGAATTTCCTTTGTTGTGACTATTTTTTTTGACCTTTGTCTTTATGTACCAGTTTTAAGATAGAGTTAATATCTTCACATGAGTTAATGTAGTGTTACTTTGGATTTGTTGTGGAAACTATTTTGACAACACTGGGACATTTTAACTATTGCTGAGTGCTTACACAGCCTCAAGGTTTTTTCTGCTTCTCACCCCACTAAAAAGGGGGCTGGTGGTACTCAAGAATCTTACAGGAGACACAGCTGGTACTGCTGAGCCCAACTGACCAGGGGGATATTCCATACTATATGGCATCATCCTCAGCAATAAAAAACTGGGGGAACCTTCAAAGCAGTTTTTCTTTTGAAGTAACTGTCATGTGATGAAGCCCTGCTTTCCTGAGATGCCTGAACACTTCCCTACTTATGGGAAGCAGTGAATGAATTCCTTTTTCAGCTTCCTTGTGTGCATGGTTTTGGCTTTGCCTAGTGAAACATCTTTATCTCAGGAGTTTTCACTGTCAGTCTTCTGATTCTCTCCCCCTTCCCATGAGTGGGAGGTGACTGGCTGAACTGTGTTTAGTTGCTGGCTGAAGTTAAAGAAAGACAGTCCTTTTTGGCGCACAACATAGAGCTCAAAAGGCTCAAGATAATGACAGTTTTTAATGGAATTTGGTGGATCATGAACATGAGCATAAACAGAAGGTTAATTTTTACAATTTTCAAACAAGTTGAAGAATACTAAGTTAAGATATTTGTCATTAACTTCTCTTCAATAACATGAAAAGGCAAAAAATAAAAAAAAAAATTTAAAAAGCCCACAAAGAATTAAAGCAAGCCTTCAATAAGTTTCAAAGCCTTTTAAGTAGCAGAAATTTGTTTTTGAAATAATACAAAAATGACATTAGGCATAATTACTGCTGTTGAGCTATGTCATCTGGGATTAATTTATATAATAGGTGGGCAGGCAAGCTTGTTAAGCAATTTTGTACATTGAGAATTTAGTAATCAAATCCTCAAGTAACCTGATAATCTGCTTAATTAATGTGCAACAAACAAAATATCTTGAAATAATGAATAAAGGAAAATTGCGCTGTAGATTACCATGTTAATACTATACAATGCCAAACTTAATATGGAAGTAGACTTTTTTTTCATTAAGTACTAAATACAAATAGAAAAGAAGACAGAATATTCTGACTGTTTCTGTCTTGCCAAAGAACATGAGGTTTATTAGTAAGCTACAAAGTGAGCAGCTGAAGTTTGAATATTACCATCTACAGAAATGTTGGTAAAATTACTTTATCTTCAGAAACCTGATTTTTTCATAAAAAATTGGTTTTACTTTGTTCATAGTTTTTATTATATTTTAAGCAGCAGGTTTACAGTTTTTTTAAAGACTAGATATGTAACATTTGGAATATTCTGTTCCTGGCCTTGGAAAAAAAATGACCACTAATATTCTTCTTGTTAAACCTGTGCAAGTAGTTCTTGCTGTGGTGTGTAATAGAAGAAAAGTTACCTCCTACAGCACAGCCTCATTGAAATGCTGTGAATATATAAGGCTGACACTTCTGCTTCAAACCAACCCAGAAACTGTTAAGCAGTGCTTTCCTGCCAGGCATCATATGAGGAGAGTAAAATATTTCTATAAGCTTGTGAGGGAGGAATACAAAACTTACTCTAAATGTAGGCAGCATTTTATATACAGTTGTGAAGCTATAAATGGAGTTAGGCAAAAGGAGGGTGGAGTGGTGGGGAAAGGATACAATTTTAGGGGTTGTGACAGGGATTCTGTTTGTAATGTGTTTCTGTCAAGAACTAATCAAAAGTGCATACTAGTTATCTGCATAGGTGTTTTCACATTGAGTTTTAAAATAAGTTAGAAAGTTTATGCACAATTTAGCAATTGCTTATCTGGGGATCTAGAGGAGCAGCATGATTCCAATAAGTGGGAATAACTGCTACTTTACAGTCAGCAATCTTGGTGGCAGTATGCTACCATTCTGTTCCTCATCCCCAGGGGCCAAATCTGTACTGTGCCCCACTGTAATCAGCAAATGATCCAAACACCTTAGAAGGCCATAGCCTCATTTGTTTTAGGTATTGCTTTTCTTCCTCCAAACACAGAAACGTGTTTGGTCACTGCTGGAAGTAACCAAGAATTTAAAATTCATCAAAATCAAATACTGTGTGTGGGCTAAAAGACTGTGATTCTCTTGAATAAGTTTAGCCTAGTGAATCATATCCAGTTACCTATATCACTCTTCCATAAATAGTCATTTGCTATTTGGTCTGCACACAGATCATTTCAATCTTTCGTTTCACTGGATTAAGTGAAAAACCTCAATAACAGAAAGAGAAATAGACCATAAAATAAAGACAAATTTCTTTTGCTTCAAACTACTGCATCACAAGGTATGAGTCTGGTGAATAAGAAAGTGGAGACGAAATCATCTTCCAACCTGCTCCAGATTTCTGGTCTGCATTAAGGTCAAATAACCACTTTTCAAAGTTTTTCACTGCACATCAAAGCACAAGCATTGACTATTGGATTCTTAGCATTGTGTGTACTTCCTTTTCTCTCTCTGTTGCAGTTTTAGAAAAAATACTTTCTAGACCTCACTGTCCTCAGAAAAAGTCAGAAATCAAGAACCTCTTCCTGTAACAGAAATTCCACATCTATAACTCTCCTGCGAATTTAGTTCAAAATACTATACTCACAGGCAGAAAGAGGACAATAAAACATTTCTAGCAAAACAATCCCTCCTTCCTTCCTTCCTTCCTTCCTTCCTTCCTTCCTTCCTTCCTTCCTTCCTTCCTTCCTTCCTTCCTTCCTTCCTTCCTTCCTTCCTTCCTTCCTTCCTTCCTTCCTTCCTTCCTTCCTTCCTTCCTTCCTTCCTTCCTTCCTTCCTTCCTTCCTTCCTTCCTTCCTTCCTTCCTTCCTTCCTTCCTTCCTTCCTTCCTTCCTTCCTTCCTTCCTTCCTTCCTTCCTTCCTCAACCTCAAATGTTACACTTATCAAATGTCACTATTTGTTCCATAAATTAGGTATAACCCAAAAATATAAAATAATTTTGTGTCTGAATTGGTAACAGATTAAAGGACAAAACAACTCAGTTTTGTGTTTGATAGTTGCTGTGTACGTCAGCAGTCCTTTAGCATTTTTTACAGCATAATTACAGAGTGACCTTTGAAGGACATGTCTTCAGTGCTTTGCAGATATCAGTGGAAAATAGATGCTAATTCTATTTTTTTTTCAAAAATAACCACTAATTTTGAAACGTTTTCATAATACAGACACTGAGTAGTTCTAAATTCAAAAGTGATGAAAAAACTTCATTTTTATTCTCTTTCAGTGACTATTTTGCCAGTCCTTTACAGTTAGGTTTGGGTTTTTTTCTGTATGTCATATTTACACCTGAAGTTAAGTTTATGGAATTGTATGTGTCAAAAATATATTTGCTATTTAAATGGAAATCTGTTTTCCTTGACTATATCAGAAATATTTAAATCTGGATTGTTTGTGACTATGATGGGCTGGTTATCTTATGCAGAGATCTACATTTTCTCTGCCATCAGTTGAAATTTGTTAATTCAAACTGAAAACTGACTTAATGCTGTTTTGGTTTAAGTTTGTTTTGGATTGTATGCACGATCAAAAGAAACTGAAGAATTTTCTTATGAAAATTTTGTAACGGGGGAAATCACTTATACACCTCTATGGTTATGTAGAGTGCAATTATACGTGAATACCAACATAAAACTTTATCTTTTCCATGCTCATTTTCTACTTTTCTTCTGTCTTTCTACTAGTCTCAGCACAGTATTTTTTATTTAATACAGGAAAAAAGAACATTTATTATGACTCAAAAATGTGGTCCTAACCTTTCTAAAAGTGGGTGTGAACAAACTGTCATAGCCCTAAATAGAAAATAACCTAGACAATGCACCGCTTCAGGATGCATATGACAGCTGCCCTTGACCCAGGATTATTTTTCATGATTTCTGCTACACATTTTAAAGTCTTTTAAAAAATATTTGCTTTCAAATTCTTCTTCAGTGCACCTACCTCAAAGGGGAAAAAGGATCTTTGGACAGGAGTTATCAGGGCGCACAGAAAGAGCTTTAAACTAGATTTGAAGGGGGAAAACTAAAAATCAGGCTCACTACACATAAGTCTGGGGATGACATGAGAATATTTGAAGAATGGTAGGTGAGATCTTTCAGTCTGACACCTTAGTGGAGGTAGGGGATGGAGATCAATATGGCATTAAAGATGCAAGGATTATTGATATGTTAGAAATCACAGATGCACCTGGGAGTGATCCTGTAGGAATTAGGGCTTCTTGCTCCCAAAATATCAATAGTACAACTGAAGCACATCTACCCTTTGCACACAACGTGGGCAACAATGAGAAGTCGGAAGCCATTGCATAGCAGTCAAAAGATGATATAGTGGGACATAGTGGGATGAGTTGCACAAGTGGAGTTGCTGAAATGGGTGGCTATAAACTCATCAGAAGGCATCAGCAAGGAAGCAGAGACAGTGAGGCAGCCCTCTGTGTTAAAGCGTGCCTTGATTGTTTGGAACTTAATGATGTTTACAATAGGATTGGGTATTAGTAAGGATAAAGGGAAAGGACAACAAGGCAGATATCGTGGTGGGAGTCTGTTATAGAACCAACCAGGATGAAGAGGAAGATGAAATATGCTATAAGCTATAAGATGAAATATGCTATGGGAGAAGTCTCATGATAGCTATATTTTGTTCTTGTGTGAAAATTCAGTTTAGCAGATGTTGGCAGGAAATGCAATACGTCATATAGAACAGAGTCTAGGAAGTTGCTAGAGTGTGTGGAAGGTAGATTCCTGACATAGCTGCAGAGTGCTGAGAGATGTCCCACTGGACCTGCATTTGCAAACAGAGAAAGACTGGTGGGTGATGAGGTGGTTGGAAGCTATCTAGGGCACAGTGATGACAAAATGATAGAGCTTTCATTTCTCAAAGGAGTGAGGAAGGGAGTCAGCAAGACCCCTGTTCTTGGACTTCTGGAGGGCAGGCTTTGTCCTCTTTGAGTTTTTGGCCTTGGGATACATTCCTGAAAGGTGAAGGAAGGCTGAGTATTTTTCAAGAAGAGGGTCTAAGAGGCCATCCCCATGTGCCAAAAGACCAGGCGGCAAGATAGAAGACCAGCCTGGCTGATTAGAGTGCTTTGGCTTTAACTCCAGAAAAAAAAAATGTACAAGGATGTTGGTGGTAGAAGCTTTGCGGGGAGATAATTAGAATGGACAAACTAGAAATTAAACTGGCTACTGATATGAAAGACAGTAAAAAATGCTTTTGTATATACATTAGCAACAAAAAAAAGATCCAAGGAAAATCTCCAGCCTTTATTGCATTCAGAGGGAAACAAAATGACAAAGGTTGATGAAAAGTCTGAGGCACTTAATGCCTTCTCTGCCTCAGTCTTTAATAGTAATACCAGCTGTTCTCCAGGTGCCCAGCCACTTGAGCCAGAACACAGGGTTGGAGAGCTGAATGAAGGCCCCATAATCCAAAATCAAATGGTCAGCAATCTGCTACACCACTTAGACACAAATCTATGTTGCCAGGTATAATCCACCCACAGATATTCAGAGGTCTGACAGAAGTGTTCACAGAGCCACTTTTCATCATTTACCATCAGCCCTGCCTAACAAGGGTGGTCCCAGTTTCCTAAAAGTCGAAAGGAGCCTCAGGGCAGCTGTTATTGCTACCTACAATTACCTAAAGAGACTCCTCTCCCAAATAGCAAGTCATAGGACAAGAGGAGCGGCCTGAAGTTGCACTAGGGTGGATTTAGATTGGATATTAGAAGACATTTTTTCATGGAAAGGATTGCCAAACATTAGAACATGCTGCCCAGGGAAATGGTTAAGTCCCCATTCTTGGAGGTATTTAAAAGATGTATAGAGACAATTAGGGGCACTTAGGAACATAGCTTAGTGGTGGACTTGGCACTCCTGGGTTATTGGTTAGACTTGATAACCTTAGGGATCCTTTCCAATCTAAAATATTTTATGTTTCTACAAATTTGACCTGCTGCACTGAGGTCAAGGAGGCTGCAGCCTCTGAAGCATTGTGTCAGATGTGTTGTTTAGAACCTTTGAAAATCTGTTACATTAGATCTTTGTCAATAATACTGGCTTTACTACAAGTTAAGGCTGGTTATTCTGTTATCAAGGATGGAATTCTAGGAATTATCAAGCGAGGAAAATTCATAGTCTTACACTGCTAATTTATTTGGTAAGTATATTTTTGCTTTATTGCTTTACTATTATTCATAATAACTTTTAAGTGTTCCGTAGTATATTTTGAAAAATTAATAAAATGTTAATAACTTAAAAGTATAGTACAACTTTTTGTTATGAATTTTTTATTAAGAAGACTTAATTTTGGAAATGAATTAAGAAAATGACAGCCCTCTGAAATACAAAATTAATCACTGCATTGACAGTTTTGCAAAGTTTGCCTTCTATTTGACCATGTTATTTTTCTTTTATGGTATATATCTGGGAAGCATGATTTTGTCATGTATTGGCTAGTGCACATAGAGTCAAACAGGCCCTCATTGAATGGCAAAGAAGGCTGGTTTAGTCTGAGAGAAAATGAGTGTGCTCAGTGGGAAAGAATTCCTGAAGTGCATCATACAGCAAACCATACCTGACTGAAGACAGAACCCAAAGTTCTGTCTCTTAGGAGATCTGTCCAATATTAGATGATAATATCTGCATTTATTTTGCCTTGGTTAAGGATACAGATGTTAGCTTTTAAGGTCCTAGTACGTCACTCTTGCCTGTCTTAAAATCAATGGAAGAAAAAAACCCAATAAAATCAATCCCATTTCATCAGAGAAAATGCATTAAAACTGATGAATTATTTTTCCTGCCAAATCTGTCCCTTTCAATGCATTTACAAAGAAACTCAAAGTGTTTAGGAATGATTATGGCAACTGAAGTTAATGAACACATATTCCATTTTCTGCTATTGAATGCAAAATGTAGAGGAAAGTCTGGGATTGTAATCCATGCTCTCAAACACTATGCCTCACATTAACTTTGAAAGTCTGATGCCCTGTCAGGAACCTCGTTGAAAACTTCAGAGTGGTCACTTCCATTTGAGAACTTTAAGAGGTGATCTAGTTTATATTTTAAGGCCTGCACACCTTAAGAGATCTGGATCCACTGTAGAGCAAAAGGCCACGAAGATGTTTAAGGGACTGAAGCTTCTCTCCTATGAGGAAAAATGTAGAGAGATGGCACTATTCAGCCCAGATCACCTCAGAGATAGCTCATCAATATACATGAATCAAGACGGATGGGTACAAAGAGAATGGAGCCAGGCTTTTCTCAGTGATGCCCAGTAACAGCAACCAGAGACAATGAGCACAATCTGAAAACTTAGCATCAAGAAACATTTTTTTTTTACTGTGAGTGTGACTGAACACTAGCAAAAATTTCCCAGAGATGTTATGGTATTCATGTCCTCGGAGATATTTAAAAAATCTGAACACAAAAATATGGCCAAGGGAGTCTAGGTGGCCCTGCTTGAGTGAGGTGGTTTAACAAGAGATCTCTTTCAGCCTCAATAATTCTGTGTCTATGATATGAAAGGCAGACCTTGACACCAAAATATCATACTTTACAAGAAAAAAAAACAAAAAAAAATTACTCCATTCTATGAAGAATTTTATCCTCCTATATAAATTAGAAGTATGCGGAGCATATAAGCACTACTTTGGAAAGATAGTCTAAGACCACACTGGAAATGTCAATAAGTAGTGGTGTGGCCAGGACTCTAGAAAATTGTTGGTTCAGGTAGTTTTTTTTCCCAAGATTTGGAGGAAGGGGCTGGAAAGAGAGTGTTCTGAACACAACTATGGGCATCTCTAACATCTTTTTCCCTCTTGATCTCGGTGTCTCAAATATTTGTGGACATGGACAAAAAAATTAAGCAGTCGATAGCTTGTGGCCTAGCAGCGTCACTACAGCTAGAGCTCGTTAGTGATTGCTTTACAATTTACTAATTATAGCACAATGCAGTGACTAGGTAGTGAAAAAGACCTAAGTGCTAAGTCTCTCATCTCAGGAAAAATTGCTCAGGGTATTTTTATGCTTGGTTGACTTTCTTTTAAAGGGAATCTGACACTGTTCAGGGCACCTACCTCTAAATTCATACCACCCAAGTTCAGAAATTTAAGGGGCTTGTCTAAGCTAGCAGTTCAGTTGCCTTAGGTTTCTGCTCTGTAGCTTCTATTGCCACTTACAGCTTCCACTTCAACATTTTGTTTTTAGTTAGGTTAACCTTAGCAACGTTGATAGATGCCATGTCTCTCATTCAGTGTAAAAAAACCCCATCACCCTGTCTACATCCTTTATAGCTGAAACAGTAATATCTGTTGGCTGTAAAAAGATACAGACAGAGCTGGAGTAAGAGTTATCTGTGTTTTCCTATGCTTTGCTATAAAGAGAGGCTTACTGTGATCTGGTGATAAACTTAGGTGTGCAGGAGTGACTGGACTAAGTCCCTGTGTGTGAGAAAGAAACAGTAAGCTGCAATAAAAAAAACACAGAAGGGAACAATATACAGAGATACACAGACACGAAAATATTGTTTTCAGTGTCATTTCAACATAGAGCTTTTTGAGCTAAGTGTTAGAACTATTCTGAAAAGGGCTAGAAATTCTGAGAAAGGAAAATGTAAAGAGCAGTGGCATTTTGTTTTCTCATTGATTCTATCCTTTTGCGACCCTGTCTTCAGAGAAAGAAGATGTTGTATATTCCTTAAATAACTTTGGGACATCTCACTCAGCAAAACACTCCTAAATATTGCTACCATTATCTCATACTGGCTAATCACTTAAATTTGAAAACTACTTAGAGGTAAACTGGAGATGGGCTTGCTGTTTTTTTCTTTTTCATAACATTCTTAACACTTGAGACTATAGGATTCAACAACCCCTTAATTTTATGACCATCAGCTAACACCCCACTTTCTCATTAAGACACAGAAAAGAAGACATCCGATGGCCAAGTTGTTTTAATGGAAGATATATTGTTTTATAACAGATGTGTCAGGCATATTGAATTGTCTCAATATGGTTGTATTTATATTCCCATAAAAGGGAAAAAAACCCAACTGGAAATTAATATTCTGTTTCCCTGCTTTATATTTTAAAATATCCTATTAAAAAAAGAAGAAAATATTAAGAAATACTATTAAATGCTTGCCACATTTCATTCAGATTATGACAAAGTCAGCTCAAAACATTGTAATACTTGCACTGATTTTACTGGAATTTGTATCAAAATTTACTTCTGAATGAAATAGATAGGGAACAGGAAGTAAAAAATAAAATCAATCCTGTATGAAACATCCTTAGAGATGAAAAGTAGATTTGGGAGTAACTGTGAAACAACCTGAACAATGGAAATAGGATTCTAAAACTCTTTGAAATTAAATAACAAAATAATCTTTTTTCTTGGTGTGTAATATAAAAGTAGTATGAGGTGTCTTATTAAAGGCAACACACAGTTACTAAGGATGCATTGTAAGTAGTTATGTAAATAACAAGCCTATGAAAGATTATTCATTATGGTTTGGAAAAGAGCACAGACACAGGACAGAAAGATTTAAATATCTTCTAATAAATCATATAAACATTTCTATATTTTCCAAAATCACATAAAATTATTAAAACTTTGGTTCCTTTTCCTCTTATTTTGAAAGCTTCCTTTAGAAAATATTTTTTCAAAACAAATACATTATGCAAGCTTCCTGTTCCCATGAAAACAATTGCATAAAAATCTTTCATAAATTATATTTGATTTTTATTACCTAATCCTGTCTTGAGAAGGACAGACACACATTCTGACCTTCTATGGTCACACTTGTTTTTCTGACCTGTTTTGCTTGTCCTCTTTCTTTCCAGAAGTGCCACTGGCAAATCACTGCTGCTCAGTGTGCTGAAGAAAGGCTGGCTTTCTCATCATGTGTTGCTTACACTGGTAAAGCGTGCATTAGACTGCAATTTCTTCCATCTATTACAGTATCTATGACATTTCTCAGACTGGGAAGGTAAAAAATCCCTCTATTTTGATATTTTTCTTACTAAGCTAACGTCCAGAATCACTCTTATTTTTATGAGAGTGAATTGAAAACAACTCGGGAATTAATGTGAACATATATTAGAGTGGGAGGAATGTCACTTTCTGAGTTAAGTGTATCAGGTGATATATGTCAATTATAGCAAGCATTTTCTTCAGGGGAAAGGAAGAGCTGTATCGGTAGTCTGATAGCAGACTGAAGCTGAAGCAGTCCATGCAGAAAATCTCTTTGCTTGGTGGTGTGGGGTTAACTTTTTAGATGTGTATATACATGGCAATGATCTTGGTAATTTCTTTGGAAAAAATTGTGGAAGAGAAGCATCTCAATTTTGTGGAGATCAAGTATAGCAATACCTAGGCTTTTAAGGTAACTGCTGTTTTTTCCTCATTTTCTTTCTATTTTTGTTTCTTTTTCATAGTTCTGAAACAAAGGAAGAACTGGAACTTCACTTTAAACACATCTGCTGTATTATCTAACCCTAAAACTAAGCTTAGGCTGGAAAATAATAAGCATTTTTTGGGTCAGATTTCACCTGAAGTGTTTCTGGGTGTAATGTCAGAATGTCTCTGCAGTTCATCTCATTCTACTGCTGAATTCAGAAATACGCTCAATTTACACAGTCGTATGTCCCTCTATCCTTAGAGAGATCCTTGATGAAAGTACTGTCCCCTATATGAGGGCATGCAGGCAATAATTCCAGGGGTCAAATAGGCATATGTTGTGGTTTAATCCATTTGCAGCCAAACACCACACAGCCCTTTGCTTCTTCTCCTCCAGTTAGGTAGTGGACAGAAAAGAAAAAAAAAGGTGATGCTTTTATAGGTTGAGACAAAGACACTTTATGGATGCAAAAAAAAAAAAAGGCAAGATAATTAAAATGGTAAAACAATGCACACCCTAGTGATGCACAATCCAATTTGCCGCCAACCACTGACTAAGCAGTGTGTTACCACCCCCTGGCCAACTCCCTGCAGTTTTATTGTTCAGCTATGGAATATTCCTTTGGATCAGTTGTCCTGGCTACGCTCCCTCACAAATTCTTTTGCACTCCCAGCCCTCTTGTTGACAAGGCAGCATAAGAAGCTGAAAAGTCTTGATTTAGTGAAAGCATTGCTCAGCAGCAACTAAAACATCAATGTATGTTATCAACAATTATTACCATCCTAAATCCAAAACACAGGACTATACCAGCGGCTAGGAAAATTAACTCTAATCAAGCCCAAACCAGGACAGCTTACATGTCTCCTACTACTTCTAGAAGCCTCCGTTTTCTTTCCTATGTCCCTCATGCTTAGCAAAATGTCATTCAGCTTCACTTATCCATGAATAAGAAAACAGTCTTCCTTCTTGATCCCACTGAAGCCTCAGAAAAATACTAATATGTCACTAATGGAGTTTTCTTGTTACTAGTTCAGATTTCCTTCTTCAACAGCACTTCAGCATCTGAATGCACATCCATTAGTCACCTTGAATTCCTGTTAAGAGTTGTGTACTCCATTAACCCACAAAACATTCTCCTCTCTTCTCTGAACAAATGTTATTAAACAGAGTTGCAAGAAAAGTGCCGCTAGTACCCTGACCGTGTAACAGTGTGCTCTCCCTGCACTTCTTATCTTCACAGTGGTTTTATGAGATGGAGGGAACACAAATCACAAACCTTTAGTAAAAGCCAATTGCACCCTTGACTGAAAAGAAAGCAATAAGAAATTCCATCTACACAAAAGGATAAGGGCTACTGGGCCAGGTCTTTCAGATTCTTTCAGTGGGTAAATTAATTGAGCAAGGGTAGAAGATTTTTGCAGAGATATATCCATCAGTGACTGACTGCTAAACCTTTTCATTTAAGCAATAGAACCTCATGAAGAACTTGCACAAGACATTCCAACCGCAGGTGAGTATTCCCAGGATTATTTGACTGATGAACAAAAAGATTGCATGATTACTTCATTAACACTGCAGTGAACACAGCTTAGTATGTTTCCAAAGAAGTTGGCAATGCTCAAAGTCCAGCTAGAATAGAATATTCCATATCTATAGGTATGTACCAAGCTGGGCAACCCACTCACATCCTGGGTGTTGGCAGCTGGGGCTGCAGGGTGGTCTCTGTGAGGGGCTGCCAGGGTTACCCTGTGCCATACACAAATGGCTCCTGCAGCTCCAAGTGACCCACTGGAGGACACGGCTGAGCCCAGCAGCCAAGGCAGTGCCTCCCTGGGGAAAACGTATTTAAGAAAGGGCAGAAAACTTTGATAAAGTGGAGGCAGAATAGTCAGGGGTGAAGCTGAGCCTGTGAAGAAACAGGATTGAGGGGGAAAGGTGGTTTTTATTTTGTGATTGTTTTTCACTGTCCTATCTCTTATAAATTGTCAAAAAATTAAATTAATCTTTCCCAAATTGAGTCAGTTTTGCCCATGACAGTGATGATTGCAGGTGATCTCCCTGCCCTTATCTCAACCCATGAACTTTTTCACCTTATTTTCTCCCCTTCTGTATCCAAGTGAGAAGGGAGAGTGAGACAGTGGCTGGGTGGACATCTGGCAGCTGGACAAAGTCAACCCACAACACATTCCAGGAAACAGAAGAAAACTGAACAAAACGTGTTTATTGTTTTAAGAAAGTTTATTGAGACATGAAGTGTAGCAAGTATAATTAATATAAAAACAAAAAGTTGTCATTGTTCTTCATTTACACTTTTTTTTAAAGAGTAAACTTGAATGGAAGGTGCCATTTTCTCTGCAAGTGATAATGGTCTAACATGGATTCTAATTATTTTGCTTGTTTATAAATATTTTCTTCTCTTGCCATTTATGAGATACTGCAACAGTCCTTTCTGTTCCCTTTGGTTTTTCCTACTGCATTATTGCTGTATTTGGTTTGTGTGGCCAGGTTTTGGCAGTAGAGGCACTGCAGGGGTGTCTTCTGTGTGGAGCTGCCAGAGGCTTCTCCTCTGTGCAGAAACTTGATGCCAACCAGCTCCAAGATTGACCTGCTGCTGGTCAAGGCCAAGCCTGCTGACAGTGGCAGTAGTACCTCTGGGATAACAGATTTTAGAAGGAAACTAAGCCCTGAAACTGTAGCCAGAGGGAGGAGTGAGAATGTACAAAGCCACCTTTCAGACAGCCAGTCAGGCAGGAAAGCAAAGGAGGAGGTGCTGCAGGCACTGGAGTTGAGATTCTCCTGCAGCCCCTGGTACAGCCCATGGAGAGGCAACTGTGCCCCTGCAGCCCGTAGAGGTTCATGATGCAGCAGAGATCCACCTGCTGCCCATGGGAGGACCTCAGGCTGGAGCAGATGGATGACAAAAGGAGGCTGTGACACTGTGGGAAGCCCTTGCTGGAGCAGATATCTGGCTGGAGCTGTGGACATTTGGAGAGAGGAGTCTGTGCCATATGTGACCCTGCAGAGGATCCACTCTGGAGCAGAGGGAGAGAGAGGAGTAATCCCCCAGGGGAAGAAGGATTGGCACAGACCACATGTGATGATGACCTGACTGCATCCCCCATTGCCCATTCTCCTGCCTTGGGGGTGAGGAGGCAGAGAAAAGTGGGAGTAAAGTTAAGCATGGGAAGTAGAGCAGGATGGGGAAAAGTTGTTTTTAAGAATTTTTTCTTTCTCTCATGATCCTACTCTGATTTTATTGGCAATAAGTTAAATAAATTTTTCCCCAATTAGAGTCTGTTTTGCCCATGATGGTAATTGTTGAGAGATCCACCCTGGTTTGTCTCAACCCTTTTGCTGTATTTCTCTCCCATGTCCAGCTGAGGAGGGGACTAATAGACCAGCTTGGTTGGCACTTGGCAAATCCCCCCAGGGTCAGCCCACCACAACCTCTCTTCTGGCTTTTTACATCATTCCTTCTACTTAATAAGGAATAATATAATATATTAAGAAGAAATACACATGTATGATTGAAGCCCAAAAGATCATGAGCAGAGGAAGACAGAAATTCTGTATTTGTTTCTCCATGCTGGATAGGTGGCAGATGTGAAAACACTGCAATTTATGTCAAAATATTAGCAAGGAAAGACTTGCAAAGATGACATCAGAGTAGTGATATGCCACAAAGCACTTCAGTCTCAAAAAAGACACCAAAAGAACCATTCAAGGATTAAAGACAGTTTGAATATAAACAAGTTTATTATTGAAGTATCAATTATTGCATGCATCAAAACAACTAAATAAGGGTTACACTACAAATGGTAACATCAAAGCAAAAGATAGCTCTAATTTTGGTTGAATACTAGCATGAAAAAAACATTTTAATGGAGCCTGTTTATCAGTTCCTGTGTTTTCTTCTAAGGAGCTTCTTTATCCCCCATGGTAATAACTGCTGAGTGTCATGAACATTTTGAGTGATGCCTTACTCAAGATGGAGAAAAAAGGTTTGTGCAGAACCATGTGTCTCTGTAATATGAAAAATTGGTTTTAATTGTAAGATTTGTATTACAATGCATCTGTATGTGAACAGTATATATGTATGCGCCTGTGTGTACATATTTGCATATACATAGCCAATGTGTCCATGCACAAATTTTAATTTAAAAAAATATTTATACTTTGAAGACAAATATGAAGACAGGATGCTCACTTCAGAAATGAACAATCTGTAAACCAGATTAGAAATCTCTTTATCAGGATACCTTTACCATGCATATAACCCATCCCATTAGTCTCAACAGCGATGCCTGTGTCTGTAACTGTACTCCAAGTGAGTCAGGACTTGGCTGCTTGGCATTAAGCATGCACTTGTCATGTCATCTGTGTTACATTTTATAGGAGAGGGAATGCAATTTGACCTTTATTTCCTTAGTCTTTGAGAATAAATTAACATTAAATTTAAAAGATAAATGGCATTGCCAGTATAGGTTATGCTGAAAAGATTTTTCATCTATGTCAACTTGCTAAATACTATTTGTGCATAATACCAGCACATAAACTCACACAAGTCTTTCTTTCATTCCATATTCAGACTAGATTCTAAGTAAAGTGATTATAATGCATTCTGTGGAAAAATGCTTTTATCTAAACCAAAATAAAATTAATATTGATCAATGATCAATACCTGACAATGACATACCTGATAATCAAAAGTTAAAAAAAGGAATGAAGGGTAATATCAATTAACAAACATAAGTTGTCAGTTTATTGGATTTTCTTTCTCCCAGCTCCAATTGTTGTTGTTCATAAGAAGCCCCTAGACCTTATCAAATTTTTCAGGTCAACTTCACTGGTTTTCTCTTCTAAGGCAGACTTATTTATTTCACTGGTCATGCCTGATCCTCTAGGAATTCTTATCTTAAATGACAAAAGTCTACCATATGCAGTGACATCTGTATTAGAGACATCCATACTCTGGAAGTTAAAGTGAGTTGATGCAATTCCCATTTAGCTGTATTCTGGTACTATTTTTAGCTGCCAACATTTTTGGAAGGTAGTTGTTTGTTGACTGACAGTTCCATGTATCTGGTTTTTTAACCTGCCATTATAAAGGTTATCTCATTCACCTGTGAGTAGTATGATTTTGGACCTTTTTTCTTATGAGTTATGACAGCATTTCCATAGCTTTGCTTTTCTTTACATTATTTATCTTGCTTTATTTCTCATAACAGAGATGCTCATAACTTCCAATGGGTGTCTGTTTTGTTTGTATTTTATATGCACACTCTCTAGGAAATAATGAGACAGGAACAAATCTGTAAGAAAATTACCAAATGATTGCTAATTCCAGTCAATTAAGTGATATCAAAAGAAAAAAAATTGGCATAATGCTGTTCCATTAGTATATTTGCATTCTTTTAGTGTAGGGGTGCAGTTTGAAAGTCAAAGTTTTTAAATTAGCTGTTCTGCCTAATTCTGCCTAAACAGTTGTGAGTTCAAGCAACTTACAAGACTGCTGAGTGTCGATATTTATATAAACGAGAAAATGGTGCTCATAAACTTATGTGATAGTTGTATTGTGCTTTGACTAAGTATTTATTTTAAATGCTTTGAGAGGCTACTTGAAAATGTCTATGTTCATTGAACCTTTGGCTTCTCATTCCTTTTCTCCAGATTTGTGGTGTTTTCTCTACTTTGTTGTTCTGTACTATGTTGTTACAGAATATTAAGAGACTTTACCATCTTATGCTGTGCAAGTATTGAGAAGTCAGAAGTCATATTAAGTACTCAACACATAGAAAGGAAAAAATATTTAAATATTATTTGGGAGCAATGCATATGCTATTTGTCCTCTTTTAGTGAAAGGACCTGCTTCACAAAGTAGAATAAAATTAAGTTTTACAAATTTCCCATATTTTCTGACAAGCTGTACTTTTAATAATGAACAGTACGTATTTAGGTCTTGTGCTATCCAGAAATTGTCTGAAAATATTAATTTGCTATAAAAAGGAACCCCAAGTGATAATAATTTACCATAAATATAAAAAAAGCAAGCAGTTGTAATAGAGCATCTTGAAAATTATTTGAAAAAGAAAAATCTTTGCACCTGATGCTGCACTTTAAGCTTTGCTTTGATTGCTTTAAAGATAAAATTCTTTTAATACTTACGTTACAGCATACCACTTGCATTTAGCTTGTACAACTGTAAAAATGCTATAGAAGTCTTTATTAAAGCAATTAACATATAAAAATAAGACACCGCCTACTTCACTATGGCTGAATTTCAATACTGCAATTTTGGAAAACAAAAGACTAGTAATGTCTTAAAATCAATTTCAATATAAGAATGATTTGCATTACTGTACTTTTAAAAAACCAAATTAGTATAACAAAAGTTAACACTGCAAGTAAAGTCTCAAAAATTGTGGAGTTATCTAATACAAGAAAAAAGGGGGGGGAGAAATTAGTATTTATAGGATTTCCAGTGCCTTTTTTCAACTGATAGGTAATTAAATGCTTTCCATAGAAAATATTTATTCTAAAAAAAAAAAAGACAATAGAAACAAAACCCCACAATGAAAGAAAACTAAATAACTTTGCTGTGATCATCTGACAGTATTCTCCCTGTCTTATCTCTTTTTTATTAACATCTATATTTCATGACTAAGTTTAAAGTTCCTAATTATAGGACCTATATTTAAAAGACAAACAAACAAACAAACCTAAATTCAGACCTAAACCAAGAAAAGGATCACCAGTACTTTAGTCTTTTGCAATCTCTAGGGAGACGGGAACTTTCGTAAGCATACCCGTATAACACTTGAAATACTTTCTGAAGGTATTAAACCTTAACTAAGTCCATTCACTACTAAGAAATGTACCATAAAAATATTCTTAAATTTACATACTGTGCATTAACATATAAAGTTGGATGGGATTAACCTAGACCCTGATAATGAATTCCATTACATCTTTTTATAGTTAATTTAATATTAGTCATATAGAAGAATATTCAATAACCTTTGATAGCTTCATTATATTGGGAGAATTGGGCCTTTCTAATGGACTGTTATTGTACAGACCAGAACATATATGCCACAGTGGCCATCTTTTTCAGTGTTCTTTTACAAATACATAAGCCTGATAACAAATCATTAACCAAACCACATTTGTTTATGCCCCTCTATATTCACCAATAATATTAATTATTCTCAATTCTCTGTCCCAAAATGCCAACTTGTAAGTGCTTTATTTTTAGACGTATTTGAACAAACAAGTTCCATTAATTTTAATTTTCAGTTTCCAAGAGTCTATTTTTTTCTACCTTGTTTTTACTTAAAGTTAAAGGAATGCAGACTGTCCTTTAAAGCATCTAAAGAATAACAGGCAACAAACAAATGATCTCACGTAAAATCTGCAACCTGAATTGCCCTTGAATTTTTGTTGTTATTTTTTTGTCTGTGTAAGAAGTAAACATTATTCGTATTTATAAGTGTGATCTCCTGAAAGAGCAGGAAATTTTTTTAACCCAGTCTTATAAACAATAATACAGAAGAATATAATTTTTTGTAGTTAATATGAAAAAATATTAGAAAGAAAGAGCTGGCCTTCAACTTCATATAGGCATGAACTTCTTCTGAAGCTTAACCAGGAGTGCAAAGATTATTAAATTCTAGTTCATCATAAGTTATGTTCTTCTTTTATGTACCTTGCCCTGAATTTTTACATCTTTAATTTGCCCATGAAAAACCTAACTTAAAGATCAGATCCCTATCATTTTGGTGTATAAATTCACAGTTCTTAAGGAGTCTGTATTACAAATGTACACAGGGTAAATTTGTGCTTTCCTACAAAATGGCTTGTTCTGTTCAGTAGGAAAACATCAACAACAAACTCCAGAAACCTCAGTAAGCATGCTTGTCTCCCCAGCCTGATTTATGCACTGAAGCCAATGTGAAATCTACAAATGAGAACACAGAAAGAAAATATGCCATAGAACAGATCCTCATGTAGTGTAAACTGTCATTTCTTTGCTGAAATAACTGGAGTATGATGCTTTTCACCAGCTGAGGGTCTTCCCCCATTATTCTGTAGCTTCTTGAACAGGAAAACAAGCATTGATCACACTGAAAACAGCTCTAATTGAATGTTTCTCTGCTTTTAAATGTAACACCAGCACACAAAGCAAAACAACAGTGAAGACTCAAATATATTACCCTTTATTTTCACTAGGAATAGTAGATGGATTGCAGAAGATGAATAGAAACACTTTGAACAGCTATTTATGAGGTGGCCAAAACAAATAACAAAGCTTAAGGTAGGCTTATCCTTTGTTCATCAGCATTTTTTTTTGTATGTGCTTATTTTCAAGCATGTGTATTTGATTGAAATCAATAGAATAATCCTGTTTTTAAAATTGGAGGAAATTGTATACCTGTTATTCTAAAATGGATCTTATATAATGATTTCAAAGTTTTTGCTAAAATTTTGTCCGCAACTTGTTTTTTTTTTTTGTTTTTTTTGCAATGTTGACTAGTTAGTTAATTTTCCAAGATACCATAGACTGATTGTGTCCATTTTATGTACACTTTATGCCCAGGTAGAAAATTGATGCAAAAAGAGACTAACTGTCCATTTTCAGGCAATATGGGATTTCCACAGCTTTGTAGTTCCCTTGCATGCATTCATCACAATTGTAATTTTCCATCATCCTTACTTATCATTATTATGTATAAAACATATATTTAACATATAGAGTTTTATAAAATATTATCGATCCTCCTTAAATTATACTGAGACCAACGTAAATCTCCTTTAGACATTCTTTCTTTTCTTTTTCTGAAACACACCTCTTCTTTTTCTGGGACAATTTGTAAAATTATGGTTCAAGGAAACATTTTTACCAAAACAACTGATGTTTTCAGGCCAGATTGCAAAAAAAAAAATTTAAAAAATTCTCCCTTCAGTGTCTTCAATGAATGCATCTTACCAGTTACTATTCATGGATATTTTTACCAAATTTTTTTCAGTTTCTATGTGCTCCAAGTGCTTCTTAACATTGCAACAATGAAATGATGCTGGGGTTATTTTATGTAGATGCAGATGGAGAATGCAGATGGAGATGCAGAATGTAGATGTAGATGCATCCATATGTATAGTTCTTCAACCCTTGCTACTGACAAAATTTAACTTGATTTCCTTTCTAGATGGGCAGGAGGGAAAAAATAATAATTGATTTGAAAAAAACCACATATACATATATATTACATTGAGTAATTTACTAGTATATTGATATGCTGTCTGCTCAGGTTTGATCAAGCTCTACAGCTGTAGAGCACAAATTTCCTCCCATACCCTGAAATATTCTGTTTATTGCAACAGAGTGGCCACGATTGCTCCAAGAAGGAAATATGTACCTTCTATACAGAGATAGAAGTTGTTACAGGTTTTAAAAATGGGCTTTTCTAAAACTATTTGAATAACCATGAAAAATACTACAATGAAGAAATTTTACATTTATCTTAGTGGTAACAATCACTCAAAGAATTGATCCTAGACTGCCTTGTCTCTGGTTTTGTCCCTACAAGCCAGACTGCCCCAAGCTTCTTAGCAGATGAAGCAGCTGGATGTATGAACCCTGCCACTGTATGGATTTTTCAGATAGATTTTACTGGAAAGCCTACTGCCATACCTCAAGGACTGTGGCTTTGTTAGTCAAAGAACATCTTGCTTAATTTCTTTCCATTTAGTTTTTCTTTGATATCATTCTTTCAGAGATCACTGAAACCCCATAGTTCACAGGGCACAATCTGTGCAGGTATGAATGACAGCTATAGAATCAACTCCCACTTTACAGGAACAGTTGCCTTTCTCAGAACTAGTTTTGTTCTCGTGTTACCATGACATTCAGGATCACATGTATGAAAGCTGTTTCCCACTTGAAAAAAGGTGTCCTTCATGATGGATCTTACTTCTAATTTCACTGCAGCCAGTATTTGGTGACCTTGAAGACTTGCTGCAAAGCCCATCTGTTTGTTGAAGCTTTTTCTTCAAAAAAAAAAGTAACTTGATTGGCAGACTGATTAAAGTTACCTATGAATAAAGTTAGGACCTGTTGTTTCAGTGATAATGAAATTCCAGTCGGTACAAAAGAAAAAAAAAGGATGATTTGCAGACTTCTTTAAAGCTCCTTAATTATTTATTTATTTTAAAAAATTTTATATACTTTTTCGCTGTATGCATGGAACATGGAATAGTTATTGTGAACAACTGTGAGTCAGCAGCACCATCATTTTAGAACAGATTGAAAATGTTCACCTCAAGGTGTCTTTGTCTTTTTGTATTTTGCCTCTTAACTGAAACATCCTATTCTACCTGAATGGTCTAAATTTAAAAAAATTCTTAAACTCTGGAATTTTGAGTAATTATGACTTGACGCAGCTGTCTATCACTCTGCTTCACCAAATAAATTATCTCTATAGCAGATAAGGTACCCTGATGGTCTCTTTGTTGGGAACAAAATTCTAAGCCACAATTTCATGCTAAAAGATAAAAGGAAGTATATATTTAATTTTGTGGGGGAAGGTATTCCCCACATAAGGTTTAAAACTTCCTATGATATAATAATTCTTTTCTTTATTGGGACTCTTGAATCCATGGATTGTTTTGCAGTTTTAAGGAAAAAAAATGTCTCCCTGCATTTATTTTCAAGTAGCAGTGACCCATATGCAAGTCAATTTGGAAGGCTTTTTTTCATCACAAGTTCTATTTTAATCTTTTACCATTTTTTGGGAGAAAGAATATCAGTTTTCATTTCTCTCCTACTGCTTTTCTTTTGCTGCTTTCAATTCCAAGCTCAGCCAAGAAGTTTCTCCCTTAAAAAAAAAGTGTCATTTAACATATCTTTGTAACTCACTACATTGAAGCAAGAACCTATCCACTTAGCCTACAGAGTACATATGAACAGGAAATTACTAGGTCGTTCTTTAACAACCTAAGGAGAGGATCTTAAATATTGAGAGCCATTTCAAGTTTTCCCAAGGGCTCAGTGACTTTATGCAATAATTTTCCAGATTTATTTTACAAATTTCTAAATAAAATACTTGCTGCATACTCACAGAGTAGCAAGATAGGATAGCACAAATAGCTGACACCCCCTTGCTGCCTTGTGGTAGATGACATCACACCATTTTAGGGAGAAATGCTGTGGGTGTTTGTTAACTTGATGGTTATGGATGGACTTTATGGAATATAAGAAAGATGATTAAAACAGCTGGGCAGGGACATGAGCACATTATCAGCAAAAGCTTGTGCCTTAGTGACCAGACGGAGCAGAGACTCAAACAGACCTAAATGTTCTAATGAAAACTATGCATATTCTTCCATAGCACAGACAAGCCTTCATTCTGAACAATATATTTGCTGTATAAGCTATAATTACATGTGATTTTCAAGATTCCCTTTACCTTTGTATTTTAGGTCTTCAAAGCTCTCTAAGAGCTTTGCCTTTCACATTAACATTTGTTAGGTATAACATATCCTTGCACTGAAACCATTTTCAGAGAGAATGTCAAATTATTCCCCTTATTTTTTTCCCATTTTAATACAGATAGACTAAAGGCATTAGCCAGAGTGTTATAACTGAATTTATTGCACAGACAAGAAAATGCATAAAATTCTGCAGAAGCAGATAAAAAATTATGGGCAGAATGTTACCTGAAAAAGCCCCTGCTTAGGAAACAGTATCTTGACCAGAAAAAAACCCCAAACAATCAAACAAAGAGACACACCCCCCCTTAAAAAAAGTCACACAGACCTCAGTATACTTTATATGAAGTTCTTTAATATGAAAAAAATACTTTTACCTACTTCTATTTTAAGTTTACATAAAACTTAAATTTAAATATCCTCTTAAGGAAAGCCATACTCTGAAAGTCTGTTGTTTATTTAGCTGCACAATATATTAATAAAACAAAACTATATAAATAAAAAAAGCTGAATCACCTTTAGACAACTTTAAGTACTAAAAATGGATAAAAATCTTAGAATCATGTAACAGCCCAGGTGGAAAGGGGCTGGAAAGATCAATCATATGACCCAAACTCCCTTGAAAAAGGGAGCTTATTGTATGATAAGGCAAAAAACTTGTTATATCCTATGAAAAAAGTATGTTCCTTGAAATATTTAGAGATATTCAACCAAAGGAGACTACAAAAAGGATGCACTGAAAAACAGCCTCCTGTAATTTCCTGCTTTCTCTTAACTCCCAGTGCAATTGGTCTCAGCCATCTATTGAGGTCCTCTTAAAGATGCGTAGCTTGGGTGGACAATTTATACACATCACTCTTACATTTCTGAATGTGAATGTATTAAAGTTTCAATTGAGTTGCTTACAAAGTAACATACTGCACTATTTGAGAGGCCCTCAGTATCTGAGGCAATCACTTGAGACTGTACTTAAAGACATTAAAGCTTACAAACAACTGCCAAATAGCTCTAATCTGCTCTTCAAAAGTATCCTGAACTAAATTACAAAACGGACACATAGCACCTAACCGGCAGTTTTAACTTTGAAATATTTATTTGTACTGCCTAACAGAACTTTATTTCAGTAGTAATATTGCATTTGTGTCTGTATGTAAGTGATTTCTAAATTAGCAAAAAGCTGTGTACATCAGTTTGGTATTTTTCCACATAAATTTTAATATTGAATGCAATATAATGCAATTGTACATTGTAATTTTCTTCTAGTTATTTGCTAGCCAAACACTATTAAAATGAATACAGTTTTGACAATTGAAAGTTAGGAAACTGCCTTATGATAATAGGCGTTGATATGGATAAAACACTGGGAGCAGAAACAATTTTGGTTTTATCTTCATTATTATTTTGTCAGTCTGATAAGTAAATATTAGGCATAAACATCTTTAGAAATATGAGACATAGGCATCTTTAGATTACTTTTAATGTCTTATTTACTTTAACAAAACTACATCTTTTTCTACAGCACTAAGTGAGGAAACTTTCAGATACTTTCATTCTCCTATCTTTTAAAAAACATACAAATTCCAGGGCATGCTATTATCCTGTTACTTAAAGTACTGCTGTGTTGCAAGAATGTCTTTCACAGTCAGACCTTGAAATGGTCATTCATGCTTTTATTATTTCAAAATTAGATTTTTGCAATTCCCTATTGGCTGCTTGCCCAATAGGATGCTGCATAAACTCCAGCTGGTTCAGGATGCAGTTGCCAGGTTTCTGTTCTAAAAGGGACAATCCAAGCATATTTCACTCTTTTTGAAATCTCTGCTCAGATTGCTGGTTAAAGAACATATTGATTATCAAGTAGCCCTTCACATTTTCCAGCAGAAACATGATGTTAGTCTAACGCATTTTCATCAATATTTTACTTTAAGCCCATGCCTATGAAACAATATCCAATTGTTTGGAAAATATCCTGGAAAACATCCAGGTTGACCAAAGTCAACTTACAAATTGTAGTGAGGCCTTATGCAGTATCAGTAGCACCATTTTTCTCACTTAAGGTAAATGATCTTAAGTTTCAACATTGATTTTTTTCATAGAACTACTCATCTGTGTAGATGGATTGTCACAGGTTTTCACTAGCTGAGAATTTAGGCCTTGGTTTTTAATTTTTTTTTTTAATTGCATTTTGTGATTGATTGAACGGAATACAGGGTCAGAGGATTTTGACATTTTCACTCAGGTTTATGATCTAATCCACACTTTGGACTGAGACTGCAAGCAAATGGTTTCTGTTTGAGTTCCTCACAGAGGAAAGTCTCCCAGATAAAAAATTAATTCAAAAGAGGAAAAAATGTTGACTTTTTCTCTGGTAGCTTACAATAGTTGACAAAGCTTGACGTACTTCTCAGCTTTTTCAAATTGAACAAACCTAATTTCAGATATAAGGGGCATCTGGTAAAATTTAATGTGTTACTGAAATTGCATTAAGACATACAAAAAAAAAAAAAAGACAGAGGCATGTAGTAATTAAGAAACAAATTACTTCCAATAAGTATGAATCCTTTTTTTAAAGTGCATAAAATGTGATTTAATTACAAGTCAATCTACCAAAATTAACGAACTACTCAGTTCTTAAACTGTCTTTTGTACAATGGTCCCACATACTGAAGAACTGTTTTCAAATTTTCAAATTCTGTTATAGTTTCTTTCTTTTTTTTTTTTTTTTTTTTTTTTTTTTTTTTTAATGAGCAGGAGTGTATAAGTAGTAATTGTAAGGAAGAAACTAGTGTCCACCTGAAGCCTTAAGTTTCATCAGATGCTGTCACCTGGAGCAGCAGTTTGTAGGATTATGTATTTTGAATGCTGCAGGTCTTTTTTGAGTCAATTTTTCCAAAGCATTAAGCTTCCTAGCAGAGGTGACTGGTATCACTTCCAGAAAGCCTCAAAGATGCTTAGGGCAGCCTACAGAAGGGAACTGAGAAGCTCATCTACGCTTCTGAAACACTGATGCCAGGAAATTATCTTAAACATTAAGCCAAATGACATGTAATGCCTCACCTTTGCATGGCTTTAGCATGTGGCATCCTAGCACATGCAGGCATTCACAGCCTTCCACATCACAGGTTTCCTCTGGGTCCAGCATGCAGATCCTATGGCTTTGTTATTGTTATTTTTCTAATATTTTCAGTGCCTTCAGTTTCACTTGTCATGACAGTGAGGACTGTGTGGCCCACAGAAGAGCAGCCGGTATGGGGTTGGGTGCTCTAGAGGCAATAAATGCTTTGCAGTGAGTGTGCAGCTGCACAAAGGTGGCAAAAAGCACGGTATCTCAGCTAGACAGGAGAGAAGGAGCTGTGGATTTGTGCATGCTTTCTGCTGAATTTACTCTCAGAAAGAGCACATTAAACATGCCATACGTCACATTATGTCCATTGTAAATCTACACCCTTGGTCCCAGTTGTTAAATTAGTTTAAGTTCTGAGATATCCAGATCATTCAGAACAGGGTTAGGTTTTGGTGTGGGGTTCTCCTTCTCTCTCTCTCTCTCTCTCATTATGTTATCTATGAACTTATTTATGTTTTTTCAATTTTGGTACTTGAAATAGGAGTAGTTGCCTATTCTGTATGCAAGAACTTGATACTGCTTTTAATTTCCATGGCTCCCTAAAACTGTCCTTTTCTTTGTGCTGCCCTGTTTTGCTGAAATTAGTCTGGGGTAAAAAAAAAACCAAAAAAACCCAAAGAATAAAATGGGCTCCCTGTGAGCACTTAATTTTCTTTGTGTTTTGATTACAGAGGAATTCTTTTCAGGAGAAGATTATAATAATTTGTTTCAAAACAGATTTTTAAAGATAAAACCTCAGCAATAAATTAAAATGACACTGTAATGACACTGCTACACAGTTCATTGCACACTATTACAATATCTTGCACTGCTGGTTTACAGGATCTCAGATACTAAATACATATTCAAAAGGGGACAAGTAGATTGTTGATTCTTGTCAACAAGGCAAGACATAAAAAAATATACATAAAAAATTACATATATTGCTAATAGCATTCATTTCCCTAGGCAAATTATCAGTATCAGAGTTTTATTTACATCCGATGAAGCTCCCATTCTGTTTAATATTCCACAATAAATTACGCCATGTTCTTTAGTAGTATTATTGTAGTGAATTTGAATTAGAGAAATGAACAGGCTTTTCACTATTTTCTGCATACTGTCAATAAAGAATCTCTTATATTATTCCCTGCTGGCAGGAAAGATGAAATTTATTTCTTCTTCTTTTTTTTTCTTTTAAATTTCTGAGAAGGAGGGTGAGGACATTTGATGCATTATTTCACAACTTTCCATACAATTTTCTCAATAATTTAAACAATAAAAATATTACATATGAAAGTGAAAAACAGAATGTCTATAGAGCATAAAAAGTGTTAATTTTAATTAAGCTAAAGAAAATATATAACTTAAGACATAAATTGAGAAAAAAACATGGTGTAGAAATGTTATGCTTACTAGAAACAGCAAAAGTGGCAAATTAAGATTGTACTTAAAATATTCTGTCTGTTTGCTTCACACATAAAACAGGGAATGCAGCAAATACATAATTTTTTTCCTAGTGTTCTGTAGTAGTGGTATGCATTTATAAATCATATGATAGAATTTAGTCAGTTAGTCTGACTATTTAAGGGTAACAACTGCATATAAATGACTATGATGAATATTTAATATTGAAACAATAGTAAGAAGATGCTACTAAAACTATAAAAACAAAAAATGGATTTTGTATGTTTTCCATGCTGGAAATATGGATTACCAAACAAGAAAATATTTAGATATACTGAACAGGTAGTTTCAGTTTTTCCATGTTTTGATTGTTGAAGTGTAACAAATCTGTTCTGAAGGGGATGTAGCTATTTAGGGCCTAAATAAGGTGATTATATGCAAAATTTAAACAGAAATGTTATCTTAAAACATTTTTTTTTAAACTGAAATGCATTTTCAGTTAATGTATTTTTTGTGTTTTTCAATAAAGGATGGATTTAGAGTACTGCAGTAGGAAACAGTAAATAAAGCATTGGATCTGACTAATAACTGCATTTTCAAAGTAATAATTTCCCACATATTCTGAATTACTTTTGATTCTTCCCAAAATATATTCCCAAATTCAGGTTCTTTTATAGAGTTGAATTAGGAATAAGAAAGACTTCAGGACTTGTGGAAAAAATCAGACTAGATGATAGCAGTGATCTTTTTAGCCTTATATTTTTTCAGTTTTTTTAAATACCAGAGACAATTAAAGGTTGCTTTCATCCCATCTAAAATTGGACTCTAGCTATCTATATCTGAGTTAGACATCCTTGGTACTTGCACAATTGAGAAAAAAAGATCTGTTTCAGGACAGTTCATCTTATCTTCTTCAGAAATGGCTAAGTCTCTACAGAGACTGTAAAGAATTGTAGGGCCACTAATTCAAATGCAAGCATCTATATCGTAAGGTTCACATTTATTTACTCACTTAGACCTCTGTAAATAATTAAGTAATTAGAAATACTAGAATAAGAATTTCTGGAGTCCTCTTTCTTTTTTTCATCTTATTAACTGTTTTCAGAGGAACAAACTCAGACATTTACAGAAGGCCATATCACAGACTTTTGTTCACCTCTCTCTCACCTATTACTCCAGCTACCTGATATGGGGAATTCTGCTTACAGCATTCTTAAAAAGATAACAATTATCTACAAGCGCAGATTTTGACACGCATAAATAGAAACAAAAAATATACCTGTACCTATACTTTGCTCATTTTTTTCAATTCATAGAAAGTACTGATAACATTTATTTGCCTTTAGCACTATGTCATTTTTAGTCACAGATAATTCTCATGATGTTTGTCTGATTTTATGGTCTTAGCTTTTTTTATCAGGTGTACATCTTTGAAAGAAAACTGTGGGGGTTTAATTTGTGTTTCATTTTTTTTTCTATTTAAATCTTCATTTTTCTTCATGATTCAGATTAGTTTGTTTTTATTTTTCAGGAAAACTTGTTAAATGAGCACCATTTTTTCTAGGGGAGTAAAAAAAAATCTTTCCTCTTGCAATATTATGAGCATTAAAGTGGTCAGAAAACAATTTATTATCCTTACATTTGTACTTGAATTGTTCAGTTTCACGGAGACACTGGCAAAGACACCAAAATGATATATACACTTTGTTGGTGCAACACTCATTTTTATTTGTGAATTGCACAAAACCCACAACTTTACCATGTAGCATTTAAATGCTTGATGTTATTCCTTTTTTTCTACCCTCTCATTTTATGGTAATTATAACATTAACTTTAGACATCTGAGAAATCATTTAGGAAAATTCTGTAGAAATGAATATCAGCATAACAGTTTTATCCCCTAAAACATATGTTATCCTTAGTCTTAAAGGATTCATTTCAACCTATAATCATCATGGTTCAGAATGACATGGGAATACTCACTAGGAAGCTGTTAAATTATAGTCAGGCATCTCACAAATGTAATGAAGTATCTCCTAGACTGATATCAGGACTATTAGTCATATGGAGAATGATTTTTTTTCTATTAAAAACAATAAAATTATTTGTGGCAGGAAAAAAAAAAGTCTTTAAATATCATACTTTGACAGGAAATTAAGCAAAAAGAAGACGCCCAAAACTTCCAAAACACAAGTGGAAGTAAAATATAGTATGGAAAATTTGTAGAACTACTTAAATACTTTGTGTATGCCTTTTGAATAGGAGTTCATATTGTCTTTTCAGGTGTATCACTTTGAAATACAATGAGCCACATAGATATTACTTAAACCTGATTTCACTGCTAAGAATATAAGATTCAAGTTGAAGTACATCTAAACCATCAGTACGTACATAGGGGTGTATGTTTTGTCAAAAAGGTACAGGTACAGATCAATAATAATACACAAATAATTGTGATCATTCTCAGCTGGTGTGGAGAGCTGCTGCGAGCATTTGAAGACAATCAGCCATCATCACCAGTTTTCATTCTGGCCAGCTGTACTCCATGTGTGTCACATTTATCCATATCTCTCCATCTCTACTCTCTCTGTCAATCTCTGCCTATCTACAAAGGGCAATCAGAAAAGTAGTCACTTTTTATTAATGAAATTTCCATCATCTAGAAAAACATAACATTTTAAAAAATTGCTTTTTTACAGTAAATAGAAGAGGGAAAGAAGGAATAAAGGAAAGAAAAAGAAAGAAAGAAAAGAAATGAAAGAAAGAAAGAAAAAGAAAAGAAAGAAAGAAAGAAAGAAAGAAAGAAAGAAAGAAAGAAAGAAAGAAAGAAAGAAAGAAAGAAAGAAAGAAAGAAAGAAAGAAAGAAAGAAAGAAAGAAAGAAAGAAAGAAAGAAAGAAAGAAAGAAAAAGAATATGGTTTAGAGACCAGAATTTTCATTGCCAGTTTGGAACTTGGATATTTTTATTGTATTGTGTGCAATAAAATACTATTTGGTCAGTCACAGAGGATAAATCTTCAACTCAGCTATAACTCTTTGTCAATTGAGGCTTTTTCTCTTCTTTTTTCCATTAGCAAAGCAGATAAAAAAAGAGCATTTTTGGTGGAGACGTTTTTATTTGTGGAGAGAAGCTTCATTGCTCTGGGGTATTTCTTTCCCAAAGAGTTAGAGAACTAAAACCCAGTTTAAAGAATTTAGTTAATCTCTGGATTATTTGCGATCTTCCATCCACAATTAAATAATGCGTAGAACTATAACTGAAATGATACCAGGTGCTTGTCACCTAGCACTAGGAAACCTAATCCCATATTTACCTTTAATTGTGCTCTGACACCTATTAGTTTCAAGAAACTAGGTCTTCTCTGCCCAAGGTAGCTAATTAAAAGTATCTAGATACTGCATGCGCACAGAAAGCTACTGAATTATGCATGAAGATTGACTGAAGTAAATTTCTTTACATTTTTATCTTTTATTCATTAAGAATTTTCAGAAAAACAAGGTTTGTTAAGGCAAAAATAAAATACCACCATACTTACAGTCTTTTATATTAGAGCCTAAAGTGTTGTAAAGTAGAAGTGGCTATATCTGAATATATGGAAAGCTGAAAGGCATATGCTATTAAATGTTTTCATTCATTGTACCAGGTAGTGGACACACACTCTTTTTATTTTGGTACATTGATTTTTAAGCAATAATATAAAGCATCCTTTGTATATTTTCCTTGACAATGCAGATCACTTGCCTTCAAGAAAAAAATAAGGAAATTAAAATGGAGACAATTTTAGCTTACATCTTTTTTTGCTACTGTTGCTGTTTGAGTATGGGTTTGGTTTCTTTTCTAAAAGAAAACTTTGGTTTTTGAAGTGTCTCTCAAAGAATTTTTCAGTCTTTTATTCTTTGAGCTGTTAATGTTTTAAAGACATAATTTTTATATTAAGCCTGTCAGGTGAGTGTAGACAACAGAGAGGAGTTTTGCCAATTTAGAAATACATTGTGAAAGACTCAGAATTTAAGCACATTAATTTTTCACATAGTGTAAACTTTAAGTTCTCACCTTTCAGAGGACCAGGTTATGCTTCCTAGACTTCACTCACAGAAACATGAGCTGTCCTGCATTTAAGAGATGTGATCCATGGCTGTGTAGTTTAGCATTTATCAGTAATATCAATATTATATTGATATATTAAAGATGAATATTAAATTCACCTTTTTGGATATATTTGTTGTGTTCTGAGCCAGGTTACTGGACTGATTACAAATTACATTTTAAGCAAAGTATTAAAGTTAACTATTTGTTAAATATATCTTAAAAGCAACTTTATTTTTTTTCAAATGGGACTTGATATTTTCTGCTGATGCACATGCTAACATGTATTGATGAAGATTGAAAGTTAAAAAGTGCCTTTAGTTTGTTAATTTCTGGTTTCGTTTGCTTACTTGGACTTTAGAGAGGAAAGCTCATATGCAAAAAATTATACTTTATAATATACATTTTTTTCATTTAATAACTGTTTTTTTTAGAAATAACAAGTTGAAAAACAAGACTGACACAGGTTGCTATTTGAACAACATAATTTTGCTTAAAAATTCTGGTCCACTTTTTACCAGTGTTATAAGCATTCAACAGAGCCCTGCGATGATTATGGCTGATGTAATTAGATATTGCAAACTTCTGAAATGCTAAACACAGCAACTATTATTGATTAGCATAATCCTCACCATGATCAATTGTGATTATCACTTCAATGTGAGCAGTGCTAAAAATATGTAGTGCAGAATACATTTTAATATTGTAGGTAGCCATTACGTATATTATGAATTTTGCAGCCTTAGAAGTATTTGAATCAAGATATGGCACAGTTCTAAAAGGTAATCCAAGGTCATCAGCTGACAGAAGTTATTCTGATGGCGTTTACCACATAACCAGAAAGATCACCTTATCATAGGGGTGTATTTGGCCTGAAAATATGGGGTTCTGAGGACATAGCCTTTTAAGTTAAAAAACAACAGAGAGAGAAGAGAAGAGAAGAGAAGAGAAGAGAAGAGAAGAGAAGAGAAGAGAAGAGAAGAGAAGAGAAGAGAAGAGAAGAGAAGAGAAGAGAAGAGAAGAGAAGAGAAGAGAAGAGAAGAGAAGAGAAGAGAAGAGAAGAGAAGAGAAGAGAAGAGAAGAGACTGCACACCCCCAAAACCAAATAAAATCTCCTGTTATTTCTGAAGAGTTCCATTCACAGCGTATTTAAAGAAAGGTCTCACATTTCAACTAGCATCCCAAAGAATGAATGAAAAAGAAACAGAAAAAAATCTGGTTAGGGGAGGAGTCAGTTGAACCTGGATTCTGTTCTTTCATTCTGACACACAGCATAGGCTTTATATTGTCTTACTTCAGGCATTTAAAGTATAGATACCTACATCGAAACATAAACTTCCTTTACAGGTAAGGGAAAAATTTAGAACTCGTGAATGGAAATAATTCCATCTAACATCGCTATTTAGTCACATGAATAACACCTTTTCCAGCACCTACTTCTCTACATAAGGTTGAGGGAACCACAAGGGACCACCTGAGATATCCACACTGACTGTGTAGTATCTAAAATTAAATAGAATCTATCCAACTTAATATAATTTGTGCAAGGTGTTTTAAACTATATTTTGTTTTATGTATAAATAGCTGCAAAATAAGTGTTGGAGTATGTGCTCAGAAGTGACACTGTGAAGATTCATGAATGCATGATGTGAAGGGGTTTAACATTTAAGGATGAGTGTTCTTCCTTTGTACTGAATAAACTGAAACCCTTAGGTTTTCCAGCAGTCATTACTCACAGTCTTGAAGGCATACACTAAATTTTGCATTTTTGATATACTGTTTGCATTTCTCATTTTAATATGTGACTTACGGTTAGACTTATACCTAAACTTAAAAAGGCTTGGTACACATGATTAATTTCATTAGCTGAATTAAGAAATCCATGCAGATGTATCCTTTTTCTCTGCTGCTTTAAATGAAAAGTTCAAGTAGAAAAATGATAATAACATCTTCACCTTTTTGTAAATGTATTTGCATGCAGTTTTATCTAAAAATTAATTTTGCATTGTAGATACATCTTAGCTAGTACTGATGCACAGTGTTCAGTTCTCAGCACAATTGCATTTTAAGAAATATTGATGCATTAATGTATACAGATTGCATTCTAGGTAAATAAGAAAAAAGTTTAATTAAGCACTAAATATGCTTTGAAGTAATACCTGTTTACTTTCAGATTTCATTTATAGATACAATAATTATATTTTTATTCATGCCGCAGTGAAATGCTGTTCCACAGGTTATAATGCAATACTGAAGCAAACATAGACTGTAAGGCACATCTAATTTATTCATACTGCTAACATCTAGGAAACCTAATGCTGCCAATGTTCTCTCTGGTTTTCACCAACTTTCTTTGTTTACTGGCCTTTTGGTATCAACACAATTTCACATTTATAAGTCCAGAAAGGAATAATATATTGCATTCAAAATGAGTCCAAAATGTAGATGATAAGTATAACAAATATAATAGCAGAAAGAAGAGTTTTCAAGCTCAAAAAAGTGAAAATTTTCTTTCTGCAACTTTTGCTAGGTTCATCATGCACAAAATAATTTTTTTTGCCATTAAATGAGCAATTTTTGATATCTGATTAAAAAACCATGGTCAATGTAGTGCTGTAGGGCTCTGAAGACACTTCTTGTTAACATTTGTGATCTATCAAGATACATTGTATAACTAAACAGAGGTATCACATATGACTATGCAGGTGTTTAGACAGATATATGGATGGATAGATAGCTTTATATATTGGTCAAAGATAGAGGGTGGTGTGCATTTGTATGTATGTACCTATATCTTAGTATCCCAATGCCCCCACAAACTCTACTGGTGTAAAAAAAAAAACCAAAAAAAACCCCAAAGTGAAAAAACAAGAATGTTACATTTAATTAAAGTCACAAGACTAGATTCTAGGACCTATGCAATAGTACATCATGTGCATGTACTGGGCAGACAACATGTTTTTCCCCTGTAGTTAGTCCAAAAAGTTTTCTCAAAAGACCTAGCCATACTTCAAAAAATGCTCAGGAAGGTTCTTCTTAAACACTGTACTTAAATTATTACTGTCAACCAAAGACATTCTGAAGTTTCTCCTTACATTCTGTATTTAAAACTGAGATCTGACTAGATGTTTGGCAGCTGCAATAGCAATATTTTCCATGAAGACTTGGAAAATTAAGAAGCTTTAATATTTACACAAATATATCTCTGTTTCACCTTCAGTAACAAAAAACACCACAAAAACGCCATGGAAAAGAAATTAAATGTAAACTGACACATTTAGTTTAACTCTTATTGATGACATTTCTCATTTTTGAGTTCTCCAGAAACAGTTTTGAACACATGAAAATCTTTCAGGCTTAAGCTTTTTTAAGTGAGAAGCCATACCCATTCCACAATCTGTCTATTACCTATATTCTTTCTAGTTCATGAGGTGTCATGGTTTAAGCCCAACAAAATATCCAGGCCCACCCAGCCACTTGCTCACTCCCCCACTAGTCAGATAAAGGAGAGTATCAGAAGGAAAAGAAGAAGAAAATTCCTGGATAAGGAGTGAGACAGTTTAATAGGGCAAGAAAAATGCATGCACACAAGCAAATCAAAGCAGTCCAAGGAATTAATAAACTGCTTCCCATGGGCAGGCATGTGTTCAGCCATCTCCAGGGGAGCAAGGCCCCATCACACATCATGGTGACTTGGGAAGACAAACTCCAAATGTTTCACACTTCCTCTTTTTTCCCTCCACTTTATATATTGAGCATGACACCACCTGGTCTGGAATATCCTTTTGGTCAGTTTGGGTCAGCTGTCCTGGCTGTGTCTCCTCCCAACCTTCTGTGCATCCCCAATTCCCTTGTCAACATGGCATTATGAAAAGCAGAAAAGACCTGGGCTCTGTGTAAGCCCTGCTCAGCTTTATCAAACCTGTGTTCAGCACAGATCTAACACACAGTCCCCTACCAGCCACTGGGAAGGAAATTAACACCATCCCAGCCAAAACCAGCATATGAAACTATACAGAACTTCACATTTCACATGCACACTACATCCAGTTTCCCTAAATTAATGTTTTCTTTCCACAGTCACCTACTGTTTCTGAATGTAAGTGGATAAATTTGCAAAGATGAGCCTTCAAATAAAAGAATTGACATTATCAATTGGATTCAGTTTTTCCTGAATGCAAAATACTATGTGAAAGCCATCAAGTTGGAATATAAAGTTAAGAACACACTTAATGTGGGTAAATACTTACATCCATATGTTTTGTTACGTTTGCCAAATTTCTACATATGTGGTTATTTTCATTGTCACATAAAACCATTGTAACTGTAAGCCAGATGTAAAGTTCAACTATTTGATAAAACTTACTACAAATTTATTTTATTGGTACCTTTTGGGAAGACAGAGAAAGAATAAATGTAGAAAAAAATGCAAAGTATCTCTGATTGCGGGGGATTTTTTATATGTGTACAGATATCGTACAAAGAAACAGAAATGAGTTTAAGAGGAGTTTTGTAGGGTTTATTTTGGAGAATATTTTCTTTGAGGTTATTTTTATATGTATGAATAGCTCATTTCACTGTTGAATTTGGGATAAATGAAATGCAAGTGTTGCTTGTAGTGATATCTTTGATGTTGCTTTACAGCAGGTGAGCAGTAATTACATTTCCATCTGTGCCATTTTTCTTTTCTGTGTACATACTGAACTTGCCTTACAAGTTGTTCCATCCTTTTAAGAAATATTGCTTAAAAGAAGTACCATTCAAATGGACTGATGGGGTAACAGATGGTTTTTACTCTTATCTGTAAAAAAAAAAAAAATTCAACTACAAGCAAGTCAATTAGAGGGAAGTTTCCAGTAAGGTTTTCAAGGGTAAAACTTCAGATCCTTTAAAATCTGTTTACAGTTATCTAGGGATGGTAGTCTGGATCATCTTATAAAGCAATGTTTAGGTACTCTGGGTCACCTCTACATTGTCATATGCTCTGCTTCAAAGAGTGATTCCTGGCCTTCAAGGCCAAGTAAGACAACATGACACACACCCATGCAGAAAGCCCCCTCCCCAGGTGGCTGACTGTGTGCCATACACAATGGCACACAATGGTCAGAGACTTTCTTTTGCATACATGGCCCCAAACTGTATATTTGGGTTACAGAAATTGGAAGCTGAAATCATATCTGATATGACATTGGGATTGAGTCTCCATTCACCAGAATTTCCATTGCCTAAAAGTGAGGATTTAAAGCACATGCCATAGTTTATACCAAAAATATGGCATTGGAGACAGTGAGCAAGGACGGGCTGGATTTGATCTACACAGGGACCCTCAGCCAGTGTCGTTCAGTTCTAAATGCAGATGTGTCACTGGCCAGAGAGCTGGATGGGGCTAAGACCTCAACGAATCAGAGCTATAATTGGAGCTCCTATAAAAGGAGCTGGTGGAATAAACTTGGGGATGTTTTGTCACATGGAGCTTTGGGGTGTGTGGGTTGTCCCTGTCTCCGACCACTGACCCCATAAAACATGTGGATACTGAACATAATACAAAAAAGACATTTTTGAGTGCTTGCAAATATTATAGACAAGCTAAGATTAAATTGGAAGCCACGTAGTGTAATGCTTAAAGCTTACTGAGATCTGGAAGGAATTAAACATTAATTAAATATATTCTCCACAGAGGCTTTGTTTCAGGGAGAACTAGCTGGTTTAGATAAAATCAGTTTGGTTTTAATAGTTTTTCAATCATGTAAGGAAAATGGTTTACACTTTCAAACCAAATGCCCAGCCACTTGGGTGAAATGCTAAAATTATCTTCTCCTTTTTCAGTAAGTATCAGTTCCCAGAAGAGAATTCAGTATTACTAAACTTCAGAGGAAAGAGCTAAAAGACACTCTTAACTATGCTAACATTTGTCTGCCTGCTAATTTTCAGTCTTCTTAATACAGATTTCCTAGATTACACTTCTGTAAAACCGCTGCCATTCAGAGATTTACACCAAAAAAAAGCCCTGTAGAAAACTTTTGTAGATTATTTCATTATCGTTTATAAAAAGTATTAAGCACTTAATATTTTGATGCTGCAGTACCTAAATTAATTGTTTCTTCTCATAAGGACTTGAGCAGTTGTTTTAATTAAAAATATCCATACATTATGACGATAAATCTAGTTTATCCAAAACTTTGTCTTCCTACCTACAAGTAAAAGAAAATATTGTATCACCCCAATAGGATAGTTTCAAGGTCTTCATATGATATATAAAATTAAAATCCTCAAGCAATATCATAAAATATTAGCAATGAAAATATATACTGGCCAAGAACCGCTGCTTGAAAAACTGCTTTGGCCTTTTCCACACCAAGTCGCATGAATCTTCCTGTTAACATAGGCAAGACATTGTCTGCAGAATTACAGTTCTACAGTCAATTATATAAAAAGATGTATGGATGTATGCCAAGTTCACCAGATTTCCTAAGTTTGCAGTACTGTCACTTCCCAGATCAATTTCTTTGAACTGTCCAAAAGCCTCCTTCCTGTTCATTGGGATACAGGACACTCCAAGTCACCTTTTGACAATACAGAATGAGATTTTTATTTAAACACCAAAAATAAAAAGATACCAGAATTAGAGCACAGTAAAATACAATTACTTGTGGTCACATACCAATAGATTTCTTGCATGTAACAAGTTGACAATAGGAGATAGTGTTGTATGCTAAGACTTAAAAGATTTGGATTTCAAATATTAAACAGGTTTTTTTGACGTATATAGGTACTAGTATTGTGGTTTGGCCACAGGTGACAGCTCAGTCCAACATTGTCACTTCCTTACTCCCTAAAGTGGAATGGAAAAGAGAATCAGAAGGTAACAGTGAGAAAACTCATATGTTGAGACAAATCCAGTTTAATAGGTGCAGTAAAAACAGGCAAAGCAAAGCATGAAATTCCTTCACAACTTCCCATGGGCAGCCATCTCCAGGAAAGCAGGGCTTTATCACATGTAATTGTCACTTGGGAAAACAAACACCTTCACTACAAATATTGTCCCCTTTCCTTCTTCTTCTCCTGCTTTATGTGCTGAGCATGATGCCATGTTCTATGGGGTCAGCTGTCCCTTCTGTGTCCCCTCTCAAATTCTTGTTCACCCCAGACTCCTTGCTGGCACAGTCAGGTGAGAGGCAGAAAAACCCTTGGCCCTGTGTAAGTACTGCTCAGCAAGATCTAAAACATCTTTGCATTATCACAGTTTTCAGCAAATCTCCAAGATACATCATCATACCAGCTACTATGAAAATTAACTATTCCAGATAAAACTAGAAAAAATAGAATATATTTCCTCTGGCTAGATTCCATCAAAATTCCTAATTACTCATGTAGAATCTTTCTCATGTACACCATTTTCCTAGTGGCAGTACAAAAAAAGTCAGTGTCCATGAGATATAGCCCAATTTGATAAAGAGGCTACTTCCTCTTCTTATGCAAAATTATAGTCACATTCTATATCAGAGTAAATAAATTAAGTATGTGCACATATTTTCCTTGCATATCAAAATATTTCCAACCTATTTTCTCATTATTAACACATTTTGCCTCAGTAAAAAAAAGGTTTTTAACACACAATGAACATTTTCCCTTGTATAAGATATTGTGGAGTTAGTACTAAGTTATTATTGGTTCCTAAAAACCAATTACTGCATGAGTAAAATGTAGGTGTCATGTCAAGAAAAATACCTCCAAAAATTCTAAGAATTTGTTGAAAACAGCTAGCATATTATTAATATAGATAAAAAATGTCTGGTATTTTCAGGTTTATTCTTGAAGCCAACTATAAGAATGCTATATGTAACATACAGTGGAAGGCCCATGTACAACATATACTATACATCCTAGATATTTTTCCATGTAATTTTACGGAGATTTAGATCATTTAGATTATTGATTGGATTCGAATTCATCACTCTATTTACTTTTTGTAGGGATAAAAGAAATTAATGATATGCCCATATGTCAAACTGATTCCTTAAAATGCAATTAATTCCACACTAATCTGAAACCACAGGATTTTGAAAATTGTGGACTTTTGGTCACCGGCTTACAAATGGTCAATTAAATTGTAAAAAGGTGTTCGATGGTGCAATACAACTAGATTGAGGAGTTTTTTTCAAGTTCAATAACCCTGGGCAAAGAGATTAATTGCTTTAGGAAGTATTTCCTGTGTGCTAATTATTATTTAATGTTCTATTTTTTTCAAAATAAAATCTAAACAAAATTAAATTAATGGGAGAAACAATGACAAACAGTGTACTTAAGTTTGTGATATAGTAGTGCAAACTTGCATAAAGGGGAAGGTTTTCTGTGTAGTCACACTAAACAATAACTGAAACTGAGAGGAGTTTTGCAGACAATTATAAAATATTGCACACAGAGTCCAAAATCCTTAAGTTAGGCGCAGAATTAATTAAACTGAACTGCAGCATAACTTCCAGGTGACCTTGGGGCTTTTTAATACCTCTTCTGTCTGTTTAGACATTGCAAGAAAATATCTTTAATGAGTAGGCAAAGCTAACATACCCATAAATATAGATTAGTATAATGCAGGATTTGGTGGTTTTTTTAATCAGAACCATCTTATGGACTTTCCATATTTTATAGAAGAGTACCATTTTACAAAAGCTTACTTACTGTGGAAAATACACAAAAGTAGCATTAAGCCACCAGAAATCATTTGCAAAGGATTGCCAGTTAAACTACTAATACAGTGGAAAGGTGCATGGAAAAAAAAAATCTGGTTTACTCTGCTATTTTCACTAGAATATTTTCACACTTGTCTTTCTCATCACAATAATTGTAACAGCAAAAACTGGGTTGATTCCTGGAATAAAATTCTCAGACTTTAAAAAAACAGTGGGAAACCAGGATGCAGAGACCTGGGCTGGATTTGGCTGGTCACATCCAAGAAAGGACAAAACAGAACCCTATAAAATTTAAATTTAAGAATTGAAAATTGCCTCCACAGATATTAAATCTATCACCATGACTTTAACATACACAAAAGCTACCACTTTTTTTTTGTGTTTGTTTTTTTTTCCCCCAATAAATGCTATACTTGGAAGACCATTATTATATAAAACAACCTGGTTTCCTCTTCTAGATCAAGAAAACAATGCTATTAACATACTGAAAAATTCTTTTTATATAATTTTCATGGCTCATGTTTCAGGTTTTTCTGGTTTGTCTACACAATCTTCTTTCTTTCTTTCTTTCTTTCTTTCTTTCTTTCTTTCTTTCTTTCTTTCTTTCTTTCTTTCTTTCTTTCTTTCTTTCTTTCGTCTTTCTCTTTCTTTCTTTCTTTCTTTCTTTCTTTCTTTCTTTCTTTCTTTCTTTCTCTCTCTCTTTCTCTCTTTCTCTCTTTCTCTCTTTCTCTCTTTCTCTCTTTCTCTCTTTCTTTCTTTCTACATGCCCTGCTGAAGATCCTAACATCTTCCTGCTGTATTTCTCTGACATATTAATGAACATTTGCAACCTATTCATTTGGGTTTTCCTTTCCAAGCATGACACTTGTTCCATTTTTTTAGTATTTGAATAATTTCAGATAATTTCTGCAAGATGCTTATTTTGAGTTATAATACTGCCCTTATAACACCCAATGTTGACTTCCTGTATTATCTTCCAGGATTTGCTAATTTTGGTGCTACAGGGGTGACTTCTGTGAAAAGCTACGAGAAGATTTCTCCATGCCCAGCAGAGCCAGTGCCAGATGGCTTCAAGACAGACCAGACACTGGCCAAGGCTGAGTCAGTCAGGAATGACAGCAACACCTCTGTGATTTAAGAAGAAAAAAAGGATTATTGCACAGAAGCAAATGCATCCAGAGAAGCACTGAGTGAGAATATGTGAGAGGAATATCTGTGCAGACACTAAGGTCAGTGGAGAAAGAGAGGGAAGAAGTGGACCCAGCACCAGAGTGGAGATCCCCAGCAGCCCATGGTGCAGACTACGGTGAAGAAGCTGTGCTCCTGCAGCCAAAGGAGATCAAGGAGGGTACAAAAATCCACCTGCAGCCCACAGAGGAGACCCAACCCAGAGCAGGTGGATACCTGGACGAGGGCTGTAAACCCATGGGAAACCTATCCTGGAGCAGGCTCCCAGCAGGGACCTGCTGTCCCGTGGAGAGAGGAGCCCAAGCTGGAGAAGGTTTCCTAGTAGGACTTGTGACCCCATGGGGAACCTGTGCTGGAACATGCCTGTCCTTGAAGGACTGCATCCTGTGTAAATGTGACCCATGCTGGAAAATTTTGTGGAGAACCATTACTCATGGAATGGACTCACACTGAACTAATTTGTGGACTGTGTCTCATGGGACAGACCCTACTCTGGAACAGAGGAAAGACACTTTTCCCAAGCAGCAGCAGGAACAACCTGTGATGAACTGACTGTAACTCTCATTCCTTGTGTCCCTGTGCTTCTGGGGGAGAGGAAGTAGAGCTTGGGAAAGAGGTAGGGGTGGGGTGGTAAGTGTTTTTGACATTTGTTTTACTTCTCATTGTCCTGCTCGTATTTTTTTAGTTATAAATTCAAAAGCTGTCTTTTATCCATGATGGTATTTGGTGAGGGATCTCTCCCTGTTTTTAACTCAACTCATGAATCTTTTGCTATATTTCCTCTTTTCTGTCCACTTACTGAGGGGAGTGATAGAGCAGCTTTGGTGGGTTTCTGCCATCAAGCCAGGGTCAGCCCACTACATGATGCTCAGACAGGTCATACCCTATCTTTTCACTTACCCCCAGGCAAGTTACCATGGTCAAGGAGGAAGATGAGGCTGATTTACATGAACCAAAGCAAAGACATTTTGTGCTCATAAAAGTGGAAGTGGGTTCAATTTCCATCGATATAACAACTCTCAACCTTGACCACCTTCACCTCAAAAACTTACATCTTCAGTGACTATCACTGTAGGCATTAAGCTATCAGCTTTGTGGCATTGCATGCTCACAGCTAATTTGGAGTACATTTATTAAAGACGAGCTGTTTTGAATAATACCATTGTGCTCTTAATGAATGTCTACTTAAGTTTGGTTTCAAATTTTAGAACTGAATTGATTTTTAAGTTTTCTAACTTACACGGATCTGTGATTCCTTAATTGTTGTAGAAATATCTATATATATCCACACATGTAAGTGTAAGTATACTGATTTATTCTCAGTTGTAAAATTTAACATTGCATTTTGTTAAGCTGATACTTTTTTTTTTACTTTTTTTTTTCTAATCAGTTTATTACTCTCCACATACTAAAACTGACTGATTATTATTTTTGTAAAATCCCTTATTTCTTTCTACTTTGTGGAGTAAAACATCGGAGTGACAAATTCTAATCAACAATATCCAGACTTCTATCTATTCATCAGTATTTAAAATGCCCTTTAATGTTTCTGTGCTTTTTATCTCAAGCATCGATTTTACAGCATCATTTGTTCCATATATTACTACCCATGTTATCATATTTAAAAATGTTCTTAAGTGCTACTGATTTCACAGTAAATGAGAAAAGGTTTCAAAATCTTGACAGGCTTGCCCGTCAGGTATAATACATTTACAAGAAAAGAAAAATGTTATGAAAAAGTAATCTTCATAATAAGTTTCCAGCATTGAGTTTGTAAGGTTTTCTTTGAGATGATCCTTGGAATATTTTACTACTTTACTTCCCCTGATACAATCTTTTTTTTAGAACTAAATTTATGCCTCTTAAAGATAGCTAAAGATGAAGAATCCCATTTTAGAAATTGTAATTTGGATGTAACAAAAGAGTCATACTTAAATCAGCTTTGTGTCATACTCTTATCATAACTTGCACCTCATTTCACTAGAAAGACCACATTGTATCTGGGATTCAGAAATGCTATGGAACTGCAGCATATAATTTTGAGTAAAAGAGACAAAGCAGTTCTCACTTTTCCCAACATAATTAAACAATAGTTCCAAATTTTTTAAAAATACATTGAATTATCGGATTGGTAAAACTAATTCATAATGAAACACTCTCTTTCCTAATAAGCTCTATTGCAGTACTAATTAGGAAAAGTGACAATAGGTGACACAGAGCTACATTTCCTTAGCAAAATTAAAAACATGCACGTTTTGAAAAGTTAGATCGATAAACTGTTATTTTCAGACAGGAAAAATTAAAGGCTAAATGTACATGTGAGCTTTACCAACTGTCAAATTTTGCTGTCTGAGAATAGGGAAATTATTTCAACAATGATAATTGCACATCTTTTTCTCTGGTGTTTCTCTCTCTCCTTTTTTGTCTATGTATACATAAATGTTCTTTCATACTGATAAAATACAAGGTATCAGTAATTGTAAAACTTGTAAGTTGTAAATATATACAATTAACTAAACATATATTCCTCCTAAAAATACTACATAAAGTTAAATATATTGTGTGTTTTATTAAAACTAAAACGTATTTTTATTTCAGTTTAGCCATACAGTGCACGAGCATTCCCATTTTCATTAAATTAAACAAAAAAAATATTAGAGGACTAAATTCTTCATATTTACAGGCATTTTGTTCTCAGGACTGAGGTAAATCTAAGTTAAGAAAAATCAGCATAACCTTGTGATATATTTCAATTTGGCTAAAATGTCTTTAAGGAAAAAAATCTTAAAAATTATGTTTTAGCTCTAAATACATATATTTGAACATTTACTTAGGTTTCTATCAGTTGGTGTTTGAATTCTGCAATATATTTAACAGTTTAAAATATATGCAATTTTTAACAAACACAAATATTAAATTCAAGGTCAGAGTCAATATTAACATCTGGGGCATTTTCTACTTAGCAATGAAATTAAGTATATCTGTGCTTGGAAAATTGGAAGTAGATCAATGAAAAACTGTATTGTCTCTCTGCCAATATCTGGAATAAAGAGATAACTTTCAGCTTTAGACCGTATTTCTTTACTCTGTTAAGCAAATGTACCTGGTGTCATGCATCTTCACCCAACAGGTTAGGTGTTTACCAGAATCGTCTTCTTTCTTTTTTAAAAGTCTTCACATATGATTATGATTTAACTGCAGAGAAAGCTATCATGATTGTGAGTATAATTGCAAATAGCCCTTGAAGCTGCAATGTGTATGCTACCTTGAGTACTACACAATTGAGAATGCCAAGGGAAGTGTAGAAGGAAGATGGGGTATTTGTTTCTCCTCCTCCAATTTCAGTGATGTTACTGTGTTTTTCAAAGCATGGTCTGCTGTGCATTTCTTGGTGATTGAGAAATGCACAAATGATGGTGTCCAATTAATTTATTTTTTCTTTAGTAATACTGATATCAATATTTGAGCTATTCACTGCAGACTTCCTTCCTAACCAAAACACAAACAAGTGGGTTTTTTTAATGATGTAAGACAAAACTATTTTAGACTTCTTCATACAGATGAGATGAATCATTAAAAAAAAATAGCTATTGCTTTCAACTGATTCTGGAGGAAGTCTAAAGTAATTATCACAAATACAAACATCAAAATTGTGAAAGATTAAGCTCTGACAAACCGCTGGGTAATGGAAAAATCACTCATATAGTTTTATGATATAACTTTTTTTATTAAGACAATAAATTTTTTCATCTTTTGAGAACTACTGATATAAAATTACCCAAGCTATTTTCTCATGATCTCTGCTGTATTTGAACTCTTAGTAGTTCATATATTTGATCATCTTGTTTGTAAATTGAATTCCTTAAACCATTAAATGCTTTAAAGAGACAATATGGATAAATCTATTGTTGAATTCAGTTGTACATAAAGTCCTTAAAAGATCTTAAAGTATTTTATTCATTTTCATTTTTCTTTTACATTTTCTATTCTTTATGTATTCATTTATCTAGGTCTGTATCACTATCTCACATCATATAAAGACAGCAAAATCCTTTGCTGTTCAAGGGGGTTTTCTGTCTCCTGCTCACCCATTTTCCTTTCCAAGGTATATCTGGGGTAGTTTCCAAGCTGATTAGGCAAGTTCATGCATATCCAAAATACAATGTACTACCCCCAGTCTTCAGTAAATAAGTAAACTTAAAAAATATGTTTTGCAATTAAATTTTAATGAAATTTTATCACTGGGAAATTTTAAAAAGTGATAAACGATTTAAAAGAAAATGTTTTTAACCAATACCTTCCTTAATGTTGTATTTATGCCTTCCTTTTACCTTTTCTTTCTCACAGCCTACAGCAAGGCAAAAAGTTCAATGAGATATTAAAAAAAATATTATACTGTGAAGACTGCAGTGGTTCATAGGACTATATGATGTTTTTCACCTCCAAGTCAAAGGCTAGAACGCAGCAGAGGCTGATAAGGGACTGAAAGGTCACCATCTGGCAGCTGCTCTAAAGGTGCAGTACAAGTCACCAGCAGAAGTCAAATCCCAGTGGACAAGCATCTATAATATAGAAATCATCAAAACACCTGGTGTTCATTGGCAATGTCTGATAACAGAATAAAGATTGACATAAAGATGCAATTGCATTCTCATCTTTAGGTGCAGCCCCCATGGACAAGAGTTGTGATGCATGAGTTAGTATCAGTGGATAACTGACTGCAGATGTATCTGCTTGTAGTGATAAGAAAATAATTTCAATTTGTATGGCTGTCACAAGCTAATATGATTTTTAAAATATTTTCTAAAGGAATAATGACTTCCCCTTTAAAAAATAATTCTGTTATTCTCTGCAACAGGTAAACATTGGCAGTGGCACAAATTCTATGATCGCAGTACTCCTTTCTTTCTTTTGTACTCAGCTAGGTGCAGGAATGTATTTGAATGGAAATCTTTATAATTCAGTATTACATTGTGTTAATGCTAGTGTGTGAAACGCTTCTAAAGGGATGATTCTTTAAGTATACTTGCAGGTTTGTCCTTGAACAGTTGATTGGCTCTGAACTGCTTTGTTTTTTCTACTAGTTGTTTTCTTACATCCCTTCTTAATTTTGACTGGCTTCTTCATTTCTGTTCCACATTTTCTCCATTGCTTCTTCTTCCACTGGTTATTTTTAAGACTGGGAGGGCTTACCTTCCTCCTTAATACTTAGATTAATGGTGCAGCTTAAATAGCTGGTTAAGGAACACTCTGTTGTTAATAAATAGGAAGGAAGAAAGGACAGCCTCTGAAGAATTCCTGTAGACAGCCCTTACACAATCTTCTGGCTTTCAGAAAAACAAGCTTCCTCAGAGGCTGTATTTTGAGCTTTTGAGAGAGAGAATAATGAAAGGCTCCATTTCTTGTGAGATTTCCTACGTACATATAAAATTAAGGCATTGTGAGATTACATATCAAGGTATTATGAACATGCATGAGAAATAGAAATTCGGTTTTTTCACATTTTACCTAAAGGCTCTTCATCAACTTCATACAAGCATATTTTTTAATATGCAGTGTTATAAACTGAAAAGCCTAAAAGAGGCTCCCTTTTTGCTCCTTTTTTCCTTTTAATGACCTATTCATTAAGGATAGCATACAAAAGGTTTCACCATTTATTAGTGTATTAGGATGAATAAGCTAAAAGAAAAATCTATGAATTTAGAGACTTTTCATTACTTACATTTGCCATCTATCCTGGTTTTGGTATTTGTCCTTGTGCTCTCATCACAGATTTTCAAGGCTATAAATCTCTCTTCAGAAATTATTTCCATTGTTCTGTTACAACCCTTTGATTTTTTTATGTGTTGACATCCTCTGTTACCTGGTAACTTCTAATCAAGGTGAGGGTATAGAAAGAGCACTGAGACCAGTACCTCTTCTGGCATTTCATGTCCCATTTATTTAACATTAAATGAAAATATGTTTCCCTAGATAGACGGTTTATTTTTCATTTCCTCTCACTTAAAATATATCATCACTACAAAAAGCTCTTTGAACCTAGAAAAATGTTAATTACAAGCAGATAACCTCTGACATACAACTTGACTAGAATAATATACATTTGCATGTGAACAGTTTTATTCCCAAAGGGTATGTTTCATGCCTTGGCTCACAGAGTCTGGCAGAATGTAATTTGCAGCTGGTCTGAACCATAAATCTATTCCTACTTATGAACCATTTTCTTATTACTTAAAATTCTAATATATTCCATCTAATCTGTGTAACTTCTTATAACGTCTGGTTTTCCAAGACCACAGAGTTAAATGCTTGAGTGTAGTACAGCAGGAACAACCAGATATTTTGGAAATGGTTGTAAAATTTTTTATCTGGATCTGAGCTTCAGCTCTAGCACAGATTTCTTTTTTTATTGGAAAATCACTTAAACTTTAAAGTATATTTTGATCCTAACATCCACTGATACCACCCAAGTGAATTGGCATGTAAAAAACAGAGAATTAAGAGTGAGAATGAATAGTGACAATTTTTGTTAAAGAAAAAAATTCTACTCAAGCATGTGTCAGGCTTTGATATTAGTATAGACTAGGAAAAAAACCAGGAATAGTAATTAAAATAATTATTGGGAAGCAACATATTCAGGTGGCCCTTTTGGCAAATTCCCATGGTTTCGTCACTAGTAATTAAAATTGTAGATGTAGTGACTCCTAAAAATATGTAATGGCTAAAAACATATAAATAATATTTTCTATTTCAGCAGTTATATTCAGAGAAGTTGTCATGTAGGTACATTATAAAATCTTCATTCAGATAGCAACCTCAGACAAATTTTAATTCACAACCAAAACCACTGGAAAATTATCACTTCCCATAGCATTTACACTGTACCTGTTGGAGAGATCATCACTACTACATGGACAAGAGTGATGGACAACGTGAACACTCACAATGGAATCATGGAATATTCTGACTGGTAAAGGACCAGTAAGGATCATCTCTGTAGTGAATGGCCTGCCTATACTTTGATCAAAACCACAACCTTGCCATTTTCAGCACCATGCTGAGCTAATCTCAGGAGATTTCGCACATAGAAATTTCTTATTCAGGGATAGCAGCAGATCCTGTCACTCCACCCAAAAGCTGAAGGATCACTTCGGGACATTAGGCAAGAGCACACTCACATTGGGTTGATGTGAGGAGATTCAGTGCCAGGAGGTCTCTGTGAGTGCCATCCAAGTTCCCAGGGAAGGCTTCTCCTCCCAGACCCACCATTCCCAGGGAAAGTATTTCAGTCACTGTTAAGTGGGGATAAAAAGCAGAGGTATTTTTCAAAAAGACCACTACTCAACAATTATGCCAGATGTCTGCAGTAGAATTTCCAAAGCCATGTAGAAAACCGACTTATTTTATGCTATCTTTACTAGACTGAAATTCAGACTAATTCTTTTGTTTAGAAAAACTTGAACTTGAAACCAATGATTGATTTCGTGACACTTTAGCCTAGAAATTTTTCATCTCACAGCTTACCACAGACTGTTCTATTTAATTTTATTCCAGAAAAAAAAAAAAGTAAATATTGTTAAAATATTTAAGTTTATCAAAACTCTAGCATGGAACATTATCTTGAAATTCTCAGGAAATCAGTTCTGGAAAGCTCTCAGGAGTAAGATGCCCTTTTGTGCTATCATTCATTATAATAATGGAATATATAGAAAAAAGATACTCTAACTATAATAGAAATTAAACTCTTTCTCAACTTTGACTTTAACAGAAATTTTATTTAAAGTAAACTCACCACAAAACCCATTTCATAGGACTACAAATTCTAAACTTTAATAGAATTAATAAAATTATTAAAATCCACTCATCAAGAATGAAAATGCATCCATAAATGATCTAAACATATCCCCATCTCCAGTCATGAAATTTTTAAAGTTTATTTTAATAAAAAGTGTTTTCATAATTTTTCTATTTTTTTATACCTCATTGAAAACCTAAAAAAAACTTCAAAAAGTTTCAGTCACACATTTTTTTGTCTTAGAATACATTACGTTTTTTTCAGTTACTAAGTTTGCATTATTTTTATTCACTAAAAAATGTTAATGTACTAAGTACTGAATTTTTAATGCTTAATGTTTTTAACAGTACTTAAAATCCCAATAAAAAAGACAAAATTGAAAATAATCTGCCAAAAAAGAAAAAAAGGAGCTGAAACTTCTAATTAACACGAGTTGGTTTCACTGGCAAGTAAGGCAATAGGCTAGGGAATTTGTTAAGTCAATGATGATATTGTTCATTATAACTACAGCAGTTAGGAAAAAGCTAGCAGTTCATGAAGGCTTTGTCTAATTTAAATTTTCATATTTTCATTCTTCTTTAATTTTACTTTAATATGATGAGGTTTGGCATGCTCAAAACTTTCACACTATTCTAGAAACAGTCTGTAGGAGATATAAAACTAATGATCCAAACCAAAAGGAGTATCTGTTAAATGAGAACATAAGTCGAGCCAAAATATATTATTACTACACTGTATATATTACATGCTGAAAGAGTCAAGTTACTCTGAAGTACTGGCACAGATAGAAAGTATGGATTCTTTTTTTTTTTTTATGTTGGTCATCTGGCTAATTTATGGTAAACTTGATATAAAAAGGCCCATTTACCCTATTATACGGAAGTATTAAAAAGAGATACTAAGGAAGGTATTTAAATGCATTTGACTTAATAGAATACTTTGAAATTACTTTTAGACTTGTTTAGCTCATAATGGTAGCCATGGAAAATCTATTCTGCAGATACAGAATGTAAGGACCATATTGAAAAGAAGCTGTGGTTGAGGCATAAACCCTGAAAATTAGAAACTAGGGTGATTATGCAGCCTTGCCAAATATAAAAATCCTGAGATGACCCATCCTGTGTTGGCCATGTGTGTTTAGAAGTCAGTGAGGATTAACACATTAATACATGTGCATTAACTCTCTGAAAGTGTGTAGCCTTGAGGAGTGAGAGAAAGCAAGAAGAGCTATCTGACAAGAGCTATCTGCCCCACTGTAAAATCAGCACCTACCTTATGATTTATTCCATTTTTTTAAGTGAGCAACTGTCATAAACAGCAGTGTGAGCTTTCAAACTTCTTACAGGCTGTTATGTTTTGGTCTGCTTGCGTGGTAACACATGGGGGGAAGATTATTATTATTATTATTATTATTATTATTATTATTATTATTATTATTATTATTACCACTACTATTACTATTACTATTACTATTAATATTAATATTAATATTAATATTAATATTAATATTAATATACATCCTCTGCAGTTGTCTTGATTCCATAAAGCAACAGTTAGTTATTCCTGTAGCAGTTTGCCTTTACTGATACAGAATTTCCTTCCTAAATAATAAAATCATAGAATAGTTTGGTTTTGAAGGGACTTTTGTCACCATCCACTCAGTAGAGGGTTCATTATAAATTCTCATCAGGCTGAACCAAGACATCAGTCCAGGAGTCATGGAATTCCTATGTTCTTACTATACAACAGCTTTAACTCCAGCAAACAGCTCACTGTTTAGTCTCCAGCTAACAAGCCCTTAATTTCTACAACACACTTCTACAAGTCCCTGGTCCTCACAACACACCACAGTGCAGAGTAAGGAGTAGAATATGCCAGCTGCGCTTTTCCAAAACAAAAATGAGAGAAATTAAGGTGGAAAAGGGAGAAAGACAAGAAAGGATCACCAGTCTATTGAAGGATCACCACTATTGAAAGGATTGAGGGGTTTTGGGGTTTGTTGGATTTTTTTGCCTGTTTTTCCCAGCTAATTTCTTAATACAGTAAAAACTCCCAGCAGAAAATTCTCAGGTAAAATTTCTAATATGAAAGCTGGTCATTTATCCTTAGCCTTAACTTCCAATCTTTTTACCATAAGACTAACACTTTCTAACTTTTTTTTCCTCCTTAAATAAATTTATGACTAAAAAACTCCTAAAAACATTATCAGCTTTTTGTTTTCAAGCACATTACATTAATTTACCTTCAAAAACACACATTTCTTACACAATCTGTAATAGATTTGTTATGAATCTGACCCAAATAGGATAAGATTTCAAAAGCAGCCTAGTTTTCCGTTTAAAATACCAGAAGACAGCCATCTCTGTGTTTTATCAGAACACAGAAAAATGACTAGACCATAGTGACTCTCCAGAGTTTGCTGATTTGATTAGCATGGCAATAATGTATAGATAACCATCTGCTTACTTAGATGAATTCAGGGAGCTTCACTCAGACCCATCTAATGAGATTGGAATGTAAGAATCTGTAAACTTTATATCAGAGAACGGCCTGGGTTTCAGAAGCAGGCAGTCAGGAAGCAATTCTAATGTCAAATAAGCAATATCCACATACTAGATCAATGGTACCTCTATACTGCATCTGAGTTGAAATTTAAATCTTTTGAAGCCAGCAGTACTGCTGTATAAATCATGAAGGTGGCATTCTGTAAAATCTCCCAATGGCTGTGACACACTGTGCTAGAGTAAGGACTTCAAAATTTGGCTTGCTGCAAGCATGGAACAGACTATATGACAGCTCACAGTCATAGAAGCCAGAACAGTAATATCCTAGAAGCCAAGCATATTGCATTAGCAATGAGCAAATTCATAATGGCCTATTCTTTACGGAAGCAAATGCTAATAGACTTCGACTTTCTGGTACAAGTTTCAAAGGATGAAGTCACGCAAAAAGCTTAATTCTGTAAATTTGTTAAACTGCAGAGTGATAAATATATCTTAAATGGCTTCTTAATCACCAAGGAACTTAGATTGCTCCAACAATGTAAGCCTAGTAATTTTTCTAATGTCAATCAAAAAAAACAAAGCCAACAAACCCAAGAATGACCAAAAATACCCCCAAACCCTCTGACTCTATAATACCGTCTATAACACCAGCTATGCTCACTTCAGCACATGTAAACTGAATCACATTGTTGACAATATGTAAGATTAATCTAGTATCACAAGCTAGATAGTCTATTTTTTTCCTCTTTCTTGTATCTTCAGAAAGGATAAAGAAGAAGAAATAAAAGTAAAAAGATTTCTGCAACAATATTTCATAAAGTAGATTGAGGTTATTTCTTGTCTCAACTTTTAGATTTCTTTTTCCCTACAATGGTAGTTAAGAGAAAGCATTTAGATTTTTCTGACAAACTGGGGAATCACATATTTAAGACTTTTTGGAAGATGACACAAAGAAAAAATGATTTACCAATAGAAGACCCTGAAATCCAATTAGTGCAGAACGAGTAATCAGAAATGACATCCCACATGTAAATCTGATATATTAATTGAACCAGCATGGGAACTATGTAAATAAAAATAAGCTATTTATTATGTGCTACTATAGGGAATAAAAGAAAAACAGAGATCATGAGTTCTTTCAGCAATTAATTACTGATCTTTAGGAGTAAAGATTTGTGAAGTGAAAATCTCAGGAGCAGTAGACCGCTAGAATCTGTATGCTAAATGCCACTAGATGCTTGACTATTTCTTTGCAGTTGCCTATGTCCTTGCAATACTTTTATAAGGTCTCAGTGGGAAGCAAAAGATTAAAACATGTAGAGTGTGAATTTTTCATTTCGTTTCATTCATCTTTCATCATTGTACAAAAATTATGAAACTATTGCCAAGTCACTGAACAGCAAGGATAACCAGGTGATGACACAGCAGTAAACAAACAGCAAACTTTTGGAAATGTGCAACCTTAGAAATGTTAAGGTACATTTTTTTGATCTGTAGCCTATTTAAGAGGAAAGGCAGTCAAACATAAATGCTTTACAGTAAACACTGTCTATACAAAGAAGATCTTTCATAGCTAGTGCAATATCTGTTACCAAGGATGTTAGCACAACTATATTACCAGGCCTCTCAGAATGAGTCCTCTACTCTTTTCAGCTTCTAGTGACAGCAATAGCATACTTCCTCAGAACTAAATAGATGTGACCAGACCCTGTGTTCTTTAATACCACTCACATTAAAGTGTTAGCTTTAAAGAGGTCTTTTTGGTTCCTAAAGTCTTTTAACAATATAAAGTGAATGATTCAAGACTTCTCTGAAATAAGAGAGGTATATGTTGGTAAACCAAGGGCTTAAAGGCATTTTATAACCAAGGTTGAATGCCAAAAGAACTTTTGTTCTAGAGAATTAAGAGGGTGAAGAGGAAAATTTCACAGTGATTTATTTGCCTGATGCACAAGCACAAAAAATACATCACAAAGTATTTTAATTTAATCACAGCAAGGGCTGAGGATGAGGGGACCTCTGGAAGCCATCTGCTTTAACCACCCTGCTCAAGCAAGGCCACCTGAAGCCAGTTTCCCAGGACAATATCTAAACAGCTTTGGAATAGCTCCAAGGCTGGCTGCTCCATAACCTTTCTGGGCAACCTGTTTCAGAGCTCAGTCACCCTGACAGTGAAAAGTATGTTTCCTTCTGATGTTCAGAAGGAACATCCTGTAATTCAGTTTGTGTTCATTGTGTCTGGTCTTGTCACTGAGCACTGCTGAGAAGTGTCTCACTCTGTCCTATCTTCACCTTCCCTTAAAGTATTTATATACCAAATCCCCCTGAGCCTTCTCTCTTCTAGGTTAAATAGCTCCAGCTCTTTCAGTGTTTCCTCATTAAAAAGTTCCTTCAGCACCCTTATCATCTTTGTGGCCCTTCTTTGAACTCTCTCCAGTATGTTCATGTCACTCTAGTCCTTGTACAGTACTTCAGCTATGGCCCCATCAGTGCTGAGTAGAGTGAAAGACCCATTTCTCTCAGTCTACTGGAAATACTTTGCTTACTGCAGCCTCAGATATAATGAGCCTTCTTTATGGCAAGGGAAGAGTGCTGGCTCCTGTTAAACTTGTTATCCACCTCCCAAAAGATCTTTTCTGCAAATCTCCTTTCTAGACCTCTGCCCCACAAAATATGGTGTGTGAGGTGGTTCTTCTCTCCCCCGCCAGGTAAAGGATTTTGCATTTCTTTTTGAAGTTCATGAGATTCCTGTCAGTCTCTTTCTCCAACCTATTGACATCTTTCTGGGTGTTAACATAACCTTCTAACATATCAGCCACTTCTCTAAGTTTGGTGGCATAAGCAAATGTTCCAAAGGTAGATTCTGTCCCATCACCCAGATCATTTTTGAAGATCCTGAACAGAACTGGACCAGGTTCCCAGAGAGTAGTAGATGTATTTTTATCTGGATTTTAGCAAGAATTTTGGTACTGTCCTTCACAGTATTCCTCTGGATAAGTTGCCCAGCTGTGGGAAGGGGGTTTCAGGTGCACTGGGTTTTCTTCCAGAAATTTGTCTGAAGGGCAGAACTTGAAGGTACACTTCCTTTTAATGTTTGGCTTTTGATAGGAGCATTTGGTTCATTCACCTCGGGCTCTGGGCATTTTTACCTTATTTCTTGCCTGTTAAGATAAACTGCTCTTGAGGTCAGATATTTTTGTGACCTTGCAGGGCTTTAAACACTGTAGCATGGTGTAGAATTATCATTCATTCCCCTTTATTTTTTTCTTAATAAAGGTTGTATTTTATATGACATGAGGTCTGATTTTCTGACAACATCTTCATCTTTTACAGGAACAAAATGAAAAGACACAATGAAATATATTGATTCAGGTCACTTGGATATTGCATCCTCTGTGTGGCTGCAGTCCTCAAGAGAGTAATTATTTTAATGACTCATGAGCCTTTTCTCCTCTATGGGCCAAATTTTGCAACGGGACAACTCATATCAATTCTCTTTGATAGTCATGAATTTAAAATTAGGTTCTCCTGTTAAACCAAAAAGGCTCTTCCTCTCTAACTTCTATCCTTGGAGAATGTTGCGTGAGTCTAAATGAATCCTGAAAAGTCCTGTAAGAAACTACAATATGTTGAACCTGTTAAACAAAGTCTTGATCAGAAATCAAGCTTTCCATTTTATTTTTTCTACTGGAAAGCTAAGCTAAAGATATTTGAAAAGTGTATATAGCAGTACAGCTGCAGTATAGATGTCCTATTTGTGAAGAATTCTTGGTTTAAACAAGCTGAAGGGGAGCAAATATTTTCATTAGAAATCAGATTATGCAATGGGTTTCTTCACTTAAAAATATTATATCTCCCCTCCCACTGTTCTAGTCTCTTGGTCTTCATATCTTATATGGGAATTTTCAAATTAAAATTCCCAGTTGCATGCCTGTTCTTACAACAACAGCATATGATTACTGTTGTGGAAGACCATGCCTCATGAGATCAAATGTATTTTGAAAGCTTTAGAGAAAAAGAAGCTATAGGCTTCTTTTAGGCTATTAGGCTTGCTATTAGGCTTTTTTTTCTTGCTTATAGTCCAACTGTACTGAAACATAGACATCAAACTAAACTAGGACATCAATTTATGGAAATATATTGTCTGTCTGAGAGTAGTACCTTTTTATATAGCAGGTGTGGTCTATATTGTTGTACTGACTTCATGCAGAAAATATTTTTTGTGAAGACTTTTGTAGTCATATGAACAGCTTACTGGGTTTTTTTTAGTATTTTGGGTTTGGTGTTTTGGTTTTTGTTTTTTTTTTTTTTGAGAAATAACAGATTTTTTTTTTTAATAAAGGTATTTAGAAACTTGAACAAAGAAACCCAGGTAGAGTCCTGGTGCCTTCTTTTACGAATGTAAGCAACAGAATTTCTGCCTGTTTCCTTAGGGATTTTTGGGTGAGTTATAAAACCACACAGGTTTCAGAAATAAGGAATACTTAATTTAGACCATATTTTGCTCTCTCTCTCCAGGCCTTTATTTGCTACTCAAAGTAGTGCAGATCTCTACAGATTCATACACAGTGCTATAATATGTTGTCTGTGGGCTGCAAAGGAAATCAGAGCACAGAAAACATGAATATAAGTACTGTCCGAGGGGACAGACAAGGTAGGACATTACTTTCAATGCAGATCATATTGATTATTACTAATAATAATTAGCTATAATGATTTTAATAATAATTAGCGAAAAAGCTAACATTTAGCCACCCAATATCCCTATGAAGTCATAGATTGTTTTAAATCTGATTTTTATGGGTTTTCCAAAGCAACAGCAACAGTATTAGGATTTTGTGGTTTGTGTGTATCTCAAATATTAATGTTTTACTCCAGATTACAAGCTCTTCATGTAGCTTGTGAAAATCAAAGTCAAATTTTTTTAGAAACTTTGACTGACTTGAGAATTCTGTCAAAGTCAACTGCAAACAGAATTGCTGGGTCTCTCAAGTTCCTGATCACATCTAAAAATCTAAGTGATACAAGCGCAATACCACTGGATCTATTGAAAATGTCTCCATTAGAATAATTTGCACATAATACACTTACATATATTCATCTGTAACTATTAACACTGTATATGGGAACTGAAGAAGAATATTAATTTACCATACTATAGCAATAAATGGATCCTTTTACTTTTTTTTACTACCTCATAATATCAGTTACCAGTGAAACTGGGGCATTCATATTCTTTTTGTGATGTACATGAAAATTACATATTAATAATAATAATAATAAAAATAATAAAAATAATGAGTCACATGGTACAGACCCTCTAAATTATAGCTGTTTGAAGAGCATCTACTTTTTTCTGTCATTGTCTGTTGCACACTAAAATTTTAAATTTCTTTCCTATCTAACATGCAAATTGTATATTTGATGATAAGCTTTTGCACAAGCTCAAATTTTGGGATTTAAATATATGATTCAGGATGTCTGCTTGTATCATGATTATTGAAAAAATATTTAATAAATAGGATGCTAATTACTTCATTTTACACATAGTCAAATACTTCAGAGGAGGATTGCGCTATTTCTAAACTTTACTGGCTGTGTTAGAATAAATATTTTCAAGGACTTGTTATAGAATACTTATCTTTGTTGTACTATTACCAGTTGAGCTGATTTTCTCCAACAGATATATAATGAATCGCTATATTGTCTCACTTTTGTCTGTGCTAGTCACTTGTTTGTCCCAAAGGAAGAATACAAAAGTGACAAAAGAAATTCACACTCCCATAACTTGCATATTGTTGTCAGTATGATGACTCCTCTCTGGAATTATATGGAATGAGTTCTGGAGGACTGAAAGTGTAGAAATTATAAAAATAGCCATTCAAAATTATTTTGTACTTTGCTGTGTGACCATTGAAAACTAAACAATGTTCTTGAAATAGGTATTCCTCAGGGACTTCTTTATACTTGAATATAATAATTTGTCTCATTCATTAAACTTGAGGGAGAAACTTATTGAAGATGCAACATCTTCAAGTGTTCTAATTTTCCCAAGGTCATTTTAGGAGATAAAAGGAATTAAAGCATATACAATGACATGCTGCTTGATTACATTTTTAACATCTCATCAGTGTTCTTTAGTGACTTATATTTTTCATTATCTGTTCTTCTTAAAGTTATAGCTCCTGTTGCTTGCCTTCCATACTTTGAGACTTTGCTTAATTATATTTAGATTCAGTCAGAGACAAGGTTTAGGATAGGTAAATTAAAAACAATTCCTGATTATCATGAAGACATGATCTACATTGCCTCTCTTGACATGTCTGTTCATATATTCATACAAAATGGTCCAGAGACTTAGAGTTGGAGGGAAAAAATTATGGTTAGCAGTATTTTTTTTCTCTCCGTGCTGTAATCCCATGGCTTTCCACAGACGAAAGTGATGAATTACTATCAACCAAGACAGCTTTTTTGATGTGTCCTCTTGTACATGAAAAACTGGGCTGAGACCACCTGAAGTCATTTCTCTAGAGATTTTGAACAAGTATAAAAAATGGTTTTGTTTTGGACTTGGTAGGCCTCAGAAATGAAAACGCCAGTATGTCGAGGACAACACATCAATCTAATTTGCTACCTGCATTCCCAATCCTATTCTATCCCTACTGAAACTGCTGCACAATATGTGATACAACAGCAACCATATTCCACTATTAAGCTGTAGTTCTTTTCAGGAAGTGATAGTTTGTCTTTTAAAAAAGCTTTGATTGCAAAGGCTGTAGGTGCAAAAAACTAGTGAAATGCTCATTTAGTAATTTTAAAGTCATGCAGGGAGCCTATTTAATTAAAGGAGAGAGACATAATGGGGTGGGAAGTTGTAAATAAATCACTTGATTCTATCAAATAGCATTCTTCTTATTTTCTTGATAAAGAACAGTTCAATATTTTACAGTGGGATTATTCTGCTCTGTTATTTTTCTGTTTAATAAGACAAGAGCAAAAGCAAATGTAAAAAAGCCCCAAGGTTTAGTTGAAGTAGATTAGAAGCAAGAGGTTTGGGAAAGGTGTGGTTACATGCAAATATTGTTTCTTCTTCCTTTCATCCATCTGAATGACAAGAATGATTTCTGGTACTTTCTGATTATAGTAGACATACTGAAAATGGGATTTTCCAAAGCACACAGGGTCATACAGAAAAGAAATTTCTAGAGTACAGAAAGTTTGCATAATTTCTGACTTCTGTATAAGGATTCTTTGGATAACAGCAGCATTTCCACAAATGTTTTTTTTTGGTTTTTTGGGTTTTTTTTAATTCTTCAAGAATTAGTAAAATCCTAAACATCCTTTATTTAAATGCGATTTCAAAATTCTTCACTTTTTGAGTACATGGCAGCATTCATCATTCACTGTGGAGTGTCAATGTACAGATACAACTCATGATCAGTTCTAACAAAATTCTGCATCTCTGTTAATTTCATTTTTAAATGAAACTTTAAGCAACTTCAGTACACTGAAGGTACTCTTACTCTTTAGGATTAATAAAAATTGGAGTTATTTAATGTGGAATTGTTTCTTTGCATGTGTGGATGTATGAGGTGTGATGTAATGTCTCACTAATCATGTGGACAAAATTTCAACTTGAAGAACTTTACATTAATTCAGATCCACTAAAATGAAGTTATTAAAACATATGTTTTATACTAACTTTGGTCTGCACCATAATATATAAAAAATATTGCATTACAAGTTTACATTTTATCAGTATTTTCTTGTATCATAACTTAGCTATCCAAGAATATTGCAATCAATTTCTGAAAAACAATATTAAAAATAAGAATATGCACATTTGATACAGCTTAGGCTAAAGTTAAACCAGATGAACTCAATCTTATCAATCCACTGAGGAAATATTGATCTTTGCTGAGGTGAATAAGACAATTTCCAAGAGGATGAGTATTGACTTCAAATATTAGCCTTGGGGGAAAACATTTCTACAACTTCACTGAAATACAAAGATCACATGCAGTTGAGCTTGTTTGTATCTATCATAAAAATTAATACCAGGACTTTTTGGAAGATCCTACACAACAAGATATTCTAGATAGCGTGGCATATATGGACATTGTAGCATGAATTGCACTTCTAAGAAAGAATTTCTTGCAATTAGTTGAAGGCTCTTCTGAGAGTAAGTAAAAAGGAAGCTATTGATAAACTATATGTGTTGTAAATTTTGAACAATAATTCTAAGTCAAATAATTTATAGATTGTATGCATAAACATACTGTAAAATGCAGACAATTGCAAAATAGGAAGACGCTAAAAACAGGCTTTATGTCACAATATTGCTTCCAGCTAATGAAGAGAAATTATTTTTTTCTTGAAAGTTACGGTTCTGACAACTTGACATCTAAAGAATTTTAATCAAAGAAATTAAACTATATAATATCTGTGCTTTTCCTGTAACTTCTAGAATGAATAGGTTGTAGTCCTAGATTGCCTAAATTAGTATATCCATGGCAAATGATATTACACTTACAGATATTCATCCATAGAGCTAAGCAATGTAACATAGCTCTGGCAAAAGATATGTGTTTAGTTAGCTAGATTATTAGTGAATTGGCTATGAAGAACACAACCTCTTAAAATCCTGTAAGGAATCTAAGCTGATAAATAAAGATAAATCTAGATGAGATATAAAGGGAAACAAGAAGACTCTATAAATCCATTGAAATGCAGAAAATCCTCTCTCATCTGCACCCCATTTGAGCTACTTATTTTCAAGAGCTTGCTATTTAACTTCAGACTCTTTATTATCCATCATTATGTTTCTGACATGTCCAGATTTTTAAATAAAAATCATATTTATTAAAGCTTCAAAAACAATCTCATAATATCATTAAAGATTTTCCTTCATATGAATGCTAGACATATACCTTGAGCTGCTTTAGATCATATAGCAGGTTGCATTTTTTTACCTGAAAAACCTCCTGCAACCCTCCAGTTTTGTTTTGGCTTTGTTTCAGGCTGTGGTAATCAGTGTCCTTGGAAATTAAAATATTTATGTATGTCTGCTTGATGAGCAGCCATTGCCCTCATGCACCCAAGCACATCCAAATTCTACAGAGAATATGGTGGTTGCATCTAAGATCAGGCTTCTCTTAAAAAGGAGGCAAAATGTCAGAATGTGTTCACAGTAAAGTTACTCTGTTTCCTGAGACAATTTAAGTCTCTATCTTTCACTGCCCTAGAGACAGTTTTAACTACCAAGCTAACATGTTGATATATTTTTTTCCGGTTAAAGCCCTTTTTTATGAGGCAATGAGCTGCTCTCGTATGCTGCTGAGATGCCACAACATCAGTCAGAGTTCAAAATATTCAGCAGCTGACAACAGATACTCAGAAACTTCCCAACTGGGACAGAATTTCAGCTCCTGTTTACAGAAATGGCTGTGTGAGTAAAACCAAATTACTAGTCATACAAAACAAGCAATTTTCTTTCTGTGAAAAATAAATACAAATAGGAACCAAATATGAAATCACTTCTGGGTATGCACCCCTGGGTCTGTATTCTCTGAGTAAAACTGCTTGAATGACATAGGACCTAGATTGGGTGAAAGAGTTTATTTCTTCAGATGAGATTTAAAATTTCCATTGAGGACACAGGTAATCCAGTTATCTGATTCACAAGTATATTATTCATTTGATCAAACTACTGTAGGCTAAAGGATGCACCCAATACACATCTTCATAGCTCACTGAGTTCACATCTTTCATATTCAATTCATCCTCTGAACCTATACATGTGCTGAATTATTGCCTCTCTTATTTTGAAATGTACCAAAGACTAGAGTTTTATACAATGCTGATAGTTGTGGATTTGTGTCCCCTGTCGCATTCCACAGAGTAGCTTCCAGTACAGAGGAAGCTTGGTAAATAATTGTAATAATTAGTGTATCCACGACAGACTTCTAGGATTTACTGAGCCTGCAGCACAGAAACATCTTTCCATTGCATGGGTAATACTCTACATTGTTGTTTGCAGTGTCTGAGGTACCATTAAAAGCTTCTTAGCGCCATTACATTTTCCATGTAAATAAAGTTATAGTATGTTTTCCCCTTCTGTTTTGAAGATAACCTTCTTGAAAGAAGCTCAAAATTTAATAAGATAAGAAGTCCTGCTGAAATCAATGGAAGTAAGTAACTAAGTCATAATAGTCATTATCATTTCCCTTAATCAATAAATGTTGATAAATATTTTTTAAAAACATGTAAAGGAAAAAAATCATTACAAATTTGAGTTAAAAAAAAAAAAACAACCCAGAAAAAAATCCTTACATGTGAACAGAAGATTATAATGGCTGCTCTCTGTTCAATCTGAAATGTAAGAAATGCAGCTTTCTTCATTAGTTCAAAGGAGAAATGCAGTCGTGCAGATATGGGGACAGATATGGGGAGAATGAAGCTTAAAATGAGGCATTTCAGGCAGGGCAAGTTGTAAAAATTGAGACCTGAAAGTAAAAAAATTGTAAATAATAATGTCAAATGCCAGGCAGAAAAAAAACAAAAAAAACCAAAACCAAACCAAAATCAAACAAACAAAAAAAAATCCAATTCTGTATAGAATTAGAAATTTTGAATTAGAAATACTATGCTGCATCTCAGCTGAACCAGATACCCTATTTTCACACCATATACTGCAGACTTGAAGTACTCCAACAGAGCGTTTCTAAGTTCTAAGTGGTCCCTGGTACCCTCAATCCCGACTGGATAAGAACTGTAGCCCTTTCCTCAGTACCAGCTGGAGCAGCAAGCAAACACCTGCAAGGCAATACTGATCAATAGCTGCAAGAATGACCCACCCAAGAGAGGACTACTTGGAAATGCATCGTTGCTTTCCTCCCCAGCAGCCTTCAGTGAGGCTATATATAAACCCAAAATTTGCTGCATGCTGGGAGGGCAGCTAGTCAGAAGGTCTGAATTATGCACTGGGACAAACCAAGGAGTTTCAGAAAATGAGAAGATATCAAATTTATCAGTTTGAAAATTTGGCCATAACTCCCACTTACTAAATATAAAAAAATGCAGTAGCATTAGACAATGGGTCTGATCCAATTGCCCAGGAAATCAATGAGTGTCTTTCTTGTGGCTTCAGAAGACCTGGCACTTGTCCAACATCCTCTCACTCTATCAATTTTAATCCTATTCCTTCTTTCCCCTCCCTCATTTTTCACCTTCAGCAGCTTTTCTTCTGTCCTGCATCTTCTTCTGCTGGCAAGAAGTATCATATTTATATGAGGATCTAAGTTCTTGGGATTTAGCCTAATCATGAGAACATGCTAAATGGAAAGGTTCTGTTTTGAATAGTTATTTAGTTATGGCTGGGGAAAAAAATACTGAACAAGCACTTCAAATTATAAATAAAATGCGGATATAAAATTATAATTTGAAAATGGTATACAAATACTTCATGCATTAAAATAAACCTCCAGTCTCAAAAAATTTAGGCCTGTTTCTGTGATTCAAAGAAGAACACTTGCAGGTAATTTCTTGGAAAAAACTCTTAGGCTGAGATTATTTCAACACATTGAACGCTTGAATTAGTATCACATAAACTAATCTGGAAGATATCCAACCACTGGGCAACAAAGGAACTTACTAGAAAACTGAAACTGTATGCCTTATAATTACCAGATATCAAATCCTTGAGAGGAAAAAGATGATTCATTCAGAGTAAAAATAACCCATTCATTCTAAAGCAAACAGTCTGGATGATAAAGATCTTCATATACTACTGAAATACAATGAAAAAAGTCTGGCTATTTTCAGAATGCAATCCACATTATATTTAAATTAATTGTGCAGGTAATTATTTAAAACTTAAAACAAAGAGATGAAGGTTAGTTAGGATGGCAAAGGGCCATGAGGGGACTCTGTATGGGTTGTGACTTTGGTCGCTTGGTCTGTTCTGCCTGGAGAAGAGGAGACTGAGGGGAGACCTCATTGCAGTTACATCTTCCTCACTGGGGGAAGAGGAGGGGAAGACACTGATCTCTTCTCTGTGGTGATCACTGGCAGGCTTTGAGGCCTGCAGCTGTGTCAGGAGAAGTTTAGACTGGATGTCAGAAAAAGGTTTTTCACCCAGAAGAGGCTGGGCACCGGCACAGGCTCCCCAGGTCACAGCACCAGCGTGACAGAGTTCAAGTAGTGTTTGGCCAATGCTCTCATCAGGCACATGGTGTGACTCTTGGAGAGGGTTCTTTGCAGGGCCAGGGCTTGGACTTGATAATCCTTTAGGCTTCCTTCCACCTCCTTCCAATATTCTGTGATTTTATAAGTCTTTGAAGAAAAAAGCTTTATTTAGAAAAAAAACCCAAACAACTAGAAAAAGGAAACTGTCTCATGACTAAAGTTTCAAACCTTTTGAACACAAAATCAAATGGATTCTGAGCATATCACTGTAGTAACACAATATATATTAATTATTATAATTTAAGTCTCAATACATATGGTTTATCTGCCAGGGCAGTTTCTTGCAAAAATTTTTTAGCATACATATACATAAAAACCTATGTTTGGTCATTTACCTCATTAAATATTCTACCTTTAATTAGTAAGAGATATTAGGTCAGTAATGTCTTCATTCTACCTAAAGAATTACTAGCATAACATTGGTAGAATATCTTAGTATGGATTTATTCCAGTTTAAGTGCAAGGAAAATTTATCTGTTATATTAATATTGCACTTAATTCATCTATTAAAAGCCAAATTTTTACTAAGGTATTTACAAAATACATGTCCTACAAGTTAATGTACATTATAAACTACCATAAATTATTTTTAATTATAAAAAATATTCAATGTGCTAGCTCATTGGCTTACTTCAACAGCTGATTCTATTTCTTTTACTTTTCAATTTGTTGGAAAAGTGAATTGATGATGAGATTAGGTTATGGACAATTTCCTTCATATGAAAATCTTTATAATGCCAGAAGAAAAAAATAATCGAGACCAAATTCTAATGTACATTGTAAATAATAATTTTATAGTCCAAACTTCTTTAGCAGGTCTTGCTTGTTTCAATCTCCTAATTATTCTTAAGAATTTGAAATATCTGAAAGAAAAATAACAAAAACAACAATAAAACCAAACAAGAAAACCTGTCTAACAACATCAGAATTAAGAAATTTTTGAAAAATGTAGTAGACCAATGAACTAGCTATGAACAAAAGGAGACCTCAAGGTGATTTAGGGACTGCAAGAAATAAAGGATCAGTTTTGGCAAGTTTCTGGTACAGAAGAAATTGAAGAGATATCTACCAGGTATCAGTATAATTAAACAGAATAGCAGTAATCAATAGCTGTTTTAAAAGACACACAAATGGTGAGGTTGATGACTAACACAAATCTTGTTACTTCTATTTTCTTTGTTCTGTTCTAAACCATTTAACATCTCTTTAGTGTTCATTTCATCCAGTAATGCTAACTCTTTGCAGTTTATGAGCCATGGCCATAATCCATATTCTTCCTGCTAAGGAAGTAAAAACCTGTCTGCCAACAAATTATCTAACCCTGCTTACACACACGCACACATTTGGGGCTTAGTTATCATTGCTCACTTAGGGTTTGCACAACATTTCGTAAGCATGTGTTTACCAAGATTAATACTGATTTGAATTATCCCATCTACTTTATAACTCATAAAATACTTTAACTGGTTGGAGATTTTAAGTGCCAGTGCTGATCATTTTGTTTAATATGGATTTGATCTAAAATCCAATTAGAAAAAGCAGCAAGAGCATTTCTACAATAATTTTGCTTTTGTTTTCCATTCATTATTAATATTTCAGTTTTAATCCATATCTATAATTTTAATTTAAACTAGAAGTAAGCTACATAATCAGCAGAACTGGGAACATGTTCAAGGCCAGACTGAATGTACCCATATCTGTACTGCTAAATAAGGAGAGAGCCAGGGAGCAATATCAAAGATTGTACCTCTATATTACTTAATTTGCATAATTTTTAGATCTCTCATCTGTGCACACTCCACCTGGATGTCTCAAGAGGTATCCTTGGGCAGAACTCAAGGTAGTCATTGCTCAGGAACTGCTGTTAAATGGGCCTATGAATATGACTGGATAGGGGTGACTTCCTCTCCAAAACAGCATTCCAGCAACATCCTAAGGGTTTTGCACTCTTTTTCTCTCTCCTGCAACATTCTTGTACAGGCAACAGCTATCCTAAAAGCCACTGAAGAACACCATCCATCATTATTTAAGAAGTTATGACCTATGATTTAAAAAAAAATGATAAAGTCACAGTTACAACTCTTGACCACAGGCTCAGCCTCTAGGTCCAGCAGAGGTCCAGGAATACATGATCAATAGCAAGTGTGTGCAAATTTTGTGAAAACAGATGGGTGTCAATAGTGTAACAGTAAGACAGCTTGCACCCCTAGGCTTTGGGGACAAGGAGGAGTCCCTGAATCACTATTGTTTGGCTTCACAGCACTGTGAAACACTTACATCTGGATTGTGCTTGTAAGCTACCCAGCTGTGGCAGTTAGGTTATTTCTATGGTGTTATTTCTCCGAAGGGTTTGACATACTGTCCCAGTTTTCCTTTGTATCTTCCTTCCACATTGCAACACTGGAGACTCACATTAGTACCTCATATGCAACAGAAGGCAGCAGTAATATAGGATCCAAAACAAAAGACATGTTGAATCTACTTTAAAATAAGGATATATTTCATAATATAAACCTGTACTAACTTTATTGATATGTCTGTCCATACAGTTTGGTTCATACTTTATTGGGGTTACTGTCCATATTTCTCACACAAGGCCATTTACACTGCAAGCCACTTATAGCAGGATAGGCTTTGGATAAGGTATTTGGAGCAAAATCCAACAAACTAAAAAATAAAGCAGACTGAGTTTTCTTCTTCCAGAAACCATCTAGCAGACCCAGTTGCTAGAGCAAGGGCTCACAAACCTCCCTTATGGTAAAAACTAGCCAGTGCATCACCTGGAACTAAGAGAGAATTACTGCACTTGAGAGCAGAGATGCAGTACTCAGCAAAGCACTGTGTAAGTGGGAGTTGCATATACACTGAAATTTTCAAAATTGAATGAACAAAACAGCCATGAATTACTCAAATTTACAACTTTGCATCACTAAGAAAAATATGACAATGAATCCAGCCACAGTTAGTCCTCTTTATTTGTACAGTCTTCTTATAAATCATGACAAGCCCCCTGATGCCTTGGCCATTGAATTTATCATTTAATCTGACCACATTTTATTCTGAGGTACTTATTATTGTGGGTCATATACATGATCATATTTTCCTGGGAAGGGAAAGTATAATTTAGCATATTGGAATACTCAGATTATCATATTAATTAAAACTGGAAGTGCAGAACTGCATCCAGAAGATATTGTTACTTGCAAACTTTTTCTTAGACACGATGATAAACCTGATTGATTACAGTTTATGATAGCAATAATCTCTGCAATACCATTAATTGTCACAGTTAATAAATAATTTGCTGGAGCTTTAACTGCCCTTGGCTTTTCCTCAAGCTGTTCCAAACTGGCCATTAACTGCTGGTAACAATTGATTTCTCAGGGCTCTATTTAAAAGAAATTTTATTTCAATTCAGCACCCACAGAGTCTAATCTTGATCTGTAAACAAAAAACATTCTCTACCTTAGCAACAGACCTCTTGCGTCTCATTCTCTTTGTATATAATTTCAGGGATGTATAGGGTTGTAAGCTTTATGGTTCAGGGATAAAGAAAAAATGAAAGCTCTGCTATTCTTTAATCCAAATTTTCAAGTGGTAGGGAAGCCCAAAAAGGAAGAGAACTCTATTGACATCTGGTGGAAAAAAAAAAAAGACAAATTAAATGCTCCAGCAAGCCAACTTTCAGTTTATTTGTTTGCATATACTGTTTCTTTGTGTTTGGAAACTGTTCCTTCTAATACCCTAATGTAAAGAATGATTTCTGATGGTAACACTGTACAGGAATAATTGCCATTTAAATGTGTGCAAACAGAGTGGACGCTTTCCCTAAGAAAATAGGTTTCTGTAACAGAGTCCAAAACCTACCTCCTTTATGAGAAAAAAAAATAATTCTACAATATGGTGAGTTTAAGAGATATTTCTAACTTGAGAAAAAATAGCGTACTGAAGAATAACTTGCATTTTACAAGACCATTGTTTTGTAGTGCTTTTTGATTTCTTGGTAAGAATTTGCAAACAATAGCTTGTAATAGCTTGTAAAGCTGCTAGCAGAGCAAGGTGGGGAGAAAAATGATGAGCAGGTTAACATTACAAGGAGCAGTGAGGTATTGTCACAATGAACAATGCAGGTCACATCACCATAAGGTCACCAGTAGGGCTTTACTACCCAGCAAGACTGAGCAATCCCAGCTGTGAGGCATATGTTGCTGTGAAAGCAGAGAAGGAAATAGTTGACTTAGAAATTACCTTATTATAAGAGAGGTCCAGGATAAATATAGCAGTTAGGAGCTGTATGATATCCTGCTTATGCTCTTTCTTACATTTTCCTTTTATTCCTCAAATAACCTATTCTTTGTTAAGTCAAACACTTAACATATGTGAATGAGGAAAAAATAAGAGCTGACTATTCACCAGAAAGTATGTTTTCCAGGGTTTATGTATAAGACTTTAGTGTGTAAAAGAAAAATTGAGATTAGCTGGCCCATTTGATTCCAAAAACGGTCTGATTGAAGGGTTATAGGGAATTCCAATCTCTAATGGCCATTCTACTCGAAAGAAGTTACCCTATGTCATTTTTTACTTTGCAGCTTTCTATTAGACCATCTTTCTCTCCAGCATCTTTGTATAAATTTTTACTTCTAATTTTTTGGCTCCCTTAAAGTAGTAAAATGTTGCTTTCCTCCTCCACTGAAACTAAAATGACTACCTTTCCACCCATGCCTTAATTTTTCAAACAAGTACTTAGATGACTGATTCCACAGACCTCTGGCTGTACATGGGCTTCCCTGTGAACAGTAACAAAGCCACCTCACTCATTCTTTACACCTTTCATTGAACCTTAATCTGTGGCCTAAATGAAATGGGACAAAAATTGTGTAGTGAGAGACTCTGACTAAATCTTTAAGCTTTAACCAGATTTATCTCATGATTTGTTGGTCCCTTTCCTCCCAGTGATCTCTTTGTTTGGACCTTCATGCATCAGTCACACATTTTTAAAGTGAGAACTGACTGTTCCATATTTGTTTAGCTGGTGACAGAATGGCCTCCTGAGTCAGGAATGGAGTTTCTTGGTGAACCTGCAGAACAAAATTAAAGGAATAATGAAAAAAATTTTCACTTGTAAGAAGGGGTTCAGACAAGAGAAGCATGGAAAGGAAAACCACCATTCTAAAGTGAAACATATGTAAATGGAACCATGTAATGGAACCATGCAAACATTCTACTGCTAACAAAAAAACAACAAAAACCCAAACAAACAAATGAAAAAAAAGGAAGGCAAATCAGGAAACATTAGGATTCAAGTTTTTCAAGTTCTTCAATAAGCATGATATTATGAAAATAAAATTGACATTAAGTACCTTAGTAACATAGTAACAGAGTAATTTTTTGCTTTGATAGAGTGGATTGCCAAAATTTCATTTAGATTTCTAATTTTCTTATATTGAAAAGAAATCTAATCAAAGAAAAATTTCTACTGTGATATAAGTACTCTGTGGGATGTCTATATTTACAAGTCTTTATGTACATGGACAAAAGATTTAAAATCCAATACTTTCAGAATTAGAATCTGCATTTGTAGATGATTGATATAGACACAGAGGGACTGACTGAACTGACTGACACTACCACCATGAATGGAAGACTTGTCTCAAGGAAAGCACACTGATATTAGCTCTTGTTTATTTGAGCGCCAATTCAAGACTTACACTATTCAGCTAGCTCTGTCAAAGTCTTGTCACTCACTCTTCAGTGCAAAGTACCTCTCCTGTTCTTGTTCTCCCAGCCAATAATCTGGTCTATTTATTTGTTATCTATTGCCTTGACAGCTCCAGCCTCCTCCCTTACAGCTTCTTCACCATCCTTTGTCCATATTTCCCAAAGTACCAAAGTGAAATACATCACTCTTTTCTGGAAAATTAACATTAACTTGGTGTTCTCTAAACTTTTCATCACCATCTTAAACACATTTATGTATAGTTAGATAGATTCTCCTTAATATTACTTCACGTCTGATTTCTAATTATTTTCTTAAATATGCTCTGAATGGTCATCTGTTCTTCACCTTCTGAATGTTTCTGAATCCTTTATTCCTTTCAGACAATTTTATGCTGTTGACTTTTTACTTTAGCATGAAATAATTTTCCACTTCCCATCCACTAAGCAAAGCCTTTCTTCTCTTGCACATCTTTTGCTAAAAATACAGAAAGACAGATCACATCTTCATTTGAAAGATAACAGTCTTCCTTGTCTTCTTTTATCCACAAATGGACATCTTGGGTCAATTTTGGCAAGTGTCTTAGGATCACTTCCAAAGAACATGACAAGCAAATATTCACTTAGGACTTGACAGGTGGAAACAAAAGTACAGTGGAAACAAAAACCTGAGTGCCCTAAAGAGTGCATCAGTAGCTTTAAGCTATAAGCTACAACTATACTGCCATATTGAATTTTTCCAGAACCAATAGCTGACATTAAGTCTGTCAGGCCTGAAATGTCTTTGTATGTTTCTGCTCTTACCACTGAATTCTTTCATCTTCCAAAACAACAAAACAGACCCAAAATAATAAGTAAGGATAATTAAGAATGTCTGTTAAGCATGCCATAACTCCTGGACCATATTCAGAAATTATCTGGGAGAGTGCTAATTGACTCAAGATAAATTATCAAGGCTCACTATAAAATTATAAAATTAAATTAAATAGATACTGAAGTTCCAGAGCATATATACATTGCCTAGAACGGTTTAATTCATTAGTACAAACATAGAAAAAAACATCTCAGCATATGATGTATCCAACACATTCTCTACAGTGGCCAATTTGAAATGTTAAACATGGGGTGAATCTTGAAAATGTTGAAACCTGTTTAATGGTAATGGTTTTATCTTCAAATATGCCTTGGTATCATTTCTACTCTTTTTTTTTTTTTTTTTTTTTAATTTATGCCTGCAATGATCTTTTGCTGGGAGGACACAAATCTCTATTTTAAACTGCACCACGTTATCCAGCTACCTGAGGAAGATGTCTTCTTTTTTGAAAACAAACGATTTAAGCAGAAGGGAAGAGCGGTATTATGAATAAAGCATATGAAGGTGATCTGAACTCTAGCACCCACTTTAAATACTATTATCTTAAATACTATTATATTACACAAAAGACACATTTCTAGTAATACTCAGAGGCTGATAATCTACCAGATTAATGAAGTACACTGTTTTGCTCACATTTTCTCATCAAAAGAATCCTCTGAATTGAAATATGATTTCAGTAACAGAGCTAGTCAGTGATCTTTTGCAGCAGAAATGTATATCCTCAAGGTTAATGCTTTTTGAATGGAAGTGGGAAATTAAGATTTTAACTTCCTACTTTCAGAAAAGATCACACAACTAAACCTTCATAATCCATGTCTCAATCAGCACTCTAGCATCTGGACATCTGCATAAATTTGGAGATTGCTATACATTTTCAGAGTGTGTCTGTCAGGCATGTTTGAGAGTGCCAACTCTAACATCTGCCTCAGGGAACAGAGCCAAACAAGGAATAATTTCTCAGTCTCAACTGGATTTAGGTTTATGTATCACAACACTCCATAAGGCAGAAGGATGCCTTGGCAAGGTTAGGAGCATAATTCTGTGTTTATGTAATTTTACAGTTAAAAAAATAAGTTTCACCAGGGAAAATCAGCAGTAAATGAGGTCTTTCTTTCTTCTAGGTACTATTTGTCATTCTGAATTGGTTTTTATTATGTCAAATCACTGCAAAAATAGCTAGAATCTATCTACCTCATATGATTAGGATTTTTTTTCCCTATTGCATCATTTTTATCACTGATGTGTTGATTATGAGAATAAAGCCTTAAGGTCTGCTTTTCAGTTCAAGTCCTCCCCTATTTTAATTTTTATATTATTTGTGTTTTTCTTCTGTTAGAGACATAGTGTGATTGCCTTGGACTTTTAGTCTGTGATGTGGAAATAGCAGATAAGTAATACTTCAGAACCTATTTTTCAAATCACCAGGAGAAATTTTAATTCATTTGCTGGGGAAGCTATTAACTTTTCATTTCCTGGTGTTATTTCTAGTCAAAAGAATTCCAAGCCTGTTCACTTTCACTCTTTTCTACTTCTAAAAATAATGTTCTTTATCAACATTCTAGGACTCAAGGTTTTCAGGTGCCAGGAGATCAAGCTTCAACTCAAGTGAAAGGCAGCAAGAGCTAGAAGTTAAGCGTCAGGCTTCAAGAAAGCAATCACCAGGTGTCAGACAGAATCAGTCAGCATTCAGTTTGATATAAAGATCTAAAAAGATGGAGTTACTCCTTAAGAAAGGCATCTCCATTTTGGTATATTTTCAAATTTAATTTTCATGGTCAAACTAGGATTGCATTAAGTTTCTGTGTGAGTGTGTTACGTCAGATTGTTTGTTATCCTTAAATGTTTCTGAAGAAAATTAATTTCAAGTGTATTTGACAAAAGGTCAGTAATCTCAGATACACAGAGTTCCTCAAGCTTCATGGTAAAGGGTAACCAAGTAGAAGAGAAAAGCCTGTAAGTGTTCCTATTCTTAAAGAGATGAAATGTGAGTTCAACAGGGCTTTAAGAAAATCACAGAAAATGCTGTATAGAGAGATATCACAAAAGATAAAACAACTAGAAGACTTTTAAAATTACTCTCACATTTAACTAGTTGCCAGAACCGCACTAGTAAATTTATCAGGATCACAACATGAGCTCTAACACTTGTGCCTTGGTGTCTATGATATTTAATTGTTAACATGTTTTATTGCATAGTTTTGACTTCAGACAGTTTGTTAGACTTTTCTTCAGGTATAGTTTCTTGGGTGGTGCAGTCTAGCAACCATTCCAAATGTGTACTGTGGCATCCGAGGGTGGAAGAATTTTGCAAGTGAGTGAAGCTCTGCCAAATAAACCACCCAGGCAGAACTTGAGAAAAATTGCTAGTACTGCTTAACTTTCTTATATATATATATATATATACACAGCCCCATAACTGCAGACTTTCATTTTTTCATTTCTTGACAGACTTTAAGAAGTCAGTATTCAGCTGCTAAGCACTTTGAGAACTTCCAAAACACTTCTTGAGGGCCGAGAGCTTCTTAATTTGTTGCTTTACACTTGTGCTTTCTTTGAAATCCTGTCTGAATTTGAGGGGGTTGACCTTCTTTTGACACTGTTGCCAACCTATTCAAATAGTGGCATATATGGAGAGAATTAGATTAGATTGTTTTCCCCCAGAAGAGCTTCCTCACCAGCAGATTACAGTTCTTCACTATGTGTTCAGTGTCTTCTTAGTCTGCTGCTGAAGTTGTACATAAAAAAAATGCAAGATCCACTGAAGTAGAGAAAAAACATAATTTTGCTTGCAAGGGACTAGGATGTCACCTGAAGACGGGAAGTAAAAAAATTAAATAGCTGTTTCAGAAATTGTCAAACTTTCTGTTAGTGTCTATATATAAAGTAAATATAAGAATAACTATTTAGAACATGCATAACAGTTCAAGACTTTTCTTTTCCCAGCAAGATTTTCTAACCACTCCCTAGTCAGATAAAACAGATATAGCCAGATGGTTAACCTATTCCCATATGGAATGTGATTTTAAATAATTTTATATGAGGAAAAGAAATTAATTTGCCCCTTCTACCAGCTGGGCAGCTCTTTTAACTGTCTCATTCTTACAGAAATGAGAACACTTTCTTCCAGCTTATTTTAATGAAAATAACACTAGAAAAATGTTTGTTTGCAGTCCACTTCTGTCACTATGCTAAGCTAACGGTGAAAAATATTTTTATATCTAACATAGCAATATTTTGGAAGAGAAATGTATTGCTTTGTGTTTTGACGGAACTGAGTTACGAAGTAATCTCTGAACTGCTGAGCTGTAATAAAACTGACACAGTTCTAGGCATGCACAAAAGAATAAGAGTTGAACAATTTCAAAGTAAAGGAACCCTGAGTGTCTATAATATAGGCAGGCAAAGAGTTAGAGGAAAGTTAAATAGTAATCTTTAGAATCACAGTTTTGATACTGAGTTTGTAATTTTCACTCTGTTCTTATTGTAAGTTACAGAATTTGAGAAGTGGGGTTTTGGGGTTTTTTGAAATTAATCTGAAAAATGAGGTTGTATTTCTGGCTGATGCAGCCGAGTGTTGCCATTATGATTGATGAATTTCAAGTCAAAGTCTGTTACATTTTTCCCCCACCCCATTTCAAACAGATATTTAAAGCCACCTGTAGATTTTAAGATTTTGTTGAAAGAGTTGTTAGAGACACCTGTGCCTAATTAATGCTGAATATAGGTCTGAAATAGTGTTCCATTTATTGCATTTGAAATTTACAGAAAATGAACCATTGCATTGCAACCTACTTGGGTGTCAGCTTCAGAAACTCCACCACATAAATCTTTGTGGTGGCAAGATCTACAGTTCCTAACAAGACAGAATTAAAACACTCTGCTGAAGATAATTCTGTTTCTCTGGTGTGAGATATATACAAATATCCTAAAGATATGAGCTTTTTTTCTCATATTACTGGCTTTTCACAGTTTCATACAAGATGTACCAGTGAATCCAGGAATAATGCCTTTGCTAGCATTTTGAGTCTGTATAAAAATAGTCAGGGTACATTAAGAAAATAAGATGTAATTGCATCCTGAATTGAGAAGCAATGGAAAGAATGACAGCATAACTACAGGGTTGAGAGAGAAGGTCTGGAAGATTGGAATGCCATCTGAAAGACACCAAGAAGAGACTTGATGAAAGTCCTATCTTTTGTGTAGTCCTAGCAATTACCACAAAATGCTGAGGTGAGCTGAATGAGAAGGTGCTACGTCATTCAAGGAGAATATAGCATGATTGCTCAGCTATCCCTTACAAGAGGTAGAGGTGAAATGGTGTGTATCAGAAAGTCATAAAGATTGATGGCATCTGCTGCTTCCAAATGTATCTATCTGCATGCAAACCACTTGCAGTGTGAACGGATGGAAAACAAAGTCTGTTTGCCCAGGGAAGGTGCTTTAATAGGCTTTATTTCCATAGCCCATTTACCCAGGTGAGGCAAGAATGTCCCAGAGAAAATCAGCTGGGTTGTGATAAGAATTCAAAGCCACAAAACTAAATAAAAAGAGATTATTAGCTACATTGCAGTAAGCCAACAGTAAAGTCTTAAATGATCAATACTTGACAAAAGGCACGTCAGAAACCTCATGTATAGGTCAGGCACACACAAAGTTTTTCAAGTAAATCGACTGACTTCTGGACAAGGCACAAAAAATGTCACTTTTTATCTCTCAGCTGATATTTTTCTCACAGAATAAAAAAATAAAAAAAAATCACCACCCTCAGAGATTTGATCGAAAAGATAGTCACTCCTGACACAAGTTTAAGGGGAAAAACTGCAATCAAGTGGAAATTTTTGTCACTACCTTAATCTCTGATTTGTAGAAGGTTGTGCTTTGGGATATTTGGTATGTCTGAGAATTGCCACCAAAGAGCCCTTCTGTTCTTTAATCGCTGCACTAAATCTTAACAAACGTGAGCATGAAAACTATTGTGCTGTACTTGTGAGGCATATATCAAAGTTATATTTTTAAAGCTTGGAAAGGCAGTTGAATCATGCATGCTCTTTATGGAGCTCTGATCAGGCTGATAAAGGCAGTTCAGCTTCAATAAATGCTTTTTAAGTGAATGTTTTGGAAAGCGAATAGGAAATTCAAAGCTCAAACTGTTGCCTAACTGCTCCCATAGCACTTTGATCACTTCGCTGCTGACATTTTGTTAAAAATGTCTTGTTTTTATTAAAATGTTGGGATCTGGGGATTTAGAAATTTAAGTGTAGTCAATGAAAAAATAATATACAGTAAAACTGAGTGACATAACTTATTAAGTACTTTGTACACATTTCTTAAAAAAGAAAACTTTTTCCCTGTAGGGTCAAACACAGCTTTGCACTTCTCTGAAAAAAAGTTCATATTGTTAAAGCAAGACGAGTGCAGAAGATAAATCAAACAGCAGTGCTTTGCCTGAGGCAACACCTCCCTCAAGTTATAAGACTTTGCTATGAAAAAATGTAGACATCCAATAATTTAAAAATTAATAACGTATAAAAAACATCATAAAGGGAGAGTGTGAATTCTCTGTGTCATGCTTCTATTAAATATTTATGTCAGATTATTTTCTGTTGAAGGACATCAAGGACAAGCTGTCATAATTACCTTACTTTTCTCATTACAGAGAATACATCTATCTATCTATCTATCTATCTATCTATCTATCTATCTATCTATCATCTATCTACTGCAGTATAAAGTTCCTTCTTTCTCAGGTTTTATAACAATAGGTGATTTTTACAAGATAAATGTCAATGTATGACCATGGATGCAAAGTAGGAATTAAATCTTTATTCCATACCAGATATGTTGAAACTTCAATGTGATCTGAAGTCAAAGGCAGCCAAATGGTATGCCACGATTGATATCACTAAAGCATTTTTCTCAATCTCTTTGGAAGCAAAGCGCAGGACACAGTTTGCTTTCACGTGGAAGGGGTTTCCCATATACCTGGAATCAGCTGCCCCATGAGTGAAAACCTGCCAGGGATGAGCTCCACTATCTGCCACAGACTGATCCAGACTGCATGGAGTGAAGTTCCAAAACACCTTCAATATACTGATGATATAATTGCCTAGGGAAATACAACAGAAGTTTTTGAGAAAGGGAAGAAAATAGCCCAAATTCTTCTGGAAGCTGGTTTCGCAATAAAACAAAGTAAGGTAAAGGAACCTGCATGGGAGATCCAGTTTCGGGGAATAAAATGGCAGGATGGACCATCACGTGCCTATTGAGGTGGTTAACATCCCATTTGGACAGGATCAGCCACACAAAATATGTTCTACTCCGAAGCTGGGGAGCATGTTCTCACATGGAAAATCTGGCAATGAACATCAGAAGAAAACCAGGGTCAACCTTTAGGGTTTTGGAGTCAGGGCAGTCAAAGATCAGAAGCCTGCTATGCTCCAACTAAAAAAAGAGATTTTAGCAGACTATGAGGGGGTTTGATCTGCCTCAGAAGTTGTTGGGAGAGAAACATGTCTCCTCTTGGCACTGTGACTGCCCATATCACACTGAGTGTTCAGAGGAAACATCCCCTCGACATATTACGTGACCAGTGCCACACGGAGTCAGGGGGTAGCACTGATTATACAATGAGTCCAAATGGGAAAATCCAATTTACCAAGAATTCTGGAAGAGATTATGGACCGGCCAAAAGGCTGAGATTTTGGAGCATTGCCAGAGAAAGTGACTCAGATGAGATAAGGATACCAAGATTGGAATACCTCAGCTAGACCTAGACTGGGAGTGAAAGGTTGAGCTATTTATAGCCCAATGGGCCCATGGAAGATCAGGACATCTAGGAAGGGATGCAACATACATGTGGGCTTGTGATTGAGGGACAGAGTCTATCACACAGGTTATCCATCAATGTGGAACTTGTGCTGCCATCAAGCTAGCCACATGAGTGAAATCTCCTTGAAATGGAAAGTGGCTGGGTTTCCTGTGTGGTGATGCTGGGCAAATTGACTACCTTGGACCATGCCATGAATATACCAAGGTGAGAGAGCTGCATACCCACCATGGTAGTGGCAACAACTGGCTGGCTGGAAATTTACCCTGTAAGCTATGCCACTGCTCAAAGCACCATCTTAGGCCTTAAGAGACACATTTTGAGGCAACAGGGTACCCTAAGGAGAATTGAATCTGACAATGGGAGTCATTTTTGAAATTAACTTCTAAACTCTTGGGCAAAGAAATACAACATTGAGTAGATATATTACATTCCTCATCACCCACAAGCCCCTGAAAAGACTGAGAGTAATAGATTGCTGAAGACTATGTAAAGAATGTTAGATAATGGGACATGGAAGCCTTGGGGAGTAAATTTAGCAGAAGCCACTTGGCTGGTGAACCCTAGAGGATCTGCTAACCACCCTCTTCCTGCCCAGACTAAACCCTATACACTGTGAGAGGAGATAAGGTACTACACATGGGGAAGTAGCAGGGGAAGTCTGTGTGGATTTCTTCTCCAACACGAAAAGGAAAACTCATTTGTGGGATTGTCTTCGCCCAAGGACCAGGGTGCACCTTGTGGGTAATGTAGAAGGACAGGGAGACCTGGTGTGTGACTCTAGGTTTAACCTTGGTGGGGGGAAAAATAATCTGCAATGTACATGGCAAGAAGCAAAGTAGCAGAAATTATGTGAACTGAAGAAAAATTAAATTTAGGCCCAAGTCAAGGATCTGGAGGGGTGAAGGAAGCCCATAAAATGAGAAAATAATAACTATTTGTGAAAGGACAGGGGATAGTAGTTAAGGAAAATGTACAAAATCCGTACAAATCTGTATGTTGGATATAGAGATGGTTTAAGGATGTAGTTTCAGTTGTATGTCTTAGTAAGAAGAGATTTCACAAATGGTAAATGAATACAATGGAACAGTTAAAAGATATATAAATTATGTGGCGTTTGAGTATGATGCCAATAACATGGAATAAGGCTTGGAGATTGTACTCTGGAGACAGAGTTTGTTTTCCCACAGCAGACTTCACAGTGCTGTGCTTTGCATTGGTAGCAGGAAAGGTGTTGATAACACACCAGTTTTGGCTCTGGCTGAGCAGCACTGGCACAGCATCAGTGCTGTCTCTCAACATTCACCCCGCATCAGGAGATGGGTGTGGGTGAAATCCTGGGAGGGGACCCACAAGGCTGTCTGACCCAAATTCAGCAAAGGGGTATTGCATACCACATGATGTCAGCTCAGATATAAAGCCAAGGGAAGGAGGAGGAATGGGGTACACTCATTTTTTACAGTGTTTGCCTTCCAAATCAACCACTGTGAGTGATGAAGCCTTGCTTCTTGGGAATGCCTTGCCGAGGGCAAGAAGAGAACAAACTTTTTTTTTCTCTTTGTTTATGAACATACAAATTTTCTCTTTTGTTTTAGTAAACCACCTTACCTCAATCTATGAATTGTTTTCCATCTTACTTTGTCTTCTCAGTCCAGCTGGAAAGGGAAATGGTAGAGTAGCTCAGTGGTTACCTGACATCCAGCCAAGGTCAACCCACCACACCTCTACATTAAAGTTACTCAGAATCTAATATATTTACACGGCATGAAACTTAAATCATAGCAATGGGTTATGGAATCAAAGTGTTTTAGTGCTTAGTGCTTAGGAAGTGTGACTTATTAAAAATATTACTATCCATCAGGCAGTGAAAATTGCTATTTTTTTCTCTTTCAGTGCTATTTGTTAGGATGCTGAAGCACAAGAGAAATCCTACTATAGGAAAGGAGAGCAGATTTTATGATAAGAAAGACCAAAAAAACACAAAAGAATTGACAATTCATAGTGGATTGACATGCAAGATTTTCTTTCCTGGAATGAAATGAAATAGAGGGGAAGATACTGAGACTCTATATATCTCTGCTCATGTAGCTTCATTATCATGCATTCATGAATCTTATTAGAGATGGGAAAGATGTAAGGAGGAGATGTTTATCTTCAAAATTTATCACATTTCCAAGAAGTTTAATGGGAGTAAAATGGATTTTCATTTTGAGACTGTGTGTCTAGAAAGAGATCAGTACTCGCTTAAATAAATAAATAAATAAATACATTAAATATTTGTGACTAAATATATCCTGCCATGTATGTCAGCCTTCTAACACATCTCTGTTTTGCTTTGTGAAATAATTTGTTGTGACTTTTACTTTTAATTGTATATACTTTTAATTGTATTAATCTAATTAAGTTGATTTTTTTTCTTTTCAGTATTAGTGATTATCTTGATTGATGCAATGTTATGAGCTAGCAATTTATTTCTTACATATACCTCATGATTCACTGAAGTACACAAAAAAAATTTAAAAACCCAATGAAATGAAAATGTCCTATTAAGAATAGAAAATTTTGTACCACCAGTGCTTTGAGTTTTCTGCTTTGTTTTCTATATTTCCATGCAAACTTTAGGTTTCTAAGTACAACCCCTACATCCTTTTCACATTGATGAACAACTCTTAATCCTTGTTTTACAGCAACACCCTAGAGAAGCAGAGAAAATTAATGTTTTGTTCATTATGATAAATAGATAATTTTGTTCCTTTGGTTTAGACAATATATTAAGTTTAAATGTCCTATGCAGATGCATACTATTTATTTTCATAGACAAATTTTGAAAAAGATTCTTAGAGGGTAAATTCAGCACTTAAACATTACTTTGCTTCAGCATATCTTCAGTATTCTTCTTCCAGCATAATACCAAGTTTAGCCTAGTAGCCTCCTTCCACAAAAATACTCCCCACACCATTTTGCATACTCTGCCGTGGGTTGCACATCTGCAAACATAACAGCTAATGTTACCAGATAGGTGGTGCTATGATTCTGTGTATCAAAGGGCAGACTTCAGCCGTAAAAACTGACAGTAAGCACCTCTTCACATTTTATTCTGAAAAGCAACTGGCATTTTTTCCCCTCTATGCTCTGAGGGAGCTCACAGAATAATAGGTGAAACGTCAAGAATAATTAAGAAAAATGATGGTGTTATATAGCAGCACAAGAAATTCATCTTTTCTGCTGTGATCTTCCTGCCCACCTTCCCTTCTGCTTTTAAATGTCATCTCTGTTCTCAAATTATTTAGGATAGGCCTTGAGAGAGGATAGAATATTTTTTAGGTAATTTAACATACTCTTTGGGTTGAATTCCTGATGTCTATTTTTCTTCATACCCCTCCAGATAAAAAGGTTTCTTTTCATTCCTTTTCTGTGTTCAAGTGTGATAAAATTAACTGGAGTCATTTATTTATTATTAATAATTAAGTAGGAGTAAGAGCAAGACCCTTTTCTTCCTCATCTCCTGAAAATGGTTTAATATATTTTATTTTACCAACACTCCACTGTCTCTTTGTTCCCAAGTATATACCCTGAAAAAACTCTTTCCTGCACTTTGGAAACAAGGTATCCAGAACACAATCAAGCAATATTATTTTGAAAGACTTCAGAACTCAGACTTGCTTCAGTTTTACACCAGAAATTTGTTGTAATGTATTTGACAATAACTACCACACATATCCTCTTTTCTACTGATATGGAGCAGGATTTCAGTCTTTATTTTGCAGAATTATAAAACAGATTAGATGGTCTTTGTGCATTTTTTAAAAACTATTTTATTCAGTGTAAAACCTTGATCAAAAAAATATTGCCCTTTCACTGTGAAACTTAAGTATTTGGAGAAGAAAATTAAGAGAAAAGATAGCAGGAGAAACTGAACGTGAATATCAAATAATCATAGATATTCTATACATTGGTGGAGATCACAAACACAAGTTATGTAAAACTGAAAATGTAAAATATTTCTTGCTTAATATTATGCAATTGATTACTGGGACTAAAAGCTTTTCTTTTTTTTTACTTTCCCCTAAAGATTTTTTCTCACCTGTTATTCCTGCAGAATCTTTGAACAACTTACTCTTTTTCTGCAGTCTCACCTTTGCTACCTTTCATGGTGCTATCCTATACAGTTTTGTCAGTGCTCTCTCCCAGAGTTTTGGCAATTTTCCTGGATACATGAGCCAAGATTATGCCATTGTGTTGCATTAAAATTAGGCTTTGGATCACAGAAACTTGATGCTCTAGTTTAAAAGGTTCAAAAGCACTTCAGACTATTTTGACAAGAGACTCAATTCTGTTGCCTGCTCATCACTGCTGAACATCACTTGAGATGTCCTGAGGTATCAAATAAGACTTCATGGGACAGGTGTGATGAGAGGCTACAGACACAAACCATCAGTGTGCCCAGGTAGCCAAGAAGGCCAATGGCATTGTCACCTGTATGATAAAGCTAGTGTGGCCAGCAGGAGCAGGGCAGTGATTGTTCCTCTGTTCTGGCACTGTTGAGACCACACCTCGAGTGCTGTTTCCAGCTTTGGGACCCTCACTGCAAGGAAGGCATTGGGGCGCTGGAGTGAGTCCAGAGAAGGGCAACAGGGCTGGTGAAAGTCTGGAGAGTCAGTCCTGTGGTGAGTGGCTGTGGGAGCTGGGGCTCTTTAGCCTGGAGAAAAGGAGTCTGGGAGGAGATCTTATCACTCTCTACATCTGCCAGAAAGGAGGCTGTAGACAGGTTGTGGTTAGACTCTTCTCCTAGGGAACTAGCGACAGGACAAGCAGACATAGCCTAAAGCTGCATCACAGGAAGTTCAGTTTGGACATCAGGAAGAATATTTTTCACAGAAAGGGTTGTCAGATACTGGAATGGACTACACAGGGAGGTGGGGGATACGCCACCCATGGAAGTGGATTAGGACTATGGTTTAGCAGACAAGGTCAGTCAAATGTTGGACTCGATGATCTTGGAGGTATTTTCCAACCTAAATGATTCTATGGTTGTATGAAAATCAGTCAGATAATTTGATATGTGTGTTTTTCTCTACTGAGGCACAACATGGAATCAGTAAAACAGCTTAAGTTTGTGATAAATTTGAATTCACAATTAGATTTTTGCCCATTCCAATGATTAAAAAGATGAGATACTGCATTTTTTAATCTTCAAACCTTGTGAAATTCTGAATTCAACAAATAAAGAAAATATAAATGCAGAAAACCAGATAATTATCCTTCAATTACTGGAAGATTTTATTTTTAGGCAATAAACATGGGTCTTATTTGGATAAGAAAATATGAGAGAAGTTGGAGGTTTACTTCTGTCTTCTGCTTCATTTTGTAGCTGCTGAAACCAGATAGGAGAACAAATTTCCTCTACCAAAAGCTTTGAAGAATCTTCTTATTTATAACATAAACTGAGCAGAAATGTTACATACAGTTTAGTTGGACTAGAGGAAGTAGAATTGCATCTTTTGGATTTATTTCTATTTATACAAAGAAGTAATCATTTTCACAACAGCTGTGTCAGGAAGATCAATCAATGTAATAATATTTTCTGACTATCAACCATAAAATTGTAACAGGACATTGTGTAAATGACCTCTAGTCACATACAGTTCAGCCTTTTTTACTGACTCAGACAACCAAGCTGAGATTTGTCTCACCTAAATTGACTTATCTGAAGTTGGACATTCAGTCTAACACTGATGTGTAAAATGTCTCAGTAGAAAATAGGAAAAAAAAATCCAAAGAATGGAAAGACACTTGCAGTCAGAAAGTAATATCAACATGAAAAGGCAATTCTTTATTTCAGTGAGAGGGAATCTGAATTAGTTATTTAGACTAGCCTCTTGCTTATTTTGATTGACTTAGGTTTTATGAACTTTTTCCCACTTGACTTTCTCTAACACTCGATTCTGAACAGCAGGTTTAACTACTCTATGATCTTAGTATCTCTATTTTATCCATCTCCTTGATTCAAATTTCCCAAATTACATTAACAGCTGGAGAGAGAAACAGAAGCAGAAACAGATCTCATACATTTGATCATGAGTAAAATTGTCCTCAAACATCTGCTTGAGTTATGTTCACACTTTTATGGTCTATAGCCATACTATCAGCCATTTTGTTTTCATTTTTTGATAAATCAGAATAGTGGCAAGTTAGGCTTAAATAATAAGCCAAGCCATCTCTAGTAAAATTACCTAATCTTTCTATTTACCAAGATAATGTACCAAGAGGTAATGTACTCATGATAACACTTGCCCAGATATTAATGTCTTCAGTAAAAATTCAGCCTATGGAGTTTGAAAAGATTGAGTCAAAGACTGCTACATTAATTATATCAAATTTATACCTACAGCTATTCAGAAAAAGGGATAAAAGTGATATCAGAAGTAAAGGGAAAAGCAGCATATATTTCCAATATATAAAAAACAAATTAAATATTTTGGAAAAAAATTATAAACAATGGCAGACAATAGAAGTAATTCCAGGACTATAGCTAGGATAAAGCACATATGTTTAAAAGAATACAAACACCTTTAAAAAATTTAGATCAAGTCTGCACATCTCACAGATTAATTGCCATTGAAAATACTAATGCTGAGTAAACCGATAAATTTTCTAGCCTGTGTTTGATCTATAATTTTCCTAATTGCCTGAAATTCCATTTTTGCTTATGCTTAGAATTGTTCTTGTCTCCTCTTGATGATGCACAGCCCTCAACTATCTCTGGATGGAATTCATAAATTTCCTAAGATCAATGTGGTAGGACTGAAGTTCTGAAATTTATAATGTGACAGTGCCTGACAGTTATCGAGCCACCTATAAAATTCTGTTTCAATTGCTTTGCCTTAAAAACAGAGCAGTGAGAGAAAGGGGATGAGGGGAGGAATTGCTCATATTTTGTATGACAGACTCTTGGTTAAAGAAATCACTTGGGGAATTAGAGTTCAGTATCCTTAGTCTAAAGAATTTCAAACATTTTTTTTCTTTTTTCCTCTTGAGGAGTATGCCCTGATCACCACACAAGTGTAAGGGAAATGAGAGGGAAAAAAGAAAATGGGAATAGCCTTTTCACCTCATGTTGAAGCTTTGTCACTGATTAGTCAAGAAAGCAAGATTCATGAGCCCTGCAAGAGAAAAACCACAACTCTTCACCTTTAGAGCTAAGAATTTCATAGCTAAGGAGAGGCACCAGCAGTGGTTCAGAATTGTTAGTTATTTTTTAGGTGTTCACATCCTTGTCCCTAAGCCCATGGTAGAGAGAACTGTCCTGTTGTACTTGTGCCTATCCATGAAGCCTCTGTCCCTCATTATTACTGGCTCAATGCAGTAGAGTTTCCTGGAAACAGAGAGTGTTGCTGCAAGTTATCCCATGATTGTGCTGGTAACAGATTTACTACTGGTAGTGCAGAGATAACTGAAATTCACTACTCTTCAGACAAAACCAGGATCCCTCATTCAGGAGCCAGAGAGTAACTTGGTGAATCATAAGAGAATTTGTTACCTTTTCACAGATATCATCAATATTTTCCTTTTTTTTTTTAAGAGAAGTAAGCTGAAACAATGGGAATGTAATATTGGCTCCAGCAATGTACATTTAACATCTTACCACCTTTCCACTGCTGTTGTGAACAGATATAGATATTCCACCAAATTATCTAAAAGATTCCAGGTTTACCTCACAAGAAAATTTCTCTCACTCTTATTTATTTACTTATATTTTAATTTATTTATTATAGGGCCTGTATCCTTACCCCACTGATTTGTCATGTTTTTCTTTAGTGTAAAAATTAACATATGATACAGTTAATTACAAAAGTATCATGGGCAGAGTATGTAGCATATAGCAAGTGCAAGGTAGTAAATGCACACTCTCAGACAATTAAAAGTTTAGGGTATGTCTTTGTAAGTGCCAAACAAGACAGAGCCTTTCATCAGATAATGACCCAAAACACATTAACAATACTGCCAGAAGGAAGCAACAGATACTTAAGATGGCAGTCATATTCTTGGACAAATCAGGATTTGGATATTCAATGGGCAAATGTTGAAATACTGACTGGATAGGGTTCTCAGGTTAACACTGAATCAGATTTTCTCTTACCAGTCATCTTGCTCAATGCAAATGAATTTAAAGTGATAGAAAAAATAAAATCTTCTTTGATAACTTCTTTTGCCCACTTTTTTTTAGTGTAAACAATTCTGGAAGAAGAAATTCAGAGGAGAATTCATTAAGTTAAGTGAATAATTCCAAGTACTGCAGGTGTGGGAATTCCCTGATGCTGCAAACCATCATTCAAATTGAGTTTGTTTAACACAGCACATAAAGAATTAGTAATAACAGTGGTTGCATTTATAAAAATAATGTTGATCTTTAAAAGATTTTCTAAAAAACACCAAAAAACCACCCAGATACCCATTTCCTACAATTCATAGTGTATTATATACCTTAGATTTTAAAATATGTGTCTATTTATCTTTTCAGAAGCAGACACTGGTACAATATTTCTTTTCAACCATTGATTTGTGTTAGTCTTGCAGATATACACAATATCATAATGGTAATGTGTCAGTCTAAATCAAAAGAGGGTGTTTTGTGAGATCCTGGGGATCATCCAAACTTCCACAGTTTTTATAAGGAGCAATAGGGAAGAAACACAAATCTTAGAAAAGAAAGAGCAACTGACCAGCACTTATCGGAATCTCCTGGTCTGCAATTATATGAAACTTGTTTATAGGGATATCAAGTGAAAGTCAGAATAATAACATTTGGATTTGGATTTTGAACAAACAAAAATATAGGGATTTAGTTCATCTTATTATAGAGAATGTGGTCAGCTGTTGAGTTTGGATACAGTTTTGAATATCATCTGAAACTCATTTGTGGTGATCTCATGGGGTTCAGCAATGGCTTTGTCCTGATGACAAATGAATGACATCCTGATGTCCTCATGGATGACCACATCTTTGCAGCATGTGGTTCACCACTTTCCCTATAAAAGGATTTTTGCAGGGACTAATTTTGAGAGAATTGAATAATATCCAATTTCTTCAACTCAAGAGTTACTCCTGCCTGCAGTGAATCTCAACAATCCAGTATACAAGTTCCTTGAAGTTAAAATTAAGCATCATCCTTCCTTCCTCTCTGTTTACCTCTCTGCCTTGGGCACAGTCCTGTACCCAAACACAATCCTGCATACTGTCCTGAACAGTTAAATACAAATGCAATGTCTGGAGCTCATCAACGACTTAGGGACTGAACTTCATCTTTGCATTTGTGAAGATGTCTTTGCCTTCGAGAGTGGAATTGTGGAGGATGAAATATTTAGGAAGTCAGAATTTGTGAAATCAGTTAATGCTTAAGAAAAGCCAAAGATACATAATTTATCAAGCAATTCTCAATGTTTACATTTCTAGTTATAAATCAAACTATGCCAGAGAACATAAATTTTGATAAATATAGAAACATGGTTATCTGTACTACTTCCCTGTCACAGTTTTAAACAGGCCAAGAAACAACTGAGGACAATTCAGATGTTAGCACAAGCCATGGACTATTCCCAAAAGTCCATATCTGCTCCCAGATGTGAGGCAGGGTAGGTAAGTAACAGACTTTAGTTGAACAGATAGGAGGAACATAGTGTGCTGGTTTGTCTCAAGTTCAGGTAACAGACTTTATTCTGTTTATTATTTTAATCACAGATAAATACACTAGATCATCATCTAAAAAATTTTTTTCTCCACATATTGCTCTGCTACCAGAATTCTTTGCCACTTTTATAGAAAAAGGATACTTTTATTTTAATCTAATCTACTGAAAAGTTGTTCATAAAGGATGCCTGCTCTTTTCCTAACCTTGTATTTATACTCTCAATTTATTGTTGAATAGATGATCAAAACACAAGAATGTCAATTTGAAGGTAAGCTCAAAATCCTATTTGATTTAATTCTTATTTGAATCTGAAATAAATAGTCTCATTACAGAACAGACATAGTTTGATCTAGAAAATAAGACACCATGTTTCAATATGATCTGACTGGAAGCTGCCTTTGATCACTTAAACACAAAATTACATATGTATAGACAATTTCATTTCCCATGACCCACCAAAACGTAAAGTTACTGCACTAAAATCACTACAAGTTATAACTAACTATTAAAGAAATAATTTCAAAATTTAATTATAATCAAATTTTAAGTTCTATTTCAAAATATTCTGGAGCAATAAATTTTTATTTCCATTGCTAAAAATGGAAATGAAGTGAAAAAAATGGAGTGAAAAAATGGTATCACTGCAAGTAATAAAACATTTCTCTAACAGAAAAATCTGGCAAGATTTCCAATTAGAACTTCTTTATAGTTGTATTAAAAGACAGCTCTAGGGTGCTGATGTTTATTCAATGAGCGTATGTACCACTGTCATGGTTTGACCCGGAAGAGAGTTTTTTTTTTGGAAAGTTATGGTCAAACCAATCAGTGGCCAGATGTGAAATTGGCATTTGGTGTGGCCACTGAGGATTTGGGTACGCCTCCGAGAACACACTCAGTGGGTTAAAAAGCAGAGGATTTAGAGAAGACCTTCCTCTTTGGAGTCCGGCCGGTGAGTTGCTCTGACCTCTCCCCTGCCCAGCGGCGTCTGGGCGGGGGAGGGGAGGCCATGCGGCCTGGGAAGGAAGGCCGGAGCCCCGGCAAGGTGCAGGGGTGGAGGAGTCCTGGGATGGTTTGGGCAGCCCCCCCCGGGAGAGAGAATGACAGAGACTGTGCAGGCTGAATTTGTTATCTTGTGCTGGGAGCACAGCCAGGAGGAGAAAGTGGGGGGGGCGGCAGGTGCCCAGCTGCCAGCAGACCGGGCCGAGCTTTTAACCTTTTTGTGAATTTTTGGAAGCTGTAAAAACACTGATCCTCCCCAGCTGAGGAGTGAGAGGGGAAAGAGGATGGGAAAGAAGAAGAAGTTTGACTAGGTGAAGGAATGCTTGCAGATGAGAGTGCCCTAGGTGGAGGAGATGATTGGAGTGGCTTTGGGCTGGACTTTTCTCTTACACAGCCACCGGCGAAACCAAGTTCTTCTGATAATACAGAGACTGCTCCTTGGGGGAGGCGGTTGGCTAGAAGCCAGGAGTGACAAGGCCGCGAGGAGAAGCGGAGAGAACAGAGACTGAGGGGGAGGGTGTGGTGGAGCCCTCTGCCTCCAGGGAAGGATCTCTGTTCCTGAGAACCCCAGGCCCCAGGGGAAATAATATGGGGGGGACCGGTGTCCCAAATGGTGAGAGGCGGCCACTTCTTGGAACTGGGCAAAGCATTCTTAAAAGGACCTAAGGAGCAATTTGGATCCATGGACAGTGGTGAGAGCGCTGGACATGGAAGGAAGATGGTCACCGCTACAGATTTTCTTCGGGCGGCTGCAGCGTGTGCATTGGAAGCACTGGGGACTTTGCAGTGTTTCCCTGGGGAGGCCCATGGTGTGAGAGGAAGACTCCTCTCTCCTGATGAACTGGGGAGAGTGTGTGTGAAGGAGGGTATTGGATTGAGAATTGATGTGTTAGAGGGGATTTGTTTGTTTGGAGAGGTGGGGGGAGGAGAAGTGTTTTTGAAGATGTTTCCATTGTGGATTGTTGTGTGTAGTTTTTCCCTTTTCCCCTTTTGTGTCTATGTAGATTAATAAAATGTTGTCTTTTTTTCCCTCCATTCCCAAGTTGGAGCCTGTTTTGTTCTGTTCCTGGGTCACATCTCACAGTAACCACTTTGGAAAATCCACCTTTCATGGGGGCGCTGGCACTGTGCCAGGGTCAACCCATGACAACCACAAAAAGTAACTGTGCATGTAACTTCTTGATGAAGATCTTAAGCTGTCCTAAGTGTTTTGTCTCACTTGTTAAAAGGTTAGTTTTAGCCCAACCATTCTATTTGTTTTCACAATTTTGGCTTTATATACATAAATTAGAAGGTGGCCTAAGTACTTCAAGGTCATTTCATATCTGGTAGTACAGTGCTAATAATAATAATTTTCACTTGTAACATCAGAGCTGTAAGTTTATATAAAAGTTTTGATCTGTTGGCAACAAACCATACAAATACTATTGAAGCCCTTTAAGATTTGCTAAATTGTGGTGGGGTTTGTGGTGGTTTTTGGTTTGAGTTGGTTTGGGTTTTTTTTCTGTCCAAGCTTTGAAGAGATCAGATTCAAAAATTTATGTTCTTCATTTGTGTTTGAGTAAACCACTTCTCTTTCTCCCACGCTTAACCCAAAAACTGACTTTATGCTTATTAACAAGCATGCAAATGCTTTTGATTCAAAGTCTTTAAAAGATTTAGTTAAATAGTTGACTTTTGGTCCTGGAAGTCCTTCCAGGAATATTTTCCAGTCGGCCAATACCCTGCTATTCTAAGGATCATCTACTATTTACCCAAAATTAAAATATCTACATGCTCTTTTTTTCAGATAGAAGTCCTTCTTACTGTCAACCACTGAGATGAAAAGTGACCAAAATCTGAAAGTCACATGAATAGTTGAATTTGCATTCAATAAATGAATATTGAGTACATCGTGAGGCACAGCATAAGTTAGTGTAGGAAATTTTAAGTGTAAAAGTTAACATTTTAGGAGTTACAAAAGCCAGTGCATGCGGAACATTAAGAATGGAATAAGTCTAAGAATGTAAGGAGAGCCGTATGTGCAGTGCTTTGAACACATACTAATTAAATTGTATAAAATTTGATAATGAAATACCAATCTTCATAACAATGAAATAAATTATAAGAAAATAAAATATGTCTTCAGGTTAATTTTTTTTCCAGTTAATGACTTAGTATACAGAAATAAGAATAGGTACTCCTTCAATGCTTGCAATAAATCTTCTGTCTAAATATTGACATTTTCATGTGAACTAAGGGTTTGATTCAGTGAGTCCATTACCATGTCAAGACACATCCCATGTGTCTTGGGTTTTCACCTTCCTATGCAGTGTTATACAAATCTCCCACAAGTCCTTTGCGGGTTCTATCAATCAAAAATAAAGACACAGATACACTAGGCTATCCTAAATGGCATTGAATACCTTTTATTAGGATGAATCAAATTAAATATTCAAGGAGTGTAACAGTAACCTTATAAGCCTTGATCACTGCCACATGGAAGCTGTAGTGAAATTGTGTTGCTTGCGATACAGAAATTAGCCCACACCACAGAAATTAATCTCACTGTTAGACATTGACTAGAATTAAATTAAATTCAAAAGGTTTACACTGTATGTACAGAGAAAGGTTATTCCTTCTAGGCATTCTTATTTTCACAGTTAAAGATTTAATGAACTTAAAGATGTTTTCTGCTATGTTGAACAGAAAATAAAGTACTAAGAAATAACAGAAATGTATGGAAGAAATTTTTACAAAGTCACAATCTAAAGAAGTTCAATGATATATTGTGAAAAGCGACACATAAAAATAGAATCTGGAAGACTGGCTATTTCTTTTCAGTGACAACAGAACATGGACATAAAATCCGAATAATTAAAACTGTGAAAATGGACCTTTTTTGATGTGGCTATAAAAAAATATAGGATTTAGTAGCCCTCATAACCCTCATGAAATTTCAGATATTTTCTAGCTCTGGATCTGTAAAAAGTCCAGTACCATATTGAGAATCAAGGGAAAGACCTCAGGGGAGAAAACAGACTCTGGAGAGGCATGAAAAGGTAAATCCAAGGTCAAGAGTCAGTATCAGGAACAGAGAATTTAAATTTGATCAGGAATTAAAAGGAAGAGGTGAAAAAGAACTAGGACCTAGAGTCATTCAAGTGTCTCAAGTGACATTGGGAATGAAGCAGAGGAACAGACACAAATAGCTGTTCTAGCCAACAGCTAGCTAGATCTTAAACACTCTAATGGCTCTTAAATATTCAGTCCAACAGGTATAAACAGTTTAAAACAAATGCAGTTTGTCTAATTAGAGGAAATTGATATGAAAGTTTTGAGAACCAGAATCAGAATCAATTAGGCTGTAAAAGACCTCTGAGATCATTGAATCCAGCCCAGGCCCAACATCACCACATCAACTAGACCATGGCACTGAGTGCCTCACACAGTCTTTCCTTAGACAGTTCCAGGGAAGGTGACTTCACTCCCCTCCCGGGGCACTTCATTTCCATGTCTAATCACCCTTTCTGTGAAAAATTTCTTCCTAATGTCCAACCTAAACCTCCCCTGATGCAGTCTAAGACTATGTCCACTTGTCCTATCATTAGTTGCATGTGAGAAGAGACCAACACCCACCTGGCCACCTCCTTTCAGGCAGTTGTAGAGAGTGATAAGGTCTCCCCTGCACCTCCTTTTCTCCAAAGCTAAATAACCTCAGCTCCCTCAGCCGCTCCTCATAGGAATTGTGCTCCATACCCTTCACCAGCTCTGTTGGCCTTCTCTGGACTCACTGCCAGTGTCCTTCTTGTACTGGGAGGTCCAAAACTGGACACAACACAAGAGGTGTGCCCCCACCACTGACAGGGGCACAGTGATTTCTCTGGTCTTGCTGGCTACGCTATTCCTGATACAGACCAGGATGCCACTGGCCTTCCTGATTACCTGGGCACAGGCTGGTTCATGTTCAACCATTAACCAGCACCCCCAGGTGCTTTTCTGCTGGGCAGCTTTCCAGCAACTCTGCCCCCAGCCTGTAGCACTACATGGGGTTATCCTGGCCAAAGCGCAGAACCTGGCAGATGATCTTGTTGAACCTCATACCATCAGCCCACTGATTGAGCCCACTGATCCCTCTGCAGAGCCTCCCTATCCTCCAGTAGATTGACAGTCCCATGCAACTTGGTGTTTTCTGCGAATTTACTGAGGGTAGTAAATTGATGATCCAGATCATCAATAAAGATAATAAACAGGATTAAATTGGATTGGGTCCAATAATGATCCCCTGACCTCCAAAAAGTATTAATATTTTCTCAGCCACAGATTAGGGCCTTTCTCCACAGCTGGCACATACACTGTATAAAGTAAAATAATTAAAAAAATATTTATTACTGTGGATGTTACTATGTTATCATATGTATTTTATGCAATAGCTGAATCCTAAAGTCGGATAATTTCAAACTGGAAATTCAAGCATGTGCAGGAGGGCAGTAAATAAAGTAGAAGTTAATTTCTCATAATTATAAGTCCTTCACCAACCTGATCTGAAAGACGTATACCAAAAATGGCAACTACGTCAGATGGCAGAGGACAAATTAAGAACAGTAGGACAAAAGGCGCATTGAAATTAAAAGCCATGTAAGAATATACAATCAGGAGCACTGTTGCTAAGAAAACCTAATTTGATGATATAAGAAGAAAGATGAAAATAATTGCTGCAACATTCTGAAGAGGAGTTCCTTACGAAAAAAATATCAAGACTGAACTTTTTCATTAAAATTGTCAAATAACCAACAAGAAAATAACTGAGAAGTGAAATGAAGAAAAAAACCCAGGAGGACAGTATCCCTTCCCAGAAATTTTCCAGACATGTTTAGACTGTGCTTATTCTGGTTTTTGAAGCTATTAGTAGATTTTTTGTTTAACGATTTAGGAATTACCTCATTTGCTTGGGAAAGAAAAGAGGCTTTATTCTTATTATTCATGTTTATACCTTTAGAGAGTACTTCAGCTCTTGAATCCAGATTCAGCTGGTTCCTAAATAATGAGTTTGGGAATCTTGAAGTTGCAAAGGTCAGCTCATTTCCTTGTATGGTATGTATATGCACACACTGAGAGCATTAACTGCTGTGCATTCCATTTCTTCCTCTCTACAAATACCACCCTTTAGATGGTTACCTTATTACTCTGAATTTCATTCTTGGAAGAAGGTTTCTAAGTCTTAGGCAATGCAACCCAATGAATCATAACACTTAAAGGCTTTTACTGAATATGTGCTTTGGAGATAAACTGTTAGCATTTGTGTTTGAGACCTCACGAAAAAATGGATGAAGTCCCCAAAACTAAGAACACAAAACAAAACAAGAAGACAACGTGGCTGTCTTAAAATGGCAAAGAATAAGGAAATTAGTGAGAACAGAAAAGATGTTGACCAGCTGGGTAACAAACAAGAAGAGCTGGAAGCCATGGTATGGCAGCAAAGCTATGATGTAGTTGCCATCACGGAACCTGGCGGGACGACTCACATGGCTGGAGCACTGCACTGGATGGCTACAGGCTCTTCAGGAGAGACAGAAAAAGGAGAAAAGGTGGAGAGGTGGCCCTTTATATTAGGGAGGCTTTTGATGCTGTGGGTATTGAAACTAATGATGAAGTCAAATGCCTATGGGTAAGAATTAGGGGGAAGGCTGCCAAGGGTGACATCCTACTGGGAGTCTGTTATCGTCCACCCAGCCAGGAAGAAGAGGTGGACAACTCATTCTGTAAGCAGCTGGAGAATGTTTCAGGTTCATCAGCCCTTGTTCTTGTAGGTGACTTTAACCTACCAGACATCTGCTTGGAACTTAATACAGCAGAAAAGAGGCAGTCCAGGAAGTTTTTAGAGTGTGTGGAGGACAGCTTTTTGTCACAGCTGGTGAGTGAGCCCACCAGGGGAGGGACTATGTTAGATCTTTTGTTTGCAAATAGAGATGGACTGGTGGGAGATGTGGTACTTGGAGGCTACTTGGGGCAAAATGATCATGGAATTATGGAGTTCTCAATATCTGGTGAAACGAGGAGGAACATCAATAAGACTTTTACATTGGTCTTCCAGAGGGAAGACTGTGGCCTGTTTAGGAGACTTATTGAGAAAATTCCTTGGGAAGCAGCCCTTAAAAACAAAGGAGTCCACGAAAGATGGGCTTGCTTCAAAACAAAGATATTGAGGGCACAGGAACAGACTGTCCCTGTGTGCCAAAAGATGAGTCAATGTCACAAACACCCACCCTGGAGGGGCAATGAGATTTTGAAGTAACTTAGGAATAAAAAGAGGATGTATCATTTTTGGAAGGAGGGTCAGATGTCTCAGGAAGTATTTAAGGAGGTTGCTAGGGCATGTAGGAAAAAATCAGAGAGGCCAAAGCTCGGTTTAAACTTAATTTGGAAGCTTTTGTAAAGGTCATCCTGAAACCACAGTACTGGTTCAGAGAGAGTGTCTCAGAGCATTCCAAATGAATGAACACCTGTGTAATTCTTTAGCTTAAACTTTTATTCCATTGTAATGCTTTAGAGTAGACTAAATCACTGCTGTTGGCTGTTTTAGTCATATAGTCTGTTACTTTACAGGAAGTTAAGATCTGTGTGAGGTGTGTAGATGTAGAAAATAATTTAGGTGTCTATAGCATGAATATCTCATCCTGGGCCATGAGGGCACTAAGAGGCCTGACCAGCTCCCCTGGGCTCTGCCCACCTTGCCAATGGCCTTCTCAATTCCCTGGCATCTGTCAGCCCCTGCCCCAGTAACACCACAGTAGGGGCCAGTCTCAACTCCCCACAACCCTTCCCTGCCCAGCTATGCGTCCCACCAAGTTGATACCACCTCTGGATTTGCTTGTTGACCTTTTCTCAGCCCCTGCCCCAGCCTGATGTCTGGGGCTTGCCAGTGCACCCCAGCTGTCCTGCTCCTGGCTGTTGGGTAGGACTGACCCTGGCAACCAGACCCTGAGGAGTCCCCCAGCTCCCAGGCTCTAGCCCATGCAGCACCCTTTAGTCGGTCCTACAAAAGTGCTGTTATCCTGCTGTGATGTTCTTACTGAGCACAAACTATGGCAAAATAAAGGTTATTGCCTTCCCTGTAAGAATAACCAGAAAAATTAACTTATAGTATTTAATATGATATAATGGCCTCCTCTTCCTTAAATTTAGCGTATATATTTCAGATACTTCTGTTTTTCACTAGTTATTCCATATTTCCTGATGACAATTAGTGTCAAAAAATTTAAAATAGGATAATGAGATACAGTGTATAAAACTGCAAGCAAATAAATAGAAAAAAAAGTACCAGAAAATGTCCTGGAGCTGGCAAAGCAGTCCTTAATGTAATAGTGTCCAGTAAGCTTACACAGAATTTGTTCTTCATCAATGGGATTTCAGAAGAAAGAAAGATCACCCTAAATAATTTGTTTTGGGTTAAATACATAACATACAGAAGATGCTGAAAATTGTTTCAGTTCTCACAATTCCCAGTACTAACTTTGCCCATTGAGATTTAACTATACTTTGGTTCTGATGGAATTGCTCCAACACTGAAACCTAGCAAACCAGTGATTCTGAACTGACTCCTACTCCAATATAGCTATGAAAGAGAGGGAGGTGCCATGAATATTTTCTGCTGGCAGCTTCACTACAGCTAAATTAAGAAGAAGCTTTACCAGCTAGTGAGTTGTTGAGGGGAAGTATGAAAGTATTAGCATCTGCCCATTTTTAAACTTTTCGTTGGAGTTGTCCTTAAAGTGCCTATCTCCTTCTATCAATTGTCTGAGGTGCTTAGTTTAGACTCTAATGCTAATTTCAGATTTGCTGCAACATTAATTAAGACTGATTCACTCAGGCTTTCTAAGCTAATTAGATAAATTATAATTACTCCAAAATATAAAACAGTCTTCTATTTGTGGTACAACTTTTGTTCAAAACCTTTACATTTCCCAACAAATCATTTTAGACTGCTAACTCGAGAATGAAAGGCCAGGCAAACTCCAGCGTAAACGTTATTCTTTTATCTTGCCTGATACATCTTCTTCCTCTCCACATATGCACAGATGCATTTATGAAAAATACATTGCAAACATGAATTATAAACTCCCAGAACATATGGCAGCCCATAAAGAAGAACACCTCCATAAAGGTTTTGCTGAAAATGAAAAGCTTTTATTTTCCACAACAAAACCATGATAGCCAGCAAGCCTACAACTGATACTAGTGGTCCACATCCTCTGCTAAAGGGGTGAGAGCAGTCCTTGTTTGATACAATGCCACATGGGCTACTGTGATGGTTATGAAAGCAAAACAATGTGCACCACATTCCAAAACTTGTCCTGATACAAACTCTCTTAAGGCAGACACCGATCCTTTGGCGTGGAATGGAAACTAAAGCACCACATGGGTTTTTGCTTATTGAGCACCTTTCAGACCTCAACTACTTGGGAAAAGCAGGTACTACCTGAAGTCAATTTAAATTTACAGGGGAGGAAAGTACAAGGAGCTGCCATGAAAGAAATTAATCATGCAGCGCCTGGAAGAATACTAGACACAGTCAAGGCCGTGAATTTTGCCTGTATGTGAGATGGATATATGAAACAACAAGAAGGATGACTATGCATCTAGATATGCATAATTAGCATACACAGGAATTGAGTCTGGAAAAAGGCCTGAGATTTTACCAGCTGAAGTCTTCTTTTAGTGTCTTAATGATATAAATCCATTGATAGACAAAAAACTTCAGGTGCAAGTTAAATATCATGGAGAGGTGAAATGACTCCTATTTTGAACAATTGTCGCATTACTCAAAAAGTAATGACAATCTGTAAAGGTTTTGAGAAATATGGGAAAAAATACTGAAAATGCAAACAATTTAGTAATTTTTTTTTAATATCTACAGTCAAATTCTCTGTAGTTGGGCCTCCAATATTACGTTGTCTCTGTCAAATTGTACACACTGAACTGGGAATCATTCAGAAAATCTGTTGTAGTCTCAAACATTCTTGCACTTGGTAGACGTTTCATGTTGATCTTCTCACTAATTTTTAAAGCTTAAATTATTCCTTAACTCATTCATAGACATCTCTTGTATCTCAGTTGATAAACAATAAACTTTCATTTTGTCCCCATTTTTTAAGTAGATATTCAAGAGTATTAATGTATCTGAGATAATAAGTTTTAGGGAGGTATTTTTTCTTACTCAGTCTTAATAGAATTACAAAATTTACTTCAGGGTTAAATGTTACTAAGACTGTATTTCTTTTTCTGTTGCATGAGCCACCTATTTATGCAAAGAAAAAATTTTGTGCGATATCATGCAGCTCTGAGATCTGCTGTACTATCAATTTCCTAGTCCGATTTTACTAGTTTTGTACATCCTAGTGATATGACATTTTCCTAAGTGTGTTACTACCTTGTATTTATCTAAATTAATTCCTTTACTCTGAGGGAACCTCTTATGACAGGGTATAATCAATCAATCATGCTCTGTTTGTAGTAATTCAGCATGACAAGTCATACTTCCATATTTAAGTGACCAGATTAATTCTGAATGTTTACACATGTGGTATTGCTGCATCTTTGCAGCTCCTTAGTGCCAAGTTTGTCACTGTTATTTTTAGCTCACAGTGACAGTAAAAATCACATTTAGCTTTCTCTATCCAAAGAAGGTGATGGACTCAAGGAATAAAAAAAAAATAATATGTCTGGTACTAAACACAACTTGTCTCTAAATACAGCATTGATGGGAGAAGTATTACCCAGCAAACTGTGAGAAATATCCATCTTGCTTTAGTAATAAGGGGTGTGCCTGCCTTGAAGAGGACAGGGCATTTTCTCTGACTGTGTGTTTCAAGTGAAGAGTGAATCTAAGCTTAGACTCACTAGGATATGTTCTGAGGTAAATCCCATCCTTGAGAAAAAAGCTTTTAAGTGTTGAAAATCATTTGACAACCAAAAACTCAGTGCTTCAAGTGATGAATTAAAACATGAGGAACCAACTTCCAGACACTGATGGAGACAATTAGGTGACAGATAAGTTTTGATGATTGTTTCTTCTGTATTTTTTATATTTTGAAAGCTCATGGCTGTATATTTGGACTAATTATAGGGTCCCTGACAGATATTGTTCCCTAATGTAGCTTAGAAATAATCCTTCCAATTATAATAGGTTATAAGATATTTATACAGCAATCTATTTAGGAGATTGGTACAACAGAACATTTTTACATGCAGGAAAATCCTTTCAAAATCTTTTCTAAGTTCTTGTATCACTAGATATCTTAAACATTAAACATTAAATTTCCTACAATAAAGATTTATCTCTTCAAGGAATTTCTAAATTGCATAATTTTCCTAGTTTTATTGTTGGACTAATACACAGGTGCAACTATTCCATGATCACACTATAAACTATTATCACCATCATACCTCAAAAGAGAATATGTGTTAATGTCATGCTGATAATTATAGACTGAAAATGTAATTTAAAAAGAGGGATTTTCTGACCTTATGAGATTTTATTGTAGAAACTTTACCTAATGCTAGAAAATAGATGACTGAAATCTGGCATACACAATTTTATTCAGAATAAATGGTATCTAACCAAATTATTTGATTACCTGAATGGTAAAAATGTAAATGCACGGATATATGAAACACAGGTCTAAACAGATTTCCCAGGGGCTAAAAAATAGGCTCCTTTAGATGTACAAATTAATAATTTGGAGTCTCTTAAAGAAGTTTTTAGATTTACACAGATAGCTATTCCATCTATATCTTGTGATAAGTGGGTGTGAAATTTCTAATGGAACTAAAGCTTATTACTGATTAACAAAAAGCATCTGTGCTCCTGACATAAATACAGCAATCAAGCACTAAAACAATAACCATGGAGAAATGATTCTGATCTTTCTTAAACCTCTTTAGTGGAGAATAGCAATTTAATAGGATTTGAGAATTACTGCTTGGGAAAATGACAGAGATAAACCAATGATTATTTTTTTCAACATAATTAACTTTGAAGCGAGCTTCTTGGAATTTCTGGGACTCTGCAGGTAACTTTAGCTGGCATCATACCTTCCATCTATAAAACTGAATATAGGGCCTCTACTTTTCTCTTCTACATGCATATGACATTAATTTAAGAATTAGCCAATAAGATTGTTTAAGGCATGCACCCAATAGCTTAGCTTAAATTCAGTAATACTACTATGTATTGGTGAATGTTTGCAAGTTTCACTGAGGCAAATAAAATAAAAGGCGTTATTTTATCTTTAAAAAAGTTGAAGAGCTCTCAATCAACTTTTTTTTTTTCCCCCATCAGATAGTCTTCAGGAACGCTTATAATAAAAACTGTTATAATATGCAGTGGTCACAGTCATCCAGTTATGTTCCTTTGACTATATATCAAGCTTAAACAATATTAATTCAAACTATAAAATAGATGGTTTTTAAGTGCTAGCTTAATTAGCTATTTAAATAAATAAATAAATAAATAACCAAGAGATATCTTGAAGGCTTTACATTAGAATTAATTCCATTTTGAAAGCATTTTTTTTCTTTAAGAGGTCAAGGCTCAAATTATCAAGAGTAAAATATACAAAAAATAAAGATTAGAACTTGTTTATGGTCAAACACTCAATGACATTTTAATCTAATATTTCCTGACTTTATTTTTTTGTTGTTGTTGTTAACATAAGTTATGTATTGTTTTTCTTTTTTTTCAATTTCTTGTTCAAGTGCTTCAGCTCAATAGTATAGTGCTCTGACCTGAAAAGAAACTACCAAGCTGGAAATTTTGAAGTAGTATTTGATCAACCAACTAATCATGAAAAACTTTTAAAAATAATCAGAACTTGTTTTACTGTACTATCACTCTTAAGCTTTACTGGAATATGAGCTCCTTCATGTGCTCTCCTATGTTTTTCTTGCTGGCTTTGATATTTATTGCAGTCTATTCTTAGCATGAATCTTCACTTGGAAGACATTGTTTCAAGTTTTAGGGAGAATACATCATTTTCACTTTCTGGCATTAGGGAACAAAATATTTCATTCTTCCTTCCAGCTGATAGAGACTATTCATTGCCTCTTCTGTACAAGATAAAGCAGTGAGTAAGCAAGTATGGAGGGGAAAGATTGACTGAAATACAGACTGAGGATATATAATCAAAACCAAAGAATGAAATTCCAGTTATCTTTTTTTTATTATTCATATTAAAATATATATATATATATAGCCTCATAGCTCCTTTTCTTAATGTTTTCTCCATGGATTGAAAGAAGTAAATTTTCTTTTTAGTCAAAGCAATTAGAGGCATAACAGAATGCAAAAATGGTATTGGGAAACAGGTGTCTGAACTGAGAATATCTTGGATGTAAAATGGATAATTATAGAGAGCTTTGTATTAAGTTTGAATATAAGTACACAGATTAAAGTGTGTGACGTGTCAGATGCCATGAATTCCCAAGTCCATGGAACTCATCTTGGGTTTCAGTGTTCCTTCTACAACTGACCAAGACTGGTATTAAGGTGTTCCAATAAGGATGTTTTCTTTGCTGAATAACTAAAGAAGGATGAAAGTTTTTTTTTGGATAAACTGTTAGTCTTCTGTGAAGGGATAGTCAATCTTGAGAATGAAATTAACAGTTTACCTTATGTTCTTAAGGTGTTAATTTTACACCACCTACTTTATTTCTCACAGACACATTTCATGCACAAAATTCATCTGCTTTAGTATTCTCAGCCCAAACACAAAAAATTTACTTATCTCAACAAATGTGATTGATGAATGAAAACAAGCTAGAAAGCACATATTTTACTTGCTTGCAAGAACTCTCCCTAAAATGAAGTGCATCATTGAACTAGAAAGAATATAGTTTTTTCTGTGGCCAAAGAGAGAGCCTGTTGTTTGTTCAGACAAAGGACTTCATAAAATTAGGTGTTACAGCACCATCTGGTGACTCCTATTTAATATCTTATGAGTAACTGCAATATCCACTTAGTGGTAGTAATTTTCTTTAATTGGAATAAATAGAATATTTTCTTGGTGGTTTGAAGTAGTAAGTAATAATATTATTATAAACTCAAAATTCTATTCTGATATGGAAACATGCCTATTATTACAAGACCCTATTACTCTTGCACCTACCTTTATACTATGTATTGGCTCTTTGGAGCTCTTTGGAGCAGACACTAACCATTAGTCTATAAAATGGACAGTAAGACCTAAAAAGGAGTTCTAAGGAAAAATAATGTAAAAGGGAGCAGAATTTCTTTTTTAGTGCTACAGATTTTTCAGATTAGTGATACAAATTTTTAAAGACAAATTCAATATGTATCCTTTTAGTAGCTAGAATAAAATGCATCTAAATTAGGATATAAAATCCTTTCTTAAATGTATTTTCAATCTATTTTTAGCAGATAGGTCACTAGTTTTATTAATGAGTAATGAAGACAATGTGAACTAAGTTCAATTGTTCAGCTAGCAACTGTATTTTACCAGATCTAAGGAAAAAATAATTTGGAAGAAACATTTTGGTCAGGCCACATTTTCCCTTTTAAGGAATGCTCCTAGTTTGTCTCCATTTAGAAAAAAATTGAGTCATTATCCAAAAGCAGACATACAAATAAGCAATCACATCTGAAAACATAGTATCTTCAACAAGCAACATTACAGTGAAAGACCTGGTGGTTCTATAAGTTTGCTTTCTTGTAGTTCAATATAGACCAAAAGTTCATGGAATTATCAGTACTTCCTAATTACATTTCTAATGGTAAATTACTCTATGAAAGCTAATATATGTAAGAAGATAACATATTTAAACCTTTTATGTTTTTATCAATCAGAAGTCTGCAATACTTAGGTATTAGTCTCAGCAGTAGAAGAAATCATTTTGGGCAAGTTACTGTAGATTTTGCAGGTGCAGAACAATATTTTCAGGGTGGGAGAAATTGAAGGAGGGCTCCAGGAACATAGACAATGTCTGTCCAATTTAAGTAACTGTGACATTTTGGACCTGAATAGAACTTATTTTAGGGGAATGTCAATTTGTTAAGCCTGATACATTTTGTTGCTGTTAGCAAGGCAGAGAAATTTAGTTTTTCAGGAAATTTATGTACTGCAAGGACTTAAGGACAGTAAAAGGGAGAGGCATAGGCAGTTGGGACTTTGCAGCTTTGAGAAAAGAGAGCTCAAGGGAATTTTATCCATGTGCATAAATTTATGATAAGCAAAAGTAAAGAGGATAGGGACAGAGTCTTCTCAGTGGTACCCAGAGACAGAACAAGAGTCAAGAGACACAAATTGAAATACAAGAAAATTTATTTCATCATAAGAGAAATATTTTTTTTTCTGTGATATGGTCTAACTCTGGAATAAGTCTCCCAGGAAGACTGTGGAGGATATATCCCTGGAGATATTCAATATTCAACCAGGAAAGGCCCTTGCACTGAGAAAAACAGTTTGATTAGGCACTTTCCAGAAGTCCCTGCTAGCTTCATCCAGACTATGATTCTGTCACAATTCATACCATGTGTACAAAAAGAAAGGTTGCAAAGACCCTTGAATTTCATATTACTTTCTGAAACCCCCCAAAAAATCAACATTCCTTAGGATAACTCCAAGTATGTGCTAATGTTTTTCAATGGCTAGCACTTATTTTAACCTTTCTATGTTGTCTCAAATGCCAGGTTTCCCCAAAACAGATTATCTCTTTGATGTTTTAGTCAGTAAGTATTGTTAGGAGACACCTGCTCCAAGAGAGTTTTTCACCCACTTGGGTTCAAAGATGCTTACTTTTTAGTTTTCTTGTTTCTTCTACTTTGAAAAAACTGCAGTTACCTTTTGCATGTTCAATAAAAATAAATTCCTACGCCATCTTTATTTCCAAATTCATACACTCTTCCATACTGCCAATTTCAAATCTTCAGCTGAATACATATCTGGGAGAGACTTTTAAGGCAAATATGCCAGGATAGAAAAATTTCATCCATATGGGATGTTATCAGTTTATGACAACATTTCAAGGTAACCTGTTAGAAAAGGACTAGACAGCAAATAAAGACATCTCCTGTAGTATTATTTTAGTGCTTCTTTATTATGGAAGAGATGTTATTTTGGTAGTGTCAAAAATCTTTTAAACAGGATATTAATATTTCAGTATTTGGTTTGGGGGGGGGATGGGGTGTTTGGGGGGGGGTGTACATATTGTTTGCTTTGGATTTTTTTACTTTTTTTTTTTTTGTTTCTTTTGGTTTGATTTTATCCATATAAGTCATCAAGAGCTCACTAAGTCTGAAAGGAATCTCAGCTGATCAGTCAGTTTTACCTCCTGCTCAGAAAAAGGTCAATGCTGAATTCAGACCAGGTTTTGCAGGGGTCTTCTGCCATCAAGTCTTAAAGACTTCGAAGAACAAAGACTTCACAGCCTCTCTGGGCAACCTGTTTGTATTCCTAATTTTTTATCCTCATAGGATTTTATTTTCTTTATCTCTATTCAGAAGCATGTTTGTCTGAATTTACATATATTTTTCTCTCTTTGGGCTGTTGTGCACCTCAGTAAAGACTCTGGCTTCATCTTCCCAACAACTTTCTTCCAAGTATTGTAGGGCTACTACTAGGTTCCCTCAACTTTCTTGTTTAGGCAGAACAAGTGCGATTCTTTCTGTTGGTCCTCACAGAATATGCATTTTTGGAAATCTGGATATGCTTTAAATCTGTGATTTAAATGCTTTATGCTTTAAATTTCAGTGATCTTCACAGGAAGAAAAAGGAATTGTAATACTAGTATTTGATACTAGTTTTTCTCAGTGTTCCAGTGTAGTGCTAAAGTTTTGAGGGGGAAAGAAACTGTGAGATTTTAATTTTTTTGTAGTAGTAACATCTATTTCATTTTTGTTTATCATCTACTATACCCACTAGTACTTTTTGTTTTCTTCTGAACTTTTTTCAATCTGTCTTGACAGGAGAGGTGTTCCAGCCTTCTGGTCATCTTTATGGCCCTCCTCTGAACACTCCCCCAAAAGTTTATTTCCTTCTGATGGTATTGAATGCAAGAGCAAGGCCTTGTTTGTTGGTCCTTGAAGTGATGCGACACAGCCTGTGTTCACATGACTAAAACTTTGTATTCTCTTCAGAACGAGTGTCTTATCCCTAAAGCCCCCTTAAATATTCCCTCAGCTGTGCTATCTCTCAGATCATGAATAGAAATAGACAGGGGAAATCTGTTTTGCACTAACTGAAGCCGATCTAGGGAGCACACTGAAGGTAGGGGGGAAAAAAAAAGCTATAATTGCAAGTTGCATACTATGGGCTGTGCCTATCCCCTGCTGCATTTTGTCTGTTACTAGAGATATTGCCCTTAGGTTCAATTATGACTTTGGTTTTCACTTTGAGAGTATATAGCAATTTCTCTAGAGTCATATGAAGAAACATTTTCTATTCATGTGTTACAATTCCAACTATCTGAAGTTTACTCCAGTTCCAATTTGTTTTTTTTCCAGCTCACAGTTTACTGACAGAGGGAGGGGGCTACACTGAGATAATAAATTAAAATAATCAATTAAAGGCACACTTTGGTCATAAGTAGATTGAATTAATCTTGAATATCCTTCTTCAGATTTTGAAGTGCCATTTTGTTTTTTTCATTGTATGCTTATCATAAACAGCAATGTGGATTTCAAATAAACTAATTTATATGTCCCTATTTATATACATGAACATTATTGCTTGAAAATTATCACAAGGATATACAACTATTATTTATGTGTGTGTGTTTAATGACCTTTGCAATATGAGTACCAGATAATCAGAAAAATATACCTGATATTCATACATAAGATGTAATTAAGATACAAGTAAGACGCTTAAGCCCAGCTTTTGAGAGGACTATCCACTTCAAAAATAAAATATTAATCACCAGAATGAAATGCCTTGAAGATTAAGAAACAGAAAGGAAGATTAAGAAACAGAAAATATTGATATTGCATGTTACCTCCATTCACATACTTTAAGTGGTGAAATTATTTCCATTTCTAGTGACCATTATTGCCAATGGTCACTAGACTAAGGCTTATACTGATTTAGTTACATTATTTTAATATGAGTAGAATGGGTGTTTTGGGATTCTTCCCCCAGTGTGGGTACTCTTACCTACTTCAGTAGACCACCTGTTCAGAAACCTAGGGTGTTTGCCTTACTAATAGGCCCCAGGCAATAAAAAGCTTTACTATGAAATATAAGCACATTGGGTGGAATCAGTGACAGATTGTTAGTACAGAAATATTTTTGAAATAAAGTAGACTGTCTAAGCATATGTCATATTCAAAATTAGTTCAGATCCAAAAATTATGCCCTTACCTACTTATATGCCTCTTGTTTTGGTTGGTTTTTTTTTTTTTTTTCATTTTTATTGTTAGATTTAATTTCCAGAGTCAGTTTCTGAATTTTCCAAAATATTCAGTCTTTAAAATGAAAGATAAATCATACCTTTCTCAAGCAACCTCAAGATTTAATTCAAGTCCCCTTCAAAACCCATGCATCTCTTTTAAAATTATGAATTACAGATTAAAAGTATTGGTTTATCAACATTGGTACAACACTAACTGCAATATAACCTGCAACATTAGCAAAAATGAGAATGCTCATTCAGGTAGCAGTTTGTGGCAGATTTCAATAGATATGCTTTTGCTCTGAAAAGGTACCTTTTTTTTTTGTTTTACATGTCTTTAAATGTATGTATCTTAAAAACAGAAGTTAATTACATTGATGTCTTACAGTTTAAGGATTTATGTGCTCTATAGCTAAAAGATTTATAAAGTCAATGTGCCTTTCAAAACAGTCCAATCTCTCTCTCTTTTTTTTTCTAGGATACTTAATGAGCCTGGAAAGTCTTACAGTTGATTGAAGTTTGTTTACTCAATAAGTAACAGCTACTACAGTTTAGCTACTGAAAGTGATATAATTAACAGCTTCTGTTAGCTCTGAGGGATTCTAGACATGTGAACATCACAACTGATACTAAATGTGTTGCTGAACCTCTTTTAGAACTGCACCTCAGGTATTGGCTACTGGAAATAACTGTTTCAAATATAAGAGGGGAAAAACAATTTGTTACCTTATTTAGAAAAGACAGAAATGTTAAATACTTCACACATTCTTTCTGCAGAATCTTGGTCAGAGAGAACACAGTTTGTGTAGTATATAAAGGCCTTATATGGAGTTTAAGTTCCCTGAAGCCACCAGTGAAACTCAAAACACCTGATGCCATGAGAGCCCGGAGTTCATACCCAGGTTTAAAAAGTTAAGACAGATTAGTATGAACTGAAATACTTGATTTCTAATAACAATATTATATTCCTTTTTTTAACTGCAATAGATAGGTATCTACACTAAACTAAATGTTATAAATGAAGCTTGTGTCTCAGGCTAGAGGAGAAAAGGCATAAGGTAAATTGCCACCTTGTTACTAGTAATTTACAAGGTTAGAAAGTAGGTGTGGTCATTTGTATAGGTAATATGATTGTCTCAGCTCTTTCCAGTGGAGAAATCTCATTTCCACTATAAATTGTATCCCAGAGATGAATTTTCATGCCAATTATACCAGTAGAGAGAGACATAATTCTCTCCTAAGGTAGGAGAGAGTTGACATCTGACATAGTTGAAATGAAAATTTTTCTGGAGGGAAATATTTTTCCTCCTCAGCAACAAAGTTATTACCATATACATTAGACACCTGGCTAAACTGGCCCCTAACATTTAGGTGGCTAAAATGAAGTGAGATGATGCTCATAACTATTATTATCATGCTGTGTATGTTGCCTACAGGGAAAAAAATCTGATTATTGAATTCTTAATATGGGTTTCTCTATAAGAAATAGATCAAACAGATGCAACAATGAGGAAAAAATAAATGAATGAAGACACACTGTCTGTGTATCTATTTCCTCGGAGTTCCTTCAAGCTGATGTTAAGCATATCAACTAATTTTTATAATAAAATATATTCAGGGCAAGCTGTGGGATAGAAAAAAGAATCTGTAGGACAAAGCCTAATAATACTCTTTTTCCTTTTCTCTCAACATTGCACATAGTACAATTTTTGGTTGCCCATTTCATAATGCAGTAATTGTGATAGTGTGGTTGTTCATACTGAGTAAAATAATACAAAGTAGTGCAGGTGGGTCCCTCTCTTGACCAATTACGTTTTGCCTTTTGCATGAATCTAATATATATCCCCTGTGTCATCAGAGAATCACTCTGAAACCTTATTTCCAGGTGGGTTTTGATATGTGCATTTTTTTTTTGTGATCATTGAGATAGCCTTAGTTCCTTATTAATTAAAACATGGGTTAAAACTACTAGAGAAGTTTCAAGCTTTTCTTGGGGCTTATACTTTTATTCCAAAATCTGCATTACAACTAATAAAAAGTGAAATTAATAGCATTTCCATCCTTTCATTAATTGCTTCAAAAGCTGTACCCTTCATAAATTAGGAACAAAGCTATCTGTGTATTCTTGGAAATGAGCATAAGTACTTGAACTCTGTCATTCCTGTGTCACCCAGGCCAGCATCTTCTCTTGGGGAAAGACCCAATCAGCACAGAAAAGGAAGCTTTCTGTCTGATTCAGGGGCAGATCATTAGAATAACAGATGCAGGCCTCGAGACAAAGGTAGGAACAACATTGTCTGAAGCAGGGAGAGAAAGAGAGACCAGTTCCTTGGTAAGAAAGGTGAAGTAACTGAAAAGAAAGGATTAAAAACAGTGTGACAAATAAATGCAAAGAAAAAGAGAAAAGGGGTAGCAGAAAAAGGTAAGTGGAAAAGGAAGGGACCACACAACAATTCTTAGTAGGGGTTGTTATTAAAAGGCTTAAACAAGAACCTGCGGAAGGAAGGAAGGAAGGAAGGAAGGAAGGAAGGAAGGAAGGAAGGAAGGAAGGAAGGAAGGAAGGAAGGAAGGAAGGAAGGAAGGAAGGAAGGAAGGAAGGAAGGAAGGAAGGAAGGAAGGAAGGAAGGAAGGAAGGAAGGAAGGAAGGAAGGAAGGAAGGAAGGAAGGAAGGAAGGAAGGAAGGAAGGAAGGAAGGAAGGAAGGAAGGAAGGAAGGAAGGAAGGAAAATACATAATTAAGAAGTCATGTTGATGACTGGATGGAAACCTGAGGAATAAGGATAGCAGTGGAAGTCACTAAAAAAAGTAAATTAAGGAAGGTAGGAGAGACAGATGGTTTGAAGAACAAAGCAATAAGTGTTCGAATAAAGAAAACGAAAAAGGAACTTCTAGGGCAGTATTAGAATAAATGGAAACTACTAAAAAATGGTAGTAGTAGTTAAGGCAAGAAACATCAAAGCAAATGTATATAGGGATGGGATGGTAGAGCTCTCCATATTAGAAGGATGCAGATGGAATGAAAATTTAGGTGATAAAACTAGAGTTTTGAGAAACAGGCATATTAGGCATAAGAGTTTAGATAGGTATATCTGAAGAAAATAGGAAAACAGGACCTGTCTTGCTAAAATATGATTCCCTCCAATGTTTGAATAGAATGCAAATTACAGCAAATACCTGTGAAATCTGCAGCTGGTGGCATCCATTGTGAATGTTGGTTTAGAGAGCACATTCTTGGTATTCAATCAGCTCAAGTGGCAGAGTGTGAGACATTTCTGGTTGTGGTACCAAAGTACACAATTTATAGTAATGATTTTAATTAGCCTCTTAATAAAAAGGGTGTTACACATCAAAAATTCATGTTCAGAGATCATGATGGTCAAAAATCGAGTAGATAAATAGCAAATACAAATTAAGAAAATATTAGAAGGTTGTTCATATAAAGCATGATTTTAGGTCCACATCCCAATGTGGAGTTTAATCATACTTCTGGCAGGAATTTTATTCCATTTGCTGTGGAGAGAGAATATGCTTGCATTACTGACAGTGTAATGAAGCGATGAAAGAATCCCTAAACCTTCTACCAAATTATCTGAAGGTATGTTAAGCTCTATAAGCAAAAATTTTTCAAGAGGAGAAAAAAAGTTTCTGAGGTTAAGGTATTTGAATTGTGTGGCAAAGCCTATATAGTTTATATTTTGTTTCAGCTTGCTCTGACTTTAAAGCAAAAGTTATTTTGGAGCTGGATTTTAGTTTTGGGTTTTCTTTTTTTTTTTTTTAATCAGTGTACACTTTGATACCCTAGAGTCTCATTTGCACCAATAGTAAATATTCCCAGTTGCAATTAAAGTCATTGGATCTGTGCTATGAACACAAAATCCTTTAGGAAGCTGATTTCCTTTAAAATCAAGACTTAGATGAATCGAGTTTGACATCAAATATCAGTGCATCTTTTCAGTCTCCATCTAAGTTCCTCAATTAAGACAATCTCTCCCTCACTATGGAGTGTAGGGAGACATATTAATTCTTGAATCATTCGAATTCCAGAGGCATAAGCATTATAGGAAAGCCCATGACAATGATACCTAGATATAAAAAATCTATCTTTGAAAGAAAGTTTAAATATTTTGCTGTAAATACATACTACAACATTTAATACTGAAGAGAAAAAAAATATTGGATTTCTGTCCATTTGAAAACTACAATCCATTCCCTGTATGAAGCGTCTAAGACAAAAATAATTCAACAGAATGACTATAAAGGCTGTATGAGCTTGCTCAAAAAGGATGAAATTATGATTTAGAATGTAGGTTTTCCTTCTGAGGGTTCGGGTTTTCCATCTCAATATTGCTCTTTCATTATGAATTGTTTAGTTAAATTCTTCTAATTCTGCTTTCCCTTTGGAAAGATTTCCAGCAGATGCAGATGAAAAGCACCTTTTTCCCCTATTACTTTTTAACTACAAGAGTTGCTGTCTTGTAATATTCCATATTACAAGAGTTGTACATATTTCTTCCTTACTGCCTAAAATGCCTGTACTCAAGTTGTCCCAACTTCCTCATTTTCTGATTGAAAAAGACTTGAAGTTAATATTGTTATTACCATAAATTTTACAAGTTTTAAGCTTGAGATATTGGCAAAATCTAATCAAACATTGTTAATTTTTTTAAGTCATAGAGATAATCCAGAAAGTGATTACCCTTGCCTTGTCTCTTTTTTTTTTTGTGTATTTCTAGATGGTTTTCCCTTAAAGAGGTAAATTTTGATTTTTTATTTTTTAAGGAAGAAAACTTCAAGTAAATACAGGAAATGTGTAGAAGACTTTTCTGTAAAAAGGGTATCTTCCAAACAACTAGTAGGCATTTTGTTGCTTGAAGAAAGTTGCATTTTTCCTAGGTGTAACCTGCAAGCCGTATTTTAAATAATGACAGCAACAATATCTCTTCATGGGTGTTCAGTAAGGAAAAATATTGCATCAATTATTTTCTCTATTTGGCAAAAGCTTCTCTCTAACACAGATGATAGCACGGTTATATCAACAATAATACAATTAAAGAAAAAAAAATCTGTTGTTTAACTTCATTTTACATTTGATTGTTTTTATGTAAGTTGCATTCCCCTAAGAAAGCAATAAATTTTTTGTGGTAATGTAACAGCTTATGCAAACACAGCACATTACATTCAGATCTATCATACAAACAGCTGTGAATATTTATATTGGTGTTAATTAAGTCTGTGATGGTATTAATTTAGATAAGGAAAGCTGACCAAATCCCAAAGTGCTACAGGATTTTTAACATATGTCTGAAAAAAATAATCAGAGACTTGCAAATGAAAATGTGGTGTAAGATGTCACTCTAAAGATAGCACCTTCATGACATCCAACCACTGAACCTCATTACCAATCACCTGCAATATCATCATGGCTATCAGCTAATACAATATGAAACAAAACCCTCTTGTTCAGAGAGATGAAGATTAACTACTAAGTCAAACTGACACTACAAACAAGGAGATAGCTGGCACAGCCTCACCACCAAGTGCATTAGAGAGGTAAATAACCTCATTATTCAACAGATTAAATCTGATGGAGAGGGCTGTTCAGAGTATAAGTTTCCTCAATTAGAAATTTACAGCTCAAACTTCCAACAGAAAATTGCAATACCAAAAATTTCAGTGGAATTCCCAATAATGAAATTAGACCTATTGTATTATATATCAGATCCAGAAAACTGGGAATGTTTTGGAGATAATCAGTGCAGGTACTTATTCACGCATTTTAAAAAGCCAATACTAGGTCTTCAGAAATATTTAGCTTTTCTATTGCAACTGTGATGTCCAGCTTCCATTCCTGTAAATTTCCCTCATCCTTTCTAAGTGTAGGAATCTTCGAGTGTAAATGAGTTTCTGTGGATTTTACATATATTTTCCCATATTTTGATGCCTGAATGTATGGCATCCTACTGAGCAAGGAAGATCCTATATTCCAGTCAGTGAGTTGTACTGTAGCAAGATTTATGCACTGATTACCTTCATAAAGACCAACGCAGATAAAATGTATTCCTTTCTGGAGAGCGTATAATTCCTGAGTGGTCTGGATGGCATCTTGTTTCAATTAGTTCCGGGGGATTTTTTTTCAAATCCTTGGCACAGATATCCAGCCAGGATACGGAACTTTGGTCTCTCCTTGCAGTTTTGGCTCTGGCTTCAGACGCACTATCTACTCTGCAGTGGCAGAAAGGCAGGAGGTGAGCTCAGACGCTGGACGCTTTCCCACTTTGAGCTCTCTGCTCAATTATTAATCTGCTCTCATGAGAGGCAGGGGGTAGCCCTTTGGCACTGTAAATATGAGCCAGTTCATGCCACTTGGCTTTGAGGTGCTGTTGGTTTTAAGACCCCTTTATTTTTCAGGAGCATTGTAGCTGTCAGCATAGCAACTGGCTTTTCAGGTTATCAGGTTCTGTTTGCATTGACTTTAACATTACCTATTCCACTTTTTCTGTTCATACCAATCTCTGGCAGGGGGCATGGCCTCCTCCTCTCTGAGATTTTTTGGAAATGATGCACTGCGGAAGGAGTAGCGACAGCTGAGTCATGGTGTTTCAACTCTGAAAGGATTTCTGGCTATCTTTTTGCTTTTATTGTAAAAGGAAAAGTTAGACAAAAAACAACTCAGAGAGACTACCCAGATTCCTGTGATTCACAGAATTCGCAGAATCACAGAATGACTAGGTTGGAAGAGACCTTAAAGATCATCATGTCCAACCCATGCCCTAACACCTCAACTAAACCATGGCACTGAGTGACACATCCAGCCTTTTTTTTAAACACATCCAGGGATGGTGACTCCACCACCTCCCCAGGCAGGCCATTCCGCAGCTTTATCACTCTTTCCATGAAAAACTTTTTCCTAATACCCAATATTTATAATATCTTATAATATTTAATATCCTCATATTAATTTAAGTAATTGTAACAGAATACACCAGTTTTCATAATGTATATCTAGAACTAGAGTGTGGGGATAAAAATGACTAAAAAAAAAAGACTAGGGAAAAGATATTAGATCAACTCACTTTTTTATTATGATCAGGCATAAAGTAATAATTTTAAATCAGTAGAGTACAATCAATTTTAGCCTTATAGTATCATAAATATAAGCCTGGAAATTGCTTCTAAATACTAGAAGCGAGTAAACTCTCTTTCAGCCTTTAAGAATCTAAACTCATTGTCCGTGCTTTAATGTATGGGTCCCAATAATAGAGGTGGTACTCCAGAGAAAGAAATTAATTTTTGCAAAGTTTAATAACATATTTTCTTGTGTTCTATATGGTTTTAGGGTTTGAGTTTTTGTTTTTTGTTTTTGTTGTGTGTTGGTGGGGTTTTAGGACCTGAAGGAATGGCATGAAGCTATTTAGGGTAGGTTAAGGAGGTTTAGATTTGATATTAGTGGCTGGGCACTGGAACAGGCTCCCCAGGAAAGAGGTCATGGCACCAAGTCTGGCAGAGTTCAAGAAGGGTTTGGATAATGCTCTCAGGCACAAGGTGGGATTCTTGGGACAGTTCCTTGCAGGGTCAGGAGTTTGACTTTGATAATCCTTGTGGGTTCCTTTTAACTCACAGTGTTCTAGGGTTCTAGGATATGATGATCCTGAACCGGGGTCAGTGCAATCCCAAGCACAAGTACAGGCTGGGAGGAAAATGCACTGAGGGAAACTCTACAGGGCTTGGGGGTGTTGGTTGATGAGAAGCTCAGCATGAGCTGGCAATGTGTACTTACAGACAGAAAGAAAAATGTGTCTTGGGCTGCACCAAGAGCAGTGTGGCCAGGAGGGTGAGGGAGGGCATTCCATTAATCTATTCTTCTCTTGTGAAACTCCATCTGGAATACTGCATCCAGCTCTAGGGCCCCCAATATAAGAAGAACATGGACTTGTTAGAGTGAACCCAGAGGAGGTGATGAAGATGATCAGAGGGCTAGAGCACCTCTCCCATGAAGACAGGCTGAGAGAATTGAAGTTATTCACTCTGCAGAAGACTCCAGTGAGACCGTGCACTGATAGTGCAAGTGAGAATGGCTGCAAGTTGAAGGAGGGTAGGTTTAGATTAGAAATGAGGAAGAAATTCTTTACTTAGAGGGTGGTGAAGCACCGGAACAGGATTCTCAGAGAAACATTGGATGCCCTGTCCCTGGAGGTGTTTAAGTCCAGTTTGGATGGAGCTTAGAGAAACCTGGTCTAGAGGAAGATGTCCCTGCCCGAGGCAGGGGGATTGGAACTAACTTTAAAGTCTCTTCCAATGAAAATCATTCTGTGATTTCATGAATAAGGTTATCTGGTAAATTTTAGCCTTTTCTCTTTTAGCCCGGCATTCTTAACTGATATTCAAAGAAAGTATTTTCAAAATAATTCAATATATATTCAGCTGACTGCAGGTGTTATTTATGTTTGATTAAATGGGAAAAAATCCACTTTTTTTCTCAATCTTTTTATGGTTAAAATTGATGATGAATGTGTGGAGTTGAAAGAGAAACAGATTTAAAAATATATATAAATGTTACCTAAAAGCTTTATTCTCCACAGAATATATGTATGGACCATTATAGTACATAAAATCTAAACCAAAAGGAAAACCCAAATAATTGGACAAATATTAGAATTTTGTATTTAGCAAAGAGCAAGGAAAAGATCCTTGTGTTACTTGCATGACGATGAATTAGGAGTGATTACATGAAAAGTGTGATTTCAGACCAGCATACAAACCCTGCATAGGTAGTTCATACTTTATCACTGACTACATACAGAAAAATTATATTTAAATAAAATTTTCATCCTCCTAGGATAGCAGTTTCCCGGTCAATCTCTGGTTGCCACAGTCCTTTTTTTTCAGAGGAACGAGATTCTGGATTCTAACTTCACTAGAGAAAAGAGGTCAAGAGCCAAGTGGAAGAATAAGCCATACAACCACAATGCTCATCATGTGGAAACCAGGCTTCAGGTAGGAGCTCAGGGAATTGCAAGACACCATTATTTTCTTTTTCTCTTTAGCACAGAAGAAGCCAAACCCTTTGGTGTACCCAGCTATGCCTCATCTTTGGGCAATCTGGGGAAAGAAAGGTCTCACTGTTAGCTGTGTCAGTGAGGCTTTTAGCTTAAATAAAAGCACATTACTTTTAATCATCCCTTTCCATCAGCCTTCTAAGTATTCTGGATGAATCCAGGACTTTTGCAGATAGGATAGGATGGTGAATGTCTGAGACTCCATTGCTAATAGCTCTGACATTATAATTTATCCACTTGGAATAAACTAAATTTGTTTTATAATTAAAATAATTTGTACTATGTCTTTATTGTTCCCCAATATTTTCATCAGCCCTTTACTGTGTATCCATTCAAGATTCAAATAATTACATAGGAAACTAAAGGGGCTATTAAATATTTATAGCACACCTAGACAAATTATTCTGGAGGTCAAAAGAACGCAGCATTTGGCATAATTCTGCAATTGAGATGTGCTACTGAGCACCTAGGAGTGCTTGACTGCTATAACAAATTATACAGCCACTCGTTCTACACACTTTTGGTTGCTATTATCAGTTAAATTCTCAAAGCAATAATGCTAAAACACACACCTGGAAACAGTTAATCGAAAAGTTTTCCTCCACAAAGGAATAGGAAAATACTGTAACTAATTTGTTCAATTAGTGTTTGTTTGTTTCTTGTCAGTAATATTTTTTTTAAATTGAAAATGGACAATGAAAATAGAGATTGCACTCTTTAAAGAGGATTACAAACCCTGGTAGTACATAGAGGCAACACACACTCAATCTTTAAGGTCTCTTACACAAATTTCTGATCTTACTAGATTTTTTCTCTGTGTTCTTTAAGTCAGTAGTACCTACATAAGATCTTTCTCAAGACCACATTTTTTTGTCATTTTGTATTACACAATTACAGTTTTCCTTATTATGATGCATTGATTACTTACAAACATTAACAAAAAATCTTTCAATAATGGCATACATATATATATGTATATGTGTAGTATATTAAGATTTACATAAAGCTGAGATACTCCCATTTTGCACTTAGTTCCTCTCACAGCGATTTCCAGTTAATGGATCATTCCTATCTAGTGTCTGGCTTAAGTGGTCAGGGGTAAGCTTAAGAAACCTGAACTCTCCGGATGAGATTGTTTTCTAATTTAGGCATGCAAATGAGGTACTTGAAGTTAGATAGTGTGAAAAACTACACTATGTATTAAAAAGCCAAACTTTCTGACAGACAGACTTTATACCATAAGGCACAGTTCCTTTTGAGAAAGAATTTTTGTAATGGTTAAAAGCCACAGAAAACTCTCAGTATTACTTTACATATAGAACAGCTGGTACACCCACACACCAAAAAAAAAAAGTATTAAAGGGCTTTGTCAGTTAGAAAATGTAAATACTTCAGTTAAAAAAAGCTCAGCACACTTACTTTTCTTTCTTTTATAAACATTTCAGCTAATTACTTACAGCTTTAAAAGCCTCATTTTATCCCCAAAGCATCCTAGAGTTAGAAGCCTTTATCTAGGTTTAGTAGTTGTGGCAGAATGCCATTTGCATTAAGTGATCAGTAAAAAGATGTCAGCTGCATCTGATGTCATAAAACAAGAAATGTCTAGAAACTGCCGACCTATTTGGGCTTAGTGCAGAATCTCCCATTGAATGAGCAAATAGTTCTATTTGTTTCAAGTAAAAGCATATACTTAATTTGTGTCAAAATGTTCTCCTCAAAAGGTTGCTAACTAATCCACAAAGGAATGACCTGTCAGGACACAGAACTGAGTATATGGGAAAACATAGCAGATTGTGCATGCTGAAACTACTGGCCTGTACTTTGATATGGTTTAGCAGTTATCTAAAATCCCTTTGGATTAGACTCTCAGTGACAAATTTCCAGATAATGGGGTGTCATAACATTCACAAAATTCATAAAGACACACAATTTCTATTAATAAACATAGTTAGGACTGTGCCTTCAAAAATCTCTGTAGTAGGATTCATTTAAAGTTTTTGGAAACAGTGAAGAGATTTCCTCAGTCCATAATGATCTATGCATATAACTAACTAACAAATTAAGAACTTTCTTCACTTTCCAAGTAAAAAGCTTAATTCTGGGCAAAAGAGATCAGATAGGGAAAGGAAGCCTCTGAATAAGCTTCACACTAAGATCTGGACTGGTACGTAAGGCCAAACACCTGAAACTGTAAAAGACTGCTTTTAAACTAATGGAAACACCCAGTTCCTGAATTTCATATTTATTAAATCAGTAAAGGTACCATAGGCATATCAAGTTTGATAATTTGAAGATCCAAACCCCCTATTTTATCATGTTAAAATGGCAGATTCATGATTCCATTCATATGTATTTACATAGCATATATCATTGGCAGATCACATAAAGCAAAACCAATATATTTCCTGAACACTGTACCTAAAAAACTCTCCCTACTCAAAATGCTTCACTATCAATTATTTTCTAGGTGTGACAAAGTCCAGATTTGCTGTTTACTAGCCATGAGTTTTTGAAGAAGTATGGGGATTATTTTCAATAAAAATAGTCAGAACAACATGGACATTCATATTGCAAGGATTCTGTAAAATGAATGAAGTTGACATCAAGCAGGCCTTGGTTAAACAATTTCTGACCATATTAGGAATAGGAGGGATTTAAAGCAAATAAGTGGAATGAAAAGGAAATACGGAATCCAACTGAAATGCTTGTTTTTCAGAACTTTATCAGTTAAAAAATTTATATTTTTAATAAAGCTGCAGCAAATTTAAAATTGAAAAATTTATTATTGGGTTTTTCTAGGGTTCATTATTTATTTTAACTTATAAGATTATCCCCAGTCTTAATGATATAAAATCAGAAGTATATACATTTATTTTCCTCAATCCAGTGAAATAGGAAATATTCCAAGATATAATCAGGAAGAAAACTGTTTATTGATATATTTAAAATATTTAGAAGGTGGAGTCCGGTAGACACTAATGACTTTATAAAGTTTCTATCATTGTTCAAGCATATATACATGAAGTCTGGATTTTGACTGCTCATTTTTTATTTTTTTAGCAGAAAGATAGGGAAGTTATCTAGTATCAGCAAATCTTGCACAACATGATGACCTGTAAATGAACATCAAAATTAATTGCAGATGTTGCTCACAATTTATAAGAATGCTCTCCACACTCTAAAGTTTATGTAAGGTATAGTGGCAATTAAGTCAACTTGCAAGACACAATATCTGAGTCTGATTTCTAGTGAGAGAAGACAATATTGTGGGTAATGCATTGATCTTGGACCCAAGAGATTCCTAGCTTTTTGCAAGCTTTACCACAAATGTCCTGTCTGACCTTGGAAAAGTTTGTCAGGTTCAAATCCAAAAAGAAATATAGTCATTCTGTTGTGGAAATAAAAAAAAAAAAAAAAAAAAAAAAAAAAAAAAAAATTCAAAATATAAATCCTTAGAAACTCTAGTAAGTTAACCATGAAGATTTCCTAAATATCTTAGTTCTGCTTCTGAACACATTCAGAATTTTTTTCCCTATTGCAGGTCTCAGCAGCTTCATTTTATCTTATCTACCTGATCAAGATTCATGAAGTGGATATGGGTTAAGCAGACTGTTCTAAAAATCAGTAGACAGTACAGCATCTAAAATCTTTGGTGGATTCAGCCTTTAATATCTCATTGTTACCCTAGCTCAGCTGCAAAGTAGAATAATGTGTTATATATTTCTGTGTTTGAATATAGATCACATTGTAAGTTTTTCGAGATTGCTCATTATACACATTCAGGTAGGGTTCTACTTCTAACTCAGTTATGCCTCACTTTCTCTTATTGGATTTTTTCTTCTGTATAAACATTTAAATATCAGTTTGGGACAGAAGGCAGATTCAAAGTCTCATTTCTCTAGATTTACACATGGTAAATGTGGATATGCTAACTTATGTGATCTTTCTGGACAAGGTATTGGAGGCAATCTATATTTTAAAAATACTACTAAAGCTTCCATGAGAAAAATAACTCTAAATTTGTATGGCAGTACGGCATAGGCAGTTGAGAATCTGACCATAAATTGAAACAAAACCTTGTTTGCTTTGGTATTTTTGGTCTGGTTTTGCTCTTTTTTGTTTTTATCTATAGAAAAAAAAAGGTACTGATTTTAAAGGCTTAATTAATATCTGTATAGATTGCTAAATGTTTGACTTATGTTGCATCTAACATAATCCAGGGCATTTTTAGAATTTACCTCATAAAATATCCTGTGCACAGAATTTTTTGTCTAATTGATCAAAATTATTTATAAGATTCTCAGAATTCTCAGTAACTCTTTCAAAGGATCAAAATCTGGGCCTAATATCAGCAAATCAAGTATCTACCACATCTGATCAAAAAGGTATGAAAACTGTTGAATTTCCTGAGACATGACTCTCCTCTGAGAAAATTGTTTTAAACAAACAAACAACTAAAATTTTGCAGGCAGAAAGTTGGTGGAGTTTTTCTTTCCATTTGCTGTGTGCATTCCCATTAATGATTAGAATATTAGCTAGCATGAACTAGCTAAATATTCAAATGTGGTGAACATGTTTGGATTATAACATGGACTTTTTAATAAACTTGATATAGTGAAGTTTCCTGTAGTTGCAGTTAATAGGACTTTAAAACAGGTTTCAAGCAAAAGCAGCCATGCTGCAGATCTGTATCATCCTGATCATTGCTTTTGCATTTACATACACAGATTACATTTGCATATCTTGATGACTTATACATTTTAACTAAATTTGATTCCACAGGAGTGTTTATATCAAGGGAACATGAACATTTTAAATTCCAACTTAGCTCTAAATTATTGATTTTAGGAGTACTGTGAAGGTTTTGTGCATTACTCAACTTTATGTAAAACGGCCAACTAATGACAATGTTTAATTCCGAACTCTGTGTTCCATTAGATTTATAGAGCTCTCTCAGTTCTGAGCTAGAAGCACAGATATGGCTTTGTAAAAAATTTATACAACATAACATTTTATCATTTTGTTAATTTCTTCAGGATAATATAGACATGTCTACATGGGCTGCAGTACTTCAAAATCTGAGACTATTTTTGGTTTAGTAATTTTAGACGGCATTATGCTTTCATGAAATATATTTGTAACCTGAAATCCAAAAATGACAGACATGGCCTCATCAGTCAATTTAAACTTAATATCAAAATGGTGTTTCTGAAATTACTTTTCTGAAATATTAAATCACTAAAACGTTAACAGTAACATTCATTCTTCCCTTTGTGATTCCTTTGGACTGCCTAATTTGCAAAGAATCACACAATCTGGACTTGCCTTTGAAAAAGAATGCAAGACCCAGATTGCTGCTTTTTCTAGCAAGGAAGCAGCTACATATTATCCTTCATATGGAAGAATAAATGGTACCATCGAGTTCTCACTGATGTGAACTGAGACTGATTATGCATAGGATATAAAAAGAAGGCTTGATGGGAAATGGAATTTCAGGAAATTACACTATTTCTTCAAGAAAGGGGGGAAACACAGTAAAATCTGTGAGGACTGACATGTACCACAGGGACTGGTACTAACAGGAACATTTCAGGGATCCTAATACTCAGGTATGGAGAGGTTACTGTTCTCAAATAATAGATTTTGCTTACATAGCCTAGCAATATTTTAGGATTCATGCTAACTTAAACAAACATGGAATTTTAACCTAGGAAGTAGTCAGTGAAATCCTACAAATTCTGATATACATGGAACCACGACAAAGAGGTATATATGAATGGAGGACAATAAAAAACATAAGGATTTTAAAAACAAAAAAACACTAGGTGGATTGCAGTTTGGATTGAGGACTATGCTAAAACCAAACCCAAACAACTAAAATGCCTAACTAATAATTAAAGCAGGTTGGACAATGTATTGAAATAACAAAGATTTCAATTTCAAGACAGAAAGAAAGTGAGAAAAATGTTAGAAAACAGCAAAAAAAACCAACCTAACATAGTTTTTGACTAATTTTTTTTTCCTCCACAGTTATGAAATAGAATTCCTCAATGCAGAAGTCACTCTGGAGAGGTATGTTTAGGAATCATACTAATGGGACCTTCCTCCAGTCCCCAACATCCAGGACTGGATTGTAGTATTGATCTCTGTAAGAATGAAAAAAGAAGGAAAGAGAGAGAGAAAGAAAGAGAGAAAGAGAGAAGGAAAGGAGGAAAAGGAAAAGGAAAAGGAAAAGGAAAAGGAAAAGGAAAAGGAAAAGGAAAAGGAAAAGGAAAAGGAAAAGGAAAAGGAAAAGGAAAAGGAAAAGAAGCACACAGATGGGGAAGACTTCAATTTTCTGAAATCCATATGAAAAAAATGCCCCCCTTGGTATCAGGAGGTCTTACACATTTTTGAATACATAGGTTGACAAATTTATGTAAAACATCATTTATGAAGTAACAAAGGTGCTGGTGCTACTTTAGAGTTACTTTAAGTAAGTAGAAGGGAGAAGTACAGGGGCTGGTTGTAAAAAATTAGCTTATACTGAGTAATTATGAGCTGATTCAGTTCACTTTAAATTGCAACACAAACAACAATGAATATATGGCTAAATTCTGGGGTTTTAGAAGAGCAAACTTCAGGAAACTAAGAAATTAGTTATTAGGGTTTACTGAACCGAATAATTCAAGGATTTGAACCTAGTGGCAGCATGGAATTAAGTCAAAGGTGCAAACACTATCTGAAGTTTGTATTGCAAACAAGAGCAAAGAAAAATATCTTAGCAGGAAAGAGGTACAGACTTCTCTGGAGGAAGAAACACCTCACATAGGATATGAAGAGTGAATAAAGAACTTAAAAGGAATAAAAAGAGGTATTGATCAGCAAGGAGAGCTCTGTCTCAGGGGTCAAAAAGGGCAAAAATAAAACAAGAATGGACAAAAGCCTAGTTGAGTTGAAACTTGGAAAGAAAATTAAAACAAGGAGCGAAAGTTCTTCAATCATACAAATAAAAAGGGACAGGAAAAGAGAAAACTAAGCTATACATAATAACATTGATAAAGGAGCTAATATAAATAAGGCGGCAGAATCAAATATTCTAAAACACTGGTAAGACATATGACATAAAACTCTGATCAGTCAGTAAGAATGAAAAAAATATAAATTAGCATATTTAAGTCCAAATCAAAACTTGAAATGCTTATACAAACTTGATGAGGTATTCCATAAGCTTTGAACCAAAAATATGAAACAAATATGTTAATATAACTGAAAAATGAGAGGTGATTTCAGCTTGCAAAAATCTTTTTACTCGTAAAAAGACTTTTAATACCTATAGAGCAGAAAATTAGCAAGTAATTAATGGTAAGAAACAATGAAACTGGTGAAATAATAACGCGTGAATCATAAGAAGTGCGCAGGAAATTACTGGAAAAACACAGTATGATATTAAAATGGAATCTTTCCAGAGTTCAAGATTCTCGTATTCTGGAAAAATTACTGCTTTTAGTCCACAGTTTCCCAATTGGAATATTTTTTTTTAGGTTTATCTTAAGACCTATTGATCTACACTATTTGGTTGTTTTGAAAAAATGTTTACTGTGACAACTATGTTTACAACATTTTATTATTAGTGATTTCATTATAAAGCAACAAAGCCAGTTTTTTCAGCCATGTATTTCCTTTCTATGAAGGAATATTGTACAGAATAAGAAGTACCTCACATAAACCAGGCAGTATGTTTGGTCTTGGATTGTGAGAACTGACCTTACTCTTAGTGGCATTTAAGACAAGTCATAATGCCCTCTGGGATGGGTCATTGGTGTACAGGATGACTCTTCCTGGGATCGAGTTTTGGGTTTCTAGTTAGATGTTGGGAAATATATCTACCTGAGAGAAAGATGTATTTTTATAAATCCTGAAGGGTTAGAAGGGTTAGAATATCATGACTATTTGTAACAACTCCTGCTGAGTTGCTTCTTTCGTCCTTTAGTGGCTCATGGGAGGCATTTGAAAAGTACTTGTGATTTTTTACAGAAGTTTTCAGAGAAGGATTTTTACTTTAAATTGGAGTTCCAGGATGAAAAACTTTAGGAGTTCCACAAGTTCCCTCTGATGAATCATGTTCGAGAACTCCCTGTTAGACGCTTTTATGTAGTCTCTGCTGACTCAGGCTTACTGCAGTAGTTTTTTTTTTCTTTTTGGTTTAATTAGTATTTGGTTGCACTCACCTAACATTGTATAGATTTTCTCTCCAAGGAGCAGAAAGGTGGACTTCTCTTTCTGACTGCAGTATTATTTGCTTGGTTTTTCAAAATATTGTTAAGCAGTCACTGTTAATGTTTGGAGCATTGTCAATGCTCACAGTTTATTCAGTAGGGAATATCCAACCTAATTTTCACTGCTGTTATTTCTTTTTAGTTTCATGGAAAGCTGCTGTAAATATTTTGGATGGATTATGAAGGATATGGAAGGATATGGAAGAAAACACCCATTTAGGACAAATCAACAGGAAGAAAAGATAAAATGACGGAAAAACAGAGCCTGAACTATCACAGGTCAACTTGGAGAGGACTACCAGTTCACAGAGGCCTAAATTCAGCATTTTTTGTCAGTATCTTGCACTGATTGCTAAGGCCATTCTGCTGCAGCTCTCAGCTAGAAGGCTGTGCATCCTACAGAGCTATAAGGAAATAAGCTGGAGTTTATCAACCCAGAAGTATGTACCTACCAAGCAGGACCACCAACCCGAATTAGGTACTACCTCTGCATAGTGCCTTATTTCTTATATGCTATCTACAGCAGCTCATTTCCCTCACCATTCCTCTTCTCCCACAAGTGATAAAGAAATAAATCCTCTCAGAAGATTTTCCTCATTAGAGCAAGAATATAATTTTTCCCAGAAGTGTCTGTATCTGGTAAATCCTAATTGATTGGACAGGCTGTACAGATAATAAGCAGATGAAAAAAATTTACAGAAGCCCTGAATATGTTTTTTATTTTCGTTTCAGAGACTGATTGCCTGAAAATGGAATATCAAAGTGCCAGATGAAAAACCTTTATTTACATAAAAATTCCTTGCAAGGGGATTTTACCATGCCCCACACACAGCTGGGACTGTGCTGTTATCTTGAGCAGCAAATTTAAGAATGATGTCCAGACTCAGCGTATTAGCTGGACAACTGGAAAGATGAGAGCCCATTTTGAGGCTGGGTATCCTTGAATAGATCTTGTTTGAATTTATACTGTGTGCTGGACTGGAAAGAAAGAAGATTGGGTTGGGGGGCTGACATTTTTTAGTGACATTTAAAATACAAAGCTTTGATTCATTTCACAAGAGGCTTGAGCCACACATCAAAGCTATTTATGGAAGTTGAAATGACACTCAGCTCATCTAGTAGTAGAACTAGTGGATGACTGCTTTGACCTATTCTCCAGGTGTGTCCACAGAATAAACAATGATCTAAGATGATTCTTCCATCTGAACAGAAACATAGAATACACTGTTCATTCATCACTGTCTCTAAATGCACACAGAGAAGGCAGACACCTCCTTGCCATACACCTTCTCCTCCTCAGTATTAGCAACTTTGGATAACACAGATAACATTCTCCTCTAACTCACTTTGCAGGCAGCAATCAATTTTAATTTCTTTCTCTTTCTAGACCGATGTGAACCTTCCTAATGTTTTCAGTACATATAAACTAAACCATAAATAAACATGGGTTTTGAAGTTTTAGATGGTCTCATGTATGTCTGTCTACAATATTCTGTCAATGTTGCCCTATACTTTAATCCATGCATCTGTCCATTTCTTTTTTGTCAGAAGTTAATCTCAGTTCTCTAGGAAAATGTCAGACCTGAACACCAGCTCCCTTTGAGAGTAATTCTATTCATTAAGTCTTATAATTTCCTCAGAAGACCATATTTCCAAACTATTTTGAATATATTAAAATAACATTTGAAGCAAACAGCTGTAAATTAATTAATTACAATTTATGTATAATTAATTCTTTATTCATCTACTTATAACAGCATTTTCCTTATGATTTTTTGTATATTTCTTTCTATCTTTAAAATTTTGGGTAAATTATCTATAGTAGGGTTTGTTATACAGAACAAACTACTGCATCTGGACAGTGTGTAGGTTTTCATTTAATTGTATAAATTTCTGTTTATGAAAAATGTAGAGAGAACCATAGACCTAAAACAATTAACCCAGCATCTTTTTCATTGTCCTTAGGAAGGGACAGGGATGCCTGTATTTGGACTGGGGAGAGGGGAAAGTGATGTAAAAATGAAAGATTAATCAATGTCCTAAAATGGCCATTAATACCATCACCATATCAGTTTAAACTGATGGAGTCTTGACATTTCTTCATGAAAACACTCAGTATATTTTAATGAGATGCAGACAGGTAGGTTCCCAGAGAATAAATGCAGCTCAGTGCACTTTAGATTACTTCTTAAACTTGGAAACACAATGGATGGGGAAAATCTTTGTCATCCAGTATGCACCCAGCCTGATCCCAAAAAAGAAAAAAGTTGAAGTCTACTCAGCCTTCTATAAAAGTTAAAATATTGTCTAAGATAATTTAAATAGTCACATAAAAAAAATAATTTTCCATATTCCTTTTTAATCTCTTACATTTGTAAACACTTCCAGAAAAGAGGGACTTAGTTGTAAACTGTTTATAAAACATCCTACATATATCTTCCTCAAACACTAATAAATTACCAGAGAGTTAACCAATGCCATTTTAGCTAACTGTAATTCTTTACTAACTTAATAATAAAATGTTTTAAAGACTTGTTATAATTTTTCAATGAACTCTATTAATAAAGTACTAATAACTTAGCACAGTCAGTAGAAAATAGAAGGCATTATTAACAGAGAAAAAAAGAAATAAGCATCAATTAAATTTCCTCATTATGCTTCAGGCTTTAATTTTCTGATTACAGTATTGATGTAATTTTTTATTTCTAAAGTCAATGTCTAAGGAACAGTTTTCTCTAGAAAAGACTAAGTTTTATGAATCTTGGAGAGCTACTGTGTATTTGGTTTTATTCTCCTAAGGATATATCAATTACTTGAAGAGGTAATTTCTTGCTCTTTCATGTAATTGTTGATAACTCTCATGCTTATACATACACATTTGTATATATATCATAAAAAGCAGGCATGATGTCTACAGAATGTTCACATCACATAACCACATTGATTATGAAATTTTTTACAGTGAGTGACCTTCAATCATTGCTCTAAAAGATCCTAGGCTCAATGTAAAACTCTTGACTTAATTGCATGTTTATGAAGCTAGTTAAATACTTATTAGCAGAACCCGTAATGAGCTACTTTTTTTTTTTTGTTAAAAAACCCTGCCCATTAAGAGGTCTATGGCATTCTAAAGCAGCCCCTGATGGTCAGACACAACTCTAGAATACCTCAGGCAACTATGTCAAGCCTTCAGCAACTGCTCATTGCAAAAGGAATTCAGGTACCTGTGGCTGTAGCTCATTCACCCACACATCAGTGTCTAATACCTTCTGAGGTGTTTGTCCTCATAAATTACATGTGCTTTCCAGTTATGTATCACACTTCTTTTTCCACTGGGATATCTCAGCTACTCTCAAGCATCTGAAATGCTGACAAGCACCTAAATGTATGTGTAACTTGGTTTTATCTTTGTCCTGAATCTCACCCATACTGACTCATTGAGCCATCTACACTACAAAAATTAATATAATGTACTCCTTTAAATTGCAGAGGAAGCCATTTATTTCTGAAGGAAAGAGTTGTGGGCTTCACAGAAGAGAGGAGACTTCTTGGGTATAACAGTTTAAATGAAATATTTTTTCCTCTCTTATATTGACTTCCCTATTGCAGAGGGGACATGTACTTTGTTCTGTTCTTGGACAATTTCATTAGGTAAGAAGTAACCACTGTTTCTACTGTAATTGTGCCAAGAAAAATGTACACACTTTTAATATAAAAAATCTCTTCATTTTCCCATTTAAGACATCAACAGTGTAACAGTGGAAAAAAATTTGTCTTTTGTCTTTCCTTAAATAAATAATAAAAGTAAAACAAGACAGAAAGCATATACTTTGTACTTATTTAGTGTTTGCACTTTTTTAGTGTTTTATGAAAACCAGCCAACAGAGCTGAGCAGAAACATTCAAACACCTCATCTAAATTTTAAAAGTCTTAGGCATAATGAATATAAATTACATTCCTGATATTTTTCAGGTTTCTTCCTTTTTCATCTTAACTTTTCATCAACCAGAAGAGTAAGTGTTTTCCTGATAATTAATCCACGTAACTCCTTGAAATTTCTCTTACTCCTAAGAGGCCAGATCGAGTCTTTTTCTCAGCAGACAGACAACTTTCTGAGCTGTTTACTAAGGGAATGAGAATTTCACTTCCTGCTACACAGAAAGTACAGTTCTGTTAACCTTTCACTCAAATAGCCTGCTATTATCTAAAGTCATCTATCTACAAATGTATCAGGATAGAGCATTTCCTCAGTAATATAGCTCATTGCCACAATCAAGAATAAAACAGGCTTCCTGACAGAGGATATTGAGCATCTTGCCTTCATCAAAATAAAACATTACCAGTGCTTGCCTGTTCCTGACAAAAAAAAAAAAAAAAAAAAAAAAAAAACCAAGAAAAACCCAAAAAAACCCCCAAAACCCACCAAAAACACCAAGAAACTTTCACTTAAAGTATTGCAGGAAAAGTGGTAGCTAATTAGTAAGCTTTCCCCTGAGGCCTTTCTATCATATAATAGTCTCTACACAATTGATGACTTACTAAACAATCCCTGATTTCCTTCACAACAGCAAATTGAATGTCTTTTTTTCTATTTTGTTTTTGGAGTGCTATTCCAGTGTTAGTGATCTACCTCACCTCTAGTCAATGTGATAGAAGTGAATAACCTTTTTTGTCATATAGGTTCTGCTTCTGCTAATCTTACTGTATTTTGGGGGTTTTTATACATTTAGAGATTGAAAGATTGAAAAGTCCTCATCCTTTCCAAAGGAGATGATTACTTATGTTCACCTTCTTGCTAAAGTCGATCTCCAAATTTCATTTTTTTAAATTAACTTTTATATGTTTATAAATACACAATTTTACAAGTATTATTCTCCCACAAAGACAATATATAAGTTCATTTGAGAGTTTTCCTTGTACAGATTTATTTTGGGCTTTCTTCATTGGTTTGAACCAATTAGTTTCAATTTTATGAGACCTTCTTTCTTCACACAACAGAAACACTACCTGCTAATAAGACAATTTAAATGGTCTGACAGAATTTCTTTGTGTAATGTATCTCTGTATTTGGTCATCTTCTGCATAAAGTGGAGTTATGAAGTTATGATAGTCCAATTCTTTTTTTTCAATTGAGGTCTTTAAGCACATATCAGCCAACACCTTCCAACCTGCTGCTTGAGACAGCATCAAAGTGATTTTGTTATCTAAAACCCTGCCATGCACCCTGATAATTGTAGATAAAGTTACAGGCATATATCTCTCAGTGCAAATTACTGCAAACAGGAGGTTGATTGTTCTTTCCATATTGCTGAAACATATAATAAATCCAATTAGTACCTATGATTTTGAAGATTTTGAATGGATGACCAAAAACTCCCAAAATGGAAATTTAGCTACGTGATGTTTAAGTGATAGCAAATAAACAAATGTCATAGGACAGCCACGATAAACTGTATTTTCACTTATATATTCCTATATTCTTAGAAGAAGACACTAAATTATATTTGAGCAGTGCAATGACCAATATGTTGGAAAAAAAGGGATTACATGCTTCACTTGTTTCCAATTATTCTAGTTATCTGGCTATGATGGGGGAAAAAGCAAAACCACAAGATTAATTTTATAGAATAAGTTGTTCCATAGACTACTACTAGTAACTTCCAAAGGCTGCTAGTATCTTTTCCACTGATTCTATGACGAGCTTTTATGAGATAAAGAAAGGCGTAAGAACTGGTTTTGTTCTGCCACTGTAGTTTTTGCATATGTACATAGACCAAATAAACACAGAGAGAAAAAATTCTCTATTGAGCCACCAAGCAACATTTTATTAGCTGCATCTTCAACACAGGAATTCAATTAATCCATGCAAAGATTATTTGCCAGTAACAATCAGAAGATTTCCCTCTCTTCATCATTTTTTTTCCTTTCTCCATTCCTTGATTTTGAATAAAGGAACTGAAGCGTTACGGAATTATTTCTTTCCAATTATTACTTCATTTCTCTGCTGGACTCATCATTCAAGAATCATTCCTAAAAATTAGTTTGTGAACTCAAGTTTTGTTTTATCTGCCAACTGTGTGGAACAACTACTGCTCATAGGTAGGAGAGAGGCCTCAAGCAAACCTGCCATTACTGTCTTGTAGGGTTTTCATATCATACCTACTGGCTTACAGCTGGATTCGCTTGGGTTTGTTACCCTGTTCCTTCTTTTACCGCTTTGCATGTTTTTCAATATACGAATGCCTTTTTAGAGAACATGGAAAAATCCAATGACTGCATCTAATTCAGAATAATACTCACTGTTTTTTTATTTCTTAATTGTAATGCATTTTGCTTGCTTTTCTCTTAGTTTTGTGCTTAAAATTTTATAATCACATTATGCTAGATATCTAGTTTTTAAATCACAACAGCTGGAAGATGGTTCCACCTTTGTGTGTGCTTGAATGGACTGTTAGTCTTCAAAACAAAGAATAATGCAGATGGGTTTGGTGTTTTTTGTTTTCATGATTTTTTTATATCCTGCAAAAAAAATTAATCTAAACATCTGGCTTTTTATTTTTGCATGCTCTGTCTGTCAGGACCAGTTGTGATTCATCATGGAAGAAAGAACAGGACTAAGCAGAACCATGATGTGACTCTGACTAACTTAGCAGTTAAGAAAATATATCAAAATTTAAATATTCAAAATATTGGTAGCTAATTCAATATATTTCCATTCATTCTATTTCCTTAATAAATATAATATGAAAGGGCTTTATTTTTTTCTGACATAGAATATTGCAAAAATTCAGAGATTTGTGATACTTCAGAAACCAAGAGGAAAAACATATTAATCCAATGTGTACTGAACCCTGTTAATCATTACACTTGAAAACAATAAATATTATTGGTTTAAAACTTGGTCAAATCTAGTACTTACTGTATGCTGTCCAGGCAAAACTGTAGAAATTCCTGAATATGAAGCAAGTTTTTATGTCAGGTTTCCTCATTTGGTCCCATAGTAACAGAGGTGAGAAACAATGGACCAAGAACTCCTCTACAAGTAGGTGTGGAAGGTTCCTTCTCTTGATTTAGTCCAAAGGGAGTATATGCCAGTCAATGGTTTCTCCAGATGAAAGCTCTTATGTTTTCACATATTGTAAATAGTTTAATCTACCTGCCACTGCTGATCCAAAGAGAAGAAATACTAATAAATAATATTTGTCATCACTTCTCCTGACTTGAATATATAAATAAAAATTGCATTTTTTTTGTCTTTGTGAGCTTTCTGCTCATCCTGAAGCTTAATTGCCACTAATAATTTCTTTAGCATTTCCAAGTTACTGTTCTCTGCTTACTCAATTTTCACTGTGAGGTCACTGGTATACATTAAACTGTAATTTTCATATGCTCTGTAAAAATTAAGGCTAGAGTAATTTTCATAAGACTCTACAATTAGGAAATTGTAAAGCATTATTAGAAAATGAAAAAAGAAGAAAATCTGTGTGGATTTTTTTACTACCTGAGCTAGTTTTTCTACAAATGTTTCAGTTTTCCTCCATGAAATGACCTCTGCGGATCACAAAAATATAAGGTTTCATATTTCTCTGTTATTTGGCCAAGTATTTTAAAGCAAGCATTCATTGTCAGGATCTTGATTGCATTTGTATTTGCATACATTAGATAAGATCATAGGAGTTTAAAGAGGGTTTTTTTGCTGTTTTTTATTTTAAAACTATATTTTCACAAGTGTTTGGGGTTATATGTTATGTTAAAACTGACTTTAGCTTATCAAGTGTTAAACAATTGGTAATTTTACATTTATTTATAAATAATATACATATATAATATAGGTAGATCACACTTAAAAAGATGGTTTTTTCAGAGTATCAGTTCAAAATACTGTGCATTGTAATGCATACTACACACCTGGAAATCATTAAGGTTTGTATCAAGAACAGAAAACTACTTTTTCTCTGTACAATGTACCCTAACTCATATCAATAAACTTGTGCCCCAAATGCCTTCCCAAAAATGGCAAGGAAATATCCTCTGTAGGGAAAATAACATATAATCATATTTAAACAGTAAGTATACTAAATTAATTTAAAATAGGAATTTTGAAAATGTGCTTAAAATTAGTCTGAAAACTTGGAGTGTTTGGAATATTTAGGAATCTGCAAATATTTTTCTGAGCTCTTATATATGAAAAATATATCGCAACTTCACTGTTTTGTGGTTTTTCCTCTCATCTTTCAGATATTAGACACAAAAGAAATAAGAGAGAGCAGAAAAATATCCAGAACAGCACTGCTAACTAAAACCTGAAACAATTGAAGCTATTTCAACCAAACAATTTTCAATTTTTTTTCATTCAGAAGGATAGATAAATGACCAGGCTGCCACATACAACCTCTTTTGGCTCTAAGTCTTCTGTAACATGTGTTACAGAAATCAAATAAAAGATTCAGTCTCTTCCTTCATGTTTAGTATTCCCATTAAATAAGCAGTTACTGCAATACATACATTTCCTATGGCAAGAAAGCCGATGTAAAGCATTTATATCTTACTTAAGATGCAAATACTTTTGTACCTGTTCCAACACAAGCCAAATGCAAGCAATAAAAATACTTTATTAAATAGGTGAATGGGCAGCAAAGCCACATGAAGATGACAGCTTCTAATTGTCTGCAGAGCATCTGCTAACAAACTGCCAAGGCTCACAAAAAAAAAGCACTTCTAGGATAAAAGCCAGGACAATTGTAAAGGCTAAATTATTAATTAATATCAGGCAGCTATCATAACTTGCTGGTTTCTTGCCAAGATACAGCATGTTGTTGGAGGACTTAACAGAAAGGTTTTTCTGAATGCTGAAAACTATAATAAATCTCAGAAAGTTCTAATTTTATAGAAACCTGATGCAGCCTTTGTTTGTGGCCAGCAGTCAGATTGAAAAAGCCGAGATGCAATTAATTTTCTTACATATTAAGATATTAGATTTAAATTCAGCACAATGAATAATTTCCCAGAAACTGCAAGCAAAAGCTAATGCTTTGGTTGATGAGTTCTACATGCTTTCTTAACATATTTCTCTGAAACCAAAATGTCCTCAAATCATGACTCGGAATTTAAATTTTTGAATTGTACACTGAATTTATCTCTGCATTTATTAACCTACATTCTGGTTAATGGACATCTGGTAAGAAGCCTTTTTTACCTAAAACAGTAGTATGATGTTTAATGCTACATACACTCTGGTTTCAGAGCAATAACTTAATAAGGCATCTCATGATACTTGTGCTTTTTAATGAACTAGACTCCTGGGATGATCACTGATAGTTAATTCCCTACACAATGGAAAAAAGGTCATCTAGGTTCAGGTAAAAAGGATATTTATTAAATCTGCCAGAGGCTAAGAAAAAGAGGGGATATTTCTTGATGATGTCTTCAGATGCACCATGAGTCAAAAATACAGGAGAGTTCATGCACGTGACGAGTTTCATACACCTATCTCAATTATGCCCACATATAAAATTAATAATTATAGGACAAGGATATTTTATTATAAAAGGAAGCAAGGAAAGGAGATAGATAGTGCAAGTCAGACCTGCTTAAGTCATTATTTAAAAATGGGACATTCCAGCCTAATTTCCTCAACTTCCTGAGAGAAGCAATGAATGAAACAGGAGTAGATATAGAATTTAAATTATTTTAGAGAAAATTATATGTTCTACTAATTGTTCTTTAGAACTGATGAAAGAAAACTCTTAGTGTCATATTTTAGACATTCTAAGATAGCACTCAGAATGATTAGCAAGAGAAATAGGTAATATGTTGTTCATTGTCTATATTAGGAGTTGTTTTACTTGGCAATGGGCAATGTTTCTGAGACAACAGAAAAAGTTGTCTCACACAGATATATCACTAGATATTCTTTCCATGTTATATTCCATAGGTTTATTTATTTTCATCTGTTTGGACAAAATAAATGAAAGTCTGAAAAAATTTTTTAGTGTTTAACATGATAAAAGCTAAGATTATATTTTGTGTTTAAACCTTATTAGAACATTGAATACACTCTAGTTAAGTTCCAACTGTTTTAAGTTCATATGAATTCAGTTCATATAAGAAAAAGACTTAAAGGGACCCAGGATTTATAATCTTATTTTCTATTTCTATTTCCCAAAGCACATAAGATCTTAAAATGGAAATCTCTGCTATTATGCACACTTAATTAACTGAAGTTCACAGACAATAACAAAAGTTTGATTGCTGAAAATGTGCAGCTGTATTCTTTTCAAGAGATTACAAGTTTCATTATGAATCAATTAAAATTGGATGAACCTGTGTCAAATCCAATGTGACACTCAGAAATATTTCATATAAAGTTTTCTCTAAACATCTGTAATAGCAGTTTCACCAGAAAATGTAAGTCCAACACCAGTTCTTCAGCAAAATGTTATGGTTTTACTCAGTCTTCCCAATCCAATTTATATGTATTTTGGTGTGTATACATGTCTGTGTTTTCTCTAACTATATATGTGACTGGACTGTGGTTCATATTGTGCTAGTAAGACAACAGATGGATCTTTCACAAAGACAGCAAAGACTTTTTCTTTTCTAATGATTTCAGTTCAGAAGAAAAAAACAAGCCAAACCAAAACAAAAAAAATTGCAACACAAACCACAACACCTAACAGTGATTTTTTTTTCCTACTTATTTCCTGAGGTATTTCAAAGCACTTCAGGAACAGAAGTCTAATGCTGCTGAACCACACTGACCTCTGAAAGGCAGGGAATTGCCTTGAAATACACACTTGTTCAGTGGTTGATTTGGGAAGATAAAATGCTGTCCAGGGCTGTAGGAAATGACCTCTTATATATTTTATAATGTCAAAAGGTCTGAAGTAGATATGTTGGGCCAATGGTGCATCTATTAAAAACAACAGGTAAAAATAACAGGCCAAAGTATTTACCTGTTTCGACTTTTCACATGTGTCTTATAAGAATGTGTTTTAAAAGTTTGCTTGATTAGAGCTTCATAAAAAAAGCAAAGCCTTAGATTATGAGCTAATCTAGTTCCTAGGTCTGTTTGATAAAATGTCTTCCTTGGCTTGACTGAACTTGGCTGTTCAGATGAATTTCCCCTTTTCTAATATTTACTGGTTTTCATTGATTCAAAATAACTTTTCTAAAAATAACTTTCCAATGAGAACTGAAATCTGTTCCAGTAAGAAAAAAATCCTTCTTGAACAGAAACTCTTTGAGACCAAGTGTGAAAACAGAATAAAACTGAGTTTAAGTATAATTGCAGCAAGATGTCCTGCATTTTCACTGAAACAAACTGTTTCACTTTTTTTTAGACATAGTTTGAAAGAGAAGTTTCCTGAACAATAAAGCAAAGAACTTAAGCAAGGATAATAGAATAACATGAAATTTCAGTGCTGAACACTCTTTTTGTTCAAAAATCCCCCTAGAATGTAAGGATTTAATAATTAATTATTTAATGGATTTTTTAAGGGTTAAATAATTAATTTAATAATCCCTTTTTCTTATCTCCTTTCTTAACAGCTGTTCTGTTAGGAGCCTGAATTGCCAACATGATGATTTCTGTCTTTAGCTAGAAGTAAAATTCTGAGGGAGAAAACCAGTTGGCAAAAAGCCTCACTGACTCCAATTGCTATATTTGATTTCAAATTGTAAATCTCACAAATATAAGAAAATATATACTCTCCTTTCACAAAATAAAGGTGATAAAGACTTAGATACTGATGAGGAAAAAATCAAAATTATTAACTTTGGAGTTTAGAAGGCAGAGTTATTCAGGAAAACCTGCCCATGAGAGGAAAAACAGACCAATTGTTACTTTCAAGGTTCACAAGAATTGCACTTGATTTCTAATTGAGCAGTGGGATACTGTTAGTCAGAGAGATGGACTCAGTCTAGCATATCCCTTAACAGATAAAGCAGCAAACAGGCAGTGTTGTGCCATGGCTACTCTCATACATCCGCACCAAAACACGAGGGGTCTAAACACATGGCAAAATATTTTGAGCTGGAAAATGTTATCGAGTATTTACGCTTGACAAGTACTCCTAGATAAGCAGTTTTGTAGTAGGTACTCTCTTCTCATTGCTGGAAATTCAGTTAGCCCTACAACTTATTAAAAAACACTCAAGTTTACATTATGGTAATGCGGAAAGCATTGGACAAAACTGTTTCAAGTAAACTCTTTTCTAGTGAACTTCAGCAGTAACTGAAATACAGCTCTATTAGCAGATGCATCCTGCACACTCAGAAACCATTAAAAAATTAATTTCCTCCATTTCTTTACCCATCCCCAGCTATCCACCACATATACATACCTTGCCTTGCACATCTTTACTGGAAATGAATGTGGTTTGCAATACACTAATAAATTTCAGGATGAAGAGTAAATTCAATTCCAGAGTAAAACCAAAATCAGAAATACAACTCAGCATCGTTCAGTTTCCTTAGAGCCAGCAGACACAGAGTAGACAAATTCTGAAATCAGGGATTATACCAACACTCTAAGCCTCACACAACCAATGAGATATTATAGCACAGCACCCATGTCATTATAGTTATGAGCAAGGAGGGCTTGAAGTTTAAAAAAATAACTTAAATACTCTAAAAATCTGCATCCTTAGAGTATCTTGAAATTCGCTATGCCTCACATGCATGTCAAGTCCTATTTGCTTTCTGTATCTGGGGCAGACACAAGCAAGAGGCAGTAAAGTTATACCAAGAGGTATGTACCTATACATATGGAACTACAGGGGATATATATAAATGTAAAGCTACATATAAAGATTTGTTATGCAAAAAAAATATTATATATAAAGTTATATATGCATATATATAAACTTTGTAAGATTTCATGTGCTCCTTATAAATCTCCCAAGCAAATCATAGTTTGTCAATGTTTAACCTCACTAATACAAAGCACCTAATCTCCATTTCAGCCTCAGTACTAAAAAAGTCAGGAAGGCATTCCTGACTCCTTTGCAGGGAATTGAAGTAGATGCATTTGGTAAACCCAGGTAAGTTTGTCCTGGTTGTCACTGCTGACAACCAAAAAGATGTTTCTGCATCATCGCTGACAAACACGAAGAATGCTAAAAGATAACTATAATTCTGATCCTTGCTGAGGCCTTGGTGGGATGGCTCTGTGAAAATCAGGAGTCATTTGTAGGTGAACTAGATTCTGACTTGTCCAAGGTATCAGTCAGTATGTACTACAGAATATTAATTCTTCATATTAGTTCATATTTTGGAAAGACATTAAGTATTATATCCAGTTCACATACAAAGAGATGAGCTTACCAAGCTTATGTGCCTTTTGGAAACAATGGAAATCCTGTTACAAAGAAAATCTGATTTTAGATTGGAAAAAAACCAAAAACCAATAAATTAATTTCAGAAGCTCTCAAATGGCTTAGATTTCCACTGTGCTAAAACAATACTATGCCATAGTTACACCTTACACTCAATCAAGTGGCATGCCTAAAAATTTATATGTGCAAATACTGCATCCAGTCCACAAGACTGGATTAGTAAACAGCCCACTATAAATAAAAATAAAAAAATTAAGGATTTCTGAAATAATGTTTCAGAGATAATGTTTCAGATATTTAGCACCTGAGACATAGCTAATAAATAACACTGTTAATGTTTGTGTGGAGTAACTATCGACAAACAAACAAGCAAAGACACAGGAGACAAACAGAGAAGGACAGTGTGAGGCATGAAATTAGGAAGAGAAGGAAGAAGAATGTGGGTAGGGAAGGTAAAATAAAAAATCAAAGTGTAAATTACAATTAAAATGGAAAATTAATAAGGGGAAGGAGAAGGAAAAGAGGAAAAGCAAAAAGAACACATAAAAAGACAGGAGTACTGCCAAACAGCAGTATTTCTAAAAACCAATAGGGAAATGAGACATAAGTGTCTAATAAAGATATATTAATAATTTAGCTTGAACTAATTGGAATTTATATTTTTGAAATTCTTTTTATACAAAAGTTATCTAATTATTTTAAGACACTATTCTATGGTCTACAGAGTCATCTAATTGTCAATACAAATACCATAAACTAAAAATTAATAAAGCTGATGGCACCAGAATTTGACTCAAACAAAGATTTTTATGTGAAGAAAACTCTCTCTTCAGCAGTTCCCCAAGACTGAGTATTCATTATTGCCTCTGTTGTGTTTAAACATATTTTTATGCAATATGCAATTCCTAATGTTTTACTTGTGATAAGCAAAGCAAACAAGTGAAACATGATACAGTTCAGAAAGAAAAATGCTTCTTAACAACAAACACTAAACTACAGTTGCAGATAATGAACTTTCCAGTTTGGAGTTTAGTTTTGGTTGGTTGGTTAAGGTTCTTTGTGATTTTTTTTAATTAAAGATTGTTTCTCTAGCATTTTGCTAAAATCACAATAAAAATAAATAGAATTTAAAAGAAAAAAATATGAGTCATTTACAATTTTTTCATTCAGAGTTATTTTTCAATTAGGTTTTATCCCAATTTTATTTGCGTGCATTTACAGGGGCAATGGAATTTTTAGAGGTATCCAAGCAGCTGTCATGGAAGGTTTTAGCATGTAAATACATTGAAAATCAAAGAGATAGATTTCAACTGTAGATTGTATATACTTAACACTACAAAGCTACACTCATATTTTCATAGGAAATACTAGCTCAGAATGTGGGATTCTTACACAACAAATTCTAGTCAATGGAGCCTGTAAAGCTATCACCACCTAAAATTATCACAGTGCAGTTGGCCAAAAACCAGCATTGCTGCCCTTTTGGACATCCTATGTTATAAGAGGCTTCTGCTCAGGGCTGTGGGATGTGGTGCAGTGCCTTTGGGCTACCTGTCTGGTATGGTGGCAGGCCTTCAGGCAGCACAGCAGTACAGCACATCTCCCACAGCATTAGACACCTATGGATTAAGGAGTAGTTACACCATGATGTTTGTTCAGCACCCAACTATATTTAGGTTGCTGCAAGAGGAAATGGCACACCTTCATGTGAATGGAGGCTCACTTCAAATGCTTATTCATAAACATCTCATCCTTAATAAGAGGATCCAAGTCATCTGTGATGTTCTCAGAGAAATGACAGCTTTAGGACACCAGGTCATGGTGGAGTGGCAGCTGGCAGCTCTGAGTAATGCTCAAGGTCATGCAAGGTAGGTACTCTAATGGGTCTAGATATTCAGGAGTGAGGAGCTAAAAGAAGTCTGGTTACCTGCCTTCATCTTCAGATAAACATTGTCTTTGGAGATAGCCATCTGAAAATTTGGACTGAATACAGGTAGTAGCAGATTCAAAAAACAATCAAGCCTGGTACTGCAGTACCTACAGTTTAGAAGTTTAGCCACACAAGTTGAATTTTCATTTAAGTTTCAGGTTCCTTTAAGAAACAGAAGTCAAGAGAGCTTCTGTACCATGCAACCTTAGCCAGTCCTAAAAGTAACTCCAGGTTCCCAAGACATCAGTAATGACCAGTGGCAGAGGCAGAGCCTTGAACATGCCTCCAGCTTATGAAGGCTCAGGAACATTAATATCCAGTCTCTAATGTCTCCCATCTCCTCCTCTTCTTCTTTCTCTCTTTGTGTCTCTGTTTTCTGTCTCCAACCCCAGTATTCTCAAAGTGTTTATCCAGGCTAGCTCTTATGATATCCACAAAATTTACATCTGCGGCTTAAAGGAGTGTGTCAATATATTTATCACTTAACTGTTTTTTTTTTTAACATTGTTAATCTAACACCACTTATAACATGAAGGCTAATATTACTGAAATTTTCTCAAGAAATACAGTCTAACCTAACAAATATGACTCAATAAAAACAACTTTAAAGAAGAAGACAGAGAGCTACATCCCTACATGAAAAAAAAATTCTGATCATTTTCTTGTTAAAAGTACTGAATATCATAGTATAACAAAGGTTTACAGCCAGATTGCCACAGGTATATTTCTGTCAGCTCTTTTATAAATGAAATGTCTCATCAGTCTGCAATTCCATTTCTAATATACAATCCATATTTAGATTTTGAACTTGAAAGAAGGTGCCACATACCTTTAATAATCATGGCATGGTTCTATTAAAAATCCAAACCAGCAATTAAATTACAAATTATACAAAAATATAACTTCAAAGCTGATCTTTTATCATCCCTGTATTTATATGTGTGTCTATAACAGATTTACTAAATCCACAAAACTCACAAGGTAGGGGTAGAGAAAGAAGTTAAAACTGAAATCCTGGACTCTGATCTCAGTAACATATATTTTAGTAATTTTCATATAAATCACTTCTAGTGTCAGTAGCATTGACTGAGATAAATATTTTTTTCAAATATTTATTATGAGTGGTTTTAGAGAGTATTTACTAATAGCTGCCAGACCAATTAAATCAGTCAGTTATCTGTAATATAACTGCTAATAATATGATCTGTATTATTCAAGATTTTTTCTTTTTTTGAACAAGCTTATTTTTATGCATAAATTGACTAGTAACAGAGTTCAGTCTGGAAAAGGATAAAACAAAAATTACAGAAAGCTCTGAACAAATCAATACAATTCCTTAATGTCATGGGCATTTGTTGTAAAAACAGAGACAATATCTTTTTTGTTGCAAGGTATGAAATGCTTATTCCTATAGATCTAGAAGCAAAAGAGATGTATTTAATAGGAAGTAAAAACTGTCAAAATTAAAATAATGTTCATCAAAACAGAAAAGAAACCAACAAATCAATAGATTTACAATTTATATCCATGTGTAATGCTGTTGCTTTGGAAAAAATAAAGCAAATATTGCATTTACACATTCCCCACAGACTCCTTATTAAAGTACAGCAGTACTAAATAAAGTGATGAACAGGTATCCTGAATAAAAAAGTTTTAGGTAACAAACAGACAAGAATTAAGTACTGTCTGAGCTCAAAAGGGTACCCGAGACTTGAGGCCCGCCATCAAATTCCATCGCTTTCTTGGCATTTGTATGAGAGGGTATTCCTTCTGCACATGCCAATCTGTACAAAATGATATCTAGACCAGCTGCCTTCCTCTCCCATTTGCACTTAGACCACTGAGAGCACACCTTGGTTCGCAGAGTTGTAACCCCTCTATTTGAAGCCCGCAAAGTGTGGCATGCCAGAAGATGTGTCTCTGGCCAATTTTGAAAAGCAGGACCAAATGGCAACCCTTTGTCACTGCATTTGACCTTTTTGGTTTTGTGCAGGCATTCATATTTCTGCCCACAGCTTCCATGACTTTGCTTGGAAAACCTGATTTTAGAATCATAGTTGAACTGGAAATGCAGAATTTTGCCCAAGGACCTCAGTAAAAGATTTCTAAAAGTGGCAAAATACATTAAGACTGTGAGTACCTTAAAATCAGGGGAAAAAAAAAAAAAAAAAAAAAAAAGAGGAGTTTGTTAAAACTGTTATATGGTGGGTGGAATTTGGCTGAAGATGAATAGATGGGATTTTCAACACGAGAGGGAACAATGCAATTATATCAGTTCCATTTTGCATGTGGTGGAGCAGGAGTTTCCTACTGAGTGTCACATACCCAATAAACTGCAATATGGTCAGCAATTTGTCATTCTTAATAGCTCAGCAATTTACCAGACCTTGACAGTTTTATTGACCTTATTCTGTGTTTTCCAGCATGAGATCTGAAAACGCATATTCATATTTTCTTATTTTCATTTCTCTCTCATTTTTTCTATATTAATTTAATTTTGAAGAAGATACTAGTACACATTTCTAGAAAGACTGTAAGATATAACAGTACATGGTTAAAAATGTGAGAGGAGAGGAGAGGAGAGGAGAGGAGAGGAGAGGAGAGGAGAGGAGAGGAGAGGAGAGGAGAGGAGAGGAGAGGAGAGGAGAGGAGAGGAGAGGAGAGGAGAGGAGAGGAGAGGAGAGGAGAGGAGAGGAGAGGAGAGGAGAGGAGAGAGGAGAGGAGAGGAGAGGAGAGGAGAGGAGAGGAGAGGAGAGGAGAGGAGAGGAGAGGAGAGGAGAGGAGAGGGAGAGGAGAGGAGAGGAGAGGAGAGGAGAGGAGAGGAGAGGAGAGGAGAGGAGAGGAGAGGAGAGGAGAGGAGAGGAGAGGAGAGGAGAGGAGAGGAGAGGAGAGGAGAGGAGAGGAGAGGAGAGGAGAGGAGAGGAGAGGAGAGGAGAGGAGAGGAGAGGAGAGGAGAGGAGAGGAGAGGAGAGGAGAGGAGAGGAGAGGAGAGGAGAGGAGAGGAGAGGAGAGGAGAGGAGAGGAGAGGAGAGGAGAGGAGAGGAGAGGAGAGGAGAGAAAGCTTAGTATTTGTTCATCCATTCAGACATCCTGTGTCTTTTTCTGAGCTGCTTCTCATCAGGACAGATTATTCTTGATCATGAAAAGCAACCAGTTGTTCTCTAACTCCCGTTTTTTCAGTACTATATTCCTTGGGATTCTTCCAAATACATACATGAAAAGTCTGGTCTTATGACATTCAAGACTGAGATCCTGCTCCCTCGTCTTAGGATTATCAACACAAGCTCATGGTAGCTTCATGCAAGGCTGCTTCCACCCTTCTCATCTCTTGTTAGCAAATATGATGTCCAAAATTACTCCCCCCCCATTAGCTCCTTGACCACCTGTGTCAAGCAATTGTCATAAGTATCCTGTTGGTTTTCCCTCCAGCAGATATCCCTCTCATCTGAAGAAGGTCTCATCTACCTGCTCTTCATTCATTTTTGCTCTTCATTGTCAGATCCTCTGCAGCACGCACCCTCAGTGATGTGTTAGAGTACCCTCTAATCCTCACCAGCTCTCAGCTGGCTCAGCTCTTGTCCCTGGGCAGAGTTCCATGCAGTCCAGGCACTCCCTCACAAACAGCACAATTCCCTACCCTTTGCCTTTAACAATGGGAAGAGGAATTCGGTCTTGTGGTTTAAAATATCACTGAACAACTTGTTCTGCTCATCTATACACAGTTATTGAAGTTCTTATAAGTTCCTACAAAAACATTAAATGTAAATTAAAATCTTCATCCAAATGAGTAGGATATTGCTAGGATATTGCTAGGATATTGCTAGAATTTCATCACTGATTCCATAAAACTGAGTTTTAACATATGTACTTCAAGATACAAACACCCACACAAATTAAAACCTATCTGAGACAATCTGAGAGGCATTGCTTTCTGAAATGTTTAAGATAGAAGATGTTTAGAAAATAGAATTTCAGAATCATAGAATGGTTTTTGTTAGAACAGACCTTTAAAGATCATCTAGTTCCAACCCTCCTGATATGGGCAGGGACATCCTTCAGTAGACCAGGATGCCCAAAGCTCCATCCAACCTGGCCTTGAACACTTCCAAGGATGGGGAATCCAAAACTTCTCTGGGCAACCTGTTCCAATGTTTCACTGACCTCCTCACAAAGATTTTCTTCCTTATACCTAGTTTAAATCTTTCTGTGTAAAACCATCACCTTCATCTGATTACTACAAGTTCTTGCAAAAAGTTTCTCTCTCTCTTTCAAAAAAAGCCAAAAGATTTAATCAATAAAAGGAAGCCAGAGCTACATTAGTTTATCTAGCAGAATCTTAATGAAACCAAAGCTTATCTCAAGAAAGTAAAAGTGGTTGTAATATTGCATGATCTTGAATCCAGACGTGCCACTGCTGCCAGAAAAGCTAAAATCAGTTACACAAATGGGGTGTAGGCTGGCCATGGTCATAAATGACTGCAAGAAGCAGAAGATATGTAAAGGTTGAGACACATTTTCTGAAGTAGACATTCATAGCTTTCATACTAGAAAAAAAATTAGGAAAATAAAAAAGCTAAACATTTAAGGGGATCTTTTGGTGTCAATAACACAGTACTGCAATTGTGTCCACAAGAAAGCTCCATATACCTGAATTCCAACTTTTCTGTTATCTGACTAAGCCAAATATAAAAATAATCTTACTTCCATCCACCTTTCTCTCTCTCTCTCTCCTTCCATAGTATGACACAGTGAAGCTTAAAGATTTGTCTTCTGCATGATGAAGAGAATGATATTATAGAGCCTCCCTATAGACACGTGATCCCATCATCCAGATAATTTACAAAGATACTAAAAAGCAGAGTCAAATATTGACCCTTGGGGACCCCACCTGTGACAGGCTGACAGTTTGGAAAGGAACAATTTACCACCACCCCCTGGGTACAGCCTGTCAGACAATTCCCCACCCACCACACAGACACTCATCTAGACCACAGCACATCCATTCCTCCAGGAAAAGGTGGTGGGAAAACCTATTAAAAGCCTTGAAGAAATCCATGGAGATTTTGTCCACTGCTCACATAACATCAACCAATCAGATTACTTTGTCATAGAAGACAATCTGGTTTGTAAAGCACAATTTTCCCTTGGTGATTCCATGCAGGTTCTAACCAATCCTGTGCTTCATATGCCTTGTGATAGCTCCTAGGAAGTTTTCTACCATAGCCTTCCCAGGGAATGAAGTAAGAGTGATGGGCCTTATAATTTCCTGGATCCATCTTAAAGCCCTTCTTGTAGATGGGGATAACATTAGTCTTCTATTAATTTTCTGAGATTTCTCCATGATTTCTCAAAGATTATGGAGATTAGCATCACAATGATATCCGCCAGCTCTCTTAACACCCTTGGGTGGATACCCTTGGTCAGATATTCTCTGTTTCATCAGAGAAGTTCTGCTTTTGCACTAACACTCCTGTGGAGGTAGCAGAACTAGCTTCAAGAACTTGATTGCTTTGTGTCACAGATCTCAACATAACTTCTACCCAAAAGGTGCTACATGATACCACCATAAATAACTTATATGTTAACTCAACAAAGAAGAGTCTGTGAAGGGTTATAAAGATCTTGTGATTATTATTCCATAGCAGACCATAATTCCCTAGAGCCTTTAGTTTTTCATTTTCTTTTTCTTGTTAGTTTTGGTTTGGGTTTTTTTTGTTTGTTTGTTGTTTTTGTGATGGTTTTTTTTTTTTATAGTGGTTTGGGGGTTTTTTCTCTGCAGGTTTTCGTCACAATATTGAAGAACACAAAAGCTAACAAATTAAAGCCTTATAAACAATGTGAGCAGTGTGACAAATTGGGGTTAATAACTATGTCACCTTGAGAATAGTATTTTGCCTTTCCTAGTATATTTCAATGCCTGTTTTGAATACTATTTCAAAGTAGCTAAATTAGTTCAGCATTCATTTTGAAAGTGGAAATAGAATTCATACACAAAATCTTAAGCACCTGAAGTTAGAGGTCTAAATCTCAGGTAGTCCCCCAAATCCCACATTGCAGTCAATAATCAGAAATGGGCATATGTAGTTTCTGAGCTAACATAAACATAAATGAGCATATATGTTTCCTGTGTCATTCTAAAATTTCTGCCTAAATTGCTGAGATAATCTGATTTTCCAGGGAATATATTTGGCTGTTCAAATATGTTCATCTATTGCCATGCAAAATTTTTTGAGCTTCCAAGGCACTAATGACATTTGGTAAATCAGATGCGCAGGCTATAGGAGAGCTTCACCTTCTTGACCAGCAGCTAGAAGTCAGATATAATAATCAATGGCAGCGAAATAATGCAGAAAATTAAGAAAAGTTTAAGCACTCAGTACAGGGGCAAAATGGCCAGAATGGAAAATCTTCTTACACAAAATCTTATACAAATCACACCTAGGATGCAGAGTAAAGAAAGGTTGGGAGATTTAGTATCGCGGGGATTTTGATAGACAAATAACTATTGAGAAAACACAATTGAATCAGGTGGCAGAAACTGGAAATCTACAAAAATTATCTGCCCAGACAGTCAGAGACCCCATACCAGAACCATCTTAAATTCCTTTACCCATTTTTAGAACAGTATCCTGTCTAGGCAACATTTGTAAATAATAATCAATTTCAGTAACATACATGAATGAAAAACATGCAGACATCACTGGCTAATGGGATTTACTAAAGTAACTGGGAAAACCTAGATTTTTTTCTTGATAAAGAAGCATTTTTATGTGGTTCTTCTTTTTAATTTTTGATGAAGTTGTAGCAGGATTTAGTAATATGCAAAACTTGAAATTTTCACATTACCTTTGCTAGGGCTAAATGTACCAGATCTGTAGAAATGTTGAGTATCATCTTAAGGAAGTGAATTTAATTTTTTTTTGACTATTGCACTTCATATATGAAGCAAATTTACAATATATAATACTTTTCTTGTGTAAAATATTAATTAAACTGAATTTAATATTAATTTTTAAATTTACATCATTGTATTATCTCTTAAATTTCTCAGTAAATTGTTCTATTAAACCAAAATTGCAATGCACTATACAGTTAGACCAATTTTATTCATATTTTGAAAGAGAAAATACAGCTGAGCACTTCCTATGTTCCTTGGATTAAAACCAGCACGGTAATCCCAATCCATATGCAATGGGTTCCTCAATTTACTCTAGATATGCTTTCAGATGTGTCTACATGGAGACATGGGAAAAAATATTCAAACTAGAACTGTGAATTTAAATTGGATTAAACAAGATTAATATCATACAGAAGTAAATGTAATTTATCTAACTTTATGAAGTGGTCTCAGTAATCCACTACAAAGAATATTAAGGAAATTATTTAGGGTAGTTTAACTTATTTATTCTGAAAGTTAATTAGAGCTATTTTTTTCCTGAAAGACCCCAGGTGTGCAAACATTAGAAGTTTAAGAAAACCAATATTTGATACCAAATAGTCTCAGATATCTATGTGGGTGTCTGTAAATTTACAGATCTACATAACTATGTATAGATGGGAAAGATAAATATGAGCATTTGTTTACCCTTATAATTAAATATTAAATACAAGGTGGCAAAATACTTAACTGAATAAATTTTATTTGATTGTATTAAATGCAAATAGTTCTAAGGAACAGGTACACAGTTCAAACAATGACTATTTAGCAATTTCCTCACATGAACATTTATTTGCACTCTTTTTAAAACACTGCAAGAGAATTACAGGACATCCTGCTGAACTGTGTAACATTTCATTTTATTTTGTGTCACTCTCTAGATGTAAAGACACTGCTTCAGGGTGCACTATAACACTGACAACTTCTTGCATAGCAAGTAAGGTTGAATAGTTCAGTAGACAGGAATAGCATTGACTGTTTATATTAGTAAATCAAGAGGAAAGTCTTAAAATTTTATTAAAACAAAATCTCTACATTTCCAGGATATTTTGATTTTTATATTCTTTCCTTCCACTCTAAATATATCAGATGTGGCCAGTTCTGGCCCCAAAATTCAAAAAGGGACAGAAACACTGGAGAGACTTCAGAGAAAGGCCACACAAGAATCATATGACTGTGAAACCTGCCTTATGATGAAAGATGGAGGGAGTTAAGTCTCTACTCCCTGGAAAAGTCTCAAGAGGGCATCTTCACCATATTCCAGTGCTTAGATGGCAGCTACAAAGACAAGGGGCAATGAGTAAAAGTTGCTCCTGATGACTTTTTTTGTTTTGTTTTGTTTTTAGTAGTAAGAAGAATTAATCAGAGGAAGAACCTTCTTGGACACATGGGAGACTGCCTTTCACTGGAGTTTTTCAAGGTGCAAGTGAGTGATGTTTTAGATAATCTCATCAAGGATCTCTTTCACGCTGAAGGTTGAACAAGATGATTTTTTGAGATCCCTTCAAACCTAGGCTGTTCTATGATCCTATAATTCATTGTGATTTCAAAATTATTCTTGTGTTCTACACAGGAGACAAATTTTTCATGACTGACAATATGTGTCTTAAAATGGATGCTACTAGGGCCAGGATTATTCTGAATCTGTTTCTATCCATTTTACGTATTGTTCATCTTTGTTTCCTGTTCCTTAATGAATTTCCAACAAATAGAATAGGAACAATTAGCTTACTTTGACTAGCTAACACTAAATATGTTGAGGGGTTTTGAAACTATATAAGTGAAACTGATGCTATTGCTATCACATATATTTATACTTTTCCTACAGACATGCTAAAAAGAAAATTGCCTTACACCAGTGATGCATGACTTCTGAAAGAAGGACTCAAATCAAAATGAGCATTTTCCTATTTAATTATATTTATATTCCATGTCAAATTTAATAAATTCACTGCATTGTTTTTAAATGATACCACTGGAGTATTTAGAAGCCATTACCATTTTTTATTTCTCTGTAAGCAGAGTTTTAAAGCAAATGTTCCTTGAGGGTTGAAATCTATTTTAATTGCATATAATTAAATATATTGGAATTTTATTTATACTTTAAAGTCTTTACAATGTGTTTGAGATTCAGCTTTTCTCATTTTAAATGGCTTTATCATTCTAGGCCTGCTTTTTTCACTCCAGGATTTATTTTACTACAGATTTTCTAGTTAAGTCTGTTAGATGGAAATTCTAAGCCTCATCTGTTTCACTTAAGAGAAACATTGACCCTGCACTGTTAGCTTAAATTTCTTATGCTGGCTTTAGCAATTAGTCATTAGTAGTACAGAAGGTTTAACACAATTTTAACACAAGACTCATAGCCCAGGTGGGATTTTTCAAATAGTTTTCATAACTCCTAAAAAAGACCCAACAAAACAAACTAAAACCAAACAGCACAAAATCACCAACAACAAAAAAAAAAAGAAAACAAAACCCCTCAATATTGTTGATATTTGTCGGAAAATTACAGATTTTGTCCAGCTTCAGTACATGCATATGTACATTTTTAAATATATATATGGATATATACCACACCGTACATACAGACATGGCAAAAGCACAGTCTGACTCCTATTTCAAGGATGGCCATCAGGAAAGTTGTACTGCTACATTTATATGGAGCAGAAGACATGTAGGAAGATTACAAAGATGCAATAACTCCCAGAATACTGGAGCCAGCTCTGTGGAGATTCAGCCCATGAACAAATCTGATATTATACAGAGTCAAGCAATGGCAGATAAAGAAAATAAACTGAAAATAAAAAAACTAAAAATAAAATAATTTAAAAAGACAAAAAAACATATCATCACAAGCTACAGGATGGCTAAAGATTTTAAAATAAATAGCCCTTCATTCAATTATACAGGCAGATGATTCTAATAGTAATTGTGATGTCTTGACATGTCTTTCCTGACTTCTGAGTGCTCCCTTAGGGAGATGTGACTCTTCCATATTTCCCAGACTTTTATGAATGACTAGGATATTCCAGTGGTTATGTAGAGGACATTGTGAAACTCATTGTTTAATATTGAAAAGTAACTCAAGTAAGTATATATATTGACTGCATTTGACTGAAATCCACAACCTAGACACCTCATTAAAGCACAGACATCAAAGCATTTTGCCTTAGTGCAATGATTGAAGTCTCCTAATGCCAGATCTTGGAAAATCAATGACAATTTTTTATCAGCTGGAGCTACTATCTTGGATGACTATCAAACCAGGACACATCTTCACTGGCTAAGCATAGAAATGGTGGAAGTTAGGCACCTGTGACTACTTGGGAGACAGTCTGTCTAGCCTTTCTCTGAAGACAAGTACCTGATGAAGTACAGCTGGCTTCTTTTCTTTAAAATGCATTGTTGATCATGATAACAAACAGACTTTTGTTATTATAGTGGTTGGAGCACTTTCACAAACTACTCTGGCACTGAACTATATGAGGTGGGGCTGTCAGCCTTTCAGCACTAATCTCACCTCCATGACCCGTAAAATGATGGAGCTGATCCCTCTGGAATACATGTCACAACATACGGAAGGCACAAAAGAGTTTAGAGACAGCTAACATGGTTTCACCAAGCACAAATTGTGCCTGGCTAATCTAATGTCCTTCTGATGTATCAGTGGACAAGGGAAGAGCTATGGATGTCACCTACCCAGACTTCTGCAAAACCTTTGATACAGTCCCCCCACAATATTCTTCCTGCTGCATCAGAGAGACATGGGTTTGACAAATGGACTTTTAAATGGTAATGAACCAGCTGGGTGGCTGACACCAGTGAGTTCTGGACAAGTGTTCAGCATCCAAGTGGAACCCACTAATGAGTGGTGTCCTTCGAGGTCCACACTAGGATAAACATTAGGTTGTATCTTCATCAATGACATGGGCAGTGGCACTGAGAGCACCCACAAGTTTGCAGATAACGCCAAGTTTAGTGATGTAGTTGTTCCACTGGAGGGATGGAATGCCATCCAGAGGATTCTGTGACAGGCTTGAGGAGTGAAACCATATGAACACCATTAAGTCCAAGAAAGGTAAGTGCAAGGCCCAGCATCTGGTTTGGGGAAATCCACAGTATCAATGCTGGCTGGGGGGTGAATTTATTGAAAGCTAAAAAGAATTCTGGAATACTGGGAATACTGGTGAATGAAAAATTACATATAAGCTCGACTTGAAACCCAGAAAGACAATTATATTCTGAGTTGCAAAGATAGAAGCATGGCCAGCAGGTTGAGGGAGGTGATCCTGTCCCTCTACTCCACTCTCTTAAGACCCCATCTGGAGTACTGCATTCAGCTTTGGGGTTCCTGACAAAGGAAAGAGATGGACTTGTTAGAGAAGGTCCAGAAGAGGACCAAAAAAAAAAAAAAAAAGAGGGCTGAATTACCTCTTGTGAAGAAAGGCTGAGACAATTGTGTTTGTTCAGCCTGAAAATGAGAAGGTGCTGGGGACCTTTATATATATACATACCTATATATATATATATCAAGGGGCCCTTTAAACAAGATGGATTCTCATAACCCAATGAAGCAAAATATTCAGCAAAATTTTTACATTCTGTTGAATTTATGCATAGGGCCAAGTTTCTTCCGAGAAACAGTATTTTGTTATACCTTTAGGTAAAATTGGGGGTTTTTTGTAAGTTTTCTAGTTATATTTTTCCTATTAAACTGTCCCTAAGCAAAATTAAAGAAAATCATGAAAGCAAGGTGCTATTTACATATTACTGCTGAATTTAAGAAGGTAACAAGAAAGACACTTAGTACAATAGGAGGAAAAGTTTTCTGTAGTGTGCTCATCAGAGGGGACAATGAAAATACTTTTCACTTCACTTCCCACATCTTCAATTGCAAATCATTGCATCCCCTTTTCTCTTTTTTTTTCTTTTTTCATTTTGAATTAGAGCACATTAAGTTTTGGTTTATCTTTGCTACTTCCTAATTTCTCAGGATTCTAGACTTCTTTTTTAGCTTTCAGTACATAGTGACTTCTTTTTTAGCTTTCAGTGCATAGTGAGAGCCTCCAAGCTGCTAGAACACAGAAGTTGCTTTTCATTATCCTTTTCTTCACTGCACAAGAAAACAACCGTCATGGTAGGGTTTTTTATTTATTCATAATGTTATTTATCTCTGAAACACTCAAACCAGGGCTCAGAAGAGTTAGTTTGAAAATTATATCAAGTTATACCATGCAACAGCATAATGAGTGTGAATGAGAGTCAATGGTAAAGGATAAAAACAGATTGTTGGTTTTCTTGAGGTTCTTTTATGGTTTTTTTGAATTTCAACTCATTCTTTTGAAACAGTGAACAAAAAGGAAACAGTAGACAGCCTTGCTTTTACAGAACTTACAACACAACTAGTTAGAATTTTATACTGACTATAAAAAAGACAATGCAATGTATTGTGTAACTTAGGAACATCCTACATTCAGTTTGAACACAAAATATTCGTACAACATTTATGTTTTGATTACACTCTAAGTGCTGACAAGGTACTGCATTTATGAATAATGCAAAGAAGTGGAAAGAATGGGCTTTTTATATTCCATTCTGAGCCTCTGTTTTTCAGGCAAAATGATTTAACAATGTAAAACACATGTCATTGATGGAATATGATTAGAAATACATTGTATTTTTGACAGCTAACAATTATTCCTGTGTGCAATACTGATGCAGTCATTGCAGCTATAAAAGTTAAGTGTCAGGAATCTGAAAAAAAAAATAAACCATAGTAATTTCAGTAACACCTTGTGCTTCTGGCTCTATCTGAATAATGTTTTGCCATTGAAACAAATAATCAGGGAAATTAACATATAAATATTTGGTATTTCCATTGATCAATTTAGTAAGTATTTAGGAAAAAATGCAATCACACTAGAAATACATTCAGAAGCATGGTGTCCCATACTCAATCAAATCAAATAGAATAAAACAAAGAAACAAACAAAAATTCCCTTAAGACTCCATGAACCCTCATCCTGCCTAGTGAAGCTTTAAGTTTGGAAAATTTGTTGTATTTTTAATTGAAATGCATTGCATGATTAGTTTTGATTTATGAAAAATGTAATGTCTAGGCTCTTTTAATTTCCCTTTGCTGAAAATATCTTTAATCATCTTTTTAATCAATATTGGGAAAAAAGTCAACATTGTCACAGCTACAGGAGGTTTCCACAGAGCCTAGCTCCAGCATGAGAAAAATTCTCCAGATGACAAATATTTAGTGTTGGGCTACACTAAACAATTAGCCCCCTTCAGAGAAAAAATATCTAATATATTAAAGGGTTATTTGTTTCAAGTGACTTAAAGAGTTACTCGAAGTTTTACATCCAAAAATGGCACAATCCTTCTCATTAGGATTTCATTAAAATGTTGATTAATTTATTCTCTTTAACTCTGTGGCATCTTCTGTTGTTGGATGGTCCTCAAGGACTTCTCTTCCTATAATATAATTAGGACAGAAGTCTAATCAGAGCTATATTCCATAATCAGAACACCAAGATGTGAATACTGTCTTCAGAATTGGTTATAGCTTGAAGAACTTCCATCAAAAAAAAACCAAAGAAACAAAACAAACAAAAAAACCCCAACCCCCCAAAACAAAGAAAAACAAACAAAAAAAACCCTATGAAACCATGTGCCTTCCATGGGATGGGAAAATATTGTGCACAAGCTATACTAGCACACAAAGACTTAGACATGTTAGTAAGCAGCTACACACTCACCTGAGCAAAGGAGAAATTTTTTTTAAAATTTAATCAGTCATTAAGAGAATGTTGGGATGAAATTTAATCTGCAATGCAAACGTTTTTGTCTTTAAAGGGACTCTAGACCTCCTTGTTCAGAAATAGGTTTCTTCACTGTAGAAGTCTAAAATTTGTCAGGATTCTGCTGATAACCTCCTAGCATAAAAGATATCCCTTCAAGGATTCTAAAACACAAAAGTCTGTTCATTGCTAGGTTATGAGGAGGCACACTACAGTGAAGTGGTAACATGCTCAAATCAAGCTGCTTCCTATTAGATTTGGACTTGGCACTGCTAGGTTAAGGGTTGGACTGAATGGTCTTAGAGGTCTTATCCCCCAACTCAAATGATTCTATGATTTGTTTCCAGATACTTCCAAAGAGGTGCCTCCTTTGAAACACCCAGCATGAGAAGTTTAACTTCCCTTTCCTACATATTGTTTAAAATAGTTGTTTGGGGAGGCAGACCAAGACATAGAAAAGCAGAGGAGTATATTTTATACCTTTACTACTTTTGCAAAAGCATCCACTTTCATTCTGACTGCCAGTGATACAGAAACCCTTCTTAAAAGAAACCCCAAAACTGAATAGGTTGGAACCAGAAGGGAGGATGGGATTGTCTGAGGTCACTCTGAAGAAAAATGCATTCTCTAAGGATTACATGGAGGATATGTTATTTATCAGTGGTGAATTATAGACAGATCTCTTCTTCATCAATTCATTGAGAGTCACAGACTTTTTTCTTCTCTGTACCCTCTTAAGTCTTTCTTCAAGGGGAACCATCTACCTTAGAAAGAGTTTTAAATAGATTTTGATCTTCCTGATAAAGCGAGCACTTAGATGACTAACCCTATTTTGTACCTTTTATTGACTTTTAGATACATTGTAGTAGTAAAGGATTTAAAAATAAATTTTCAATTATTGTTTGTTTCCTATGTCAAACAGGATATTAGACTTCTTCAGAAAATCTTTGACATTATGCTTCAGGATGGCAAGTAGACACCTAAAAACTGTCTGCTGAGTTTCAATAAAATTTGCTTTCAAGCAAGAAGGCTTCTTCTAATCTTTTTATCTTTATGAGATAAAACCATAAAATCTTCTGCAAGATGAAGGGAAGAAAGGGACAAAGAACCTAATTTTCTTTTACTCAAAAAAGTCAGCTCCCTGACAAAAGAGGAACTTCGATAAATGTTTAGTAAAAGGTAAGGGTTTTTAAAACATGTGGGTTTATCTCATGGGTAATACTCCTTGAGATTATTCAAAATTACTCTGCAACATCCGTTCTTATTTTATTTAGTTTAGTTGAAGTCATATACTAGAGCTGGTTACGGATCTCCAGTCAGGAAGACTTTCTCTGACCTATAATCCTACCAAGCATTCCAGTTTAAAACGTTTGGAAAGCTGTTCTCAAGACTCAGCAAGGCTTAATTTAATATCAGAATTTTCCACTTTTTTTGTTTATCAAATATCCAGCAAGAATTTAATTTCATTTTCATGCAGTTCGTTTTGTATTTATATATTTCACTTAGAATGCACAGTCAGGAGAAAAGAGAGATGTAGTTGAAAAAGTGGGAGGTAAATACATGATTAAAATTTTTTGGTTTTAGAAAAGATGTCAGTCTGCAGTTTGCTTTACAGTCAATGTTAGCATGTACTAGTTAGAGCTCATGAAAACAGGACCTGTATCTCTCACATATATCACACACCAAAAAGTTAAAAACAGGTCATAGTAGAGTGATCCTTCTGGTGTGGAGGACACCTTGTGATGTCTCCAATGGCAGTAGGTGTCTGTACTTCAGCAGCTGAATTGGCCCTATGTATAAGAGTTAATTCTGATTGCAGACAGCTAAAAGTAGAGATGTCTATGCACAGGTGTTTGCATGCAACGTAGAGCTCTAAGTTCCCATTTTGGGGCTTGAAAAGCAACCTCTGATCAATGAACCTTCTGTAATCCTGAAGAGCTATCAAGTTCACTCTAAAAAAACACATTTATATTTAGCAAGATATCTTATTCAGTTATAATTCCTACATTGACAGGATTTCCTGGGTTTTGGCATTTAGCTCCTATGCAGACATCTGTCTTTTAGGCCCCTTCGGTAAGTTATCAAGAATGTGCAACAGCTTACCAGCCAAACAGCGTGATCTACTTTACCTAATTTTAGCCATGAAAAAAACACTTTGCTTGTCTAGGCTGGTAGCCTAGTTCTTTCTGTATTAACAGATATTCCAGTTTTCAAATAATCAATTATACCACTTGTCTTCAAGCAGGAATAATGGCTTCCTGGAATGAATACCTGTTGTTCAGTGCAAAAGAAACACACATAATTAGGTTGAACTAATTAAGCCTAATTAAGTTACACTTCAGGAGATACAGGTGAGATAAGGCCAGTGATGTGTGTTTCTTTCTTTGCTGCTACAGCTTCTTTATCAGTGTACTTTTATGCAACAGATGTGGATTCTATTTATTTTCCTTTAATTATGTGTCGGCTGAAGCTAAAAAAAGTCAGATTCCTTTAATCTTTATTATCAGTGATCAGTTTTTTCTTGTTAGATATTACTATAATCAGCTTTAATTACCATATATTCAGACTTTTAAATGACTAATGGATTACATATGAGCTGTTTCAAACTCTTACTCTACCAAAGAACGGAAACTTTACAGTAAGACTAATTTGGATATGATTTATTAAAATTATGGATATTGATCTAGTACTGATATCCAACTGTGAGGGACAAAGACTCTCTAACAGTTTAAAGTTAGAAAGTGCATGTTTATTGCGATGCTGGGCAGCGTGCAGGATAGGTCCCAAATACACGCCGTGATTTACAGGTGATTACAGAGTCCTTTCATCTCTACAAGTATTGAATACCCAAAATAAAAATGCATATTCATAACTTTGGTACATCCCATTCCCTGCTTCGTATGGTAATTGGCTCAAAAGCTATTAAGCATGTGTAGTTTGTTCCCCGGAATGGGTTGGTGGTCCCTTTATGGGGAGAGGGCCCAAAATGAGGAAGTGAATGAAGTCTTCCTCATTCTGACCTTTCTACCTTTTCAATGCAAATATGACAAATGAACCCTAGGTAGAACTCCCATTCCCTGGCTTCAATTGGTTTCAGAACAGAGGAGGCCTACAATTGTCTTATGTTCCTAAGAGCTATTTATCACTTTCTATATTCTTCATTAGAAAGCCAGCTAACCAAACATTATGTTGACAAGGAATCAATTATTAGTTAACTACCAACTCTTAACTTCATCAAGGCCTACCCATTTATTTTGATTAACTCTAATAAAGCTTATCTCAAACTAAAACTTCAGCTCCTCTAAAATCTCTGAATTCCTTAAAGTTTATGTCTCAGATGGTTAGACAGCATATGTATTTTGGCAACCAGTCCATTCTCTCAAAAATACTACATTTGGAAATAAATGCCTTTGAGGTAGAGACATGATTCTCTTCTTTATATTTGAATTAGTGGATCTAAAGCAGTATTGGAATAACACTATTGCAGAGAATGATGACACATCCCATTCCTGAAAGGTAGTATGACTTCTACAAATAAAATTTAATCCAATAATATATACTTTTATATAGCATTATAAGAAAGCAGGATAAGTACATTAAATTGCTGGGGAAAGAGACAAACAAGAACAAAACCAACACCATTAAATTTTAGCCCCCCCAACTATGCAGCTCCTTCTGCAGTATTTCTTTCTTAGGTTTGATTCTTCCTGAAAGAGTGAATGTAAATTACACCATGTATTCATTTGTATACTCATATAAACTCATGCAGTTCAGCCTAGATTCTCAGCTTAGTAAGGAAGAAGGCAGAGTGGAGGGAAGCTATGGAGGGATTGACAGCTGGCCTGCAAGGAAAGCTGAGTTAATAGAAGAAATAACAACTGATGATTTTCAAGTGTATACATAGCAAGGAAGAGGACAAGGCCGTCAGCTTGGAAACAGATTAGAAAAGATACATGAGAATTTTTGTAAGCTAGACTACATGCCTAAGTAGATGTGCATACATGCCCTTCTGAAACTTCTGTAAAACTTTTGCCAATTATATTGACTGTAATTGCTTTGCACCAATGAATATAATAAGTTATTGTCATGTAGGTAATGACTTAAGAGCACGCTTTGTTAAGAGTATATAAGCTGGAGAACATGCAGAATAAAAACCTTTTTTCTTCTTGGACCCTGATCATGTGCGTATGTCATGTCTGGCGTTAAATTTTTTTTAGTAGAAAACAGGCACTCCAGGAAAGACTCTAGACCAGTGAAAACAGCTGAATTTGTGTCACTCAGGTCATAATCTGCACATGGAATTGTAATAGTGACTTTCTGACCTTCTCTGTAGGAAGTCCATTCTGTGTCAGATCATGAGAGCTGGTAGTAGCTGAGAGTTTCTTGTCTGAGTAGTGATTAAGCTGAATCTTTATCTGCTAAAAGATGAAAAAGGAATTCCATTATGCCACTTGTTTTGAGCTTTTCTGTTATAATGGTAGAACTCTTTCTTCCACATGAAGCTTATATTGAAAATAAAATTTTATAGATAATCTATGATATCTGTTGAATCTACACATGAATTTTTTAAAATTGATGAATTTTCTAAAAACCAAACCAATAGTTACTTTCCAACAAGAAAAAGTCCTTACAAGGGATCATTTATTGTAGAGTAATTACTAGTCCACTTATGATATTCTTGCTTTCACTGTCTAAAGTAAATTAGTCAATTTTTCAATAGCTCACATGACACTAAATTCAGTTCTTGGATGTTTATGAAAGAAATGTAAATAGTAACTACAGCAGGCATACAATAATGAGACTGAAATCATGCCAATTAAATAATATAGAATTAATGACAAAGCAGAGACAAAAGCCGAGCTCAACTTCTGACAGTTTGTGTGCTGGTATTTATGAATGGAGCTAGGCAAAAAAGAATTGTTGTCAGACTTGATCTCAGGTTCTTGCTGCTTGATTTGAGAAGTGCCTATATAATGCAAAGGCTGCATAGTTAAAAATCTTCTGTCATTTGAGAAAGTTGCTACTAGGCCTGATTAAAAGCCCAGTAGTCTCATTCAAGTAACCTTAAGGCAGCAGATACTTAAAGAAAGAAAATACATATGGGTAGAATAAATTCTTCTTGTTGTCCAAAACCTAGTAGACTAGAGAATTCTGAGCCAAAACCTGAATTCAGTTCCAGTTTAAGTCCTTTGTGAACTCCTCCATGGTTTGGAGTTTTGGGTCTCCACAGCATTCTCTGGTGTTCAGTTCCAGTTCTCGGTGGGTGACCTTATCATAGAAGGATATGACAGAACTGTGTTGTAAGGAAAATTATAATTTTTTATCTTTGTCTTAAATATTGTACTTGAGAATTTCATTCCATCTCTTCTTCTTTGGGGAGAAGTAATACATAATTTTATTATCAGCTTCTCAAACATTCCTTCCATTCTAGATGTCCTTTTAAGTGCAGTTAAGCTTCTTAAGACTCTCCCTATACAGAAGTGATCATAGACCTGACCTTCTTCTCACATCCTTTTTCTGGTTTTCTCTTTGAAGTGGGGATGACCAGAACTACACACAACACTTAAGATGTGGAGGTATCATGGATGCTTTGTACCATGATAATGAAGTTCAGAAAAACCAACACCTGTCTGGAAAAGATGTATTTTTACTGGTGAGATGAAAGTTAATGAGTCCCTCATGATGAGGATCAAAGAATAGGTGCATGGAAAAGCAGGCTAATAGAAAATGATCCTATTAACTAAGTAACCTTTCTCCAAACTTTAAAATTTTTTCTTCCATAAGATATATAGGAAGCATGGAGAAAAAAATTTAAGGAAATAAGTAGTTTTCTTTGCTTTTCCGAAATTTCCCCAAGCAATCACAGTTTAAAAATGTAAAGGAAATTGTAGGGGTGTTTTATTTAACTTCAAAATTTTTGTATTTGTATTACAGAGTTTTACCTTCTTTTGTGATTTTAACACTATCAGTCAGGATGGTTCTAACACTTTTTTTTTTAAGTGGCACAATACTTTTAAGAAACTTTGCATTTCATGGCTTTCACAGTTATAGCTTGTGTAGTTTTTTATCTTAACTACATAGGGTAATCCTGGTTCATTACATTTGTCCACATTTTCCAGGAGAACACTTTCTTTGGTCAGTCAGTTATATTATTTGAAGGTATACCAATTAAGCTTTAGGCAAATGAAATAACATTTGAATTAAAAATTATATAAGACCCATTATTACCAAAATTTTCTTTTGAGTAATAAATCAGCAGCACAGGTCACCTCTCTGATGAAATTAATCTGCAAAGCCACCTGTGTCACAGAGCTAATGGTATATTAGTGTGATTCATCATTAGTGATCATCAACAGCTGATGATGTATTACTACGTTGCTCCAAGGATGGCGCTATCCAGAAAGAATGAACTTCTATAATTAAATTATGTCCCCAAAGTCAATTACAAGACCATAGTCTAACCCAGTCAACAGCAGGTAGGAATACAGACATGAAATAAATTTTTCTAAAGCTTTCTGGTGGCAGCTTTGCAACCTTGTTAATCACATCTCATTACCCTTGTGGAAAATTATATTTGCTCAACTTCCTTCTCCAGTAGCATTTGACAACACACTATTAAGACCTCCAACACTTAGAAAGGGGAATATTTTTCATATAATGTAAAAAAAATAAATTAAAATCCTCTTGTCAATAACACTCCTACATATTTCTATGCAGGTGGCAAACTAGGCTTCCATAAGAAATCTTCACAGTATTACGGAAATAAATAGACACCTTTCTGCTTTGCCAATTTTTATTTTTGTCATGGCAATGGACAGCAAAAATTGGAGAGGAGAAAGCTAAGACAGAAAAAGAATATTGGATGAGTAGACCACTTAGACCCACATAATCATTTTACCTTTAAGATTAGCTCACAAACTTCAGTTTCGAATGACAGACCTATGACAACATAAAATTTCATTGTATTCCACTGATGTAGCTTTCAGCCTTTCCACATGTCCAGTCTCTGGATACTTGAGAGAAGAGATCAGCACCTTCCTCTTCATCTCACTTTCTCAGGGAGCTGTAGAGAGTGATGTGGTTGCCCCTCAGCCTCCTTTTCTCCAAACCTGAAAACCCCAGTCTTTAGCCACTCCTCATAGGACATTCCTGCCAGCCCTTTGACCAGGTTTGGTGCCTTCTCACGGACACACTCTTCTTTCACATTCTTCTTAAATTGGGGGGCCCAGAAATGCACACAGCACTCCAAGTGAGGCCACACCATGCTGAATACAGTGGCATAAGCCTGTCTCCTCATTGCCTAGTGATGCTGAGTTTGATATGCCCCAGGATGTGATTTGCTCTCTTAACTGCCAGAGCACATTGCTGGCTCATATTTAACCTGATGTCAACCAGCAACCTCATATCCCTTTCTTGGGATGCTTCCCATCTGCACTTCTCCCTATTCATATTTGTGCCTAGCATTATTCCATCCTAGGTGCAAAATCTAGCATTTTGTCTTCTTAGATTTCATCCTACTAATGACTGCACAGTGTTCCAGTCTATCTCTACCCTTCTACAAGGCCTCCTGTCCATCACAAGCTTCAACAGCACCTCCCAGTTTGGTATCAGCAGCAAATTTGCTAACAGTGCATTCTACCTGCATGCAGATAGTTGATAAATGTATTGAACAGGACTGGCACTAGAACTGAGCCCTGGGAAACAGTGCTGGTCTCCAACTAGATGCAGCCCTATTTGCTATGACTCTGAGCCCTGTCATTCACACAGTTCTTCACCCAACAGACCATGTACGTCTCCATCTCAGAGTAGGACAACTCGTTCAGAAGGTTTCTGTGAGAAACAGTATCAAAAGTTTTATTAGAATCCAGAAACATCACATCCACTACTTTTCTTTCATCCACTAGACTGGTGACCTTTCATACAAGGATATGAAATTAGTTAAATAGGGCATCAGGAGCTGGACTTTGATGGTTCTGGTGGGTTCTTTTCCACAGAGGATGTTCAGGGTATTCTATGACTTTACCTTTGTGAACATGTGTTGAGTGTGCAGGTGGGTTCTTTTTCACAGAAGATGTTTAGGGTATTCCATGACTTTACCTTTGTGAACGTGTGTTGAGTGTGCATGTTGATTGCATTTTTCTTTAAATGCTGTTCAATAGCACTGGAACTATGAGAGTGCTTTGCACCTAATCCCTGATGATTTTTGTAACTTCTGTCCTCCCCTTGATCCCTTTTTTTTTTCTTTCCATTTATTTCACCTGAATTCCCATGGTTCTAATGTCCATGTCACCCTCATTTGCAGAACTCTGAGTCTGACAATATTCTCAAATGAAACATTCTCCCTATAAATTGAGTAGAACAATGACCAGACCATTTTTTTTTTAAAAAAGCAAGTATAATTGACAGTTCCCCCAACTTTTAACAAACTACAACTCAAGGATTTCAGAGCTTCAATTGCCCACATCATTCGCACAATATCTACCTCACTATGTCTAATAGCCTTTAATGAACTCTAGATTTGTGAACATCTAAGCTTTGCTTGAATTCCTTTATTTATTTTTTTTTAATTTTAAGTATTTGAGTCCATTTATAATTTTGTCCTTCACAGCATTTTGTGGTAATAAATCTGACAGTTTAAATACATGTTAGATGAAGAACTATTTATTTTTCTTCATTTTCAGCTTGATGCTGTTTTAACATTCTCTTACCATCACATTGAAACTGGACAATATTGTAATCAGGAAGGGATGAGTCAGAGCAGAAAGGTGACTTGTTCCTTTCCTCTTGATTAACAATTGATTTTGACAAAATAAGACATGGGTTTCCACCTTTACTTCTGGAATTTCTGATATATATATATATATATATATATATATATATACACACACATATATATATATATATATATATATATGTATGTGTATATATATATATATATTCTAATTTATTTGGTTTTTACTAAAGAAATAACTAATAATGCTGTAGCATTACAAAGGGGAAGTGCCTACAAATTTCCAAATTTCACATACCTGTGGGAGTTGATATTTGACAGTACAGAATCTAAATCACTTTCTCAAATGTAGACAGTCTCCACAACTGTGAATTCATTTGACTGAATGTGAATGCTTATATGATAAGTATGTACATTTGAACTTGACATCTTCAGTTCTTTTTATGTTCAATTTAAAGAGAAGGATTTACTTTTAGAGAACAGTTGGTTACACCCTAGATTAGACATCCATATTTCATCAGATGACTCAGATTCTTAAAATGTTAGTTTTCCAAAATTTTAGGGTTGCAGAGAAAGAGCACAAACAAAAGTACTAAACTTTCTTAAAACCAGCCATACTGTACCTGGCAATGAAAGGTATCAGGTAGAAAATCTACACTGATAACACCAATAAATTTTGTGATGGAAAGAGAAAAGCACAGTCAGGATCATATGGACTGACAGTATTTTTCCAAATGCATACACAAAGAATCAAAAAGGTGAGACTGGAGTAAAACACTCCTCAGATTCATGATCTGGTGAGTACCTACCCTATGAAACACCTAATAAACAGGAAGAAGAATGAATGATTAAATAATCCTGTCTTTCAGATGGAAAACCCAACTACCAAAGATATTTTAATTCTTAATGAAGTTGGTTTGACCTAGATGGATCACAGCTGCCGGTACAGACTCAAGTCATAGTGAAATGACATTTTATACAATCTGATAACTCTGAACAAGATATATTCCACTTCCTGGTGATGGAGATCCCTGCCTTTTGCTTTTCTGGTAAAATGAACATGATAATAAGAAGAAAATAAGTGGGAAGCCCATTGGAGACAAAGGAGAGTACAAGTGATTATGGGAAAATAGAAATGAGGGAAAAATTGTGTGAGCACATATACATGATGTACCTGAATGTACTACTAAATTTTTTTACAGGGAAATAGGTAAGTGTGCTCTGATACTTTCAGTGGAAATGTGGAGGAAAAAAGGGTGGACATGCTAGCAAAAGATACATAGGGAATACACATCCTTTGGTCTTCCCAGAGAGTCCTCTCCTAAGATGATTCTGTACCTCTTTTTTTGTGACAAGTGGCCTCCAGATGTCAGAAATTCATTCATTTCCTTCTTCCACAAGAGATCCAATATTTCCAGATTACATCAGACACATAGGAAGACATACAGCCTATTATGGCCCCTGTGGTTAAAAGAGACGCAAGAACCCCTTCCATCCCTCCATCCATCCTGAGCTGTCAGGTGTAAAGCCTTAAATTCTGGCATGGTCTTCAGCTTCCTGCTCAGTATTAATCTTTTCTAAAAATTCTCACAGAAGCATCTATTTTCTCTGTTAAGATAGGAAGAGGTTGCTTCTTCATTGGTCTTTCCAGACTCCTTATGAGGTGTTTGTTCTGCTTTGATCACGAAAACACTTCTGGTGCATTACCTTGGCAGCATAAATCACAGTTTCAATTCAAGGTAAAAGCACCTAATTTTTGCATAGTCTTATTAAAAAAAAGGTCAGGACATGTAATTTATAATGTATGTTTGAATCCAAGTGCTCTTACAATTCTCTGAAACAAAAGTACAGCCTCTACAGTCTTATCCTGTAAGAGACAAAACAAACAAAGTGAAAAGAAGCCTGAAACCTCATTGAGCTGGCCTTCTTTCCTCCAGGCTTTGTAACTCAGTCTTCATAGGAATTTAGAAGGAACAAACCCCCAAAGGAACATAGAAGGCACAAATTCTATGCACTCAGATTTATGTAGCAAGTAATGATTGTTCATCCTTAGAGAGAATAACCCAAGTGATCCATAATTTGAAGTACAGATAAAATTATCAAATGAAATTAGAAAATAAAATTCTTTAAAATATAGCTAGAATAAGTAAACTTAACTGAGCAATATAAACCAAATGATGATTTAAATTTTAACAAAATACATATAAATTAACAGGTTTCAGGAAACTGAAATTGCAGTATCTCATCAACAAAGAGAAGGTATTATGAACCTAATAATTTATCTTTTTATTTTAAGGGCTGACTGTGAGGGTCCAAACAAAAAAAATCGACATTGATATAAATGCTGGGACATTGAAGAAAATTGCATATTTTCTCATTTCTTTGAAATTATCTTCAGTTCTGGAGTGATATTCAGAGGGAAAATTTATTCTGCTGAGTCTTTTCCAATATAAACTCTAGTATCAATGCATAAGAAATATGAAACAGCATTCATTAGCTTTAAAACTGACAAAACTATATTCATTGTCATGTGAGATGAAAAGTGGAAATGTCATGCATCAAAAGATTGATCTTGTGAAAACTTTTTTCATATACAATTTCCATATGTGAAAAAGTGAAGGAACTTCATATACATATTGTCATCCTTTGTTAAGTACAGTTCATTCCTAAAGTGCTCTATATCAGTAAACAAAACAATTGCATCAGTAAGAGAAAAATGTAAATCTGAGCAAAAAATACATGTCCATACTGTAAACTTTGCTTTGATGTTATGAACACTATATGTTGTTCTAGAAAATCAGTTTCATCTTTCTAGCATAGAAAATAACAAAAAATAAAATAACACGTGCCAGGATTCCTAAGAGGACAATACCGACATTAGAAAATCTATGGCAGACAGAGCAACCTAAGGGAACAGAGGACTCTTTCATAACTCTAGATTATTTTATTCCTCTTAAATTAAGAGTATCCAGGTCAACAGACCTAGAAGAGCTGTCTTATTCCATGAGGTCCTGAATAGGCACATTCTAAAACAGAGCACTCAAAATTGGAAATAAAATTCTTTCCAAAACTGGAGAGAACACATGTGGTTAAATCATTGTAGTATCTGTGGCAACTGAGGTTTGGCATCTAAAACACTTCAACCAGCTGACTTTCAGAAATGAAGAGATAACAGTGGAAGAATTGAAAGGAAAGGCTTGCTCTGCTGTTTGAGATTTAAAACAAACAACTTTGTGGGTGTCCAGCAATCCTGCTAGTGCTGTACTGAAAAGCTTCATTGTGGGCACTAATCTTTAGGTTAGAAAGTCTGACTCAGTATTTCTTTTATATGTTTCAGCCTCTGTTGCCTCTGCAACTTCTCCAATGCATAACAGTACTCAAAGAGATATTGGTATTCTTGTCTAAATATTGTGAAACTGAAAACTGTCTTTCTATTGATCCAAAAGGGAAGTTTAATCTCCTTAACTCCCTACCATAAATTTTGCCCATACTTTATTATTACATCAGTAGATCAGTTTCATACTGACAGGGGATGTCTAATATGTAAACTGAAGACATGATACATCAGAAATCTGTGTTTAAATATCACAACATTTCAAGTTAAAGTGCATTCAAATTTATGATATGTTCATTTATACTCTCTGTTGAAAAGACATATGAACTGTGCAATGTCAAGGAAAATGAAGAGTGCCCTATATATTTATGTTCTTTCAGAGCACACAATGAAACACATTTTTTTAGAGAAAAAAATAAAGTCTTCCTCCGTATCAGCACTTACTTTCAATATCCCAAAGTTTAGAAAAGGTTTAACATATTAATATAGAAAATTCTTCTATAAAATACTTTAAAAGCTCAAATCAATATTTTAAATGTTAAACTATCATTAATTACTCAACAAAATGAGTAGAACTGCAAGTTCCATAACAACTTTAACTGTTGTTTAATAGGTGATTTTTGTATTTAAGTAACTGTATGAATATTATAAAAAGTAGAAAAAGAATTGCTAAGAGTGGTTATTCTTATATGAATCACGCAATAGTAAAGATCCGTAAAAAAAGACTGTCCATCAGTATGAAATTATAGACAGGGATTCTAGGTCATCCAGTTTAAATTGTAGAGTAACTACAGAACATTATCATTCATTTTAATCCAACTAGAGTGACATTTGAAGGTAGTTTCAACTTTTGGCTTCGTCTCTCCAAAAAATTATGTGCCTGAACATCATTCAAAAGGTTGCAAATGCGCTTTTAAAATTTGTCTCTAATGCATGTCAAAGTTGCATAGGTCAGACATCCACTAAGTTAAATCTGCCGAGTACATTTGATTGCTAGAGAGCTCTACTAGTCAAGAAATTACACTAGAGTTAAAATCACAGAGTTCTTTAAATGTTAGGCAGTTAACGTTGACATCAACCAGCAAAGCTTTTTCCAGAAAACTGGAAGCCTAAGTAGAACTTCACTGGCAAGAAAACATCAAGACAATGAAAAAAATGAGAAGAGTTGACCTCTTCCTGTTTCTTTTATGAGGAAATAGCTGGCCTAAATTCTTGTTCAGATACAACTCTTGAACTTGATAGGATTTGGTCCCAACACCAAACTTCCACTTTTAAGTAGTTAATATATTGAATTCACAGCATTTTTCCAAACCTTTTGAGAAGACGCTATAATTTAGGTAGTTTGCATGACCTCCTAAATTTAAGCAACAAAATTTCAACCCTTCTTATTTTAGAAACCACCATAGCGTTTCTGGATCTCTTCCAAATCTCCAGGCCAACTAGTCAGTCATCAGTCATCTTCAATACTGTGTCTCATACCTGTCAAAAAGAGATGTACAAAGAAATAAGTAATTAACACAATTATTTCCAAACATTTCTGTGGATAATGAATTACAATATTGATAATCATTAACAAATAATTAATTGCAGCTAATTATCAGAATTTATGTGAATTTATGTTCACTAGGCCTCTGCTTACACTGGCTTTACTGCTGCCTTGACTGGTGTTTGTCAGCTCAAGTGGAAAGCTTCCAAGAAAAAGCTAGATGGTACAAGAAATAGTAGTACCGATTTAGTAGATAATATTTTCTTCTCTGATTCAACACTGAATGAGTGGCTCTGCTTTTAAGGGGCACTCTGCAGTCATAAGGATGATATTTCAGATGAAAAATTAGTTTTAAGAATTTTACTTAACTATTTCTGGCCAAACAAAGTAAAATTGCATATATTTGTCTTTTCCTTCTTGCAAAGTCATCTCTTGCAGAGTTACATTTTATTGTATATTTCCTTATATATCTCATTTCAATAAAGGTGGTGAGGAGGGGGTTTGGAGATTGTTTTTGCTTTTCACTTTATGGCTGAAACTATAGAGAGTACCCACTGGGCAAAGTTTCTTTGTCCCTTGAAAGGGGTTTCATATTCTATATCCTTTTCATTGATTACATTTTTCTAATATAATTTTTACTGCCATATGAGTATTGTAAAACACTGGGAAAATGTTCTTAGGGACACTGCAGTATCCTTTTCATTGCAGGCTTTACAGAACAACCTAGAAGGCCTCATGTCAGAGACAACAGCAGTGCATCTGATCCTATTTCGAAACAGAGCTGGATTGAATAGTAAATGGTTTCTGATGTCCCTTCAAGCCCTACCTTTGTCTTCATCAGAGTTGATTGGAACTCATTAAGTACCTTAGTTAAAGTTGCCTTCATCCATGAAAAGTGTCAATAAAAGTACAAATAAAATAAAATAAAATATCAAAGTGACTGGCCATCAAAGGTTTCAAAGGGTAAAAGCCGCAAATGAAACAAAGTGGAATCGGAGAGGCTTTCAAACAATTCCATACAGGCATGACACTGAGTTGATCTTTGACACAGGAACACTGCTGACTTACAGTACGATATAAACACATTGACCATCTACATAGTCACATTTTCTTTTCTTCCTGAGCAATAATTGCACTTTCTTTCTGCAGTACTCCCTTAACATTTATCAAAACACTAGAGGAAATATGGAACACAATATAAAAGCATCAGTCCTCAGGAATAAGGCTGATGCTGACAACAATACCCACATAAGCTACTTAAAATACAATAGAGTTCGATACTAATATTTCATTTGCAAATAAACAGTCAAATAGGCCTTCAAAATGCGAGCACCCCTCTAAAAATGAATGAAAACATTGTAATATAACATGAATGGTTACATGTGCAAAAAATATTCCCTCTTTCTAATTTAATTTTAAGGTTGATAAATATTTTGCCAAACTAAACAGTACCACTGACTTGATGTCTTATTTTCAATTGGGAAGGTTCATTAATTTGATAGTTTTCCTAAATATATTTTATTACTCTGGTGAAAATGATTTGTCTATTTAAAAAAAAATCTGAACAAGAAAATATCTGGGGCAACATCAAAACTAGACATCAATCAAAATTGTCCTAATAAGTAACATGGCGAGTGGCCAAATTCCCAACCAGTGTGGAAGAGTTAATTTTCATGGAAATGAGCTCAACCAACCTGTGGAGTTATTTGGTGGAGTTTCCCTAATATTTCAACTGGCAGCACAAGGGATTAAAAAAGAACCATGGAGGGGAGAAAAACAGATATGAATGTATGTATCATGTAATATATTGTGTTGAGTTGACCCTGTCTAGATAACAGGTTCCCACCAAAGCTACTCTCCTCAACTGAACAGGAGAGAAAATTATGAATGAAAGCTCGTGGGTTAAGATAAGAGCAGGGAGAATTACTGATAACCATTGCAGGCAAAACAGTCTCGACCTGGGAAAAGTAAGTGAATATATGACCAATCAAATCAGAGTAGAACTGTTGGAAATAAAATATCTTAAAATACCTTTTATACGTAACATAAACAAAAGACTCTATGTTTCAGCTGAACTTGCCTTTACTTTTTTTTGTCTTCAAAGGGATAGTCTTCAGAAATACTTTACATTCAGAATATGAATAGGGAAAATAAACACCTGAATTTTTGAAGAAATTAGTAAGGTAGTGTCACAAACTGACTTTAATAACCCAGAAAAATTAATTGATACAGTTTTATACACCAGAAAGTAATATTGCATATATAGACTAAGTGATACTTTCTAAATTATCCTTTTTTTTTTTTTAAGAGTAGAATATAAAAGACTGCTTATGATTAGAAATGAGAGACAGATGGAGTTAACTGAATGCATTTCCTATCTTAAATTATTCACTGAGATATAGGGATGTCAAGACTTCTAGGGACTGCCAACAAATATGGGTAGGATTAATCTGCCTCGGTTTCTAGTCACCCACTAGGCATGCATGCTTGAACTAATCACTCCAGGCTTTTTCACTGTCTGTGGTATCTACAGAGACCTGTCATCTCCCCTTAGGCATTTAAAAGAGGACAATGAGTCATCCTTAACTTGTTTCAATCTATTGTCTCAAAATCGAGAGGTAGAGACATGTAAGATTTATATACCTCAACCTAGGGCAGAAAAATGATAGAACAAGTTAAGGGGTAAGAAAAAAAATCCTATCTTAATAATAAAGATGGTTGAGATTTGGTGTTTTCTAAAACAGCATACATGGCCCCTGTCAGAGGAAAAAGGCTGGTTCATCATTTCATACCTGGTTACAGTTCTCCTCGAGCTATAATCTGTCAAATGGATTTGCAGACACTGTGACCCAAATAAAATATATCTGAAAATGTCACAATTTTATTTTTTAGGCAGAAATTCAAGTAAAATTGTACTCAATATATTCTTCCCTTTAATTGCTTTAAGCTTTCATTATATGCCAATCCTTCAGGTCTTATTTTGTCCATATCCAGATATTTTCTTTTGAAGTCAAAAATTTGGCAAAGTATGGAGAGCCTGAAGAGATGGAATAAATACTCCCTGATATTTTTAAAAATGAAGATGCCAATGGGATTTGTACTCTCTCACCATTTCAAAGGGACCATCAGTAGGAGATGTAAAAGGCTTGGTTCTCCTAAAACATGAGGCTTTCTCCTGGAAACCAAATGTCCTCTTAGTGAAAAACCCAGGAATGCAATCCTATTCCTATTTTCATGTCACAGTGGCCTTCTCAGAAGTTATATTTGAATAGTTATGTTTCTGATTCAGGCTATTGCAGAGTGAGTTCTAGAATTCCTCTGAATATCTTTACTACTAATGTGACCTTGAAAGAACTGTCATATATATCACTGAATTTTACTTTCCATTTTATCCAAGTTACAATTTTTAATATTCTAGAAACAATAGATGTTTATATTCCAGATAATTGTCTCTTACAACAGTAAGAGATTTACAAGTTTTAATTTTGTACATTTTAAGGAAAAATGGGACCAAAAAAAAAAAAGCTATTCTTTAATTCACTATAGGATTTTCTCCAGAACCTCTGAGTCAAAAGAAAGATATTGAGTCACTTCAGTATCTGCCTCTGGAAAAGAGAAGTTTGTCTTGATAGTTTACATGTACCTGGAATACTGCCTATTTGTCCTTGAGAAATGTTTGACTTCTTTTATTGAGCTTTCAGAAACATTAAATCTTATGGTGCTATAAGCTTTCTATCATTACTTTGACTGTGTAATTTATTCCATCTAATCAGTAAACCACAAATGTTCTTCACTTTTACATCCTTTTTTTGATCAAGCTACAACACCTCAGCATTACTTTAAAAATAAAATAAAAAAAATTCATCTTCATCTCAGCCCTTGTTTCTAAACCCTCCCTCTCAAATGTTCTGCACACTGCTTTCTTTGCCATCTGCTTTGCTTCTTCCCAGTCTGAAAAAAGTTCATCCATATTTTAGCCACTTCTGATGGCTAAAGCTTAATTGTTGACTGCTCTCCAGGTTGCTCACAAACCTTTCTCCTCTATTGTATATTTTTCTGATTATGACAAAATAAATTTCTCTGATCTAGCAGTGGCAATACAAAGGCAGAGATCCCGTAACATTCACAAGAATAGTTGCACAGTGTTTGTTAACTTATGAATAAGTAATATAGCAGAGCTAGCTTAACTTTCACATTAAAAAAAGTGTTGGTTTTTTGATGTTTGGTTTTTTTTTCTACATGGACTACATTGGATTGGCTGATGAAGCAATTTATAACCCAAATCTTATCTGCTTTTTCAGTTAACAAAATTCTAATGGAAGATACTATTTTTTCTGGCTCACTCTGCCTTTGAAATTCATTAACGTCTTTGAAAAGTGAGTTTTCCTGTTTTTCACACAACTATTTTGATCTTGTTCTAGAAAGTAAAGTAAGCAAAGAAAGTACCAAGTCCTTTAAATATGTCCACATATCTCAGATCATTTATTCAATTTACTTGTATCCTATCTCTTTACCAGTCTGGATTCTTGGGCAGCAGGAGGAAAAAAAACTGTTACATTAAAATAATTTAGCTTATTTAAATAACAATATTTATTTAAATAACAATATTTAAATAATGAAATTGAAATCCAGATTTTAAAAGCTCTAAAACATGAAATATAATGCAGCAGGCTGTTGTCATTGGCCAACAAAAATTTGAGGGGTTTCCCCCTAGCCAAAAACTAAGTGGTTACAGGCGATGTTTATTATTTCAGTAATATCCCACTAAATTACTCAGAAAATTGTTGGGTAGTAAATGTATGGCCAGTATGCAAGGCACTGTAATTGCAATCTTAAGCTATTTTGTGAAAAGTAGGTTGGAGATTTACGGAATTCTGTTAGCCATTTCTAATTGTCTTCAAGGTTGTTTTAAAATGTGGAAAATAATTGAAAGAAAGCTATCTAATCAGGTCATCATCCCATTTTTAGTGATGCAATGCAAAAGACACAGTTCAGTAGTTGAGGTCTTAACCCTTTAGAGAAGAATTTTAGAAAATAGTATCAGACATTGTAATTTCATTTAGTTAAGCTCAATTTATTGTTTTCATTTAGACCACTACAAGTAGTATAAGGAAATTCTCTTTTTAAATTATAATGGCACTTATAATTTTCTTTGTGAAAACTGCACCTTGTTGACATGGTATTTAAAAGCCACAAATATTTTTAATACTGCTAATTAAATTATCTGACAATTTGGATTAATGATTATTTATTTGTCATGCATGCTTTGTAGAATGAATTAAATATAATAGCCAGTAACACATCTCCTACTGCTTTATCTACACCGTGGTAATATGCACAGTGGCTCATCTACCTGTATGTCTTCTGCATTATGACATAACAACATGTGGTTAGAACTAATTGAATGTTTAAAACATTTAATTTATACATAGAATAAAATGAGGTATAAGTGCTTTGTCTGCTATTGCCATTCACCTGAAACAACTTTTTTTCTTTGTCATTATTTGTTAGCCTACAATTGTCACAATAGTTCCATTTTTTTGGCATGTTTTCCTTTCCAAAACTGTGTTTGAGTTATGTATAGGCATATTTTCAATAAAATGAAAGGCAGCTCATGAACAATAGCATTGCATAGCAAAACTACATGTTCTGTTGAGTTCACAAGTAATCTCAATTCTGAGCATCTGCCAGGATTAGTCCTCCAAATCACATCATGTTGTCTCTTGTGCACTTACAGTATAATAACTTACCATAAAGTAAAACCTGCAACTCAGAAGCGTAAAAGCCCTTACAGTTTAAACTGGTCCTTGGATAACTCACTTAGATTGTACTGATGTCATTTTCAAGAGTGCCTGATTCGATCCAAAGCTAAAGTTATTTCTCAGACTCTGATTTTCCTGAAACACATAGACAGTAATAGGTAATTATTTTGGGGAAATAAAATTGTTTCCTTAGTGTAAATACATGTACTTCCAGTAAATTATATTCAAGTTTAAATAATATTACTTCACTCTTGAAGGAAGCTGTTCAAGCATTACTTACTCATCTCAAGACAATCACTGGTATTTTAATGTAGGTACTTTTTAAAAGAGTAGAGTAAGACACAGAAAGTAAAGTCACCTCCAGAAAAACCACAAGGCCCTTTCAGCTGGGCAAACACATGGGAGAGGTAAATCTGTGAAAACCTGACTGAAATGAATAGAAAAGACTGAGAATCAAAACATTAGTGAGACTGAGGGCTCGCAGTTCACCAATCACCGTCATTTAAATGTATGCAAGATACAGGTAAAGCACTTGCTGGAGAGTCCATTTGAATAAAGAATTATGCACAAGTCTCATTGAGTCAGAACTAGTGCTTAGTAGATTAAATATGTGTTGGCATAACAAGGCAATTAGAAAGAGAAAAATTGCTACCTGGACTTTAACAAATATAAGAAATTCTACTATAAAGGTATGTAAGTATTAGATGACTGAAGAAAACTGCAAGGTGGTTGAATGGTCCATGGTTGAAGGCTATGGCAAGACAGAAGACTTGGGAGAGAATAACAGAATTGTTTGGATTAGAAGAAGTCTATGAAGATCATCTAGTGCAATCCTCCTGACATGGGCAGGGACATCTTTTACTAGACCAGGTTATTCAAAGCCTCATCCAGCCTGACTTTGAATACTTTCAGAGGTGGAGCACCCACAGCTTCTTAATCTCTCCAACAAAGACTGGCCATTGCTCATCAAGATGATCGCATACATCAAAGTTTAAGAAAGATGGACACAATTCCTTACCTGAGAGCTGATACAGTTTCTTAAGCCCGTGTAAGGAAGGTAACCATTTTTAAATAGGAACCTGCGTGAGGGAAACCAGTCCCTGCAGTCACTAGTGCCAGCTTGTGGCAGACGACACTCTCTTTGTCTGGTGTATCAGGGAAAGAACATTGTTCTCACACCAGGGAATCTGGCAACCTAGCGGTGAAGTCTAGAGCAAAGTGACTGCCTTCTTCACTGAACTTTTAACTCTGAGAGTGAATAAGGGGATGAGGTCCAAGCAAAGCCAGGCACCTGCTGTGGTGGGTCACAATGTCAAAACCAGCCATTCACTAGGTAGAAAGAAGGAAAAAAGAAATTATGACCTGGAAAATACTTTTTGCCTACTGTGTGCCAGATAAATAAATAGTGTCCCAATTTAAGTGCATGATTGGCAGAACAGTGAACCAGTAGAAACTACAGTCATCTCACTTCACAATCTTTCACTCAGACTCATTTCAAAAGGATATTTTCTCCAAATATGAATGGAGTACATTTTCACACTAATTTTCTTTCATCTTCTGTAGCATTTAACACCTGTCCAGGATTTTAAAGCTCACATTATTTATAATTTATTCTGCTAGCAAACAACAGTCAATAAAAGAGATACTTGGATTTTTTGGTAGCTGACTGGCCATTTGAACATTTTTTACAATCAATAAAAGAGGAAATAGAGCTCAGATTCACCAGCAATAACTGTGTTCAACAAATGCCAAAGAAGGAATGAGTTTGCAGAACAAATGAGGAAGGGAAGGAGAAGGGAAAGAGGAAGGGAAAGGGGAAGGGGAACTGCAGTAATTCATATAAACTTTCCTTCCTGTGCATCAAATTCAAACAAAATCAGTGTGTAACTGGTATTACAGAATACTATTTTTTTTCTTTCTGTATTTACTTTCTCCTTATCCAAAGTCAAATAAAACTTTTCAAAATAATAAATAAATTTCAGTTATATTTGCAATAGTGTGCTGACTAGATACTCAACCCAGGGTGGACAGTTTTATTAATCTCAGTAGCAAGGAACAATATCACTGAGCTATTTAAAATTTTAATAAATTTTGCTTAAATTTATATACATTTGATTGATAGAAACTCAAAAAATCATGGCAGGAGTTACTGGTGAAATCTCAAATAGGTTCGATTATCAGAGGTGCTTTTAGCTGCTGTTCTTGCATGCAAGGTAGGAAGATTAATGCAGTGAATATGGGAAATGTTGAAAGCTGTTGATCACAAATTCTGCCCTAAAGTATATATTAGAGGGGTTGACAGAAACCATGTATTTTGCCGAGATTCTGGTAGAATTGTTGCTGTAACTCTCTTGTTCTGATCACAGCTCCTCCCAAAACTTTTTGCACTGATCCATGACGTAATTATAATTAAGAAAGACCTTGGGTCTCAAGATCCAGTGCGTATTTTCCTTCAATTCCAATGGGTCAGTTTGATTATAGAGTTTGGAAACCAAGCTTCAGGTGCAAAAATTTCAACTTGAACTACTTGTGAGCTTTGGAAAGTGAAGCACAAAGACAGCATCACCCTGAACTGTGATCACTCAGAAAATGGGCAGAAAGGGTTAAACCCCTTCATCACTTGCTTACTTAGACTCCCCTTCAGTACCTTCCAAATAATAAAATCAAGGCAGCTTCTCTTCCTTCTCAAGGCAGGAAACTTCTCTTTCCTATTTTTACACAACATATGGAAGGGCACCTATGCCTCAGAGATGCTATCTCAATATGAGTAATGAATGATAAGACAGGCAATGAAACTGGGGCAGCATACTCAAGCATGAAGAAAACTAAACATTATGTGTTATACCTAACATCATGTCCTTCCTCTAACTAAATTACCAGAAAAGATGTTTCAGCATATGTCTCACAGAATAGACACAGAATGACCTAAAAGCCACTGAAATACTGGGGCAAATAACAGTGTATAGAATATTTCCTCCATTAGGATCAGTATTGAAGACTTTTAAGCAACCTCTTTTCAGAAGGCATTACCCTTGTTTTGAATAGATCCAATTGTGTAATAGTTTTTCCCTCTACAGGTGAAATACAGATGCACCAAAAGACTTCAACATAAAAGATCTTTGACATACTAACTTACCTGAAGTGAGGTTTCATTAATATGTGGAAAAAAAAAAAACCAAACTAAAATATATTAAGCTGACTAAAACACACACAAAAGAAACTTAGCTTTTCTATTCAGACTCTATAAAGACAGTTTTTTCTCTACTAAATCTTTTCTCTACTAAATCTCTACTAAATCTACTAGAGAAAGAAAGAGAATTTACAAGAATTCAAATCATACCTTCATATTGATCCTCTGAAGTCAATTCATATGGTTAATTACCCTCTTCTAGTTTTCATTTCTACTAGAAAGGTTACTTCAAATAGGGTTTGGAGTGGTTTTTGACTGAGGCAAGACTTCTGAATTTTGTCCATGGAGTTAAAATTTTATAGAGGATTTAGTTATGTCAAAGGATTTAAGTATTTGCACAGTGCAGAAGGAATACATGCTATTTATCTTTAGTGTCTTTTTATTTGATAATATGTAGAAGAATGTAACTCAATTCATATCCAAACATTGAAAAAATGAGAAAGACAGCAAGATGTGGAAGATATGTGGAAAACAAGTAATTATAATACCAAGGTAAACAGCTAACTCATAATGAGTGAGCTGTGAAAATTAAAATCTTTGAGAAAGACTATTCCAAGGAACCAATCCATGATCCAATTATGATTTTACAATTCCATTTTGGCCCCTTTTAACAGTTTTTTTCTATTGGATATAATGAACTCACAGCTTCACTCCCTCACACACATTTAAAAAAAAAACAAAAACTTGGAATAATTCCCCCACAAAGTCATAAGAACAACATCCTTCCTGTTTCAATGTGAAAACAGTTAATTATGTATTCAGTATTTAAAAACTCTTTTACATTATTTGAATTCCTACAACCATGTAACTTTCAGTTCAAGTAGCTAAAAGACTTATGTAATATTGCATATAGAAGCTTTCTTCAGCTAATTACATTCCTAATATCACTTGGGTAAGGAGCAGAGGAAAGAAAAGAAGGTGAGGAAAAGGAAAGTTTTCCCCACAGTAGACCTGACTTTACTGGGAAAAAGTTTCAAAGCTGTTTTAAAATCTGTATTTACAGAAGTAGGTTTCTCTAGAGTTTCCAAATCTTTATGTTGAAATGGGTTGTTAGGTCGTGCCTGAATATCATTATTCTAGAATAGCATTAGCAAATTCTTTTCCCTGCTATCCCAGACTAAACAACTTTCTTATATCAAAATGATCCTTTTCAATGGAAACTGTGGATAATTTACATACTTTTTTTAGCTGTTAGATCGTATCTTGGTGTAATCAGCCTTGATGTAAATCTAGCCTACCTCTCAAAGGACAGTGTTATACTGAATAAAAAATTGCATAGACTCTGTTTTCCTATACACAGTTTTAAAAATAATAGTAAAGAAAATTATACAGAACTGTGCTGTTCAGGCAGACTTCTAATGAATCCAGGTGATGGATAGGATTTTTTATAAACAAACAGCCACACAGAAGCCGTAAAATGGAAAGGAGGATTCATAGAATAGCATTATGCTAATCCCAAGAAACTAATTCTAGTGATGTACTACAACAGCCGCTGTGTACGTTCCATTCACCCAAAACAAGAAAATATACTGCAGAGACCACTCAAAAGTTTAGTGCTACCTTGCTGTGCTTTACTGCAAATCAATGTAATATGAGTTTCTAGTGCCAATATTAGGATTTTGTGGGTAGTTGTGAAGGTTTGCCAGGGTTGTGGTTTAACCCCAACCAGAAACTCAGGTCCATGCAGCTGCTCACTCATTTCTCTATGGTAGGATGGGGGAGAGAACCAGAAGGATGAAAGTTAGAAAACCTTTGGGTTGAGATAAAGACAGTTTAATTGGGAAAACAAAAGAAGCACATGCAAGCAAAGTAAAACATGGAATTTATTCACCACTTCCCATGGGCAGACAGGTGTTCAGTCATCTCTGGGAAAACAGGGTTCCATCATGTGTAGTAATGATTTCGGAATAAAAAGTGCCATCACTCCCCCTCCTACCTTCCTCTTCCTCCCCCAGCTTTTTATGCTTAACATGACACCATGAATATCCCTTTGGTCAGTTGGGGTCTGTCTGTCTGCGTCTCCTGGCTGTGTCCCCTGTTAGCTTCTTGTGCCCCCCAGTTTACTTTTTGGTTGCATGGAATAAGGAGATGAAAAGGTATTGGCTCTGTGTAAGTACTGCTCAGCAAACCTAAAACATCCCTCTGTTTTCAGCACAAATCCAAAACAGAGCCCCATACCAGGTACTCTGAAGAAAAATAACTCTATCCCAGCCAAAACCAGTTCACCCAGTTTGCAAAAGAGCTGGAAACCAGTTTTTCTTAATTCATAGGGGGTAATATGGCACATTTCTTTCTTCATCTAAAATTTCTAATCCTAGTGGATTTTTTACAGCAGCATAATACAAACCAATCCATGATTGCATTTTCTTTGTGAGCACAATGTCCTTCACTCACCTTTATTTGTTATTCTCAGAATATTACTTTTCTTCTCACTTCCTTTCCATCCACCAGACATTACTGAAAACTTTTGAGCTTTAGGAAATGGCCACATTCTAATTTCAAAACTTATCAAGAAAGGAATAGACACAGCCTTTGTAAAAAGCTTCAGAATACATGTAATTTTTGTAAATCCCATTCTGTATGCAATTTGATTAGAATGCACACACTGGTCGTAAACACATCTATAGTGCTGCAACAGTTATGTGGGTTTTAGTGTTATAGTGTAATAACATATGTTTTTAAATTGGTTAGACATTTTAACTGTCACTCTCTGCTCTTCTCTAACCACACTTGTTGTGGAGATGTGTGATTGACACAACCAGTAGTGACACCTGACAGCAGAGAATGTGGGCCTGGAGGAGTGGGGGAACAAACAACAGCTACTTGTCAAAATTACTTGATCAAAGTAGCCAGAGATTTCAGCGACTTCTGTTAAAAGAAAATAAACAGAAAAGAAAAATATGCACAGACACACAGAGGTCTGCAGTTAGAATTTGCATATGCAAAATGTAACAGAGGAAAAAAATTGTTTTTAATGTCTTGTTTCTCTACAGTCCTATGTGGTAGAAAAAAATCCTTATGAGGTACATATCTATGTAATTTATGCAATTATGAAACTGAACATCTTAATTATTAAGGAGCTCTTGTTCCCCCACATCTGTGAAACATCTGTCTTCTTTTATGTTATCAGTGACTAAGACAAAGAAACCAAGCAAATTCTTCAGATAAAATTATTTGGTCAATATCCTATAAAGCACCATTAAGGTGTTTTGGGTTTTATTAATAGTAATAAAACACTATGTTTGTAAAATGGATTAAAAAAAAAACAAACCATGACATAATTTTTAAGTTTCGTCAACCTGTCAGATTAGAAAGTACAGAAACTATGAGGACTGCTAAATGGATATAATTACAGAAACAAGTAATAAGTATAGTCCAAGGGATTACTCCCCAGCAATGGCCATGAAACAAATAATGCTAATTACATATTCATGGTTTTTAATAATTAAAATGGACTTCTAGCATCAGCTGACCTTGCATGCAATACAGTTCACAGAGATTCTTATTCTCTGTGTTACACTGGTTTTTCTTACATTCAACTGAAAGTCTTCAAGGATGAAGAAAATGCACCCAAAGGTACTACTAGAATTAATTGCAGTATGAATTCAGCTTACAAGTAGTGGCCCTTGATCTGCTTTCATTTTCTATGGAAATGTTTAATAAATTAAATCCTTTATTTAGGTTACTTCAAAAGGTGCATTAGATTGGTTTCTGACCTCTCTTTAATAAGATGAATAAGATTCAGAATCTATAACAAAGATGCTATTTATAGAGGTTATTTGTAAGAGCATGTAGGGACAGGGGAAAATGGGAAACTGAAAGAGGGCAGGTTTAGATTAGAGATTAGGAAGACATTCTTTACTGTGAAGGTGGTGAGACACTGGAGGAGGCTGACCAGAGAAGCTGTGGATGGGCCCCCATCCCTGGAAGTGTTCAAGGCCATGCTGGATGGAGCTTTGAATAACTCTGGTCTAGTGAAAGGTGTGTCTGCCCGTGGCTGAGAAATTGGAACTATATAATCTTTAAGGTCCCTTCAATCCCAAAACTTCTATGATTCAGTGATTCTCAAATCTCTCAGTAAGACACATTTTTCAGTTTCTGAAATACCCTGAAACCTCCCCTATAGAGTGGGAGGGCTTAACTTATGTCTACTATTTTCAGTGCTTGTACATGAAGTGGCAGTCTGCATACTTTTATCTCTCAGATAAACAGGCTCTCTAAAGATCCAGTTCACCTAATCATTTTAAGATTAATGTTTTGCTATAAATGTTTCTAATAGAAATCTGCTTAGATTTATTTGAAGTTAGTAAAATCAGTCTTGAAATGCATATATATTGGTTCAAACAGCATGGATGACCCACAACTTGTTAAAAATTCTGTAGTGGGTTTTCATCCATATAAACAGCAAAACTGTTACTGCTATGACTCTGCAGTCTTAGCAAATTGTAAGTACTTAAAGAGCACAGTTGCCTGTCTCAAACATTTTCAAGGACACAGAATAAACTTCCCTTGCTAGTTCCAGGCCTGGTGGAAGTGAGGATGAAAACCCTACTCCAAAAGTCTCTTTGCATTTAAGTACCTCAACAACACTGAGCTACTCACCGTTATCAAGGTTATTCAGAAACACATAACTTGGGACAAATGTGTTTTTCAGCATGCTTTTGGGTTAGTTTGTGTCTAGATTTCACTTATTTTCCTTTTGGTTTTGTGTTTGGGGGTTTTTTTGTTTGTTTGGGGTTTCTTGTTTGGTTTTGGTTTGGTTTTGATTTTTTACTTTGTTTTTGTTTGTTTCTTTGTTTTCTTCTTTTTTTTTTTTTTTGCACCTTAAAGGATACATCCATCCACTTCCCAAAAGATTTTGAACAGTAACATTTTTTAGAACAGTAATAGCCCAAAACTATTTATGACCTTCCTTTAAACTCATATAGCGCTTACAAGAAAGCAATTACATGTCAAGCAAACTCTATTTCAAATTATACAAAGTATGGATAGTCAAAATGGCTTAATAATTCTAGTTTCTAATTTCTTGTATTAAGCTTAACTGTATTGGCAAAATATTCATATGAAAACACTTATGCTAATGAAAAAATTAGTTCCAAGCCTTTAATTTTTATAGCATAATTGCTAAATGACAAAAAAATGTGGAATTCACATATAAGTCAGTTAAAGCATGAAGGACTCAATGTTCTTAAATTAGAAGATGATAGCAATAATACCTTTCATTTTTATAGCATCTTTCATCTTGGAATATCAAGAGGTGTAATAAATAATACTGATGCCTTCAGAATATTACTGATTTTTTCATGCAGTAAACTTGCAGACAAGAAGCCACTATATTGACAGTAATGGTATCAAAAATCTTGACATGAAGGGAAATCCAATAAATAAATGAGGTTACCCCACTTTTGACAGAGTAGTTCTTACATCATAAGCCCACAGGGATTCTCTAAAGTGTTATTGACGTGACTAGGACCATAGCCACATGTAACACTGAGAACAGACTTTAATTGCAGGTTAAATTCTCAAAACTCATATGCAGAATGATTGTTTTATACACAGGAAAGAAATAAACTACAAATATAAGGCCAGTTAAACATTTGGTCCCAAGAAATTGTTAAATTTAGTTGACTACAAAATACATTTATCATCTATTGCAGATATTTAAATCTGAATAAATTCCATTTAAAAGATGCCATAACTCTACATTTGCATTGGGCTTGCCATGCATTATTCATATTTTTCATCCTTTTCCATTTGCAGTACACTGTTAGCAACTTTCACATATTTACATGCAGCAGAACAATATCAAATTCACTTGCAACTCTTAAATGTCACCAATGATCCCTTTGGAAGGAACAAAAGGGTAATTTGTATAAAGGGTAATATCTCCCTTGATGCTGTTTTATGACATGTCATGACCTAATTGAAAATCATAATTATCTTTATGGAATAATTGTAATCTTTTGATTAATAGGCTTTCATGAGTTGAAACTGGCTGAAGTGTGGACTCACATTTAGATCTCTTTTTCAGAAAAATAAATCACTGATAATGCTACTGAGTCCAAGGGATCAAAATTAGTTTAAATTCAGTATACTAGATATCAGAATAGAAATAATCTTTCTTGAAATTTCTAAACAGTCTTCTTCCACTGTTTTTGAAAAGGGAGAAAAATCTTGCAAGAAAAAAAGCCATCTACTGTCACCTGACTACAGAAACATCTTGAACTTGCAAATTGGAGTACGAATCTTTATCAACAGATGTAAAGAATGGGTTGCATACTGTTTCTTTGATTAGTGAAGCTATACACCAACAGGGCTTCTGGTTTTGTTTTGGCTTGCTTTGTTAATGACCTGTAAAAGGTCATTAATAAAAGCAGTCAGTGTATTCTGTACTTCATCTCTAGGCATGCAACCTCACTAGCTGAAGTGAAGAAAAGGCTAATGATTCTAGAAATCTTGAATTACTGTAATTCCACACTCTTCTCATTCTCCTAGAAATGGGAACCTAATGTAAGCTCTAATGACAAATTCCAGACATAGTAATAAAGGCAGTTTGAGTCCTAGTGGAGATGTTTTGCCTTCAAACAAAAAATTTTAAATCCATTCTGCACAGCTTACCTCCTGGAAATCCCCTTCTGTAATCAGGGAAATATGCAGAGACAGCTGTTAAGGAATGGGGTAGGCATCTATTAATTATAATTTTTTTTGTGGCTGCACTTGGAATTCTTCATGTAAGCTGTGAAATTCCTATATGCACACACCTGTGTTCATAAAATATAAACAGCACACATGAACAGCAATGAACACAGTTTCTTATACTAAGAATAAAGCAATACTTTAAATAAAATACAAATAGTAACATATTGCATCACTTTTTGCCAATTTGTCATTTCAGATTGAAGAAACTGTGTGTAGAATCAAGTCTTTAATATTTTAAAGAATTGTCTTCTTGCAAAAGACACCCTTTTTTGTACTTCTTCTCAACTAGGTGTTAATCTTTTTTCAGCCTTTTTTGGAGTTAATGTCTAAAAGTTCAATGGCACATAAACCTCCTTCCTAACTTGCTACAATTGTGTCTTCTGATCTTAAAAGTAGTGGTTCTTTATCTAGTTAAAACATATGCCAAGGCATTAGTAATATGCAGCTACAACTGACCCAGGCAACTACACAGATGCATACCCACACAAATTTCTCCTCAGAAAAAAAAATCCAAAGTCTCTAGTGGTTTTATTTTAGCATGTGATGCAAGCAAGGGTGACCTCAAATTACTCTTTTGCTTCAGTAGGCTCTATCTTGTTTTCAAGGAAATATCATGCTTTCTTTTCTGCTTCATAGTAAAGTCTAGATATTTTAGGTGATTCAGTTTCCTAACATGCAGGAGTTAGAAGAAAATTTGCATGTTTTGACTTTTGGTATTTAAAATTACGGGATAAATTTTACCAGACTCAAATTAAAGTGAAAAGTCTTTAACATGTTCATTAATATTGCTTTCATTCTGCTTTTATTGGTATCGCCTTTTCTTACTTTTTCTGACTTGAATGAGAGCGCTGAAAAATTGCAAAACACAGAGAAAGAGTGAAAATAGTAAAATATAGACAATTTTCATAAAGTATCTTCCTCATTTTTATGTCTACTTTAGTCTGTTGACATCTATTTCCTAATTAGATGTATAATTCTGAGCACTGAATGCAAGGGACAAATACTCATATTTTAAGGTCCAAATTTCATATTCCTTAATGCAGGCTTAAAACTTGCTTTCATTAACATCCTGCCAATAAGCTTATTCAATGAAATATTTACAGACATCTAGTACAAAGGGGATGCAAGCTCAGCTTAAGCATACTTCCATCTCATATTTAAGCAAGTACATAAAGACAGTTTTCAAGGTATTAAGAAAGCTGTACAAGTCATTGACCTATATAATTCACAGAATGGTACCAGAGCAGACTTCTGTTAGTAGTAGATAGACTTGTTAAACAGTCCATCACATCCTCAGCGAGTGTATCAGTCTCAGTGTACAGTAGGAGTATCTAACAACAACAACCCTGTCATGCTAATTGCTAGACCAAATTTTATGTTAGCTTTATGTGGAGATAAATTATTCAGAGCAAAAAACTTGGATCACCATGAGCTGGCAGTTTAGAGCGCTTTAGGGAACATATTTACTGAAATTAATTTATGCTTTTAGAATATGAATGGTCAATCAGAAAAAATGTGCACAATATAAGCTGTCTTAAAATATTCATTTTTATTTTTGGATAAAGCTTATGCATCAATTTTCATTTTATATTTGTGTGTAAGGAAAGAGTCATGCAGAATCTGCTTGTAATAAAGTCCCTCAAGGAATATAATTTTAAAAGACAATGTTATATTTCATTTAGGCAATTTTCTCCTTATCTTTTTACGCCATGTAGGTAGCTTAACAGTTAGATTGCCATAGGATATTTTTGATATTACTGGGACTCTGATATGTCAATATATAAAATCTAAATAATTAATTGATTCTAGAAAGCAGACACTACTTTCTTCTAGACAAGTTTAAGTACTTGAATGAGAGAATGTAATTATAGATAATACAGACCAAGCAGGCCAACTGCAATAAATTGCAACCCAAACAGTCTCATTTATAGAAAATACTTTCTATTATTTATCTTTTCATTGATAAACTAAGGAAGTTTTTAACCAAAATATTAAAACAGAACTTCATACAGTATGATTTTTATACAAAACTCAGATTTTCTGTAGTTCACTGCATCACTTGGAACAGTTAGCTTTCACATTCTAAGCAAGGTTTAACCACATTGTATACTGCCTCGGAAGGCAGCTCCCACAGTTCACCTCAACCATCAAAATTCAAGCACTCAGTCTGACTTGTAACATCCCCTCCTCAGGACAGCTGATATTTGGAACAAAGAGATAAAGACTTCTGGGAAGTAAGCACAGTGTGATCACTCTGCCATTAAGAACAAAAGATGGACATTGTTAATCTGGATATCATATCTGAGGGCTTCCTGTTGGAAACACTGTAAAAATCTTGCTTATGTTCTCCTTTAGAACATTATCTTCCCATAAATGGATTCTTGATACTGAAGGACATTGCTTTACCTTATATTTCCCTCGCCATAAAGATTTAATTCATCTTTCTGTTGCACATTTTTTGGCTCCAACTTTTGTCTCTGAGAGAGCCTTAGTAAGTGAACTAGTAGAATTTTATATAATTTTACTGTAAGAAATAAATATAACACAGCTTCCTTACAGGACCTAAGGAATGCTCTTTTTCTTTTCCCATCCACTTCTCTCTGATGTATCTGACTAATATTTCAATTGTATACCTTAATTAGCATACCCTTGGTTTCAGCCTGCTTGCCTCTGAAACAACTTTCTAAATGTATATTGTTAGAAACATGAATATAATTTTGAAGAAACAGTTAATGCACAGACATTACCTGCATTAATTATTTTTTTTTAAATTTATAGTTGACATTATTCTGCAACTGCCATCTGATGGCCACAAATGTTGTAAGCAGAATGGGATCCAGAAACACCTTTCCTAATTCTTGGAAATTAAGTACTCAGCAAACAGATAGAGACATAAAACGTGCTACATGCCCAGAGTTGTGCACCTGGTTATGACTAGAATTTCCAAGGATCTCTTCTGCTTATGACTACTTCACACAAAGTAGTTTGCAGTCTATGTCACAACAAGTGCTTGAACCAGTTTTTTGACCAGAACTAACTCATGCTATAAGAGCTAATTATGCTCAGAGAACCAGTCACATAAATTTTTCTTTAAAGTCTCTGGTGGGATAACACCTGGTAATATATAGAGGCAGTAACAGGTATGTAGTTAATTTTTGTGCTCAATTTTGCATAACAGATTAGTGATTAGAGTTTATGCTCAAGGTGGAAAAACCCCTAGGTTTTGTGCCTTCCTAATTCTCTAAATACTTCTCCTGGATTCAAGTCTGTTTTTTTCCTTTCCCAAGAGAAGAATTTAATCACCTGTCTGGGAAAGAAGGAATGTATGTTCTCCACATTTGCTAAATCTGTAGAATCCCACAAATAGATATGAAATCTTTCAGAATCATATGGAAGGCAGAAGAGGGATCAAGACGTAGTCACCATATAACCAAACTTCTAATTTGGGAACAAGAAGGTCATTAAATCTGGCTTTTACTTGTGTCTTTCCCATTTCTTAATACACAAATAAAGTACAAATAGAAAGTCATTCTCTTTGAAGAATGGTCCCATCACCATTTTAAGAGTCTAGAAACTTCTTATCTCTCTTGTCCCATAAATCTTCAATTCTTAGCTGTAGTGTCAAAGCTCTGTCAGGAGAGCTGAGGAGAAATCTCCCTCCATTTCCACTGGTTAAGTCACTCTCCAGGGAAATACAGGTTTGAACTGCCTCAGGCTGAGGAAGCCACAGAAATGAGATCTGTTACATCTTGAATGTGTGCTCTAGGCTATCATATGAAAGGTGGACAAGTTTAACACTTCCAGACATACTTCAAAGGAGACAGAGGAGGAAGAAAACCTAGTTTTCCAAAGAAACACTGTCAGCCTAAAAGGAGAAAATTTCACCCTCTTAATTGCCTCTTAAATAATAAGTGAATTTTGGGCAGTGAAGCAAATGCCTGAGTTCCTTCTGCTGTTTTCTATCAGGTAATTTATGCATTTCCCTGCTTACTGTGTTGGATAATAGAAATAATGTTTCCTAGTGTTGAATTTTTTCCCTAAAATGTACATGGAAGTTTAACAGTTGATGAAAAATTATAAATTTTATTTTGGGAGATATATGGTTGCATACCGATATGGCCTGCTGTCATTTCCCTAGCCTGGTTCTGAGACTAGTTCTAACTTTCATGTAAATTTTTTCATGAGGCTGAAGAATTCATAATGCAGCTCTAGGTCCACACTCAGTAGCCATCCACAGGAACAGCTAACTAGTGCCTCTGTATAGAAATAGTTAATTGGTTGCTATACAAACAGAAATTATATTTAATACAGTATTTACAAAAAATATACAATATGTAGTAGTTAATGGCACTCTCATTGTTTTAAATCAGGTTTCTAGTATTCTATGAAGAACCCTGGGTTGGTGGCAAAATGCTGAATAATGGCTCAGTAGGCTTCAACAAGATTTGGAAACAGAGTAGCAATCTAATTATTTGCTCTGGTGTTTTCATAGAATCATAGAATTAGAGAATGTTAAGGCTTGGAAGGGACTTTAAGGTCTAATCTCAACCCCCCACCGCCATGGGCAGGAGCATCTCCCACTACAGTAGGGTGCTCAATACCCCATCCAACCTGTCCCTGAACACTGGCAGAGTGGGGACATCCACAGCTTCCCCGGGCAGTGTGTTCCAGTGACGCACTACTTTCACATGAAAGAATTCCTTCCTAATATCTAACCTAAATTTACCTCTTTTAGTTTGCATCTATTCCTCCTTTTCCTATCACCACAGTTCCTGTTACAGAATCCCCCTTTGTTGTCTTCCTTTTAGGTCCCCTTCAGATACTGAGGTGCTGATATGAGGTCTGCATGCAACCTTCTCAAGGCTGAATACTCCAGCTTCCTCAGCCTGTCTTCACAGAGGAAGTGATCCGACCCTTTAATGAACTGGTGGCTATCCTCGGAACTTGCTCCAACAGTTACATGTCCTTCTCATGTTGGGAGCACCACAACTGTGTGCAGTATTCCAGGTAGTGTCTCACAAGAGCACAGTAAAGAGGAAGAATCACCTCCTTTCACCTGCTGGCTACTCTCCTTATGATGCAGCCCAGCGTTCAGTTGACTCTGTTCGCTGGGAGCATCCACAGCTGGCTCCTCTTCATGTTTTCAACCATTACCCCAAGGCCTTTTCCACAGGGCTGCTCTCAACCAATTCTCCTCCCAGACTGTAGGGGTGCCTTGGATTGCTGTGATCCAGGTGTAGAACTTTGCACTTAGCTTTGCTGTACTTCAGGATGTTCACATGGGCCCACCTCTCAAGAGTGTCATGGCATCCCTTCCCTCCAGCACGTCTACTGCACACACAGGCTGTTGTCAACAAAATTGCTGAGGGGGCACTCAAACCCACTGTCCATGCCACCAGCAAAGATGTTGAACAGTATCAGCCCGAGTACCAAATTGTTATTTTGAATACCTTGAATTTTTATTTTGACAGAGATATCTCAAGTTTCAATGAAGAAATGCATCGGGTGATTTGTAACATAAAGACAAACTGTTAATCTGTGTAATTTCCATGAATTGCATATTTTTATATTCTATTATAAACACAAATATATTATATATAATTATATAAATAACATCATATATATTATATATATACATTGCAAATATATATTGCATTGTATTATTATATATAAGCATGAGAGTGGGTCTGGGGAAGAAAGAAACACCTCAGTCTAGAGGGTGTGAAATGCCAAAAGATAGGTGTTCTCTTTGTTAGATGCAAATTTCAGAAGAAAAATTAGAACTGCATGATACTAAATATTGTAACACTGCAAACAGTGAAACTCTGATGGTCTCTGGGACATACAGAGGCAATTTGGTATGAGTACTATATTTATTAAAGCACTAAAGTAGTGATGACAATTTGATGCACAAAAATTGTAGTAAACATTTCTGAAAGTCAATATTTGCTCTGAACAGTTTATTGTTGAATTATTAATTATAAAAACCCCAACCAAACAAAAAAAATAAACAAAACAAATAACAACATAAAAAGTTATGTTATGATACCTATTTCACTAAGAAAGTTTCAAATAAACTAAATAAACATTCTTTCTTATAGCAAAACCATGTTTGTTTCACAACCACCAATGCAAACAATTTTTTCTAAGTTTTAAGAAGAAATACATGCATAGCTGAATCTTATGAGTCATGGACTTGAAGCAATAAGGACCTCTTTAAAGCTCTTAAAAAAAAAGTTGAGCTTTTCTAAGTTGTTTAGTGTTGAGAAATTAAGCTTTTTCAGAATTCCATTAAATAGTTCAAGTATCAGCAAATGTGTGAACATGAGCACAATAAGATCAGTCTTCATGAACAGGACAGCAGTGACAGCTGTACTAAAAATATGTATGTCAAATACTCATTTTGCCCTTGAACCTGAACACTTCCTTTATGCAAGAAAAACTTACCTCAAAAAAAACCCAACAACATAGCTAATGGAAAAAAGAAAGGAAACATATATAGCAAAGGAAATATGTACACTGAAATCATGACCTGATTATGAAATTGCCTAGCTCTTGCCAAGCAAGCCAACAATTCCTTTTAAATTTTACACATCCATTTACAATGGCCACAGTTGATTAGAATGTACTAATCACATATATGGACTATGATTATTTCCTTTACATAGGAAATAACCATAATCCATATATGTGATTAGTGTATTTATATTCTAGACAGTAACAGTTTTCACTTAAAGCAAATGTAAAGGTACAAGTGTGATGTCATTAAAGGCAGCCTGGCCAAAATGTAAATGGTACAGCTTTAGTTTGTGTACACCTCCACTCCAGCATGAAATCTTAGAGCGTCATGTGAGACAGCAAACCTTATTTCATTTTGAAATGCTAAGTAAAAAAAATTGTCTCAAGATGATTTTTCAAAATTAAATATAAAACTTTGATAAAAACAATTTCAGAACAACAAGGGTTGGTAATATAACTCTGTCTTAGGTGTTAGAAAAACTATTCTGTAGGTATTATTCTCAGATAATTTCTTTTCACACACCTTTGTTCAAGCTCAGTACTCACCAAATGCTGGCATTAACTGCTTAGGAAACTGAGCACTGGGTAAAGACATTACTCTATTATGAAAATTTAAAAAAATTAAAAAAGAAAACAGAGTACAGAATTCTCCCTCACTTAACATTACTGTTATTACAAGTATGAAGATACAACAGTAAAATAATGAAAAGGCCATGTTTTTTTCAAGTTAGTTGTTTAACATCAAGAAGTGATAGCAGGGGATTGAGTCTTTGTAGACGTGGTCAACCAATAAGGCAGAGGGAACACAAAACTACATGTCTGGCACGGTGATATCCCCTGGTCAGAAACCATCAAACAGTAATAATGGCAATCATGAGAGCAGCAGGAGCCTAAATCACACCCTACCAGAAACATGTAGATAGTGATAACCCCTATGGATTCTTGCACAGATGTTTTTTGGCAAGTCATGAGAGGCGCCTTTCTACAGAGGCCACTAATATCTCCTAATCTTTCACTCAGCTTGAAACACCCAACTGAACAACAAAAATTTGGTAGAGTTACAAGCTCTACCAAAAGTAAGAGTAGACACCCTAAAAAACTGGCAGTACTGTCATCCTCACATATGACCCAAATGTTCACAGGCATTTTTACGCCATGTTTTCCTAACAAAGTAAATATATAGAGATATATATATCCACACTGAAAACCAGAAATTTAACTTCATTTCTTTTGATTCTGCCATTTTTGCTCTATTCTGAACATGCACATGTGGAACAAGTGAAGTAAATTATCCAAAGCAAATAGGGGCTTGCAATTAGAATCAGTTTCTCTTTTTCAATAAGTCTGTTGATTCCAGAAGTATATATTATCTAATACTCCAAATGAGTAATATGAACCAGGCAGGGGTACATCCTGTCTTCAGACAGCTAGACTTTACATGATATCTGTATTTGATGTCTACATCTGAGCTTATTGCCTAGATTTCAATTATTGACAATAATGAGAAAGGTGCAGTTAGAGGCAGTAACACAATTAATTTTAAAATAGGCATATACAATTACTCCTTTGAGCTGACCACTGGAGAATTTTGGTTTTTTTCCCAAATGAAAAACAGACCTTGGTTCATCTGCACTAATGACATGACCTGTATAAAAGGTTTATAAAATAATTTGTGGTAAATCATGCTCTAAATTGGGATTGTTTTATTTTCTCCCATTAGTAAAATAACAAATTGTGCTTCGATTTACAAAGAGACTCTTCTCTTTCTCTTAGCTAGAAGTCTCTCCAAACATACTTTCCACTGCTTCTATTTTTAGTAAAATACTGGTCATTCAAAAGGCAACATGTAATTTTAGACATTAACCCATTGGAGTGAGTCCAAAGGAGGGCCACAAAGACAAACACAGGGATGGAACAGCTCTCCTGTATGGAAAGGCTGAGGTAATTTGGATTGTTCAGCCTGAACAAGAGAAGGCTTCAGGCTGACCTAATTGCAGCCTTCCAGTACTTTAGGGAGCCTACAAGAAAGATGGAGAAGGACCTTTTTATGTGGTCAGGTAGTGACAGGACAAGGGGGCATGGCTCTAGAGTGGACAGGAATAGATTTACATCAGCTATTAGGAAAAAAATATTTTCTGTGAGGGTGGTAAGGCACTGGGACAGATTACCTAGAAAATTGAACGCCCCATCCCTGGAACTGTTCAGGTTTAATGGGGCTCTGAGCAACCTGTTCTAGTGGAAAGCATCCCTACCCCCAGCAAAAGAATTAGAATGATCTGTAAGGCCCCTTCTTACCCATGCCGTTCTATCATTTTATCAATTTTCCCACCTTAATTTGTAAGTGGATATATTACTAGCTTGCGCTTTTCTTTCTTTAGGGAGTTGTTCTGCTCCATTTTTTCATCACTTCCAAACAATCTTTATTTTGTTTCTTCAAGTTAATTCAGAATGAAAGACGAATTTACAGTTCAGTGTTTGTTCATCCAAATGCAGAAATTTAACATAGCCTGCAGTTTGTTAGCTAATCACCTAGATCAGCTGATATTAATTTAGTAAGATTTTCTGAACTTTCATACTACTTTCTAGTTTCTAAACTATCTACTAGTCTTTGCCACAAAAAGCAGCCAATATACAAATTAGTCTGAACCGTATGCTAATCTCTGCTTTAATGGAGACAGAAATACCTTAGGATTTCATTACTATTATCTCTTCAGTTCCCTCCCTGTACAAAATAGCACTGCTACAGGGAAGGTAAAAGATGCTTTCTATCTTCTCTCTACTGTATTTCTTTCAAGAAAAGAGAAAAGACAGATATCTGTCACTAGGCATTATTTGGCTGTTTGAAAATATCAGAGGCTCTTTTCAGCTTGCATTTAGAGGAATCCAAAGTTTTTGGCACTTTAAAAAGTAGAAGTTAGGAATGTGTCAGCATTTCAAGAGTTTTTATTGCAATTTTGTTTCCTGGAAGAAACAAAAAGATTTTAAATACTGCATTGTCCATTGGTAGTCAACACCGTACTAAAAAAAAAAAAAAAATCAAATGTGAGATATGTCTCATCTCTTTTCATACCATTAAGTGTAAATTGTTATCCAAAACACTAATATAATTTATTTGAACTATGATAGCACCCAACATAAGTGATCATGCTATTACAATTAAAACTATACACACAATTAATGTAGTATATTTTAAATGCATCAAAATTTCCCAACTGTTCGAACTTTAACCACAACTAAATAGAAAATTATCAACTAATCAACTGTTTTCCCTGGAATGATGTAGTAATCTGTGCTTTTCCCAGTGGTAGTCTACTCTTTTTGAATTGCATTGAGAAAAGAAATGACCGAAAGTATTGCAAGAGATATGTAAAATTGGCAAAAATATCCATAGAATTTAAAGAACAGGAAATATAAACTGCAAAGTGACACTGATAGAATCCCACCGACCTTTTCAAAGTTGTAGGATACCATCTTCCAAATAGTCATGCTGAATTACAAATTAAACTGCCTATATCATTGTACTATGCTGTGAAGTCACTCTTGAATAATCTGCTATTCTTTACCATGCCAAACACAACATGACATCAATGGCCATCTCTTTCAAAGCAGTTGAAATATTTGCTTGTGATGTGCTCATTTCTGATCACTACAAGAATCATTGTACCATTTCATTTCAAAACTTGTAAGTATTTGAATGATTGTTTTCTTTGAAGTTATTCTTATTTGATACATAAAGACACAAATATATACACCTTGAGTAGTGTGACTTCTGGGGTTAGCAAATTTTTATAAACATAAATGAAACTTCTTCTCAAGTTACTAGGCAACAGCAATACCACATTAATCCTGTTTGTGTGAAATCAGTGCACAACATGAAATGCTTGTTGATAAGTATTTTCCATTCAGTCCTTCCCATTGTAATGAGAGGCTTCCTTGTCCTTAGAAGATAGTTGAAGTTCCTCTGATTGAACTTTGCTTGTTTCAGTATTCAATAACCAGTATTTTACAGCAATGTTTCTGATATGGGCTATAGTCATGGTAACAGCATGCATGCAATTATCACAAGCTATTAATGCAATTGTTTAAAACTGCAAAGGTTTAGTGACTTCCACAACAAGTGTGACTGTTGTGTCAGCGTTACGACCTCACAACCAGACCAGCTGGGAGTTGTGTGGCAAAATGAAATAGAGACAGGAATAACTGAGATAGCAAAAAAGAACTTTAACAAACAGAGCCAAAATAACAGAGGAGAAAAGCCTCATGTGGTGTGGGGTGATGTCAAAAGATGTCGAGGTGAGGCAAATACAATGGTATATAGGGAACAATCTGAGGGCAGGGGACCAATGAACAGGGAGAACCACAAACACAACCATATATATAAAACACTACCAACCAATCATCAATGAGAGCTCAAAGCACAACCTTATTTGTAACAACCTTATCTACATAGCAACTCCCATGGTCCCACTCTTCTTATCCTAATTTATCCCGGTGTTCTCCCTTCTAACATCTGGCTTCCCATGGCCTTAAATTGATGCTGTCTGCATAGGCAGTTGAGGCCAGTCCATTATCCATTCCAACCAGCTCCACTCCCACAAGCAACAACAACAACAACATAAAAATGTCAGTAGAGTTCACAATTATTCTCTCAATGGCTAGCATTGGAATCAAACTTTCATATAAATTGTGGACACCTAGGACACCTGTTCTTCGACAGCAAGGGACTGAATTTTCCATGTTTGTCAAGCAAGAGGGCAAGGTACTGAAAGGTTTGTAGATGAATATTGCATTCATCTAATTTAGAAATCTGAATAAGGGATACTGATTTTCATTCTATAACATTAAATAATCATTTTAACTTCTCAGAAGAGAGGATGTTGCAGGAAATACTTCAGAAACCACATTGCATTAGTGAACTTGATTATTTAAAATTTAGAATGTGTTCTTTTTGTTGCACAATGGGATGAGCATCAATACTTTCATTATTGAGTTTACATCACTTTAAAAATACAGTGGATTAGAGCAAACTTATAGAAAATTAATCAAAACTGCTAAATTCTAAAATATAAAGAAATTCTCTTTAAATAGCAGGACTGATATATAATTACCTGATATAGTATTTGGGGTTTTTTTTCATTAAAGAAAACCATATTTTTTTGTGGCTCATTTAGCAAAACAGCATAAACCCACATATATGTTTCAAGTGCATTAGTTACAGATAATGATTAATTCTATTGGTCTACATTATAAGAGTTTCATAATGGCAACATTAAAAGTAGAAGCTAAATGACACTACATTTCTAGATATTTCAATTATCTGTGTGGCTCATTCTTTGAAAAAAATCTGAACAATGATAGAAGTAATACTTTATGAGGCCCCCTAGATTAAGGCCTTATAATGCATTTTATTATTCCACACAACTGCTCACTAGCAGCTCCACTGTGACTAGGAGCAATAGATAGTTTTGTCTGTAACATTACAAGTAATGCTGCACGTCAGCTATGTTGTAATTCACAGGGGATGAAAAATGTTGACAATATGCCTCTTAAATCACACTTCTTCTGATAGCCTGGGAAAGTAAAATTCTAACTTTTGGAAAAGATCTTTAGGATCATCAAGTCCAACCATCAACCTAGCACTACCACTATGTTTCACCATGAAACCATGTCCTGAAGTGCTATGTCCCCATATTTTTAAACAATTCCAGGGATATTTTTAAACAATTCCACCACTCCCCTGAGCAGTCTGGCCCAATGGTTTTACAATGCTTTCTGCAAAATTCTCCTCATACCTAATCTAAACCTCCCCTGACACAGTTGGGGGCCATTTCCTCTTATCTTGTCACTTGTTACCTGGGAGAAGTGACTGACATCCACCTCACTACAGTCTCCTCCCAGGTAGTTTTGGAAGGTAATGTTTCCCTGAGCCTCCTTTTCTCCAGGCTGAACAACCCCAGCTCCCTCACCTGACTTGTGCTCCAGACCCTTAAGCAGCTATGTTGTCCTTCTCTGGACTCGCTCCAGCCCCTCAATGTCTTTCTTGTAGTCCTGAACACAGGACTTGAGGTGTGGCCTCATCAGTGTCAAGTACAGAGGGAAGATCCCTTCCCTGGTCCTGCTGGTCACATTATTGCTGATCCAGGTCAAGATGCCATTGGCCTTCTTGGCCACCTGGGCACTGCTGGCTTGTGTTCAGTCAGCTATCAATCAACACCTCCAAAACAAAGAAATTCATGAGGAGGTTGGTGTTATTCCTTGTACTGTGATGTACATGATGCTTACAAAATGCATTTCTCATCAATTGTTCTCATCCTTGTATCTGGAATGAACTTATAAATGCAGTTTCTGACATTAAAACATTTATTAAGAAAAACTTTAAAAACAGTATAAATATTTTTAGAAACCCCAAACATTATTCCTAACTGGTGTCCCCAACAATATTCCTGTCACTTATTTTTTTGTGAAATTTGAAAAAGGGATAAGAAAAAAAAAATTTCTTTAGGAAAAGCTCCATTGGAAAAAATAGCGACAGAAATTGATTAGAAAAGGTGTTTTAAAAAAATCTGAAGTTTGGTCTTTGCTCGGTCCTTTAAATGAGTATCAGGTCAAACTGATCTTCTGTGTTGGGTCTGAAATGTGGGCAAGTCCTTTCTTTCTTCTTCTAACACTAAGGTAAGAACATCCAACCAAAGGGGTTTAAGAAGATGCAGAAGTACCTTTACTTCTTTCATTATTTTCTGTAGGCTTTGTCATTCAGTCATTATCACTTACATTTAAATAATCTGCCCTTCACGCTTAAATATTTTTTGTATTTATGTATACTAGGCACGGGTTTAAATTTTTGGTGGCTGCTTCCTCAGATAGAAGATTGCATAGATTATCTGTTCCAGCTTTAGTTTACATCCAAATTAATGTCACATCTGTAACAAAATGGTTTGCTCCCCTGTTGTCAAACACTGTAGGGCCAAGGTTAGCAAATTAGTTAGAATTAGCATATAGACCTTCTGGCAGGAAAAGAAAGCTTTCTACTTGGAGCTGGGCGCTCAGCTGGATCTGTCAACTCTAAGCTGCCACTGGCCTCATTATCTCATTTGTCTTAGTTAGTCTAAATTGGCAGTTATGTCTTCATGGCAAATGTTTGTTTTTACAAATGAGCAATGAAGCAGTAAGTAGAAGACATAAAATGAAGATGAAGAATGAGTCAAAAGCTTATAGATAAGAATTAAGGTCCAGCCTAAGATGGGGACACTGTTGTGGATGTTCAGTACAGACCACCTGATCAGGACGAGGAAGTTGATGAGGCTGCCTAAAGATCTCTGGAAGCAGCCTCATGCTCCCAGGCACTGGCTCTCATGGGGAACTTTACCTTGGTAAATGCTGTAAAGACAAACACAGCCAAGCACACACAGCCCAGGAGGTTTGTCCAGAGCACTGGCCATAACTTTTAACACAGCTGGTGGAGAAGCCAATGAGGAAAGCCATGTGGTGCTAACAAACAAAGACTGACTTGGTCTGGGATATGAAGGCTGGGAGCAGCCTTGTCTGCCAGGACCATGAGATGGTGGAGTTCAGGATCATGGATGGACAAAGTAGGGGAATACATAGCACCACTTCAGGAGAGAAAATTTTGACTTCGTCAAGGACCTATGTGGTGGTATCCCATGAATTAGGGCTCTAGAAGGTAAGCAAGTCCAAGATAGTTGGTTAATATTCAAATATCACTTCCTCCAAGCTCAGTATTAGCGCATTCCCATGAGTAAGAAATAAAAAAAAAAAGGGACAGGAGTCCTGAATGGATGAGCAGGGAAATACTGGCAAAAACATAACAGAAAGAGAAGGTTTATAGAATGTGGAAAAAGGTAATAGACACTTAGGAGAAATACAGGAATGTTAGCAGAGTGTGCAGGGGTGCAACAAGGAAGGCTAAGGTCCACCTGAAATTAACTACAGAAAAGGATGGCAAGGACAACAAGAAGAGTGTCTTCAAGCATGTCAGTAGCAAAAGGAAGACTAGGGAAAATGTGGGCCTGCTACTAAATAAGGTAATGGAGGATACAGAGAAAGAAGAGTTACTGAATGCCTTCCTTGCTTTGGTCTTAACTGCTAAGGCCAGCCCTCAGGAATCTGAAATCCTGGAGTCAAGAGAGAAAGACAGGAGAAAGGAAGCCTTTCCCTTTGTTGAGGAAGATCAGGTTAGAGAATGAATAGGAAAATCTGACACCCACAAATCCAAAGGCCCTGGTGGGATGCACCTACCAGTGCTGAGGGAGCTGGCAGATGTTATTGCTAAGCCAGTCTCCATCATATTTTTGAAAGGTAACAGAGAACAAGTAAAGTGCCACAGGATTGGAGGAAAGCCAATTTCATTCCAGCCATCAAAAAGGGCAAGAAGAAGGATTCAGGAATCTACAGGCCTGTCAGCCTCACCTCCATCCCTGGAAAGGTGATGAAACAGCTCAACCTGCATGTCATCATGCAGGTATGTGCAGTAAAAAAGTGTTATTAGGAGTAGTCAACATGGATTCAATAAAGAAAAGTCATGCATGACCAATCTGATATTCTTCTATGACTGGCTGGGAAGGTGAGAGATGGATATTGTCTACCTGTACTTCAGCAAGGCTTTAGACACTGTCACCCATAATATCCTGATAGCCAAACTCAGGAAGCATGGGTTAGATGAACAGTGAGGTGGATTGAGAACTGGTTGAATGGAAGCATTCAGAGTGGCATGATCAGTGAGAGAGTCTAGTTGGAGACATGTAGAAACAGTAATGCCCAGGGATCAATCTTCTTCAACTTACCAATAACCTGGATCAAGGGACAGGGTATATCCTCAGCATGTTTAGACACGTAGGAGAGTTAGGCAGAGAGAAACTTAATGAAGTACAACAACAGCAAGTGCAAGATCCTCCATCTGAGAAAGAATAACCCTCTGGACCAGTGTAAACTGGGACTACCTTCTGTAAAGCAGTTCTGTGAAGGAAGACCTAGAGATCCTAGCGAACAACAAGCAGTTTGTAAGCCAGCAGTGTTCACTTGTGGCCAAGGAGGCCAACAGAATCCTGGCATGCGTTAGGAAGAGCATTGCCAGCAGGTTGAGGATGTCCTCTACTCATCCCTGGTGACACTGCATCTTTAGTACTGTGTTCAGTTCCATCCCTGGCTGAGGAAAGACAAGAAAATACTGAGGAATGTCCAAGAGAGGACTACAAAGATGACTGGGGGACTGGAACACCTGTCTTGTAAGGAAATGCTGAAACAGCTTGGCATGTTTAGCCTAGAGAAGATATGGTTGAGAGGGGACCTTATCAATGCATACAAATGCCCTAAGGGTGGGTGTGTTAAGAGGATGGGGCCAGACTCTTCTCAATGGTTCTTCCCAGTGCCAAGACAAAAGTCAATGGGTGCAAACTCAGTCACAGAAAATTACCTCTGAATAGGAAGGAAAACACATTCACTGTGAGAGCAACTGGAACAGGCTGCCCAGATGTGTTGGGGAGTTTCCTTCTCTAAAGATATTTCAAAACAACCTGCAGTAGCTATGTTCTCCAAACATCCCTTTCAATCCCAGCCATTCTGGGATTGCAAGGACCCCCAGACAACTCACTGAAAGGAGCTTACAGAGATTCCTGTACTCTGGGAAAGGCACACAAGAGAAATACCAACTACTTACTCTCAAGAGGTCAAAATTACTTTACTGGCAAACTACAGAAAATCAAGGTACTTCAGCAAAAAGTTTAGTACATCATCCAATCAGCATAAAACACTCCTCAAAGCAATAACTTGGCCCTTTTAACTTAGCAAAGATTTAAGCCTGTTTGATGCTGTTACTTTAAACATGTCAGATATTAAGTTACTCAAAATCCAAAAAGAGGGAATTGGAAGAAAGATAGGAAAGATACAGAAAAGCACACATACACCTACCAACTTCTGGGTTCCAGCAGCATTCAGACAGAAATTCCAAGAAGAGGTAGACTCAAGACATATTCTTACCTCATGCTCAGCCTTAAATACCTCTGGGCTTTCCTGGGCCCTCCCCCCAGGAGGGATTTCCAGTCATTCAGCCTCTCCGGAGCAGGGTTAGGCCAAACTGGAGCTCTGCCTCAGGTGCGCCAAGGATTCAGCGACCGGCAGCTCTGCAGGACTGGGAGACAGGGGATGTGGGGTCACTGAACAAGTCCTGACCTGCCCCCTCCTACACACAGAGGCATCCCAGAATGTCTTGAGACATCAATCCTTCCAGACTCTGACAGTGATTATGATTCTGTTACAATTCCCTAAAATTTAATTGAAGAATGCTATAGCTTGTGACTGGCTTTCCTGATTTTCATTCCCAGGCAGTTTTAAAAGCTATCCTTCTATTTTCTGACTCAGTAGATATACTATAAAGTTATGGAAAGAGAGGTTATGAAATTAATGTTAAACAAATTTCTCTTTTCTCTCTTTCAATTTTTTTCCGTTTTTTTTAATAACATCAACATGTCTTGCATTGAAATGTTTTAGAACGCATAACTAGATCATCAAAAAAACATTGCCACAGTCATGATGATGTATGTACACCCCATTTAACAGTGCTGACCAGATTAGGCAGTCAGGAAGGTTATACATCTTATTAAATAACATCACATTGCACTCTGGGCCACAAAATGACAATGACAGAATTTTCCAGTTAATCAGCATAGAAAGGCATTGCACAAAAGAGAGCTATAAAAGTTATATAATATGCTTTTATGCTTAGTGATATCTGGCACTGCAATCTAACTTCCAGTCATGTTCTGAAAATGACATTTCTAAAGCGCATTTTAAGTCCTAAAAAAAAATTTCCTGGCATAAGAACTGTCCTTCCTTCCAAACCCCCACACCCCTTTCCAAATTTTTGCACTCCTCTATTCAGAATAAATGGGTAGTTATATACTTTGAAGGGTTTGGCCCCATAGTTTCTAGAAAACTATGCAAGAACAAGGGAAAATTATTATGCAAAATAGAAGTTATTAACCACATTTTTCTGAAATATATATTTATAATATATAAATATATAATGTTAGGGTATTTTTCCAATGGCACAAAGTTAAGTGTAAAGGAAATAAGTTACTTACCTTTTATAAAATACTTCTATGATTTTATTGTCTTTCACTTAAGAAATGCTCTACTGCCTAGGATCTGAATTGCAGACCTGTGAATCAGGTTTAAGTCTGGTTTTCATCCAGTGACTGTATAATATAAAACAAGAACTGTGCCTGCAGTGCATAGTTACCCTTTTCCAAGCAGACTAGCCTAAGTATGCTGATGAATGAGACCATGGCTTTCATTCCCATCACAGAGCTATGAAATTCATCACTGCATAACTGGGATATCTGTAGGCAGGGAGAATCTTATTCTAGTTAAGCCTTCAGGCCCATTGATAGTATAATTCTTTTGAAACTGAAAAGATGTTTCTGTGAGTGTTTATTACACATTTCTTGCATATTGCATCTACAACTCCCTTTCATGGAAGGCTCAACCCCATTAAGATTTAGTAGGCATGATGTCGGGTCATCTATCCATTTATGTCTTTGTGCTCCTATAATAGTTTGTCTAGTTTATAAATAAAACTGAGGTTTGGGCTAACAGATAGATCCATGACTGTTTGCACAGACATTTTGGACACATGTAGAGGGAGAACAATGAGTGTCCCATCGATTAATTAGTTTGAAGGGAGTAAATATGATCATCTAGAATCCAGAGGAGAGGAAGGAAAAAATTATGGTTTACCTTGTCTAGTTGACCTCTAAAATGTTTTTGAATTCTCTGAAAGCTACTTACAAATGAAATGTCCTAAATAATTTCCTTTATATTTCTTTAATGGAAATAATTCCTTCATGTTATTGAGATGTAATTTATTTCATGGATTCACTCTATTATTTAGAAACTGTAGTTTACTGTATTGCATAGGGCAACTTCCTATAATAGTATGCATACTGTATTACCAGATTATGTAATCCTATATTATGTTTCTTCTAAAATAAAGGAATCATTATTAAGAATTATATGAAATTTAAGACACTTGAACATTTTTGCTGCAGAGAAAAGTTAAACTTGTAAACTTGAACTGGCATTAAGACAGACAATGAATTTTTTATCATTTTTTAAAAGACTATTAGTACATAATAAAAGCTTTTTGAATTTAATTTCTCTAATTTGATATGTGTTTATTTAAAATATATCTGAATAAGTATGGCATTTGAAGAAAAAAGTTTAATTAAAATAAATAGTCTTGACTATGCTATTTTCAAACCCAACAATTTTCAGCAAAACAAACCTTGAGTTGTTTCACAGGGAAAGATATAATCTGATGATTTGTTACAGGAAAAACTGTTAAAAATGAGGCCAAAATAAGTGTTTAACATTAATTAACCTGTTTTATGAACTTATTATTTAATAACATGTTCATTATGATTTGTACTGCCTGACTTCTGATCTCTGACCTAATTTTTTAGAAGCAGCACAGTTCTTTCAGGGTACAGTTTTGTACACATTGTATTACTTATTCAACACACTATGCAGAAATATAGAAGAATGCACCAGGTTAAGGGCCTTTGTAATTAATATTCCCAGTAGAAAACCTGTATTTTTCCAACTCCATCTTCATCGACCTAGAACCTTCTCAACTAGAATCTATTGTTAATTCCAACTTTACAACTTCAGGACATTTGAAAAAAAAAAAAGAAAAAAAAGACTGAAACCATTAGAAAGACAGGAATAGGACACAACATTCAGAGCTACAGTTATGTAAAACAAGCAACTCTATGATCAAGGAGCATCAGTCAAAAAAGAAGGCAACAGTCTCATAAGAGGGGAAAGCTCAAGGAGAAATCAGAATTTGATGAAGTATTTATGGTGCACTGATTTTTTTCAGCAGTATACAAGCCTTACAAATATAAGGAATCACAAAAACATGGAACAAAGTCAGAGGGCTCCTGAAATACAACCAAGTAAGCAGAGAATTAAAGAACTACCAGGAAGATAGATCAATAGTTCAGCAGTGTGTGCTCACAGCCTTGAAGGCCAACTGCACCCTGGGCTGCATCAAAAGAAGCGTGTCTGTCAGGTCAAGGGAGGTGATTCTCATGAGGACAGAGTAGAGGTGATGGTATCAACACAAGAATGATGTGGATCTGTGACAGGGAGTTAAGAGAAGGGCTACAGAGGTGATCAGAGGAATGGAGCAGCTCTCCTACAAAAGGAGGTAGACAGACATGGGGTTGTTCAGCATGGGGAAGAGGTGGTTTATGGTGACATAATTGAAACCTTCCAGAACTTGAAGGGACATACATGAAAGATGGAGAGACATCATTTAAAACCCCATGTAGTGACAGGACAAGAAGAGAAAGCTTTAAACTGAGACTCGGTTTGGACTAGGTATCAGGATAAAGATGGCAAAGCAGTGTAACTTGTGGCCCAAAAAAGTTGTAGTTGCCCCATCCCTGGAAGTGTTCAAGGCCAGGTTAGGGGGGCTCTGAGCTACATCACGTAGTAAATGTCATTCCTGTCAGTGGCAGAGGGTTCACATCTGGGTCAAACAGGGATGAAGCTGGGAAAGGCCTCACCTGCTTGAAGTTGAATCTGGTAAAAGACAAGAGGAGGGCTTTCTAAATGTCTGTTACTAGCAAAAGGAAGACTAGGAAAAATGTGATACCACGATTTTGTGAAGAACCTAGTGATAAAGCATAAAGAAAAACCTGATGTATTTATTATCACTGTACCTCAGTTTTTTCTGGTAATATAAGGGTTCAGGATTGTCAGGTCCATGAGTCCTGTGGGAAAGTCTAAAGGTAAAAAGACCCTCAGGGGAAGAGGTTAGGGAACATTTTAAAACAAAATTAACATGCACAAGTCAATAGGATCTGATGGGTTGCACTCATGAGTGCCGAGGGAGCTGTTTTATGCCATTGCAAGGTCAGCCTTGATTATCTTTAAAAGGGTATGGCAAATGAAAGAGGATCCTAAGGATGGGAGAAACGCAAATGCCACATCTATCTTCAAGAAAGGCAAGAGAGAAGTCTTGCCTAGAGTCTAGAGCACAACAGGCCAGTCAGCCTCACACTGTTCCCTAAGAAGGAGATCGAGAAAACAATCCCAGAAACAGTTTTTAGGCACATGAAAGTTAAGATGATTGGGAGGAGTCAGCATGGATTCACAAAGTCAAAATAAAGGAACCAATCTAATAGATTTCTTGTGATCAGATGAATGGTTTGATCGATATGAAGAAGCACTGGGGCTTATCTCTATTTTATTTGAGCTCTTGACCCTTACTCATAATAACCTAGCAAACAAGCTGGCAAAGGATGGGCTGGATACACAAGGAGTGAGTTGGATTGAAAACTGTCAGAGGTGTTGGGCCCAAAGGGTTGTGAATAAAGGTGTGAAGTCCAGCCTGAACGGACTCACTAGTGGTCTACCCAGGGGTCAATGCTGATATTGATTAAGAACTTCATTAATAATGGGGAAGATGAGACAGAGTTCATCCATGGCAATTTTATAGACAATACAAAACCGGGAGGATTAGCTAGTACACCAGATGGTTTTGCTGTCATTCAGAGGGGCCTGGACAAGGTGGTTGAAAAGAATTTGATGAAGTTCAACAAAGGCAAAAATTCTTTCTCCTCAGGAGGAATAGCTCCATGCACCAGTACATGCTGGGGGGAAAAAAATATTAAAACCTCCTTCTCAGGAAAGGATCTGGATGTCCTGGAGGACGCCAAACTGACCATGAGTGAATAATGTGTCCTTGTAGGAAAGAAAGCTCCCTCTGAGAGCACTGCCAAAAAGAAGTTCTTTGTGATGTGAACATCTATAAAGAAAAATCTGACATTGAAACAGTGTCAGCACTTTATTTCACATAAAGGAAGGAAATAACCATCCAATGACAAATACTTGCAGTCAGTAGCAAATGCCTTAAACTGATATCAGAAAGTTGGAATGACCTATATCCTACTTTCCAATATCTTAAGTTATTATGTCTCCAGGTCTCTTCCCACTCTCAGCTCAGAACCTTATATTCTTGATAGCAATAAAACTTGGAATTTGTACCCCTGGAAAATGTAGGTCTGAATCTTAAAGAAATTTTGTTAATCAGAGCAGAAAACTAGCTGAAACAAAGGGTTTTTTTACAAATTTCAAACCCAGGTTCTGCTAGTTTTATTGTCCTTCCACTATAATTTAGACAATGCCTACAATTTTTAATGCTTTCATGTTTCAGTCTTTTCAGAAAATCTCAGAATTTTGAGAGGTTTTGCTTCTTTAGCAAGCTTTGAAGTATTTATATTCCTATTTTCAATTTTTTTCTCCATTTATGCATTAAGAATGATGTCACTGATCACAGTGATTGAAAACGTAGTTCAAGGACTAATACTATGTTAGGCTTTGCCAATGGTCACTGGTATGTGAGCAGTTAGTGCCTAAAGGCCCCCTAGAGCTGCATAATTATTAAAGTAGTGTGGAAAAGCTGAGTTTGCTGTGGTCACTGTATTCACATCCTCTCTGGTTTTTTTAGTAAAGTTTTGCATTTCCACATGAAAAGATTGTTAAAAATAAAGCAGCATTGTGTGTGACTCATGCTTGAGGACAATAACGTGTTAGATTCAAACTCTAGAAGTCACCTTCTTGTTTTTGATATTTGATATTCCTGTTCTCATTCCAGTTTGTGACAGAGTCTAGAAAGACAGGCTTTAGGTATTAGATCAGCTGGGGTGGGGGAGGGGGTTGGGTTTGGGTTGTTGGGTTTTTTTCTTCATAGTGCTGTGCAGCTCTATTTGTGCTTGAAAGACCCAAAGTCACTCACGTGATTCTATCCCTTTTATTATTCATGTTGTAACCTTACAATGATGCAGGGATTGACTGAACTTCTCTTAGAGAGGACGCATTTGTGCTCCAGTATCAAGCAAATGTAAGTGCTCGTATAGAAGGTGTTATTTATGTTGTCTTCATCTTCTGATGTATTTAATGTCAAGAGGGTACAACACTTCTAGATTATTAAGAGATCTGCAAGTCTTATACAGTGATTTACTTATCATTGCTGCGATGGGACATGAGTCTGAAACTAAAACCACGAGCATGAGAACAAAAGAGCAGAAGATTTAAATTTCCACTTTTTTAGCACCCCTTCTAGTGGGAGCTTCTCCAGTGCCCATTACTTCTTTATGCAAATTCTTAAGCATTGAATTGGGAAATTCTTCAATTCTTTGCTCTTAGCAATGTCTCTTCTTAACTCTCTTACAAGAGACCTAAGGAATACAAGTTTGAATTCTGTCTAAATTACTAGATTTTATTTTTAATCCTATAGATGTTCTCATCGGTGAAAAATTACTTTCCAAATCCTGTCAAGCTCCTGGCCTTGGTGATATAATAATCCTCATTACATAAAGTTCCTTTTTCTATGTAGTCAGATACAGTTCAATTTAAGGAGATGTCACACGATGTACGTGTGCATATATGTATTTGCATATATTATTATTGCTACTATAATTTGGCATTAAGGTTGCAAACAGAATGGAACCTTTGCTTTTACCTTTCTACAAGAGTGAATTTTTGAAGTGCCTTGACAATGGTGTACAAGAAAGATGTAGAGGGACTTTTTATAGGAACTTGTAGTGACAGGACCAAGGGGGATGGCTTTAAACTGAATGTAAGTAGGTTTAGTTTATGTATTTAGGAAGACATTCTTTACTGTGAAGGTGAGATGCTGGAATAGGTGGTCCAGAGAAACTGTGGATGCCCCACCCCTGGAAGGGCTCAAGGCAGGCTGGATGGAGCTCTGGTCTAGTGAAAGTTGTCCCTGTACATAGCAGAGGGAATGGAAACTAGACAACCTTAAAGGTCCCTTCCAACCCAAACCCTTCCATGAGTCTATTTCAAAGAAAAACAACCCTTCCACATTCTTGAAAGAAAGGTTTGCTTTTACACTCTCTGGACATATCTGTACAAAGATCAGCATAATTAAAATGAACTACTCATACAGATTCTGCTCAAGTTGCCCCTGAAAAAAAAAAACCCACATAATCTAGAAGGCTGAAACCTGTTATTCTTGCATCTTTGTAACAAGTTCTTCAGGAAAAATGTTCATTTTGCAATGGTATTTTTTTTCATTTCAACTGTTAATTTTCTACTAGATGGAACTCAATGATCTTTGAGTTCCCTTCCAATCAAACCAATATATGACTACTTTTCTGTTAATTAAAAATAGTGAAAGCCCAAGACTTTTTGTAGTCATACAAACCTTTCTATACTATTCAGTCATTAACATCTCCTAATTTGTCTATACTTAAATAAACAATGGATTAGAGGCTCCTCAATCTTTAAAATGGAGCTAGATTATAAAAAGAAGTTTTATCTCTTCATGAGTTAAATATCTCATAGTGATGTCATGACAAGAAGTACCTCACTTCTCCTCTGAGTCTAGAGAAATTGATGGAAATTAAAACAGAATTAATTACTAATTTTGGTAAGCCATGGAGGAATCATGTATGGAAAAAAAAATTACCTGACTGACCTTCAGTATTGTAAGTTTTTGTATGACAGATAATTTTGTTGATCAGTTATAAAATGTTTTACAAAGCAACTGTCTGTGAAATAGCTTGTCATGACCTACAACTTAAGGTAGCAGTAAGCATTCTTCAGCCTTATATTTATGATTGTACAAGTTTCAAATTGAGTGTTTCCTATGGTTTAAATTAGTTTTGAAACAAAACATAAGAAACAAGAAGTTGTAATATGTGTTAGAGCTTCACTAAAAATGTTTAAAAGTATGCTTTGTAAGAACAAAATTCCTTCAAAAAAGCAATTGAGAAGATATTTCTGATTTCATACTAAATGAACTTTGATGACCACTCTATTCAATATCATCACTGTGAATTTTTACATTAGTAAACTCAAACTTCTGCCACTTTGAAATTTTCCTAGTAGGAAAGGTCAGGTAATCAGAGATGTCTACATGCATCTATCCTTGAATTCCTGAACCACTTCTTATATGAAAAGCCAGGCCTCAATATCTGGTTCGGTGGTGTTGAAGAAGCTTGCATTATCCTTTCTAGTGCTAGGCAACAATTGTCTTCTGTCTACTGACCTCTTTACTGTCACTAAATTGTTTCTGTACTAGTTCTCCCTAAATTGCCTCTTTTTGCTCATAAACCTTCATGACTGCTGAGATCTCTGAATATGTTCTCAGAATACACCATCAAGATGGGGTCAGCCTGCTTCTGCATTGCTAAAAAATAAAATCAATACAGAAGCTTAATCTAACCACAAATTATACTGGTACTCTTTCCCTTTTGAGCTTTGTGTCGGTAGAGAGTTACTTAAGTTCTCCTTTTCCCAATGGATTGGTTGCATAAAGTCTTATAGGTATATAACCTCTCAAAAGCAAATAATCAGCAGTTTTAGGCCAGAATAACCTTCCACAGTCTTCTCTGATGTTGGAAAATAACATCATCTTCTACCAGATTTTAGCTACATAATTGTCATTTTAGATCTATTAAATGTAATAACCTGTAATATGTGCAAAGGGCTTTTTGTCATGACAATAGAATTTTTCATCCATCTGTATTATCCCCACTATATGTCTTTAAGTAAGTGCATTGTGGACAGTTACCCCACAGTCCTGCAGTATCAAGTCTCTAGGTGGGGTGAAATCTGTCTCATTTAGTCCCCCACATTCTGCATACATCTTTTCCTATAGAAAATACTGTATTTCCCATAGAAAGATACTTTTCCAAATCGAGAGATGAAATAAGCAGCTACATCTGAGTACCACAGAGGAAGATACTGTATAATTATATTTAGACATCAAAATTTATACCTCTGGGTGAGTTTTAGTTAATGGATACTAGAAAACTACAGATAAACAAAAATAACTGTCTATTTTCTGGTGAAATGAATTGCTTTCTAAACTGCTTTCACTAGTTATTGCTAGATCATCACTGACTTTAATGATGAGATAATCACATAAATGGATGTAAAATTGTGCGCTGAGACAACTAAATTTAATTAACTGCAATCAACATCTACAATCTACAATTTGGAATCTGAACTAAATAAATATCCAAGTGGAAGGAAACGTTCCTTAAGAATGCAATTCAACCCTTTCAATGTTTAGATGTATGCAGTAAGCTAGCAGCTCAAAAACTTGTCAATAACCCACAGCAAAGTTCAGATTCTACATGGGTATGAAAAGCAAACCAAAGTTTGCTCTTCAGAGCAAAGATTCAAAATTGCCTCCACAGTCACTGCTGAGGATTTTTGTAGATAGTGTTTATAGTGACAAGGAATCAGAAAAAGTGAAAACTGAAGGCTGAAAGTGTTGCTGTATTAGTGCTAAAGAAAAGTAATATAAATCATACTGCAAAACTACCCAAAACTAATGTAATTCACTTAAAATCATCTTTTACTCTGCAAAGTTTGTAACATCCTATTTTGATCACAGTTCTTTACCCTGAATGTTTTATATTTGGAACATCTTACACAGGCCTTGCCCTAATTACCTAAAATAGTTCTCCCATAGTAATATGAGGATTTCAATTTTACACCTACCGGATTAAAAAGCCACAACTGCAGGCTGTCTATGTGTGATTAGTTCCTCCAACTGAATTTTAAATCAGTTTAAAACAGGCTTAGTCAGTTATTTTAACGGGTTGTTTGATTGTTTGTTTAGGATTTTTTTTTTGATTATTGTTTGTTATTCCTCTTAGTATTTCAAATTGAAATTTTTAGTAATTTTATATGTACTGTTCATTTTGGCCTCTTCCAGGATGTAACTGGCATATATATACCAAAATTCAGTCTGGAATTAGAAACTTTTCTTTATTATTTTACATGAGTGTGTTGTAAAATTATTTAAAGCATTATAATTTCCTGTTCTGATCAGAGGAAACTAAGGTACCACTACCTAAAACAGGCATTGCCAATCACTAAACTAATGGCAGATATAGCATGACAACTCTTGTTTTCAGTCCAAAAATAAAACTTTTTAATAAAATGTTATGGGATTGAAATATCTGACCCATCTTTTCTTATAAACACTTTCTTCTTCATTGCCTTCTCTAAATCTCTTCTTTCCAGTTCTGCTATTAAAATTAATTCATCTTGTCAATTCTCTCTCTCTAGACACTCAAAGTGATGTGTCAATTTCCTGCTCACAGCCCTAGCAATGCCTGACACTCCGTCCTGAACCTGATGTTTCAAAAGAAACCTGACTTTGTAAGTGCTGATCTCTACCTCTCAGCCTGGGCTTGTTTTTCTGAAAATGAAAAGAAATAATCACATTTAAGACCTATTCACCCGTCGTCTTTCAACACTCCATTACTACAAGAGGTCCTTCACATCTACAGATGCCTTCCATCTCCACCTATTTAAAACTTCATCTCACACAGATGTAGATGCCTACAGTGTAGCTACTTTCATGCATATACAAACATTGCCTTGTATTTTTCCTCTGTCCAAGATGATCTGGTACCATAACCAACACACAGAGACATGAAAATCAACACAGACACAGGCCCTCTGTGTCACAGAACCTGGCACAATTTGCCCTGAGAACTTGCAGATGACTTATCAGTGGAAATAAATGTTGAGGGCCATTTGGATGAGGCTTTGAACAATCTGGTCTAGTGGGTGGCATCCCCACCCATGACAGAGGGGTTGGAACTAGGTGATCTTTAAGATCTCTTCCAACAAAAACCATTTTAAAATTCTTTGATTATGTGAGCTACAGGGAACCCACGGCCTTCTGCAGCACTTGCTGACAGCCAGGCTTCTGGCCTCCACAGACTCTCCAGAAGCAGTGGCTTCTGTAACTGAAGTGAACTGAACCCAGTTAATCTCCTCTTCCTCACTTCCACTTCTGTAATTGTCTCACAAACCATTTTCAGTGAATATGCAAACTGCTGTGCATACCTTTTCTCTTTTTCCAAGTAGCCCAGCTCCAGATTTTTATGCTCAGCCTCCAAATTAAAATTTCTCTTTTTCTTACAATCTTCACTGAGAATGACTTCTTTTTGTCATTCTTTTAGATGTCATTCAACTTTGCCATTCAATTTAGATGTCATCAATACGTCCACTAAAGAAATATAAAGGTAGGAGTAAAGAAAGATATAGAAACTATGTACATATCCATAGCATACATCATATTTAAGACACATTTACTTTAGAAAAATTCCATGATCCCATACTCTCAATTTTGTCTCTTTTGTCATTACCCTTCAACTTGCATCTGATTATACCAAATCAAGAACATAAAATCATTGAGGATTTTGGAAGTTAAAGTCTTTACCCTTGAAACTGATCAACTATATATGGCACCAAAGTAAGAACAAAACCATGCCCAATTTTAATGGTTCTTTGCATTGTAAAAACTGTGCAAACTCTTGAACCACCAGAACAAGGGTCATGCACCACCTTAAGGATAGACACTCCAGTCATGGTACTAAGAACATCCTCTTTCTACTTGTTCTATTACATGTGCCCATTCATTGCAAGGAATACTCATATTCATGCACAATCCCTTCAGCAGCAGCAACAGCAGCAGTGCAGATGATCACAACAGTGACGCTTTTAATACTAGCTCCTTCTTTGGTATTCAGAATTTTTTGTCTCTTAAGGGTTCTCTTGACAGACACTAAGGAGAGACACTACAGAAACCCTTTTTTTTTTTAAGTTGCTTTTTGAGGCATTTTATTTCGATGTTAATTCATTTAATTTCAACTAAAAATCTTAAAAGCATTGCTTTGTAGAAACCACAATTTTGACCTCCTAAATACTGAAGTACTGCTGTTAGTTTGTTTTGTTGGGATTTTTTTTTTCCATTTAGAATTTCTGTACAGCAGAGACTTATTAATAAGAGGAAAGGGAAATGTACATAAATGTTTCCTTGCTGATTTCTGGACCTGCTGAAGTCAATGGCAAAATCCTAAATGTTACTCATTAAAGTAAGATGAAACCGATAAAATTAAGGTATTACTATATTTTTCTCTGTTTTAAGGAAATGTGTTGTTGTTAGTCATATGGTTTTTTCATGAGAGCCATTTGTAGAAATTTTCTAAAGGGAGCTGCCACAATCTTTCTACCACTCCTGATGCAACAGAGATTTTAATTATTGTCTGTACTCAGCAGTATTTAATTTCACAATTATTTTTAGCTTCACAATTATATTAGCTTTTAATGTGATATTATTTTAAAATGGGTGCTAAGAATATGAAAAATTAGATACATAGTAGAGCTCTTAGCATTAATGTGGTTGCTTACATATAGAAGTTTTTCAGTGTGAGATTTGCTCAAAAAACCTGTCTAGCCTCCATCTGCCACTTCAATGGATTATGAATCTCTCATAGGTGCTCTGCTGTATCTGTCAGCCCCATGGAGTTATCTCATGTGTTTGGCATTCTCTCAGGTGGAACCAAAATGCCTGTGTCTGGACAAGTGAGTCACAAACAGGATTCTGTGCCAGGTAAACTACACTTTTAACTGGAGATCCAAGCTTTCATACAAGAATAGAAACCCCCCAAAAAAACCCAATACCATCTTTGTAGCCCTACTTTGGACACTCTGATTGATTCCTACATTTGCAATCCCGTCAATGGGAGCCTAAACATCCATAGTGGGATTCAGTTGACAAATATGGGTATTGGATGTCGTGCAACACACGCATCTGGTTCAGGTAGAGATCAGAGAGAACATAGAGAAAACCTAGAAAACCTTCAATGATTTGTATCATCATCTGTAATCTAACCAGGATGGTCAGCAGTGCTAAAATGACACTAAATGCCTATAGTAGTCAACCAAAACTTTCAGCTTTCTACCCGTGGGGAGTCACTCAAACAGAGAGTAGAACTGTGTAATAAAGATATCTGACACTGCTTTAGATTAACTGGGCTGTAGCTCCTAGCAACCGACACAGCTAGAGCAGGGCATCTCCTTTCACTTCTTTGCAGATTTGGATCCTCTTAGCTATGAGTCATTTTTTGTGGAACAGAATCCTGCCCCTATACATAAAAACCTCTTTCTAACTGCAAAGAAATCACATAATCCCACCATCACCTTTTTGAAAATCAGCTTGTTCTCTTGAGTACCGGACTTCAAAATAAGTTTACTCTAAGCTGACCTTAGGCTACGTAGGCATCCATCACTTTATTTTTGCTCCCTACTCCATGAGTCAGTATAGATGGATGCCTGATTTAAGAAGACTAAGTCTACACTCATGTAGATATAGTTTTTAAGCATTTGCAATTGATTTTCTACACGCTGAATACAAGACCTTTGCCTTACTCAAGAAAATTATATCATATGTTCCTGGAGATATCTCACCAACTCTGATGAATCACTAAACAGATATGTTGAGTTGAGTTTAACAGCAGGTCTAGAACACCTATTTTTCAGTAATGACTACTAAAACAGGTAAGATGAGTAATGCAAATGTAGATGCTGCAACACAAATATCTTAAGTTATCTTATATGCATTCCACTTTGGATTCCTATTTTTTCCCTTTTGCTCTCCACAGTGAATTATATCACATATTCACTAGCTTCTGACATTGTTCCTGCTAATTTTCTCTCATAAAACCCAAAATTTATTGCTTTTCTTTCAAGTTACTTTTATTAAATTTTTATACTACTTTGCTTCCTAATCACACTCCTAATTTATTTTGTAAATTTTCAAGTTATGCAGTGATATTTTAAAAAGCAATCCCAGAAACTTTCTAATTAAAATATCTTTGCATGGAAGAGTTTAATCTTTTAAAGAGCGGATATTATACTTGCTGCTGTCTCTTTGATCAGTCTTAAAATATGTGATGCTCATTCTGAGTTGATCAGTAATTTTTGTGTCTTGCAAAGAATTCTTTTATTAATTTTAAAAGTTTTGGGATTTGTATTACACCAAACTATTTGTGAGAGGTCTGTAAGCTTGATGGAAATTATTTAACTCATAGAACTTGTATAGACTCGATTGCCTTATCTAACACAGTTTTGAATTTTGGGAAAGAGAAAAGACTATTTTAAACAACTCAGTTCCATGAGGGAACAATTTTTCAGTAGTTAGAGGACAGAAAAGAAGGTAAATGTTGGCTTTGTGGAAAGACTGACTGGCTTCTGTCCCTAAAGACTACATACCTCCTTTATTATGTGGTGACCCTGGTTCTATTGTTCCATCTCCTCAATCTGACAGGGGAGAAAAATATGAAAAAATGCTCCATGGGCTGAGATGAGGACAGGGAGATCATTCAGCATTTATGACCACAAGCAAAAACAGACTCTGCTTGGGGAAATTAATTTGATTAATTACCAATTAAACTAGAGGAGTGTAATGAGAAATAAAAACACATTTTAAAACACTCTAACCCACCCCTTCCTTCTTTGTAATTATCTCTCTACCTTCCCCAGCTACTCTGAGGGACAGGAAACAGGTTTCAGACAGTTCATCACATGTTGTCTCTGCTGCTACCTCCTTTTCAGGGAGGGGACTCCTTATGGTCTCCCCCACCATGGGGTCCTGTTTCCCTTGGGGTACACAGGTCTCTCTAAGATCCTGCTCCAGAGCCGCTGTATGGAGTCACAGCTTTCTTCAGACATCCAGTGGCTCCAGTATGGGGTCTTTAACAAAGGCTGTGGGTGGATCTCTGCTGCCCTGTGGACCTCCGTGGGCTGCGAGGCACAGCTGACTCACCATGCTCTGCACTGCAGGCTGCAGGGGAATCTCTGCCAGGCGCTGGAACACCTCCCACTCCTTCCCTGACCTTGGTGTCTGCAGAGTTGTTCCTCTCACATGTTCTCACTCCCCTCTTGTAGTTGCTGTTTAGTAACACAGTTCGTTTTTCCTCCTGCTCAGCTCTGTTTTCCCAGAGGCACTATCGCAGCCACTGATGGGCTTGGCCTTGGACAGCAGGTCTGTCTTCGAGTCATCTGGCAGGGACTCTATCAGACACAGGGAAAGGCTCTGGCATCACCTCACAGGAGCTACCCCTGCAGCCTGCTACCAAAACCTTGCCACATAAACCCAATATGACTTCATATGCTAGTGACACGCACAGCTGCTCATGTAACCCCTCTGTATGAGCCCCTGTGTAATCTGCTCTCCTCTGAGAGGATGTCAGCCTGTAATCAGTGCCTCTCAAAGCGCTTGCGTTCAGGAAGGTCTGGGGCCAAAGCTACCCCAGAAGAGCACAGTTTGCAAAATCTATAGCTGAAGGCTCTGAAGCTGTTATCACACAACCCTATTTGCCTGCAATTTTGACAAAAGCACTGTTGTTAGGTCTGCCTTGGATCTACATGAATTTACTCAACTTAATAGAGTTCTCATCTAAATTAACAGACATATGTTGGCCTTAGAAGGGATTAAAAATAGCAAGTTTCTGATCCTTTCATACTAGTTATATACTGTGGTCAGTCTCTAGCAGCACTCTGTAACAGAAGCTGTTAAGTTTTTTCCTGGTGCAAAGTTACACATAAGAAATTTTCATTTTTATAAGCAAATTTGTTTTCTTTTTCTTTTCATCCCATGCTTGTTAATGGAAAAGGATAAAAATGGGTCTACTTTTCTTTACAAAATTTTAATGGAATCATAATTGTATTTCCTTTTGTAAGAAAGTGGTAACCAGACAATATGATTTGTACTTCTCCATGCAATTTTCTACTGTTTGGTTTAGATAAATATTAAAATTAGGTTATTTGAAAAGCCTTCACTTACTGATGATATTAGCTACTGCCACTATTACTGCACTTATACTCCATTGACCTTTTAGAATCTCAGCCCTAAAACTCCATTGCTGTGCTCTGATCATATTGCATGTCTGGAGCTCTGGGATGATTTATCAGTTAGAAATTACTTGAAGGGGAAGCCTGATTGTAATATATTTCCCTGATGGATCTTCCATAAAACTTACAACAGGGATCGAACGAGGTCCCAGGAATGTTATTCAACTTAAAGTTTCCATTCTAAGTTTCAAAATCTCTGCAATCTGGCTTCATTTACATCATACAGAAAAAGCAAAGCAATGACCCTAACAAGAATGCAAATTTAATACTTGCCCCTTATACATGTAGCCTTTTCAAAATAATAAAGGAAAACTGCCTCAAACTACAAAAGAACCAAACATAGTATATATGCATTTTGAATGCTCGTGAAAAGAGAAAATAGGAAGGATGCTTCTGTGTGAGTTGTTCTACAGAACTCAGTTACAAGAAACCTGAAAGAATCCTTTATAATCTTAAAAAAAAACTTTAAAAATATTTTAAAAATCTTTAAAAGTTATAACTTTTTGCTATATTCTTCTACTCTTCTGAGATGGTGGTAGAGAAGCAGAATTATCAACAGCACAGTAAAACAGTGTCTGTCTAAAGTTAGTAGAAGGAAGCTGTAGCTCAGAGAAGATTCAACCTGTATCAGCATAGCTAAGTGCAAATTCCATAGAATCATAGACTCTCCTGTTTTGGAAGGGCTCCACGAGGATTATCAAGTCAACTCCTGAACCTCCACAGAACAACTGCAGGAATCACACCATGTGCCTGAGAGAACGTACTTCTTTTTTATCACTTTTAATTTTCTGCAGTAACTGAACATATGCTACTATTTCTGAACAATATATGTGTAACCTCTTTCATGTCTGTATGTATGGCAGGACCTGTGAAACAAATATCCTGTTTCCTTGTAAATTGTTCCACTGTATCCAAAGGGATATATTGGGCCTACACAGAACCTACAGCAACTGATAACAAAATTAGAGTTCAGGAAAATGTGAATTCCCTCAGTGTTCACTAACAGTCAGTCAGGACTCCTAACATGTAGAAGAGTTGTAAGGATCACACTGGAACACAGAAATTATGGCATATTCACCTCACCAGCTTTAGAAGGGAGTTTCTCCTTATGACAATATATCAAAGATATTTGTGATCTGTTTAGAAGGTTCTCCAAACTGGTGAAATTGATGCATGACAGATCTATTAATTAAAATCAAGAAATCAAATACATTTGATTAATTTAAGAAAAGTGTTTGTGCCATGTTCCAAATCTGAGATCTGTCATTGAAATCATTCAACTGCACCAAGGAGATGTTGTCACAAGAGCATGAAGCTGGCCACATACATTCAATAAACAGAAGTATTACTATGTTAATTTTAAACTTCAGCATGTGCAGTTATCAAGCTGTATGTTGCTGTGCATACCTTCAGCTTAGAACAAAAATACAATTTAAATCTCTGACTGCCTTTTATAAAATTTACAATACCCTAGCGACCTTTTTATCCATAGATGGAAAAATAACATACAGCACATTTGTAGTTATCAATAATCCCCCAAAAATGCCACTTTATCAAAAAGAAATTATTTTCTCTTTCTATACATGAAGATGGCAAACACTCTTCAAAAATAATCAAAAGTAGAAGTGTATGAAGTAGGTATACTGTGCATACTCTGTATATTTACTGAAATATGGCATTACTTCATATCAAATTTCACTGAATTGCACCCTACCTGAGGTAGTGTGAAGGGACTTTCCCAGTATAGAGCGTCACTATGAGTAAGGAAAGAGTGGTGAGATTTATTTCAGAGAACAATAAGCAGCTTACTTTGGGTCATAAGTAAGTTGGTGTCCTACTTCCTTTAGAGCAAAACTGGCTCTGTGGTAAAACCAAGGGCCATCTTCTACACTTGGAGCACAACTGGTCAAGTGGAATCACTGTAGAAGTTAGAGTGAAGCCATACTGTTCGCAATTTACTCTCACTTATTCAGTATTTAAAGGGTTGCTCTCTGAAGCACCTGATATATAACTAGAATCAAGCCCTTAATTAACCCTTCTTTATGCATTTAAGATAATAACAATGATTATAGTCTTGTTTCATTGCAATAATTGACAAACATCCCCAAAGAAATGTCATATAATGTATGTTCTCTGAATTAGTGCTCACCTGGTGATTTGAGTACCACTTGCCGTGTCAACAGCACCATTTGTTGCCAACGTGTTGGCTTTTTGTCCTCTCTGAGTTTTGCAAGAACATTCTAATAGTGAGCAATTTTGATGTTGGTAATCTACATAACTGACTGGAATGAAACAAGACAGGAGAAGTGTTAAAGCTGTGAACTTTGAGAGCTCAACATTGATTCTTTAAAACCCAAAAACCAAGTCTGAATTCCCATTTAGATGCTTCGTTGAACACAGAGTTAAACAGGACTCTGAATTAAAATCTACACTGCTTAAGAATCTAATGTTAATTCACCAAAATAAATGGAAAAATTACTATTCCTTTCAAGACTGTTTTTGGACCACATCCAAGAAGCATAATTTTCCCTCTTACAGAGAAGCAGCTCTTCCTGCAGCAGCCAGTTCCTGAGCTCCAGTGAAAGCTCTGAATGAGTAAAATGTTGCCCTGTATATATATATTACTGAGTCATGGTCAATTTGTTGTCTACCAGTATAGCCATGTTCAGATTTTGTATATTTGACCATATTTCAAATTACAATAATATTGTTTGAGGTTTTGGGCAGGCACAGATTTTTCAGAAAATTCTTATCTGAATTAAATATCTGAAAAGTTCTTAATTTTAGGTGGAAATTAATAAATTACAGCAAGAGGCAGATGCCTCCTCTTTCAGGCTGTGAGCAGTTTTAGTGCTACAAAGTTCACGAATTTCATCTATTTGAATGAGCAATGATATCACCAAGGGTGTAACCAGTCTGTCTTGCATCACACATATCTGAGTAGTCAAAACAGGGACATTTGGGCACAGCAGTCTGACCTACTGAAAGTAACGAGGAGGTAGGTGTCTTGCAAGCTAAGGTGAATTCAGAATCTGTCGTGGACAAGGACAGTAAAAGGCAAACCCCAGTGGTTAAAGATCCTGGGGTTTATTTAAGAAGCAAGAAGATAAGAGTTTTACTCCACCCTTGCTGCTTCAGTCCCTCACTTAGTCACTACCCTCCAGCCAGATGTTCAATAGGTCTTTACATGCTTTACCTGCAGGGGCATCCCTACTGGCCCAGGAATGCTGGGGAGAAATTCATGTTGGTCCTTGCCATGCTGCTGCTCTTAGATTTCCATGATCTTCACCCACGTCCAAGATTTTTCCTTCTATCAAGATATTTACCCATTTTGAGGAAATACTTCTTCCTAAATCTCAGTAGTCAGTGTGCAGAGGCACAATACATGACCATCTTCCTGACTTGCAGTTCTGTCTTATGCCACTTGTCAACTGGAGGATTCAGGGCATGCTGCTTTTGCTCACTTCAAGTTTCATCAGTATTTACAGACATATATGCACCCAGCTATCTGCCATGTTAGCATTCACATTTTAAGCTGGTTTTTCACAAGGAATATGACTTTGTAAAAATTACCATGGTTATCACCATTTCAGATCATAATATATTTTAAACAAATGTCAAAGAAATGCCAATATTCACAGATGATTTCTCTAATTCCAGAATTTTTCTTTTTATGAATCTTTTCTCTGTCTTTGCAGTGCTGCCTCTGGCAAAATAGATATGATTTTCTAAAAACTGGATTTCAATATGCAAGTACTTTTTGAGTATTGATATTGTTTGCAATCACTTTTTTGCCTATGCCAGATGAAGTAGCTATATACTTGTAACAAGATAATTTGTCAAAGTGAAAGCCATTAACTGATTTCAGTATTTAATCACCAAATAAAAATGTAGTAAGCAAAGCACAATTATAATTTAAAATGCATAGAAATTAAAAACAAAAATTAAACATAGGTAAGTTACTTAATTTCAAAGAAATGGTTATATCTGGGTCAAGACTGAGGTTATAACTTAGTCTGAAATTCTTAACCTTTTCATAAGAGCCCTTCAGGGTACTATTCTAACAATAATCACGAAGAATTTCCTACACTAAAAGGTATAACCAAGATCATGTGTTCAGATTCAACAGTTATAAAGAAATGATTTGTGATAAAACGAATGTCATCTTAATACCTATATATAAATTTAAGTGCCATCATGACATATTTACTATACAAAATATTGCATAAAAATTGAATTTTACGAGATTCTATGTTACTAGAAATTGTTCCATGGAGCTGTTCCATGTTCTGGACAGAAAGCAATAACACTTTGTCTTTTAAGATGTTTCTAAGTCTTTTATTTCGGCATATTTTAGCACCCCAAATACCGTGGAAGCCAAGACCTCTGAAAGCACAAGGCATGATAGGGCTTATTGGTCTGAGGGTAAAAAAATCCTGCCTGCAGAAAACACTGGTACTCCATGAAAGCAATGCTGAAAACAAGGGCTGGAGAAGGCTGACAGACGGATGGTTAATTTGTCGGATGAGGCTCAGTGCAGGTCAAATAGACTTTTGTGTATTGAGTCATCATAATGGCTCTGAGACAGACAGTCATCTCTCTGGCTGGCTTTTGATGTTTTGGGGACAGCTAATGGAGAATTTGTATTGTTCAGCATAGAACTGGATGTGATTTCTCCATCTCGTGATCGTGTACTGGAAATGACGAGGACAATTTTAGTTGCAAGGTCACTTAAAACATCCAGCCAAACACCAGGAAAGTTCAGGGAAATCACCTTTTTTCTACATTCTATACCTTGAATAACCTGAGAATTCAGTATGCTTGTTTCATTAGTCACAAATATATAGTCAGGTTCATAATTTTATGATCTAAATATTTAGCATTGCCAATGCAGAGCTCTGGTAATTTTCAGATTACCAGATGAAAGCACCTGCTCGATACTAGCAACACCTCTTTACAGAAAACAATGCAAGTTGTGCTGTTGCAGCATTTTTTTGCAACTCAAATTCCACTTTTCAACAGGTAGTTCACCAGACGTAGATTTAAATCGAAATTAATTACCACTGTAAACCAAATTGATTTTGCGCTTTTAAACATGTGGCACAAATATTTCACACTTTCAAATGATGGGCATTTTTTAGTGAACTATTATAATGAATTGTTGATTATTACTACCATAAGACAGATAAAATCAGTTTAGAACTGTTGTTTATCAGTCAGAATTGCTAGTTCTTGTAGCAGTACATTCCTATCATTCTATGACTTATATTAGCTCTTGGATATATATGCTGGTGGCATGAATGTATACAACCCCTCTGGAAACTTTTTTTTTCTTCTCAGAACACTTTATTAACCTACTGAGAAAGCAAATTCTACAGTGAGAGTTGATAATGAGAGAGAAATATTTCAAGACAGATCTTTATGTTGGAGTCTTCATTTACTCAATTACATAAATGCATCATTTATGACTCATTCTTGCTATCAAGAGATACATTTTACATTGCAATTTTCAAGATCTAATTGTTGACAAAATATTTTAAAATCACTTTTATTCTTGTTCCTCCCTCTCTTCAAATTTGGTGGCTTTGGGTTTAAGAATTAGGAGGTGAAAAACACTGGATGACAGAGTCAGCTCTGCCAAATACTTTCAGCTTTCGAGGGCATCTTCACCATTGCAGATTGGAATAGAACTCAGCTCATAAGTACATAAATGAATGCATCAGATCAAAGAAAATAAGACACTTACATCTGAGACAAACCAAATCAATAAAGAGATTTGACCGTGTCACATTTTCATACTAATTTTTCACTGCTTCCTTGTTTCAATATATGTTTGCTGGGGCCCCGTGGGAGGACATTTGTTTTTATGCTTTCTTCCACTTTCATATCAATGGATATTGCATGGAGAACCAAAACACCAGGATAAAAAGCAAAACAACCCATAAAGAAAGGCTTTCTTAGCTTTATTTCAGTGCAATAACATACAGATTATAAAGAACAGTAGCAGCATAAACCATTAAGAGGGCTATCTTGAAAGCAGTGGTCAAAAAGCAGAATCACAAATTAATATTACATAAAAAACTATGGCAAATTTAGAATTGTATTTTGGTGGAAGAAAAATTTAAAATTGAGAGAAAGAAAGAAAGAAAAATATTTCAAAGCTGCATGCAGCAAAGTGATAATCAGTGATTATTCATGTTTAAATTAAGGACATAATTTAAATGCTCAGTTAGATCTGATCTTAAAAGCCTAGATTCTTCTAAGTTTGAGTTTTTAAATGACACAAATTGTTTTACATGGGAATTCTAAGAAAGGAACTGTATCTAAAGAATGGATCAGTTCATGATTAAATAAGTTTTAACCTCTAAAAGTGAACTAAAATAGTAAATCACAGATTATTCACTTTCCACATAAAATTATTTCCACATTAGACCTTCATACAATACATGACGTGAACTCACAATACCACAGTTTTTATGGTGGTTGCCAAACCCAGAGTTCTAAAAGGACCAAATCAGAAAAAAATCTGTATGAAAGAAACAAATTGGTTGGCAAAAAGCTCTTTAAAATCAATAAATCATCAGGCTAGACAATAATCCATTTTGCCTTTGACTACTAATATTTTTTCATTATTTTTCTCTAAATTTCTTTTTAATTGTTCAGTGGACAATAAATATGAACAATTGCAACCTGCAGATTGCTTCCCATAGCTACTTAAAATTTTCTGTATATGTCTAGTCATCACCATCACATGCTATTTTTTCTACTTTTGCTATATCTGACTACAAAAAGAGCAGTAGAGAATAGCAAACAGCAAATAACAAATACATATGTCCATGTGTGAATGTCTTTCTTCTCATATGAGCAGGTATCTACAGAAAAAAATTGTATTCCCCAAGCATCCCTACAAGAAAAATTTGTTTCCATAAATATTTCATGTGTGCAAAAAAAAAAAAAAAAGGCAGGTTAGCAGGTTGGAAACCGTTAAGTCAGTTAAGTAAACACCCATCTGGATTTAGACATATATTTGTAAACATTATATTAATGCATTTCTCCATATTTCTTTACATACAGAGCTTTCCCTTTATGCATTCTAAAATGCACACAAAAGAAAAATGTAGGAACCAGGGAGATTTTAAGCCAATTTTATATTTTTTATTTGCCTTATTCTATATATGGAATAGAGTTAATAAGGGAGTCTCAATTGTTTTTGTTTTCATTCATTAACATTGTTTTTAAAACCTGTAGCAAGTACATCATATCTCTCTGTGAATATTATTATTACATTCTCTGATTGTTATCTTATGCGATATGGAAAGTAATCAACTATCCAATTTTTGTTGAAAATTGTAAAAAGACTGTCATATAAGATATAAGAAAGCAATTTCCTGAATTCATTGACCTTTCCATTGATATCATAACACAGCATAATCACTAGGCATTTAAATTAGCAATGTAACTCAGCGTAGACGGATAACTGTGAAATCTCAAGGGCTTGTTGCCTGAACAAGACCACAGCACTGTAGCTAAAAGGGTAAATGTGCTTCGTGTTTAGGGATGACCTTTAAGTCCCACAGCTGCCTATCATACGTCTTGTTAATCTGCCCTGTTGTTGGGTTCATCTGCTTATTTTATCCTTCTCTTTTTGTAGAAGTTTAGTTTTCAGTCAGGTCTGACACTTCTGCCACAGGTGCAGCACAGGTCTCTATGCTTTATTTTGCCTTAATCTAGTCTCACAGACATCTGCCTGAGGAAAATATTTGAACACTAAAAAACAGATTTACTCTTAAAATATTTATCTTTTAAATGAAAAAATAAATAAACAAGGGGAGTTTCGTATTGCTTTTCCTCTGACACATATATTTGGTTATAGTTTCATTAAAATAATCTGGCTAAAATCAATCATGATTTTAGCTTCCTTAAGATTAAGTGTCCAGCCTAACTTTTTATACTCTGTATAGTCATCAGAGAGGAACTGGGTCTCATAACTTTTTTTGGATATTCTAGTACTTAATCAAAGATGAGGCAAAAGAATTTCTGCATAAAGATCTGTCTCCATTTCTGTACTGAGGATAAAAAGCAGCAGCCTCTCTCACTCTGACAGCAGGAAGAAGAACTCAAAGACAAGCAGGGAGAAGAATTCCAGGACAAACTTTTAGAAGAAGTCACTGTTGAGATAAGAATTCAAGGTCTATGAAATTTTGTTTATTCACAATGCCTCCTCTGTGTGCAATTATAGCCTTTCTGGGACATGAAAGTGTAGATGCAAGATTTCCTTTGTTGGAACTCACAAAATTAGAAGTTTTCAGTTTGTGAGCCTTTGAAATTATATATACATGTGTACAGAGACTGGACCCACCTAAGTAGGATCACAGTTCAGCATAAGTTGTGTGCCATTAACACAGGGTAGATTATTTAATGAAAAACAAAATAAAAACAAAACAAAACAGCTGACTTCCTTAACCAGTACTTTAGTCTATGAAGTCAAATCCCATAACCATTGGCTGGAAAAACTCTGGAAGAAATCTAAGTAGTGTTGCTGGATGAAGGCCTGGAAAATTTGATTCAGTGTCTGACAGTGGTGTTTGAAATGGGTTTGGAATTACTTGCCTTAGAGGCCAAGTGCCATACCACTGGAAACCCTTGACACTGACAAGAAAGATGTTAAGGACTGATTTCAAAAAGCAGTTGAACACACGTTCTTATCCTGTAAGTCATCTCTTCTGGACATTCACAGCTATATTTTTTCTCCAGTTGAATTTGTACCACTATTCCATTATACCACAGAGTGAATTCTGGTAATCTAATTCAAACCTATTCACTCAGTATTACCTACTGGTTAGCTGAAGAGCCCAACAAATTTGTGCTGTAATTAAGTAACATCCCTAATGAGCTGACGATACGTGATACTTGGTAGCCTGAACAGCAGTACCAGAATATTCCTCTTTGTAGAGAAACACAAGTTAATTGATAAAATTCAAGTTAGTTTTTTCTTTTAACTGGGGAAAGGACTACAGTTTACTGTACACAAATCACTCTGTTCTTTTAATCTACTTTTTTTTTCCTCTCTGACATATAAACTTTTCTAAAATAAGCAGTAATTTTCAGGGTTTATAACATTCATTATCCCCACTGCTTATCTTGTGTAGCAGGCTTGTGCTTTTTAAAAGGACATTTTTCTTCTTGTATTGCTGTTTACTTCTTACACAGTACTTTTACAGAGAAAATGTCACATTGTAAAGTGTCCAGGTAACCTCCATGCCATGTTTTTTTTAACCATAACTTTATTTTACAAAAAGGCTTTTTAACAGCAAACCCAGATCAAAGCACTGCAGAGTTTGGAGACAAAACAAAAGTTTCATTTTTGTGGAAAGTAAAGAAAAATCAATGATCTTTCAAATAAATCAAGATTAAATCAAATCAAGCCAGTTTAACAGAGGATTTTAAAGCCAAACAGTAACTTGGCTTACCTGATACCCAGCCAAAGGTACGACAGATCACATGAATATAAAGCCAGTAGTAAATGCTTGTATCCTCTCCAATCTCATGTTATAAACAAATAAAAAGATGTTGAGCTAGCTCCTGACACTGTTATTGGTAAGTATTTGTTCCACAGGAAGTCTTTCAGTAGGGCAGAACTAAAATTACATGGTATTTTATATAAGATGGTGGAAATTGACTTTTATCATCAATCAGCTATATCATTTCAAGTAACTGTGAAGTACTGAAAGTCAATAAACATATTGGAGATATCAATTAATTATTAGAATGTCTAAATTGAAATTCAGTAAGCTGTTTCAAAATATGCAGCCCTTAATTACTTCCTTTTGCACAGAACACATGCTAGATAGATTTTTAGAATAGTATGTCTCATTAAGTACTCTATTTATTTATCAGTCCTAGTGGGGTGAAAGGTTTATAGCACATAGTCAGCAGTAGAAGGAAAAATATTTGACTTGAACTTATACATTTGTTCTTATACTGTAAGTGATTTTGGCATTTATAAACTGGTTTTTGCTCTGGGCTCTCTAAATCTCAGCTAAAATGCCAAGCTAGTCATCAGCCATCCATTTCCCTTTCACCCAAGTGCTCTGCACAGTGTAGAACCTGACACGTTAGAAATTGTGCTGATATTCTGCATACATGCACAGTCTCAGTTTATTGTTTCAGTTGCCAGTAAAGCCTGGCTAGTTTTGCATAAAATAGCACATCTGACTTATCAGTTCAGTCATAAAATATAAAGTGATAATCATAGATGAAAAATGAAGTTTCTTTCTAAGCAACCTCCAACATTATTAGCAGGTAGCTAGCTCATAGCAACAAAATATAAAGATCCAACTTTTTGATAGAAGTTCATAGTTTATGATCCATCTTGTAGTAGTCTAATATTTTAAATAATTATGTTCAGGGTTTACCTCAGAAGAGGGAAGAGATAAGGCCAGATTTCACTACTAAATATTAGTCGAATGTACCCAGTGAATTCACCAGACTTCCTAAAAACTGTCAAACAGTGAAAAATATCTGAATGTCTTTAGTTACACAAAAATGTAGCACCCAATGTGGGATACATCTCATTTAGCTTTATTAACATTAAACTGAGGCATCGAACTTTGAGCTAGATAGACATCTGCTGTATGCTCGGTATCTTCCTGTAGCAAGGAAGAAAGAGCTATTAGATACCTGACTTTAGCATATCAGACTGTGGTAAGAAGAGTCCCACCCCTCAATGTGCAATGTTAAAAGGATAAATATTTTTATCTGCTACTGATATTAATATATTTTGGAAGCATTTACATCTATCTCACTGAAAGGTAACACCTCCAGTCACATCTCAAAGTTTTGCTTTAGAGTCTTCTCTGTGTTTTATGGGTCTAGAAAACATGCAAGTTTTGTGACATGGGACCTTTTCATATTTCCCAGCTGGATGCTGATTTCTATAAACAAATTCTAAAGAACATTTTCAATGAATTTATTTTCATTCATCTGTATGGTTGCTCCTTTTCAGTAATTTCATATTGCTAGTGTCTTAACAAAATGAGAACAGAGACATTTTGATTGAGTGTCAGGCAGGATGGGTCTTTCATATTTTTGCAGTTTAATATTTTGAATTCTCCCAAATCCCTGTATGTTCTTATTGACTCTTTCACTGCCTTTACGATTATTTACTATGTGAGTAGTGGTAACTTCAGGAGGACAAAAATCCTAAACTTCTTGCAGAAAATACAGAGTATTTGTCCCAAAACTTTTACTCTCTGGTGTTTTTTTCAGTTCAATTTTCCAGTGCAGATCATCTTCACAACAGCTGCACTAATAGTCAATACTCCGTGCCAGGCCCTATTTTCTGATCCATAGAACACATTAAATCACTTTTACTTGCTACTTTGCCAATTAGCTTTTTCCACTGGATGAGTTTTCTTCATCAATTAAAATTATTGGTGATCATCTAAAGTAATTTCCCTAGTTCATTGCCACTATTTCTGTGCCACTATTAAAGTTAGTACATTATGCCTTTACCAGCTGCCTTTTACCTGTCTACTGATCTAAACAGACTGATGCTGATATTTAAATTACAGTGATGGATCTCAGATGTGCTCAGTAAGAAATTGGGATCCACTCAGAATTTACCTTTTTTGTTTCCTTTATTTAGATACACAGAATCATAGAATGGGCTGGGTTGGGACCTCAAAGATCATCTACTTCCAAACCTCCTGCCAGGGATAGGGACACCTTTCACTAAATCAGGTTTCTCAGAGCCCCAGCCAACCTGCTTTTGAACTCTTACAGGAATGTAAATGGAGTTTCACCCACAACTTCTCCAGGCAACCTGTTCCTTTATCTCACCAGCCCCACAGCACAGACTTTCTTCCTATCTAATCTAAAGTTACTCTCTTCCAGTTTGAAGCCATTCCCCCTCTGTGTCCTATGACTACATACGCATGTATAAAGTCCTTCTTGAGCTCTTTTGTAGGTCCCTTTTATGTACTGAAAGGCCACAATAAGGTTTCCCTGGAGTCTACTTGTCTCCAGGCTAAACAACCCCAACTCTCTCAATACATCTCCATAGGAAAGCTGGTCCAGCCCTCTGATCATCTTCATGGCCTTCCTCTGGATTCCTTTTATCAAGTCCAAAATAGTCCCTACTATTTTGGGGGTCCCAGAGCTGTATACCTGAGCTGAGACTCAAGTGGGGTCTCATGAGAGCAGAGGGGCAGTATCATCTATCTCAATGTGCTGATCATACTGCTTTTCATGCTGCACAGGGTATGGGGGGCTTTCTGGGCTGCAAGAACACATTTCTGGGTCATGTCAAGTTTTTCATCTTAAGTAACTAAAAAACATAAGGCATAAAAAGCTGTGTGTCTAATGAGTAGCGAAATACATTCAAACATTGAATTATGTCTTTCCTTTCTATTTATATTGAATGAGATCTGAAATTCAGAGCAGTCAACCTGGTAATAAAATGGTAATAAAACATAAAAATGGATTTGTCAGACCCCTCTCACATCAACTTCCACAGCTCCGCAAAGGATACATTTTTATTAATCTCAGACAGGGATCTAAAATTTAAAATTCCTTCAGGAGCTTAGGGACTTAAGTGATGATTTTAGACATGAGCAAATGATCATTGTTCCTCTTATGGTTCAGGATATACTCTTATACCATATTTTTATGCCATAGTTTTTGACATATCCACATGCCATATTCTTAGTGTTAATTTAGTAAAGTGGTTTGTGACTTCATATTCATTTTATGCTCAATTATTAGCTTATAGAATCATAGAATGCTTTTGGTTGGAAGTAAACATTAAATGTCATCTAGTCCAACCTCCCCTGCAATACTCAGGGACAGCTTCAACTAGATCAAGTTTTTCAAAACTCTGCCCAACCTGACCTTGTGTGTTTCCAATGTTTAGTCTTTAATATCTTACATCCTATTTCTCCCTGCAATTCCCCCATCCTGAGGTTGAGTGCTATGTAAACAATGTGAAGGAAAGGAATAAGTTGTCTGTTATTGGTCAGCTCAATTTTTCAGCACATAAATAGGATTCATCTTCTCCAGGATGACAAAAATTAGCTCAAGATTTTCAATAATTGCAAAGAGGAAATTAAAATAAGAGCTGAAACATTTTCACACCATGACAAACTTTATTGCATATATTTGAGATAGTCTAAGAATACTTAGGTTTATTAGGTTGTCATATCATGTTACACATTCCCAAAATGTAAGCATCAGCAGCTGCCTGTTTCATTTCCCTGTAAAAATTCTGTATTTGACTAGTTCATGATGTAGACCATTCAGTCTTCATATATTTTTAAAATGGAAGCTGGTTTAGAGATCACATATTAGAATAAAAGTGAAGCTATTCTGGGAATGGAGAGTCTGGTCCGAATCACAGATCAATTTAAAAACTACATATACTTTGATGACTCCCAATCTAAGGCAAATTTTGACTATTCTTAGCACTTTGCATCCATCTGTCCTAGAGAGTTTAAAAAGCATAAATATGAGAAACACTTTTGACAAGAAAGAAATCAAGGCACCAAAAAAAGGAAACAAGCAATACTAATTAATGGGATAAATCCAGATGTTCAAGTTCCATCCTAGAAAAGAAACCTTATATGTGTTAAAAAAAAATAAAATTATTCATGCAATGACTCTTAGCAGTGAATAAAAATAAGCAGATATGCTGAACAATTTTAATGCCTGTTTTACAATGAAATTAATCATGTCCTAATCTCCATTGACTGTATCAACCAGATTTTATTGACTATGAAGAAAGACCTGCATAAAAAGCTCGGATAGACACATCTAAACTCTATACTTAGTGACACTAATCCCACCTAAACACTTTGAAATTGTTGTGCAAGACATTAAGCAATTTTGATTTTCATTCCTTTTTTCTAAAAAAAAAAAAAAATAATTAAAGTAATTGTAAAACTTCTCTTGTTTTCTTGAAAACTTTATATCTTTGTATCTTCTAGGGTTTTTTTGCTGTATTTCTGTTTGAAGGTGATGGGTGGGGGAGGTTTGGGTTTTTTTCATTTTTACCAGGAAATTAATAACCTAAGAAAACCTAGACAGAGAAAAAAAGGATAGCATAGCAAGGCAATTTTTGATCTTTCAGTAGTGAGTTGACATATTTTTCACTTAAACCACTTATAAAATTATCTTCCCAGATAGCTATAACAAAATAATTTTACAATTACTGCTGCTTGCTCCTCTTTCTATGTGCTTCATTCCTTTTATATATTTCCATATATGCAAATATCAGCCTATAATTTCTCTCTGCACCATGAAACTAATATCCTGTGATGGAATGCTAATTTGATTGAACTCACTTTGAAGCGGATGTTGAGCTGTCATTTCAACCAAAGTTTCAATAAATCTTGTCTAAATACTGTGTAGTTTCTTAAAGAATAGTCTTTGCAAGATCAGAAACCTCTTCTTTAATACATTTTGATAGGTTTAGACATCATGAGAGAACTCTTTGTTGCAAACTCTTATTCAAATGTAAGTTGTCGTGCTTTAGTTCAGTGTTTCCAAGGTTATGAGAGTTATAAAGAGTCAATATCCATCTGGTACTGAGGTTGATGACTAAATAAAAAGCTTATATTTCAGAATTCATTATTGTACAAATTATTTGCAACTAGGCCTCTACAAAACACTAATTAACAAAACACAACAAGCAAACAAATTCCTACAAATTGGACTCCCATTATATGTGCTGACAGATGCATTACTTCTATACTGAAATTCCCATCTCTAACAGTTAGACCCAAAAACTCCCTAGGAAGATTTTGCATCATGCTGCTCCATAATGGTCAAGATCCCCTGTCCTGGTAGAGTTTTCTAGGACCAGTTGTCTGGCTTTATCATTAAAGTATATCTGACTGACAGCACCATCTATTCATGAGTCTTGGAAAGGTCAACAAGATGCATTTTGAACACATATTTGCAACTGAACTTCTGCTTGAAAGGTGAATTAAAATAATGGAACTGTAAATAAGGGGATGCAACAGAATAGAAATGAGAAAAAAACTCTGAAAGACTATTGACAAGGTTCTTTAGTAGGACAGGAAAATTACTTGTATATAAGGCAATTATTAAAAAAATTAATTTCTAATTTTTTCTGACTAAATCAAGCCTCTGAAACATGATGTTTATCTTTCCAACTTTTCTGGCATAGCAACCATGAAATGTGTCTCCTGTATGACTCCTATCATTAGAAAATTTTTGATGCTCAGTGTTTTTGCCTAAAATAGAAAAAATTGTAAGTATAAGAGACTGTTTCTTTCCTAAACAATAAGAAAAACATTTTCAAAATACACAGACTTCATAACTGAAAGACTGCCATGCTGAAGTGGAAAGTTTCCACACTAAAGAACAATAATTTGCACAGCAATCAAAGAAGAGGATGATCTGAAATACTGGTAGATTGCAGATATATCCAGGATAAAGAGCAATTTTTGATTCTCTAGCAACCGGATGAGCAGAAAATAAAATTAATAAATTTGTGGGGTTGTTTGTGCCTGTGACCAAAGAAACACTGTAGTGAGGAGTTAGAAGTAGACTCCCAAGAAAGATGGAGTAAATAGGAGAAAATGAGCATTAGAAATGTGCATTAGCATCACTATCCCATATAAGCTACTGTTTTCTAGGCTCCAAAATGCAGTAATGCAAAAAGGCAACTTTTAGACTCACTGGCACAGAATCCTGAGTGTCAAGGCAAGGTGAAGAGGACTTCTGATACCTCCTATGAAAACAGAATAGCAAGCTGTTCATCCTCAGGTCATCTGCTATATGAATCAGCCCTGACAGGACTTAAATCTGTGATCAAAGGGGGTGTGTGAACCAAAGTTATTAGCTGAACCAAGTACAAGCAAATCTAAATATATCCCCCAGGAGTTTACTGAAAAAAAAAATACAGAATATAAACTAATAGTTTCTAGCTCTAAACATTCCAAAACCCCATGAATTCTTTTTTACATGTCTAAAAGATTTATCATGTGAACGTTAGAATGTTGATACCTTGACTGGTCGTTTTCATTGATTATTATTTGATTTTCACTGATTATTATTGGTTGAAAAACAAATGAATACTTGAGTTCTAGAAATAATACGTTATGCTATGCTGTGTTACATTTACTATATTTGTTTTATTGTATTATTTGACACAATTATGTCTTTGGATGTGAGGATCTTTTATATTATCTGCACTAACATATACAAAAGATTTTGCTTGCCTGTGGCAAACTAGTCTTGAAATACCAAATATTTCTATTATTTCAATGCTTCAACCACCAAAGCCTAACAAAGCTACATTTAATTTTTTTTCTATATTCTTCTTAAATGTCTGCAATTAAATTCAAGTCTACTCAAGTTAAACATGATTCAGGGGAGCACAGATTTAGATGACTTTAATGGAAACTGGATTTCATATACTGATATACTTCTCATTAGCACACTAAATATTGACACTACCACTGACATAAAGAGCTAAACTTTTCTAGAATACAGCTGACTGCAGATCAGAAGTTTTCAGCTGTTTCTAAACTGCAGTTAATATACGCGCTGCATCCTATGGACCCAGTGCCTTCACTTTTCATATAATTACTCTTTTGTCAGCTCTGTCCTTCTTTCCAATAATTCCAGCTCATTCTAATTGGAGCTTCCACGAAAATGAAAACCACAAGCTGCTCCCTTCCGCCCGCTCCCTCTGGTGTGACGCACAAAAGGCAGAGATAAGAACAATATAGGGCAAACAGCTGCGAGATAAGAAAATAAAATAGCAACAGCATCAGTATTAATAATAAAAATCTACAACACTAGGGTGATTTCCATGCAAAGATGCTCACTGACCAACCTGGTACCATGCTGCACTCAAGATAATGACAAAATGGAAGCAGGCCCTTTTTTGGGCCACCTTTCTCTTCCTGACCATAATCCACGCCCCCTCCTCCTCAGAAGTGAGAATCCCTTATTCCACCCCATGGCAGTTAAGAATAGCAATCTTTAAATGGCCACAGCAGGCTCTGCCCCCTCATTGCTGCTGTGAAAAAATGAACTCTGTCCTGCTGAGAACCAGGACACACCCTCACAGTTAAAAACTGCTTGTTGATGTTCAGAGGAAGCCACCTGTGCTTCATTTTGTGGTACAATATAAAAATGGTAGATCAGCTAGGAAGTAGAATTTGGAAAATGTGTGCTTTTGTAGGGAAACAAAGTTGCAGCACATACACGTGTGGTTCATTTACCAAAGGGTTTCTGAGTAACCTTGCGAATGACAATGCAGTCCACTGAAAAATTATAGCAGCTCTCCATCTGTTTAATTTAGGATATGATAAATTGCTTGCTGTTTGGATTTCTCTGCAACTAGAAGAGATGAGGTTCAAAATCAAGCTGGATATCTGTCTGCTCTTTCAGTAATTTCACAGTAGGGTTATCAGAGACTATTCTGTCTAGACTAATTGAAGGAAAGTTCATTGCTGTTGGAAATAGGTATCTGTGAAGTAATGTTTCATTTCAACCAGGAAGACAAATTGCTGTGTGTCTTACACTGGAAATAGTTACAGTAACCCCTCTAGAGAAAGGAGGTAATATATGGGAATAATCAGTTAATTGTGATATGTGATATGTTATCCCTGTGAAGCTTTATCTAACAGGAACTACATGAAGGGTATTTGAGAACTGTGATGTCATTCCTCACCAGCTGCAGGAGTACGTAGCAAAATAAAGTCATAGCTCACTGAAAACAAACATTTTTAGTCTTGGGAATGGCAAAGAGTTCTACAGATTATTGCTTTTTCATAACATTATATCAATATGGAAAAATCATTCTTATATTTTTTGAAAGCCTAGAACATACAGTCTACTCATATCTTTAATCAGTTAGCATCAATTAGGGTACCAACAATCTGAAAGCATGATACCTTTGAAGAAAGTATATGGAAGAGAAGTATCGATTCACCGCCTACTGCAATAAGGGTAGATTGAATATCCTAGGCTATTTCTAAACCAGAATTATATGAGGCTTTTTACACTTAGAAGTAAAACAATTTTGAAGGATTTGAAGAAATCTCTTTCCACCTTTATTAAAACCTTTGCTAGGAAGTGTCAATGCCAATTTTCATACAATGATTGGACTTTAACACATCAACAACCAGCAGATTGAATAACCTTTATAATCGCCATCTAAAATGGATTTTATGTTAGGTATCTCTTAATTGCAAGCAGATAGCTTCCAATGCTTTCACTCTCCATAGTTAGATGAGAGTTTATGGGCATCAAGCTGGAAGAATGGGTGATTTTTTTTACATTATTTTCAGATTTATCTCAACATGTCTGAAATGTTAGCCAAACTAATAGGAAGGCATTTTCACAGGAATGTATCTTGCCTTGAAATGACTGGTTCCAAGCCCTAAACAAATATACAAAGTACAAAGTAATACTGTTCTATTATTTGTCTCTATTCTTCATATTTCTGTGATCTTTGTATAAAGGAGAACAAGATAGCTTAACTCTAGCTGTCTGATCCTTGATCCTGATTGCAACAGAGTCCAAGACCTGAAGAAAGATTTTTCTACCAGAGCTAACAATTATGACATACAGAAAGTGCAATATTTCAGGAAAATTCTAATCTGCTCAATTAGGGCAGGTCATAAGCTATTGCTACAGCTGCTGGAAGGACCAGTAACACAAAAGATGTTTCACAGTCTCAAAATCAGACGGCTTCATTGCTTAAACTTGGCCAAGAAATAACAAAAGCTTACTGCCAAATACAGCAGCAATCATAGGTGCACATCTGGGTCGTACAAATCTCAATTAGACTTGTGTAAATTAAAAATAACTTGATCAAGATCATTATATTTAGAGCAATTTTAAAAAAATGTAAAGTTAGAATTAGGCCAATCACCTAAAACATATTAATATATATTTAGAAGGAGTGTATCTTGCATAGTTTTTTTTTCTACTCCTCTTGACTACTTTCCTAAATCCCAAATATATTTTTGTGTAATTTTTTATTAAATTCTAAGTCATGTTATAGTATAGATTAATTTTTTTTTTTTCAAGCTCTGCAATTCTAAACCAGCTGGGAGACAACATATGCTTGCTTGCTCCTTTGAAACAGATTTTAGTATTTCATGGCTCAGAATTATATAAATATTAATTTCAACCTATATGAGACATGCTAGATGTCAGATCTTTACCTTTACAAATGCACAAGCTAACAATAAACAAATTACTTCATTTCACCTGAAAATGTGTTTATATTGCACTTATCCTTTAACCCCCCACTTGAATAATACTCTTTCAGTTCAAAAAACTGCTCTAAATGAGTAACAAGTGCTGGCAAGTTTGCACCACTCCCCAGCTCGATATAGTCAATATAGTCATAGCAGCTTCTAAAACCTGGGAGAAATGATGCAGTGGCCCATATTTCAAATTATCTTTGCTCTTTGGTAAAGAGTTATTTTTTATAATTGCAGCAAGATTGACTAGGCTCTCTGGTAACTGAAGATCCCTACTAAAAACTCTGCGTATCTTCAGAGAATGCATCAACCATCCTTGTTATCCACAAATATTTTTGTGTCCTTTGAAGTGATTAGTCTTTCAACATGTGCACACAGACCATATTCCAATGCAAAAACTTTTATTTCTTATCTTTCACTTCTTAACCTTAACTTAACTTTCTAAATCAGTTAAACAATCAATTAGTTTATTATTGAAGTGGAACTACAGTTACAGTTGCAGTACAGTTAACTCTGAATTGTAGTAAGATACCTTACAAAGTCTGTGTCTCATCCCTCAGGATGGGGATTAAAAAGGCAGGGATTCTTTTTGTGCCTAACACTTCATAAATGATTCTGGCCATTGTTTAGTATTTCAGATATAGAGAAAGAGTTTTTAAAGCATACTGTTTTCTTTTAAAAGCATACAGTTAGTACCCAGTTCTAGGAAGACAAATTCTGTTTTTCTAATATGAATTAAAGAGCAGCCATGTGGCTTCCATTCAGGCTTCACCAATTGATTTTTATCTTTTCTGAGGTTAAATTGCTTGCTATAATTAATGCTGCCCCCAGGTAGTTGTAACTTTTACAAATAATATTCAGCATGTGATAATAGGTCTCACTGGCCATGACAGCAGCATGGGATCACATTAATATAGAATAAACGGTCTTGAAAAAAATTCAGTATTAAATTTATCTTTTCAGCTCTTTTCTCTTACAAATAACCCTGCAGTAGAAATAGGAGAAAAGAAAAACCCTATCAAATCCAGACAAAGTTTGTCATCTCCTAAATGTCTTGATGTGCCAAAGTGCTATTCATGCATATTCTTATCTTTATTTGAATGGATCAGGTTTCATCTTTCAAATGCTGCAAATCCATAATAAGGTTTTTGAATGCAGTATTCAAAGTGCTTCCTGGAGTACACCATATTAAAATGTCTACCCATACAACCAAAACACTTCTTCCACTCTCTTCTTGGTTTCAATGGTATGCATTTCACTACTCTTTACAATCCATCTCATCTCATCTCATCTCATCTCATCTCATCTCATCTCATCTCATCTCATCATCTCCTCTTATCTCAGGGACAACAATATAAGATTAATAATATTAACTTTTAATTTGCTTTTTTTACTTTATCTGAAAACACAAAGCTGGGGTAAAGAATCTTGTTGTAATCCCAGTTACGATGTAAATTGAAGACCTAGTGGATGTATAGACAGAGTTCTTGAGTAGCTGTAGAGGTTTTCCCAGGCCAAAAAAAAGTACATACCAGAATTTCTAACATCTGTCAAGTACACAGATGATGTCTATGATTCACTATTACAAACTGTCATTCAAAGCATACTCAAATTTTACTCCAGAGACAGCTAGCTCTCTCAGAACACAGAAAGCCCAGGAGTAAGAGTGCATTAGTGTGATTTGTACAGTCAATGGACCAATGCCCTGCAGAAAAACTAGGGAAGAAATTGACCATATGAGCAGGCAAATTTTTTAATACTTTGTCATCGTGCCATATCCGCTAACTGGAATTTAGGACAATGTTTGCGATACCAATATATGCAAAGTCAGTTACCAAATTACAATGAGAAACCTGATGGGTCTCAAGAAGTTTCAGGTACTTTGGCTAATTGATGAGAAAATTTGTAACTCTTCTGAAGGCTGAATGGCTGCACAATCATCTCTCCCAGGAACGGAAAAATTCCCATGTCTCCTCAAAGTGCAAGATGCAGGTAGCATCTTTGTTTTCTCTCACAGAAATATAGAGAACTCTGAATATTTTTCTAGATATAAGTGTGAATATACCATAGAATCCATAAATATTTCTACTGCAGGAGCGTGAAAGAGAAAATCCATAATACTTGAAAAATTCAGATACAAGTCTATGACAAAACCACCTACACAGCATAAACTACAGACCAAGTTAAGATCTCATATCTCATTTCCAGCCCTCAACACATCTACATAACCTCATTTCCCACATTATAGTTTTATCTCCATTACGTTCTCAAGGGTGTTGAAAGAACAACATCTTAATCTAACCTAGTACTCCTAAATCACTTATTTAAAAATTAACAGCAGCCCTGCTTATTAAATAGTTATGTTCTACTGCGTAAATAGGATTTTGCAGTGTTGATAGTCATTGTACACCCACAAAAAGTAAGCTATTTAACCATAGCAGCCATGTAGGCATCATTTCAGTAATGACTCATACTACTGCTCTGGTGTTCTGACCTCACTGTGCCTCCCTAGATCAAGTTTGGCATTATGACGCTGATATCTTAAGCACTAACAGCCCTCTTGAGACCAATTGAGGTAGCTTGAGATGATCTCAGAATATTAAACATCCACGTTTTGAATAGCTTCTGATTCATGAGGAGGATACTTCCAACAGTCAAGCACTCTTCTCCAAAGGGAGCTCTGAGTCTCAGAGGTGGTTAACAAGTGAAAAAGGAGCATAGAATCCGGAAAGCTTGAGACTGCTTTGTATGACACTTGGCCCAGTTAATGCTAGTGAATATGTTATGGGTCAATAGAGCAATCACTCACAAATTCACAATGATCTGATTTTGTATTCTTCCCATTAGGATAGGATTGCTTTCTTAGCTTATTCTTACAAAAGAAAAAGGGAAAAAAAAGAAAAAGAAAAAGAAAAGGTGCCATTCAGGGGACACTTAGTAGTTTATTCATTGTATTGGTAGAGACAGAAAATATCAGTTTTTCAACCTTTCTTTTACACAGTGTGAATCCTTAACCAAAATGAAAGCTGAAGTATACTTGCCCATGTGCTAATAATGAAGACATTACAATTAAAATACAGAAGTAAAAGCTGGATAAAACCAAGAAATCTGGCTGTGGTTTAGACCAATAAAAAGCTACAAAGTAAAGAGGAGAAGATTGAAAATATTTTCCATCAGAACCAGATATTCAATGTTATGCTAAATCATAGAAAAATTCTTCAGTACTCTGCTGTAGAATATTCTTAGCTCATGGTCTTTAAACACGTCAGAAGGTTATTACAACCCCTTTCCCATGTTAGTTCTCTAAAACTTAAAATTATCTTATCAGAGTAATAAACTAAAGCTCAGTTTTAGTGCTCCTATGGGAATGAATGCCTGAAAGGATTATTATGGGTTTTGAAGGCAATGACCTCTTGGCCATCCATTTGAATCTAATTTGGCTAAGTAATAGCAATAAACTGTTACAATCCAATGACTATTTAATGGAATAAATAAAATTACATGTGTATTATTATTTTTGATTAATAGTTTGAATCTGATTCTCCTTAATTCTTGAAGAAATTTATATTTCCATATTGCCATTTATATGCAAATACAGTTTAAAGATAGGTCTATTACTTTCTAGATCAGGCTGTTTTAGAAGAAATTAAGGCAAAGAGAGTGTGATACACCAAAGGGAGATATGTATCTTATTTTCTTTATACACCTGTGTTTTATGAACAAGTTCTGAGTGCTCTACAACTGAGTAGTAAAGGTGTAATAATGGCCTCTTGCTTCTCCTCAAATTCTATGAGATAGCTAATAGATGTGTTATAGGAAAAAGCCTTGTGACAGACCAAGAGCAAAAAAGAAAAAGACAACTCCTTATTCTCTTTTCACACCTCTTCATCCAGCTGCAAATAACCTTCTATTAAACCATTGGATATGCTTAGTATACATAAGCCATAAATAATTGAGGGGCCAGTCTTGAAGAGGCTGTCTTTTGAGGATCAAATATTCCAGGTATTGTAGAACTGTCCTTTCTAAACTGTATGGTTGCAGAGATGAGAGTAACTAGACAAGCAGTTAATAAGTTAATTTATGGCTTTGATTGGGATGGTTAACAGGCATCCTCAAAGCATCACAGTAGTTATTGACCTGACTCTTCTCAGTATGAAATTTCAATACCACTGATTGAGGCAATGAATAAAATCACCCGTCTATAAGGTTTAAAACTGTACTTCTGGAACCTGGCTGGTGCTCAAAAAATGTCTGTGCAACAAAACAAAGCCAGTAAATGTGGTTCTCAGAAATCTGAGTAGATCAATGATTTTGAGATGCTTCAAATTAGCTGAATCCCAATATCACTACCTTGCCCCTTTTAGTAGTTTTTTCAAATAAACAAGAGTTTATTTAAAATAAACAAGGATTTTCTCATACTGGTCACAGTGCTGCTGTACTCAGCTTTATTAATTCCCATGTTTCAATTATAACACACAAAGCATGTTCATAATCAAGCAGCAATTTCATCTCAGCTACTGTTATTGTGTTCAGTTTGATCCTGCGCAGAAATATATGTTAGACTAAGACGCTTTTCACTCGGAATCGTTATGTTTATGTAGAGACGCTATTTTCCATACAATAACAGTTGCTCGTTTTGGAGATCAGAAATTAAATATAAGTGTGTTTTACTACCTGGGAAATAATCTACTACAGAAAAAGTTCTTGTAAAATGAAAATGCTTATCTTGAGAAAAAAAAGGTAACTATAGGAGAACAACTAAAAAAAAGTATTTTTAATTTAATACTGATATTGTCTGGTATGATATAATATTTCCATATACTAATATATTCTATTTTCTTCAAATGAGAGAAATATTAGCTATGCATTTGATACGACAAACTGGGAATTCAGTCTGGCTATTTCCTTTGAGGTAATACCATTAAATACTTCCACTGAAGATCTTTTCTGGAAAGAATTTCCAGCTGAGAGGTTTTGGAAGAGATTTTTTTATTTTTCTTAATCAAATATAAAATCCGTCTATATTGAAAGCAAATTGAAAGTTTTGAAATTTTATGTATAAAGCAGAAGGTTATTTTCTGTCATTTGACATTTATAGATAGTTCCTGCAACTAGACTAATCATGCCATGGCATTTAAAAATTACACAACCTGAATTCTTCCCTTTCACTTTCCAGTGATTTTTCTCTTTCTTATACAACCAAGGAAAAAAGAAAAAGAAATTTCAAAAAACCCTTGAAGCCCAGCAGAGCTTTAGTATCTTTCCCTTAAAAATGTCAAAGAATTATTTCTCTTTTTTTTTTATTTTACAGACAGGAATGAAAACCAAGTTGACAGATATTGCCACTATAACATGTCTTCTACAGTCATCTCAAGTGAATGCTTGATCATTCACACTCTTATAGTTCCAACATAGCTCAGCATATGGTAGGATATTGTGACAAACTTGCATGACTCATAAATCAGGGATCTGATATGTAAAATAGGAATCAAAGATCACAATTGCTCTTCAAGAAGCACAGGGGATATGGTAAGGGTTTTTTTCGTTTCATTTTCCTAGACAATTTGTTTCCAACAAAGTTATTCACAAACTGCCATTTAGTTTATCGTTGCACCCTGTGTTATAACAAAAACTCTGACAAGTCGCAGTGTTCTTTTTGCTCAGGCAGAAGAAGACACTTTATCACTCATAGCCTGCATGCAGCTATCTTCTTACTTCAATACAGCTGTTTAAACACTGACATAAAATGATTTTGCTAAGCTTTCTTAAATGTCCTGGGTCTCCTGGTTTCATAGGGAGAAATTATTTAGAGTAATGAGCTTTGTAACTCAAGACTGAATCCTAAATATCTATAAAGATAAACTCTTTAAACTTCATAGTTACATTTATTTAGCCTTGAAAATGCTGAATTTTTGTTTACAAAGCACTAGAAGCTAAGTTTCTCAGCAGACTGCTTCACTTAGTATATGAGCTTTGGCTGTTGGTACCCAATATGTGTCTCAGCAGAAAGAAAAATATGGTCCATCTATGCTGGACCAGTTATGATATCTCACAACAAGCTTTTAAGGTATAAAATGTTAACTAGTAACTAACAACATTATAATTTTAAAAGTATTTTCTTTTACAAAACTCGTATTTCAAAAATACTGAATGCTGTACCACCATTATTAAGGATCTGACTGATATTTTGTCGTCAGAAAGGACAATAAAAGTGTTCCACTTCCAGGTGGGCAGGTTTTGGACTGCTTAGGAGACTGGTTGAGAGAGTCGTTTGGGAGGCAATGCTGAAGAGCCAAGTAGCCCAGGAAGGTTGGACATTCCTCAAGAAGGAAATATTAAAGGGGCAGGAGTAGGCCATCACCTTGTGCCAAAAGATGAGCCAGTGGAGAAGACCAACCTGGCTGGAACTCAGGGGAAAAAAGGAACATTTATAACCTTTGGAAGAAGAGTCAGGCAGCTCAGGGTGATTACAAGCATATTATGAGGTTATGCAGGGAGAAAATTGAAAGGGCCAAAGCTCAAATAAGAATTAATCTGGCAACTTCTATAAAAGACTATAAAAAATTTCTACAAATAGATTAGTAGCAAAAGGAGGGCAAAGCAGAACCTTCATCCTTTATTGGGAGTGTGGGATAAGACAGTGATAAGGGATGAGGAAACTGCTTTCTTTGACTCAGTCTTTAATAGTACCACCAGCTGTTCTCCAGCTACCCCAGTTCCTGAGTAGGAAAACAGGAACACGAGGACAATGAAGCTCCCATAATCAAAGGGGAAATGATCAACGACCTGATGATGATTTTGTATAATATCTTGACTTTCTCCTAATAAATGAATTCTACCTTTTCAGGCAATAAGATATATAAAGGTGATCTGAAAAACACCCTGAAAAATACGCAACAATTTACCTGAAAGTTAAAACAAAGACTACAAATGAGTATTTTAAATGGAACCTGACTGTATTTTGGTCTGCCTGTGACCAAAAATTTCTGAAAGAAAAACAAGCGCTGTATAAAGAGTTGTCTAGGTGTTTCAGAAAGGTTAGGTTGTCATGCTTTTTAAAAATAGTTAAATATTGTTCCAGAAATTGGATCTAGAAGTACAGAATCTGTCTGATCTGTACATTTAGGGTAGAAATCTGTACATCTGTAGGGGAAGATATTTGCCAACACAATTAGAAATTCAGGAATGAATCACAGAAAGGGTCAGTAAGTAGCTCAGTCAATTTGAGCTACCAATTTCCCCCTAGAATTAAAGATTTTCATACCTAACACTAAGAATAGATTTATCTTCTTTATATGAACCCAATAGAATGTAGTTGTTTAAATAATCCATGGCATTTGGACAGCCATCATGAAACATAAGCTTTTTACCATGCATGTATGAATAAGGCAGTACAGTCAAAGCAGAAATTCAGGTGAATTTTAAAAAATTCCCAGGCAACTAACCTGCCAGCAGAAAAGTTGCAAAGATATACATTTACTAGAATACAACAAACACATATCAGTTTTTTGTTGATCAGAACAGTTCTAAATGGCTAAAGTTCATTTTTGAACAATTGTGTAATGCTATAAAATAGTATAAACAAATATAACTTGAATTTTTTTTTTAATTCCTGTACATTTTTAGTTAGAATTTGTATATCATCTTTATTGGGCAAATTTGCATTGTAGCACTCTGGGATTATCCTTTCTTCCCTGTTAAGGCAGGCATGCTGACAATATTTTCTTACATCTTAATTTCTTCCCAGGTATATATAATAAATAAAAAAAGCCTAATTTTTTTCCTTTTTTTTTTTTAGATTAAGTCCAGAAGCTATGGTTCTCTCCAAGACTGGCTGGAGTCCCTGGCCACATTCCTTTACTGACACTTTTCAGAACAAAATATCATCTGGGCAAAAATTATCTGAATCTATGCAATAAGATAAATCTGCTGCATTTCACAGTAATATACAACAAGAGCTGTACATCAGACAGCAGCCAGAGGAAACGGCACTTTCCAAGAAGCCATACAGTGTGCACAAACATGAGCTCTAATTTTATATGGTCATATGACAGAATTGGGATAGTAAATTAAATTACCTGGCATCAGCCAACTCTCAAACACTGTTTCCTACTGCAGTTAAATGAAAAAGTAAATTTCTAGGTATTTTCTCTCTTTCTTTATTTCTATCTATAAGCATAAGTCCTTAGCTTTCTTTGTCATTTCTCCATGATTTTGCACTTTTCTTATAGTTCAACATTAATAAACTACACCAAGCTATTATACATTTCCTCTTCAATCTCTAATATCAAGATTAAAACAAAATGTCCTCTTTAAACTCTCTTTTAGAGTATGGAGAGCTTTTCCAGGATTTTCCTCTGTACTATCTGCATATTCAGTAGTATTTTTTTTCGTTTTTGTTGAAGCCAAATGAGTGACCAGGTAAAACCTAATCATTAGTGGTACAGTCCTTGTAGAAATGAAAAAAAGAGACAATTTTCCCATATACTGGCACAAATATTTATGCAAACATATAATTAGGTTTGTGGACAAAATAATCTGGTTAAGACCCAAATAATTATCCTGTCTTATTTTTGTTACTTATGGATCTCTTTAACAGTACTAATTTCATTATTTCATGTACCACAGTGCCTTTTGTATCACTCAAATTAGTACAGTTCCTGTACAGCTTTTATCCACTGTCTCATTGCTATAATAATTTAGGAATAGGTCTTCTAAAAAATTATAGTTTATTCTCTTTGTAAATAAGGCACATTCTGTTTTGATACTTGCAATCTCTCATGGTCATAATAATTTCTTGGGGGTTTTTTCCAAAATGTGATGAGTTGGCTTTGTCCTCTGCTGTGCATAGTTCTGAATGGACTCCAGTTTTTAATTTCCCATATCTTTCTATTTTAATATCATTCTTCATAGTACATTCTCCAGCTGTTTGAAAATCCTATCCATTTTCCATCATATTCAGTTTTTTTCAGGTCATTTCCTTTGCTTAGCAAATTCTGCTTATTTTGTTATCTCAAATTTGTTTTCAGTTAGGTTCTTTTAATGTTTGTTTGTCCTATTTTTAAATTTTCCTTCTATTTCTATTTTATAATAGGGGATTCCAATTACTCCCCCAAATTGCAAGAAGAGATCTCATTCATAGATGCATTACAAATTTCTCTCTGCTTTTCTTTTAATAAACTCTATTAAAAGCACCTTTCCATCTATTTTACATGAAGCTAAGTACCTCTTATATCTTTAATAGTTATAGAGCTAGCCTCCTCTGCTTGAATTAACTGAGCAGTATTAAAATCAGGTAATGCTTCAGAAATAGCTGCTTTAGAAATATGACTACTTCTAAATGTCTTCTTTTCTGCAGCCACCCATTTATTACACATTTCAAGTGAACTTTAAATCTTCCACATTTCCGAATACTTTTGAGTCTAGTGAAATTTTTCAAGACTCCAGTCTTCTTTTCCAGTTCTCATTTCATCTTTTGATGCTGTGAATTGCTCTATAATCAATGAAGAAAAAGTGTCTAAGAATAGTAGGGTACTTTGAGACTCACCAGATTTCAAACTGATCAGCATTGTGAAGGATGGGCCATTGCATTTTATAGCGTTCATTTGACAATTAATTCAAGATTAGATGCATTTTTAATAAGAGTGGAAAGGAGGAGCTTGGGAAATAGCATCCTGACAGCCCCACCTCTGAGGCTGGGAACAGAACCTCCTGGAGTCTCTGCTAGGGCACAAGGTTGTGATTCGAGACAATCAGCATGCCTCTACCAAGGACAAGCCCTGCCTGACCAACCCAGTGGCCTTTAATGATGGAGTGCCCACATGACTGAACAAGGCTTTGGAGAGACCTATGCAGGCTTTCAGTGATTAAAGGGGGCTTATAAGGAAGATGGGGACAAACTTTTTTGCGTGTCCTGTTACACTAGAATAAGGGGTAATGGTTTTAAACTAAAAGAGGGCAGTTTTAGACTAGATGTAAGGAAGACATTTTTTTTACAATGACAGTTGTAAACACCAGAAGAGATTATCCATAGACCTTAGAGTTGTCCCATTCCTGGAAACATTTAAAGTCAGTTTGGACAGGGTTTTTAAAAAAATAGTCTAGTTGACTATGTCCATGTTTATTGCAGGAACCTTGTAAAGGCTCCTTCCAGCCCAGCTAGTATAAGACTAAATATTCTTCCATGGCATCCTAGTTTAGGCATGTGGTTAAACAACTACCTCACCAAGATTTTAGGTAATTGGCCCCATGGAGGTAATCCAGCTTATGTAACATAAAGTTCTTTGTTGAGTCAAAGAAGGAACTCCTTTGAAGATAAGCAGACAGCCATACAGTCCATCCAGATAAGGTGGCTGCCTTTTTTATTTAATATATGTGCTGATTTTGGCTGGGGAAGAGTAGTTAATTTTCTTCAGAGTATTTGTTATAGGGTTGTGTTTTGGATTTGTGCTGAAAACTGCTGATAGTGGACATTTTTGTTATTGCTGAGCAAGGTTTACACAGAGCCAAGGCCTTTTCTTCTCCTTGTACCACCCCACCAGGAAAGAGGCTGGAGGTACACATGAAGTGTGGAGAAGACATAAACCTCAACTGGCCAAAGGGTTATTCCAGACAGATATTCCAGATATGGCATCATACTCAGCAGATAAAATGGGGAAAGAAGAAGAAAGAGAAGAATGCTCAGAGCCCTGCTTTCCTGGAGATGGCTGAACTCCTGCCTGGCCGTGGGGAAGAGTGAATTAATTTCTTGCTTTGCTTTGCTTGAGCACACGGCTTGTATTTTATCTATTAAGCTGTCTTTAGCTGAACCCAAAATTTTTTTCACTTTCAGTCTTCTGATCCTTTCCCCAGTCCTGCTAGTAAGTGAGTGTGTGGGGTTGAGATGCCAACTGAGGTTAAACCATTACAATGTATAAGAAATCTTCAAATGATATTTTTTCAAAAAGAAACTCAGTTAATTAAATCAACTATCTAGCTATTTTTACTACAGGAAAATTACCAGAAAATTCCACCACAAGCTTCTTAGAACTCAGTCCGTAGAATCCTCTTCAATACAAGAGTGGAGAAAAGCACATTTTGCCTAATATTCTACTACATTATGCATTCACTCATAGAGGTTCTTGTGAGAAGACTTAGAAATTTCCATAAAGCCAAAACTGTGCAACCACAATTGCAGTTTTGTTCTACCTTCTAGTTAACATCAGGCCACAGTTAATTCCAGTGTGTATACACCACAGGACCAACCAGAGGAGAGAGCCTGATTAACAGTACATATGGCAGAGTCCTGATTATTCAGAACTCATAGTTCCAAATTTTCCTCCAGAACACCCTTTTCTTTTTAAAGAGCCTTCTAACTGTAGTTTGATATTAAATTGAACAATTAGAGAAAAATTGCCCATCTCAGAAAAAAACCCCACATCTCAAACGTGTTGGCAAACAAAATTTAAGTAGATAAGACATTTTTAGAATAATGAAAACTAGGTACTTGAGTAGATGTCCAATGAATGAAAGAACTCATTGTTTTAAGAAGTTCCCCAAGGCAGCTGAACTATGCTTCTCCCCATATTTTAAGTGGCATGTAGGGACACCAGATTCTATGTCTACCACCATTTGTAGGTAAACAGTCAATTTAAATTTCTTTTCTTGATTTCACAAATTTCCTACAACAATCTGTTCAATGCAGTTTAGGATAAAGTATTTTTAAAATATTTTTTGCATAAGATCCCTTTTTTATCATAAATTAGCTTTAGTGTTCTTGTGTTCTGAGATAGCAACCTTTTTTTTTTTTTAATCTTACTTTAAATTATGATTTTTCCATGATTCTCATCATGCTTATCATGCTTCAGCACATGGAATGCACATTGTACTCTCCAGTCTTCACTAATATGACATATTTTACAAGTCACAGCATGGCTTTGCTGAAGACTTATTTGCTGCTACTCGTCTGCACACTGTATACAGGTCTATAGCACTAAAATTAACATATGTAATATGAAAACCTCTGAAGGTTTTCATGACATGATCATACAGTCTGTCACTCAAGTATTGATATGAGTGAAATCAATAAAAAAGTTAATAAAAGGTAAAAGGCAATAAAAATCCCCATTTTCTGCCAAGAAACCAATCAAACAGCCAACCAACTTAAACATTCTCTTAACTTTGGAAGACTTGTAAGGAAGCATCAAATGATTCAGGAGCTAACATTACTGTCTTTCTCACTTTTATTCAGTAGTGTGACATCTGCTGAATTTGACTATCTGCAAGTCATAATAATTTTTACCACTTTTGCATAATGTTTTTGGAACAATATGAAGCATCATTAGTGTATTTCTGTTCCAAATGTTATTGTCTCATGTTGCTTTATTACCATAATAAACTTGTGAATCATAGTAACTAACACAGTAGGTTTCCCGTAGTGAATTCATTTTCATATCCTCTTTTGTTATCATAAATGTGATCCAGAAAATTGTAAAGTCAGCAGTTCTATGCAGCTTATTAATAAAGCGCATTACAGGGATGCATTAAAGCCTCAACAGCTGTATTATAATGAAACACTCAACTTATAATTACAATTATGCTAACACTTAATAATAATTGGGCCTCTGCGTCTGTAGCCCATTTGCTCAATAGGAGATTGGGTCTTGTCAGAAGTAGCCATTCCCTCAGCAGGTGACCTGGTTGCAAATATAACAGAGTTTAAACAGAGCATGAAGTTAGTAATGGCATAAAAAGGGCAGATCTGCAGGTGGGGTTACCATCTGTGAGGAGGAAAACGTGAAATAATGAGATATATGGGCTTCTCTCTTTGTGGAGATCAGCTATCCAAGGGTGAAAAGAGGAGAAACAAAGATAATGGATGAGAAAGAAAACGAAGTAGACAGGTAAAGAAATTATCTGACCTACCATACACAGCTTTTTACCATTAAAAATACATAGGATTACAATGTCAAAACAACTAGTTACATGTGTCCCAGTAACACTACTATATATCTTCCAAAACAGAAAATTATTTTGAGAGTACTAGGAATTTATTTTTGAAGCCAAACTTTCTCTTCAAGGACAACAGCAGGGATCTTGGAGATAGGCAGACAATTGCCCATTATAGCTTCTTGGTCTCCAACAAAAGAAAAGTATTGATACAACCCGCAAAGCTATCCTTACAGTCTAGAGATGGAGCTGAGCAGTCTGGAAACTCTTCCAGTTGGTAGCAGATTCTTTACAAGAAAACAGCACTTCTCCATGAAAAGGAGTACTTTGCATCCAGGAATTTAAAGGAGCAGACACAACCCAAGTTTATACATATTGTCTTTACCATCCCTACCAAATTACAGACACAGAGGTGATGCATCATGAGATGAAATTGCCCTTCCTATTGCTGCACAAACCCTTATCTAGATCAAGGCTGCATCTGCTTTTGGGTTCAGGATGGGAAGATAAAGAAGATTCCTCCTTCTAGGAGGACTGCCTTTACATGGAATTATCCTTGCCCAGCACTGCAGATAGGCTTACTGCATTCATATTGTGTAGAAATACCTACATTGTGAACTCTTTCAGACAAAGTGTAGAAACAGTGACTACACATGGCTTCCTGTACTTTATTCTAAAATGACTCTGACCTGTTCAAGGAAGGTCTTTCATATCTTGTGGAAGAGCAACTAGTTACTGGAGCCTTATCAACTCCTGGTCTATTATTAGTTGGACAAAAATGTCCCCTCCATAGTCTCCCTCCAAGATATAATGTAGTCAGCTGGATTTATCCCTTCTCAGCATGGGTACATGGCATAGGAAGAGGAGCCTACCTCAAGAAGAATGTATCCTTTGCAGAATCTTCTATTGCAGTTATTGGCAGGAGGGAGAGGGAAAAATTCAACTCAGCCTGAAATACTGGTGAATCTCTGATTAGCAAAAGGAGAAGCTGACATCTTGCTTTAACAACAACAACAAAAAAAACCCAAAAAAAAACCAAACAAACAAACAAAAAACAACCAACCAAACAAAACCACAAAAAAAACCCCACCAAAAAACCAGTAACAATTAAAAAGGTGTTTTCTGCTCCTTCCTTCCAATTTTTCTTGGGAAATCTAGGAGGATAAAACTGTGGCTTAGAAAAGATCTAAAAGATCATGAGAAACTAATGTGGGAGGTCAGGAGATTTGAAGTATTTAATCTGAAATATATAGAAGCTGCTCACTGAAACAGCATTAATTGTATAACTAGAGGTCAGGGTTGTGTTCTGGAGATGCAGAAATAAAGCTAGTCATCTGCTTATATATCTGCCTTCAGTTAGAATGAATGGTTTTTTTATCCCTCTTCTTGGGAATGTTTATACAACTTGCTCAAACCAATGCTCACCTGCCTAGGAGTAGATGAACTTAATCTCCCTCCATGCAAATTGTTGAAAGATCATATAAGGGTTAAACTCTAGTGTTGAGCTTGCATTCCAACACTCTAGGAGAGGAAAAATGCATTAAAAAGTGACCCTTGGATACTGAAAGGACAGAAATGGGACCAAACAAATCCAGCACTGATTATATCAATATTTCAAAGAGTTTCTGAATTAAATAATCTGAATATTCTATTGCAAGTCTATGTTGGCATAAAAGGAGTGATGTAAAACTGCAAGAATATCAGTTTCTAATGAATATTCAGAGCTGGAGGGATCTGGGCTCTTTATTTAGTGAAGCAACTTAGGCACCTTTAAAAGATAAATCTATACTCCTACAAGATGTTCCCACCTAGAACTAGAGTTGTGAAGACACAGTTGGTGATCCTTTAGAATTACTCTTAAATGCTGTTCAATTAAACCCACAGTATGCCTTTCTTAGGATATATGAATATCATGATCCAAAAAAGAATGCTGGTGAAATGTTTCTTTGATGGAAATTTTGAATCCATCAAAAATCGCTGTCAAGTATTTTAATTTTTGTAAGGGGTGGATGTAGCATAAGTGTCACACGCCCATGTTTCTTTTAATAGAAAATATTTTTATGTGACAATCAGTGTAATGTTAAAGAGTAAAGTAAATCAGCATACTTTAGACAGAATGAGTGTTCATTGTGCTTTAGTTTGCTCATAGGAAAATAACCTACCTTGGGAAAAAACCTTTCTTAACAGTTCTTTGGAAAGAGGTGCCAGGACTCACTTAACAAAAGGAAACAAAAGAGTAAATTATCAACCATGGAAAGTGAATGCGGTTTGTTCATAAAGGAAAGTTCTCAAAGTAAAGTCCCTTTATGAAGATTAATATAGTTGTATTTTTTATTTCTTATTTTATTTCTTCATTTTATTACCCTAAATTTCTTCATTTTATTACCTCTGATTCTTATACCATCAGAGACATTTGTATTAAAAATTCAATAGTAGTCTAATTTTAGGTATTCTTTTGCCCTAAAAAAACCTTGTGTTTGCAAAGACAGGTTTGTCTTTGTCCTGTGTGAAGCTTGTCATATATTAATCAATCTTTTGGGTTGGAAAAGACCTCTAAGATCATCCAGTCCAATTGTAAACCTAACTATGTGAAGTCCACAACTAAACCATGTTCCTAAGTGCCATATCTAAATATCTTTTAAATCACTTCTCTGGGGAGTCTCTTCCAGTGTTTGGAAACCCTCTTACTGAAAAATGTTTCATAGTATTTTATTTCAAACCTTCCCTGCTTACAGGCATTTCCTCTCATCCTGCCACTTACTACCTGGCAGAAGAGGCCAATTCCCCCCTGGCTGCAACCTCCTTTCAGGTAGTCATGGAGAGTGATGAAGTCATTCCTGAGCCTCCTTTTCTCCAGGCTAAACAACCCCAGATCCGTCACAGCTTCTCAGAGGGCTTGAGGTGGTCAAAACCACACAAAGTACTGGAGGTGGCAATGCAAGAATGCACAGTAGGGAAGAACAATTGCCTTCTTTGACCAGCCAACTATACTGTCCTTAAGGTCCCCCAGGGACACAGCTGGGCTCTTTTTCCTGCTCAGACAGGTGCTGACACATATTCAACTTCCCAACAACCCAATCTGCCCAGGTGTCTTTCTGAAAGGCTGTTCTCCAGCCTCTTGTCTCCCAATTTGTACACAGAACCAGAATTACCCCACCCCAGGCAGTGAACATGGCACTCGCTTATGTTGAATTTCATGCATTTGTTGATTGCCCAGATCTCTTGTCTGTCCAGGCCTCCCTGTAAGACTTCTCCACCCTCAAACTCCTCCTAGTTTGCTATCACCAGCAAACTTACTCAATATACATATGATTCTTTCACCAGGTCATTTATGAAAAAATTGAAGAGCACTGGCCCTAAAATTGGGTCCTGGGGGACCCCACTGGTGATGGGTTGCCAGCCCCACATAGCCCCATTTACCAGAAGGCTTTGAGCCAAACACATCAGTCAAATGTCTGCCCAATATGTGATGGACTTGCCTCACTGGATGCTGGGCATTTTCTCCAGAAGGGCACTGTGAGAGACAATATATGTGAAAGATTGATGCACATAACATTGAAACATATTATTGGCATGTATGCTCTAAATTTTCTTCAGCTTGAGTATTTTCAATAATGAATTCGTGAATTATGGGAATAGATTTAGGTAAGATTACATTAAATGGTACTTGCCTGTCATACAAATGTCTTCCATTGAACATAATAACTTATCTTCAGGTTTGAATCATTAGGCCTGGGCCTGATTTACCAAAGCTGGAAGTGAATTGTGTGCTTCTGATATTCATGTATTGGGGAAACCTACTTACAGATTTGTACAACGCTATATGAATTGATTTATGGATTTATTAATATTATAATATTAGAATACTTCATTGAGTTGTTAGATTAAGATTGGTTTGCTTTATATAAAACATTTCATTGAAATATGCCAGTGTTTGGTTTTGATTGTTCACTCAGTAGATTTAGCATTCAAGAAAACATTTTCTTATTAGCTAGACTGCTTCACTTAGGGTGTTGTAATTCCTTAGCAGAACTCTCAGCATTACTACCTCATTGTTCGTACATTATTATTGATTATACAATTTAGGGTCAGTATAAGGCCCTTATGTTTTAAATCTTAAACATTCATTGCCAAGCATATCACTGTTATGATTCACATTTCTGTAATATGGTCAACTGTTCCCTATTACCTGAGTCCATCAAAACTCAATATCTTTTATCCAGAATTAGTAATGGGGTCTTCTGCCATTGCTTGAGGAAATGAAAAAAATTTAGACCCAGAGAGAGATTGTAGAATATCTGTAATGATATTCTTAAAAGCTTCCTTTGATCATCACTTCATGGTAGTTAAATAATATTGCAAAAAATTAACTAATACAAGTAAAAGAGTTCATGTGTTCCACCATGCAGCTTTAGTAAGGACAATTAAAATAGGTTCTAGGGAAAGTATATGAAAAATTCTACTGAATTTCAGGTTAAACCAACTTGTTACTCTAATTTTTTAAAATTATATGTCATCAGTATTCTTGTATTGTGTAGAAATTTGTCCCAGAGTCATCCAAGCATTGTCTGCTTAACTTTTGGAATAATATATTACTCAGTACTCAAAACCACATGAATATGTAAGCATTTAAAAAATAGTATTTTAGATCTATGTCACAAAGTCATTTATAAAAATGTGTCCTTGTCCTGAATTTTTCCCCTTTTTTTAGTAATACATTCTTGAAAAATATCACTGTTCTTCTGATGTGAGTAGAGACACCACACTATTTTCCTCCTAGCAACTGTTGAAGGGATAGATCTCATTTGTTTCTTCTTTTCACAGCTTGGAATTAAAGTTGACTAATCAATAAAAGCTAAGTTAGAAATTAATGTATATATTTAAAATAAAATAGCATATTACAGCTACATTGCTTCAATATGTACTACACTAGCAGATAGTTTAGTTTCTTGAATTATACAGAAAGTGCCACCATATAAAAGAAAGGAATTGGAAAAAACTGTGAAGCAGAATGTAAAGAAATATAATTTCCTTCCATACATCTTATAAATGCAAAGATGTGACTTGGAAATAAATTCTGGTCACAAGGAGACAGCTAATGATCTCAGATGAAAGATGGACTATAAGTAATCAACTTTCTTTATAAAATAGATTCTAGTCAGCAATATTTGATTACAGTTTGGAGGAATTACAGGGTTTATGAATTACCTTTAATTCATATAACATTTCAGTAATAAAATCTTTCCAACAGGAATTTCTATTGTAAGTTTAGTGAATTTAAATTGAAGCTTCTTTTACAATATGAAAATCACATTTTTACACTATATTTTATCACTGTAATGATTCCTAGCTTTCTCATAATTTTTGAATAGTAAAATACATTATTTTAAGATTATTAGTAGCAATAATATATCAGTATATCAGAATTGTTAATGAAAGCATATATATTATATAAGCTTCACTTTCATGAATTCTTGATTAAAATACTGTCTTACACAGAGAAGATGGCTCCTTAAAAGAACTATGCTTTGATTGGTTAAGAGCTTTTGAAAACATATTTTTAACCTTATATAAATTGTACCATATTCAAAAGACTTCAACTAAATACATCTAACCATGCCACATTCCAATGACATCACATACACATTTTGCAAAATATTCTCTACATTATAAGTTAAAGTACAATAAACATATTAACAATATCCCAGAACCTATATAAAAAAAGTTGTGATTTTATAATTATAGGGGTGATCTCTATTCAAGATTTTCTGCACAGTGGGTAAAAATAGAAACACCAAAATTTGATAGTTCTTTTGATCACTTAACAAAAAATATGCTGATTTTTCAAGCATCACAGGTTTCGCTTAAAATTCAGTGGAAGCATAGGTAAACTTCTAATAGCATTACATGATATGAATATATTACAATTATTATATTAACAGCCTCTCAAGGTTCAACGTTGAGGTTTTCCACTTCAGTGAGTGTATGAAACCTAATAAAATATGCACACCTAACTATGTAAGTCCTAAAGGGTAATTTCACGCTACTACAATACAGTTACTTAATCTCTTACCTTTTTTTGTGTTTTGCAAATTTTTGGGAAAGAACTTCAGAAATCTGTCTTTTAGGTAGATTTAGTGTTGTAAAAAATGAACAGGTTAATAGCAATTCTGTCTGTGATATGCTTTTTAAAGTTGCTTGTTTGGCTCCCAGTAAGCTGTTCTCACAACCTCTAAATTTTAGTATTTATATTAAAATTGAAACCAGCAGAAACTAAATGCGCATAAATTGTTATTTATCGCAGTTTCATATTCATTCTTCAATCTAATCAATGAGTACTAAAACTGGAAGTGGCAAAGCAAGTTTGCACTTCTTTCTCCTTCAAAAACACAAACAGTAAATCATAACCACACATAATTTCTGCAGTTATATATTGTAAAGGTTATGTTTATACTATGAGCTGTGAATTAGATTAATGAGTTTTCTCAGCACCATAAACCTCCTCCACCAAAACAGGAACTAAATTGCAATAAATCACTGTTTATGCTCACATATTTATGGGACAGCAAAGATTTAAAGCTCTTCTACTTGGAAAACTGCCCCCAACATGAGAAGAAAAAAATTACAGCTTCTGTATTGTAATGTGGATGAACAGGGGCAAAAGCATGAACATTGTTTTCACTTCACTATAATAATGTCAGTAATTTATTAAAAGCAAGTGCTAGAGCAAAGCTTTTTTTCCAATGCTTCAGCCAAAGTGGCACCACACCATGCATATACATTTTTAAATAACAACATATGTTTTCTCCTTTTGTGGCACTGAATATCACAACTATTAAATTACACATATTTTGCATTATTCTTGAAATGAATATTTTTTTGTAAAAAACAATATTAGAGATGGAATGATACAAGAAAACTCTATTCTTTATATACTGCATGGATTAAAAATTCCTTCCATGAACTTGAACAGCATTATTTACTGTACACTTATACATTGTTGGTTTCAGATTACTGTGGTTGTGATTTCTAAATGTATTCCTCATAGGAAAGTACTGTATTTTCTGCATTTTTTTCATCAGTCTTTCATTCTACATTTTATCCCATCAACAACCCATTACATTTTCTATTATCCACACAAGAGAACAAACTTATTAAAACCTCTTTAATTTTTAAGAAGGTTTTCTTCTTCTTGATTTCTTTTAAACTACCTGGTCTTAAAAAAAAAAAGAAAAAAAGAAAAGTCATTTGTTTTCAAGGAAATATTATGCAAGTATACCTACTTTCCAATGTCTAGTGCAATATTTTCTGTTTATGGACAAACCCTAAAATTATAACAGGAATGTTTTGTAGAGCTACTACTTTGTTTTCTTCCAATACCTTCAAAAAGGGGATCAGTGTTCTCTCCCCTTCCCAGGCATAAATGTCTTTGTAAGCAACTTAAGTCATCCCTTCAACATATTGCAGACAATTCGTCAAAACAACAAAGAAGAGGGACATTCTTATCACTCCATCACTCCATGCATTGTTAAACTGTGGAACTGATTTTTATAGAATGTAGCAGATGGCAAAATCTTATATGAACTACAAAAGTCATAAGATAAGTTCAAAAAAGAAAAACAGGCATGAATTGCAAGATTTGTTAAAGGAAGTGATATTTTTCGCTTCCTACACCACAGCTTTGTGTTCCAACACTCTTTCTTAGAGCATCTATTATATGCTATCAAGAAAGTATTAAGTTGCATGGTGCTTAACTTACTTCTTATGGCTCTTAATCACTGAATGAGTCTTATTTTACGTTCTTATGCAATGCAGTGTCTTCTTCACTCATCTTCAGGAACCTATCTGCTGTCATCTCATCTGAGAAATGGTAAAATGGTGGCAGTTACTGAGTCTTTTATATAAGTGGAAAAGTGAATGCAAGATCTTTCCCAGAAATAAAATTACTAATTTTAAATTTAAGTGATTTGTTAATAAAAAAGTAATGTCTTGAAGGAAAGAGTGATTAGTTTTGAATTTATATGCAGAGGGGTAGCACACAAAGGCAGGTGACACTGTAAAGGTGGATTTCATTTTCAAAACTTTGGGCACCACTGTCTGCATAAAAACATATTATTTCAGGTTTATAGTTTCTTAGAAACCAGATATGACTTTTAACTAAAAATCTCCCAAACCATTAGAATATACATTTTGTAAGAGAAAAGTAAATCTATTGCCTAATGCAGTACACTTGTATTGCTCTTCTTTCTCCTTTGAACCTCCTCAGCAATTTTATGCATCATACTTTAGTTATTTCAGAATATTGAAAAATGATACTTATGGCCAATGAAGAAAAACCTTCTAATAAAGAGTCAATCTGATTTCTGCTGATTGTATATGTCAGGATGCTATGTTCTTCAATTGCTCATTCCTTTTCACTGATTGTAAAAGGAATAAAGCACACTCACTTTGTCAGATATAGTTCTCCTCACTGTGGCAGTCTGCATGTAGCCCCCCTGAGGAACAGTAAGTCTTTAATACAGAATGAATTTTTTTTGTTGGTTTTTTTTTTTTTTTTTTAACATGGGGAGAGTTGGAATTAATGGCATCTACTCTAGAAACAGAATACTATGCTATGTAGTCTCAGTCAGTGTGAAATTAGGAAAAAAAAAATTAAGCAAAAAAGAAAAATCTCCAGTTAAATCATCAATCCCAAATGTTCTTCCTCAGATTACTACCTCAGAGTAGTGTCTAGTAAAGATAAGTTCATGGATTCAGAAATGTCAGATATAAGATTCCAAAGAATTTTATTCCTCAGCTATACTAGAGTAAGTCACTTAATTGCAATATTCAGCTACTGCATTCATTGCCCTTATTTGAGGAAAAAAAGGTTAATGTTTGAACTCTGTACATCTGAAGAAGCAGCAGGAACAGCAGAATGCCAGAATTTTCTGTTCAATAATTAATGGATCTGTTGATCTGATACAACAGGATCATTCTAAAGGATTGACACTTTTTATCAGTTTTTAAATCAATATTTTCCTTGGAGGCCATACAACAATAGAATAAACTGAGTTAGAAGGGATCCACAGGGATCTTCGAGTCCAGCTCCTGGCCCTGCACTGAACAACCCTAAAAATCACACCATGTTCCTGAAACCATTGTCCAAACACTTCTTGAACTTGGTTTGGTCGGGCTGCCCCAGCTCAGAGCAGAGCAGGACAATGCCCTCCCTTGCCTGGCTGGTGATGCTGTGCCTGACACACCCCAGGACAGGGCTGGCCCTCCTGGCTGCCAGGGCACTGCTGGCTCCTGTTCAGCTTGTCATGAACTGTCATGTTAAGAAGCCATATACACATCTTGCAGTGAGGGACAAGTTCATGGATCCTTGTTTGTAATGGGTAGACAGCCCTTCCCTTCTTCAGCAGAGACAGTCCTTACATGTTAAATCTGCATGACACCGACAACATGCTGCCACAGTTGTCATGATTTCTACGCTACAGTTAGCGTTCCCATGCAGTGAAAAATGAACATGCTTCAAAGTCACTTTTTATCAACATAAATGACAAATTCTGGAAACATCTAGCTCCTTATGCCTTAATTAAGGTACTTAGTCATCTGGGTAAGCAATTACTAATCTCTGCAGTTTTTCTCTAAAAGAGTTAACTGCCCAGAATCTCTGAGGTTTTTAGCATATAAAGGCTTGCAAGTGTAGCCATCATATTAGAAGAAAAATTTTGGGAATATTTATAGACTGATCAAATTGCCAAGACGTGCTGTGTTTGCCCTTGAAGTGAGCAATTGGGTATTGTATTTTTTGTCCACAGAAGAAGCTTTGAGTAGCCTAGGTTTTCCAATTTTTTTTAAGTTCTTAAGTAGATTGCAGAGAACTGCTGACCTGATTCCCAATAGTTTGTTTAAATAAAAATCTTAAATCCAGTGTCACTCTATACTGGCTGGTTTTGTGGAAGAGTTTTGCTCTTTCTCCGAGTAAAATACTGATATCATTTTTATTATAAAGCATAAGAAAAAAACCAGTTTCTTCTGTGATACAGAAAACCAATAAAAATGTACTAAAGATAGTAAAGAAAAAATACAAAAGTTCAGATTATTGTCTAAAATTCCACTAAGTTTTAGAACATCTCTTGATGCATTGCTTTACTTTGTTTGCTGTTAGGTATGTTTAGCAAATTTATGTTAGACTTGCTCCACCATAAGAAATCCTCATTTCACACAGTGAAAATCACATACAGAAGCATTAAAATAAGAGTCATTTAAGTTCCATACTAACAGTAGTAATATTTTTAGAGACAGACATATAGATTTGTGTAGCTGATAAAACTTGTGTTGTTACATCATGAGATGATTACACTATTTTTCCTTATTTTTCTACCCTTTAAAAAGCATTATGCTCAGAAAATATTCTTCATCCATTTCTCATGAAGAAATAAGGAATTTTACAGTTTTACAAAGAGAAAACTTTCTTCTATAATGATTTTTTTATTTTGTAAATATATCCCAATAGCTTTCTGGAGAATGTGGTTGTTTCTTAGATAATGGAAAAAACCCATACAATTCAAATTGTATGTCAGGTGGTCTCACCAGACAACTCAGGTATTACACTATAACCTAGATGTTAAGTGACATATTTTATTATGATTTATGGGCAATCACTTGTGACTTGCTGTATCTGAATTGTAATGTGGTAAGGTACTCATGGGCAAATAGGAGTCAGAGGATATGCACATATATTAAACAGAAATTTCCATCTAAGTAGTAGTGATCATTCTCCAGCTATCCTTTATTAGGCAGAAAAAGATAAGAAAACCATGTACTCTTCAGAGAAGTGACATTCATTATGAAATTATTGATTTGTGATATTTTACTAGATGTATACAAAGAAAGGTTCCTTTTCAATCTATTTTTTCCCAATTGTGCTCATAATTATTTACTATGTGGTTAATTAGTACTGTTAAGTCATGCATTATCTTGAACTTAATTATAATACATGTTTCTGAAATAAGTAAAAAAGTAAATAAACAGATAAGAATGTGGAACAATTAGAAAAAGAGTCTGCCAAAACCAGGTTCAATTCATACGTTGGTGGTTTTAATTATATGAAGTGTCCTTAGAAGAATGTTGCATTTATACCACAACCCTCTTTGTGAATGCTAGAAGAGGAAAATAGTTTACAAAGTACATTACATAAAAAGGTGATCATGACTGTCACAGTGTTGCAGTCATATTTGGCCAAGTGAGGAATTTTGTGACATTGTTACTAACAGTGGCTTTACAGTGCAATCTACTCCTTTACTTTTTCATTTTATTCTAGTAAAACTTTTGGAAACAGCAACATTTAGGGCCTATGTAAAATGTCCTATGAGATGTTATTTCAGCTGGTAATTTTGCTGTCATACCAGATATAATCAACAGATGATCACTATTTAGCAATTTGGAATTACCTGAGTCATCTAACTACTTGACAGAAAGATTTTTGACATGACTTCTGGAAGCTAAAGGATTCTTTCTCTCTCTCAAAATTTCTTTCCACAACTAAGGCTTTCTACCTAAGTCTTTCTGAATTGCCTGTTTTCCCTTAGGTCACTCTTTCCAGGAGTTATTTCAAGGTTATTGTGTTATTTTATTTATCTTACATTTTTTTCTGAACAAGGAATGGTCAGACTGTAACAAGCATGATTAATTTACTGCAATGATTAACTTCCTATAGCCTTCTTAACTTATAATAACTATCTGGAAGATTAGACTTCTCATCTAGGCTACTTTAGGTCTCTCAGAAAGCAAAGGTAAATAAATATATAAAGAGACTTATCTCCTCTTAAAGTGGGTGACTAAGCTGGATAAAAGATCACCTACATGGGCTATCTTCCCCCCATTAACAAGCTGCAGCGGGTCTTGCTCTGGATCTCTTCATGCTTGGATAGAGATACCGCTTTAATTTCCTTCAGGAAGTAACACGCTACTTGTTTTCTGTCGTGCAGACAGGATTGGATTTTTTTAAATGTGACTCTGTTCAGTGCAGCAAACCCACTCAGTAACACAGGTATAATCCACACTTCCCAACCTGACAGCTGACAAATTCTGGAAGCTCAATTCTTGTTAACCAGTAACCTTTCTGTTTCCCTGGAAGATGCAGTGACAGCAAAATGAGGATTATAAGATTCTTCACATTATTTAGCACAGATTTTGTTCTCCCACAGAGACCACAAATGCCATGAATAATACAGATGCTAGATTTGGCATTTCAAGTATTTTGCCCCTGGTTTTTGTTAGCTGTGGGACTCACGTTATTTTACATAAGTAGCTGAGATGACACAGTAATAGACAAAGAGTATGAAAGAATTAATCATACTACCCCTCCAGACTTAAATTACAAATGGCACTAAAGAGACAGAAAATACCTATGTGAAAGGAGAATCTTAATTGTGACCTAGTTGGTTTTATTAGAGTTAATTAGGTCAGTGGCGCTGGCCTAATTTTTTAATTAATAAATTGGTTCCAAAGGAATAAGTGAAAATATTGCCAGACTTTAATAATCCAGGGAGGGTAATTACATTGCAGAGATTACAAAAACAGTTTCTAACAACTCATTTTTCATTTGAATAACTTGACTCTTACATAACAGTTTTAAACTGTGCTGTACTGTAGCTACAGTGTAGGTGGTACTTCTTAAAAGGTTTAGATAAATATAAACTAGAAAGTATGCAATTTTTTTCTCTCCCAGATTCTCTAGTTGCATTATTTGTGAAAAATTCATAACCATTTTTTCCCCTTTACCTCCAAATAGATACATGGGAAAAAATGTATCTCCATATAGAAATACAGGTATTTCCTATGTATCTCCAAATAGAAATACAGGTAATTTTAGCAACGTGAAGACATTAAAATTGTGGGTAGATTTCCCAGAAGTTTTTTCTAATAATGTCTTACATTTAGTACAGTTATTCTTTATACTCAAATTCTGTGCTATAATTTAATTATATATTTTTTTTCCTTTTTTATTCCCTTAGAGAAGATAAAGAATTCCTAATCATTAGAGGAAACTTTAATTGGTTTTTGAATATTATAAATAAATCAAGTTTCTTCCCTGACAAAAACCCTGAAAAAAAAATAAACCTGATGAACTGTTTTATATTCCCAAAGGAATTCTAAACTCATTTAGGTTAAGCTACCACTAAGGTCAAACACTTTTTTTTTTTAATACGCCACACTGTTTGAAAATTAGATGTAAAGAAACTTAAGGAAAGAGCATTTAATAACATGGATGAGACGGGTCATATTATACCATATTATCAGATTAAATTATTTTGAGGAAATTTTGAAAAATGAGAGTAGTTGAATAATAAGACATCACCTTTTATTAGCAACAGATCTGAAACCAATTTGTACCTGGCTTCACCTGAGTCATCACTGTTCAGTGTTGTAAGCTCCATTGCAAGGTCTACCACAGCATGGAAAAGATGACAGTTTATTATGTGGTCTTCCTTCACAGAAGAAACTATATAACTATGATTCTACATTGCCTTATACAGGCTCATAATCTGGGAACACCAAATCCATAGGCTTTTGAGCTGGATCTCTCAAATCCCACCACACAGAACTTCAAATTCAAGAATTTTATAAAGTACAAAATCTACTACTTAGAGGTATGAACTTAATGTTTTCTGGTTTTGAATGTAAATATAGATTACATTGAATTCAACGCTACTTAGAAATATATAATTTCTGTATCTCCTAGATTTGCCTTGAACCCTACTTCTGGAGAGATATCTTCAGAAAACTACAAGACATTTTGTCTGTGGTATTTTTTCAAGACACAGTCTGGAAACCAGGAGTTCTAAACCTACAGATAAATTAACTTATAATCTTTTTTGGTACACTCAGTCTGCTAACAACTGACATATGTAGTAAGTTAGGTATTTGTTTAAATAATTCTTGTTAACAGTAATGAACCAAGAATTCTAAGTATATCATGGAGTATGATACACTGCACAAAGCACTGGGTTTTGAGTCAGGAAAGAAAAGCTATATCACAGGCTGGCTGCTATCACACAGAATTTTAAGGTCACTTCATTAGTCTGTTTCTTTGTCTTCTTGTTTATAAACTGGAACTTGCCTATATAAAGGAGACTCATATTAACATATGAATTTACTACATTATTTCTAAACTGACCATGATTATAATTTTCAGCCACTTGCATTATTGCAAGTATAAGTTCCTGCACATAGGTTCTCCAAGTATAAAAATTTAGCTATGAATATATGATTAGAAAAAGACAATAAAAACAGGTGAACCAAATTAGGTTTAATTTTTTTTTTTACTTTATATAAACATGAGCTGATAATATAGGTTTAACAATATTGATGCTGATCTAAGATTTTTTGGTATATTAATAATTTTAATTCTTCACCAATATTTCCTGAATTAGGGAAATATTTGTATATTAATTTGGGACCCTGGTGAAGAACCAACAATAATTTCCAGCATCAGGGCATGCTCTAGTCTGTGCCCATAAATGCGTTTTCAGTTCTTCAGATTATCCCCCTTACAATCAAAAATGTCATGATATATGCTCTTTTATTTGTAGACAACAAAGTTCCTAGTTTCTTCCCACAAGGCGTATCAGCTCACACTACATGAAAACTCAGGAACTGTTTTTGCAATAATCTCGATAAACAATAACTTCTGCATATCTGCCTGCATATACTGAACTAATCTGACTACAAATTTGACTATTAGAAAAACAACTGAATATAATTATGATATGCTAAAGTGCTGTCATAGAGAGTGCTAACAAGAGAAGAAAGACAGAGTTATTATGAGGCTATAAAGTGCAATTTTGATAGGGAAAAGTATCACAAATTAGCCATTCTTCCCAATCACAAATCAAACCTCCAGACACCTGCAGCAGATGATCCAATAAGAAGGCCAGTAAATTGCAGTACATGTTGAGAAAGGGACATACAGAGCAAAAAATCAGTAATCCTGTTTCTAGATAATTATGGGGTTAATTGGTATGGGAAAAGTTTAGACATTATGAGTAAAATATAAACAGCATTCATAGATGTTAAATGTTGGGGTTTTTTTCTTCTTCCTTTCTTTTATATTCCTTGAAACTTTGGTGAACCAGTAGCTATTATTTTTCTTTTGCAGGGTGGACTTTTTGCCAGTCACAATCAACCACTAACATCAATGTGAAGGAGTTCACAGATGTCAAAATCTGTTATGCCAGTAGTTTTAGTGTGATTAGGAAATATCACCTCAGTACAGAGATCCAGCCTGCCACTTCTGGAATGGTATAGTGCTATCTTGACAGGAATTAAGTGGAAAAAACCCCTTCTTAAAGGAGAAGGCACTTTAAAGGAGCTCTACAGTTGTACCTGTAGGAGAACTGAAATGTGCTAATGGTAATTTCCTTTCTAGCACCACCTCAAATAGTACACTTGTCCCCGCCGTGCTGAACGGCAAATGCCAAAATGCCGCTTTTCAGTCCCTGACAAAAAGCTCTGCCTTGAGCCAGTTTGCTGAACAATGGACCTAGGAGATCAGCAGCAATAAGAAGCTTAAAAACAACAGTGAGGAACTGAGTTTCTTATTGTGCTGTTCTTTGACTCTTTTCATGTCTCTTTGACAGGATGCACGTATTTTAAAAATACACAGATAATTTCAAAGTCATGCAAAAACTCTAACTGACTTCAGTACCAAAGAAGTCCCTTTCACCAGTAAGAACATGAGCTTCCTGATACACAGAACAATGGTATTGTCCTCTAACAAAAAATTTTATTGTCATCATCGAGAAGACAATTTAAAACACACACAAGCACACACAAGAGTTCTAATTGCCATATTTGTTAACAAATAATGAAAAAGAAATCTTAAATACACAGAATCAATCAAATAAATAAAACTCCATAAACAATAACAATAAAACCCAAACCAAAAAACACTACTGTTTTTTAAAGTGAAACTCCCTGTCTTTATGTTACACTTTACTTTACTTTACTCTGGCATTCTTTTTGTACTTTGTAGAGTAAAAATTATGAAGGATTACCTTATTCGTGGAACAATGCATACCACAAATGAAACATCAAAAGAATAGCCCTCTGTAGCAGATCACATTGTAATGCTTGCAAATACATTGCTACAGTCTAGGATTTTTGTACCTATATCTTCATTTTACAGCCAAGGTTGATAATGACTGTGCATATAATATATTTTATTTGGATTTGTAGCAAGCCTTTGATCAAGTTTTACATGACAGGCCTCAGCTTAAAACTTACAAGCTTCAGAGATCCAGATTAAGACACAGAAAAATAAAAAAAGCTAGCTATAAAATAGACTAGTGAGTGTGTGGTGGGTAAAAAAAGAAAACAAAATTTACAGTGGTTTAATGTAGGTCAGTGTTCACTTCTTAAAGTGTTAACCTTTGCAGAATGTGTGAGGTAAGCAGCAACACCTAACTAGCTGCGTGTAAATGTAAGGGTGGCACAGAATGAACAGAGAGGTGGATGGCAGCACCTCCCCTGGGGTGGAGGGTGTGAGGGGCACTGGGGCACATCCTCTGCAGGAAGCACGGACACCTGTTCTCAGGGATGATGTGAGTGGCACAGGCCCACTGCCACACACAGAGGTGACAGTAAATACATTGGCAGCCCCAGTTTCTGACTGAACACCATGCTACCTCTATGAAAAGCTATTATCCCTGTATGTGTTTAAAATACTTGCTTTCCTGCTCACGTTCTCATGAGCTGCATTACTCACAAGGCTGCTAGCCGTGTCCCGTATGCTCTGCTGTGGGGTAAGGAGGCAGAGAAGTATACATTACATCACTGAATTCTCACTGCAAGAATATCCTTCAGTGAGCTGGATAAAATATTTTTTTTATGGCACAGGAAAAAAATTATGTCAAAGTCTACAACCCTTTAATGGTGTTTATAATTGTTCCATAGAAATAAAAAGGTTCTGAGTTTCTCACTTTTGTGCAGTTTCAATGTAATTATTAACTTGATAAATCCAAATGTAGAAATGTAAATAAAAGCAGACTGATTTTAAAGAGGTTTCAAATTCATTGATTTCTTTTGTGGGTACCCCATTCTTAGGAAAAAAAATAAAATTCTAGTCTAATATTTATGTGCTTAAGTGCTAATCAAAGAGCAGCTTTAGATTAAAATTTTTTTTTGCATCTCATATGTGCACTGTATACTGAATGTTCATAATTTTCTTTTGTCCTACAACACTCCTGAAAACTTTCTTTCCAATAGCAGGACTTGCCTCTATTACTTCCCTGAAATTAACTGTTACAAATAGAACAGAGCAGAATATAACAGAATCGGCTGGAAAAGACTTTTAAGATCATTGAGTTTAACCATAAACCAAACACTGTGAAGTCCACCACTAAACTATGTCCTCAAACACCACATCTGCACATGTTTTAAATACCTTCAGGGATGATGATTCAACCATTTACCCAGGCAGCCCATTCCACCGCTTGACAACCCTTTCAGTGAAGCATTTTTTTCTAATACCCAATCTAAACCTTTCATGGTGCAAGTGAAGACCATTACCTCTTCTGTTGCTCGCTACATGTGAGAACAAACCAGCCCCCACCTCTTTACAACCTCCTTTCACATAGTGTTAGGGACCATCAAGGTCTCCCCTGAGCTTCTTCCATGCTAAACAACCCCAGCTTCCTCAGCTGCTCTTCATAAACTCCAATGTCCTTCCCCAGGCATGATCCAGGACCTCAATGACTTTCTGTAGTGAGGGGCTCAGAACAGAAGACAGGATTCAAAGTGCAACCTCACCAGTGCCAAATACAGCGGGACAATCCCTGCCCTGCTCCTGCTGGCCACACCATTGCTGAGGCAGGCCAGGATGTCACTGGCCTTCTTGGCCACCTGTGCACAGAATGGATCATGTTCAGCCAGCTGCTAACCAGGAGCCCCGTGTCTTTTTGCACTAGGCAGATTTCCAGCCACTGTGCCCCAAGCCTGTAGTGCTGCACGGTGTTGTCATGACCAAGGACCTCATACCCCTGGGATGGGTGCATCAGTCCATCCTGTCCACATCCCTCTACAGAGCTTTTGCACCCATCCAGTCCCACAGACTTGTGCATGCACCAGGTCTCTGAACATTCTTTCCTGGATTATGGGACTTCATTCTGCTCCCCATCTCTACTTTCTAGCTCAGGGGGCTATCCAGAGAAAATCTGATTTTACTAGTGAAGACTGAAGCAAAGTAGTCATTAAGTACTTCAGCCTTTTCCTTATCCTTTGACACAATGTTTCACCATGAACCCAACAAAATATGGAGATTTCCCTTAGCTCTCCTTTTGCTACTAATATACATATACATATATATAAGATATCTTACAGCAGTAGCAAGGTTAGGTTCTATAGAATATTCCTTCTACCTCTATTACCTGGTTGTGTGGTCTATAACAGAATTCCACCATGATATTTTTTCTTGTTGGCCTTTTCCCTGATTCTCACCCATACACATTTAATGCTATTGTCCCCCTTCGAGACAGGTTTACCCTATCTGTTACCAGCAGGCCAAGTTTCCTCTAAACTGTCTCATAATCAGAGAAACAGGGGCTGCAGAAAGTGGACCCTGGCTCACCATGGTCTTCCCCAGAGGCTGTAGGGGGATCTCTTCTCCAACACCTGGAGCACCTCCCTCACCTTCTCTCATGCCTGTAGATTACTCATCTCAGTTTTCTCCTCGTTCCCCTTTATGCTCTGCCCTTTCTAAAACATGTTTTTCCTAGGGTACCACCACCACCTTGGCTGTGGGGCTCAGCTGTGCCTTGCAGTGGGTCATTTTGGGAGCTAGCTGGAACCACCTGTGCTCCTCACAGGGCCCTCCCAGCAGCCCCTGAAAACCAGCACCTGGAGACCTTCACCTGATGCTCATTTATTACTAGTGCAGAATACATAGCTATATTGGTGATGATGAGAGGGACAGGGAGACTGAGTGGTGGTCAGAACCTGAATTTATTGTGGACTTATATGCCATTCTAGGAAGGCTAGTAGTAAAAAATTACTACAATGATTGGTTTAATCATCACATACATAAACTTACACATTTTGCAGCATCTCTTGCTTGCAGAAGTTGATTCAATCTTCCTGCCAGTCAGTCTTCATTCAATCTTCAGCCAGACTTGATTCAATCCTCAAAACTCTATTTGTTCTTGCCAAGGCATTCTAATTATCAGATTTCTTATTCTAATCAGGTTCCAAGTACATCATAAGCATTGTAATCCAACATAATTGTGAAGCTTAATGTTGATTGCATGCACGTACTCTTTGTACAATACATGTATGTAAAGCAAATATGAACTTCGTCCATGAGATATGTTGAAGGGCTTTGAATGTGTAAAATTCTCAGATACTTCATGGACCAGAAAAAGAGGTAGAAAAAAGAGTAAATGCTACCCTTCTCTCCTGAATTTTTCTTGTCAAAATGCATTCAGCTCCTCATCCTGAACACCATAAATAGTTCTCCTTATCAACAGATGCTTATGATTTTGATTATTCATTAAAATAGGAATATTTAAACATTTTAATTTTTAATCCTACCTATTCTGCATGTTTATTCAAATTGTGATTGTTTCCATCCAAATAGCATCATGTCATAGTGACGTTCATTCACCAACTAAAATTTCCTCTGTATACAATGAAAAATTCTATATTCATTGCTTTTCATTCTATCAGTTTCAATACTGCTAGTTTTAAGTCCTTGCCTGTGAAAACTGATCATACTTGACAATTTAGTGTACTTTTTCTTTTTTTTTTTTCTTGTATATGTTCTTTTCAATTCATTAGCAGCCAAAACTGCACTGTTCCCCTACATTTCTCAAATGCCTCTGGGTAAATCCCTCTCTGCCTTACAATACTAGCTCTTTAGGCAAGGGATATATTACATTTCTCAGACAGAATATCTGCAATTCTACTGAGGTTAATTACTTTATATATGTTTTCTTAGATATTACTTTATAGTATATTCATTTGGATTTCTTTTAATCATGGAGCAGATGTTTTCACCTAGAATTTCCACATGATCAATGTCCTCAATGCTCTTAAAACTAAAGGAACAGAAATAGACAGAATATGAAAATTAGCTCACTTAGACCCAGAGCCTGTGCTTATGATATTGCACACGAACCTGAGGCATTTTTATCATTCATTACATGGCTGATGTTGCCCAGTCTGCTTTAAAAAAAAAAAAAAAAAAAAACTAACCAAAAAAACTCTGCAGAATGCTTAATAGCACAGGCCACAGGATACTGTTCTATTTGTACACATACGATAATTGTGTTCTATTTGTACACATACAATAATTGGAGATAGAAATCTTTCAAAAGAAAAACTCTGTGAGAACATTGTAGAGATATTTGATTAAACCTCTCCTACTCAGTAGGATAAACTGTAATTTTTTTATCAAACCCAGCAGAAATTATTAAACTTGTTAGGGAAGAAAAATAATTGCAGTCACTGGCCACCTGAGCTTTTTGGACAGAAGATCCCCCTGTTAAAATTGCAGGAGTCAGAAAGAACTGAGAAGGATTAAAAACCAAAAAAAGAGACGAAAATGGAGGTAGGAGAAGGAAATAAGCAATTTGACCATCAGACTAAATGTAATTCTGAGGAAGGACTGCAAAGATTTTGGGACATAATGAGTGAAGAAAGCAGGTTTCAGTAAGATAGGAAATTTTCTCTTGTAATTTCATTCATATGCTATTCATCAAGTCCATATTTTGCATGTGTTTTTGAAAATGTAGACATCATCTAAAGAAAACATTGCATCCTCTCAACATGTTCTCCTTCTAACTATACTAGCCTACAACATCTCAAAGCTTTCAATGTCTCATGCAAAAAGGGATAATATTAGAATTAAAAAAATCAAAGTTCTTGGTGATACATTTTGGTTACTTTTAATCCTGCAAAACAATCACATGACAAAACTGTCTTGCAGACTTCATTTGGATTTTCATTGGATCCCTTCCACATATTTACAAATATTAATTCAAAGAGACTAGCAAGTTAAGTTTAACATTTATTCAGGGACAGCAAAAAAAGAGGGCTCAAATATAGACACATATGAACAGCAAAATGCTTTTAAATCCCAATCTGTAGAAAGTGAGGGACAACGAAATCTTCAAATCAGACCACAAGAAATTTTCATAAATTTGTCCATGAATCTAAGCCTCTGAACAATGTTGCTCCATCTTGCTGTCAATCTTGAAACCAATCAGGGACTTCCTGAGTGATGGAAAGCTCTGCATCATCTCCTCTGAATCAGTAGGAAAAATATTTCTTTCCCTAACCTTAAGGAGCAGTAATACATCTGTTTCCTGCCTTTCTGAGATATCTACTGTTTAGAAGAACTGCATTCTTACCTCAGGAGCTGCCACTTGGTCTCTTTTTCTGGCCTCTCTCACCCTGTCCCTAGCTGCAGGTGCCTCACGCTGGTGGGCAGCTGCCTAAGCAGGCAGAAAACACCAGATTCTCCAAACATTTCCATGTGATCCAGAGTGCAGGAATGTTACTTTCTGTGAGCTTACCTCATGCTTTTGGAAGAAACAGTACATGAACAAATCAGATATGCCCAGTTACAACCACATAATTACATATTTTAATGGATACATTTCTAGAAATAATGCATGAAATTGAAGATTTGTGAAAAGCATCAAAGAAACAGTTCTGTCCATTTACTTCAGGAGACGTGGTTAGGCCACTGTGATCAAAGTATTTTGTGCTGACAAACCAGAGTTCATTAGCAGTACATTACACTGAGTCTTCCTTTTTTTATACTTTCCCAATTTCCCTTTACAGAAATTATAGAATTCTGAGGGTAATGATGGATATAGCACAGCACAATCGTTATTCACTGAAGTCTGTTTCAGCAAAGAGGCTCCTACATGCAAACCCACAGAGTCATGGATGATGGGAAAAAATATAGAGGAAAAGCTATTTTGTTTTTCATATTCAGCCTAATTACTGGTATATAATGAGGTGGCAGACTCACTGAGTACTAAGTGTACCTGCAGAGAACAGAGTTCATTTTCAAAATTTGTCTCAGTTTAGTGAAATTTATGAAGCTGAGAACAAGATAACAGAAGTAATAGCTTTGAGAAGAGAAGCACAAGTTGGAATTCTTTTCCTTTAAAAGATAATTACGGTAACAAATATTTGAAAAATAAAATATCCCAGACTTAATATTTTTTAAGTACATATTTGATAAGTATTAAAAACTCCCAAACAAACAAACAATCAAACAAACCAAAATAAAACAACAAAAGACTTAATTCTGGTTACATGCTTCCCTTATGAATTTGTTACTTGCAGGTTACAGAATACTTGAATTCCCACCAATCATAGAAAAAGCCTTGCTATGGGCAAAAAGAATGCACTGTATATGCAAAGCTGAGAATAGATTCTCAGTCTCTTCAAACGAACAGTGTAATCAAATAACTGTTAATCCAGTTGCATTGATTCTCACATCTGATTCTAGGTCACATCAGATGCAGGTAGAATGATGTCTACACCAGCTCTGCAGAATCTACCCCTCCTTTGCTATGCTCAGCCTTCTACTGCTCCTCTGCGTCCTGCTGTCAATGCCTTCAGTTCTTGGGGGTTTTAGGTATTAAATCATCAGTATGCCCGTGATGAAGGATGTATGGTGCTAGGTATTAGTGGTTTCTTCCTCCTCACTCTAGGATTCACCCAGGTTCATTTTTTATACATGTATTGTCACATTCCACATCTTCCTTCTACCTGCAAGTGTACCATGCATCTGAATTTGCTGTATATGCTGTGATTTATATGTAATGGATACTTACTCTTTTTTGTCACCCCTATAACTGTTTCTTTTTTCCCTCCCACCTCCCAAGGCTGTGTTCCATTGAGGACCAGTAGCTGAATGCTGGTGAGTGGCTTAAGGATGCTGGGGTCTGCTGTCTCTTGGTGCCTGCATTTTCCAGACCCCTGTTATCACCTTGTGTCTCCATTTGCACTCCTCTTCTAGGTCTGCACCCTCTCACAGGCAATAGCAATAATGCTCTGACTAGGTTACAATGCTACACATTTCTGATATAGGAATTTCTGATCCAATTTCACATTGAGCAAAAATGTACTTTCTCACAGAAATAGTACAGTACTTTGTCTGGAAGAGAAATATGGAACTGTTTGGACAATGATTAAATGATATATTGACACTTCCAATTTCAACATTTTCTTTCCTCTAGTTGACTCTGCTAGCCCAATATTTTTAAACAGGAATTTTTTACCTGTTAATAGAGAACTAAAAGAACTTTTGCCAATAATATCCCATAGATTTTCAAATAAATCTTCCAAAACTGACTGCTAGATTCTATTTCCTGATATTAATATTTTTGTTATTTGATTTAGTTCCTCAAAAGTGTAAATATCCTATGATAAATGGATTTACTGAAAGTTTCTAAGATCTATTGCCATTGTTATGAGTCCTTTTGCTTAGTTACATTTTGTGCAACATTTATTGTCCATGTTTAAATAGGTGTGAATTTTAAAATGCAAATTTTATTTATAAAACCTCAAAATCAACAGTTGAACAGCAAATATTACACGTTTTATTCAATAATTTTGTTTTTATGATCTTTATGCTAATGTCCTTCTATTGAACATGAATACTCCTCAAGACACAAAAGTAATTTAGTCTAACTATGATGATGCCAACTGAATTAATTAAAGTGGTCACACTCCCTACTGTGGCTAGACAATGATTTTGAGCACCAGAGTGGTACTGTAGATTGATACTTGTTGTGTAAACTGAAGTTAATTTTAAAAGTTTCAAGATAAAATAATCCTTCATATATTCTATATCACCTATAATATTATTTCAACAGCTCTACACTATGCTTTAAAAAATGGATGCACTTTCAGTGATTTTTTTTTTATCACTTTGCCATGGTGATAAAGAAAATCTTCAAGATTACAATCCTTGGTTCAGAATATTAGAGAGACACTGAAATAAGAAAGTCAATGCTTATTAGGCAAAGAACTGACAGAAAAGAGAGGAAAATCAAGAAAATAAAGATAAGGGAAACAACAGGAGGTTGCTTGTTGAGCCTAGTGACCTTATTTGCTGCTCTTATTATGCTAAAATTGTGCCAATCACAGAAAAACAGAGGAAAAGAAAGTCCTTTAAAATTCAATTTTTCAGCACAGTGGTTGGATATTATTTGATTTTGTTTCCTGCATCTATTCTCAACATTTTACTTTTTTCCCTCAGGGTAATACTTTAAAATGCAACTTGTTGTAAACTAAAATGGAAAAACCTCACCTGATTATACATGGGTAAGTTATTGTTGCTGACATGTATGCAAGCTGCTAACTAGTGCTGTGTGCCCTTCATTCAGCTTGCATTATTTCCTTGACAAGCAGCACCAAAATTACTGGGCAAGAGTGAAATACAGCCTTGAACTTGTCTCAGAGCTTATTAAATATTTAATAAGTAATAAGAATCCATCAAAGGATGGACTTTCCCTTACCTGTGACAGCTGGAGGCAAGAATTGTTTTACAGCTTGGCCTGAAAAGTGATTCTCTATGAAAATGACATGAGCATAAGAGGCAGGAAAGAGGAAAAAACACTGTTGTTAGCATTTAAACACAGAGTAGTCTGTGAATAGCTGACTTATTTGCTTTTATTATTATGGGGCCTCAGGAACTAGGAACTGTGACTGCAGACACAGTTTTGTGTATTTATCTATGTGTATGAGTTGTACAGTATGAGTTGAGTAACATGGAAGGCATTAATCCAGTTTCAGCTGAAATTTCACCTTTTCTGCTCCTGCTATCAACTACTTAGCTACCATAATAGCTGAAGTGTTTTAGTGCTGTTACTTTGAATGCAATTAAGAAGCAAAATGTAGTTCATTGCTACATTTGATGAAACACGCACACCTACATTCAGCAGTGCATGTAACAATCCTTTTCCTGAATAAGAAATGTCTTCCTTATATCTCTTTTGAATCTGCCTTCTATTAGTTTAAAAATGCTATCCCATGTGCTATTGCAGCAGGCCTCATTAAGAAGTCCATTCCCAAAGAAGCCTGTATTTTAAATACGCTGAACTTGCTGCATTGGTGAATATGCTGAACTTGATTTCTTTCCCATGATTTTCTCTATTGTATAAATCTAGATTATCAATTCTGAGAGCTACTTATCACTTTCATAGCATTGAAAATTGTTCCTTTAAATATTTTTGGTTGGATGGGGTAAAAATTAGAAGAAATGAGAGTTCCTAATAAATGACCAACTTCAAAGTGGCCTGAAGTAGAGAAATAAGAGGCTGAAAACTCTCTGTGCTGAAAAATCCATGAAAATGAAGATACCCAGGTGAATTAGTGCTTCAGCCCAGTGCAGGACAAAAGGAAGAAATCTTATCATCACCGTCCCCATTGCATTTGTTGCCTTTTTTTCCTTTTTCTCGTTAAATTAGATAAGGGCTTCTTTCATAAGCAAGAAATTTTAGAACTCTGGCATTCTCCATACCATTAAGCACATGGGAGACAGGGTTTCAAACTGTGAAATAAAAACAGTGTAACAAAATTTTTGATGAAAGAAAACATTTATCTGTGAAAAGTTCTAAGAATTGATCAAGTACTAGAAAAGGGTCTAAGAGATTCTTGAATTAAAATTAGCCCTTATAAAACACTTAGAAATTATTCAAGTGGAATTATATTATAATCAACAATTCAATGTATAGAAAGTATAGAAATACTTTGACTGAAAATACAAGACAAAGCACTCAGTATCAACTGAATGCAGAGTTCAGAGCTCAGGAATATCAATACCAGGTATATCAATTTTATCCAAATGCATACAGGCTAAGAAAATTTGCATTAAAAAAAAAGTTAAAAAATTGAAACAGTCAATTGGATCTGTTTGCAGGCAGCTACAGTGAGCCCTAGGAAGATAAAAGAATAATTGCAGCACCCCTAGTACAGATGAATGTTTTGTCAAAGCAGTGGAAAATTGAATAAAAGTGAACTATCACACTAAAGCAACTGTAACATTTCCTTATTTAAAATGAAACAAAGGTGCACGACTATTTTTATAGCTGAAGTAAAATTAGCAATAAAATACAAATAATGAAAAGTAAAATGTAAAAATTCCAAACTTCCAATGGTGTGCTTATTAACACTAAATTTATATATGAAGAAGATAAAAAATAGGAAAGCTTTTATAAGCTCAGGAAAAAAAAAAGGATGTTGTTGGGCTAAAAATGCATCTAGCCAGATAAAAATAATTACTGATTTTCATATCTGGGACTGTAAATCTTGTGTTTTAAATACATATATTCCAGAATCATACTCCTTGCTAAAGGGACATTGGGTCCAAAGAAGTATTTGAGTTATAAAGGCAATCCTAATGATCTGTTTCATGAGGCTGGTGGAGACAGAGACTGAGAAAACATAAATATCAGAGTACACATTTGATCACCTAAATCTCTCCAGCTGCTAGGCACCCCACCTCAGGATTAAAATAGGAATTCCATACTGCTTCTCAAATCCAGAACTGAGGATAGACCTCTGTCCAGAACTAATCAGAATCAAGAAGACAAAAATGCAGAAACAAATAATTTCCACTGATATGAGTAATCAGCTAAGAAGTTTACTCTTTCTGCCTGCTAACTTTTGTTAACTTTCTTAATTAGCAGATAAAAGAGGTTCTGGTATTTTAAGCTAACTAGAGGAATTTTTATTTTTCTAAAATGTATTAGAGAGAGACCAAAAAATCATTAACTGGAAGAAATGGGGAGGTATCAGTAACATCCAACAAGGGATAGATAGAGTGGCCCTTTTTTGCCATCACAGAAAAAAAAAGCTCAGTCTTCCCCTTTGCCTTGGGGAAGGACTGAGAACAGACTGCCAGTTATGCATGCCTGCAAATCTTGATTAAGAGCCCCCAGAGTTCAGAAAATATCAATCATTTACCTATGGCTCCCACTGGACTGCAATGCACCCCAAGTATTTCACAACATGTGATATTCACTGGGATAGCTACACACACAACAATGTACATGAGCACTACATTGTAGTTTGAGTGTCTAGTATGTGTATAACGTTTAGTTACTTTACAGATAACTTTCCAGTGAAATAAGGAATGCTTCCTGTCTTTGGCAGAGGTTTCAAGAAGTCTCTGTGGTATTTATAATGAAGGCAGAGAGATCCAATGATCTGATGAACTTTTGCACCTTTCAAGTTGAAAAAGTGAATTTAGATGTCTCCAAGGGTAAAAAGGCTTGAACAGCTCCAAGTATTGATGATTAGAGTGCATACCCGGAATAAGCTCATCTTGTCTTACATGACCTAGATTGTTCTCAGACAGACATTGCCCATAATTGATATCTGTGTGATTGATAACTAGCTTAGCAAGGTCCTAAGAGACACAAGGAAATAAGGAATTCCTCAACAATATTTAGACTTTTATCTTAACAAGTTTAGCTGTCAATCTTAATTATGAAAAAAAATTATTGTGCTCCGTCATGGATTGTGCCTCATACTGGTTTTCCTTCTGCTTAAAGAAAATATTCTGTACAACTGTTAGTGCTGTGTAAAAAAGTATTGAACATTTTCTGCGAAGGGTCTTAATTATTTATTTCTTAGCAAAGCAGTGAATTTAGTTTGGTGTCTGTTGTTTACCTACCCAGCAGTGAAGAGTAAGAAAAACAAGAACTAGTAATGAGTGCAAGATATTTAAGAATGTCTCAGTGGGGTAAAAAAATGTTCTCTCAGCCATTCTATCTCAAAGCCAAAACTCACTCATCAAGCATGAATTATATCTAAGCCAGGGACACTGAGACCCAGATCATTGCTAAAATCCAGACACAAGGCATCTACTGATTTTAATAAGAGTTACATACTTGAGTGTTTCTTGGGATTTGGGTTGTTGAATGTACCCATAATTACATAAAAAATCATGCTGACACATAGATATTTCACATACAAAGCTTGTATCCTATACATTGATTCTAGCCTCAAAATTAATTTTATGCCCTTGAAATTGAAATTTATCATTTATCTTTACACCAGTTTCTACTGGAGAAACCAAGATGTGAGACAGATTGCAACAGAACTATCCATTGCAGTCTTCATTCCATCATGGGACAATTACAAAGAGGTAGTCATCTGCAAAAAAAGAAGAGAATCTCACTGCAAAAAAGAGGAGACCATGATAAAGTTGAATAGGCATTTTTTTAATTGGTTGCATCTTCGTGGTTCTCCCCTCATGAAAGTGTCAGGCAACTGACAACATAAAGCTATATCAACACATTTTCATCAGTATGATTTAAGGGGAGAAAAAAATTGATTTTAAGCTCCTATTCCCTACACCAAATGTAGTAAAAATGTGTTTGAATAGATATTACATTTCAAACAAAACATGAATTTGATTGCATAAAAAAATATTCCAGTAAACTGAACATTTTACTTATGTATTTCTGCGAATATAAATGTAAGCAGTAAGAAAGGCAGCACTATCCTCTTTGGTGCTATTTTTACCTCCCAAAACAGCATCTTTCTATGCCAAGAATGAAGATGTTGCTTGTTTGTTGTTCTCTCCTTGTTTTAACTATGTACCAAGGACAATCTTTGTTAGAGAAGCAGGTGTGGTGTAAAGCATAACTGGTGAATTCAGGAGGAAGGATTCATTGTGTACTTTCAATAAAAGGAACTTTCTTATTCAGTCTTTCAGGACCCGATCCAAGTCTCATTGAAGTCAGCTTGATTCTCTGCTCTGATTATTCAATACAGAATCATCAGAGACAAAGTAAACAAGACTTGTCCTAATAAGTTCCATAGGAGCTACAATCCTGACTGAGGAAATCAATATGACTTCCGTATCTGGTTGTGCATCACAGTACCCATTGTGCAATGAGTACTTTTACCCTCTGGATTTAGACATTGAGAGCACTTACTTCATCTAGTCATCAGTGCACCAGTTCTCAAACTCCCTGTGTTCTGAGAAATCCCAAATACAGCTGAACTCCACAGCCTGCAGTCTTCTAGAATCTTCTGTATCCACTAGAATCTTTGAGTTTCTATCAGAGTTTCGTGTCTCACAGAAAATGCAGAACTTCAGCTGAGTCAGAAACGTAAGCTGCAGGTAGGGACCAGTATTTAATTCCATGTGTCCCACTGTGCCATTTATGCTGTGCTTGGCAACATAGCATAAACCAGTAAGTAAATGTGGTGAGCTGACCCTGTCCAGCAACCAAGCCCCCACTCTGTCATTCATTCAACTTCCCCGGCTGTGATGGGGAGACAGTCAGTAAGCCATAAATGAGAAAAACTCATGGGTGCAGAAAAATGGCCATTTCATAAGGAAAAGGGGAGAAGAGGAAAAGGGAAGGGAAGGGAAGGGAAGGGAAGGGAAGGGAAGGGAAGGGAAGGGAAGGGAAGGGAAGGGAAGGGAAGGGAAGGGAAGGGAAGGGAAGGGAAGGGAAGGGAAGGGAAGGGAAGGGAAGGGAAGGGAAGGGAAGGGAAGGGAAGGGAAGGGAAGGGAAGGGAAGGGAAGGGAAGGGAAGGGAAGGGAAGGGAAGGGAAGGGAAGGGAAGGGAAGGGAAGGGAAGGGAAGGGAAGGGAAGGGAAGGGAAGGGAAGGGAAGGGAAGGGAAGGGAAGGGAAGGGAAGGGAAGGGAAGGGAAGGGAAGGGAAGGGAAGGGAAGGGAAGGGAAATTTTAGGCACTACTGCTACCTGCAAAAGTTTTATATCTGTTTGTCTAAGAATATCATCATGGATGATGTGTGTTGATATTCAGATTGCACATCTTCTTTTGTGGAACGAAATTTTGGTTTTAATAGAAGAAATAAGGATATGTGCCTATAAACTAAAAATATGTGCCAACTGAATGAGAATGGCTGTTCATATTTTTTTCTCTCCCTTTGAGCATATGTGAATGATCCAGCGGCAGTCTAACTCTTAATTCTTGTATAGGTAATTACCTCCTAAATAAGTTAATCAGCTTTCTTACCTTCTAAAAGCATGCATGAGTAAAAGGCAATTTTTGACACTAACACCTTGACATGAGGAATAATGTAAAGTGACTGATGGAACAACATAAATAGCAATAAGCCACTAAGAAGATTCCCTCTCGAGTTCTTGCAAATGTGATTTTAGATCAACTGCAATTTCATTTCTTCAGCTACACTTTTTTTTGGCAGTACAAAAACTTCTGAAGTACAATTTCTACATCTTTGACAGCTAGTGATGCTATATGCTGTCTTTTGCTGCTAATTATCCAGCATAATTTTCCTGGAATTTTTGTTACTACTTAAAACTTCTTATCGAATTAGCATTTCCAGCTACATTTCTGTTATTCTTGGGTGTTGCACAGCAGTAAAATAAAAACATTCACAACATTTACCTACAGTAAACTTTACAGGTGATTATCTGAATGTCCATGGTTTTATCACAAAAGAGCTGATTGCTGCTGTGCTTTACCTTGACTGTGTGTGCACTTGACTCTGAGGGCCACCACCAAGTTGCAGCTGGCACAGCTGGCAGCAGCACACCTGCTAAGCAGAGCAAGCTAATGAGGATATTTCACACCAGCACACTTTTCTTTATGGTGGAAAATATAGTTCTTCCACAGAGGAAAAGTCCTTGTCCCTGTCTGCAAAGTCCAAACTCTGCATGGGCCTGCCACAAGCCAGCTCACTGCTTGCCCTGAAATGACAGCTGCAGTTAGCAAACAGCATTACATATTGGAACTCTGAATTAGTTAATTAATTAATTTATATTTTCCTTCCAAATACTCTTTTTCAAACTCTTAGATGTTTTTAATAGAATTCTAAAATACAGGCAAAGAAACCAAAGCTAAAACTGTCTCTCTTGCTATTGTGCCTTCATATGTACAAAATATTATGAATATTCTCCTTAGGTAGCAAGTATACATCTGGTTACCATAAATTATGAACACAGTTAGTCAATATTTGCTCACCTGCAAGCAATGAAAGGTAGAATGGTTAAAAATTAGATGTCTCCAGCAGCCTTTCCATGTCAGTTGTTGATCAGCTCTCAAGAGCCACACACTGGCAAAGTCATACCATATAAAGTGTAATATTGGAGAAAGTGTGTTCTTTTAAAGACTCTGTATATTGTGTATAGATATATTTTACAAGCAAACACTTTATTAAATATGTATTGAATAAAATGTGTACAGATTTTTCATTTTCTACCAAACAACTACTTGTTAATATTTTAGTCTCTTAAGAAAATTTACTATGGATCTCTAAGAATTTGGTTAACAAGTGCTTGGAGTGTGACTGTATGATAAAAAAAAAAAGAAAACTTTTCCAATTTTTTTTTCACATTAGGACACCTAGGTATTAGCTGTTTGCATAGGTGTTGTGTATGTACCTTATTGTATATAATGATTTTTTAGCATTAGTCCTGCATTTAGACTCTTATTAACTAACAAACACTGTGCATATTAAACAGAGAATTAACTAGCAGAACAACTCATAATGTTTATAGAAAATAAGACAACTTTACTACTTATGTATTATGAATTGTTACTCTAGTAAATGAGGAAATATAATGATTGCATAAATAAGACTACCCAACATTTCCTTTTACATGATTCACCCTAATTAAATAGGCTTTCAGTGTTAATTGCCTAATATTTCACTTTCAGATTGATTAGGACACTGTTTTCTTGAATTTTCTGGAATTTTGCCCATGTCAGCTTCAGTTCTTTGTCTTTCTTTAATACTTTTTCAGCATAAGAAAGCTCTGAAGCCATCTTACTGACAGAAGTCAAAGGTTCATAACATTTGGACTGCTTTTTTCCCCCCCAGACACTCTGTAAAGAGCAGGGGAAAAGTTACAGATTTTGAAGATTCTTATTAACATAAACCAGCTGGCCATTATTGGGTTTAGAATGTCAGTCTCTAAGGTGATATTCTGAAATAACTTTGATACCATTCAACTTCTTAAATTGTTTAAAATGTGTGTAAGTGCTATAAAGTTGGTGATTAGCTATTCAATTAGTTAGATATTTATTTGAAAGTAATACTTTTCATATTTCTTTGAAGTCTAACTGAACTTATTTGGAATTTATATTTTATATATATATATATATATATATATATATACACACACACACATATATATATATATTTTAATTTTTTTTAAGGCTTTTACCCCACAAAATAGTTTTAGTTTTGGCATTAAAGATGATGCTTGAAATTGGATAGTTTGTAAATAACTACTCCAACCTTCTTTAGAAAAAAAGAAAAAAAATATCTCATGTATCTTGGAGTTTGTGGAGCTCTATGTTGCCTCAGACATTCTCCCTAACATTTAAAAATAACTAATAGCTTGGTATAACATTTCAAGATATTTGTAGTGTCTTTTGTACTTGTTGGAGAAAATATTGTTCTTGTATCTTTAGTGTTCATAAAGGTGTTTTCAGTCACTGTGAAAATATCATTGTGGTTGGAATGTAGTTGTTACTACACTTGTACTTAATAAATTTTAAGACCTTGGATGCAGATTTCTGAAGCTACTATGTTGATCAGTTATTTTAATTACTTCATCATTTCAGTTGAACTACCTGAGTAGCCAGTCAGAAAAATAAAATTTAAGTTATGTTTCAAAGTTTTTACACATTTTTAATATATAGCACAGATCTGTCATTTTCTGCCAAAGCTCTGTGCCAGCAGATCAAGCTTATTCATTTATTGAAACAGCATCAATAGGCTGCCTTAAGTGAGGGCTTGGGAGAAGCCCTCTGAACCAATGCCTCCTTGCACAAACACAGAGGAAGTCAATAATTTTTTAATTCCTCAGTTCTTCATTCTCCTCTTTCTCATTTTCTTGATTACATCTGAGACTCAGGTGCATAGAGGGCACAAAGTAGCTTTGATCAGGCCCAGCCTGAAAGTTTGGGAATAAAACTGTAGGGCTTCCGCTGTATGAGAATTCCATCAGCATAATATAGTGAAAAACAAAGCAGAGAAAAATTCTCATAAAACAGTGATTCCTATATCAACAGAAAAATTAAATTACAAATGGAAACCTGCCAGTATTTTGAGAAAACCCAAAGACTTCCACTAAAGTTAAGCATTTGCAGAAATGTGTTCCAAACTAGTAATGAGCTGCGATTCTGAAATCTTTAGTAACATTAAGTTTTATTTGTAATTCAAGTTTTCTCACCTCCCCGTAAGACAGTCTAAAAGGTTTGTTCGTACCTGAAAAGAGAACTTTTAAAAGGTGTCCATGCTACAGTTAATTGAAGCTAAAAATAAATATCTTTTGTTTCTTTTGTAAACATGGGTTGTTCTTGCTCTGCTCTTTTGAAAAAAAATAATATTGAAAATTAAAATAAGTAATTAACTGTGTCTTCTCCCTTATCCCATTATAGAAAAGCGCTTTTTTTTCCCAAAAAAAACCCAGAACATAAGCTGCTTAAACAAAACAGAGCATAACTAGACAATTTGGGGTTGTAGGGTGCACACAATCGCAGCTGGAGCTAGTCCTGCTTATATTCATTCTATAAATGCAAGCTAAGAAAACAAAAGATTTTCAAGTCCTCCACCAAGGGCTGCAAGGTAATAATAATAAAGCCACAGGTCAGGTGCTCCAAGATACTGCTTTATAGTACCTGATACAAAAATGTACATGAACACAGAAGCTCGGTGCTTTGAAAACCAAGGTCAGCACAAGGTATGCAGCTTTCAACAGCAGATTCAGAGAGGCTGAGTTGCAAAATAGTGATTGTCAGAGGGAGAAAATGAAAATCCAAACCTCATTTTGCTTCATCTTACTGCATTCAGAAGGTGCACATGAAGTGTCTGGGCCCTTTCAGCTTTAACCATCCCTCAGGCTCCTTCCACCCACCCGTGGCCTCTGCAGTGACAAGACTGCTGCTCTGCTTACTCTGCTGATAGCAGCAAACATTCCCCTGGCTATGGAAGTGCCTGTTAGCAAATGGCGTTAAGGAAAAATCTGGGAGGTACAGAAATCAATAGCAGAGCTTTCCATCGACTATAATGAAGCTGAATTTCATGTTTCAAACCAGAGTTCTTACACTTCAGCTTGCTGCAGTTCTTTTCATCAGCATTCAGGAGCTGAAAAGATTTATCCAATGACACATTTAATTTTTAACTTACTTATGATGGAAAATGCTTTAATAACAAGCCCATGTTAAAAATTTTTGCCCATGGCAAAAATTAAAAAAAAATTGGGAAACTTATTTATGAAATTAAATCTCTGTGCCTACTATTTGTAGACTATAATACTGGAAAAACAGCTAGAACTTTTCTAAATGTTTTAATACATGTTTAATAAATTTCAAATCAGAATGAGGACATGAAGCTACAAATATTCTCTTGTTCTTTCATGCTGTGAGCATCTGGAAGGGACATAAAAGAAACGGATGAAATTGCAACCACCACTGAAATAGATCTCTTCCCTTTATTTGGTGCCCTGAAGTGATTAATGCTCAGCATCCCACACTACTCCATTCTTTAGAATAAAAGTCACAAATTCTCACATTTATTGTTTAATTGATGGTGGAGTAAATAAAAAAGTATTCTGTTTATTTAAATGCATTTTAACTAATTAAACTAATCTCTTTCAAGAAGAAACAGTAGACTAGTACTGGAAAACTAATATTTAGGACTGTTTAGAAACTGATTTCCTTCCTTCCTTCCTTCCTTCCTTCCTTCCTTCCTTCCTTCCTTCCTTCCTTCCTTCCTTCCTTCCTTCCTTCCTTCCTTCCTTCCTTCCTTCCTTCCTTCCTTCCTTCCTTCCTTCCTTCCTTCCTTCCTTCCTTCCTTCCTTCCTTCCTTCCTTCCTTCCTTCCTTCCTTCCTTCCTTCCTTCCTTCCTTCCTTCCTTCCTTCCTTCCTTCCTTCCTTCCTTCCTTCCTTCCTTCCTTCCTTCCTTCCTTCCTTCCTTCCTTCCTTCCTTCCTTCCTTCCTTCCTTCCTTCCTTCCTTCCTTCCTTCCTTCCTTCCTTCCTTCCTTCCTTCCTCCCTTCCTCCCTTCCTCCCTTCCTCCCTTCCTCCCTTCCTCCCTTCCTCCCTTCCTCCCTTCCTCCCTTCCTCCCTTCCTCCCTTCCTCCCTTCCTCCCTTCCTCCCTTCCTCCCTTCCTCCCTTCCTCCCTTCCTCCCTTCCTCCCTTCCTCCCTTCCTCCCTTCCTCCCTTCCTCCCTTCCTCCCTTCCTCCCTTCCTCCCTTCCTCCCGTATTCTAATATTTCACTGGAGATAAAGGAAGTAAATCTGAACTGAAATACAAATGTTTGAAATGAACAGTCAAAACACTCCAGACCATAAAAAATAGTCTTTCAAGTACTTTGATTTTTTTAAATGTTGTTTTTTCTTGCATTTATCAATGCACATACCAGCACATTTACTTTTAAGTAAATTTATAATAACATACTATCTACTCTTAAGTCACTGCTTTTACTGTTTTATCATCAGTGGTTAGGCACTATGAAATATTTTTTATTCATAATGCATTTAAACTTAAGTCCCTTCAGTTGTGAAATATTTAGGCCAGATTTATTTGAAAAAAATTTAAACAGGATATTGCAAGAAGCTAGTCTTCATTCTGGGCCTGACCCAAGACTAGGATATTTCCAGCAACTCAGTGGAGGGTGCCATCACACAATGGGATATCTTCTCAACTGGTTCTGTTAGATCAAACTCAAATACTTGGTTTGACTTGGCTACTCCAGACTCTCTCTGTAGCCAACAGAAAAAAATCCCCCAAAAACCTTTAACTGTGATTCATGAGAGCCCACATGATGTGATTTGAAAGGTGATGTGATTTCTGCCTAAGGACTCAAACTCTCAGTTTCTTTGCTTATAGTCCACTGATATTTTAGACGCAGATGTGCCGACATTAAAGATGAACTCTCCTGGCTCAGAGGAATCATAGCTTCAATACACCTTCCTCTATTCCAGATATCAAAACGATCAATGTTGTACCAAAGCCATAGGCCTTCATTACCTCATTAGAAAGGGCAATGACCTTCACACTCATGACCCCTGTGTGAAGTGGTGAAGCAGTGGAGCATAGCAGGAAATACCTTGCCTTGAATATCGTGAAGCTCTGAAAACAGACAGATTTCAATTTTCTAAAGTTTCAAGGTGAAGATAAACTCCCAGATTTTTAGAGCACTGGCTGCAGACGCATCATGCACTAAAGTACACAGCTGTACAAATGCTGCATAAAGTATGTCTTTTCTACACTGCTCCCCTCTACTTCAAGGTAGACCAGGTTAGAAAAGCCTGGCTCTTATTTCTCCATGGAATGAATACAAATCCTCAAAAAAGGACATCCTCATTTGTGAACAGCTTGCCTCATGTTTGAGGTAATTTCTAGCTCAGTACTAGGAAGTCAGTGAAGGGTAGATAAGAATTATTTCTTCTTTTTTTTTTTTTTTTTTGTGGGGGGGGATATCACCCATAATACTTAGACCTGATTGAAAATAAAACTAACTTCAATGTTCAAATAACAAACTAGAAAATTTAGGGTGATAGTAAAGCGTCAAATAGTTACACACATTACCAGTCCAAAGCTGCAAAGATCTTAAGCACATCTTCTAATCTAGCCAAGTATTTTATTTTAGCTTTCCACATTTATAGTAACAGGCACCTTTCACTCAAAGCCTAAGTAATCTTAGACCTTAATAGCTTTTCACTGGAACATGAATCATACTTTCCTTTACTCATCCCCAGTAATGGAAATGCGAATTTGAATTATTGGAATAAGAAAATTATAGGTAATTTATGTTTGTTGTAGTCTTGTTTCGATGATTTTGAAAGAAGATGGCCATAATTTGTAACCCTGGTAACAGGGACTGCACAGCCATTTGTTAAATCTGACCCAACAAACGGCTTGTTCCTCTGGATTTTAGTTGGAGGGAAGGAAAAAAAAAGAAAAAAGAAAAATAAGAAAATGAGATTAACGCATCATTTGGGAATCTCCTTCTTGTTGTTATTGTTAATTATTCAAGTAGCATTAGAAAATTAAATAGTACAAAAGGATTTCAATAATAACCCCTTCTACTGGAGCTATATTTAATTATCTCAAAGGAAAAAAATTCCTTTAAATAATGTTACTGGATAATAACACCAAAAATTACCATCCATTGAAGAACACACTTGATTTCATCACATGCCTAATCAACGCCTATTCAGATTGTTACCTAACAGTTGGTTAAACATTTACTTACAATTGCAGCAAACACAGACCTTACAGTGAGAGTAACTGCATAAGACCTGAAAAAATCCTACAAATTCCCAATTCTTTGTGAAAGATGTGGATCATGACTCTCCTCCCTCTGTAGTAAACAGAAATCGAAGTTCTTTAAAGCTTGCAAGAGGTGCCTTGTAGCTTTCTAGCATCTTGTCCTCAATTAGCATCAGTTTACAGCTGAAACATTGGTCTGTTAATTTAAATTGATTTGATGTGATGGAGCAGACTGTGTTCTAAATGCTTTTTCCTAAATCACACTCAATTAAATAAAAAGCTTGTGATGTGTTGATGGGATATCAGTGCCCACAAGCTGTAGGGTTTGGCTGTATTATATAAATGTTTCTTTTTTAAAACAGTCAATCTCTGTACTTCTCTGTGATATATCATTTGAAATCCACTGTTGAAAACATACTTATCGCCCTGAAACAGTCCCACTCTAATGACCACATTCCATTAACAACCTTTTTTCCCAAGCATGTTCTCTCCGTGAATCTAGCGTACCTTTTACCCATTACATGCCTTCAGACATCCAATTCCACAGCCATTTTGCACTAAGTAGTGAATTTCACCCTCTTACTCCATTTACCAGGTGTTTCTTCAGCTCCTAAATAAAATATTCAATTAGCTAAGCAACCGTCACACCACTGAATTTTGCTAGTCAGAAGAAAATTAATGCACCTGTGCACAACTTTTTTGGTTGGTTTGTTTGTTTGTTTTGTCATGCAAATATAAAACCCAAAAGCCCTCTTCTGATACACAGACATGTTGAGATTTCACTTGACCTCTGACAGGTCTGGACTGAATCTGGATCCCATACATTTCTACATCTAACACTAGCTAATGGCTGATCATAAATTCCAGGCAACTTTCTTGGATAAACTTTTTTAGTGCACAATCAAGACAGATCCTATTTATGTAATGGAAGACCATATGGTGCTTCTGATAACACTGTAAAACCTGTGCATGAACCTCCTTGAGACACAGCTGGCAAGAAAAATTTGACTTGGAAATATTTGAAAAAATTTTCTGCACTGCAGTCGGATTCCTCATGGCAACATTCAGGCACGATGCACAGGGAAAGGAAGAACCACTGACTCAGCTGTGCAATTCCTCAAATATGCATATACACTTTCGTATTTCAGTATTAAAGCACAAATGTACCTAAAATTCAATGTCCCAGAGAGCATATACCATTACTGTTCCTTTCACAAGAGAGTGAACTCAGGATTTAGGCTGTGTCTTTGAGACCCACGACCCTCTGGCCTGGCTGAGCTGCGCATCCGGCTACTGAAGGAGAAACTTCCCAGTTTGCGCCAAAAGCTTTCCCCTTTTAAAACAGTCTGTGACTCTTTCAACCTCCTGCACTTATGCTGCAAATTTCCAAGCTCTGACATGAACATGGACCCTTTCTGCTTCTGGGCAGAGTTGTTCAAAGTCAATGGCCCTGCTGCTAGCAAGCACATTGATCCACTGGTGTAGAGCCATTAAGTGTTGATGGCCCTTGATTGCTCTGTCAAAGCTTCCCAGCTACAGTCTTTCCTCTACGTGCCAACTTCCTGCTTTAAAATGAATGCTTTAAGCTGCACTTAATAGCTGCACTGAATGCTTTAAGCTGCACTTACCTTCAAAATGAAGTGTAAAACACAACAGCCTATTCACAAAACAGAAATGGGAATTATACATTGACAACGATATAACCCCAAAACATCACTACTTTTGTTATGAGTTAAAAGAAGGGCAATTACTCTTTTCCAGCAATTAAGACTCAAAAATCTAATGAAGGAAATGAAAAAAGCAGAATTTGAAAGAATACCACAAGTGTAAGTATGGAACAGAGAAGTCATCTCTGGGAAAATGCATGGGTAATAATTCTCTGACTTCATAGAAAAAAGGCCAAACTCTTACTAGGGCAGACCAAAATGATGAGCTATATGAATCTCAAGTGTTGTCAATCATGTGTCTGAACTATCCTAAAGAGTCGAGTTTTATATGAGACTTTTCAATGAGCTCAGTTTGACTCACTCTTTGGCACAGTGCGTGCTATTACTGATGATTTGCACACTAAATCGATGAAAATTCCCATAATAAATTATTGACTTATTTAATCCCATTTCACCCAGCCAGGCATATAATTAATCACAGTTTTGCAAAACCATGAACCTGTTAAAATCCAAATATGTATGTAATCAACAGTGCTTCTCAGATTAGCTTTAATCTGTTGACTAATAACATGAAGATTGATATTCACACTCAAACAGCCCCTCTATCCATTGAAAGCATAGATGTATATTGAAACAGCAAATGGATTTCATATTTTATCCACTAAATAGATGCCAGATGCTCAGCTGTTGTCACCTGGTAGAGGTCTATTGAAGGAAATGTCAATTTATAGCAGCTGGTCTATGTGACTACATGTCTAGGTGAAAGTGAATGTCTATGATTTGTATACAGAGTTCTTTGTTCCACTTACTTGATTCTTCTTTAATGATAGCAAAACAGAGTTAACTGCATATGTTGTTTTAGTTTAGAAGCAAAATGTACAGCCTAATGTTGCCTTTATATTTGTTAAAAGAGTTGCATTTCCAAACAATACCCAGAAACGGCAGTTACATCCCCAGGAGAAGGAAGAGCAGTTTTCAAGTGAGTTAAAAAGGCAAGTGAAAAGAAGTTAAAAAAAAAGAAAGAAAAAAAAAAGGTTCCAGAGAACAGAGAAGAGCCCAGGAAACTCTAGAGGAAAGAAAACTTGAGAGCAGAAAATTCGATGCAAAAAGAATTTCAGTAATGAGCAAATGCAGTTACAACGAGCTGCAATCTCAGGTGTTTCCATGTAAGGGTTTTTTTTTCTGTGTTTCCAAAAATAACATAAATATATACAATAGATCAGTCTAACCCAGTCTGAGTTACATATGAGTTTTGGTAGACAGCTATGCAGTTGTTTTCAAGCTGCTTTTATGTCTTATTTTGATATGCAAATAATGGAGGCTCAAATGTTAAATCACCTAACAAACAACAAGACAATCTTATTTTATTCTATTTTCTAAATATTTTTATATTCTGGTTTTGCTTTTCTAAAGGCAAAAAAAATCTCTTCCATTCAGATTGGAAACAGGACTCCAAACTAGGCTATATAATCTAATGGGTGAGTTCTGAGATGAAACCAAGTATTGAAACACTTAAAAAAATTATACAGTGTTTTTAAAAACAGCAAGTTTTTCACAAAGGTATAATTATAAATAGGAAATTATTGTACAGCCTAGTGACCTAAACGTTGTTGATTTCACTGAGACCCATCCTTGCTCAGATTCTGTGCTGGGTCCCCAGAAGAATTTTTCTTCTCCTTGTTTTTAAGATAGTATTTACATATACATACAGAGATTTATGATAATGCATTTGCAAGTGCTGCAGCCAGCCAGAAAAAGTGAAGAAAATATAACTACTACTTACTTATATAAAGAAATGCTTATAGGCAGAGAATGCCTGTGCCAGAGTGTGAGAAACTATCCCTGAAATAGGAATTGAGTGCACAGTGAGAAAGCTTTCACAGCGTAGTATCAGCTGAAGTTGGGCTGCTGGGACAAACTCATCTAAAATATTCTCAATATCACCCTCAATGAATGGTTCTACCAAGAGAAGTTTCCAAGAACCAGTGGCACAGTCACAGGCCAACATGCTTGTTGCTTGTGATTACATACACATTTCTCATGTATGTGTATATGTGTGCATATATACATATATATATGTGTGTGTGTGTGTGTATTTGTAGGTATGAAAAATATGTATGTGTGTGTATATATATGTGTGTGTGTATACATATTCATATTCAGACACATATTCTCCTGTGACTCTATATACTTAACAAAGGATATTCCACAACTGTGTATGCCAACAAATCATGTTCACACATCTGTTTTATTTTGTTCTTTCTTTTTTAAATGGGCACTGGACAACACATTCTGCCCAAAAGCATTTCTATTTTAGTAACTAGGCAACAGAGGTAGACCAGTGATCAATTATGTCACATTTTGCTGGTAATCACTGCCTATGACATCAAGGTTTCCTTCTTATCTCTCAGTAGTGCACATACCACAGCTTGCTAATAACTGGCAAATAGTAAGGGCTTTGCTTTATAAATAAGTGCATAACAGCAGAGTCTCAAATAAAGTCAGAGGCAGCATTACATTGGAAATAATTAGCCATGGCACAACAATACTTGCATAAACAAATCAAAACAAGCAAGGTCCAGCCACCTCTGACAAGGATCCTAGGACATAATTGAAAGCACTTAGCAAAGCAGCTGTTTGGAGAGAAAAGGAAGACTAATATTTTATTCAGTTAAAATTAGTAGATGCACTTCAGGGGGCAGAAAGCAGTTACTTGGCCTGGAATTTGTCTCAGCCACACCCTGGTTACGTGACTGTCATGGTATAGATCTCTGTGGCAGAGATCTATACCATGAACAGAAAACTTACAATTCACAGAGCTGCACTGGGATTATGGTATCTGCTTGCAATTTTTGTGGGTACTTTATAGACTATTCCAATACTGAAACTGCAAAGCAACTTGAAGGTCTGTGCATTAAAATTTCATGAAAGTGGATCAAAAAGATTATTTTAAAAGTTCTTCTGGGAAATGTTTATTTGTACGTTCAACACTGCAATATAAATTACTGTAAGTGAGTTAAAGATTCTAAACAAAGAGAATACCAAATACCCCAAAATAATTCATTTTCCTATGTCATCCTGTTCAAGAGGCCCAACTCCCTTTATTTTTTTAAGTGCTTTGGACAACTAGTGAACTATTGTATAACACAGGCCCACTTTTCTGTTGAAAATAATCACTGACTTCAATGGAGCTTGCCAAATTTATATCAGCAGTGTCCAGAGTAGAAACTGGACCTCAGATATTATAAGTTTGTTGGAATTTTTTGTAAAACCAGTATTTTTCTGCAATTGTAATTCTGAAGAACTGTAGACTTCCCCACGAAGGAACTAAAAAGGTAAAATCTGCTGCTGGAGCACAACTCTGACAAGTACATACAGGGTTTTTTTTTCTGTTACTGAGATATTGTGTCTACCATACTTTGGACAACATAATGTAGTCCATTGTGCCTGTAGCTTTGCTCAGCTTGTGGTTTATAATGTTCTCTGTGGTAGTCATTACACAGCCTGCAGCCACTAACAGTTGCTGAACATGCTTTTGAAGCTCAGTATAGAAGCCTGGCTTGCTCTCTGACAGACATTGAAAATGTTGTCTGTGGAGTCAGCTCATTTATTTAGAAGACGTAGATGTACCTAGAGTGCTACATACGTAGGTTTTCTTGAGTTTTTCTTAGAAACAGCCTATCTATTTCAGACTAAACTATAAGCACTTAGCTGGAGGGACAGTGTGGATCAAGCTTAGGGAATGAGATGTTGGCAGAAGAGAGGCAGAGAAACTTTTTTTACAGGGAGTTTTATAAAGTTTAACTGGGGGAAAGTATCTAACCCAACATCATAAAATATTGAAATGAGAGCATGCAATTAGGAAAATAATTCTATGAGATGTAATTAGATCTGTTTGATGTGAAAACTGGATGAGTAATCATTTCCTGTATGCAAATACTTAGTGCACATGTGTTTCAAATATAAGGTCTAAGGAGCGCATACATTGTGTGCAATATATATTAATGACACAAATCGTCTAAATGCATGTCCAGATATTACTGGGGGAGTAAACAATTCTATGAAAGGGAGATGTCATTTTTTACAGCATTTTAGTTAGGGAGTGCAAATGTGGTATAATGACTGAGGAGCTGCTATTCACGAGAGTGTTTTTTAAATGTACTGCGCTAGAATGCTTTTACTTTTTACTGCTTCATTGGACCGAGGTAAAAAATTATATGCACCTTTAAGGGATAGTATGATTTGTAACTGAGTGTATAAACTTTAGGAAATCAGAAACAAAATAAAACAATTATCTATTTCATAGAATCATAGAATAATGGAGTGGTTTGGGTTGGAAGGGACCTTAGATAATCTAGGTCTGACTCCCTGCCATGGGTAGTAACACTTTTTACTAGACTGGATTACCCAGAGCCCCATCCAACCTGGCTCTGAATACTTCCAGTGGTGGGGCATCCACAGCTTCTCTGGGCAACCTGTTCCAGTGCTTTGCAACTCCTGAGTAAAGAATTTCTTCCTAGTATCTAATCTAAGCCTATTCTCTTTCAGTCTGAAGCCAATGACCCTTGTCTTGTCACTACACACCCCTGTAAAAACTCTCTTCATCTTTCCCATGGGCTCCTTTCAGGAATGCCACATTTCAGTCACCCTGAAGCCTTCTCTTCTCCCGTCTGAAAAATCCCAATTCTCTTATATTAGGGGTACTCCGTCCCAGCAAATAATTTTATCCCTCTTAATCATCACCTCTAAACAACTAATTTTTGTAAGAGCAGTTAGGTCTGCACAGCAATATTTTTTGGTCATTAGATCAACATCAATGATGTGTGCTTTGTTCCAAAATTAAACTCTTTGCTGTGGGAATACCTGCTAATCCCTGACAAAGTTTCTTTTTCCTGGAGTATAGTTTATGTTTTTATTCAAGGCATAGTGGCTTTTGCCACTATTAATGCTTACTTCAAGACATGTATGATAATATGTGTTTCATAAATGTATATATATTTGAAGAGGTATATCATTAAAAAAGGATCACCAATCGCTTCTCCAGACGCAGAAAACAAGACAATGGTATTTAATTTTTCAATTTGTTATTGTGTCTCTTTCTTAAACTTTTCAGAAAACTTAACATATATTTATTGATAGAATCCAGGCTTTTAAGTTAGAAACAGCAACATATATTCTGAAGAATCCACATTTTTATGGACTACTCTATATGCATCCTCTTGATTCAACCGCATGGGATTAAGTTCTCAGACATACATTCTATTTGTACAGAAACATTTGTAAGTATATTGAAAAGGAGTTTCTGTATCTCTAAAAGCAAATAAATGAGAAAATAAATGACCTACAAGCGCCAGCCACTGAGTTGGTAATCAAATCTTGAAAGTCTTGAAAGAGAATTATGGGACTGCATATTAAATACTTGACATTATTTTCTTTTCTCCCAGAGAGAATATGACTTTCCTGTGCAAAACATTCAGATTGTAGTTTGTGTCCTGTGCTCTCAGCCCTTTAAATTGTTTAAGACTTTAAAATTTAATCAAGGGATTTCTTAATGGAGGCGAATGAAGAGTAACATCACAAATACATTTGACAAAAGGGTAACAAATTTCTACTTAATTATTTACAATGGCCTTATACTGCTACTTAGAGACACAAAGTAGTCAGGCTCCTGAGCAGTCTGGAAGGACAAGGGCATCAATTCGTCCTCACATCATGCAAACAGTTTTCAAGATTTCATCTTGTTGATCTTGATGAAATTACAAGTCTAGGATCTGATGCAGCATGCCAGTAATTTATGATCACAGGTCACTCCAAGCTGAATGCTTTCAGGGCACATCAAGACTACTTGTCATTTGCATGCAACTCATTTTGTCACCTAAGAGATTTTTTTACATCAGGCCACTGGGCAGGCATTTGCAGTTCTGGAAGGCCTGAATTTAAAAAAAATGACCTCTTTTCATCCATCACAACATTAAAACAAACATCAATGCAAAATGTAATATTAAAGCAATTAACCTATTATCTTCAGGTCAGGTATTTGTTATTTTGCCATTTACAAAATGACAAACTCTCCCACTTGGCTGCTGATGTTTGGACTGGGCCAGCTGTCTGTTCTTTCTAAATGCTCTTTCAGCTGATTACATGACTATGAAGTACCCTTCTTCCCACCACTTGGGATTACTCCTATTTAACTCTATAACTGAGCAATTTTCCCTATATTGCCTATTCAAGGAAAAGCAAAAGGCAGATTCTGTAGCTGTTATGTAATATTTTTCTCACCTTTCAACATTTTGGACAGGTTTCTTTATTTTTTTATTTTTTTCCAGAGAAATCTTTCTCACTTCTAATGTAATAGGTGGGAAAAAAAAGTAAGTAAGTTATTTGATGTTATTTCTAATGCTATGCCACTCACAGGAACCACAGGGCTCCTATAAGAATAGTAATGATTTAGAAAAGCAAGGTAGCATTTCTCAAGGCATTTCAAAATTAAGGTCTACATGGTAGAAGTATACCAAGCTTCATATAGACTCACTGGAGGAACTTTAAATATTTGAATCATTCTGACTATGGGGGATGGGAGCTGGGTAGTGAGGGGCTGCAACAGGACTATAATTTATTAGCACTAACTTAAGCGTCTTCACTCTATGTCTGTCCTAGTCATCCAAGATTTCTTTGCAAACAGCTCTAAGAGGAAACTAATCTCACCCAATGACACCTAAGATTAATCAGAAAAATAAAAGCTTCCTTAGGGTTCTGATTTCTGTCTAATAACAATGGGGAGAGCTGATAATTCATTCAGCTTTAGACACACAACCGATGGTTCTCTGAAATTCCACAGAATGAATCCTGCATCGGGCATATTTTTACTCTAGGTGCAGACTGCCAACTGGGTTAGGCCTGCACTGGGGCATAGCTAGTGCCCAGCTTCCGTGAATCACAAGGCACTCCAGCTGATTACCATGCTGCACAAGTCTTGCTTCAAATCTAGAGCAATGGGAATGTTTACTTGATCACATAAAAGCCTTCTAACACAATTTTAAAAAGTATTATGCCTGTACTGCCTTTAAAGTAGGCAAAGCAGTTTAAGCCAGACCCAGTCCAAAGGAGTTAACTTGGAACTGTCCCTATTGATGATACCCACAACAGGGTAACTATACATGAGACTAGCCCAGTAAGATTTCCATCTTAGCAGTAAATCTAAAAATCAAACCTGTGGCTGCTTGGGCCAGCATGGACAGACTCCTAGACTGCCTGGGAGATCGGTGAGAGGTCTTCAAACCTGGTGATTAAAAATGAGGGACGGGCACGGATTGGTGACTGAAAAATGAAGAAGATATATTAATATGAAAATAACAAACTGGACGAAGGCGAACACAGCACAAAGAGGTGCACCAAAAGGGCCAAGGGCCAGGGTGAACACAGCTTATGTAAGACAGGATAGAGGGGGAGTTCAAGGGTGAGGGTCCAACAGGAAAGAAGGATTAGGAATACGTAGAATTTTGCAGCACTTTCAAACCAATAATCTTACAGAGAACAGAGCACTTTCTGGAGGTGATGAATATACAAGCACAGGGGATGCTGGGAGTGAACCAGTTCTCTTCACCACAACTGAAGTGGGTTTTCCCATACCCTTATGTTTCAGTTTTGACAACTTTATTTCACCCCAACACAAACCTCAGTGCTTAAAAAGAAAATTGACTTCGATCTTTGTTGTGATTTCATTAGGCATATTTAAGTCTGATCTCATGGTGACAGACTTTGAAACAGAATAGACCAACCAATCCCACACATGAATACATGCTTAGGAACAAACTAAGTACAGTTTATACATATATATATATATGGTCATGTTTGCTTGGAGTTTTTTTTGCATTTGGATCTAAGGCATAGCTTGGACTTTAAAAGAAGTGACATGGATGTATCATTTCCTTCTTTGCTGGCATACCATGTTGTACTTCGGACAGCCTTATCCTGTGGCCTCATGCTTTGCCTGTTTTACCTCATCAGCTTTCATGTTTCAGATGCTATAATTGGACAAATATCTCTCCACCTTTGTTATTCCACGTATTAAGACAAACAGCTCAACCAAACTCCCTGTCATGTCATCCTGTCATCAATTCACACACAACAGAGGGGAAAAAGACACCTCTTCTTCTCTACTGCTACCAAAACTGTCATTCAGAATTATAAACCAGGTCATATAATTTCCTCTAAAACATTTTCCACAACATTAATGGGAGATGAAGGTGCAAAAAGCATCCAAGCGTATATTGTCACCTATAGGAGAAATCTGAATTAGTCTTTCAAAAGTGTAAGGTTTTTTCCTTGTTCATATCTTTACTGAAAGACCAAGGAATCTTGGATAAAGAAGTCAGTTCTAACCTCCAGCAAATGCAAATAGATATTGCAAGAAAAATAAAACATTTTCTCTGTGTTCTGTTTTTCTATAATATATGCCTATCAAGGTTTGAGCAACAGTACCAATTAAACAAAACATAAAATCTTGACATTTAGTGTTGAAACAGATAATAAGGGAACACAAGTGAAACCTTTCAGGGGAATAAGGAAACCGAAGGTGAGTCATAGCACCTGGAAAGATCCGTTGATTCTGTATGAGACGTAAAGGACAAATGGCATGCAGACTGTGAAAACATAAATTTATAACAGATACAGATACTTGGGTGCTGCAGGGCCACACATCTGTTTTATATACTGCTGAATAATTTAGTAATGAATTTTAAAATTAGAATAAGTTGCAAAGGACCATTAATATTGCATGGAGCATTGTTGAATTACATGGTATCAAAATTACATCTATTGTAGAGTGTTTCTTCCAGTAATATATATAAACATATATATATGTTTATATATAGTTAATGCTTTTCTTAATTGTATGTTAGTGATATTTTGGAGACTGAAATCAACAGATGTTATATGGTATATAGCTCTTCCAGATGGCAAACACTCCTGCTTTAATAGCCTAAATCAGCCCTTTTTTATCATCAATACCTAAACCATCACTACAAAACAGTTTGGTTTTTTTTTCTTGCAACTATTACATTGCAAAGAAACGTAGTAAATTTTTCAGTGGGCCTTCAGAAGCATGATGAACACTGAAGATTAAATTGTTTAAATTTCTACTTGATTATGGTACACATTGGATTTTCTCTGAAGTTCTCCAGGAAAAGCTTTGAAAAGTGTGAAAACTATTGCTGTTGAAGAGAAATGTTTCTGTACCTGACCAAGTGTCAACATCTTTACCTTTTAAAATGCCATGCTTCTATGTTCTCATGAGACAAAACCACAAGGTTTTCTGAAACAGTGAGTGGAAAATAAAACTTCCTCTTTATTGTTAAAATGTAGAAGAATGTTTTACACAGTAAATTTTTTTCTAATAATGCAATATACAGTATTACTCTATAAGGATGACATTGGTCAGTCATTCTTGCTACGACTTCTATTGAATAAAAAATATTTTCTCACATTCTTTCAGTGAATGCTGTATTCATAATAGAACATACGTACTGAAAAGTGTTTCAAGATGCTGACAGACTCTTAAATCAGCATTTTAAAAGTAATAAAAGTTTTTTTTTATCTGACCCCTTTGATTCAGAAAGGCACAACAGCACTGTTGCAAACAGCTACCACTGTTTCCTTTCTGAAGCCTAATTACAGAGGTTTAAGTATCTGCATTCCCAAATCAAACCTATATTCATTTTTCCTGCAATATTACTGTTAGTCTCAGCACAGCTGTGAAATATAACAACTCAGCCTGTTGCAAAAATGAAGCAAAGGGCTTTATTTATTTACTTTAGAGTTTAAAACAAGGGCAAAAATTATATTCAAGAAAAGAGTTTCTTGGTTGGTGTTAAGTTACCTTCTATATTTAGTCACCTGGTGACTCCTTTAACCACTTCTTGCTTCCCTAAGGATCACTGAATCAAGTTGACTTTGCAGGCTTCCAGATAGGTACTTAGAATGGATACACACTGTTTTTTTCCTCTCACTCCTGCCTCGAAACACAAGGTCACATCTCCACTCTCTGTCCCTTGATGGGCACTCTCCAGCTGAAATCTGTTATGTAGCCATCTGTTTATTAAGTATCAACATTCTGCAAAATGCATCTGTAAAAGAATCTAATTTTTTTAGAAATAACAACTGGCACTTTAGAAAAACAATTTCCATTTTCTGCACACCAGACTCGACAGTGAATTCCCTTCACCTTCTGCCTATTTTGACCTTACTTACTGCGCAAGCATAGATATTTTCCTTTGCACCTTCTCCAGTGAATAGTGAATGTTCTTCTGTTTCACGTATTTTGTCTGTGCTTCAAAGTCCTTGATGATACAATTATTGCGGTAATGTGCCCAAGACTTTCTAAGATGTTTTCTTTCTCATGTCTGTGACTGAATGCATACTGAGTATAAATCATTAAATAATCACAATGCGTTAGGTCCAAATTTTGAAAACTGAAATGTCATCTTTAACATATTGAAAAGGTTTTTCACTGATGTAAGAGGGACAAAAGGAAAAAGTTAAACAACTTTTATTTCTTTGTGATACTAAATTTTCTGAGATTTAATTATTAAAATTATAGAAGCTCTCTAGTCCATTTGTTACTACTCTGATATTTATATGTGTGTGCATAAATTCATTCATGCAGAGAGAACTGGTGATTACAGGCGACAAACACGAGACTATGAGTTCAGTGTTCAAATTCCTGGGCAAGTTCCTTCAGGAGTTACTACCTGGCATTCTGGAGGTCTGAGTATGTTGGTTCACTGGTGCTTCTCCACGGACATCATTGTATGCAAGGAGATGGGCACTGTGCATTTGGCTTTGGCAAAAGTTGGAAGAAAGAAGATCATCTTTTAGAAGGAGGGACAGGGGGAATATAAGCCTCAGGCATGATTCTGACACAGACAAAGAGTTTTAGCAGTAACTTACTGTAGCAGGACAGGTGTTATCAAGGTTCCTGGAGTGTCCTGCTCCTCCAAGCCTGGAGCCTGCTAATAATAACAATGCTGACAGAAAAAGGCAAGGATGGGTCTTTGTGTGATCCCCAGCAACCAAGTTTATAGAGAGACAGGAACTGTAAATGAAGCCAAAATGGGTTCAGGGGTGAAGACAAGAGTGATCTGAGAGCACAGGGATTTTGTATGGGGTAACAGGGGAGGAGCCCAAGGGCAGGGTACAATGGATACAGGAGAAAATGGTGCAGAAGTGGGACTAGTGGTAGGGCTAGCCAACAGAGCAACAGAGGTGGAGGAAAGCACCAAAATGGGCCCAGTGGAAGCATGGGGACAAGAGAACATTCCAGGGGCTAACCACATATGGGAGATAGGGGCTGAACTAGGGTAATGAAACCAACGGGCCAATAGAATATCATTACCTTACATTAATCTATGTGTGTTTGCAATGACCTGTGGGGGAGGTATCTTTCTCACCCTAATTGTGGGGTTGTTATTACACTTAAAGCCAGCCCGCCATGGCTGGGGGATTGAAACACTAATTGTGGGCTACCGAAGCTCCATAGTTTACAAGGCTAGTTATAAAAAACAGGTGAAGAAGAGTAAAGTATTATCAGATACCCTTTGCTATCTATTATATATTGCGTATTTTTATTTTTTAACTCATCATTAAGAATCACTGCAGCCTATTCCAACCTGAAAATCTCAAATCTTAAGCCAGTGGGAGAGGAAGTAACTTGAAAATGTACTATTAACATTATAACTAGGCATCTGGTTGATAGAGAGAAAAGGCATCTATTGTAACACTGGTGTTTAAGATCAGCAATATTGTTAATTCCAGGTCAGGACCAAAAGAATAGCTGACCATGGAAGAGTTAAATGCACAATGTGCTACAGTGAATACACTGTGAGCCATATTTATAGCGAATACAGCAAACTAATTACCATGGCATGTAAATTACTGACAATCGTGTGTTTTTCTTAAGTGTGTCAGAGTGCAGGTAAATTATCTGAATAGGCTGTTGAGCTATTCTGAGTCATTCTAGTTAAGCCTAGCTGGTGGAGAGAAAAGGTGGATGCTGCAGTTATTAACAAAATCCAATCTTAAGTCCCTTCTTATTCAGGATGATTGTAGCTAATCCACAATTCAGTGTCATAATGCCTTTGAATACTTTCTACAGTGCAACATGATGTATTCATATAAACATATAAAAGTATGTATCATATAGATTATACAATAATTATTATTTTGCATTAAAACACCACAATCTTGAGACAAAGGATTAAAAAGCCAACATTTTGGCAACCTATACCACTTTTCATTGATTCTAAATTGCAAGTATTAGAAACAAAATATGATTTCCACTTAGATTATTCACATAGTCAAGATGGTGGTGGTCTCTGTAGTATAGAAAAAAACTGAAATAACATATATGAAAGAAACAGGGGGAAGTAAAAAAAAATTAAAAATCAGCTTGCACAGATAGTTTTTATATGCAAGAAATACAGTAAAGCTTTATTGAATACTACATAGATTGGCCTTTTTTGACTCTTTAATATTAAGTTCTATATGGAAAAAGCATCAGTAATGTGTGTAGTGTCATTTATTTAGGTCAGTTCCATAGCCTTCAATACATTTCAAAGCTGTATTTGCTGCTTCTAGATTTGAATTAGTCTCTCAATCTTCCTGCAACAGAAAACTACCAGCTGTGACCATCAGTAATTCCTCTTTTTTTTTTTGTCATAACAAAACATGTAGTGCCATATCCAGAGATAAATTAGTCTGGTGGGTTCAGAAAGGGGAGTCAGCAAAATTAAAGAAAGAATGAATTACTTAAGAGCAGAACAACAAGGCTGAGAAAAGACTCATGCTGAGAGTGCTGTGGCATGCATAGATGTACAATATAATGAGAATAACAAAAATAATTGCTGTATTTCCAGCCAAAGAGATTCCAAAATGTATGTTCTCAAAATATAAATGAAAATGGGACCCTAAAATTTCCAATCTTTTTTTTTTTATTTTCTGGTAAGTTTAAGTATCTGTTATTATTAAAATTATCTCATATTCTAACATTCTTTTTGTTCCATTAAGTGCAATAGATATGTGTTTCAAATCCTTACAAGAAGGAAAACCCACTTATAAAAAATAAATGTACTATATTTAAGAAAAACCATTTTTATGCGTCTCTCTTTGTCATCACCTCAAATTCGATGCAACTTGAGAGATGATGTCTGTATAGACAGAAATTACAAAAAATTATTTCCATGATATAAAGATTTATAATGTCTTATAGTAACTGGGAATCTACTGTATTTTTGAACAGAAGGATCCCTGTTGACATTGAAGAAAACATAAATATCTACAATTTTATAGACTGAAAGGTGATCTATCAATGCCATTTGGAGTGTGAAAAAAAGAAGAAAACCTCATGAGTACTTAAGAAAATGAAAAAGTATTAAAACATAAACTAGAAAATTAATGAAAGGACTACTAAATCTGTATTACTCTGGGACGAGTATGGTGCCTCAATAAAAAAAAAAATCTAATTTTGTTCAGTTGTTGGCAAGCAGTACCTGTACCGACTAGCAATGCTCAGCTACAACAGAGACACCATCACATGTGCCACTGTGTCGATATTTAAGGAGCAAAATGCATAGCCTCCAACATATCTTAGAAAAATTGGATGGTTTGTGTTGGAAGGGACCCTAAGGATCAGCTCCCTGCCATGGAAGGAGACTAACCTTCCTCTAGACCCAGGTTTCCCAGAGCCCCATTCAACCTAGATTTGAACACCTCCAAGGATAGGACATCCACAACTTCTCTGGGCAACCTGTTCCAATGTCTCACTACCCTCACAGTAAAGAATTTCTTCCTTATGACTAAACTAGGTCTACTCTTTTTCAGTTTAAAGCCATTTGTCCAGTGAGGAGACATGTCCCTCTAACAAGAGTGGAGCAGAGGACAAGAATCACGTCCCTTGACCTGCTAGTCATGCTGCTTTGATGCATTTTCTACTCAACTTTGTGCTTGGGATTGCCTCTACTCAGGTTAGTGACTTTATACTTGGTCTTGTTTAACTTCATGAAGTTTGCATAGTCCAAGGTTGTCCAGGTCCCTGTGGACGTGATCCCTTCCTTCCAGGTAAATGCTCTGCACCGTTCAGTGTTATCATCAAACTTGCTGAGGATGCACTCAGTCCCACTGTCCCTGCCACTGACCCCTGAGGAACCCATTTGTCCCTGGACTCCACTTGGATTCATATCTGCTGATTGCTACTCCACAATTTCCTAAAATTCCACAGACTGCCTCGGTCCTCAGTTCTACCCATCTTAAAAATGAGGAAGAGAAAACAAACCCAAAATTACACATGACTAAAGATTTAGTTTAAAACTGAGAGAGAAGCACAGTGTTCATTGGTCAGTAACTGAGAGATGCTAAGAGAAAGACATGCTTTCAGAAACACACCTGTGCAACTCAGCTCATCAGTGGGATAAATCTAGTAAATCTAGGCTGGTTTAATCCAGCAGCAAAAGGTAATTTTATTTATAAGACATATCTGTCTTGGATACCACACTGGAAACTGAAGTCAACATCACTTTCTTTCTATTCATGTGTCACCTGACTTGGGAGGACTGGGCACACTGAATAATATTTATCCCAGATGGTTTTAGGTACACTGAACCAAGTACTGTTCCTGTCAGCTCTTCACACAGTCAGTGGAGACCTGAATGACCTATAGCAGTGCCAATCACAATTTAGCCACTTAAGGTAAATATCCAAATTTAAGTGAAATTAATGCAGGCCTGATTAACTGCATAAAAATGGTCTCTTAAGGCCAAACTTGAGGCATAAAAGTGTAGGAGGAAAGCTATTTACTCCCACAGGTAAATTTTTGTCCAAGACATTCAGATGTGTTACAAACCATAAGTGTGATTAATTTGGAGCTGACCCAGGTGAGAAAAGTTGTGGCACCTAAGCCAAAAGCTGAAAAATTACTGTGTTAATATGTGAGTTAAGGCTAGATTCTCATAGCACTTTGTCATATGTTATGTAATTGAAACCCCAGAATTGCTCATCTGACTTCAGTAAACACAGTCCCCAAAGTACTTGGCTTTCTAGATTTTCAGCTCAAATGTTGGCAATGTTTAGTTAGTCACAAGAGGTTTTTTCCCCTAATATACAATATATGGCAATACCAAAATGGCGATAAACACAGACCTTGCTTGGCTAGTACTTTTGCCCTCCATTCCCAAATAATCTGTCCAGCAGTCTGTCTCTAAAGCTTTATGATTTTTCTGAAATAGATGGTATTATGGAGCTGTGGTAGTCATTCCATGGCTAAGGTTGTAATACCTTCCATTATAAACTCAATTAGGCCCTTACATCTAATTTTAACTTCAGACTGTTCTAGTAGAAATTTCTCTTGTGTGGTATGCTAAAAGAAGATGACTTCTTTTTTTTTCCCCTGAAAGTTTGAGGGTAATTGGACAAGTCATTTGTGAAAATGCTGGAAAATCAGCAGTAATTTGCATTTTACATTATCCTAATGTATTTCAGAACAGCATATCCCCAAAACAGCATGTTGTAGAAAAAGCAAATGTGGTTTATTCTTCTGTCTTCACTGAGGACTGAGGAGTTTATGATTTTTACAGGACTAGACAGATTTACCAATGCTAGAGAGGAATCAAAGCCTAAAAGGTTCTCAGAAGTTGGGCTGCTGTGAGAGCTTTTTGTTTACCAGGTACTCAGCAAAAGCAGGCTGTCTCTGCATCTACCTGCTGGTAGATGAGTTTGAGATGGAATGGGGAATAAACAGAGATATAAGATTAAGTTTTCCCTTACTAAAAAAAAAAAAAAATAAAAGAAGCTAAATCCCTTAAAATTCATTGACACAAATTTTCGGATATGTCTCTCTATTACTTTAGAAAAAAGATTTCATTGGAACATTCTGCAAGAAATAAGAAAATTGAAAGTCAGGAAAGTGTAGCATTGTAAAATAAAATTAATAAAATATAAAAATCGGAAAATCTAGCATTCCTATGCAATGTATCAACACCTCCATTATCCCTTTTTTTTTTATTCTTGGTTAGGAAGCTTTCAGGTGTAGCTGAAATGCCATGTATTGACCTTGAATTTTAGGTCATGATCATCTAGTAAGAGATAAACCACCATACTGTATTACTACAAAAAGATAATATTAAAATATAGGTACCATAAAGTACTGGAAAAAATACAACAAGTTTAAGCAAAAAGAAATTAAAACTTTATACTATTCTATTCTTCTTTCCCTAGTTTATGAAATATTCTCTCTAAAGTTCTTAGAACTTACATATATATACATACTTATATAAAAATTACATTATTATCACAGGTAATTGATATAATTTCTGATACAAATCTTGCCCTTTAATTTTTCACATTTTACTTAAAGGAGGCTGAGAAACAGAGCAAGTGCCATATTTATGAGCCTGTAAACTGGGAAACAAAATATAGCCATTAGAAGTTGAAGACTAAAATTTACCTCCAGCTTGCCTTCAAATAAAAGATTATAGTATTATACACACAATTCTTCACATTAATATTTTATATACCTTACTGAAGGTTTTAGTGTATTGTATTTCATACAATTTTCAGTTATATTAGAATATATAGTTATATAGAACATATAATTATGTCTCAGAGTAGAGGTTGACTATTAAGCCAGGTATGGAAGGAAAATTATTTCCCCTAATTTTAGCCACCTAAAATTTAGTCACCATTTCCAAAGTAGTAGTCCCACACTCTAATTATCCCATGAAAACAGAGAACACCTCCAGAAAGTGGTTTATCCCCTTTGAAGATGCCAAAACAAACTTCAGTTTCCTCAAAATAGGGATTCTCTGTTTCAGGTGTTGTAGGACATGAGACATGAAAATTGGGCTGGCAAGCACAACTAAGGAGACCCCTTTGGAGCTGTTGCTGAAAGCATACCACAGGGCATACCAAAATACTTAAAATGTCACTAGACTTAATGCTTTGGGAATTGAATTCCACACAGCTGTCATGTTTAAACCAAATGCATAATTTCTTAGAGATTTAAATTAGGTAAGAGTATTGCCCCCCACACTCAGAGGCAGACACTAAAACACACACAGTCTAACGGGTGGGTTTGTTATTTGTGTGACTTTTTTTTTAAATTCTGCTACCTGGAAAACAGTGGTATAGGTCTGACCATCTATGTTGCAGAAGACTTATACTCTCACAGACATTAAAAAAAGCTATAATGAGTGACTTTTTTTGCCAAGGACAGCAAGCATAGAGAATTCTGTATGTCTTTAACTTGAAAAATAATTGCTGTTTACTAAAATATTTAACCATGTTCAAAAACCACAACTTTAAGTCTCACAATATTTAAAAGTATGCTTAAACTTGGCAATTTAGAGGCTTTTTTCTGAATGAGAGCTTAAAAGTTGAAGGTTTGACATAAGAGGGAGAAAACAAGATAGCTCAAATAAATTGAAGATAAGAAAGCTAAAAATATTTCCTTCTTTATAGAGTATTACATTTTCTTGGAAATACATAATGATCTAACTGCAGTGATGCTTCTCTTACAATGAAAATTTATTCTCAAATGATTTAGCAATTTCAGTGCATGATGAATAAATTATATATGAGGATTAAGTAAGAAAGCATTAGAGTGTCAATTGCTTTCTTTTAGAAGAATTTATCCCAAAGTTGTATTCTAACCCAAACTGGTATATTTTATGTATCATAGAGAAGGAGCTCTTAAATGAATTTAGGTTACTATTTTTCTTGTTAGGATACAAATCTTGAGGTCTAGAGATGCTCCTAGATTGCAGATTTTTGTTAAGTTAGAAGTGCTTTGGGTAAATTTTGCCAACCTACTCTTCCTCTTCATGTGAAAATGATGTCATAACAACATTTGAACACAGTTATAGCTGTCTACACTTACTAGACTACTGGAGGAATCAATATTAACCAGCTGATTTAGTCTACAAGTTTATGGTAGCATAAAAGAACTTTGTGCAGAGATTTGAAGTCCTATTTAAAATTATTTTTCTAATTCAATAAATTCTCTGACTCTTGTAGCTTAGCCATTTTAACACTAAGGTAGTGATATTCCTTGTTAAACAGCTGTCAATCATACTTTCAGTTAAGGGCTTGCCCTACATACAAGTGTGAAAAACACTTTTAAAAAAGTTTCTATGTTCTTTAACAGTTACCTAAATCAATATGACATACATTACTCATATTTCTTCAAACAATTACTGCATTATTACTGTCTCCTATCAAAGGACTAGCAAAAAGAATCCTTCTCAAATCAATTTAGAATGACAGATTCACTTAATAACTGAGATGTGTAGTACACAGATTTTACTTTTTAAGCTTACAGAGAAAAATAGCCCTACTGTTCTTTTAAAATCCCCCTCCACAAAAACATTCAAATAGCACTGAATGTTAAAAATAGGAGCTGTGATTCTTTAAAACAGTGTATATTTGATAGACATTAAAAACATTATTAAATCCTTCACTTTATGCTGTTTGGCATGAGAAGTTTAATAAGTTCCATTTCAGTTTAATGGGGTATTTGTGTCTGTACATTATTTGAAACTGAAGAAATCCAGAGTGAGCAACTCTTCATTCAGAGAGCTAATAAGCCACTAAGACATAAGCTCTGCCTCAAATGAGCTACTGCTTTTCACTTTTCTTACACATTTGGGAGGCATTAAGTAATTTTTCCTGTGAAGGAAACTTCTTTCCCTATCCAAAGGTAGTACATTCCTCGTACACTGTCTAAATAACAAGACAAAGACAAATATTAACTGAGGAACTTGTGTATTAGAAATGCTAGCTGTAGGTTATATAAGAGTAAAAGGCCATGGTGAAGATTTTGTCTCAGATATCCTATGACTGCAGGAATCTTGGACAAAGATAGAGATTCTGCTTTCTTTCTGAAGTATGGTTGAGAGTTTTGAGTTTTGATCTTTTACCATAAATCCTCAGTTTGCCGCAGTATGGTAGAAAGTGTTATGTGGTCTGTGACATACAAGGTCGTATAAAATAGATGTTCTGTAGACCCTGTACAGGACACTTACTTACAGTTCATAGGATTTGAACTAGATTATTTCCAGGCCTTTACCATCCTATGACCCTACTCTTTGACCTCCAGAGGACAGCAGGTTAGACAGGTTACACATTTCATCTCTAACACCCAGAAAATACCTTTGTCCAAGTTTTCAGTCCTATCACTGCAACTGCACCATGCTTCTGAAGAAAACTCTAAATTCAAAGGTTTAAAGCTTTGATGAAATGCTTGATCTAGAGCTGAATCTGAGGAAAGAATCTGACAGTGATACTGAGCAATGTGAAATTCTGCGTCTGAAGAAGGATGAGAAGGTAGCTGGAGATCAGTGCTGATTAAAAAACATTTCTACGATTAGACAAAGAACAGCGGTGCTCTACATTTCATTGCTGAAGTCTGAACATGCTCTTGGTTAAATAAAAAATAACATTCTCATTTATTTCACTGATTGTCGGACTAAGCTTCTGACAGGAAGCTTGTCATACTCTTTAAATAGAGGGCAAACCTTCACAGCAGCACACACTTCCACTTACAGTTTTCAGAATACATAATATCTTACAGAAATTACAAATGAAAGTTGCTTCTAGTTTGCCTTCTCTGGATACAGCTGAGTCTCATAAATTTTAATTGAGCCATATAGAGCAGAGTGGGTGAAAAGGAAGTGCAATGGGAAGAAAACAAAGGTGACCTGATACATGATACCTTTCTGTCAAAGCACTTCTCATAAAATACTGACTGGTACCTTAAGGAAATGAGTATGAATTATAGTCATGGGGAGCAGAGGGAAAGAAAGAAGTTCAACTTGCCTTTCTTTCTCTAAAGGTTATTTCTAATTCTTCATTTAATCTCCTTAATGAGATGCCTGTTGTTGCCCCAGACATACTTACCTATTTCAACAGGTGACAGATTGAACTGCAAACTTCAACTATTAGAAGGGAATAGCTAGTTAAAGGCTTTTTATAAGAATCATAAAGAAAAATATTATACAAGTGTTCGGAAATTTTAAAATGGTCACAAGTGAATGACCCACTCCTGAATTTTAAATGTTAATTTAATACAGCTGATCTTCAAAATAAAATAGCATATGCTCCAGCATAAAGCACTACATGGATATTAAATATATGAGGATGTTAAGAAATCAGCTTATTTACAGTTTATGGGCCGTGTTTCATATTCAGTGTCAGGTTACAAGCATCACTTTGAACCTGGGCCTTACATGTCTTCTTCTGACTTTCAGCTCAGCGCTGAGCTAAATCCCACAGATGGTGTTATGAGAAATTCTTGCTTTTATCACAGAGCAGACAACAAGAGTCATTAAAATTTGATGACTTTAATGGGATAATGTTCAACAAAGAGATACATGAAATCCAGAATAATTTTCTTTCAAGTTTCTGTGTGAAAAATAGCATTAGTTGGTAACTGATTACCTTGAAAAGGCTTCAGTTACAGAAAAAGCTGGCTGACAATTATAACAGAAAGGTTTGCACAAACTCTCCAGAATAGGTGCATCTGTAAAAAACTTCATAGTTATGAGAGAGGACCTAATGAAGAGCACAGAAGAGCACATCTACTTACCTTCATCCACAGTAGTATGAAAAATCCAGTGATACAAGGGCATGCACCCATCCTGAATGTGAGAATCTCTCCTGGATGATTCAATTCACATATAGCAGAATGGCTACATCCAAAATACATAGAAATTGGTGATGGATGACTCACTACTGAGACGCATACAGGCAAGGTGTAAAGACAGCTGTTGGTTTGGTTCCTTTTTATATTTCTTTCCCCAAAGTCAGTAACGTGAGGGCTCTTCTGCAGCTCATGAAAGTGATCTTCTGGCAGCATGAAAGCGAGGCCATGTATTGCATGCCCGGAGGTGTAGAGTTGAGGCATGTATGGGTTGGGATAATATTGAAGGGAGGAAACAAACCTGCTTCGCTCTTGTCTACCACAGCATTAAAAAAAAGAAAAGTTCTGTATATCTTTGCAGGTTAACGTCTTGAAACATTGGGAGCTTTAGCATGAATTACCATTCATGAAATCTGCAGTGGCAGAGAACCTCAGGGTTCCAACCTCACCAGGAGAGCTTGGAATTGAAACTGATTAACAGCAGAGATGCACTCACAGTGGGCAGAGAGGAAACATTCAAGCTAAGAGAAATTTAGGAGCATGTATTCCCATGTGTATCTGGGGAAAATGTACTTGGAATAGGTAATAGCTTATTATCCTTTCAATGTGCATCCATTTCATCTTGGTTCAGTTTTACTTAAATACTAAGTGATTTCTTCTCCATGATAACATGAGGCAAAGTTTAATCCTTTCAGAGAAGGTATCAAAGTTTAGAAGGGAATAGGAATGCAAGAAAATAGTGATTATTATCACTTACGATGTTTTATACCAATGTAAGAGAGCTTTCTGGATTTGTTTATTAACCTTCTAATGTTTCATGATGTTGTAATTATATTTTTTCTCCTTGCCTTGCCAATGTATATTCAAACTTTCTTTTCATCCATTCTTTAAGAATTTACATAGAAAATTAAAAAAAAAAAAAAGCTGACATCACTGTTCTTTCAATGCTTATCGCTAAAATTAAATAATTGTAGTTGGCACTACATGATCAGATCAAAACAGGAGTGATTTGGGGACTGTAGAAGAACAAATGATTAACAGTGAACAATTTAATAACAATTAGCCTCTTTACCATGTATCAAATGCTCGCGAGTAGCTTAATACTTTCTCAGCTATTTTCATTCCCTGTGACTATTCACCACATATTTCCTCTCAATTACATGGATTTTAAGTGCTTCTTTTGAACTGTTTATTCAAAAGCAGTAATATTCTTTTTATAAAATTTTAATTCAATGAATTGATAAATGTAAATGAAGTCATGTATCTGGTTCAAATACCTTAGATTAAAAATTCATAATTTACTCTCTCATATATTTGCTGTCTGAGCAGTAAACAGACTTTTAGTAGAAAGTTTTCACTAGAAGGTCTGCAAGTATTGTAAGTACAACTAGAAGATATTTAATAGCTATATTCTGTTTGGTAGGGTAGTCATCTAGAATCAACAAAAACTTTTAACCTAATTCTGCCCATACATCAAAAAAAACCCTCCTTCATAACAATATTAAAAGAAACAGGTCTGATAATAATTTCTTGAGCCAGTTTCCTCTGGAAAGTTTTTAATGTGTTTTCTCTAATGCACTCAGATACATGCTGAGCAACCTTACTTGTAAAAAGCTATCTCTAGCAGCATAGAGGTCAGCCTCACCCCTTGGCCAGGAGTCCATACAACAGTAGTTTAAGAGGTGTAATGTGGCCTGTATTTTTACTAACAAATATGACAGGCCTTTGGCAGAGCTCTCCTAAGCTCTTCCTCCTCTCATTTCAAAGTGCTTTACTGCATTTTTGCATCTTCTTTCTCCAAAAGCTAGTTTCAGCAGGAATGATCAAAACAGCCATTAAAGCCCTTCCTTACAATATTTTATGATCCTGATGAGGATCTCCATAGAAGACTATTGAGATGTTACAGTATTTACCAGAATCTACCACTTTTCAATCCTATGATTGCATCATGCTGAACCCATTGATCACTCATTTGTCTTGCACATGGATTCATTCAAGCATAAACAAGGTTGAATTTATCCAGCTGCTACAACTGTGCTTGGCCATAAAGGCAAAACGGCTCATGCGTAGCCCTCCTTTTTTGTTAACACTGATGCCTTAGGCATAATTTTTCTTTAACAGCACCTGTAAAGAGGACTCAAAATTTATTTTCCTCAAATTCCAAATTCAGTGACAGATTCACTGTAAATCTAAGTATGAATATGTGTAACTGATGGACACAAGGTTAGTAAAGGCTGAGGCTTTCATTGGAAGCCATTGTATGGACAGAAGGCAGCTGCTGCTGCCATGTGATGGGCTGACAAGGGCTCTAACTGTTGCTCAGTTTCCTTTTTGTAGCTCTACTCACAACTTTGAAGTGCTGAGAGTTGGTTCTCCTTTCCTTTCATGCCTTTTATTTTATCCTTATCACTTCAATATCTTCTCTTGAGAGACTTGCAGGCAGGTTATCACTGCAATCACTGGAATAGAATTCTTCACATCTTTTCCTTTTCCTTTTTTTTAATCATACCTGTACTCTCCAAATTTAGAAATGCCTGGTTTTAGACTAGCAGAAATGGTGGTGATAATTATGGTTAGCCCAGAGTCCAGATCCCCAGACAAGTTTATAGGGATGGGAAATATCCAAGGTCAAATCCAAGGGAAATTATCAGCAAGCCCAGGGGAGGATCAGGTCCACATACAACAAGAAGTGTCAGACAAAGCCCAGGAATTTCTGTGCAGGTCTACAGTGATGAGGCAGGTCTGAGGTCAAGCCAGAAAGTCAAGCCTGCAAAACCCTGTATTTATCCTAGTTTCACTAAAGCTTTTGCTTAATGAGCTTTACTCAAATTGTAATCACCAGCATCTATAATAATCAAGTGGGCAATCCAAACATTTTGACCTGGTAGAAAACATCTTTTCTTTCTTATCATAAATCTAGACATACCCTGTGATGGCTACAATGAGAAAGAAAAGCATGAACTTTCTCAAAACCACTGATTTTTTTCATAACATATTCTTATTCACAAGGCAAACACTGCATGTCTGTTTCCCTGCTAGCAGCATGGTATTGCATTTGTTTTGGATTTGTGTTTTGTTTGATTCAAAGCCATATTCTGCAGCCTTTTCCCTTAGTATCTTCAGTATTATCCTGCTGAATACCTATTCTAAAGCAAGGTCTCCCCTTCTGCTGTCTCTGTAGCGATATTTGCTTTTCATGCTGTCCCTGAAGTCATTCCCTTCTGCAGTTACTGTATTTTATAAACAACAGATGCTCCTTGCCCCTTGTCCATCTTAAATGATAGCTGTCAAGACGTGACATCAGAATAGGCCACCTTGGCAGCAAACAAACATAAAATACCCCATTCCAAAGTCTGGGCTGTAGGTGCTTTTCAGTGCTAACTGCTCTGCCTGGAGATGTGAACATAATTCCAATTCTTCTGCCTTTTCTCTGGGTTCAGAAAAACAACCTTCCCAGAACATTTAAAATTCTGGCAAAGGAATCCATTTAATAAATTATGCTCCAATTAAATGCAATCATTCGTGTTGCCAGTGGGTAAGATTCATACCCATACCAATGCAAAAGAACAGTAGAAGGCAAAATCTACCCTTTTAGTTTTGAGCTAATTTTCCTTCTTTCATTCATCCTAGAATTGTTTTGACTGTGAATTGAAAAAAAGAAAAAAAATCCTCCAGCATGATAATAGCTATTTTTCATCCTTTACCAGAGAAATTCAAGAGAATTTACATGGTAATTACAGGTCAAGCTTTAAAAAGGCGTGTGAAGATAAATCAAATTCTCTTACACCTACTCTCACTGACTTGTCCTTAAGTTCTGTTGGATAGAAACCAGTTCTGTTTTAATTATTAATTTTTCCAAGCTTTTTTTTTATGCTTCCTTTTCTCAGTGGAAATTTTAAAATGTAACTGTATTTTTTTTTCTTTTAGAACCTATGTTCCAGTACATAGTTTACAGACACTTGCAAATTCATGAGAGCTAGCTAAGGGAAGAAAGCTGGGTTGTCAGAGTTTAATTCTGGACATTGCATTTTTATTTTGAAAGGGTTCTAGGGGCTGAAAATCATCAAAAATTACTGTCACTTAAATCCTTCACTTGAATCTATTGCATCTGAATCACAAATTAGTTCAGAGTCCTATGGCCTGTGTTAAGTTTGTTAAGATGACTAAGAGGTATGAACCTCTGAAATTTCTTATATGTGATATGTTAGAAAGTTATGCCAGTTTAAGCCTTGTACCAAAAAAAAAAAAAAAAAAAAAGAGCATAATTTGTAAAGATACATAATTGTGAATTTCCTTTAAAGCAGGCAGGAGAAAGCTGATTTGCATGAGTTTGCACACCAGGGACCCTGAGGACAATACATTCAGGATCCAAACTTACTACAATTTAGATGTTCTTGCCTCCTGACATAATAAGTGCACCAATTTACAGTTTCTTTGGACATTAGCAGAATGAAAGCAAGTAAAAAGTATTCCAAGTGAGTTTAATGGAAAGGGCTCTAATTTACAGGACATTATGAATAATTTTTGTACTTCCCCCATACAAATTAATAATATGAAATGTCTATTAATTCACCTATTTCATCCCCTACAGTACAATAAATCTACTCTTCCCTTATGTGAGCCTACCTTAAATGAGAAACTAATGAGAAACTGTCCTAGAGAGCACCTGATTGGCCAATGATTTGAGAAAAATTTCTGACCACACACATAGGAGGGGAAATCTATAACAGATAAATTAGACATACAAGGCAAAAGAAATTCGACTTCCTCTTTAAGAACTAAAATATACATGGCTATAAACTCCTTCTAATACATCTATTTTTGCTATACCATTCATAATGAAGATTGCACAAAAAATTCAACCATTTCCATCCATTTCTAACTTTCTTTCTTACCTGGAGTCAACAGTGATTTCATTTACAGAATATTACAAAGATCTTTCTGCTTTTACAATATTTTAGAACATGCTATCATATAAAGTAAGAAATATTCACTATGATCAACTCTCCTCTGAAATGTGAATGCCTGGAAGAGACAGAACTTTACTAGCTACTCCAGCATTGCTGAATGAGGTTCTAACACCAACTCAGTGTTTTTCTGCTTGTATATCCAATATTCATACCAGTACTTTCAGTTCACATGTTTTAATGGGCATTTACTTATAGCTGATGAATACTCTGGTCATTGAATTTAAATTTCCCCAGTCACATATTCCTGGAATATTATTTCTTACATTCCAGTTTATTCAGTCTGTGACCACACATTTGGGCATACTAAAACACAAGTTTCTTTGCTTGTTTCAAGTTTAGATGCATGCGTATAACTTCCTAGCAACATATTATTCTTTGCATTATTTAATGTTTTCCAGTCTTCATCAGTCATGTTTTAATCCATATTGCAATAGTAATGTGAAATAGATGGGTACAAAAATCTAAGCCCAGGGAGGCCAGTTTTTTACATGTGTAGATAGAGACAGAAGAAGAGAATGGTTTTAAACTAAGAGAGGAGAGATTTAGATTAGATGTTAGGAAGAAATTCTGTACTCAAGAAGGAATGTGGTATTGGAGCACGTTGCCCAGAGAAGTTGTAGATACATCATCCCTGGAAGTGTTCAAGGTGAGGTTGGATGCGCTCAGAGCGACCTGGTCTGGTGGAAGGAGTTCCAGCCATGTCAGAGGGATTAGAAATAAATTATCTTTAAGATCTTTTGCAACCCAAACCATTCTTTGATTCTATGACTCATGTCTACACATTAGGTGGCCGGGGGTAGATCTCCATTCTCTGAGGCAAGTTTAATGCCAAGACTGCTTAAATCTAGCCCCCTGTACAGCACATTGACTATATTCACCGTCTGTCATGCTCCTCTGACCCCAAGGCATCAGCATCTTTACTATTTGGAGAAAAAACTCAGGTCATGTACCTGAAGAAATATGAGAACAGTTTTGAACACTTGTTTGAGAAGGGCAATGGCTTAGCAAATAGCCATAGCCAATTTGATAGTCTCCTCTGTCTTTCCAAACATACTACTAATTATTGAGCATTGAACTACTAATTATTGAGCATTGAACATTGAGCACTGTAAAAATAAGAAAGCAAAATCTACGTTAGTTATGGCACATCACCTATGAAAAATGCTTCTATTTGCTGTGTAAGTAGTCTCACATCTTCTTTGCAAAGAACATCTATGAAAATTATCATTATTTTAATTTTTAATTGCAGCACACAGCAGCTGTATCACAGAATGCTTCAGATTGGAAGGCACCACAATGGATCATCTGGTCCAACCTCCCTGCTCAAGCAGGCTCATCCTAGAGCACATTGCACAGAACTGTGCCCACATGGTTCTTGAACATCTCCAGTGAGGGAGACTCCATCGCTTCTCTGAACAACCTGTTCCAGTGCATGGTCACCCACACAGTGAAATAAATTCTTCTTTGCATTCATATGCAACTTCCTGTGCAGCAGTTTCTGCCCATTTCCTCTTGTCCTATTGCTTGGCAACACTGGGCAGAGCCAGACTCCATCCTCTGGACACCCTCCCTTCAGATACTGATAGACATTGATGAGGTCCTCTCTCAGTCATCTCTTCTTGAGGCTGAACAGGCCCAGCTCCCTCATCCTTTCTTCATAAGAGGCATGCTCCTAATCTCCAATCCTCTTTGTTACCTTAAATTAATATGTTATTTCTAATTCCAGTCTACAGCTCCTGCTGATTAGCAAGAAGATTTAAAAAACAGTGACAATGTCTTTCAATGCTAAAAATTTACTGGAAGCTTTTCAAACTGTCAGGTTTTTTGCAGCAAATGAAGTGTACTGCTTAGAGAAAAGTAAATGAAGCTGAACATATACTTGATATTGATTCAGTCTACACAACAGATGGCAACATGGATGCAAATAAAGTGCTTGTCCTTTTATTACTATTAGTTAATATTTACATCACTGGAATGCCCAGAGGCCTCAGTCAGGAGCAGAGATCCATTATGCTAGACACTACACAAATACACACCGGAACATTTTGTTCCAGTATCATCTTTCTCCTGCTGCACACTAAACTCATTGATGACTCATTTGTATTGCCCAGAGAGCAATTCAAGCATACAGTGGGTTGATTTCCTCCAGCTGCTCAGGAAGGAAGGAAGGAAGGAAGGAAGGAAGGAAGGAAGGAAGGAAGGAAGGAAGGAAGGAAGGAAGGAAGGAAGGAAGGAAATCTTCATAAATGCAGAATTTAATTTTGAAGGTTTTGTTTTTTGTTCCTTATAATAGGGATGTTTGGGAATGCCCCTTCTTGTTCTGTTTCTCATGGAAACTTCTTAGTTTCCATGTTTCCTTAGTTTCTATACCATCCAGAAGCTGTTTTTGTAATCCTGTCTCCTCCCCTTTGATGCATTCTCCTTCCTTATTCTCCACTGCTTCTATTGCATAGGCTTCTACCAGCACATCACCCTGGTCCTCCAATCCTGGAAAAACACTAGAAGCAATATATGAGTTAAAAGTTTATGATATTCACTGGCCAACACATACATCTCTAAGTATTAACTAAACTAATTCATGCAATTTTCAAATTCAAAATGTTCCACTGTTTTCATTGTGTGAAATGTTCACTGTTTCAGAGTGTGATGTACTTCCGTGATGATAGTTCATATGTTGCAGCATTGTATATGATCAGTTCTACAACACAGGTGATTATTATATTTAGTCAGTTCTCTACAGAAAAGCCCCATTGGCAACAGTTTTTTGTCTGAGGACAGTTTCTACCAGGTAACAGGTGTGAGGCCTCCCCCTACCCCATCAATCCTTGCTCACAGCAGGTGCATAGCTCTGTCTCTCACAATTAAGTCCTAGTGGAGTTTGAAACTAGAATTCAATCAACTGCTTTCTGATCCTGTGGATGGGTCTCAGCTACATTGGCATACAAGTTTTCTCTCTCCTCTTTTCCTGCTTTCTCACCTTTTAGAAATAAAAATTGAAAGACTTTTTTTAGAAGTCTACTAAGAGCTTTGATGTTTAGAATTGACACAAATGCCCACTACTTATCTCCCTTCAGATACAGTAGAAATTCAACTATCTAAAAAGAAGAATACTTTGTCGGATTCTAAAATTAAAGAACTAGAAAAATCAGGCTTTTGCATGGAAATTTTGTTGCAGAATAAACTACAAATCGTTATAGTAGTATTAGCTGCACAAAAAAACCTTAAATGTGAAAGAAATTATTAGATTGCAAAATAAAAGCATTCTAAAAATTCAATTAGTATTAAAGAAATAATATCAATATTATAATTTCTTATAAGAAAATTATGCAAATACAAATGCAGAAATAAAAGAAGCCTTAAGAGAAGTATTGCTTAGATTTATATTAAGGATGTCTACTTCTCAAAGAAATCAACTGTTCCTGATGACATTTAAAGGAAGAAAATCCATTATATTTGCAGTCAATCATCACTAGGGTTCGGAGTTAATATCATATGTTACCTTTTATACCTCTTCAGAAAAGTCACAGACGATGATTTGGGCATACAGTTTCCCATAGCATTCATCTGATGAAATGTTAATTAGTTTTATTGTTGGTAGTATTTTTCTTTAGTAACTCTTGGGGTTAAAAGAAATATATCTGTACAGATTGCTGACTGGTACAGCTTAGTCTAAACTTACATTCACTAAAACCATTGAATAAGTATATTCACACTCAGATATTTGGAAGCTGTCTGGTAACAGTCATTATTGATTACTGAGGTAATCCTTTGACTCATATTTTTGTAGAGAAGAAAAAACCCCTCCATATTAGTAATACCAAAACCAAGGGTAATTGATAATGTACAATCTTCATGCAGGTGCTCCTATAAAAGACTGGTAATACTGTCCTAAATATTACTGTGGTGCACTATTACAGGAAACAAGAAGCACTGGAACATTCCCACAGAGAAAAAAAGGATATGCTGCTCCACACAAATTCTTCCCTTCTACTAATGTTACCTTTTGTCAGGGGTTGTTGCTTCTAAAATACTTCTTGTAGGGTTATTTAGCAAGGTGTATTTCCTGTAAATCAAATAGAAATGTTAGGTCAAGCTCTATCTGGAAAACTAGGGGAAATTATCTTTACTGACTAGGTCTGATAAGCAATAAACATTGGTTTTTTGGTAGTAATTCCCACTCTAGAAAGAACAGGAAATACTGAACATAAAAACTGACCTGGAAGTTAAAATAATGAGAGGGAAAGATTGATCCATAATAGCAAATAATAGACCAATGTTTTTTGTTAGCATTTCCACCTCAGGATGTTTTGACAACAGATATTCTCTCATTATCATGAAAAGCTTTTCCTATTCAGCCATTATTCATCACCCATCCTTCCTTGTGTCTCCTGTAGCTTATTGGACAGTATTGATAGCCTGCATTTTTCACAAGATGACCTCTTGTTCTTCCAGAGGATGAAGCAAAATTATGCTTCTTATTTGCCAAGGTTCCCTATATAGAGTTTTCTGTCTTCAAATGAAGCATTCCCAACTTTTCTGAACATGTCTTATAGTACTGTCATCTCATTCAGTCTAAAGACATTATTATAACATCAAGTGGGAGACCATAAACAGATGCACATGAGCCATACATGCTCCTAAGGAATGAGATTAAAATGTGATATTCCTTCTGGAATAAAATCTTGGATCAAATCCCATCAAGTAGCTCTAGTGGTATTTAGTTACATGACCAGATTTTACTGTCCAGCTCTTTAGTTTATCTTCAAATCTGATGCAAACAAATCTGGAATTTATCTCCAAGCCTGGACTTTTGTAATACAATGGGGATGTGGTGGCCAAAAGGCCTCAGAACATGTGCTGTGAACTGCACATATTCTCTAAAAGTCCCTAAAGCATTGGTAGCATTGGTAGCACAATGAGTATCAGAGTGATTGCAACTCTCCAGCCAGGAGCCTATTGTCTATTTCAGAGCAGGCAGCTGAACCCAGTTCAGCTGGCTTTTTTGGCAGTGGCACATGTCACAAGTTTTTGCTTCCTGCCTCATGCCAACTATGGTAATGCCATAACCCCTCCCTGACAGCCGTGGTGACCTTGCTTTACAAGCAATCCAATTTCACAAGGTAAAACCCAGGAATGGCAGGACCATTGTGTAAGGTCACACATTCACGTTCTAGCAGTAAATTATAGGCTTCATATGCCAGTAAAGCTGGAAATAATGAATGCCTCTGACAGAAGCTCTCAATATTAAAGAAGTAATTTTTAATGTTTCTTAAAAGCAAGGTAAGTATGGATTGAGAAAGTTACATGAGCTTATTCTTGTGATGCAGGTAGTAGCAGCCTCTGCAGAAAGGAGGTCAGACTCTGTTCTTGTTTATGTCAAGGACTCAAAGCAGTATTCCTGGTTCACACTGGGGACAAGGAAGGAAGAATTTCACCTTTAAAAACTCATATTAAAGACAGGACAAAGAGCTTCTTTTCAAAGATGCTTGGTTTCAATTTGTGTGTAGTGGTCTTGATCGTTATCACTGTTCTGTTTTTATATTGACACAATTCATCTGGGTACTGATGAGTCACTTCTAATTTAGTCTAATATGTTTGAAAAGAAAAGGGTTCAAACTGTACAAAAAATCAAACATAAGGCAGACTTTTGTTGCTAATGTGGGTTAGAGGAATTTTCTTAGCTATTTTGGCATTCATTTTGCAAAAAAAAACCCCAAAGTTTTAATGTCTTGCTTCTGACAGGCTAGGGATTGTTTTCTGTTATATTACTTTATGAGCCACATCATTGATATGTGTCAAATTTATCAAATAATGCTTATTAATAAAGTTTAAATTGAGTTTTTGACTAATTCATCTGAAAAATCCTTAGCACCCACGCATGATATAACCTTTTTGTAAATGTGAGTCATTTACTTAAACTAAGGAAATGTTTATGGCAGTGTAAAACATTAATTAGTTATCAATCTAAGAAAGTACCAGGAACTAATGTTCAAATTCCTTGTATTTTAAAAGATGTCAAAGAGATTAAGTCAAACAATTAACCTTCATATGACAAAAAATGTCATTGAGGAGAACACATCCTTAGTGTATCTTTTAAAAACAAAGAACATGCAAAAGCAAGCAAAACTCTAGTCAGCAAAAAGAGACAGTTATTTCTGTACAGAGATATATTTTACATTGGTTGTTATTTGGGGTGCTTCTACCCTTCAGACTGTGCTTCTAGCCTTGATTCTATGCTTCTCATTGCTTGGGCAGCATGTGCTAGTGCCACAGCAAATCCATTCCTTAGAATAGAGTCTGAAATACAAGTTTTAAATCATGGTCAGAGTGGTCATGGTAATAGTTTACTAACCCATATTAAAATCTAAAATGCAGTGACTCTGTAGTACCTTCCTTTTAGGGACTGGCTTGTCCTTGGTTAAATAATGCCCTTGTAAAATTGCAAGGCAAAAATAAACTGTTTTCCTCTTAACTAAACACAGATAACCCTGTGATGTGAAATTACTGAAAAGATGTGATTTGGGGAAATTATAGTTCCTTGCTTACTATGTACTGTGCATGCCCTACAGCCATCCCTAACCAGTAGCTCCCAATTTCATTTAAATTGTAATGATTTCCTTTAAGGACAATTACGTTGCCTAAGAGCAATGCATACATAATAATGCTGCTTTGGCATGGTTCAGTATAGAACGGGAGTAATAACTGTTTATTAATATGATAATTAACTGTTAATGCTTAGCAACATAATTATATCTGTTAAATAACTTACATTTTTAAGCCAAATTCTAACAGAAGGAATTCTATTAAAAATAATAAAAGCTATGAATATTATAGTAAAGGGCACAGTTCCAGTTAAAATGCTGGATTTCCACTTCACTTGCATGAAACAGATTTTGGATTTCTGCATATTGTGAACAAAAGAAGTTGTAAGGGTTTCATTGTTCTAATAGAAGATGACTTAATGTCAGAATTTTGGCCTTATTTCAGACAATGCATAAATGAACAACGATCATAAAATTTAAAGAACTAAATAATGCTATGTGTGCTCTTTAGGGCTATTAGAAAGAGTTGAGAAAGGGAACGACTTTTAGCAAGAGTTACAGAAGCTTCACTAACAGTGACCTTAGAAAATTGTCATATTATTTGTCCTTTGTTTGGTATAGTAACAGGAACTACATTGATATTGAACAAACACATTGACAAATACAGCCCTGGTTTGGAGCAATAAGATTTCTGTGCCAGACCTCAAAAAGGTGGACTAACTGGTGGTAGTCTGAAAGAGAAAAATCAAGGATGATCCAATACCTAAATAGTGTATCCTATATCAAAAAATGGTTTTTTTTCTCTTTTTTAGCCTAAAGAAGAGAAAGTTGAGAAGGAACAAGACAGTCTCCAAATCAGAAGTTAAGTAAAATTGAAGAAGAACTGAATTGAGTAAAGTCAGTGAACTGAAAACAGAGAATAGTCTTTAACTGAAGAAAGAAATGTTGAAGTGAAGCTTTAGAATGTATTTCTAATGATATACATAGCAAACCCATCAACAGGCAATTTCAACTATTCAAAATTAATTTTGGACTATCTTAAGTACTATCACTGTACTTAAGATATCTGTGGCATTTAATTATTTTTTCCCTTGTTCACTGGATCTGCAGCCTGTGCAAAAAGGTCACAGTTTCACAGTTTAAGCTCTGGGGCTGCTAACTTTTATTGCGTTCTTTTCATATCTTGACCAAAAAACGACTAAAAACATTGTAATTGCAATTTCCATTATTGCTCTTTTATAGACTTAAAAAAAAAAATCTAAAGAAAAAACTCATCTCAGGATATCTAGAATCACAGATAAGAATTAATCTAAGTATCCTGAAGACAATGCCCTATTAGAGGATTCTGTGCTTTAGGCAAACCTTATATTTGTTTAAGATGCAAGTGGAAATTTTACACCTTATATATTTCATACAGCATCTTCTTTTGTCCCATAGTTCTGAAGACTGTTATATCTTACATGTTTTATCTAACACTAACCCTTAGTCCAGATTTTTTAAAATTATAATAAACAGTTCTTTGAAATTCTATCAGTTCTTCACTTCTGGTATTTCCTACCCCTAACCCTTTCTTCTGCTTGTCACTATTAAGTCAAATAAGATCATAATGTAGAATAATTTTACATGATCCTTCTGATCTCCTTTCTTTCATAGCTCTGAAACTGGTTTTATAACCTATTTCCTATCACATTCATTATCACAATCTATAATTCCATTCTTCAGGATAAAGAATACAACTTGATTATGTATTCCTAATAAGTTCTTCCTTATGTGGCATTCCAACATTGAAAGTTTTAATTATCAACTAGCATTTGAATTTGATTTTGTTCCAAAGTTAAGACCAAGTGGCATTTGCAGAATACAATGTCATACCAGCCAATGTCACCTGGCTGGCAGATAGACACTTATTGACTCTTTTTCCTTAGGAATTCATTGACATGATAAGGTCAACATACAAGGGGCATGTTGAAGAACATTAGGGGTGATAGGTAACACCCCTATTTGATTCAAAAGACCCTGAAGTGATCCAGAAGTTTTGTATTAATTCACTGGACATTAGATGGGATTTTAGAATATAGATATTATTAATGACAAAAATTAAAATATATCTTAATAATGGTCATTTGAATGGCAAAGATAATGGTAGGACAACTGACTGACACAAAGTGTACTCTCAGATGTCGTACTACCCTTATTCAAGAAAATTTCATTTGTAAGAATTGAAGGAAGCAAAAAAGGAACACTGAAATTTGTGACCTTTCATTACAACTAGAATAAATCAACTCTAAAATAAAAGGGCATAACACTAGCACTCTGCATTCTCCACACTGAGGAACCTCATTTATCTCTTAGAAGAGAAATGGATTCTTGGCAAACTGAGCTGGCTGACAGTGTTCTGACTTGTTTGAGGCAGCTATTTTAGGATGATTCATTAAGATCTATTAACACAAAATTTAAGATCCCTGACTTTTCACTTTTTATTCCAGAATTGGAAATTCTGCTGCAGTGATGTCAATTAAACCCTGTATTATTATCAAGCTGATAAAGTAAAAAAATACTTTTATTTTCCTTTAACTCAATTATGGATGGTGCAGCAGACTATACTGAGTCCTAGAACTGTTCTGTAATCAGAATTAGTAGATTGAAGAGTTACTAGACACACACACACACACATACACACACACACACATATATATATATATATACAGATACATGGAGTAATTCTGGTTGACATGAATCCCAGTATAATTTGAGTGTTTTTCCCCTTCAGGAAATTTGTGCTTGTACCTCTTGAGGTGTCAGTGCTGCAAAGATGGAAAGAAGGTGACACAGTTGTTTAGAGGAATGTAAAGGTCCTGTGCAATGCTGGTTAGTATCTTATACAACATCTATGACCAGCAAGGTCCTGGTCAATGGCAAGTTGAACATGAGTCAGCAGTGCCCTGGATCCAGGAGGGCCAGCCCTGTCCTGGGGGGCATTGGGCACAGCATCACCAGTGGGCAAGGGAGGGGATTGTCCTGCTCTGCTCTGCATTGGGGCAGCCTCACCTCCAGTGCTGGGGGCAGTTTTGGGTGCAGGTGTAGGAGGAGCAGCTGAGGTCACTTGGTCTGTTCAGCCTGGAGGAGAGGAGACTGAGGGGAGACCCCATTGCAGTTACAACTTTGTCATGAGAGGAAGAGGAGAGGCAGATGCTGATTTCTTTATGGTGATCAGAGACAGGACCATATTGAATGGCCTGAAGCTCTGTCAGAGGAGTTTTAGGTTGGATATCAGGAAGGATCCTTTACCCAGAGGGTGGTTGGGCATTGGAAGAGGTTTCCCAGGAAAGCGATCACAGCACCAAGCCTGACAGATTTCAAGATGTTTGGACAGTGCTCTCAGGCACATGATGTCATTCTTTGGTTGTCTTGTGCAGGGCTAAAAGGTGGACCCAATGACACCTGAAGATCACTGAGGAATGGATCCCTTCCAATTCAGAATATTCTGTGATTCTGTGAACATGATGACCTGACCCTACTGACCTCACTTCATGCCAGATGCAGACAGCTTTAACTGAGTGGCTCACAGATCCCGACTCAAGCACCTTTTCAGACTCTTTTGAAATGACTAAATACAGCCTGAGAAAGATGACCTACAAAACTATTTTGCAATCATAAAGGAGCTGCATAAAGTTAGTCAATAAGTAACACTCCACTCATCTTCTATATGCAGAAGTCACTTCTCAGAGAGAAGAAGCCTATTTCAATCTAGAATCACAGTTTAGGTCCATTCCTGACAGTTTGGAGGCTTAGCTGAGCAGGCTTGTATTTGTTAAAGAGTAGATGTCAGTAATGGTCTCTGACTAGATACCCTACCTTAGTAGCTACGGGCACTTGCCCAATAAGGGATCTGTGCTGGGTTTGAAAATCACCTGGAAGAAATTCATAGACATTTTAGTCTGTTTGAGTGCAGTTTTGCTTTCATGTGTAGCTGTTTGAGTATATGAAAAGGAATGCAAGACTTGTGGCAAGTGAGAACAGGAGAGAAAGATCACTTGACATTCAGGTTCTGAGTGTCCTCTGCTTGTGTGTGGAGGAAATCAGGTTCTGGTCCTCACCAGCTTGCTTCTGATTTTCTAATCACCACGCAGTGTGAAATGCATAAACAACCAAGGCATAAGGATTTGAAAGCTGATCTATTTTTATCAGAGACCATTCACCCATCTCATAGTCCAGCTTTCTAAATTGCCTCCATTTGGTTCCAGGAATCCCACATCTTTTTGTTCTTTGGTTAGGGTGAAATGGAAGGAAACATCCACAAAAAGGCAAACTGCTGGGGCTCTTCCCTCACCAGAAAACTGGAGCAGGAGAAAGACACAGGTATAAATACTTAGCAGGGAAAAAGACTGACAATAAGTTTCCCATTTCCTACCTAAACTGCAGACTGTCTGAGCTGGAAGCTGCTTGGCTGAGTGGAGAGGAAAGGGACACCTTCCCGCTGGCCCTGCATTCCAGGGGAAGTGCCCACAGCTGCTGCTCTCCAGAGAAGGTCCAAGCTCTGTGTGCACTTCAGGAATGCTGTGAGCCTGGCTTTGAGGCCAGGCTTGTATGAGGTGCCTGTGTCACCAGCCCAAGTCACGGTGTAGCAGCGGTGAGTGCTGCTCACCTCACTCCCTAGGGCCACTTCTCCTGTGCATGTGTGCCCACCTATGAAATTCTTCAACTCAAATTTAAGGCAAATTTAAACTACAGTAAACAAGTGATGAACCATGTGCTATAAAAATTACTCTCCTATCCTTCAGTTTCATTCTTCCTGGTGGCCTAATGTTCTTTCAAAGACAAGAAAATATTTGATTGCATTTTCCACTGGTTGCTGGTCATATAATTTTTTGTAACTTATCTGTAAGGCTCCAGTGGAGTGACATAAATAACAGAGAGGGATTAAAATAAAACTCACTCAGTGGTTTTTATAATCCTCTCCACATTGTTCCGTATTGTGGAAAATCTTTTCTTGTCTCTTGGCATCTTTTTTTCCTAAAAATTAGTAAAGTGGAGAAACGTTGGGCTCTCATATGTCACCCTGTTTTACAGACTCTCAATCACTTTCATTTAGTGAGTGACACTGGACCTCACAAGTGACCCTAGACCACATTCTCTCTTAATGTCACATTATTGTTATTTACTGTATCACTAGAGCCTAGATGCAGCAATTTGTAGACTATGAAAAGAAACATTGCTTTGCACTCCTCAAAACAAAATAATATCCTCTTCATAAATTAATACTCAAGCACAAAAAAATATATACAAGTCCCACTGTAAAAAGAATAAAGTCACTACTTTATTATTTATTTTTCTCATAATGCTCTTCTGTCTTGACAGAGTTTTCTTAGCACATATATAAATACAGGCATGATTAAAATTGTTGATGACTTAGAAATAGAAATAAAGACATTGTGAGGGAGAAGCCTATAAGCTGACTTGAAGAGGCTGAGCAATTGGTTGTGGGAACAGTATATAAAAGTAAAAGGAAAGATATCTGGAAATAGAAGGTAAAATTACTTAAAGGATCACATAGCAATATTCTTGCAAGAGATAAAAAAGGAAAATATTTTATTCCTAAGTATATTTATATATGAACTTCAAATAAAAAACAAAAAACAATACCATGCCAATGTTCTCATTCATTTCAAGCTGATGAAGGATTTTAGAACAATAAAAGCAACACATTCCTCAAATTTAAGAAGAAGAAATAGAACAACTCGTACAGAATAAGAAGATGCCTATAGCACTGAAAAAGGAAAAAGCTTTCATAGAGAAAACATTTCCAGTCTCCAAGATGTAAAAAATGCAAAAATTATTTTATAATAGAAGTATTTATGATTATGTGTGTCTATATTCAAAATCCTGAGATATTAACAAAATAATCTCAGCATCTTATTATTAATTTTCTACCATTACTGTAAAATAGTTTTCGAGCTCTTTTCTAAAAAAAATAAATAATAGCTGGTGGTGTGTGCAATAATTGTCGTTACATGGCTGAAGTTGACTTTATTATCAATCAGTGTCACATTTGAGCCATAAATATTTGTCCAATGTCACAACAACAATTAGCATTATGTAACACTAAAAAGTTGAGGGCCACTGAACAGTTTTGAGATTTCATAGCACAGCTTTTTGTCCCCTTAGAGCTGTTTGAATCTATTTTCTCTTTGTGAGCCATTCATGAATAACAGAGGAATAAGTTTGATATCTGCACTTGAATTCATCCCACTCACCAGTTTTGCTTTAAAATCAGTGGAGAAAACCAGAAACTCTTGAACCATTGTTCAACTCATTTTAAAGTGAGTATCTAAAATAGGTCAGAAGTATTGTACCTTGAAAGGTCTTATTTCTCTCTTGATTAGAAAAGGAGCCTAAAAAGGATAAAACACATATAGAGGTCTCCATGGTAGATTTCTAACATTAAATGAGGTTAATTCTATTAATATAATTGAAATCTTTACTTTTCTGTATAAAATCCTGGTTACATGTGTCCAGAAGTACAGGTAATGCATCAGTGCTCACTCTGCTTGTTTCATCAAATCTCCCAACATTCTGCCAGAGCAGCACAAAACTTTCAAATATATGAATTATCTTCAACATTTTGTATCTCAGTCAAAACACTATTGTCTTCAAAGTAATATTTCCTGAAGATAATTAATTATTCACATCCTCAGACAATGTTATGATAAGAAAGAACAATTTATGTCACATAACTTCAGACATCTAAAAGTTACAGACATAAGACTGAGCCAGTCACTCTAAGTTCCCTTGATAGTAACTAGAAAGAAATTGGCACCTCCAAAGAGCGATCCATCTGACCTATCCTAGATACCAATCTCAGGATGAGAAGAATCATTCCCTTGAGGTATCCATTTCTCTTCATTGATTGTAAAGAAAGACTAGGGAAGGTTAGAGAAATTTATTTTTTTCTTTTAAAAATGCCCAAACTAGGGCAGATAAATCTTACACTAGGAAGAAAAGAGTAAGGCTACGTCATACAGAAGGCCTCTAAGAATACATGAGCCAAGGGGCCAAATTAAGCTGTGTTGAAAATAGAGCAACAGCACAGAATTTGGTGGATTTTTTAACATGTACTAGGCTCACTATATATTCAGTATAATTGGCCACTCAAGAAAACTCAGGAAAACTGTAAACAAAAAGGACTTTCTGATCGAATACAGAAATTAAGTATCAGTTCCAAGGCAGCCACATATTTCATACTTAATGTTAAGAATATTTATAGGAGTTCAGACTTGGAAAAAACTTGACAGGGTAAGTTCACGCACACTTTTAGAGCAACAAATTAACCCTCTTGATATTGGTGTCATACCTACAGAAAAGATTAAGGTCAACACTCTCCTTCTATGAAGGAGGCTGTCAAGAGAGTCCCAGGCTTAAAGCCAAATGCAGAACTTGACCTACAGTGAGTGTATGCTTGAAAGCTTGTCAAGGCTGGGTGGACAGAAATGGTAGGTTTGGAAGAAACTGACTGGAATATAAGGGGAATAACACTTTCTTGCCTGATTAATTTACAAGAACCATCCTGTATCATTGAAATAAATACTTAAAACATGTAATTCAAAAATTGTTCTAAAACAAGGAAATTTCTTGTAATGTAGGGAAATTTATTTTGTTCCATCCAGAATTTCCATAGTTCTAACTTACTAAATTTGGCATGAAGTGGTTGGGTTATTTTGGCAATACTAGCTTAAAGTATAAATATCACACCTTCATAAAAAGTGCAATGAAATAAAAGCATTCTTAAACTTTTTTTTTTTACCATAATAGCAAAAATAAACTTTTCATATAGTGATATTTAAATCTATTATAAAGAATAATGTACAGAGGGGAAAAGAAAGAAGATTCTTCACATTCTTCAGATGAAAATGGCATAAGGTCAGGTTGGACAGGGCTCTGATTAACCTGATCTATTTGAAGATGTCCAGGCTCATTGCAGGGGGGCTGGACTAAATGGCCTTTAAAGGATCCTTCCAGCCCAAGCTGTTCTGTGATTCTATGAAAGTTAATATTTTCATGTGCATGATTTCCTGTAGAGCAAACATATCAAATAGCTGTACTGAAGTCAGTAGCAGCATTGCAAAAATTGTTTAATGTCAGTCTTTCAAATGGTCGTGGGTGTACTGAGATTCTGTTTTTTACACCGGTTATTGCACTACGGGTATTCTCATCCCTCACTCATTCTGGTCAAGACACCAACTTATTTGTACAATACAAATAACGTATCCAGTGTTTTACTGAAAAGAGACAGGATTTGCTGCAGTCAGGTGTGGGGCACAGGCAGGAAAGAAGGGACACGGGCATTAGTGAGCACTAGGGAGAGCGTTAGGGTATAGCCAAAGACAGATGTTTGATGTGCAAGTCATATCAGTCAAAGTACAAGAGTAGTATCATGAATACTTTGACATGTCTAAAACTTCAATGTAATTTCATTTTAAAATGACATTTGATTAAATTTAGAACAATTATATAAATGCAGTATCAACAACCTACAATGTAAAAAAAAAAGTTTTTTTTGATTTTACAAACATGTTTCTCTGAAGGAAATGTAATACTCTTAAGAATTTATCAGAAGCATCATAGAATCATCTTTTTAAAAACTGTTTTAGAGATAAAAAACATCTACAAAATTCCCCCTCCCAGAAAAGAAATCTAGGCATTTTTTTCAGCTCTGGTGAGCCCAGATATGCCCACAAAAGGTTACCCATAATATATGGTCTGCTGCACTGACAAAGGATAGAAGGAAAAGATGTATCAAGACCTTGAACACAAAGACTAAAGGAAATACAACTTTATACCATGCTTCTGTGTTTGGGAGCACCCCAGAGACACAGGAACTACATACAATATGAAAAAGATGATGCAAGACTCTATTTTGTTCCTCTTGAGTTTATCAAAAGTTATATCAATGTTAACTAAATGAGACGAGGAGCAAAATTTTCCATAGTGATAATCTTATTTCATAATGGTTCTTTTTTAAGTGTCCACAGGGGACACAAGGAGGAGAACACAAGGTCAGATAAGCCACCATGCAAATACATTACAGTCATTTTAATGGTGCAGTAAAGAAGACAGTTATGATCCAAAAGGTAAGAACTGAGAACAGAATTCCCCCAGTCCAGACTGGCTCAGGAGGTGATCAGGGCAAGATGGGGAAGCATAAAGGGAAAGAAGGTTAAAGGGCATGTTTGGAAAACATATCAACAGTAGATAACTTAGAATTTGACTTTCATCATAGAGCAGATAGAGGCAAGTCCCATCAGGGATATTTACCTAAAACCTGCATGTGCATAAAAAACATGCTTTTTTTTCTAATACGAGACTTAATAAAATATTTCAGCAACCACACAGTTCCATTTCACAGATAATCGTGGGTTTTGTAGGCATTTATTTTACTTTTTACCTATATATTGTATTCAACAGAATGGTCCATGGTCTTTCATAGTGGATAAGCACACAAAGGTCACAGATTATGGCTCCACACCTGGTTGAACTGTTCAGCAGAAATGCAGTTGGACTATGGGAACCAATTCTGTTAAGTGCAGCAGGTGCTTTCCAAAGCTGGGAACTAACTACTTATTTCTAACTGAAACTAACTACTTACAGTTTCTTTAATTACATCCTTCCTGTACACCACTGTATCCAATAGGCCTCACAAACAACTTCCTATAATGTAGAAGACTTAATGATAAAATGAAGTCAATGTTCTGGATTAATGCCTTCCAAAGCCACAGGCTGTTAAGTAGGTGACCAGAACAATTTTCAGACATGTTTGCTAATCATCAAAAGGTCCTTAGTACCTAAGAAATGACCTTGAGCATGGTTTATTAATGCTTATCATTAACTTCGTGCTACTGCATTCAGTTTTTGGACAGAAAGTTGCTGCCAATCAGCCTTAAAATAAGCTCAAAAATCTTCCTAGTTGAATTAATATCAGTTAAACGGCTTATGATATTTGATGGTAGGTTTTGACTGTGAAATTAGAAAAACATTGGATGATGATATACTAGTGAGCATAAGACACAATTATAATGACAGCATTTGTTACCATAAATGTTAGGGTATGCTATCAAACACGAAAATTCAGGGCAAGAGCTTAAGAAGGAAAGATTTAAAACATATCCTTTTCTTAAGTAATGCACTTTCATAAATGTAACACATGTTTCTTATGATCACTGAGGATCACATAGAGGAAGCTATACACTAAAGGAATTTGAATACGTAAGGGCTCATGGCTAAAGTCTTGCTGACACTGGACAAAATCTGAACATGAGGACCGGGTGGAAAAAGAATGAGGAGAATAGTATTGCATATGAAGGTTAGAGCAGAAAATTGGGGGCAATTAGTCTGGAACACTGCAGAGAGGCCATTGTTCCTGGCTAGGACATTTGCTGAGACTGCAAATCACATATTTATTTATTTCTGCTGAACTAGCCTTCTATGTAATAAAGTGCTGCAAGGGCACAGACCAAGAACAGTAACATAATTCATTTGAAATTAAGTCACAGCAACCAGCTTATAGATAAATGGATAGAGAGCTACATATTTTTCTGACATAAATTGGGTGTAACGTCATTGCAGTCAATGAAATTGTATCATTTTACATCAGGAGAGAATTTGTTCTACAACATAAGCAATAGCTTTGGCAGTTATATCCCATTTTCAGTAACACCAAAGCTACAGAAAAATCCCATTTGCAGCTTCTTGTTGATCCATTTAGTTGTTCTGTCTAATGGCTAGACAGGTCCTCCAAGAATTAAAAAATAAATCCATTTCCCTGTTGGTGATATCTGAAGATAAAGGTATGGAATTAAATTCTGACACTTTTTACACCTAAAAGTTTCACTGAGCTCAACACCCCCATTTTATGATGTACAAATTTGGTACATTGTTCCCTATAGTTCTTTGTCATTTAAATTTCTGAATATTTGAGTAGCAGTAAGTAGAGTATCAGCATAAATGTAGATTCCATAACACCTTCAGTTTTGATGTTTCCTTTAAATATATCTCAATAACTAAAGGAATCAGCTGGGACAATTTGTCCAGATTGAACATTTAAACATTTTTTTTCTTTAATGAAATTCCCATTTTTAATTTTTTTTAAGGCATTCAGAAATTCTTTTAAAACTTACAGCAGTAATAATTCTTTATTTCAAAAATTCCAGAATTTCAAAAATTAGTCTAAATACTTGGCTCTGCAGAGGCATTGCAATCCTTTCTTGCTCATATTTTGCTAGATATTTGTTTCATTCTTGTTATCATTTGTTGTTGTTGCTCGTCCTGGTATTTCTCAAGTGAAGAAAGAAACTAAACTTCTTTGAGAAGACAGATGAATCTAAGAAGCCTTAGATAAGCCTTACTTTTATTCTGGAATATTTCCATATTTTTAATTTATGTTTCTGGCATCTCATGGAATTCAATAGGAAAACAGAAATGCCTTTTAGTGAAAGCGAAAGCTCTGTTCCAGAAGGTATTATTCATTTCCTAAATATTGCTGCATATTTTTTCATGATCTTTGAACGAGCTACCTGGACTTCTAAGAGCCTCTTCTTTATATTTCTTCTTTAGTCTGCTTAAATACAGACAAAGCAGAGAAAAAAATAAAATGTTCTTTTTAGTGCTACTTGGATCGCAAAGAGCTATTTACAGTTGTGACAAGCACCTTTTCATCTTTTTAGAAAAAAAGGTTTGTCCATACCCTGATAGGTAACATTAACAGGACAACAGCTTACACTGGAGGTTTGTGGAATCTGGAAACTTTAAGAAAAAATGCAGCCTGCAGTGCTGAGGATTCACAACAAATTTAGACTCTATGCTAGAGATCTGCTCTAAACATATTTTGGAGTGAGAAGTGCTGTAACTGTGTGTTATTGTCATATTGGGATACATCTGCAAAAGGGCTTGCAAACCAAGCACCGACACTGTGGCTTTACTGTGTTACTCAGAAACCTTTTGCTGGACTGCCACCTACATCTGTCTATAGGCCACCTTTATTCCCTGTCCAGCAATCTCCATAATAGAAGTTCCCATCCTACTGTACTGCTTTGTGCTGATGCCCTGGTAAGGCTGTTAAATGTCTGGTCTCATCGGGGACTTCCAGTGTGGCCAACTCTCCTGTGTGTTTGAACAGTATCACACAAAACACTTTTATCCAGTATCTTAGTAGTCTCCTAGGACAGAGACTCTGAGAACTGAATCCTCACCTCTAACCTTGGCATCCTTTGAGATGAATACTCTATTACTGTATTAAGAGTGGCTGGGACTTTTCTGTAGACTTTCTTATTGTTCAGTTTTTATTTGTCAGGTTTTGCGTAGCAGTGTGTAAAAGTGGTGTCTCAGGCTCTCACATAAAAGAATTCTTGTGTCAGAGAAATAAGTATGTCTTATTGAGTAAGGGTTTAATACCTTTCTCTACCTTCAGTATTTTCAAAGAACTTTACTACTTCAAGTGACTCTCTGACTGGCTTGCAAGTTTCTGGGACACCTCCCTTTACCAATGCATTGAAAAAAGGAGAAAATACAGTTTTTCTGCAGAACTCTCAGAAATTAGGTATTGCAGTACATCAGTTCTTCTCTGGATCCTTACCAATCTCCCCAATGACCTGAAAAAGAACAAAATTGTGCTGCATTTATATCCAGCACAGCATCTGAATTTTAACAAATTAATTATGTAATCATAGTTAGGCACATAGAGATGCAGATTCAAGGTATCCATTTCTGATGGCCTCACATCCACATGGAGAGGCAGGTGAAATGTCATAGCTCTGCAGAATATGCTTCCTCTTTATCAGTGACCAATGCACAGTATTGCATTATTGTAGTATTAGAATAAATTCACCCTCTTGGAATGTGACAAAACCAGTGGAGTTTCACCAGATATGTACAGGATTTGGTAGCAACAACTTTTATCTGCATTTCATTCATATCAAAGGATTCAATCTCCTTTATAAGCAGAGGGATTAGTTCAGATACCAATGAAATGCAATCACCACAGGTGACATGCAGCAAATTTTCTCTTCTGTTTTTTTCTTTGAATTTTAAATTTACATAACTGTTCGGCGCTGGCAGTGGAAAAGAATCTCAGAGATGAGATAAATTGTCTGCACTGATTTTTTTTTAATTTCCTGAACACAGCAGAACGTGTTGTGAAGTTTCAGGGTCAACTACAGTCACAGTTGTAGAAAAGAGGAAGGCTAAATTAGGCCCCTAACACATAAACAAAGGTTTGAGAAAAGTTACTTACTAACCCACTGATCACTAGCCATCTCAGCTAGGTTGAGAGCTGCTTGATGAGCCACTTACTGGGGTAGGGATGGGTGACTGCTACAAGCAGAGGAATCTTTGAGAGAAGAAAAGTTGTTCACACAATGAAAGGGCTTAAGATGTCAATAAAGCTCGTGTTTATGGCAGTGGCATTAAGCAGTTAGCAGTGATTCGCAGGTTTATAAGCAAAAGCCATTTAGTTTGCTAATTACAATAACAGCTGCAAAACTGAAGAATTCCACTACAGTTTGTGAGGCACAAAGTGTGAAGAAAAAACAATAGAACATTTAAAATCTGACCATTAAGGGTTTTCTACTAAAATAGCACCTGAGTCCATCAGAGTAGGAAGAACTTTATAAGTGTTCTCAGAACTTTAAAAGTGTTTTCAGTCTTTCCTGCTCAGTCTCTGTCTTGCATTATAGTTTCCCATGCTGCTAGTCCTTCAGTTGATTGCTTTAGCACAGTGGATGGGTGTTTGGTGTGTGAGAGGCCTTGACTGGATATTGTCCAGGGAAAGTTTGATTCCATGAAATAGCAAGTCCTTTCACAGGAAGACCAGTGCACAATCCACAGATGTCTCAAATAATTCACCTGAGCTGTGGGTTCCAAACCCCTCTTTTCTGCACGTGACACAACTATGAGAAAGTGGGCTGTGACCTGTGTGACATTTCCAGGTGGTCCATATCCAGACCTGTTTTGTTCTACACTTCTAAATTTTCATTCTGTTTTCTGAAATTCACTGTTACTCTTCCATTTCCTCTACAGATGTGAAACTGCTTTCAATCTGAACTTATTATACATAGTACAGACAAGATAGACAGATGACTCAGTGGAAAATATACATCTGGTCACACCCCTGCAAATACACCAGGGATGATCTGCACACAATTTATGATTAACAGGATTTTGAAAAATTACCCATATCTTATGACAGCAAGAGGGTAAGATTCCTTTCTGAATTAAATATAACAGGGTCATTACTCTGGTTTTTGAGGCACATCCAGATAGAAATATCTACAAAAGTTACCCTCTGTGTAAGGAAGCAACAGCAAAATACACAGTGAAGGAACTTGAAGACACTTTGACATAAAGCTGATCTGAGCTGATATCATGGGATTAAAAGTTGTATTAAAAAGAAGGGAAATGAAAGCCATGGGATGGTATCCATCAAGTAGTGTAGCAAAGTATATAAACCACCCTTTGATAGCTATCAAGCATTGGATGTTACTGAACAGCACTGGCAGTAAATGCAGTAAAATCCTGTAGTGGTCATCTACCATCGTGTGTTGGGCAGCCTCATGCTAAGTGGTACTGTGCATGCTGGGCTGTGCTTAGGAGAATGCAGTCACCCCTCTGGAGCCACCTAATTTCCTTTATGAAAAAGATTTCCACATCAGTCAAAGTGGGTAGGAAATGCCACTCTATTCAGTGTCCTTTTCTGTCCTCTGTCCATCTCATTTTTGCCCATTTGCCAGCATATTTACATGAATAAAATCTACTTTAAATATGCAATGGTTAGAGGAGATGTACTGGAGAACTTGCCACTAAATAATTCCATTTAGCTAATTAAGTTAGACTGGTAATAAAGCTAATGATAGAAAGAACAGTTTTGGCAACAAGAATCAAGTTCTGTGAAGAAGAATGTGACTGCTGCTTGGATTCTGTTCACCTTTAAAACTGCCATTTTGATGTTCATAAAGTAAGCATGGCTTTGTGGAAAAAGAGTGCTTTCAGAGATGCATGGTCAGTAATGACTACAGAATCGGCATAAAACAGGCTGTTTAAGATTCTGTGTGTGTGTCATGAGAAACTTCATTCTCCAGAGAGCTCAGAAGCTCACAGCCAGCATCCTCTGGAAATGTGTCACCTTCGGTCGCTATTGATCAGTAGCTACCTACTGTTGTGCTGGAGATTCAGCTTACCAGCAACAAAGTGCTGCAAGCACCAAGGGTGCTGCACAACAGTGCACAGAGCTTTTTGATGAACAAAGTAAAGAAAGAGATATCTTTGAATAAGGTCAGAAATTACTCAGTGATAACATGTTTTCATGTTATCTGTGAAAGCATCACCACAGCTCAGTTGACAGAGGTGAGAGACTACTCCAAAACACTGAGAAACAATCACACAGGCTATCTTGTTTTTTAGTGCTGAAAAACTCTCTTGGCTTTTTGTCTTCATTTTTATCCAACTGAATTTGCACTGCTTCACTTCAGTTTTACGTAACAACACCATGTGAAACGTGATTTATTTTTAATGTATCACAAAAATAGTTCCTAAAGATGGTTCTTCTAAACTACAAAAGCCCTAAAAGTTTATAATAATTTCAATTAAAAAATAAAAAATTGCCTGAGATAAATACACATGCAAAAAAGAAGTAAAGTTATGATGAATGGGATGCACACAAATTACCAAAGTGACACAGGCACAGAAGTTCACTTTACAGTCCAGTCAACCTGTGGACTTTCTGCCTAACTTCCTTCCTGGAAACCCATGGGCCACTGGGATTTTGCATTATGTTCCCCCTTGAAATCAAGGTCCAAAACTTTGGTACAATAAACTTTTATTTTTTGTCACACTCATTGGAGGGAAAAACCTGTGCTGATTGCACCTACCTATTCTCTGCAGCCCCTGAAATCATGGCACAGGTCTGTTCAGTCCCCCGGCAGGCAGTACAAAAGTCCTTCTGGGCTTATTGTGCTCAAGTGGAAGAAATGCTTCATGCTTTGTGTAATCATCTGACTTGTTTCCTTAAAAAAATCCTTTACAACTACACATCTCCACCCAAACAGTGGCAAAGAGGGAGACGTGGAAGAGAAGAAAAAATGAAGTCAAGAGAGAAGACAGCTTGACTAGACAAACATAATAAGAAGACGCATAGATATTTTGTCTCAAGCCATTTGTGGACATTTCAGAAGGATGCATCACCAGGGAACTGGGTCTTTTTGGTCTCTCTTTCTGCAGTTATTTCCCATGTGGTTTCCTCCAACATTTACAAAAAAAAATCCACATTCAATTTAGAATAATGGCACAGTCATTATCTAACTGGTTATACTTAACTTTGGCAGGGGCAAAGTTACTGAAAGGCAGAAACTTTTTCCCATATCAGCCTCATTTTTGTGATTGACAACTGACTGACTGACTCCCTTTTGGTTTTATGAGAGTATTTGCCCTTTTATTCACATTTCCAACTTTCCAAAGGCAGTTAGGAATGGTGGGATAAAATTTACATCAATATCAGGCTATTAGTATGCAATTAGTTATGTTGTTTGTGCCAGAGAACAGGCAACTATGGGAAAACAGGGGATGGGGGCTAAAGAAAGTCTAAGGACCAGCCTTAAACATATGATGCATATTTACTATAATGGAGGAAAGAAACAACAAGTTATTTACAAAACCTGGAGAGATCTCCAGCCTGTTATTTATTACAGGAGGCAATGTTCAGCAGGCTTAATAAATAGATGTGCCCTTCAGACTGCTCTCAGTTTGTCCTATCATGTCTTTTTCCATCTTCTGCCTTATAACATTTTCTATGCCTTGTAAACTGATAGGAATTCATTCCTCAATGGCCATACACAGAGGTTAATAAGCTCCCAGCAGCAGCTGACTTGGCACTAGAGGAGAAATACTCTACACTACATCCAGTTCAGAAATGTTACCTTCATATCTCCTTTCCTGTTTTGGGAAACTGTAAGTCTTCTTCCACTTCAGTTCTTCTGGATATAGACTGTCAGTGTGCTAAGTCTTTCCTCTTGTCCTGTGTCTGAGAGGTTCATTGTGAAAATTGCAAATTGGTGCGACGCTGAGTCAGCCAGAGACGCGAGGTAGGTGTGCCAACATTGTTCCCTGAGTCAAACCACAAAACAGGGCTTTTAGTGTTAAAAATGTAATTCATCAGGTCACAGGGCAGGACTAGGTAAGCATTACAATAGAGAAAAGGAAAATTTCGGGGGAACACAGCACTTGAGAACAAGTCTCTCCCCTATCCACTATACCTGTCCTTCCTTCTGACCTTGTTCTCCATCCTGCAGTTTTCACAGTGGATTGCAGCAGACTGCCTCTGACTGTCTCTGAAAGTTTCCTTTCTGTCACCTCTGCGTCTCTGCTCTCTGCTTTCTCGCCGATTTGCACGCCAGCTGCAGGCTCCCTGCCTGCTCCACCCTGCACTTGCCAAAGGTTGTCCAGCAAAGCCTCTAGACTCACTCTGAGATAGCACCATCTCTGTCTCCCTTCAGAGGGTGCAAAATCCAGGACAAAACAAAGCAGCAGCTTTTGACCTTGCTGTCCAGCACAGCCTTTTAGAAAAACACACTGCTCATGGAAACTGTGAACAAACAAGTAACTCAGGCTGTTTAACATGTCACTGTGACACGGTGGTGAGCAGCAGGAAAGGCTAAAAGAATTTAAGGGATTATTGGGGGACAAGAAACTAATCCTGTGTGTATTTCTCTCACATTTCTTACATTGTAAAATGTCATTCACTTGTGCAGCCATGAAGCAGAGGACTTGCTTGTTTAAGAAGAACAGATCAGTAAGGTACTGAGGATTTCTATTCCTCAGAAGGATTCCTTCTAAGGTGATAAAAGATCATAGTTATCTATACTGGCACAAACAGCAAGGTGTCTCTGCCTTGTAATATTAGAGCCGAAATATGACACTTTCTGTGCTTTAAATTCAATTTTTTTTTTATCCTTGGAAGACATGTACAAATTCCACTATAAAATAAATGGAGTTTTGCACCAAATGTTGAGAATGTTAGAGGTTAAAAATATTCTTTACCTCCTGCCTCATCTATGCCCTGCCATCTCTATATATTTTCATACATATGCAAGTTTATGCTATAAAATGTTCATAGCAAGAGTTTGCTATAAAAAATGCTATGCATTATACCTGATAAAATGCTAAAATAAAATGGAATTTAAAAAAGTTGTGAAATATACCTTGGATGCCGTGTGATGCTGAACTAGGAAATGTACCTCACAGGAAACTACGAAACCTGTAACCTAAAGCATGGCACCAATCAATCCATAAGAAAAACTAATATGCATGATGCCGGGGTTTTGTGTACTCAGTGAGCACATTGACATAATAAGGCTTTTTATTATTTGAATGTGCTGTACCAGAAGGGAAAGTATAAAAAGTACACTGTCACCAATTTGGAATGAGGTCTGTAGCAGTCTGCTGCAAAGGAACCAACCATATATGGGGGAAAAGGAGATGTCTAAATAGGCAAACCTTTCTAGAAAAAAAGAAATGAAAACAAAACACCTGGAAGAATGCAGACAATTGATAGAGATTTTTTTTCCTACAGTTTTTTTCAACTATAATCCTTAAAAGATTTTGAGAGAGTAATTAATGTAAAAGTTGAAAAGTCCGTAGTTTACATATTTGTATTTTCCTGTTCCTTGCAATTAAATTCAATAATATGAGCAATGTTGATGGATTTTTTCCCCTTTTCCATTCTTCCAGTTCTTCAGTTTCTTAAAATTCTGAAGTCATGAAAGCACTAAAAGAAATATTAAACCCTGAAATTTTTCTAGTCAGCCCTCTTCCAACACTCATTTTTTAAAGTTAAATATTTCTTCTTTCACCATTCTGAAGCTTTCATAGGCTGAAGTCACAAATATAAAAATAAACCCTAACAGAACTATCACTCCGTGCACTGAACCAAATGGCACAAATAAGGCAGGAGTAGAAAGGACAAGTAAGAAAAATCCAAAAAAGAAACCTAAACAAAACCCATCTATTTCCAAATTATTAACTTTTAAAAACACATGTATACATGCATTTTTTGCTTGTGTCTTTTCTTCTAGTTTGATTTTTTTCAGTGCTAAAAAAAATGCATTCACCATTTATTTATGTTTTTGGCTTTGCGCAAATGTTTCTCTACTTTTCAATAAATTCTACTCACAACACGTAAATATCTGTGACAAAGACCATCCCCCTGGAGTGTTACAGGATGCATTGCTAAGCAACATTTTTTTTAGTTTGCTTTGGTTTTGTCCTTTTGTTCTCTCTTGGAGTTCTTTTAGTCACTTGCTGTCTTACTGTGCGAATGCAGAGGGAAGTTCAACAAGGGCCCCTCTCTGCAAATAATATGCTATGTAAAGAATTCAGATTTCAGAGAGCCTATACAGAAGATCAGGACATTTCTTAACTGACTTTGAATCTGATGTTCAGAAATGGAGTCCCACTGGTATATGGGAATATAAACCTGGGGTATTTCCACTTTAGATATCCATTATTACCTGACTGGATGGGTCTGCTGAAGCTTCAACTTCAGAGCAGAAAATTAACTTTTCCACTTTTTTCCCCTTCTTCTTCACTTTGTGTTTTAATTTGTAAAAAAAATCTGAATAGATATACTAGATGGGAATCACAGAGCACCCCAGCAAGGTTCTTAACTAGGAGATAACAGTGAGGGCTTGAAGACATGCTAGAGTCTGCAGCTGTCTTTGACCTACTGTTGAGACAGGCTCAGCTTGTCTGAGCCTCACATAACTAAAAATATGCAGAAAAAATCAAAAAAGATAGCTCCTTGTATTGATGGAAATCAAACATAAGCCTGAAAGTCTAAACATGAATCTCCACACTTAAAATGTTTTTTTAATTATTAATGGACATATATGGTATAAAATTGGCAATATGAAGAGCAGGAATGCAACCACTCTCACGTTTATAGATAGATCTGTTGTTGTGCAAAGTCCTCCCAACAGAGCAAACTTTGCCAAAAGCTAAAAACACAATATCAAACTTGGGCCTTTTCCTTAGAGAAAAAAAAAAAATAAAGCTTGGATTGTTTTGTTTTTTTTTAACAGGTAAAAAAGCTGTTCTAAAGTTGTCAGTTGAGAATACGAAGCTTTTCATGCCCTCAAACCATAAGGTGTCTTCCCGCCTCCCTCTTATTGAGGCCTGCATTTCTGTAAATGCTGGTGTTAGGGGTGCATGGCAGTGGTTTCAAATGGGTTTGCAGCTGACCAGCTGCAGTCAGAAATGGTAAGTTTCCAGACGTTTATGACAAAATTAATCTCTACAGACAAGGAAATCTTATATTGGTATGAGGCTGGCAGCTCCAAGGCAGCCTTGACATAAATTTTCAGCAAACATATTCCTGCCACTGCAAGCTGTGCTATCCTATCAATTCAGTGTGATTATCTAGTCCAATACTGGGAATCCACATTTAATAGATGGTTCCAGCAGCAATCCTCTGACACCTTCAGCTAAAGCTTGTTCTCACTATCTTCTTTACCCTCATCTATATTGCTGTCTATAAGAGAGCTTCCCAGTTCCATGAATTGGTGTGTAAGGGCAGGTATTTGCTTCATAAACTCCTGCTATTTCCCAGCTGCTTGCCAGTGCAGTGGAGGATTTTCAATACAGCATGTAATTAACTATTACTGAAAAGGTAAAAACTAAGTGTAGCAGGTAAAAATGTGATTTGTCAGGGCTGTTCCTTCCTACAGATTTTTAAATAGCACCATGTCTCTCCCAAAAATGAACTCATGAATGACTATAGTATTTTTACCAGTGAACTGTACTTGTGGAAGTGGAAATTCCTGTCTTCCCTCCATAAAAATAAACACTCTGTGAACAGGAACAACACCTCAACGCTTCATATAATAGGGCAGTAGTGCAGATCATTACAGGACACTTAGCTTGCTGATAGTTCATGGACATCCCTACCCACTTTATCAAAAATATTCATTTGTAATGAGCTAACAAAACTAATTTTGTGCAAAAGTTGCATTTTGGAAAGTAGCAACAGCAAGAAGTTTCACACTTGGAGCAATTCTATTTGTGTGATCTATTCCACTGAGCACAGAATCCATTTTTTCAAGCACTGAAGCTATTTGGTGGGGACAACTTGAGACAATCTGGCAGTGCCTTTAACACTGAGCTGTATCATCCCCCCAGGGCAGTAGAGGTCAAGGCATTAGGCCACTGACAACTTGACAACTATGCAACTTCACTGTGATACTATCAAATAACAGCATGTATAAAATGTAAATATTCCCATCAACCCAGCAATTAAAAGTATTGTTGTATTCCCACTAATCAAAAGACCTAGTAAAATTTTAACAAACTTACACAGATGCTGCTTTCTTTCTCCTTTGGTTTCCTAACTTATCACCTTTACCTTGGTATTACCTTTGTTTCTTGCTTCAATTTTGGCCTTTGTGACTATACCTCTTTCTTGTCAGAACACCCCCATCTTTTGATACCTGGTACTTCTAAAATGTGTATCATTTCTACAGCTAAATTGCATAAAAATTCCTTTGATACCAAAAAAAAAAAGAAAAAAAGTAGTTTCTACTGCAAGAGATCACATTTTCCCATTTGGAGCTCCTATGGACTGCTTCCATTTCCCCAGCTATCTCCAGATAGGAAGCCCAGCTGTTTGCTTTTTTCACTTCTTTCATTAGAGTTCACACTTTACCTCCAGATACCCTGCTAGAGCAACTGTCTTCCTACACCAAAGCCCTCTGGAGATGTATAAACATTAGTGAGCATGTTAGAAGCACTAATGTGCAGAAACTTACCCTCTGCTGCATATGTGGCCTCTCGAGCTCTGTGCAGGAGTGTTCTGCTGTCTGAAAATTTTTAAAAAGAGTGGATGAAATAAGAGTTCTGTGCAACTGCAGCAGCACATTTTTTTCCTCCTTCTAAATGCATTTGCCAAGCAAACACCCAATCCACTGGAGTTGTGGCTGATGAGGCGTCTATCCTGCAAGGCTGTGGTCTCTATCTCCTCAAGAAGAATATGGTGTGCACTTCCTCCATCCCCTCTACCTTCATCTGCCATCAGCTCTGTGGTCTCTTTCTTACCTGAGAAAGCAAGGTCTTTTTATTATATGAATAGGTTGAAACAGTATTTTTAATTATTTTACCAGTACTACTGTTACTTGATCACAATGAAATTATGGTCCTATTTTCCTTTTCAGAAAACTTTATGAGAGAGTCACTAGAATAGGAAAAGCATCATCTGACAGGCATCTTCTTTCCTTTAGATTTATTCCTGCAAATGTTTGGGACTTTTCATATTCAGAGAATAATGCACTGGGTGCAGTAGCATTTTTCATTAACTTGTTCACCATTCTAATCCTAACAGGACTCCCATAATATGCACCCAAATGAATATAAGCTTATTGTTGGATGTAAGTGATGTCAACCTTCAAAATGGAATGGTTACTCCAAAAAAAACCATTATAAGAGGAAAAGTGCTTTTTTTGCCAGTATTGTCCTATCAAGGATTTTATCGAAGTGATTAACTTGACAACTTTAAGAAAACTGTGTTGTGATTAATTAATGTATTGTGTTTTGCTTGATTTTATTTCATACCACAATTTTTAATTAACAGTATAGCTTCATTAAGCAATTATATGATTTTAAATGCATCTCATTTGTAAAACAGATTTTGTGTTACATCTTAATGCACCTCTTGCATTCAAATTCTATACAAATTGCACTCTTGCCTGACCCATGGCTGAAATTAGACGCACTCTTAGATATTTAAATTCTTGCAATATAATAAGAAACTCTGACAAACAGAAGTGGGATAGATCCTTCTTTGGAGAAGCAGGGATAGCAGAGAGCTGAAGAATGTGAAAATGTTTAGGGTCTAGACAGAAAAACCCCGACAAGTTCAGTTAAGACAAACAATAACAATTTTCCAAGGACTTTCTTATTTATATAGAGGTATTTTATCTGGTTGGTTAATCTTGGTTTGTGGCTTGCTTGCTTTTAATTAAAAAGGTATGATAAATATTTTAACCTATAAAATGGCAGAACTGAATTATTAAAAAAAGTGAGAGAGACCTGTATAACTCATCACCTTTCAGTGAAATGTATTTTTGTTAATTGTTGCCTCTCACTGCATCTAAGGTGTGAGATGGAAATCTAGTAATGTCAAGTTGTGAATATAAGATGACATTTACAATGTTCCTCTCTTTTACATCCTCTCACAGATATTGTTTCCTACCATAGGGTCCAAACAATTATTTGAAGAATTAAGAATTATTATTTTCTGGGTCTAGGTAGGTCTTAGAAATACTTTCTATAAATTTCTTAGTGCAATTTGAATTACTTTATAAGAAGCACAAATAACTAAAGGTGACTGGTAAAAACTACATAATATATGGTTTATTTCCTTTTTTTCTGTTATGGTAACTTGACATAATATTTTGTCACCCTAACAGAACCAAAAACCAGGTTTCACACTAAGAACGGATGCTAGCCCAATTTCTTTAAACGCCTGTGATTAAACGAACGACCTTAACGCACCAAGTATTCTGTTGCGGCAGTTTTCTAGGATGCCTGGAGTCCCAAAAGCAGGACGCGTTCAGCAACACTTTAAAAAGTAAATAAAACAGAAGATCACCATGGCAACTGTCCGGCCGCGCTCTGCCTCTCTCGGCCGCTCCGAGCCCCGCCGGGGGGAGGCCGGGCTGCGGCGGCCCTGCAGTACCCGCCGGCGGCCTCTAGATGCCGCTGTTTACTGCGGTTCGGCGCCGCGGTCCCCGGCGCGGGGCAGGCGCGGCCGGAGCCCAGAGCCGCGCTCCACCTCGGCACCGCGGGGTCCGCAGCTGCAGGGAAAACAAACACAGCTTCTGTATTTATCTGTAAAAATAACGACCCCCCCACCGCCCCGAAAAAAATAAAAAAACAACCTTGTACTTTCTTTTTCCAATAGGATTGCTCTCTGAAATACAATCAAAATAGTTTTCATTGCATCCTAAGTCATAAAATGTTCCACGGGAACGCCTTGCTAATTACAGAAACTCCTTCTTACATACAACATACTTAATTATTCTGGATGTCTTTGTTTAAAAATGACACTGTATAAATATTAATCCTTTTTTCCTCAACTATTCTTTGTTCCTTGATCAACATTCATTGTAGCGCAGTAAATTTGAGATCATTAGATCAGTTACTGCTATTTAGATGTAAATGTCTTCAAGGAAGATTAATTACTCTCTAACTTGGATTTTTAATTTTTTTTTAAAACAGGATAATGAAGACATTCTCTGACACTTTTATGATAATTAAAAAAAAAAAAAAAATTCATAAATCAACATAACCCCACAAACAACAACAAAAAAAAAAAAAAAAAAAAAAAACCAAAAAAAACCCAAACAGAAACTCCCCTTGAGCCTCCATATAACATAGTTCACAGCAGATAAAATTTTGGAAAGTGTATGGGCAATTTTTATGGCATTTAAACTAGTAAATGAGGTTAGGTGAAGCTCCAGGAAGCCATTTAGTAGTTGAAATGTTCATGTTCAAGTTGCATATCCCTCATAGGAGCACCTTGGTTCCCTCTAGAACACGGGAAGAGTGTAAAATTACAGAGTGCTATCTTTCAGAAGTGAAAGAGAGATCGATCACTCTTTCCTTTATACCAGTCAGAGAAGTAGAAACTCTGACTAGCAAGGTGATCTATCCACAAGCACATAGAGAGCATGTACTCACACATGTAACTTCTCAGTTTGGACCTCCTGGCAGATTCTCTCAAAGAACAAGAGAGCGCTGTTTAGGCAACTGAAAGCAACTGTTATCAACTGCTATTAGGAATGCTTTTGAATTACCTGCTATAGGACCTCTTGGAAGTGGAAAACGAGCCACCAAGAGCACTTGTGTCACAGGGTAGAAATTCACTATAGTTCTCTGAGGAAGCAGGAGAGCTGGGAAGCTTTTTTATCCTTTATCCTGCGTGACTCAAGCATGCACCACCCTTTTGTGCACCCCCTGAAACTCATTGACTGCTTGGGGAGGGTCAGGCTTACTGACACTATGAAGGATTTTCTTGGATGACAGTTGCATGCAAGGGATGTACACAGCTCATGGAATAAAGAGTGCAAGGCAGGACTCACACTTCTAATCTTGTCCACTATGCCTGGGAATCAGCACACACACACACACACACACAGACATATACAACCTGCCAAGACACAGCTAAGAAGTTCTTCCAGAAGTTAGGAGTTGTGATTTTGAATCTATAAAGGCAAAAACCAAGTAAGTGCGTTCTAGGCTAGAGGAATACTAAAACCATTTAAACATAAATTACATGGTTGTGCTTAAAAATAGAGCAAAACAAAATGTGCTATGCTTTACACAAAGCTTGATTCTGTAACCATGCACTGTTTTATCCACTGAGAAAAGGAACAGGATCATATTTGTAGATCCTTAAATGACTTGAGATATGCATTGCTTAGATAGGGCAAGAATAAGAGATTTTTGAACAGCCACAAAATCACAAATGTAGCTTCTCAGAGCTGTTTAAATTGAAGCAAACTGTGGACAAACTTCCTTCAGTTAGAGCATTCAAGGTAAGACTTTTAGGATTGCATTGTGAGGTAGGTACTGTCCATAACTTACTTGAGGCAACTAAGATATTTTTAGACCTGTTTTTGTGACTTTGGCATTTTTTAACCTTATAGCTTCTTAGCTGTTCTCCAATATTATGCACAATCTACTACACATCAGAACAAGTAGTATCAGTGTTAATAAGAACAGAATTTGTGACTGCACACTTTAAATTGGAGCTCCCTTAGGGTAAGTGGGAGCACTGATATAATAATTTATAATGCTAACTGAAAGAATGCAATTAAAGAAAGATTTATAAAAATGAGCCTCCTGTCTGTATTTAGTGGGGACGAGCTGTATTTTTGATATTACCTCCTCTTAATACTATTAAAACATGCAGGTCCTAATCCGAAACTAAATTAGTTTCTTATGCATTAGAGGCCATGTTCAGGCACAGCATGATTCTGCTTCATGACCAATTTTTTCGTTTCCACTTTTGGGAAAACTGAAACATACAAACTTCTGCAAGAGAACCAGTTATGTTCAGTGTTTAAAGGCTGATTCAAAGCTTATATTAACTAAAAAATAAAAAAAAAATGAGACAGAAAGATTACCTGTTAGCCATAGATGTGTCACTGCCAAAGAATCCAAGCTTTGGCAAAAGCCTTTACCTTACAGAATTTTACATTAAAAGTTTCAAAGCAACAGATGGGTCTGGCTGAGGAATGCCTGCATTGTTGCTCCATTGAGAAAGTGTAGGGCACTGAGTTACCACAGACCAAAAGAATACTTTTGTCAATGGAATGGAGATTTTCACTCACGTTCACAGACTTACATCCAAGATCAAATACTTAATGAGGATAAAACCTGAAAGCTCACAATTCTGCTGGTTGTCTTGTAGTAGGGTATGTGTCTGTACAGAGAAAGATTCTTGCTATACCATCCTTACAATGTGTGCATCTTTTGGGCTAGCAGACAATCTCTTTGTTCACTTAAATTTAATCATGTTAATAAGAATCTCATAGTTTTTCTATTTGCATTTTTTTTATTATTTCTGTCAGTAATGAAAAGCATATTATTGTGCTGAATACAGATGGCTGTCTCACTGTGTATCCTGAAGTGCTCTGGCACTCATGTTGTTAGAACAAGTACTAAAATTTCAGTAAGACTCCCTACATTTCTCAGTCAAGATTCAGCTGAACGGGAATGCAAACCAAGCAGCAGCTGAAGCACATCTTGAAATGACTAGTGCTCAGTGTATCAAGTTTACTGAATTGCACAGGGGTTTTGTGGAATTGACAGCACTGAAGTAGTGGGGGAGAAAAAGGCTTTATAGTTATTACTCCTCACTGGTATGGTAATAGCATATGGGAGGTGGATCTGGTTTTACAATGACTAACATAATTAGTTATGCCTTAAAGTAAAAGACCTCACAATTACAGCAATGAGATAAATGTATCATTTTTGTATTACACCTTCATATGTTTTTCTTCTGGCATCAGGTGCATTTTACTTGAGTTTCCAGTCCAAGAAAATCTCTAGGTTTCTTTTTCTATTGCCCAGATTTACTGTCTTCAGTGACAAATAGTTATATAGATATATTCTATAGAGAAGAAGAATGTCTAAAGAGGGCTGTGAATAAACTCGACTCACTGTTTTTCAAAATATTCTATCTTGGAAACAAGTATCCTCTCCTCATAACAGACCTGATGTTTGCAAGCACAGATATACATGAATCAGACAGAAGGCCTTCAGTCTATCTAAGCTTTAAAAAGATAAAGGGGAAAGACGGAGATATGAAAGGGAATCTAAGAACTGATCCCTGTAAATCCATCTGAAAATAACAACTTTCTGGCCTATGTCAAAACAAACTTTGTCAGGGAAAAAACTGTGGCACTTCCAAGCTATTCCTAATATTGCATTTTTCAGATTATAAAGTATCTTCCCTTGGAGGGGGCATTTTCCTTGCTCACACAACCTGAGTCTGCCCAAGTCCATTGCAGGAAAAAGGGTGATGGGTGCTTTGTTAGGCTTTGCTGTAGATCACTGAGGCATCCTCCTGCCTCTGCTAGGACTAAAAGCAATCTAATCTACCTGTCTAGACAAGGCTTTGCACTGGTCTGATCCCTTCCTTTGGTGCTGCTTGTGACATCCAGAAATTTGACAAGGAAAGCAATTATTGATCAGTCTGAAGTGTGTTTTGCAGTGATAATTGTCTAAGCATGACTGAGTGATGCCCCTGTAGATAGGTGCTTACTTATTTCCTGATGCATGTCGTCCTCAGAGCGACAGAAACACTGATAAGAGAGAGGACAAAATGACTAACTTTGATGGAGTTTGTGTTGAAACATCTGCTGCTTGTCAACATGGGAGGCAGAAGCAGTGATTTATTAGTAATAAAGAAGAAAAACCCATGAAACTCCAATTTATTCTTCCTCTAAACTATTTTCTAAGAATGCCCAGTTAGTTTCCATAAAGGGAAAATACTGCCCCATTACCTGTATATTTTTACTTTGCTTACATTATTGCATGATAACACGTTCTTTACTTTAAGACTTTGAGTGACTTCTGCCCATTAAGAAACCTGGACAATAAAGTCGCTAAATGGAACAGTGAAAATCTATGGAGAAGTCATATTGTGGTCATTTAGATTTTTTTCTCTTGCCTAGAACCTAATATTTTTTAGGATTTTGAACAGAATGCAAATGACAGCAAAGATATTTGGTGACATTTCCTATTCTGTGAATACATACCAAACACAGACCTGTAATTTTCCCCCATTGTTTTTGTGAGAGTAATTTTGTTTGGATTAATCTTTTCTTTCAGGCTCAGCTCTGCATGAGCACTGTGCAGAATTCTGGCTTCCATATAAAGAGGAGCTCAGAGAGGAACTGGCCTCCAGAAAGCCAGAATTACATCAAAGTACTTCCCCAGAACACAGTGGCATGTACAGACTTGGGGTATACTGCTGCCCATAGGAGGAGGGCACACACCTTGTCTTTTATAGATTTTTAGTCCAGAATAACAAAAGGTCTTTGAAAATTACAGCCATGCCAGTGGGGCACAGAAGAGGGATGCAGTCCAGGAATCTGTGCTCTTCCCTTCAGTGCATATAGATGGGTATCATCTACTCAATGAAAGGTTGTGGCTCTTGCAATATTGCTACCACCAGGACACTAAACATACAATTCCCAAAAGATAAAACCTCAAAAACCATAAATGCATTGGTTAACAAGGATGTTAAGAAAAGCAAAAGTGTTAGAAATAAGAAGAAGCGATCATGACAGCATGATGGTTTTAAACAGAAATTAGTAATCTGTCTGCCTACCTTCATATTTTAAAGAATAAAGCTATGTCTACGTCAAAAAGTATATTTCTTTCCCCAGAGGACACAGAGTTTAATCAAGCTTGACTACTTTAGTAACCTTTTGTAAATGGTGAGGCATGACTGACAGAAGAGTAGGACTCAAAAAAGAAGATATTTAGGTTGAAATCCAGGTGTAAAGATGTCAATCTTGCTAATGCAAGTTAGTGTGAGTATATATTGATTTAAACTGAGCATTTTCTATATTCTGTGCAAGCAAGGAGCAGGTCATAAGTTGAAAGCAGAAAAATAAAGTAAATGCCTGTTTTGGTAAACCATGACAATGTCTGAAGGAGGTCTCTGTCCATGGTTTGGGTCTCATTCTGATCCTGCCAACATTGTATCTGCACAACTCCGTCTATTAAAGCTACATTAGTGTTCTGATGGAAATGAAAATGCTTCAGTAAAACCTTCTTCAGACATTTTTTTGTCTAAAAGCCTTTAGATTTCATTTCTTTTCCCTTCTACTCTTTTTAAACAATAAAGCCTCAATAAGACATCAGGTTCTTTGCAGGTTCTGGAATATTTTTTGCCTTACACAAAAGCACATTGGTTGGAATCTGCTTCTGCATTCTGATTCATCAGGCACTTCTGTCATAAAAAATGACATGAGTGTAGCACAGATTTAAGCTTTTTTTTTTCTTTTTGTGCCATATGAAATTACATCTAAGTGGTCCAGTTATTGCATTTTAAACAGCATTTATTACTCTCCTTTAGTAATATCCAAATGGATTCTTAGTATTATAGTAAATAAACACTAAGCCTTGTGAGGGAGGAAAAAGCCCCACATACTTTCAAGCAAACAATTCAAGCCTGCATATTAATCTGTACCTTTAAATAAACAGCAATAATTAAGGGGAGTTGGGCACCTTGTTGTATTGCACAGTGACAGGGATTAAACACTGGCACTGCAAAATGCCAGCTTTCAGCTTGTGCACTTCTGGACCCTTCAGAGCCATGAACTGACATTTGCAATCTTTGTCAGTCAAAAAAAAAAATGGCAAATTCACTTAAATTTAGTTCTGCCATTCAAATGGAATGAAGGTCATCACCTGCCCCTTTTGTGATTTGATTATCCAGGGACTGAGTTTATTTTCCTGAAGAAAGACACATTAAAAGGTCCCAATTCTGCAACTCTTGCCCCATCTCAGCAGCTCAATTGGCTTAAATTATTAATCATTAACTGACTTAGCTACTCCTGTTTATTTAAGAGCACTATATTGTCCTGAGCTGCTCACTTAAGTGTTTTTCTTTTCCTAGAGCTCTCACAACCATTCTGAAAAACAATTAAATACACTTTGAAATTGCAAAATATAGTATATTAAATAAATAGAATTTATAATTCAATTACCTGGCTTATTGAAATGCTGTAGTTACATATGGTTTACATTACCCAAAACACTTTTATTGACTTCATTCATGTAAATAAAGGCTTCAGGTCCAATCCTTCTACCCAAGAAGACTAGGTCACTCTGAAGCAAGCTCCTGAATTACAAAGCAATAGGTGTACAAAGCCTGGACCAAAGCATCGTGCTTGCAAGGAGAGACATGCTTGTAAGGATATGAAGAAAACATGGGCTCCACAATCCTCTCCATATGCTGCTTCTGACTCTGTGGTACTCCTCTCTCATCTTTACAGAAGTCCTGAACTTTTGGGGATTAGGAGTGCAGCAGATTATAGGCATCACTTTTTGGCCCAGTGCTTCTTGTAAGAAGTTACTATGGGACTGAACTCGGCAGAAGCTGAAATCAAGGATACAGCAATGCCAGTGCAGTTAGAGCAGAGGAATGTCTGCCCAGTGGAGGTGGACTCCTTCATGGATTAAAAACTATCTGTAACAGGGAGAGTCTTCACTTCTTTACCTGCCACACTGAACTCCGAATCTCTTCTCCTTCCAGGGACAGCCACATCAGAAACACCCTGAGAGCCCTCAGCAGAACTGGCAATACAGCCCTGAATACTTCCGATTGCAGATGGGACCAAGGTGGCTTTCATGAAGACTTCAGGACAACATACAGAAACAAGACCTCTGGGGATAATATTAAGGACTGCTCAATAGTTAGCAGATAACCTGCTATCTGAACACACAAGCAGATTTTTATAATACATTTTTTCCCTACGCTGCACTGAGGGGGACATCCTAAAGATGCACCATAGGTCAGGTTCCAGTGCTGCAGTGCTCTGCCATGAAATAAGGAAGCTCATTCATTAGCATATGAATCAGCTCTCCACAGAAAGTGGTAGAACTGCAGGAGAGGAAAAGCCATTTTGCTTTAATAATAACAGCCTGTAAGAGGCAATCCCAGGTACAAAATGATCAAGTGACCAGAGCCAGTTCAGTGAAGAATGATAACATTTTATGCTCAACACTTCAAGATTAAAGTCTTTAGTTAGCTAAGCATAATGTGAATCAGTTTCATGTATAATGCATTGTGTGAGCCTGTAGCCACTGTGATACAATGTAAGCAATTCCATTTAGTGCAATTTGACTATAGCTAGTACAGAATAATTGGAGTCAGTTTCTAGCATGCTTGAATTTGAGTCAAATATGATATGGAAAAGAATTTGATACATAATAATATGGAGGCGAAGATAACAAGCAATGATGTGGATGAATAGTTAGTAAGTTATAATACAGAAGTCATTTTAATAAGGTGTGATGTGATTACGAATCCAGTGTTCTTATACATAGACAAAAGGCTAATCCATAATGGCAAAGAAAGGCAACTATTAAGAAACAGTACAAATAATGGCACCACAGCTGCATTTGAGGGGAATGTGACATCGAATACTGCAGTTTTCTCAAATATAAGAGCTAAGGAATAAACATCTACCAGAGGGTAAACAAGAGGCTACTCAAGTGAACACAGGACACTGCTCAGAGCAGTTCCTCACATTGCAGGGGTGGCATTAATGCTGCACTGGGTGATTCCAACTCCTGCTCAGGAATTCAGCCCCTTCCGTTCTTTTTCTACCATTATTAGATGCAGTTGTGACAGTTCTAACCCCTTGGGTAGTCTGGGCCTCAATTTTACAATCTGGTGTGCAAATACAACAGTTTAAAGATGTGCCTTTTCCATGAGGTTAATAATGTATGATTAGTTAAAGTACTACAGCATTTTAAACCCAGCACATAAACATTAACATGACAGATCTACACGTAAACATTGTTGGCTTTCTAAAATTACTTCTGAAAACAGAAAAAATGTGTTATTATTGTGACTTGTGATTGCATTGGGTTTAAGTCCAACAGACACTAGTTCACTAAAATTTTTTTTCCTCTTCCTAACTTTTCACAAGTCTAACCCTGTGTACATGAGAAGAGCTCATTTATGAGCATGTGCTAATTGGTTCTGACTACAAGTTTAAGTCATCCCTGAGCAAACAGAAAACTATTCAGCTTAGCAATAAAGTTAAATAATTATTACCAGGCTATGTGATGTGACTACAATGTGACATTGAAATGACTATGGTGTGATTAGAATAAGAATGTTATATGCCTGTGATGTTACTAGAATGAGGCTATAAAACGTCTGTGATGCCATACTGCTGTGATATGACTAGTGTCAGGAAAAATGTGTGTATTATTAATGCATACATAAACATGCCGTATTTCAGAAGCAGACTGCATTACACAGAGTGCTAGCAGTTCTAATTATCTCCTTTATTAATGGCTGTTCTGCTTTGTATTTTAAAAGACAAAAGAACTGCATACTTAATTCATTCACAGAATTCTTTTTCTAAGTGGTTTGGCAGTAAGGTTGCTCCTTCATGTCACTTGCTTGACTTTCAATGCTGGGGCTCCAGCCATCCTTCTTGTATTACATAATGAACATTTTTCTTAAACTATTATTAGATCCAGTTCCGTTTTCTAACGTTACTTGATGTCATCAAAACCGGGATCAATTTTTTTTCTGTGTGTAACTGCAACAAGAGTATTTTGGACACAACTACAAAGCACAGCAAAACTGAGAGTGTTTAATCTTTACGCATCATGGGATTACAGGATGTGCAATGCTCACATACAGGGTCTGCATCCATATGACTTGCAAGGATATGTACATTTATCAGTATGTAGCACACAATTCCAAACCATGCAAATTACTGACCTCTGAGTGGTACAAGCAGCTCCCACCATTTGTTAATAGTGCATCCTATGTGCAGACTCATATGGGAGCCTAAGAGCCTGCATCTGAAAATGTAAAATCTTCAAGGTAAAACTCCGATCTTTAGCTAACCAATGCTATCCACCGAAAATGTGCAAATGAGATAGTACCACATACAGAAAAAGTCAAATGCTGATGTTATCTTTGTTTTTTTCCTATGCATATATATTTGGAAGGCTTAACCAGAAGCAGCAGCCTGTGCGGCCACGTACCTGGGCATACTAAATTGGATAGGTTCTAGCATACAGCTTGTAAGTTCAAGCTGAGAAAAGCTAGCAATAAAAGCACAGTCAAATAAAGGTTCATTCATGCTTCAGAAAACGTTGGAAAAGGCACTACATATAATGCACTATAGATAATGCACTATAATCATCTTCTTGTCACACTTTTGAGGTCACTCATATCATAATACATTGGCATTTTATTACAGTGTCTTCCAGGCATGTGATGCTTCTTTGTGGCTAGCTGGATAATTTACCTGTGTCATTTATGGGGAAGGCGAAACGATCACTTTTATTATTTATCAAACCACAGAGAGGAGGAATCTTTTCCAGTTCAATGTTTAAGCAGACAAAACCCAAACCAGCAGAGTAGCTCTCTCCTTCCCTTGGCGAGTGTCTCGGCTGACCCTTCGGGAAAGGGAAGGAGAAAGGTGTGCAGGCGTAAATGGGAGCCGAGACAGGGCTGGAGTCAGAGCAGCCTGAATTATAGATGAAAGGGCATGTATTAAATATAAGGCCGAACCGGGCGAAGGCGGGCCGGGGCAGGCGATTGCCTCCGAACCTGCGCGGCGCCGGGCTGCGGCCCCGCGGCCACCGCTGCGCTCCGCGCCGGGCCCGGGCTCGCACCGCGGGCGGTCGCGCTGCCCCGCGCAAGCGACACCGAGCACGCACTGAGGCATCCCCCGCCCCCCCAAAACCTCAAAGCGCACCACCAACCCAGACGCACACCGAGCCCTTATCCCAAATCGCCCCTCAGCCGCGCGCAAACCCGACGCTGCTTTCCGCCCCCTCCGCGCCCCGCGGGGCGCTGCGCCCCCGACCGCGGAGCGCTCGCCCGCCCTCCGCCCGCGTGTGTCCGCCGCACTCCCGCCGCGGAACGCCCCGCTCCCGCCGCGTCCCCGCGTCCCCTCGGCCCCGCCGGTCCCCTCCGCGCGGCGCGCAGCCCCCTCCCGCCCGGCCGGGCCGGGGAGCGACGTGCCCGGCGGCCAATGCCGCGGCCGCGCTCCGCCATCCGCCGCCCCCGCCGGCGCGGACCAATGCGGTGCGGCGGGAGGGGCGGCCTCACGCCGCTCCCACCCTCCCTCTGGGCTTATTGAGAGTTATATCAAGAATTTCAGTTCAGAGAGAGAGAGGGAGAAGGAGAGAGCGTATGTGAGGGAGAGAGGCTGGGAGGGAGGGAGGGAGGGAAGGAAGGAGAGAGGGAGGGAGGAGGGAAAGCGCCGCCGCTTCCTCCCGTCACTAAAGCAATAACCTATTAGGATTTCTTTTTTTGATTTTTTTTTAATTTTTTTTTTTTTTTTTGGGCAACTGTCACCCCAGAGCTAAAGAGGGAGAAGCACCGCCAGACCAACTCTTACCATTTCCAGTCAGAAGTTGCAGACTTCATGTAGCTGCCTCTGCTCTGCCGAGAGAGGGACGGGAATGGTGTGCAGTGCAGAGTGGAAAATACCCCCGCTCTAAGAAGTGCACCGGATTTTTCTCTTGCTGTTTGTTTGGGTTGTTGCGTGCACGTTAGGCACCCAAAGGATCGCCGCTTCACAGGAATGAAACGTGGAGAGGATGACTAACGACGGAACTGTAAATTTGTTCCCTGGAGTTGCTAATTTGCCACCCCGAAGCAACACATATCTCGAGGAGGAAGCGTTTGGCTGCTGCTGATTTCTCCAAAACTGGTGGTTTACCAGATGCATTGTGCTGTATCTGCTGGAACAGATCATTGCTTAGCTGCAGCAGATCGTCAAAGGTAGACAACTAACGTAAGTGCAAAGTTACCCTTAAGCTGGGATGCATTTCCTTTAAAGAAAAAAAAAAAAAAAAAGCCAACACACAGTATATTTATCTAGGGAAAGAATCAGTGTTCGGGATTCTGTTGGTGTTGGTGGGAAAGGCTCACCTACTCGCTGTCTCTGCATCCCTACCTGCATTACTCTGCTGGAAGTAATCACAGGCATCAGTTACCGTGCAGCTTAATGCAGATAAGATTAGTGCTCAGGGCTGCCTAGTTCCGTCAAACTGTAGGTGCTGGCAGCCTTGCACCCCGATAATGCGCGGTTAGCAGTGCATGCAAACAGAAGTCTGTCAGTCGCTTTTCTTTTTTTTTTTTTTTTCCTTCTACCTGCATTATTAGTCTGCAGTATTTATATGTGGCAGCTGCTAATATCATCCTGAAGGGAGACCAGTGTCAATGGGGAAAGGCTGCACCTTTTTTCCTCTTCATGTCATCATAAAATGTATATTCCCCCCATCTGTAAACATGCTTCCTGCTTCTAAGTTACATTTGGAATTTCCAGCCTCCTGATTTAGACTGTGTTTAAAAAAAAAATAAAGTTTTAGTTTATTAAACAGAAGGAGAAGTGTCCAACATCTGGAGAAGAAACATTGAGCTGAGAGTGTAAGAAACTGTAAGTCCTGTTATTGTCTCATCAGTTAACAGGGATGTGAAGTAGCCAGTGACGACTGCTGCAGCAGCAGCATGTCCGGGTGGTTATTTCCCAGTACGATAGCTATAGAGGGGCATGCAAGGCACAGTGAGCAGAGAAAAACCTGGTTAGCAAGAGCTAAAAAATACATATGGAAGCAAACAGCAAATTACGTTTGGCAGCTGGCATAGCAGTTAGAATCTAGAAGTAGTCCGGGAAGGTTTTTTACTTGTACCAAATGACTGGGTGGAGGAGGGTAGAGGGGGAATGCACTTTAGGGATTACACGGTGTACCAAGAAATTATCCAGAAAGTACGTAGTCAAAACAGTACCCTTAATCCTGCAAGTAGTTATTTTCATTCGTGCTCTGAGCAAATGCAGCCGATGGGATATTGGTGCATTTGTCCGGAGGGCTTGCTTGTAAAAGGGAGCAGTAGGAAAATGTACTGCTGGAAGCATGCATTGCAAAAACAAGTAGTAGTTGGAGATTGTGGATTTTTCATGCCTAAAAAAACAATAATGCTGTTCTGTGTGGTTGTGTTGACAGTGATGTCTCCAAATAAGAAATGAGATGTAATGCATCCTGCAGTCCATGCATGCCTCCTCTTGCAAATCGCGCATCATTCCTCTCTGGAAACCTTTAAGTCCTAAAATCCGTGGAAAGAGAATAAAAACATTATCATGGACCTGAGGGATTTTTACCTGTTGGCCGCTTTGATTGCCTGTTTAAGGCTGGATTCTGCTATAGCTCAAGAACTTATTTACACTATTAGAGAGGAGCTGCCTGAAAACGTGCCCATAGGGAACATACCAAAGGACCTGAACATTTCTCATATCAATGCTGCCACAGGGACCAGTGCCAGCCTTGTCTACAGACTGGTGTCTAAAGCAGGGGATGCACCTCTGGTCAAAGTGTCCAGTAACACGGGGGAAATCTTCACAACATCTAACAGAATAGACAGAGAAAAACTATGTGCTGGAGCTTCCTATGCAGAAGAAAACGAGTGTTTCTTTGAACTAGAAGTGGTGATTCTCCCCAATGACTTTTTTAGGCTAATCAAAATAAAAATCATTGTAAAGGATACTAATGACAATGCGCCTATGTTTCCATCCCCTGTCATCAATATCTCCATCCCAGAAAACACTCTGATCAACAGTCGCTTTCCAATCCCATCAGCAACAGATCCTGACACAGGTTTCAATGGTGTGCAGCACTATGAGTTGTTAAATGGGCAGAGTGTCTTTGGACTGGATATTGTAGAAACTCCAGAAGGGGAGAAATGGCCTCAGCTGATTGTGCAGCAGAACTTGGACAGAGAGCAAAAGGACACCTACGTGATGAAAATCAAAGTGGAGGATGGAGGTACCCCCCAGAAATCCAGCACAGCTATCCTGCAAGTCACAGTAAGTGATGTCAATGATAACAGGCCAGTCTTTAAAGAGAGTCAAGTAGAGGTCCATATACCAGAGAATGCCCCTGTGGGCACCTCTGTAATTCAGCTTCATGCTACAGATGCTGATATAGGAAGCAATGCAGAGATCAGATATATTTTTGGTGCCCAAGTCGCCCCTGCAACCAAAAGATTTTTTGCTTTAAACAACACCACAGGGCTGATTACAGTTCAGAGGTCCTTAGATCGAGAAGAGACTGCTATTCACAAAGTGACAGTGCTGGCTAGTGATGGTAGCTCTACACCAGCCCGGGCAACTGTCACCATCAATGTCACTGATGTAAATGATAACCCTCCTAACATAGACCTCAGGTACATAATAAGTCCCATCAATGGCACAGTGTACTTATCTGAGAAAGATCCCATCAATACAAAGATTGCCCTAATTACGGTTTCAGATAAGGACACTGATGTGAATGGCAAAGTGATCTGTTTCATTGAGAGAGAGGTCCCCTTCCACTTGAAAGCAGTTTACGACAACCAGTATTTGTTAGAGACCTCTTCCTTGTTGGACTATGAGGGCACCAAAGAATTCAGCTTTAAAATTGTGGCTTCCGATTCTGGCAAGCCCAGTTTGAACCAGACTGCCCTGGTAAGAGTTAAGCTGGAGGATGAAAATGACAACCCTCCGATTTTCAGCCAGCCTGTAATTGAGCTGTCAGTTTCTGAAAACAACCGGCGTGGTCTATACTTAACAACTATTAGTGCCACAGATGAAGACAGTGGGAAAAATGCAGACATTGTTTATCAGCTTGGTCCTAATGCCTCCTTTTTCGATCTGGATCGAAAGACAGGAGTTTTGACAGCCTCCAGAGTTTTTGACAGAGAAGAGCAGGAACGTTTCATTTTCACTGTTACAGCCCGAGATAACGGCACCCCTCCTTTGCAGAGTCAAGCAGCTGTAATTGTTACTGTGTTGGACGAAAATGATAACAGTCCCAAATTTACTCATAATCACTTCCAGTTTTTCGTATCAGAGAACTTACCAAAGTATAGCACGGTGGGGGTGATCACAGTGACTGATGCAGATGCTGGGGAAAATAAAGCAGTGACCCTTTCCATCCTGAATGACAATGAAAACTTTGTGCTGGATCCGTACTCTGGAGTTATAAAGTCCAACGTTTCTTTTGATCGAGAACAGCAGAGCTCTTACACCTTTGATGTTAAGGCAGTGGATGGTGGGCAACCTCCTCGCTCTTCTACAGCAAAAGTGACAATAAACGTGATGGATGTTAACGATAACAGTCCTGTTGTCATCTACCCACCTTCTAATACTTCTTTTAAGCTAGTGCCACTCTCAGCAATTCCAGGATCGGTGGTAGCCGAAGTCTTTGCTGTGGATATAGACACTGGCATGAACGCTGAGCTGAAGTACACGATTGTAAGCGGCAATAACAAGGGTTTGTTTCGGATTGATCCAGTGACAGGTAATATCACTCTGGAAGAAAAACCAACTCCTAATGATGTGGGCCTGCATCGCTTAGTTGTCAACATAAGTGATTTGGGTTATCCCAAATCCCTGCACACTCTTGTGCTTGTATTTTTATATGTAAATGATACTGCTGGAAATGCCTCTTATATTTATGACTTGATACGCAGGACTATGGAAACACCTTTGGATCGGAACATAGGGGACAGTAGCCAGCCCTACCAAAATGAGGACTATCTCACAATCATGATCGCTATTGTGGCGGGTGCCATGGTTGTCATAGTGGTGATATTTGTCACGGTTCTTGTTCGCTGTCGACATGCATCCAGATTCAAAGCTGCCCAGAGGAGCAAACAAGGTGCTGAGTGGATGTCTCCCAATCAGGAAAACAAGCAAAACAAGAAAAAGAAAAGGAAGAAAAGGAAATCTCCAAAGAGCTCTCTTTTGAACTTTGTGACCATTGAGGAGTCCAAACCTGATGATGCAGTTCATGAACCTATCAACGGGACAATAAGCCTTCCAGCAGAGCTGGAGGAGCAAAGTATAGGAAGATTTGATTGGGGCACAGCACCACCATCAACCTTTAAGCCTAACAGTCCTGATCTTGCCAAGCATTACAAATCTGCCTCTCCACAGTCTGCTTTTCATCTCAAACCTGACACTCCAGTTTCAGTGAAAAAGCACCATGTGATTCAGGAACTCCCGTTGGACAACACCTTTGTTGGTGGTTGTGACACCCTTTCCAAACGCTCTTCCACTAGTTCAGATCACTTCAGTGCCTCAGAGTGCAGTTCCCAAGGAGGCTTCAAGACAAAGGGCCCCTTACACACCAGACAGGTAAACGAGCACTTTTACTGGTCTATAAGTACTGCATACAAGTGCCCGATCAACCAGTATTAAAAGTGCCACTGTGTTGTGGGTTTTTTATTTTTAATTTGTTTCATGCTAATTTAGTTTAGTTAACATTATGGGGGGAACAAAAAAAACCTAAACCAAACACCAAAAACAAGAACAAACAAACAAAAACCTTGACCTCTTTATCATTTACCTGGGGCTTCATCATGTGTTTGCAATATGCCTCTGATACTTTGGGTTTTGAAGAATTTTGATGAGAATTTTGATTGTTAGAGGCCTATGCATGTGCACATGCATGTGCATAAGCAAAAGTGAAAAAAAAGACTTTTTTTTTTCTCCCCAGTATTTAACTGTCCAATTGTAAAACTTATTGAAGAACTGTTTCCGTATGTGCTAAATTTCAGTCAGAAATTTGACTGTTTCAAGGTTGAAGGGATATGTACATTGTTTCAAATTTCAAAGTGAGTTGGCTTGAATTTCTCTTGCTGTCGGAGCTTATTTGGAACCTTGCTAAGTTACTGCTACTAAAAGGGTTAATTTTTTTTCCCTAACAAAGACAGCCAAATTTCCAAGCTACTTCCTCAGTGAAGCACGTGGTTTATTGGTAGGATATAACTAAGCCATACGTAAGTCTTCCTCTTGTTTGAGTTCAACATGATTTTGCTGTAATAGATGAAAGTTGGTATCGCATAGACAGTTTGCTGCATATTTAAAAAAAAATTGCCAAAGCATATTTTTGAAAGGAATGCGTTCTCTAAATACATCTGAATTATGCAGGAAAAAGAAAAAAAGTCAGCGCATTGTAAATATTTTCTCATCTTAGTAATGCATAAGTGATCTGACATATCTCATTTTAAACTGCGGAGCACGCCATATGAAGAGGGATTAGGAAGCTGAGAGACTCATATTTCAACCAAATCCAGCATTAGGTTTTTTGGGTTTTTTTTGTTTTTTTTTTTTATTCTTAGGTCTAATAACTCCTCGCTAATAAAGATTTAAACGCGGTGCTGTCTTTATTTATTTTACGGCCGCTCGTCTTGCGGGCGCCGCGGGAGCGCGCGCGCGCGCGGCCCGTAGGTGGCGCCAAGGCACCGCGCGGCGCGCGCTGGCCCCGCGCCAGCCCTGCGGAGGCTGCGGGGGCCGGGCGCGCGGGCAGGGCGCGCGGGGGGCGGGCGCGCGTTCCCGCGGCCCGGACGGGGGCGCGCCCGGGCCCGCCGGCCCCTCCGTGCTCCGCCGGCGCGGGGGCTCGGTCGGTGATGGGGTCCGTGCGCCTCGCAGGGCCCCCCGGTGATGGCGGTTTGTCTGGATTTGTCAGGGATGCGGGTCCCAGGGAGCCGGGCGCGGCGCACATGTAGGCTCGTCCTTGCGAAACGATTTTGACGGTGGCCGAGTTTAGGGCAAAGTCGTCCTGTTGTTGTTGCGTTAGCCTCAGCTGAGATGAGTGTGCCCTTCCCAGGAGTGTGTCTTGACTTTGCGTGTCTGTGAGGTGTCACGCTGACAAGGTGCTAAGAATAAAACGAGCACTTCGGAGGCAGTTCTGCTAAAGTAACTGCTCTGAAACAACTCCTTTATGAGACACCAAAACCACCACAGAAGAATCTCACAAACCCCTAATCTCTCTAAGGGACTTTAAAGAAGGGTCTACTCCCTAAGCCATCTCACGGCACTGTACACACATTGTCAGCATAAGATAAAAAAAACTATTAAAAACCCCCCAAAAATTATAGAAGAGCTCTGCAAAGTCCGTGCTTGTCTGAAGTTTTCTCCTCGGTTTTAGTTGCAAAATGTTATCCCTCCCAACCACACATTCCTTTTCTGTTCTGAGATTATTTTAATTTAGGTATAAATTAGTTTTCCAAACTCTGTGAGAAAACTCAGACTTTACTCCCCACAGTATCTAGAGGCAGTTGGGACACCGAGAATTTTTTACCTGACAGAATGTGTAAGCTCTGCATGGAGAAATTGAACATGAGGGGAATAAAACTCCCACACCCATACAAAAGCAACTGGCAGTATTTCCAGAGTTACCTGTGTTCATTACATTAAATACTCTGGTCTCCATTTAATAATATCTGTAATTATAACTATATATGGACCTGATTCAAATTTCACTGAGGTCTTAGTGTGTCCTTTTTGAAGTCAGTAGATACTCATGATTGGGATTGCTTCCTGAAAAATCTGTATTATTATACTTAAATGAAAATACAACTCTTTCTTAGGTAGACAGTTACTGAATCTGAGTTTGTATATTTTTATTCTGTGGGGAATGATATAGTGTCTTTTTGGATTTTTTTTCTCCCAGTGAAGAGTGTTTCAAGATGTCATCTTTTTTGGCTTCCTTGTCAATTTTGGCTGGAGTAGTGTAACCATCAATGGTAGTAATCATCAACCATCTTCCTATTCTTTGGTCTGTAATTCCTATAAGTACAATGCATCTTAGCTAATATTCATTTGCACAGGAGTGAAATACACCATCATAGGTCTTTTTAAAACATTTGTGATAGAGTATGGCCTTTGAGTAAAGTATTCAGATTTAAAGATCTTACTGAACAGTAGTGTGTGCTAATGCCACAGCATCTGAAAACATTTTTTACAAATTCCTTTAGGAAGAGATACTTATGTATGTCTGTGCCATTATACTCTTTTCTGCAGGTTTAACAAAACTAGTTTCTCTGCATCTAATTTTGAGTTAGATTACTTATGTATATTCAGTAACTTTGTGGGTTTTGTAAAAAACATGGGAATTGTTGTGGATGATGTTAAGGTAGAGAAAGATGAAATACAGGATAAATATATGTCTAAGAAATACTAGCATCCTCCACCTTTACTTACAATTTCTTTTAGTACAAGGTAAACACACACACAGTGTGTCTTGCAGATACATTAATAATTAGCAAAGAGCTGAGACCTAAGTCAGCACTTGGACTTCATTCAAGCAAAATCCTGATGCTTTTGATGGGCATGTGGCCCTAGAAATCTGTTAGAACTGGGTCTTAAATCAAAAAGCATTTAGAATTTAAAATATATCATTCAATAAAAAAATTCTTAAGTTTTTGCGGGGTTTTGTGGGGTTTTGGGGTTCTTTTTTTTTGGTGGGCAATTTCTGTGCAATTATCAATAAATTTGGTGGAAATTCTGTGGTTAAGTTTTCACATGTGACTTTGAATTGTACAGACTGATGTTTCATAAATACCCAGTATGAAAACCAAAGCCTTCTTCAAGTGCCTATCTTGCAGTAAACCTGGTGGATGCTCTGAAAAGAGCATTTTTGAATACTTGAACTTGGGATTGTTCTAAATGCTAATTCACATAATTAGGAGTATGGAAAGGATGTTGCACACCACCAGCTTATATAGCTAAGCTTCCAAAATCAGTGTTATGACTCATAAAGAATACTGAAATCTATGCAGGCTTCTCAATCAGTGTTCTTTTCAGTATTTGATTGAACTTTAAAATGCGCTTCAAATTAGTAAGTCATTACACCAAACAGCTACATAGAAATACAGCAGAAGACGACATGTTGTATTCTTCTATGTGAAAGACCTCTTTTGAAAAGCAAATAAACAGACAAAAACTCATACTCAATGTCATTAGATTAACAATAGATTAAATAATAAAAGAAATTAAGGCAAATTTTCTGTGGTTATCTCAATTTTAAATTATAACAACTTCATTTAATCAGATTTAAAGCACAGCAGTGACAAATAACGCAGGTTTGAAAATATGTATCAGTATAGGTTATGGGCAAAGCCTTCAGTCTTCATTCCTAATCAAAATGCATTTAGGCGTGTGCTTAATTTTCATTTAACATGGTAAAACTGAAGCAGACCCTTAAGTCCAAGTGACTTGAGATGTTGTCTTCAAGAAAAAGTCATAAGCACACTATAAGCACTTTTCTGAATCAAAGTGATAGTTTAGAAATTTTGGAAATGTGCACAATTCCAGAAGATTCAGGAAAGTTGGATGTATGTTAACACTGTCCTTGTATTTCTGTGCTCTAGTGGCAGAAATTAAGGATTTGGGGCTCGAATGACACATTAGCTACATTCCATACTAAAGTATATTTTTAATCTTATACTCAATAACATAAGCTCTGTAGAGATTGCTTTATTCCTTTTTTAGCCATTGGACTTCTTGCCTGATCAAGGAACAAGTAGCCAGGCTCCTGCTGATCAATGCACATCGCTTAAGCTTTATGTGGCAAATCTAATTGATGTTATCTTACTCTGGAGTGTTTAAATTTGTAAGTTTGGAGTTTATGTAAGAGAAAAGAAAAGCTGAGAACATTAATGACTCTTAATTTGATATGCTGAGAGTGGCAATTTCAAGGTGCATAAGTTGATGGAAATCTGCATTGGAACAGCAGTGCAGAGCTTACGTCACCTGCAAATATTAAAATTCTGTAACCATAGCATTCCACAATTCTGCGTGCAGTATTATTTTTAGTGGCCCTGTTTCATCACTTAGTATAAATAAAAACCACATACATTCTTTTGTATGCTTAGTTTGGTTTATGTGTTAGTATGGATATTAGTCTTGGGTGAGGACTAGTCATCTGGAAAAGTGTCTGCATGTAAAATTCAATTGTTTTCTAGTTCTGTATATTTGTATATCTATACTAAAATATTAGAAATGGTGATAATGTACAGTGTATTTTTTCTATTGTTGTATAACTGAAAAATAGGTTAACAGATTTCACTGAACTGTCTAAAGAAATTCATCTTTGAGCTGAGACCAAGCATAGAAAATTTCAGCTGAAAAGAAGAATTTTTCAGAAAGTTATGAGCATGTAAAAAGTGGGAGCTATAATGGATATCTGAACGTAACCCTAAGCTATAATACCATTTTCAATAGTGATGGTAGACGTGCTCAACTAGAGTAGGGAACATTTTGTGTATACAGATCAGACAGTAAAAGCTTAGTAATCTTCATTTCTCTTTAAATGTTTCCTGTGCATGAGATTTTTATCAGAATCACTGGAGTCTCATCTGTCCCGAATATCCAAAGCCAAAGTTTCACATATGCTAAGAAATTTGTGCCACACACGTGAGTGAGAACCGGATCTTGAGAGTTTTATGCAATTGCAAATTTGTGATAATGTTCTTTTGTATATAGGAGCAAGGGAGTATCTTTTTAGTTTCCATTTCAGATTTTCAGTTCCAAAGAATCTTTTCTTCTAGCACAGCAAAACCATATCAGCCACACTTTATTGACAGCAATTTTATTGTAGCTAGAGGCTTACAGTAAGCTGTTTATTGCTGTTCCCTAACGCAGTTGACAGCAATTGGGGAATTAATTTTCTTGCCCCTGATGTGCTTTCTTGGGTATAAACAACAGATGTTAAAGATATGAAAACTGTGACCCATTTACATTCAGCAACTCTTTACGGGAACAGTCTACCTGTCTGAAGTGCAGGTTTCAAGTCCTGAGTAATTTTGCTCCATCAATTCTAGGATTCTTACTTTATATAAATACTGTCCAAGGGCCAGATACATAATGCCTATGGATAGTTCCTCATCTAGGCAATTTCTGTTCAAGAATAGCTGGATTCAGGTTTCATTTAGTTCAGGAGATGCTGTATCTTCTTACTCTACCATTTAATTGCCTTGAACATATAGGATTTAACTGACAAAATGGATATAAAGTGTTCTGAAAGACCTAACAGGAATTAAAGGTGCTACCTGATATTCTGGTGTCACTTCTTTCACAGAACATCATGGTGGTCTGTAAAGTCTATACTCAGAAGTTTCCTCAGTTGCTATCCAAGTATGGACGTATTGCATACATTCTGTAATGTCCATGTCTTTGCTGAAGAAAAAGAGCGTACATAGAATCATGTATTATTTTTTCCTTCTTTTATTTCTTTGGCTTTCCAGCCCTTGGCACAATGTATGTAAAAATTATTTATCCCTGTACACTGATGTGGGCACTTAATCAGTTCATTTCTGGTTTACATGAGATAAAATTCCTTTGAGGGGAAAGCTTTACCAGACTGTACATAAGAGATGAATGGATGCTATCATATTTTACTGAAGTGTGGGGAGAAAAGAACATCTTTTGTTCATTTCTATCTTTTAGAAAGACATTTGCTACATAAGGGGCTTTAGCATCTTACCTAACTGAGATTTTAAGTGCTAGTCTAGACACAAAATGCTTGTTAACTGTTCCCTTACAATTAAAACACCATACAAAAAAACCTCCTCCTTAAGGAATTGCAATGGAATTATTTTGCAAAATTTTTTGCAAGATTATTTGCAATAATTGAAATAATTTGAAAATTATTTGCAATCATTTTCTTGCGATGAAATATTTTCTAGTGAGCTATAAACTCTCTCTCGAAGCAGAAATAGCTATTTCTGGCAGAAGACACCTTAAACTGATATTGCTACTTTCTCACTGGTTGTGAAATTATGAAAATTTGAAAAAAAAAAGTAAATTGATTTGAACAGCAATATTGTTGTAGCCATACAAACCCATGTATATATTATTCGTAGGACCACTGGGTATCAGGAAAACATAAAGGCCACTACAATTTTGGTACAAAATTCTTGTTATTCTTTCTAAAAGTATCTGCACATTGAAATCTTGAAATGATTTGGCCTTCATTCCAAATTTAATTTTTGGGTTTTGCATATGCTATGAATTATATGTGATAATACAGAGAAAGGTTGTTAAAAATTAGATTTGTGATCATAGTGAGGTGTTTAAATTGTACCAGTTGTACCAATCTCAAATTTACCCATTTTTTGCTTCTTTTTTCGGTTGCAACAAGTGAAGTGGAGGGTGGCAAGGGGGGAAATTTGTTTTAAAGTCTTGACATTGGTTGTCCTGCATCTTCTGTTGCACAGAGAGAAAATCTTGTAATTCTTCTTTTGTCAGGAGTTTTTAGTGTGTAGAATGTGTAGTTTCCTATGAGCTGATGTTGTAGTTTTGCCATTTCTTTTGTAAAATATCACTCTGAACTTTTTGCGCACAAATATTATTACTTGAAAGTTGGTTCAAAAAATGCATGCTTCCTGTTACAAGAGGACTATAAAGAGCCTTTTTCTAGAGTAACAGTTCATCATTTGAAGCTGAATCCAAGCTGGGATAAATCTGCTGGTTTATTCCATCTGGAGCTCTTTCTAATGTTAACTTCTTTAAAAAAACCAATAGGATGATATTGAGATAATATTTCCAAAATCTAAAAATTATGTAATATTAATCAGAAGTGAAGTGAAGTAAAAAGCATTTTATTTTGAGCTGAATCTGATAAAATGGGAAAGATCAGCAGGATTTTTCTTTTTTCCTTTGCTTCCCGCCCCAGGTTTGCAGAAAGGCGGTTTTAAAATAAGCACCTCTTCCCAGTCCAGAAAATGGAATCGGATATTCTCACTGGCTGATAGCTGAAAGAGAATCACTACTGATATTGATTTATAAAATACTTTGTAGCCTGAAACTGATATTAGTTCATTTGCCCTCATTCCTTCCACTGAAATTGCCAGATGCTTCATTTGTAGTTCTGAAGGATGTTCTTATCACGTCCTAGGCTTTCATGTGTTACTAGTAAGAAAAATCTCCTGTTGGTTTTCTTTATCATTAAAAAGTGTTAAATATCTGCCTGTACAATATTTTTCATCAAATGAAATAATTTACCCTATGCCTTGTAAGGTCATAGAGCCTTTAAAGCACTGAAAAAGTGAAGAGGAAGACCATGCTTCAATTATGAATGGTATTTTGCTATTCTTCCTGCCCCTTGCTGATTGGTGGCCAGAAGTAGTATCTCTTAAATGGCTAAGCCTGCTAGATAAAAATATCTGTCTCCTTCATAACACATAAAGTTATGGAAACAGTTGTCTTTCTGATGTAAAGGTTCTGTAGGATGCAAATGTTTCTACGTATGACCTGTGTAGCTGCTCTGCTGAACTTCATGGTGAAATGCTTTGACCGCTGAGGTCTATCTTGTCTTACAAAAAATTTTTTGGAAGAAAGTTTTCACAAAAGCTTGATTCTACAGGAAAGGATGCAGGAGCTTCAGAGAAAGGTGAAGACTAATGAATTTTAAGATTGCCCCTCCTTCCTGTGTTGACAGGCTGCACAGCCTGAAAGGGAATTATATTTAACTCCTGTTTTTAGTGGCTTTCCATTCAGTGATCTAGGTTTTAAGAATATTGTTGTTATTCCAGTCCCTCTTCTTAGAGCATGTGATGAATATATCACAATTGCTTCAGGTGCCCAGCTTCTGATGGTGGATCTAACCTTATTTCTGGAAGTGATGTTCACAGAAAGTACAATTGGTACAGTTTTCACCAGTACATGTAGCTGGTAGTGACTCAGCACACAGTGCATTTTGCTTCTGTTGAGACTATGGTGGGATTCATCTTGTTTGACTTCTAATTCTGTAACAAATCTAGTCTGCTTCAGTGGGTTTTTACCCCACCCTGAAGAAAATATGATGCTTTAGGCTGAGTGACAAAGCTGAGCAACACAGCTTGGTGAGTTGCATCCCAAGTCCAGTGAAGAGTATAATTTGGTGTGACCCATATTTTTCACTTTCCTTTTCTCACCAAGGTCAAGAGAAGGGTTTTAAGGTTATGTATTTCTTTAAGTAAAGGTATTATTTGAATAGTGCATGTGGGCACAAAAATGTATGTGCACAGTTGCCCTTGACAAGTCATTTTTAGATTACAACTCAAATTCAAAGGTTTCCAAATTAGCAGAAAGAGTTTTACTGACTTTTGATTAAATCCTTATCTGGCCATCATCTATCTATTTTAGTAAGACAGTGCAATGAAACATCAGTTATTTTGTTTTGGTGCTGATCTGAGTATTTCTGGCTTTCCTCGGCACTGCACATTCCTTGGTACCTTATTCTGTGAACTTTAGTACAGGCTATTCACATTACAGTGTAAAAATGTTTCTTTTACCTCTCTGGTAAAAGGTATGTGTCTATAGCAGTAGGAATTTTCAGTCAGTTGTCAGATTGTCTCACTTTCACCATTGCAAAAATGCAGGCCAAAATGTCAGTGACATGCTAGGTTACCACTAAGAGAATTTGAAATTGCCTTCAGTTTGTGACAACAGTACTCTGAAACATGGATGTTGTTGAAGTCTGCGGCATCCAGAGCAGCAGGAGGTAGGCTGTGTACCACTTGCAAAGCCTGTATTTTTAACCACTGCCTGATAAATAAGAGACAAACAAAACCAGCAAAACCCCCATCCAAACAAAACCAAGCAACCAACCAAACAATATCCCTCCCCCCCAAATTAAATCTGCATTTGCTGAGGACGGTAAACGTTTCCTGTTGAAATTTAATCTCTCTACTGTACAGGAGATGGACTTGGCTATTTGAGATTTCATCAGTTTCATTGCAGAAAGCTGTTACATCTGTCAAACATTTCAGTTTGAATTGAACGCCTGATTTTTTGCCTTTGTATGCTACAAGAGCACCAGCTTGTCAATCAACAGAAGTACAAAATTAGACAAGATAGGTGATCTGCTGCTGTGACTGGCATTTTATTTTTATCTTACAACATCTTTTTTTCTTTCCTAAACTTAAAAATGGCAGTATTTTTCTATAGTGGGGTAAGAGATGAGAAAGATGGATATAATGAAGGGAGGTCACTCCAATCCTGTTAGTCTTGGCTTCTAATGCCCATTCTATTGAGAGCACTGGTACAGTCTAGGTGGACAATGGAGCTGTAGGTGACTATCTGTATGAGTTTTATGAATGTCCATCCTGTCTGAATGAGATGAAAATATGAATAAGACTTAAATACATTTGGTTTTGTTATTCTTCGTTCTTGCTGTGGTTTTAATGCGTTGCAACAAACCTCATGCAGCCCAAAGTGTTTAACCAGTAGGGCAGGACCACTTCTGGGTGAGCTGTGTAGGCTTTCAAGCTGCCTCTGGGCAAAGCAGGCTTCAGAACCTTCAGCAAATAATTTGAATCTTGTAAAATTCTTGGGGTTTTGATCTGCTTCCCTGAGTACAAATAAGAACTTTTGTTTCTTAATGTGATTTTCCAAATTCTGGACTAAGAAATGGACAAAAGCATAGGTGCCTTTTGAGAGGTCTGAGAAACTGATGCACTTCTGTGGTTTTGTGATGTGTCTATTGATAGCATCCCCACTGAACATCCCTGGATTTCAGTATCACTCAGTTTTGCTGAATCTAGGCTTTGGCCCTCTTCTGTGCTTTAGCAGCTGATTAAGAAATATTCTAATCCGTCACAGAGTACCAAGAAACTAATGGCTTGTAAAGTATTTTAGTCTTCAAGCTTCCACTATAAATGATATGAAAAATTGTATCATTTGGCGAGGCTTAAATACATCTCTTTCTTTTATGAGATACTGTCTCTGTCCTTTCATGTTTCTCTTTTTATTCTCTTCTTTTATTCTCTGAGAATGCTTTTTTTTGTAAAACATATTTATGCACATATTAGAAATCTGAGTTTCCCCCTCAAATACATAGTATCACAGTGCAGAAGTGGCACATTTTATGCACAATCTGTTCTAGTACACCCAACTCATGACCACACATTGCTTGTGTCCACACAAAGACTTTTAATGAACCATGGTATTTAAGATTGAAGGTTTAGAAACATTTAGAAGCATATCTGGATAGCACCATAATATGGCAAGCCATTCTATATGTGTTGTAGTTAAAAAAAGAAGAAATAATTATTTCATATGTGTTTTCATTTGCTCATTTTTTTTCTTTTCTTTTTATAAGACCATTCATACTTTTATATATGGCATAATGCATTCACAATTTGTAATAGGCGTGCTGTCTCACAGACTTATGATAGAAAATTGATTCTGAAAGAAAACAAGAACAAAAAAATGTTAATCATAAAGCAGAAGATCCGAGATTGCAACTCAGTAACTGGATAGTACTTCTTGAGTTCAGCAGTTTGAAAGGGAAATTGGGAGGAGAGATGAAAACATTCATATATCTTTACATTTCAAAATGGTTTAAAGATGACTGAACTTGTAGGAAAACTTATTCTTTAGTAAGAAAGCTGGCAGTGCTGCTGTGATATACAGATTGTCAGTGATTCTTGAGTCTACTTCTTCAAAGCAGTGTGCTGAACACTTTTCTGCAGAGCAGTTCCATTCAGTGTCTGATAAGCTTTATAGATGGTGCAGATCACCTCCAGACAAAGTACTTCTCGTTGTCTGCTATGATATTTATGTGTCAAAAGTATGTCAAAGAAGTAATTCCCAATTTTAGAACTTTCATTCTTTGGATCAGTGGTGACCACATTAAAAAACGCTCTGCATTCACTATCTCACACTTTGTATTATTTAACATTTTCATGTCCTAGTGCTAAATAGCAGCCTTAGTTTTATTCAGTATTGTGGAAATTCATTTCAGTAAGCCTCTAGCTACTGAAAAGTGTTATATCTTACATCCTGCTGTCCTCAGTAAAGATAGTTGGGGGTCAGGATAGCCTTCTGCACTGTGTGCTCCTGCTTGCTACTGTTCATGACATTTGGCATCTGATAGGAATGCTGTGATAGCACCTTCAATTAAAAGCCATAGGCAACAAACATAACAAAGAGAATCCTTAAGACTGCTTAACATTATGCCATTGCTTTGACTTGAATAAAGCCAGCATGAGAATAAATTGCCTGTGTTAGCTTAATTGTGATCTTCACCTAAGCACTACCCATGAGACCTTAGACCCAGCAGAAAACGCTTGTGGGAGTATCAGGGGCTTTTTCTGAGATTGCTTAAATTTATCATATTTCTTTTAGAAAGCACTGACACAATTTTATTCCAGCTTTAAAGCCTTAAGCTTTTGCTGCCTGTTTTGGGTTTTCATTACTTTTGCGTCTATACAGTTAAACAGATAATGAAAAACAAGAAAAGCCTGCATATCTCTGCATGTAACACTGCTCTGCAACTATATAGCACCTCGTTAGTTTTTTCAGTATCAGAGATAAGTTAGCATTCTGTCATGAAATCTGAACTGCCACCACATCTCACTGAAGCTTATAAGCCATGCCGTAGTAACTTTCAAAAAGTGCATTAACTCTTGCAACAGAAGACTCAGTCTTGTAAACACAAAGAAATCATATGGCTCTATCTATCTTTGAAGCCAATTTGTTTGACATTTTCTTCTGTAAATTTTGCTGCTTCAAGAAATCTTTTGAAATAGAAAGGGAGAAATTTCAGTTTTGTCTCTTTTCGCACAATGCAATTGACTGAGGTAGACCTAACCTAATTTACATTTGGACTGTGCTGTACACTCATTACTTTTTTGAACGTGATGTGCCTTTTCTCATTTTTTTTGAGATTCTATCTTCACTGAGGAAAAAATGTTTTATATCAAGATTGCTGTTGTGAGGTATCTGCCTAAATGTAAAATCCTTGTTGAGACAAGAAGGAGGTATTTTGTACCTTACTGTAGCTGGTCAAGGTCAGCCTGGTACAATTCACTCGGGGTTGATCTCTACTGGCCGTGTACAAATGAATCTACAATACCTTATCATTAGCAGGATTTTCTACTGCCTTACCTACTTCAGTGTGAAATCATGCTCCACTGTCTTGCAGTGAGGTGCCTTCAAGGATATGATTTACATCTGTACTTACTCTAGGTCCTTTAACACTTCTCAGCTGATGCCAAGTGAGTCTGTCCTACTGTCTGGAAAAACCATACAATTTGGTCCTGTGGTTGAATTAAAGTCCTTGGGCTTTTACATATAATACTGATGATATTAGCAGAGGTAGCCCTAAGTGTTCCTGCCAGGTTTGCATCACCATCTGGTGTAATTCCAATGCATTTTCATACATCTTCAATGTCAGTGCTACTGTTCTGCAAACTGTGCTGGATTGCCAATGATTGCAGCTGCATACAATGGCTATAACTCAGTCACCCCCTAAGGCGGAGTAATATGAATCACCAAAATCAAACATTAATTCAGCACAGACCATTACTTTGTGATGGTAATGGTACAGATGTGCCTGTATTCTATTTTTACTAAAGTAAAACACAGTATTTTATAGGAAGTGTGAGCAGAATAAAGCATGCCATCCATGGTCTACTCCATGTTGGCAATAAATGTTCCTAGTAGACTAGGAACAAATATCACTTCCTTTGCAAGTGAGGTAAGCAGTCCTGGTCATAAGTTGCCTTCTTTGAGTTTTTTTTGTTCTGTAGCTTGAGCCTGACTGCTCCTAAGAATGCTCTTCTCAGTGTATGTCTTCCACCTTTTGAAAGTTTCTCCTGAAACTGTCCATAGGTTTGGGGTTTATATTTCTTAAACTGTTCCTTTGTGTTGTCTCATCTCTTTTCTTTTTTTTTTTTTTTTGAGCTGATCTCAATGACTTTTTTTGATATTTTCTACTTCTGAACTTTCTCTGTAATTTCCTTGCCTCATATGCAGGTGTTCCTGTACAGGTGTTCCACCTATCCTCTCACTTTCAATATACTTTTATTAGCAGTATTTTCCCCCACCAACCTACCTACAAGACCACATATTTGATACAGTCAGTAGTTACTCAGTGTGAGACATTTTCCATTCACATATGATACCTGCTGGCTGCTGCTTCCAATTATGCCTTATGCTGGAAAACTGAGCTGTTGAAGTATTGGAGTGAATGTTATAATCAAACTAGTTAAGAAGTAGCAGTGTGTCTCATAAAGGGTTCTGGACAATGTCTGATTTCTGCCATAAGCAAAATACTGACAAGTCCTGCTTTGTTTTGCTACTTTTTCAGGTGGCAGAGAGCTAGACATACATTCATTATATTGTAAAATCATAACCTTCGAGATCTTGCTGAATCTGCCCTACAGCTATTTATCACATGATTGCAGGGAATGAAAATAACATTCTTCCTTCTACTAGGAATATGTTGCTAACCTTGGGGCAAGATAGTGCATAATTTTATGTGTGCCTAGTCTTGCTGTTATATATAGACTGTTTTGAGATGAATCAGTGTTATCATTTCCCAGAATTTAGCACTAGTGCTTTAGCAGAGCCAAGGAGATTTCATATACTTAGGCTCTTGGCTACAATAGTGACCAGGGATCTCAAGTCTGAGTCACATTTATATTTATGCCATTTTATAGTCATGGACAAAGGCCAAAAAAATGCTAATATCATTTGCTCCCAAGTTTTTTTTTTGGTTTTTTTTGGGGGGTTAGGGCTGCATGTAACTCTACTAACTCTAAGTAAAAGCTGTCTGAACCCAATTCTTATTTCATATTCATTAATTTTGTACTTGTGAAATCACAACTGTTTCCCTGATGGTTTTGCTTGTAATCAAGAGTTGAATCTGTCTCCTCATGTTTGTGTGATAATCCCTTTCTTCCTCCCACAAACAGGCTGAGGGAGATGCAAAGATCTCTAACACTTTTTTCTGTCCTGTGGCACCCATCCTTCTCTTGCAGCTTCTTAAATAATAGCTGGGTTCAAACAAGAAGCAGTAATTCACTTTAAATAGTAAGAATTATGGAAGTTGAAGCTCAATTCCTTCTCACAACTACCAGTTTAACCTCTGAGCTGCCAAGCTGCTGCTTTTATAAGCATAGCTGTACTATAGCTGTGTAACAAATACTCAGTTGGACTTCTTGAGTTACTCTGTTTGCAGGGTGATATGCCAGGAGCAGTTTTAAGCACATTGGAATAATCTTTGATACTACATAGACACTCTCTGTCATGGCCCACTTTTGAGCTCCTTATGCATATAGACACCATTTTTTAGTTTTGTCTAAAGATAAACATTTCTGGAAAAAAATTTCCAAGCTATGTAAACTGAGTTTCAGGTTTTAGTGTCTGTGATACTTTAACATCTTTAGAATAGCAGGACAGCATGAAATTAGCAGAAAAAGGCTGAGGCATATTCAGCTGAAAACAGTTGAATATGCAAATCAGACTACATCCACTGTTTTAAGAAAATAAATAGGTCTGAGTGTTGTTTTGATAGTCTGTGCCCTTAACAGGAACTTGTACAGTTATAAAATGTATTTTCTATTTTCTAATCATGGGGGACAAAATAATCACATTTCTAGTCCATGGGTCTGTGATAATTTTAAGTAGTTTAACACAATGGTAAAATGCCTTGTGCTTAATCCAAACCCACTGGAGCTTCAGATTATGCTGTTCCAACTTGCTGTGTGATTTTTCTTCAGGGGATTCCTAATTGATTAAAGCATGATAAAAATTGACATCAGGAAGGGTGAAGTTTGTTTTTATTCTCTTCTGTATTGAGTTAGCTGTCCTAAAATTCAGGTATAAAAGCAGCAGTCCACTTTTTCAGACTCAGCCAAGGCAAACATAATGATTTTAAATTCTGCAGAACATACTTGGGCAAAGTGCCCATTTATTTTATTGAGAATTTTGCCTGATTAAGAACTGTTTCCCCCTTATCTCTGAGTTTCTTGGACAAACTGTGTTGACTCTGATCCAGTAATGTAGAGCAAGCTTCTTAATCTGGCACGTTAAATAAAAGCTCAGCTGGGAGAGGAATGCAGTATTTTGTCTTTGCATTTCAATTGACTTGAAACTTCTTTTAAGCTCAGGCTGTGAGAATCATCTTCAAGCAATATAACATCATACACAAACTCAGGTGATAGATGCTTGGAATCAATACAAGTGTATGATGGGGCACATCTTTCCTGTTTAGAAAAACAAAAAAAAATAAGTGCAGCATTCAGACTTCCTTATTCAGTTCTGTCAAGAAATACTGTTTTGACTTCAGCACTCCTGCTGTTTGGAGTTGTGGACCTTTCTTTTTACACAGACAGGGTATTATCCTAATCTGCATGCTGGGAAAAAGTCCAGTTGAGAGTAGCTGAAATTCTAAAAGAAGTTTCACTTTTGACCACATCCCAGTTTTGATTTAAGCTTGCTAATGTAGGAAGGCTTGCTACTTCTAGAGTCGTGGAGAGGGTCTTGAACCTTTTTCTCAAAACTTTTTTCCTCCTATTTTGATTTCTTTTCTCTGAGAAAACTGCTCATATTTCTGCCAGTGTAATATTGAAGAGAGTTGCACTTTTTATTTCTCAAACAAATTATTATTTTTTTCCACTTGTACTGCGACTTCAAGCTCTGCCAAAATTCTGAATAAAAATCCCCAATTGTTCTGTAATTTTTTAAGCAATTGCCATTGAATACACACACTGTGGTTTAAAATGCTGTAAAAACATCAAACTTCAGCAAGAAAAATCTAGCACAAATCATCAATAAGTAACTGATGCAAGTACTAACAAACAAATTTTTCATTTTAAAACATATGAATTATGAAACATAAATATATTGTCAGTAAACCCATGAGTGATCTTTTTATCACATGTTGAATGAGGGGAAGCTCCCTGTTCACTGAATGCTTGTAAGCTAATTTATCTCACAGGAGTACCAATAATACTCAGTTTAATATACAGAAGTACTTGCTAAGAAGCTTACCAAAACAATATGGTGGGTTTAGACTAAAATCATACCAGAAGGTCCATCCTTCAGTTCTCTGAATCATAAGAAGAAACAGATTGTTTCAAACGGAAGATGAGAAATAACGTAATCTAACCAATCTGCACTTTGGCAGAGTCAGGATAGGATGGCTGAGGTTTTTCTGCTTATTCTGAGCTAATGTATTTATTTGACATAATACTGAAGAACTGACCATTTTAATTAAGAATATGTTTTCCCAAAAGCAGAACTCTTGGTAGGTTCAGACGGGTCTTTATGGGCGGGTAGTTGCATAATGCTCCTCAGGGTCAACCAGCAGGGTGAACCAGTGGATGGCATCAGCCCACACTTGGGAACTGCAATATTTAAGGCACCACTGGAAAAAAAGTAGGTACTTGCTTCCTTCACAGTTTTTATTGCTTCCCCTAAAACCTTCTGTCCGTGATTCTTCTTGAACTTTCAAGTCCATGAAGTTTTCTCTTCTGGGGCTTGGGAACTGTCACTTTTAGAAATCTATTGATTAAAGTTTTGCACCCCCCTGCTTTTTTTTGCTGATGTTACAAGCTTGGCTCTTCTGCTTCTTTAGGGCACTTTGGCTTTTCTTCCTACTTTCTTCCTACCTAACAAATGTAGCAAAAGTATTCTTATTCTTCTCTTTTACCCTGACTGCAGGCCTACTTTTTTTTTCACCTTTGCGTTATTTCCCAGGAGAATGAGCAAATACTCCCGTGGAGTAACCATTATCTGTTGGGAAGTGAATCATACATCTGTTGCATGTTACTGGCTCGTGCTGTTTTATCAATAGTATTAAATATGTAGATTTAATTAGCATATTTGGGGTTGGAATTTTAAAATAGAAAAATTTTCTGTTCCCTAAACCAATGCATATAATTCTGTATCAATGACAGCTCTTTCGAACAGAACAGGCAAAAATACTTACATGAGATATATTGTTGCATAGCTCCTGAAAAAAAAAATAGTTATTTATAGTGGTACTACAGTGATATATATAGAGAAGTGTTACATAGAAGTATATATATATATAGTTGTTTATATAATTTTAAGTGGCTTAAAATACAAAAATATCAATAATATACTTTCAGTAAAGGGTAAACTGAGGAATAAAATCTTATAGGTGACACTTATTTTTGAAGCAACATGGATTAAAAACTATGTATATCCTATGCAGAGGTGCTTATATAGAAGAATAAAATTGAATTAGATATAAAGTGTTGATGTCTTCATGAAGGAAAACATAGCAGTTTTAGAAAGCTGGATGCCAGTACCACATCAGCAGCTATTTGCATAGTACTGTCAGGGACAACTGTTCTGTAGACAATCCAGTGAATCAGAGCTGTTTGATTAATCAAATCAAGTCTCTGTTGTAGCACTGCAGAGAGGTTATGTCTGCTGGCAATCTGATTTGAAATCAAATGCTTATGGATTAATGAACACAAATCAATTGCTTCTAAGCCCCTTTTCAAGCAAAATCTTAGGTCTTTAGAAATGTAGCTAAGTAGGGAATGATTAGCCTGGTCTGACAGCACAAGTGACAATTTATCCCCTCAAAATACACTCTTTACAATTAAAGAAAATCCAAGCAATTAAAAGGAGCCAAAACAAAGCAAAGAACAAAATTTGCAAGTCATGTTTGCTATTTTATTAACATATGGTAATGTAAGCAATCTGTAATCATAGTTACATTGCTTTCTAATTGAACAATAAACTTAACAGAACTATTTTATATCAGCTGAGGATCTGTCCCACAATCTGTGTTTTAAAAAGCAGTCCAGGCCTCATCTCCAGATGACTCTTGCACTTTAATGTATTGGAAAAAAAAAAAAAAGAAAGAGTATTCTTTCTTTCTTAGCAGTAGTTGTTCATTAAATTATCTTAAAAAAAATGTGAACAATGTGCATATTATAAAAGGAAGTGTGTAATCCATTTGAGCAGAAAAAAAAGTTCTTCTGCTTTTATAGGAATTGACTCAGAAATAATTCATGTACAATTTTGCATTCCCTTGGTCTCTCTCTTCTCCAAGAGGGCTCTGCTTTGGTTAGATACTAAATTAGTTATATCTAAATGCCACCTTTGTTTCTGCCCCCACTGAGCTTAACAGTTAATTTTCCTAGCTAGAATAAAGAAATCCTTGCTTTCATATTTTATCCCATCCCCATGGTGCAGTAGACCAATGAGAAGCATCTAGTTCTTACCGAGTTAAGCAAATAGAAGCACTTTTCTGAAGAAAATTGGCTGGCTTTCACACACCACAGAAAAAATCATCAATTAAAAATGGAAACAGCTGGAAATTAACATCTTCCTCTTGTTGAAGGTGAATATTAAACTGCTTCTGATTGTACTTTCCCTTTCTTTGTTTAAAGATGATCATTATTATTTTACAATCACGCTTTCACTTCTAAGGTAATAGTGATAGCCTTACCTGCTTGGGTTTGTTTTTTGAAAAAACTTGACTACGTGTAACATTTTATTTAAAACTAGCTGTACTGACTTTTTGCACAGCATAACTGAATCCTAAGTTCATTGAGGATAAAATTTTTATCTGAACAGTTTAGGGTTAGCAAAAGATTTGCATCAAAATCTCTGGGAATTTTGCATTTTATATGAAGTGCTTTTGAAAAGCCTACGCTTTTGCCTCATGTTGAACTCATAAAGATGACAGAATTCTAAGGATGTTGTCTGCTATTTCACTTGAAACGTGATTTAATCTGGAGGTTAGAATATTTTACATGGAAATATTATTGATGACAGTCATTAATCTGAAAAAAAAACCTCAACACCAAAAAAATACCCAGCAAGGCATCAGCCACTCTCTTAAAACTTAAAGAGGTAGATGCTGTTTTGTGCAAGGAGAAACTCCATGAACTAGCTTCTTTGATGAGGTTTCATACTGTGTCACCATCTTAAATTCATGATTCTTTTAGTGTGTGTGAGTGAATAATATCTTTTAGCTGTGTAGCTTAGTGCTAATTATTTAATTTAATTTTGTTCAATTAGTTCTCTTAATTTAGGTTGATTGGCTGGTGTAGATTTTCTAGTTATTTTGGTTGCATTAGTTCAGTTTAGTTGGGCCTAAATAATTCAAACAAGGAGAATATGAAGCCAGTCATCATGTTGTCTTGTGACTGTGCATGTGCATGTATAGATATGAGAACAGATATATACATGTGCTTGTATGTACAGGATTACATGTACCTATTGAAATACTGAGGATTCTGCTTCAGAGAGAAGACATGATGGTGGCCAAAGATACATTATTCATGTTGTCTAATGAACATGCACTGGTATGTATTTTATAGCTAAGGAGTCATCAGAAGGAAATTCAAACTGGTTTTCAACAGTTTTTATGAAGACAAACATCATTTCTGTTGTGAATAATCCAAAAGTACTTCACGCTGTCCAGTTGAGAAGTTAACCAAGTCCTCATGCAATAATGGACAATCTCTGTTTATGAAAACAGCTGAAGGTCTGATTTTATGGCATTTAAAGATTTATTTTACAGAATAGAAACAGAAGCCAGTGTTACAATGAACCATCTGAAAATCCAGTGCAATTGCAGTCCAAATGAATGTGAAGCTTCTCCCACAGAGACCTATGGCATATATCCATCAAAGGTGAATATATTCTGTAGGAATGCCTTTAAACAAAAGCATTATAGAAGGCAGACAAGATGAACAGTTTGTAACTCCCAGGTTCCTCCTTAGCATGCAGTTCCCTGGCTGAATCCCTATTGCTTACAGTCTAAATGAGAGTAAAAACACATAGGGATGTCACTAAGGCATCAGCAATATGGCTGGAGAGAGTTTCTAACTGGAAGAGATCATGAGGCACCTCCAAACAGAAACAGATATTTCTGATTCCATTTGTGTTGGATGCATTCTACTGTTTCTGGATGTGAAAGTCCTCAGCACTGCAACTATGTGAACCTTTGGTCCTGTGGGATCTGGGCAGGTATTTGCAAGATTTCAGTCAGGGAAACACCATGCTGATACTGAGAGTGAGCTGCCAAGTGCAATTTCCATGAATAGGAGTGTAGAACTGTTGCACTGTGCTAGAAGATATAATCATTGCCATCAGTTTGGCTTGTACCACTGGCTGTGGCATGGCTGGGTTCTGCCTGTGCTGTGAGAAGGCCTGTCCTGAGCATCTCTGTAGGCAAAGCCTGTGTGTCAGTGTCCTTTGGGCTCGTGTAGGCAGCAGTGCAGACTGGTGTGATGGGTTTTGCAGTCCGTGGTATCTGCTTCTACTAGTATGACCTTTGAAGAGAGTTAGAATTAGACACCTAAACCTTCTTTTTCACTTAATTCACTTATCACTCTGTCAGATATTGAATGTGTATCATTGCTCAGCATGCATTAAGATTTCTTTAACTAAATTTGTTGAGACTTCTAAGTGTTTTACCATAAGAGTAACCTGCTGTTTTCAACACTGTTGCAAGGAGACAAAGCTAGTATCACTTGTAGGTGACTTCTGATGGTATTACAAGTGTTGAAATTCAACAGAAAAGTCTCAACTATTTTTAAAACTAGCTGTGCAAAATTATTTTACTTTTTCTTTCAGTGTGTTGTTTGGGTTAGGCTTCAATAGTCTTTTCAAGCTTAAATGTGATCCCTTCTGCAAAAAACCTCCCACACCTTATGCTGTGTGTAGATCAAAACAAACAAAACTGGCTCAGTGGTCTGGAGGCAGGATACACGGTACCCATGGGTGAGTAAGAGTGATTTATGCAACAGTATGCTGAGATACATAAGTGATGTGTGGCAAGCATGTAGATCATGTAATCACAGTCGTGGTTACTGTTACTGTAGAAAGGATAAGATCTTGCTGAATTTCTGAAGGATGAGATAGTAGTGGCAGTGCAATGCTTCCAAAAGACAAGTTGGATCTGAGAAAAAAATGCTACAATAATAAATATCTCAGTTATCTAAGAGCTTTATTTTAAATTTCCCCATATTTTGTGGTTGATTGTAAAGCTTTGGCTGTTTGTTTTTGTTTTGTTTTTATTTATTTGCTTATTTATTTCCTCTTTCAGAATTAAAATATCTAAATATTTAGTCATATTTTTTTCTTAATTAAAGATTGTGGTTGTATATGTCACTAAAGACCTTAGTGCAACTAATGAGCAAACAAGCTTTTGTTTAAAGGCTTCACTAGATAATCAATCACAAATCCTGACTGGGAGCTTGTAGCTGTTACTTTTTCATGTCAGTAGAATTAAACCAAGGTTTACAGCTTTAAATTAATCAAGCTGATGAAAGGCTGGGGGTTTTTAATTTTCTTGTTTTCCTAAAAAGTAGATAAATTTGACTTCTGTCTATATGGGAAAAATATGATAGGGATATACATGATCAGAGATAGAAATTGTGCAGCTGTGTGGCTATGAGAGCGAGAGAAGATCCAGACTGATGGATTACTTTGCAGTGTAAAAATGTTGAATTAAAAGGAAAAACACTGGTGTTTACAGAGAATGCTGTATTTAACAAGAGCAGCCGTGGAAAGGAATGCTCCCAGTAATCTCTCTTTAACTGTCTCAAGTGGAAGAAAGCCAAGTTGTTCAGTTGCACAATGGGTTGCAATCATGTGGGAGAGTTCCCGGTTGGGAGTTGAAAACTGAAAACCTGACATGCATAAGTGAATGAAGCTACCCTAGGTGATGTGTTGATTTAAGATTTTTTCTCCCTCCTTAAAAATACAGCCTTTGTCTGGGTGCTGAAGAGGCGACATTGCGAGACACAGAATTAGTTTAAAATTGACATTTTGGAAATCGGTGATAATTTGTCCTGACGTTGTGGCCACTGGTTGTGTTTGTGACAAGCAGGCTTGATCCAAGGGGGCACCGTGAGAGCCAAATTTAATAGACGACCATTGTAATTTTCTGCCTTGCAGACAGCAGGGACTTTCTAATGTTCCTTCACCACAACAATCAGGGATTACTAAATAACAAGTCCGCAGGATTGGGGGAGGATTGAAAGGATTAATGGAGTATGACAAAATTGCACCTGAGGGGGAAAATCTGTAGCAGTTTTTGTATCCTGATGTGGTACATCAGGCAAATTGGCAATTGCTACTGATCTTTACACATGCATGTCTTCAAATAAAGTGGGTGAAAGTCAAGCAGATGCAACTATGAGGCTAAGGCTGTCATAAACTTTCATGTCATCAACTGCATAAATCACTTAATACTGTCGTTTTAAGTATTTTGATGATCAACTATATTAAGCACCAGTGGATTGTAGGCACTGTACTAAATCATTTTTTTACTCCACTATAACCTCTTATCCTGCTAAACTAAATCCTAAAAAAGATTAAAAATGTAGGGTTAGTCCAACCCTTCTCTTCAAAGATAATTAAGGAATACAGTTTCTGTTTAGGAATACTGTTTTCAGCTTTAGAACTTAAAAAAAAAAACCAACCAAAAAACAACCAAACATATAAAAATTGTTTTGCAGTCTGCATTCATGAGCTGATCTGATATTAACTAACTCCCACTATCCCTCTGATAAATACTATTTCAAAACAACAATAGCAATCCTAGCCCTGAGTTCTTATGGGATATTATTGTTTTTTAGCAAAATGTTTAGCACTGTGAAACACAAGCAGTTTGAAACATAGCAGTGTGTTAACAGATACTTGATTTCCTTTCACACTGGTTTAAACCAAAAATCCCACCACTGGCAGCAGTGGATTTTACATGAAATAGAAACAAGGAGAAGCAAGAAGAGAATTATTCATCTTTGTTTTTAAAAATCTGTTTTATTTGAAAAGGAAATTAATATACAATAAGCATTTTTTATTACTTCTCTAAGAAAAATATAAACTTGGGAGCATTTTTTTAGTTTCATGGAAATTTTAGCTTGATGTTGTGTTCATAGTAGCTGACTTAACCTTTAAATCAAGGTACTTTTCTTTTCCTCCCTGTTTGGTATAAACAGTCATTAGGGAAAATAGCACTGGTGCAAACAGTTAAACTTTATGTAGGTCTACACAAGAAAGAGTAAATTAAAGCAGAGAAATCACATACACACAGTTGCAATCTGAGGTCATCTCTCACTGATTGTGAATTGTTTAAGGAAATGTTTCTTCAGCAGCATTGACTGAAGGTCATGTTGTTATTTAGACTTTTGACTAGTGGAACAGCAAACGATTCATTAATTCCATTAGCCATCCTTTCTGCACACTGGGAAAAGCTAATGTAATTGTCAACTATTCCTACTGTATACTTAAGCTGTCAAGGATCCTGGAAGGCTTCAGTTACTCTCTTTGAAGATATCAAAGGAAGGGGTGGGCTATTTTATGTATTTAAAACAGAAATAGAGAAAAAATATGCCACATAATGTAAGCTAAAAGATTTCTTTTTAACCTAAAGTGACACTTAAATACAGTAATGCTGGGCAAGTTTCTGACTGGTAAAGCTTCTGGTTTTTGGAGTGGTTTTGTTTTTGGGGTTTTTGTTTTGGTTTGGTTTTTTACTTGTTATTTTAAGAAAAAGTCTTAAAGTACAGGCTGTCAGCACGCCATTAAACCTGTCTTGTCTCCAGAAGCCGTGCCAGGGATGTCCTGTTTCCATTCCCTTCAGGTTCCCGAGGCAGTTCAGTCTCACCCATGTGCTGTTGTGTGTGGTGGACAGGCGAGTGTAGCCTGGCTGAAGTCAGTGGGCTTGATGTGCTCTTCTTGCATGGATATTAGGCAAAATTGTGCTCCATATTTTTTATAGCTTGTCACCATGAAGTTTCTGGTGGCTTAGTGGACAGCAAAAGTGAAAAACATCGCGTGGATCTGCAAAATTATTGGTATTTCTTCCTGCTGTTAATGAGGATGACAGTTGAAAGCCTAGTCTAGTACATTTAGCAGGAAAAAGCAAAGAGGGGTTCTAGGGTGAGCAGTCCAAAGGGGTTTGCATCTGAACTGCAATGTCTGCCCTCCGAGTGATCACTGCTATAGGTAGTGTTTTGCAGACAGAGAGTACTTTTTTTCTCCATAGAAGAGACAGCTATACAGTAAAGCTCTTTGGTGCAAGATACTTAGTTTTAACTTTGGTTAAAAGAGAAAGTAGGTAAGCAAATCCATGCAGGGTGGATTTTTGCAAATCCATGTGGGATGGGTTTTTGTCCACCCTGAAAAGGAAAAACGTGCTCTCTTCTGCAAATCTTAATGTCCCAGACATCCTTGGTGATGGTTAAAAATCCACCATTGGTCATTACACATTTCAGCATATTCCTTTTATTCGGCAATAATGAATGCAAAGCTGTCTTGTCCTTTGCAAATACTTAGAGCTGTTCAGATAACACATTGCAGAGTGGTTGGACACAAATCACATAACCCTACTGTGCTCTGTTTGAAAGGAAAGTGCAACTTTTATTCATTATTGGCTAACTAATTTTCTGGTAGGCTTTTCACACAGTTTTGAGTGACAGTCCCACACCCCCACTACATAATTTCTTTAATTGAAGTGCTGAAAACTTGGCTTTCTCTTTAAAGATTTAATTTCACATCCTGATTGTAAAATAATTAGTAGTTTACTGCTTACTTTTCTGTCCTCAAAAAGGAAACACGTTTTGCATACTTCTCCAGACATAACATTGTCACTGTGTGGTGATTTTTCTCTAAAACATGAAAAACTGTAGAAAAGGAGATCCATCTGTTGGGAAAGTTTTGCTCTGTGTGTGATATAATGTAATGAGTAATCATAAATGTAAAACAGTTGATGTGACGATTTCCTATATAATGATTATGCAGTAGTTAGTAGCCACAGTATACTATATTACTCCTGTTATGTATTTTGGAGGTGGGCGCTATGGATTCATAATACGGTTTAACTTGTATAAGTAGTATCAGTCCATCTGAGGGAAATTCTTTCCCCAGGTTGAGAGTTACAAATTTACAGTGTTGATTTTTTGAACCTTATGAGCCACTACAGAGTGGAAAATATTTAAGGATAGCAGTGTATGTGCTTCTGTGTGTTACTGAGTGTTAAAATAAGCAATCAGTTGATTGTTAAATAAACTAATATATATATATATACAACGCATTATATTTATGCAAAGAATAGTTGCAAAAATCAGGTGAAATGTTTCACTTTTATTGTAGTAATAGGCACCATTGCTATGTATTTATCTATGCATAGTTTAGGAGCGAAGAAGATGCTGTCAATGATTCTGTAATATTTTCTTCATTGTAGTGGCTATGGAGTTGAATAAGAATTCACTGATATGTATAGTAATGAATCTTTAAAACTATAATTTCTAATCAGTATTGGACAGTGCAAATGAACAGGTGTTCTTTAAAAATGGACTTTTGTACACTTTGAGTAAAGAATTACCTAAAAAAGTATAAAGTAGTTGTACATTCAAAATGTATTAAATTCCATTTTTCCTTTGCTATATTTTGTAAAATGTTTTCATTGTAAACAGTATGCCTCTCACACATGTCAAATCAAAGCTCTTTATTTTAGAAATATATACCTAATGTAATTGGAAGCTTATTGCACTCTCATGCAATGTATATATTGTGACTTCAAAAAGTCTGTACTGAACTTTGCTCAAACTACTAGTATGTGGATTTCTTTAAATTTATTTTTAATTAATGATATGAAGGATAAGATCCTTTCTAAATGTACTTTAAAATTCACAATAAAGTTTCAGAAGTTCTTTTGTACAATGTTGAGGCTTTGTGTTGAATTTTCTTGTTCAAGTCCTTTTAAACAGGTATCTTGGCTAAGTTCTACATTCATCGAATATGTGTAAATCTGTGTTTAACATCATCACGATTTAAATCAGGTGTGCCCTGTCACAAAGTACTGTAATTCCATTTACTTCAGAGTAAATTAGGCTATTCCACTGAGCACAGTGCAGTGCTCAGCACTTCTGTAATTTTTGCTGGAGATTCAATGTGGGTTCAGTGATGTATTGGACTTCAAGGGCGAGATAAAATATATCTCAATTTGTATATCAGCCCAATCCAGGACAGTACAGAATATATTGGATGAAGTAGTGGGGAAAACATAGAGGAAAACATGTGTTTTCTAGAATATCCAAACATCTGTTTTATAGCTCCCAATGGAAACAAAAGGAAGTATGGCAATGCTGGAGAAGGATGCAGTGGTCTTTTGTTTTTATTGTTATTATTGGATGATTTGGTAGTAATTAAGGTAAAAATATTGGAGGCATCAATGGGGAATTTGCCTGAGTAAAGAGGTAATTGAGCCCTATGAAGCTTGAAATAACAATTATTTTTTTGTGTCTGACCTTCTTCATCTGTAAAAAACAGTGACAATTTTTTTGCTTAGATATAGAAGTTCCTATTTACCTATGTTTAGCAATTACTAAACCTAAACATAGGTTTCTATTTACCTATGTTTAGCAATGACTAAAAAGGTTAAGCAAGAGGATGGTATAATTTTTCTTTTGAGGACAGAACAGTCTTATTCCCCATGAAATGGACTACTGTTTAGCTGTTTACTTAATCAAAAGAGGATTTGGCTTCTAATTTTATAGACAAAGTCTTAAAAAACATTAACATCATGACTGTAAAAATTACTAGTGGCACAGTTTTAGGTCATTTTTTTACATGTTTGACAACTCCACATGGCATACCTGTATTATCACGAGATAGTAATCTTTCAAGGTGCTTTCACTGGCACTGCATATCTGCATATCTGAAGACATATATAGCTTGATAGTTTCCATTCAGAAGTCCCAATATAGCTCCTTAACAATGGTTAGCTAGAGTTTTGCACATTAAAAATGTAATTCTGATGACAAGTAAATCTGATTTGAGAATGAGCTAGAAATGTCTTTCAAAATCCCCTATTTAACTTGTCTGTTTAAATAGGTAAAACTTCTAGAAATTATTTCCCACTGCAAAGCTTCAACTAAGGTCCAAGGCAAAATTAGACCTAATTATCTTAATGGCAGATAATACTCAGCTGAATACTTTACTTAAAAAATGTGTTAACTTTAATGGTGCTATTCATACAAAAAATCAGATCTTTCTTTCTCAGTTACTTCTTCTTTAAAGACTGAAGAACAGTTTCGAATTGTCTTCAAAAAGAACCTGAAATTCAGGCTCTAAAGAGAGCCCTCAGATCTCTGCAGAGAGATAGTTTCACCATACTCAACTATTTTTTAACAGTCTGTAATAACATTTATCTCATTAAAGATCTGCTGTGGGGCTAACTCAGCACTCAATTAGGGTGAAGCTGATACTCCAAATGAGAACCATTTTCACTTTTAATTCTTGAAATGGGAACGGATGTTCAAGCATTTGCGTCTGAGGAAACACTGATGACCAAAAGGAGGTAGGATCCTGCACTTTTCTTGCAAATATAGCCAGAGACCAGAAATAGCACACCAACATTACCCACAACAGAATAAACAAAGCACTCACTGTCATCAGGACTGCAAGTCGGCACACTGCCTGTTGACAGGTTTGATGATAGTCATCACCTGCTTGGCTTGCTGTACTTGGGACCCATAATTGTCTCTTGATGGACGGCTTTGTGTCTTTCCGCTAAGGTTCACGTCGTCACCCTTTCCATTATGAATCTTTTTATTGCAGTTCTACTGCCAAAGTTAAGTTATTAGACTAATCTGCAACGTGACTGGAGAACCCTGGCCCGTATTAGCTGACAGATAAATCTGAGAGGAGCCTGGTAGTCTCAGTATTGTACAGTGCACTTTTAAGTGCTCCTTGGTGTGCCAGGAGCACTTAAAAGTGCACTGTACAATGCTGGATGGATGCATTCCCCTTGTACAGAATCTGACTTTTCCTGAGGTTGAGGGTCCTGTGCTCATTTATAAATAATTTGATCTCTGTGACAGAAAAATGATCCCTAGTGTCCATAAGCAGAAGTCCCATTCCTAAGTTTCATTTAATAAAGCCTTTTAATACGGCAATAACTTGGTAAACTGGTGGTAAAAGCAAAGAGGTGGTACTGGGATTTTTTTAAGAGCTATGCATAAGACTGAGGAGTGCCAGTTTCTAGGCCATTTAGTCATACTGAATATGATACATCAACATGCCTTTTTTTAGCTTAGTAAGAGCCAAAATAAACTAAAATCTCATAATTGATAGCCATCATCAAAGGAAAAGAAGAAAAACAGTTTATTATGGACTTAGGGGGACAATTTAATTAGTTTTCAAATATAGATAAACTGAGAAACAATACCCCACAGAAAGAGCTCTAAATGAAATCTTGTTTTGATCTTATGAATGTTACATTTTTTAAGTTTTTGCAGGTTTTTGTATATCAAGTGATGCCATCAATCCATGAAGTTAGATATTAAAAGGCATTTAACAGTCTGACTCAGTCAGTTATTTCTATATGCATGAATTAATTTCAAGTTTATTTTCTTAATAGAAGAAATTATTTTGCTGATGAAGTCTCAGGAAGTGCTCTAGCATCTTTGCAGCTTTCTTGAAGACAGAAAATTTCCCAACAGCCAGCATTTAAACATCTAATAAGAACCTTCTTCAAAAGAAAAGGAGTAAAATGATTTTGCCTTTGAAAAAGGCTTCCCTTATATTTTTGATGGGGAGCAGATTTGCTGTAGGAACTTGTTCAATTTCATTTTTGCATATTCACTCCCCATTTAATACAAAATGTTTTCTTGTTTGCAACATGAAGCAGGATCCTGTCACTGCACTGCAAAGGGAAAACACATAGTGGGCTTGGCATTCCCTGACAATATGCTTTCATTAAAACTTTAAAATGTAAATGTATGAAGAAATGCATGTCATATCCCATCACACAGCTTCACAGCTATTGCATTCATTGCCACTACGCTGTGGCAGAGTTGCTCTTCTTTTTTTAGCTTGTTTGCCTTGTAAATGTAACTATATACAGCAAGTTATATTCGGGAGTGAAATTTTTGCGAACCTCAGCTAATCAATAGGAGCCTTAGCTCCAGCTCCATTAGACCATTAGCAGTTTAAATTAGTAACCAGTGGTTATCAGATCTTTAACCTTGCAATTTTTCTCCCCTGCCAGGTTCTTTCTCAAACTTCTTTGCAACACTATTTTCAGGTCGCTACTCAATGTCTTATCAAAAGGAGTGGGTGGATTAGAATTCAGATAGATGGGAAATGTTAAACGGAAATTGCTCGAGTATTGCTTTGACTATGGCCAGAAAGATGGTAATTAAAAGCAGTGGAGAACATAATCCTTCTCTGAATCCAAATGGCTATGACAGTTCCTACAGCTGGGAGGTACGGGGCATGCTTTAGCCAGCTACAAAGCTATTTAGATGGATCAGAAAATAGAGTGTAGAAAGATTATACCAGTGAATCTAATTCCAGAAGTGTCACATCATCCATCCATTTGCCTTTAGTTTTTTATTTTAATGCTAAATACTTGAAACATAATCTATCATTTGGAACATACGTTAATTGCAAAATAATGTAAGAGCTCGTTTTGCTGTCAGAAATATTACTTTTTTAGTCTGACAGTACACAGCAATATGCCTGACAATAGCATTATGGGTGGTTTGGAAAATATTTTCCTTCTCCAGCTTCTTCAAACTGGCCTTTCCAAAGGCTTACTCAGAGATCACAGAAACAAACCTCATTTCATGCCAGAAGACCATACATTCCTTGGTTAGAGGGGGTAACCACAGGGCCTGCTTGCAGAACCAAGGCAAATTTTCCTTTGCAGACAGCAATGTTGCTGCTCTGCTACGTGGGAGAGAGAGGTGGAAGGAGCTGCAGTTGTGTGTGCTTCAATGACAGAGCTTTGAGACATCATTTTACTACCGGTGCATTTGGTACTTTTCTCCAGGTGTACTTTTAAGTCAATTATTTCTGCCATTGATGTGCTTCTTTTTATAGAAATCTCTGGCAGGACACTCATGTCTCTGTGGTGACATACCTGCATACCACAGGGGTACAGTAATAAAGCCTCAACAGTGTTAAGTCTCTGTGTTTCTTTGTGTTTTTATGCTTCATTTTTAAAGGTATTTTGACATGGCTTGTTTTTGGGTTTTAGTTATGGGTTTGTTTGGGGCTTTTTTTTTTTCTTCTCTTATGCTGGCCTAGTCTCTCCAGACTTGCAAAGTTATTAATTTTTTTTTCTTTTCTAATTGATATTCTTTCTTAGATAATTTATTTTGCTGATGTTGTTCTTTATCAAGATGACAGAGTATTACCTTGTTTGAGGCAAATGTTGACATCACTTAGAGTTATACCTTTAGAAATGGAAGCGGTATACTACTGTCCGGATCCAAATGCTTTTATAGGTACCACTGTAAACATCTCTGCTATAGACCATGACAAGAAACTAGGTAGTCTGTCTCTGTAAGTGTGACAAGAATGTCAAGCTACAGTGGAAATAAATGGGAAATCAACGTTATTTAAAGGAAAAACTAATCCACTGTCATATCCAAAAATAGCTGGTTGCCAAAAGCAAATATTTCACTTAAGTAAAGGCTTTGAGCCATCTTTAAACATAACTATTCCAAGAATTTTGAGGGGAAAAAAAAAGATAAAGATCTATAATTATCAATACAGATATGAGCTTCACTAAGAAAAATAATTTCAGAAACTCTTTTAAGCATTTTCTCTAAAGAGTTAGCGACACAAAAAATGCTGTGTAAGAGAAATTCCAGAAAAATTAATGCTGTCCTTTAGTATTGTCAGTTACCTGCAATTATCTTGGATTAAATTCATTTGACTGAATGATCTAATCATCTAGACACCCGTTATAGTTAGTGGAGAGAAACAAACAATTTGGGATCGTTGATTGATCTTATTTCATCCTGAATAAGTGGCCAAAATCAGTCCTATGAATGTAATCCTAAATGTTAGATGCTCATGAGTAAACATGAACCCTGTAGAGATTTAAAGCTAGATGATGTCTGTTTCTTCAGACATCATATTTCTTTGAGTGTTCTGTCTAAGTATTTCAAGCCCCGATATTTCTCTGACAAGGCTGTGAGTTCAATATGTAGAATAAAAGTCATTACTTGCAGTGCTCTTCATTTAGAAATGTGCAAGGAATAGAATTAAATGGACTGGAATGTTTTCAGTGATAGCAGGCTGAAGCCTGGATTGTCATTGTCATTGTAGTACCTTAACAAAAAGCATAATTGATGATCCTAGCATTTTAGATATTCTTTAACAGTAATGTAAAGTAATGTATGTGCTTTTATACCATTTGACTACTTAATGACAACTGATTTATATGTTGGTCTCCTTTGAAGCAGATGAAGAAGTTAGAACATTTCTAAGAGCAAGAGCTCTATTTTGACCTATTTTTTAGTTTTAAATAAAAGAGCATTAAAATTGAATTTCACGCTGGAAAGTGGCTCTTTTACCGTTGCTGCATGCAAACATTGTCTTACAGCCACCTGTGTCTGTCTCATGTCTAACTTACTCTAAAAATTGGTGTTTTTCTAATGGCTAGCCCAGAAAACTCAAACCTGAATGACAGGCGTGAATTCTTCCTTTCTTATGCATCATCACCAATTAGACATGAGTCAGACTAAATTGCTCAATCAGGTTTATGTGTTTTTCTCATTCTCTGAGGGATTTGCACTTCTCTAATGGTTTCATCACAGATTTAATTTGTTTACTTTTTCTGGATGGGAGGGGGTTTATTATCAAACTCTAGATCTTGTGACAGGGATGGAAGAAGCTTTATTGAAATACTTTTTAAAATTTCCTTCCAAACTGCACCTTACTGGAAAATTACTCCAAGGGGTATGGATTTTTATCTGTGAACCTCAGTGGCAGCACCATCCTGTCCAAGCTCCATCTCCATAACATCTTATGGCACTTAACACCATAGGTCTAGCTGAGTGTCAAGGATGCTGGGGACTGGGATACCCCGGTTGTTCTGATGCTCTCAGTTTTATATGTTTGAATTCACTGCTTCCATTCATGTTGTCTCCAGGGTAAAGAAGATTTTAGCTTTCAATGACAGCAACAATGACCATAACAATTAAAAAAAAAAAAGGGAAAAACAAGTATAAATTCTAAAAGAAAGATCAACAAGCCCATGTAATTTCAAAGGTCTATAGATTTTCAGTAAATACCCTAGATAATATTTATTTCACAGCAGGATATGATCAACAGTCTGGAATTTATAGAAGACTCTGAGCTCTCAATCCATTCTATTTTTTTCCAGCTGTTCTGCCTTTAGGAGCAGTGGAGCAGTCTGGAAAAGACTGCAGCAGATGAATCCAGAGACTCCTTTAGAAACAGAAATGAGCAAAATATGTCAGCATTTCTCTACTGACAATTTGCAATAGGTGATCTTTCTCAAAAGTCTGTTGCGCAGTACTAAAAAGACATACAAAAGCTTAGTGTGCCCATGGGGCTTGAGAGCCAGATAATTTCTCTCAGTGAGTTCACATCCATAAGTTAAGGACTATATTCTGGATGGTAGCTTTGTTGGTATAATAAAGTCTCATAAAAGAGAAATATATAAAACTAGATCCATTACCATGGAAATAGTGAAAGGTCATTTCCATGGAAACCACGGGAAGCACTCATGCTATGATTTTGAGGAAGCATCTCTTTGAAGATGTGATGCATTTATACAGTGAGCCTTGTTTTAAATTAAATTAAATCTATGTATGTAAAGTGATAGACATTTTGAAAATTCTAACTTGGTACAGCCATTTGCTGGAAAAGGAGTGAATATCAGATCCAGATGTGTTCCTCATTTTGGCTATGGGGAGGCTGTTTGGTATCTTTTTTGTGCCTGGTGCTGTAAATAGCCGAGATTTCTTACTGAGAACAGTAATCTTTTAGGATTCAGGACTATCATTTCTCTTTTCTATGGTTTCCCTTCCTAAGCCAGAAGCCAGAACTTCAGCCTCAGGAGAATGCTTTCTAGCAGATATGCATATATTTGTAATTTGAGAGCCTATTCAGGCATGATAGAGAAAATTTCAAGGACCTACCTTTATGACGAAATTCTCTAAAATCAGTACAAAGAGTGGGGCTCTGTAGAAATGTCTGTGAAATCCTGTGCAAGCTTATGCATCCTAATTTTTGTTCCTTAGCATCCATCACCAAAATTGTTTCTGATTTTTTTCTTTAGGCAGTCCCATATGTAGTTCTTTTCAGAGACTTTTTAATAACTTTTCATAAGAACTACATAGACAATTAGCCTATAAATGTTACAAAAAATCTTACCTGAACAAATAATTCTCCAGTATTTTTTCACAGAGAGAGAATGTATTGTTTCTATAATGCAAGAATGGAAAGGTAAATGGATAAAAGAACACTAAGGTATTTAAAGGTTCTTTTCATGACACTGGACCACACACACCCCCTACTATCTTTGTGTATTTCCAAGCAAGTATTAAGTTGACTTGCAAAAATCTATGAAAGCCTCCTAAACTAGCTTTAAAAAGTAGATCAACTTCAGGATCCTTGTGCACTGGAGGGCAAGAATCCCTACTTAAAATAATTTACATAAAATCATAATGAATGTTGGAGCCAGACTACTTTATTTTTCTCTTATCTCATTAGAACCATTGAAGCAAAAGTCAGGGCATCTACTTTTACATACCTGGTTTAGATGTGAAACAGCAGTAAGCTTTCAGACATCCAACTCCCCAGGGCTGCCTATGAATTCAATGGGCAGAGTTAGTGATATCTAAGGTTAGGCAGACTCTGCACTGCAGGTCTTGCCCTCAGAAGTATTTAGGAGTCTATGCCCCATTAAGTCATTGGAATGCAGTCACTTAAATGTCTTTCCCAGCCTGACTATGCAAGTACTTGATTACAGAGGAAGCCCAGTGCTGCAGCCACCTGAATCACCCTTTATTTTAGGAACAGCGGTAGCTGTAAGGCTGTGGTTGCACTTTTCTAGATAAGGCTCTGGGTACTGTCCATACCTTCTTTTCTGTCAGGATTTCAAAATGCTAACCAAACATTAAAACTTTTACCTTTCTATGTTTGGGTGAGTTAAGGATCAGAATGTGTTAAAACCAGCATTTCTAAGTTTCCACTAATTCAAAGGATTATCAGTAGTCACTTTGAATAAGCTTGGGCCTGGCTTCAATCTCAGAGTCTGGGAGTCTAGGACAAGGAGTTCTTGCTAAAAATAGTATCTGCTTGCATCTGCATTAACTGAAAATCAATTCAAGTTGTTTATCAGAAGTTTTTTTTTCAAGTGGGAAGGAAGAAGTGATATACTGATGTGATGCATGGGTCATTCTGCATAAGGTTTTCCTAATTTGACATCCTGACTTTCAGGGTGCAGGTAAACTGAAAGAGATAAATTAAAACATTGTGAGTGTTCTGCATTATTTGTCATTTCAAGGGGACAGCCTTGGTTGGAGTCATCATACACTTTATCACGAAGTCTAGTACATCCATGCACTTCAGACTTTGAAACTGGAGATTTTTTTAATTGTCAAATACTCTAAATGCATAGAACATTTAAGGTGGCTTTTTTCCATCATTGTATGCACATGTGTAATTCTTTCCGCCTGGAAAAGCAAATACTTGAACTCCTTCAATATTTAATTTATTTTAATTTAGTTCAGTGATGCTCTCTATGATAGCTCATTGTTTTGGCCAGTCCCAAACAATGGGATAGATGAAGAAGTGCAGATGCTTATGTTACTCCTGGCTGAATAATGTTGCTAAACATTTGAATGTTGGTTTGTTGTTGGTTTTTTTTTTCCTTCTTCCTTACTTTTAAATTTCTGAACAAAGATACAGATCTCGATAGCAGAAGATTATTTTGATGTGGGACCACCATGATGGGTCTGCTGAGTGACATCTATATTAGGATCTTGCAGAAAGTACTACTTATATCCCATCTTTATTCATATGTCTTAGTTTCATATATGATACAGAAGTCTGTTTTCATTTTGGCAGTTAATTCAGGTGTCAGTACTGTCCTATGGCATTTATCAGAAAGTGCTGTGTTAACAGATTTTCAGAAAATCAAACCAAAATATTTAAAAATTAATGCAACAGCAAATAAAAATCAGTCCAACTTCTGTATCTGCTATCTCTTAAGTTTTGCTTCTCCAGTCTTCCCCACTGGGAAGTTATGTTCGAAGTTATAGTTTTTTTTGGCAGGAAAATTCTGAACTACACTCAACAGAAAGTACATCCATACTTTTATATTTATTTATTTAATCATCTGCAGTTGCCAAGAAACCATAATCATCTAGCAAGTTCTTGTTACATTTGGCCAGATCCAGAGAAAAGTCTGGGAAATACTCAGAGAAGTTTCAATGGCTTTGGAAGAAACTAATTTCATTTGTATACAGCTAGAAATACCAGAGAGCTGATTCATGTCATGAACATGAATCAATCCTATGGCAAATACTGCAGTTGAAGAATTCCATTGCAGAGGTGGTGAAAATGAAAAAAAAGCCTTGAAGTCAATTGGGGTGGAGGAAAGAGGGAGACACACAATGAGCATTTGTGTATGGTTTTCTTTGTACCTTTCATAAATAGCTTTTAAATATGTAGATGACTTCCTTATTTTGTCCAAATTATTTTTATTTCTAAATCAAAATTTGGCTACTTTTAACCTTCCTGCTCCCTCCATCTCTTTTTTTTTTCCCAGTGAGGTTTTTAGAAGGCTATGTTTAGTACACTGAGCCAGCAGTGGTCAGTTGTCCCAAGCAACCCCTGACTTCTACCTTTGTAAAAGGTAGTACTTTAAACAGCACTCTTCCATAACTTGCAGACATTAAAATAAGGAATGAAGCGGAACCAGACTCATTTGGCCTGACCTTATGGGCCCGATTCAGATCCATTTGCAGATACTCTCAGTGACACTGATACCCTCATACACTTTTCACTTTCAGTATTTGGAGGTATTAAATCTACTCCTTTGTTTATTAATTTTTAAAGGATACCATTAATAAATGCATTAAAATGGGTCTGCATTTCTGAATGAATCATTTTCATCAAAGGCAGTAGGTTATCATTACAACTGATAGTGTTTAATTGACATTTTTAAGATTAAAAGAAAAAAATAGTTTTGAATTATTAAAATGGGTCAAATGATAATTTGATGGTTTGAGCTCAAGAACAAGAATCATAGCAGTATTTCTTTTTATATTTTCTGCTCTTGATTATTTCAAAGTGGGAAATTGGAAAATATAAGTTTGATTTCTTTAGAGGATATTTATCTGCTAAAAAGGGCAAGCAAAAGGTTATCCTGAGATGACATTTTTGAGTATTATATGAAAAGAGGGATGATAAGGGTTGTAGAAAGAGATGCAAGGAGTGAAGAAGCTTTATTTTAAAAAAAAGTCAGCAAAAGTGAAATTTTCCATAATTTCAGATTTTCAGGAGAATATATGCTAAAATGTCAAAAGGAAAAATATTCATTTTAATTATTATTTGTCAGTAGAAGAGACACTCATTATTTTTATTATCTGATTTAGTGTTTTGATTACAGGCAATGTTTATATCAACAATAACTTCAAAAGTGTACTGTCACAGCCAGATCCCATGTGCCTTGCTCTCTGCATTTGCAGAACATTTTACAGCACTGACGCCAATTCTACAGACAGTGCCTTTTAGCAAATTAAAGAAAGTTGTATATGTGTTTCAAGATCAAATCCCCAGTTGAGAAGTAACTCAGGAAACCAGAGACAGAATTTTGAGCATCTTAGATGGTAAACAAAACTGTCGGAAGATGCAGCCAGTAGAGATTTTCAAACAAAAAGCAGTCCTCAGTCTGTATTGTATCATACGAATGTCAAGAGTCCTATAACTCAGTTGGAGATTGGAGAAGATTGTCCTTGAAACACAAAAGTTTCTATAAATTTTTGGAGTGGAAGCCAAAATTAAAATCAAAATGGAAAAACTGACAGTCATGCCAACAGAAACAAAATCTAGTCTCCCTCTAATATAATGTGTCAATTTTTTAATGGTAATAATACATATACATGGGGTACATCTCTCTGTTAACAACTGGGGTAATTGAAATGCTATTCACAAAAAGGCAAAAAATCTCAACCAATTCCCTCCAAATCAAAATGTGGCACTGGTGTCCTTAGGGGTGTGCTGGGTACAGGAGAAGGGCAGAAGCAGGAGCAATCAACAGAAAAGAGGCATCCGTTCATCCTGAGCTTGTGAAGAGCCCATGGCAGTGACACAGCTCCAGCTGCCTCATAAGTGCTGGGTAGAGGCTCAGGTCAAGAAGAGGGGATCAAGAACTTGTTTCTCATCACCTCCCATATCCTCCAAAGGCTCAGGGAGGGATTAAAGCCAAGGTGATTTCTTATTAGTTACTGACACTGGACAAAACAACATTTATCTTCACCTGACCTCCTGTACTGCCCAAAGGCCTGACTCAAGCATAAACATGTATAGAAGGTAAAAAATCTACCAGCAGTTCAGATTTGCCCTTTAGTGGACAATTAGAGCAGTACAGTTCTTCCTTGTTTGTGATATTAACCACACTGCCAGTGCTAAAGGAAATGATACTGAGTATAAGTTGATAATATAATCAATAATAATGCAAGATTTAAGGGCTCACTTCTTCCATCAGTGAAAAATATGCTGAGTTAATAAACTGTGCTAGGATAAATTTTGCCTTTTTTGTCCTTTCACATTCATACAATGCTCAATGAGTTGTTACAGGATTTTGAGGATAAAATCCTGCTAAGGATTCTTTAAGGTCTTTTATGAGTCACTAGCCTTGTTGTGCATGAACTACATAGCAAAGGATTACTATATTTTATGTTTTGTATCGTTTAATTCTTCCTTTAATATTTAATAAATAGAATATAAACCACTAAGAAGTTTGTTTTGTGGGGTATTCCCTAATCTTAGTATTTTCATTTATTTTCACTTAGTGGATTTTTTGGGCTTTTGTTTTAAGTCTTTTTATTCTTTATATTCTAGTAAGAAACCATTTATTTGCAAAGTTTTACAGTTATGGCATAACTGACAAAGTGACTAAACACATAGGAAATTAGTAATCCCTATTTTACTTTTTTATTATATGCCCTTATGTATAATAATCTTCTATAGAACATGCTTTTAAAATCTTTGTGTGGGTGTGTGAATGCATATAATTTAAGTGAGATAATGTGTTTGGTATTCCATACATTTTATCTGTTCAGGTAAGTAATTTGCCTACCTTTTTTCAGGAAAGTGTTGCTTAGTTTTGTTTGATCTGCTCCTATAAAATTCTAGCTCATCTCAATGATTTTGCAGTTTTTGTTGCGTAGGCATTACCTCCATCTTCTAAATACTGAAGACTTTAAACCCCTTTTTTGTTGTTTTTATTTTCAAGACAAGGCAACAGCTATCACATTCCCATTGATAATAATAGAGATTTTGTGTATAACTGCGGTGGGAGCTGGCATAGTGGTGTAACACATCTATCTAGATCATCCAAATGGCATTCAGATTCCTCCCAGAGTGTGCTGGATCCATGTCCAATCCCAATTACACAATGCAATCCAATAGTTATTACTATCTGTACTGGAATCACCAACTTTTTCTAGTGTTGCGCTGATAAGCATACAAAGAGCTAAAATATCTTTGTAAATAAGCATTAGTATTACTGTGTTGTGGATATTTTACATCCTTCTTGATATTTGTTTTTATTTCCATCACCCCAGGTTGCACACTAGATATTTTAGAGTTAAGATTGCTGGTAATGTGATCAGAAGAAGTTACTGTGAAAAGTCTGTAAATTCATGTAACTCTTAATGACTTTGCTGTCAGTGCCAGTAGAAAGTCAAAGATGGCTTTTCTAATTGCCAGCTCTGTGAATACAGTATCTGAAAATCCATGTTTCTGACTTTTACATTTATCTTACCAATAAAAATTCTGCAGTTCAGATTTAGATGAATCATTTTGCTGATGGTGCATAAGATAAAACAGAAATTCAACTGACTTTTAACTGAGAACTGATTCTGTAAAGGTAAAAACTTGGTATTTATTGTTAAAGGAGACTTACCTGACTCTTAGAATAGCTGGGCAGATAAGTCCTTATGAGGGGGAAGGACAAGAATTGGTCCAGCAATGACTTTGCTGAGTTTATTTTTAAATATATGTAAAATACCTGACCTTAAGCCTGCTGAAAAGAAGATCTGCTCTAATTTCAGCAGGCTTTGAATGTTGGGCTGATTAAAGATTACAAAGCACTTACTTCTCAGTTCCTTGTAAGTACATTTATGAGAGTTTCTAAGGTTCTGCATGTACAATATGTACCATTATAATACCCTGCTGAGACAAGACAGTTTGAATCTGTCCTCCATCATACTTATTCTGACTCTGCAGATGTGAGGTCTAGTTACAAGACCTGGTCTTGCCTTTTTCAACTTTAGAAACATATTCATTGTATTTTCAACTTCATATATTTCAATGACAGTGTTCTGTGAGAAAATACATTTTGAAATCTAAATTGTCTAACAAATGCACAAGTTCTTTTTGTGCCCTTTACTGGAGATCTGTGAATTGAGTGTATAAGGAAGGTATGAAAGGCAAAAAGTCCTTATAAATAAACCTTTATGCTTCAAAAATAGTTTGATGGATTCAAACACCTCTTTGAAACAAAGCTCAAATATACATTTGATACAATGATTTTTAATGACGGAGTCCATGGGTGTCTTGAGACATCCCATTTCCCGTTTCTGGGCTGTTTATACCAACTGGTACTGTGTAAGTCAAATCCATCAGAGGACACCTTTCTGCAAATTTCTATGCTCTGCTGTTGCAGAGCTCCCTAAGGGCTCTGGAGACACAGGAGGAAAGATGTTTATTACGAGCTTCATTTATTGAAGAAAACAGCTCTCACATTTAGGGGGAGGATCACAGACACACGGTGAAACTCGGAGAAATCCCTCAGCTCTAGATTTTAAATCTCCCAAGCTTGCTTGCTCTTTTATTTCTCTGTCATTGTGCACAGAACAGCATGACCACTGTTTGCCTCCCGAGCCACAGCTGCTGGCAGGGGATAAGTGAGAGGCCCAGTGCAGCAGAGGGGAGGGGAGGATGTTTACACTGACCCAGCCTGCCTGAGGTTTATGCAGGAGGAACTGCTATTAGGGAGGTACAAAATTGTTAAAAGGGTGAATTTCTTGTCTGATAGGGAACTTTCTTAACCTCTGTCTCTGTATCTCTGCCTTGCAGAGTAAGAGATTTTCCAACTCTCTCTAGCTCCACAGGATTTTCTCTAGCTGAAGCTGAGCTGATCAGCTGCCTGGCCCTGGGGAATCTGGTGAAGTGTTAAAACAGGCCAGGTCTGTGTCCCAGTGGGCAGCTGGGGAAATCTCTGCTCAGCATAGGCAGTGGGGGCTCCTTGCTTCTTGGTTGCAATCATACTCTACTGCAGCAGCGTCACCTTAAAGGTGTTTCTCTATTAGTATTCAAGCTGTTCTGAAAATGCCAAAAAAAAGTAGTTCTTCTGTAGCTTCACTTCCTTCATGACTGATGGCTGATATAGATTTTGCAGCAATTGTCAGCATGCAGGCTTTGGACTATGTGCTTCAGTTTCTTGGGAGAAGCACACCTTTGAATGGACATCCCAGGAGGCTGGGTGGCACACACTGTGTCAGTCTTCAGAAAGGTATAATTCACCTTTACTTAGTCACTCAGCAACTTCAGTGGGCTCTTATCATCCCTCCCGGACACACAGCAGCAAAAATACACAGCAATCACTTTACTCCCCAGCTATACCCTGATTACTTGCCCTGGGTGTGCAAGGAAGAGGGAAAACCCTGCCTGCAATCTCAGGGATGCTTCAGCTGCCTTTTGTTTGTTTGGATTACCAAACACTATGAGTAGAATAGATCAGTACTTTTCCCTCTCATATGCTAATTTATGTAAGTATGTGAAGTTCTACTCGGAGGTGGAGATCAGCTCATAGACAAGAACCCTGTTCAGGGTGGAGATCATTTCAACTGAGCCTTGTTTTCTGCAACTGAAATATTACACGAGTCCTGTATGTAGTTGTAAAGAAACAGAGGGTAGGGTGTCACAAGTCATTTGGCGTTTTTAACAGCACCAGATGACCTACAATTCCTTATTTTGCTCCCCCAACTATGCATTCTAATGCTGTGGCAGACTAATATTTCTTGCAGGATCAGATTATTTGAATTTGATATATTTGATCAGAGAGGGAACTGGTTCAATGTAGCACATGCATGTCATAGAATGCCTCCCAGGGAATGTTAATTGCTCTCATGTAAAAAAGTTTAAAGGTTGGGTTCTTTTTTAAAAAGCTGCCTATTATCTAGAGCAACTGTGTTATCTGGAAATGTTTTCCTTTACAGCATGCAAGATGTTTAAAACTATGCTACTAAAACCAATGTTTTTATAAACAAGCACAACCTTCTCTTCAAATCAAATCACTTTTTTGTCTCTGTATTTTTTTTTTTTGAGCATATTTGTCTCTAATACCTGACTGTGTGTTTTATTTACCTATGGTTTTTCTCTGCCAATCTAATCTGTCTAACCTATTTTAGGCTTTTACAGCAGGCTTATCACGTCAGTATCTAGGCATTAAATGCTTCGATGCATTTCTGAAGGCTTTCCTTTTACTTAAATGCCTTTGAACACACTTAGAAAGTGTTATTAATTGGAATCAGCAGCCCAGTACAAACTTCAGGTACTAATTAGGTATTGCCCTTCCATAAATTCTTTGTAACTTTCCTACAAACACAACATTTTAGCTAACTCAATAATTTGGAGATGGAGAAAACCATTGTATGTGTTTTTGTCAATCTTTGCTGCATACATATTAGATATTACATGGTTAGATTGTGCTTATTTGTAGGACGTAACCATAAATCTTAATAAATAAAGTTGTTTTGGCAATTATGGTCATTAGATTCAGAGGGAATTTAATGAAGACAGTGAACTTCAAAAGCAGTCATCCAATGACAGTTTAATTCTAACATTTTGTTTTCTTTCATGTTTGGTATTGTTTAAAGGGTTTTATTTGTTTGTTGCTTTTTATCTGTATTACTTCATAGCAATAACTTGCCTAGAGTATTTTAAACAACATTTCCTTCTTCAAAACAGTGTGACTGTACTTACACAAGTCTTGTAATTTTCAATCGGAAAACTCAATAATAGGATGGCAAATAAAATGCCCAACCTTTTATGTGAGTATAACAAATTGTTTAATGCATCTAGTATTATATCAGCAATTCTAGCACAAAGCCCAGTGAGCACGAATTTAAATATCTCAAAGAATCTGGGTGTCTATTGAAAGCTGGGAACCCTGGGAACCCTGGAGACGCATCCTGCCTCCAGAGGTTCGGTGTCTGGGTTGGTGCTAACTATCTACCAGATGTAATCACACTTTGCTGGCTTTTTTATACAATAAGGAATGGATAGTGTTTTCTCCTGGTAGTGGTTCAGATACAAAAAAAAGTCGTACATGAGGAACTTAAGTTACATACATAAATTCTTTCTTTGGCCTTTTTTTTTTTTTTTTTAATGTGATTGAAGTATTTGCAAGACACTTTAAGAGACCCTTTGCAATTAAGAAAATAAATGGATCTAATGCTGTAAACTCAGTGAGGAAAAATACAATAGGTGCTAAATGTGAGCTGGTTTAAGTCTGATTCCCCACTAATGGGTTTGAAGAATAATTCCTCTGTCTTTTGTGCTGTAAATTTTGAACTGCATTTTTTAACTTTGAAATTGTTATGATGAGAATGCAAATTGGTTGTTAGATAGAATAAATGTGTGGCTATCTATGAGATGAGGCTAAGCGAGATTTGTTTAAGTCAAACAATAATCTTTCATTTATACCACATTAATATTTACACCAGAATTCTATTTCTGCATTGAACAATTCTTTTTTAGTATGAGTGGTCAATATTGTTTCCTCCAAATAATTTTGTGAAAACACGAGCCTCCGTGCTACATTTGGAAAACACTCCATTTCTTATGATCCATTTTTATGACCTTTTCTTTCAAATAGGCTCTATACTTCATGTACCTCATAAAGTCAGACAAATGCAAGTATATCCTGTGATTAAAATTTGCAGTTAGTATAGTTTAGCCTCTTGACACAAGCTTAAAATGAACAAGTTTTTCAAATTATTTTACTTTCCATTACTTAAGGGCCTGAAAAGAGACGTGCATACACACGAATCAACATTACAGGAAGGGATATCCCCAGTGTTTAAACTGAAGCAAAATCATTCTTCCTAACCATAGCACTTAACGGTCTTGAAAATTGTAGGATATTATTCCCACTATGTTTACTGCAAAGAAATCAAGGAAGGAGCTTTCAAGACATTTAAACCTTGCTTAGATTTTGGCTAGAAATGCAGCCCCAGCATTGGTCAGGAATGGACCTGCAGTGCTTACAGAGGCCATATCAAATGACATCAGTTGTAAAACCACATGTAAAATTGCATCTATATAATACCTGAAATTAATTTATGAATCTCAAAGGAAAGTAGCAGTGCACTTGATTAACACAACTCCAGAGCAACGTGCCAGTTCCAAAGATGACTGAAAGGTTTATCTCAGCAGGCTGATTTCTGTACCTGGAAATAAAAGTATCATAGGCTGCTAGCACAGTGATTTATGAAATATAATGGGAATAGAATCTCAGATCTCAGAAATCTCCACATAACCTCTGCACGTCTACAGCTATCCCTGAAGTCATGATGCTGAATCCTAAAGAGCTGGGAAAGAAAGCAAGCTTTTGTCAGAAGTAGAGCCTTTGCTATTCTTCAGGAAGGAAGCTTTTGTTCAGCTTAGTGTGGTGAGTTACAGCTCAGCAGAACTTTTTGTACTTTGTTTTTGGCTGACATTGGACTGCAGCTGTGATACAGATACCTTTTCAATGGATCTTTGAGGAACAAAATGAAAGGTTGAGACAGGGCAAATATTTTTATGAGGTCCTTGGGGAAGTTGGATCCCTGGAGAAAAGGAGTGATGATCAAAAATTCGCATAGTAATCTGACATTCACTGTTCGCCTGAAACCTGCCCTTTAAACTAAAGGACACGCAGGGCACAGTTCGTACATGCAGCGTCGCCACCACGGCATCTCTCTTCTTTCCTCATTACTTCCAGGAGAGCATCCCATGTACACAGCAATCTGTAGATCCCTAGAGAGTCAGATTGCTGTGGAATAGTCACCCTTCTCTTAAATCATATTGGAATGAGTTCTTCTGCCAGTAGACCACCAACTCTGCACTGTCGTTCATACACAGAGCCTTATATGAAGGAGTGATCTGAAGTCGGAGCTGGGTGTGTACCAGCCACAGTACAACACCCTCTGCGTGCTTCCAGCCATGTCATTTGCCCCTGGAGCATCTGTTATTTCTTCTGATGCCCCTAATTTATGCTAATGCCCAAAGGTGAGCTATTTGTGTCAATGTGTACACTTAATGTATTTTTTTATCTATACGTACATTTCTGATAAAATTAAACTTTGTAGCTACACTGTAAGAACAAATGGAAATTAGCTATGTGAAAAGAAAATACTGAAGAAACTGTCATCTTAAAAACACCTGACACATTTTCAGAAGAATACAGTTGTATGTATATTTTAAACATGTGAAAACTCTTTACTGAAAAGTGGTGTTGGCTGATGACAGGAATGCAATTCAGTTTGGGACTAATGAGTTCTCTAGGGGTGAAAATTATCTATGTAATTGGCGAGAAAGTTTTCTTTTTTAAAACTGATTGCTTTATTTATTCAGCTTAGTAGAGCAAGTCTTTATTGTCTGAATTGCATGTAAGTTGTTTGCTCTGCCCTTTTTTATTCCACACAGATTTATCTTGCATTTGTTTGAGTTTTTTTGCACCAGAAAATACTTTTTCTAAAGGAAACAAAAAAAAAAAAGAGAAGAGTAATTAATGCTTTATCATAGTTGAACAGTTCTTGAGTTGAACTGGTAGTTCAGATTGAAAAAAATAAGCCTTTCTTCATTTAGGAAAACCATTTCAATTTTTAAAATGTATACAGTAAAAAATAGTTTTACAGCTCAATCCAAATCCATCTAAGCTTTGCAGGGTTGCTTTCCTTCAAGGGTGGATGAAATTCTGTATATTTAATGGCAAATAAGTTAAAATATATGTGTTAAATGCCTCATGCTTTGTCCAGAGCATGTGAATGGCACCAGTCTTTTCTCCTGATCGTTTCAGGGATGCCTCAGTGAGAAGGACGGCAGGTCTGAGCATCCCATCAAAAACACGAGTTGTGAGCCTCTCCATTCTGACTGCTTTGCTCCTGGGCATCACTGTCCTTGCAAACAGATGTTTGGAACTTTTGAGATGAACATGACTGAAAATTATCCCTTCTCTTCTCCGTGTAATAAATACCAAAGATTCGGATAACAGGATGTTTTCTCTCTCTGTAGTCATTGCAGACCACTGGTGTAATAAGGTTCTTGATTACTTCAGAAAAAGGGAACTTTCCTCCTCTTTGGTTTAGGAGGTTTTTTCCCCTTCTTTCTTTATAAGTAGTTTAGAATACAATTTTTGGGATTTGATGACAGGAAAAACATATTAGCTTTTCAAGAGATTCTCACTAGAACTCTACAAATTTCTGATATCAATCAGTTTTAAAAGTTCCAGCCAGTTTTCTGGGGTTTTTGTACAACTTATAGAATAAAACAGCTCATAGCATCATTCCTACTGCCATGCCTGCATCCAGCCCACCATGCACATAATCATTAGCATGAAGAATTTAGTGGCCTGAGCTCTTGGATGAAAAGCAGTAGCTGTTCAACTCCTGCTGTCTCTCTCAGACATTCTCCAGATAAAGTAGTACCTCCTAGTTGGCATCATCCTGAAAATGTATCTTGGATGGATTTTTATTTTCAAAGTGATAGTTTCCTGTACAGTCTGCTCTATGCTGGATCCAGTTCAGTATGGAGGAAGGTAATTTATCATTCTTCAGACTGATTTCATAAGATGACATAGGTTGGCTCCAGTGAATTCAAAAATGCTGCAATATGACCTGCCAATGCTGCAGTGTCTGCCAATACTAGCACCTGGAAGTGATGTCCTTGCAGTGATCTCATGCCTAGTAAATCAGGGTTTCTAGAACTCTCCAAAGGACACTCATCTTCCAGTCTTCTCCCCAGAAGCCTAACCCTCCAAAGTCAGCACAGAAACGATAGCTGTGTTTCCAAAGCAGTGACCCAGTGGTGACGTGGCATTGCAGCTCAATGGATGAGAACAGTTGCAACTGTTCTGGATTGTCACTGTAAGGTACCCCCTTCCTGAAGGGGAAGGATTGCCTTTTAAAATGATCAGGTTCTCTCTCTCAGGTCCCTATGCAGAAAGGAGGGAGCATGATTGCAACAAAGATGACCTTTTAAAATCTGACAAGGGAAGAGAATACAGGCTGTTCTGTGACTAACGGTGGCTATGAAAGATCTAAAGATCCTTCTCCGCAGATTTTTCCTTCTAACAACAGGAATTAGAAATGGTTGCTCCCACTGCTTTTCCTTATACGGCAGCAAAACCATCACGTGTTTTGCTTCCCAACAATTTTGGCATGTATCAAATGTGAAGCTGGCTCAGAAACAGTTTGTAAAAGAGAGAAAAGTAAGACTTAGCTCCAGTAAGTGCCTGAACACTCTTTTTTGTTCACTTGGCATGAGGATGATGGTATTTCAACTTGACATTGACATGAACATTTCAATGGCTGGACAGTAAGCTCTCTGATAAAGCCATTGTCTGACTAGGAAACAGGGCTCTTGTACAGGGCAGCTTCTTTATAGCAACTATAGTAAAAATTAACCTTTCAAAAGTTAAGTTTCTGTTTGAGGGCCCAGAACAGGGATTAATTTCCCAGCAACAATCTAAGCTCTTGTCTTTTCAAAAGAAAATAAAATACAGACAGGATTTTATGAGCAGTATTTAGATGCATGAGAAAATATGTCTTTTAATTTTCCTATTTAGGGTCTGCTTCCAGATACAAACACAAATGATGAGTTTTTTATGTGGAAACAAACTTTGCCTAAACTTTGCCTAAAATTCAAAGCAAAATAAAGAAATAACTGGCACAAAAAATAATGGTATTTAGAAAATGACAAGCTGAGATTTTTAGGAATAGATTTTGACAAGAACTGGCTGCCTCATTATGCTTAGTATTTTTGGCATGCTGTTTGAATATAGTACTCCTTCTGAGTACACTGCACAAAAACATAGCTTTGATATGCCATAGGATGCCTATTCCATAGCTCTCTGTATATTACTTAGTTTAGCATTAGCTGCCATTGTGTGTTTCAAAATGTACACGCAACTCTTTTCATCTGTCTCCCCTTCTTCCTGTTCTTTGTTTCCTTTCCTTCAGTTATATCAGATTTTATATCAGATTTCTGAATCTGTTTTACTATACTAGAGCAGCGCCAAAAAGTGATATCATCTGGAAGTTAAGCAGAGACATTATGTATGTATTGAAATGATTCCTAAATCATATATTCCATATAATTTATGGGGGGGAATAAAATTTCTGTCATGGCTTGTAACTAATGTGCAAAAGGCTTGCTTTGTCAGACAGTAAGTGATATGCACAGTGAGAGCCCATCATATTTAGGTTAGCAGTTTGCAGTCCTTTCAGTTGTTTTGGGGTGGTTTTTTTTTGTTTTTTCCATTTGAATATTTATTATCAGTTTGCTGTACATTCATCCAGCTATTTAGTTTTCAGTAATCTTATCTCTGAATTTATGATCTTAAACCATTTATTAATTTGAAGATGAATCTTCTTTTAAAAAGAATTTTTTCTCCTGATTAACATCAAGAAAACCCAATTCTTCACAGCTTTAGGTGAATGGAAATTCTTTTGGTTTGCGTGTGATGGCAAACTAGGATTTCTGCCAGGTCCCTTGATCGTATTAGAGAAATTCCAGACAGCTAGAATGCAGTAGTGGCTTAATGCATGTTTAGTACTGCAAGTCTCCTATTGATGGTGCATTAATAGCTGTCATCAGAACTATCACATAAAAATGTAGGTGTCAGCAGTGCTATGCCTAATGGCAGTCTCCTTGTGAACAGGTTACAGAGAGAGGTGAAAAAGGATAGATTATGGGTTTAGACCCTTGTCCCTTATTTAGAGGGAAAGAGGGGTGAAACTGTCACTTTAAATAATAGTTTTCTACTTCAGGAGATGGTTTGTTGGTTATTCTCTCTTCTTGTAATGCCAAAGTTGATTTTTGTGTACTGGAGACAATAAATGTAATGCAGGAGCCTGATACATATTCATAATTTTGCTCTAAGGCTAAAGTGCTTTCCTTGTAAATTCATCTAGCTACAGATATTGCGAGCACCAAAAGCAATTACTTCACCCCATCAGATTGCTATAAAAGAGAATACCATTAAAATCCTTGTTCTGTATTTATTGTTCTAACAGTGAACAAGAAGAACATTCTGCTGAGACACCAATGCAAGAACCAAAATTAGCATGCTTTTATGCAATTATATTTGACAAACCTGGACACTTTTTTTTTTTTAATGTGTAATGTAGTAAATTTATGTACCTATCAGAAACAATTCATAAAGCTCTCCAGTGCTAAACTGTAGTAAAGTGGGAAGGCTAGGCAAATTTAGAAAAAGAACAGCATGCTTTCCATATTCAAAGAAAGACATGGAAATAAGAAAAGAATGCTAATTTCAAGTTGTTGTTTCTATTCCCTGTTTTTTTCACTGTATAACACCTAGAAATAATTCATTGGTTGGATTCTGCAGAGAGTTCAAAAAGATGTGTCCTGCCTCAAATGCTTATATATAAAATAGAATTCAAATCTGTATAAAACAAAAGGGATGGTGGAAAGTAGGAAAGAAAAAGAAAAAGAAAAAATAAAACCCTAAAGAAACCCAAAAGTTGTTTTATGGTAGAGGACACTTATAAGTGAAAATTGGAGAATAAAAATTAGAAAAAAAGAAAACATAATGGATTAGCTTTCTAAGAGGGTAAGTAGGAGACATTTCACCAACTTCATATGGATGGAGACATTTGTTTGAAAGTGAACAGCATACAGAAGCTGGGCTCACAGTATTATCAGAGACAGAGATAAAACTCTCAATATGAAAGAAAAATGATGGAATGGTGGAAGGTCAGTAGTGGATTTTCTTGAACATTTAAAAAAATTATGGCAAAGTAAATAATACAGAGGAGAAAATCTTTAAAAGGAGCATAAGACAGGGAATGTGATGAAAACATCAGACCAAATCAATTATCCTTTGCATAAGTAGAACTACATTTGTAGGACTGCTGAGTGTCCCAGTGACAGTTGTTGAGACAAAAGGTCAGCTGTGAATATGTGGGATGGGGAGAGCTATGTGATGATTTTTTCATTGTACTTTGGGAAATGCAATAGATAGATGGTGGCGTGGAGCTGTTCCAATTCATAGAGCTCCCACACTAATTATACCACAGTGATCATTGATTCATTTTACAGCCAATGGATAGAGGCACCTCCAAAGCACCATCTATCCTAAATCACAAAAGTAAAGTTAACAAGATAAATCTTTTTTTTTTTTTTCAAGGATTCTTGGCCTTTTTGTGATTCCAGGTAGTTTAGGGACTACCCCAACCAATAAGATAAACACCTTGTCATAACATTATACAGTCCTTGGATGGTGAATACCAGTAGTTGGATAGTGAATGTAGATTTTACTGCAGCTCTGCCAAAAGGCTCCATACTATGTTAAAATCTTCTTGTGCAGGTACTGCCAAATAAAGCCCTTTATACATTCATGTCTCTTTCTGTTCATGCATCATGCATCTCACTTGGAGACATCTGAAGCAGGAGCCTTGTGAACCAGAAGCTTTATGAGGTGAACCACAAAGAGCTTTTGAAATGTTTTTAAGTGGACTGAATTGTGTCCCAAGATGTTCACAGACCTTGTTTCTTCTCCATTTAATGGTATAAATTTCAGGAACTGTTTTTCTGTTTGTTAATGCAGGTAATGTGAACTGCTGCTAAACAAATTGCATTAAATACATTTGTATATCATATCCGATGAAAAATCCAATTAAAATTACTTATTTGCCATGAAAAAAAATGATCATGAGAAAGAAAATTATTTTTAAATGAATGTTTTTTATGAGTGTTGCCAGTTTAGAACTGGTGTATACAGATTTATTATCTAAAGTTGTCTTTTTCTAAAAACAAACTGCTCTAAGCAGTCTGAGAGTGTCTCTGAATAAGTACTTGCAGCTGAAGAAGAGTTTAATACACATGGAAAGAATGCATTTCTAAGTATCTCCAAGGACAAATCTCTATTTTTACACAGATTTTCACATTTTACTTTTTCCTGCCTCAAGTAAAAAAGATTTGCTCAGGCAAATTAGAATTTTCATATTTAATTGTTTTGCTGTTTTTAAAATTAACCTCAGGACATGGTAATTTCCTATGCAGCATTGGACGTAGGTGTTCGCTTATTGCTTTGCGAGAAAGAGACTGTGTCTCGTGGCTCTGTCTCTCAAGGAAGGACTCTCCAGAGGCTGAGACACTACATGGTGGTGAGGAGCAGATATGTGGTCTGGGGAGGCATCAGAAATGTGGTTGGAAGATGTTGTTGCCCTTATCACTGCATGAAAGTTTGAATTTATTTAACATTGCTGTCTTCAGTGAATTAGGACGTTATTGCCCTTTCTTCTGAGCTGGAAAACCTGCTGGATTAAGTGACTTGGCAGAGGTGACCTAAGAATTGTGTACAAATAGTAGAAAACAAACAAATGCGTCCTTAAGCCTATTTAGTTTCTTACCAAGAAGCTCATTAAACACCCACCCTCCCCATCTCCCCCTCTCCACTTTATTGGTGTTCATGAGGGCAGGTGTCTCAGTAGTGTGCATGGAGAAAAGCTTTGAACTCTGCTGAAGTTGTGGTTATATGTCACATAATCCCCAGAATGCAGAAGCAAAGATATAATCTTACAAGACTGGGTAATTTTGGAGGACAGCTGCTACTTGGTGTTATATCTATGAAAAAGAAAGGCAAGCCTAACTACCAAAGAAAAGGACAAACATGAAGTACAGGGCCACCACACTGGAAACCCTTGCAGTCAGTCCAGCAGGAAGTGGACATCGTCATCTTTTTGTCATGGTTCTTTTTGATATTGAAATTTCTCAGCTGTTTTGTATGTCGGTTTTAAAAAGAATACTTCAAATTCTGGTTTGGTTTCTCTGTTCCTATCAAAGCTTCCTGCCCAACACATTCCCATTTCAGCATTCTCTCTGCCTACACACCCATTACAAGGTCTCCTTCAGTGGTAGGATGCATTGCCAATGATCTGTTCCCTCATCTGTCTGTCTACGCAAGGGCTTTTGTTGCTGAAAACGCTTTTTGTTTTTTTAAGCAAATTCTTGTCCTGTCAGCAGGGTCTGCCTGTGTCAAGGTGGGACTAAGAAGTAGATTTAATTCTGGATGTCCATATGCAGTAGAAGATAATCTGAAGCTTGGCTGCTGTTCTTTAGCAGTGCTGGACATTCTTTAGTATTCCAGATATATTATGGACATTAACCTCTGTTGCTTTAGTTACATCTGTACTAATGAAAATTCCGGTAAAATTTCACAGCAAAAACTATCACTACCAAATTTAAGATAGGGGAGCTTTCAGTTCAGTTTAGTGTTGCTAATAAATTCAATAATACAAGAAATTAAAAGAAAATAGGTCTTCTCTGTGAAGAGGCTGTAGTGCAACCAGGATAGTTACAATGAGCTACTGCAGCCATTGTCAAAAGCTGTTTAAAACAAGATTAGATAATTTCATTGTTGTACCATTTTCAGTTGGCAAGTTGTAACTTTGTTTTATGAGTGCTATTTAATATACAAATTTCACTGGAACTTGAAGGAGACAGTAATAGTTGTGCTGATTTAAGATTAGAAGTATTTGGATAAACATGGATGCTAGTTGAACTAGATCTGAATTGTCATCTGAGATTACATAATCTGATTTATCATTTCACTGAGGAATTACAGATAACAGTTTACAATATATTTTCATGTGTGGTCTTGTCATTGTTTCCTTTAGTAAATAATCCTCCTCTGTAAAGCAGAAAAGAAAAATTTTATTTTTTCCTAAGGACATATAAGGTTTATAGAAAATAGTTGTTTTCTGTGTAGAAGAACTGCTATTATTTACTCATTCACTTTGATCAGGGACGGACAGTTATGATCTTCATGTACTTATTTATATTTAATGCATTTTTTTTCTCCTTCATGTTCTGGAGTTGGTAGAGTAATTGCATTTGTGAAAACTTACAGTTAATTTAATATCCATTTGCCAAAGTTAATAAAAGCACTCAAAAAAAAATTTCTTCTTTGTCAACCTATTCTAATGAAGATGGTGACTAGACAGGTCATGTCTCAGCTTCCAGAATCAGAGGGAGACATGAAAGGATTCTGGTAGGAAAGTATAATTACTGTCTAAGTGTTTTTGCAGAAGTGTTTTTGCTTAAGTATTTTCACATAGATTTCCCAACCAACTCTTCAAAACTTTACTATTAAAATTTAATGGCTTGTTTAACAAAAATTTTCTGTTTCAGCAGTCATGAGCCAGGTAGCTATTTTCTCTGCTCAAAGTGGCAGTCTGCTTGACACAGGAGATCCTTTTTTCTCAGTGCAGGATCACAGAGAGCACCGCAGACAAACGAAGGCACAGTCACTCTCCATCCCCCTGCTAGGCGTTGTGGTGCAAAGGCAAGGTTGCGCCTTATTTTCCTCCCTCACTCAAGCCTGTAGCCTTTTTGTCAAGGGCGCTGAAGTACATCCAAATTTATTTTCTGATGCAGACTCCTGCTGACTGAAATCTAGGTCGAAACCTTGTGACCTTCCTTCACGTGCGTTCTCTCTGCTCCTCAGCAGCAGTGCTGCTCGGTGCCGTGCTGCGAGGCGCAGTGTTGGCTGCTGAGAGGCACATGGCGCTGGGCGGGCTGGGCTCTGCCTGGAACTGCTGTTAGAAACCTTTCTTACACAAGAGCTCCAGAGTCAATGCACTGCCTATTTAAAAATAACATATTACTACAGGAATCCTGAGTTATTTCAGTAGGGATCCAGCAGTGTCTCCTAGGAGAGGGAAAGAGCTTCCTGAGATCACAGCAGAGGTCCTGCTCCTGGCAGTGGACAGCAGTAAATGTCCAGGGAATGGGGTGAAGGCAGGGGCATCACAGAGGTGACCTTCCAGGGATGGGGGTAATTTATTTCTTGCTGCTCCATTCACAGCAGTAAGTTAGCAGCTAGTACAGGTAGGAATCAGATCTTCTTCATTTGGTAGCAGGGGCAGAGGGAGTTAACGCAAAGTAATGGGAAGTAGAACATGAATCAAGCAGGAGAAATATAGCTTGAGTATCAGAGAAACTACTTAGCAATAAGCTGTATTACAGAGTCAGGCAGATTCCCAAGGAGAGATGACGGATTTGTACTGCTTGTGGCATTTAAAAGTGAGCTGCGCACAGCACATTAAATACGTTAAAAGGGATCTCGCTGTCTCTAGCAGAATGGCAGATTAGATTAATATCTCTAGTTACAAATGTGTTGCTGTCCATACAAAGATTTAAATAATTTCCAGTATAGCTCAAATAAACACAACAAAACTAAATCCCTTTTCTTTAAAATTGTAAGAAAAAAGTTTCAACTTGTTTTTCTTGTTTGTCTTGAAGAAATTACCTTCCTTCTGTGAGCCACAGTTGAATATTTTAACTTTTTATACTTGTTCAGTGTTATAAAGTTCATTTAAGAATCTGTATTTAATTAGATGTTGAAATGTGTACTTTTCATAAATATATATGTATATGCATTTTTAGAGAATTAGGTGACTGGAAACATGTTGCATCATTTAATTTAACAAAACTAAATTACTATGTGCTTATTCTAGGCAATACCTAGTGTTCAATTTAAGCAAGAATTTCATAACCTGGGCTTTCATTTTACAACTTGAATAGATCTACCTTGTGTCTTTTAATGAATACTTTGTCCAGAATATCATACATGCTCTACTGAATTAAATTCTCCATAGTCTGGAGCATTTACTTTCAAAAATATTTAATATGCAGCTGCCTGCTAACATACATTTCAAATCTCCTTGTGAAGCTATGAAGTAGAAATAAGGCACTTATTTAAAAACTTCACGACATCATACAATTTTGCCACTTAAGACCGTTTAAAGCTTCAGGCAACTTAGGTAACTTAATTTTTATATGATGGAAGAAATAGATTTAGGTATTCAGAAGAAGATGAAGTCAGAGAGTGATGTGCCAGGTGTTTCAGCTGTAGAAAAGCTTAAACCATGGAAGGAGCAATGTAGCAGCAAAGCAGACCTGCTGAATAATTCATCATTGTCTTACACACTTCTGCTGCTGTACCATTATTTAGGAAAGAATATTATATTGTTATTGATTACAGCTGTTGCTGACACGTTTCATTTGCTGGGAGATGTGTGTGCATGCTTTGTATTTCCGACACTTTCACCATCACCAGAGGAACTTATGTATGAGCTTGATTAAAATTTAAGAGGTTGGATGTTATACACACATGTACACACATACTCAGCATTTATCCCTAACGCTTGTGGTTTGGGCAGGGTGAGCTTGCTTCATGTGTCAGTGGAGCAGCCTTCCCACAGACAGAGTTTTTGAAGTGATGAGAAACATTTCTTACAGGAGCACAAGTAACTTTGCCTTTACCAAAATACCACTGGGAAATCGACTCCTTCGTTACACCAACCCACTGCCCCACGCAGCCACGGGAGCGTGTCCCGAAGGACCTTGAAGCATCCTCTGCCATGAGAGGAGGCTGTGCTGTGCTGTGATCGTGGACAGACCCATTTACACGAGCCAAACCCCAAGGGTGCCTTTTCCTTAGGCTGCTGCAGTTGCTGGTACAAATGAACTTTTGCCTGAAGTTGGCTAAAGGCCAGAGGAACTTGATGGCTGTTGCAGTTGGCAGTACATCTGAACAAGGAAATGGAATCCTGTTCCTCACATACTTGAAAACAAATACACTTGTGTATATATTTAGGCATATCTGTAAGATTGAGAGAGGTAAGAGAGAATTGAATATCAATATGAACTATAGATTGAAATGTATATGTATACAGATATATGCCATTATTGGTGCTTTCTGGTTTACACTGGAGCATTGTGAGATATTTTAAGACTTCTGATGATTTTTAGACTTCTGAAACAGTGAAGGATATTTTCCTCTGTTAAGGAGAGGGAACGTCAAGAAATAAACAGAATTTTTTTTCTGATTTATTTGATTGATTGGTTAAGGAATACGTGGTATGGATGAAAAAGATATTGTGATTAAATCTATGTTGTCTTGAAAGAGCATTGAGAAGATTCCAAGTGGTTGTGGTGAGCTTTGTCTTAAATGTTGAGCTTGTAGGGGATTTTGTGACAAATTCTGAACAGCACAGAAGGCTGACAGAAAATAAACTGCTTGTGTCCTGGAGAAAATGCTTTCCTTACCTCTCCTTGCATGTCCAAATCCATTAAAAAAAAATAAAAAAAGGACTATAAACAAAATTCAAGGAACCCTGAACGCTTTAGTAAAAGAATAATCAGATTTCCTTCCCTTGATTGAAAATCTACTTGGTGGAAATAAAATTCACTTTATACCAGACTTAATCCTTGCTAAGATACTGATCTGTTGAAGTCAATGGCTGCTCTCCCAGTGATTTCAGAGTAAGGACTCACTCCTAATGGCCAGTTTTCTCAGGTGGCAAAGAGTGATTAGATTCATAAATGTCTGCTTCTGCTCAGATTTTGGAAGAGCCAGTTCACACTTAGCAGGTCCAGAAGCATAGCAGATTACATGATCCGCCAATATATCAGTCATATATACAAAGCCTGTCCCTGTTGGAGGTACACAAGCTGATTTGGCAAAGCTTGAATATCTTTAACTCTCTAAATACTAGATGAGGATTGCTTGATAGAATATTCCATAATATGACTAGAAAGTGTTACTTGCAGGTTTGTTCTTGTTCTCTCTCTTTCTTTCTTTCTGTCTTGGCCTAGAAGAGATTTTTTTTTTTTTTAATTTTACTCCTTACAACTTATAAGACAAGACTGATTTTAAATCAATTTCTTGTCACCTTGTCACCTTTGCAGGGACTCTGTATGGATATTGGATCAATATCTGAATAGAAATTTGTGAATATATCTTTAAAAATCATTCTTCAAAATGTTTGGCCTTTACTATGGTAAAAAATGGGTGACTGCTGCAGATTTAAAAATAGGTTCTTAAAGGCTTTGATGCTTTTGCATCAAAGACATCTCTTACTTCTACTATTTAGCTATTGTGATTTACCTAATGGAAATCCATACATAGATTTAGTCATTGTTTTGATTCTTGGCAGCTAGTAAAATGAAAAGCAATAAATCTCTGAAACTTATCAAGAATGTTAAAAGCTACAGCTTATCATTATTTATTGTCTAGAGATTTTGGTATATCTGATTAGTTTTCAAGATAAGTGCCAAGGAAAAAAAAATAATGCAATGTATCTTTTACAGAATGCTCAGCAAAACTCACAATAATATGGTAGTGATTAGTGCAGAGCAATGCTTGCAGCAGTCATATAGTGCCAGTGATTATACTTCAGATCCACTATAAAAGCAAGCTGTTCCTGATGTGCTCCTCAAAAGTAGGACAAAATGTTCTCCATTAGTCTGCTGCCACTTAACATCTTTCTCTACGTCATGTCTTGATTTTTCTCTCATGCCATCTGCAGAAAAAACATGTCTCTCAACCTTCTAGATCCTGAGATAGCAATATTCAGAGTAAGAGGAATTAGGCTTTGTGAGAAGTGAATCTTGTCATGGTGGTTTTGCAGAGGCTTTTAAAAATATACAGACAAAGAACAAAGCTGACAGGTTTTTTTGATTTTTATCTTCGGTAAAAGTAATTCTATCATTGTTCACATATAAAATCATATATAAAATTCACATTTAAAATTTAAATGTAAATCATATTCTGTGATTTGAATCTATTTTTTTGCTGCCAAAATATATGAACATTTACACCTTTATTCTCAACCTTAGTCATTAAGATTCAGAGCAATGTGAGAGCAGAATGCATTATGGGCCAGCTGAATGTACCTTTTCTTTCCCTAGAAATGAAAATATTTCATAAATATTTATACAAAAATATGTAGTCATTGCCAAACATGCTCTGTGTGTGTATATACACACCTTGTATTACATGAAGAGGGCTCCCACTACATAGAGAGCGTTGTGGGCTGTTGTGACAATCTGCTTGTGTCCCCTTGCCAGTGTGTCCCCTGAAGCAGAATGCTGATGATATGAGCCTGGGTCCAGGTGTCCTACTGGACTGACACTGTGGTGCTGAGCATTCCACCATCCCTGGCTGGCTCCTGGTGCTGCTTGGCACATTTTCAGCTGCTTTTATAAGAGGTGCAGAAAGAGCAGGAGTGTGTTTCTTCAGTGGGGCAGCACTGGGACCTCTCAGGACTGGTTGGTGATGAATGTGGAGTGGGAAAAGTGCAGAAAAAAAAGATGAAGTAATACACCTAAATTCACAGAGCTTTTCAGATAGAGGAGCACTTGTGACCTAGTGACACAGTGAATGGTGGCTTTTTTTGTACATACATTGCTTCCTGACATGATAATGCTGTCTGTGCCCTAAAAACTAATGCCAAGGAGCTCGTGGAATTATTCCATCTATGAGAAACATGGCTGGTTTGGAAAAAAAATTAGAGGCTTTAGTGGGGCTCAAAACTGTGCTCTGCAATACAGTGACAAACTTGAGGCTTCTCAGTAAATTGTGTCGTGATTGTAAGGAAGCACCTATGGACAAAGAGGCACGGGAAGCTAGGAAATAGAATGTCTTTGCCCTCTGTTGATAGGGGGCAAAAAATACTGGGGGATACAACTAAGGATCTCATGACAGGCTGAGACATCATATGATGTGAAGTTTTGATGAAGCCAGTGAAAACTGGTGGAGCTGTGCATTGAAGGCATGTCTCGCTCACCAGTGTCCATGTGTCATGTGGCAGATCTCTGAGACTTTTAACATTAGAGTGCTCTCCTCCTTTGGTTCTTTTTCTCTGTTTCAAACATGCTCCCTTTCTCTCTCCCATATGGCTTCAGTTTTGATTTTCTTTCTACAATGAACTTCTTCTTTTGCTTAACAGTGAATATTTGATTAACAGCTGCTCAAATTTTCTGCAACTTCCACTCCAGGAGTGGAGTTTTTGATGTTGGCTTTGGTTTTGTTTAGTTGTTTTGTTTTGGTTTTGGTGGGTTTTTTTGTTGTTGTTGTTTTGGTTTGGTTTGATTTGGTTTGGTTTCTTGGTTTGGTTTGGTTTGTTTTTGTATGTTTGTTTTGTTTTGTTTTGGTTGGTTGGTTGTTTTATTTCTTTTTGTTGCTGTTGCATCTTTCACACTGGCTTTTTAATCTGGGAGTTTTTATCACTGCTGCTTTTTGCAGCTCTCACTGGCATCACCATTTTCATTTGTCCTATTCCATTTCATTTTCCATGCTGTATTTCATTCAGTAGAGAGAAGGGAGATTGGCAGGTATTTTGTGCCAAAAATTGAAGGGTTGGAAACAAGGGGTTTTACAGAAGCGGATAGAATTATTTATTGTGGGGGGAAAAAAATCTCAGTGATCTTTTAAAATTAATTGAAATACCTTCAGTACTGGAAACACAAATATCACAGTGTTGTGGAAGAGCTTAGCCTAAAGCAGACTGATGCCAATAGAGGGATCACAAGTGACTTATAGTCAATTGGCATTAAAGCTGATTGAAATCTGTGACACTTCTGTGAAAAAGATGCCCCTCTCTCTGGGATTAACTAGCCTTAGTTTATATTTACAGTGTGAATACAGCTGCTGTTGCCATAGGATATGATTGCCTTTCATATTCTGCGATGTACTGTGTCGTGTACTGTACTATATTATGTAGCATGGTTTTAAAGATTTTTCTGTTTTCCATTTTCCAGTTAAGAACTGAGGCATGCACTGCTGCTATGGCTTGCTCAGGGTAAGATGTGGATGTCTGTTTCAGAGAAAAGACTTGAATTTCAAGCTTGTGAGTCAGTGCCTTAGCACTCCAAACAGTTGCTACTCTCTGACACCTGTCTAGTAATCAAAGACCAAAAAAGTGAAGGGTAAAATGTCTCTGGTATACCAAACTTTATGCTGAATAAGAAACAGAGGGAAAGAATTAACCTAAAAAACCCATCCTCTAAAATGTTCTTATACTATTGAAACTGGGCCACTTGGGCACCCAGGGATTCAAGATTCATGGATTTAGGACAGCAAACATGAAGGTGCTTGGTTGTATATCCCCGTAGCTGAACAACCCACCGGGGATACAGGAGTCTTAGAGATCTGCTCGTTTCACTGTTCATGCATTTTATATTAGAAAGTTGTCAGGTAAAGAAAAAGAAAGGAAGAATAATGGAAATTAAATCACCACCTCCTCCCCCTGAAATAGGCTTAAGTTACGTTTTAGGCATAAATACAAAGTTTATTCTGTGTTATTTCCATGGAAAGTAGATATCTAAAACTGTTTGAATGAGATATTGAAGGCATGCTCAGAAAAAATGCCTAGAACATGGTGTGCTATGAACCCATGAAATAGATAAACTTAATCAATTTCTGCATTTTTAATTCTTTATGCAAATATTTTCTTTTGTATTTGTTTTAAAGAATACTATTTGTTCTTGCTGAGCATAAAAAAGGTACAGTTATATAAACTAGATGATAACTGTTGGCAGTTTACCATGGGCCCCTGAACATGATGAATAATGGGTGCAAAGAGAAAATATGGTCAGCAATAATATTGTCTCTTTCATTAACATCACATCAATACAAGAACACTTCGGCCTTTGTCTTCATGGACACGATTCCCACAGAACTGTAGAGTTATAGAAAAGGAATGTTAAAGCTTTGAATTCCACTGTCTTATGATAAAATATTTCTAGAATAAAACTGAATTGGTTGAAAGCCTCTTCCCTTTCTTTCCTCTGTCTTCTATATCCATGTATACCTCTAAGGGTTTTTTTTCTATTTTATTGTGGTTACTCCTTTAACAATTTTCAGCAAATATTCCTTTGCCAGTATTCTTGACAAGTTTTATTGCTACACTTCAACATCCTCCTCCACTTAGGGGTAGAATAATGTCAGTCATCCTGCTTCAAAAAATAAATACGGAAAATGTAATTTTTTTTCTTATTTTTCCTTTGGCAACATGTTTTTTTCTGTTTTCAGTGTGGAAAAATGCTTTTTTTTTTGAGGATGGCCCTTTTTTGGAAGATTTTATAAAAAATACAGCATCATGGATTTTAAGACTTGGAAAAGGAACAGCATCGTCTTGATGGGCGCAATGAAGTTTTAAACAGTGACTTGAGTATATGTGCCACATTTATATGACTCTGTAATTTTAAAGGGTTCAAAATTTTTCTTAATATCTGTTTCAAGAGTAGTAAATAGGATCATCAAATCATAGAATCGCTTATGTTGGAAAAGACATTAAAGACTAGCGAGTCCAACCATTAACCTAACACCCCCAAATCCACCACTAAACCACATTCTTAACCACCACATCCATATGTCTTTCAAATACCTCCAGGCTTGATGATTCCACCATTTCTCTGGGCAGCCTGTTCCAATGCTTGACAACCCTTACAGTGAAGAAATGTTTCCTAATACCAAATCTAAACCTCCAGTGGACCACCTTGAGGCTGTTTCCTCTTGTCCTATCACTTATCTATTGTTGTCTGTGAGAAGAGACCAACACTCACCTCACTCCTTTAAAGTAGTTGTAGAGAGCCACAAAATAAAACTAAATCAATGAGCAAAACTCTATAATCTAGCTCAGAGAACAAGCAGTACGCCACAGTTCACATTCATGCCGTCTAGATGGTCCTAAAGGCAAGATGACCAGTGTCCTACAGTTTGAGGACTGTCTCCATTCCTGGATAACCTCTGAACTACACCACAGGATTTTCCATGAGAGCAGTCATTGCCTTAAAACTGTCAAGAACTGTGCCTCTAAACATGCTGACTGCGCCCTACTCCTGTTTAGTTTATGAAGCTGGATGAACCTTTGATTTTTATAGTTCAGTGACACTGTAAGAAGGAACACAGAATGCTGAGAAATGAGCTACATATATTATTACAGTTTTCTGCCCCCTACACTGAACCTCAGCAGTATCCTACTTCCACAGCAGTTCATATTTGGGGATTATAAACCCAGAGAATGATAGACACCAGGAATTATAAATTCCAGGAGATGATGAAGCCCTGGGATTAAGCATGGATTTCCAGAACTCAAAGTTTGTAATTGCAAACTCAACTGGGGACAAAGCCCAAAAGGGACACTTGATTAACAGGGCAAAACAAACATGGCTGATTCTAGGATCATGGCTGATTCTAGGATATCACGTTTTTGAAAAGTCTTTATGAAAATAAATGGTCATATCTGAAGAATTAAGGCTAATATTCTTAGTATGCACTGCCTGATAATTCTGTATGTATTGAGAAGTCCAATTACAAGAGTCATTATTAAAAAAAAGAGCTTTTTTCCTTGAGCCACATATGTGCATGCAACGTTTTTGCATGATTTTTAGTTTGCTTTAACCTGGCAGAAGACTTCAATGAGTGAAAAACAGTGAAGAGAAATTAGATACCTATCTATTGTCTGTATTGTTTTGTTTTGTTTTGTTTTGTTTTGTTTTGGAAGGGGGAAATATTCAATTTAAGACATTGAGATGCTTTCTCTAATTTAACGGTATTCTTTTATGGAGTGCTATTTCTTTTCAGAGGTATTCCAATTTTCTTAGTTTTCTGATCTTATGTTATAAAAAACACCAACCATATATCTTGCTTAATATCCCTATGTACTATGGGTGGTCATAAAATATTAATATCTAGTAAAATCCTTATTAAAATTGGAGGGATTCTTTTTTGTGCATAAGTGCACATGCATGTTGATAAAGAAACACACTATGTGTCTTCCTACTTCCTTCCCTCCTTCCTGCCTTTCTTCCTTTGTTCCTTTACACATAACTGCTTGTGGATTACTATTGTCTTCTACCATCCAGGAGGGATATCAATCATTTTGAGGCTGAAGTTATTTTCAGGAAAATGCTCAGGTCTTTTCATATTGAAAAATGATTGATTTAATCAGAGATATGAAAGCTTCTTTTACTTGTCCATGGAGTGTAAGAATTTGACTGCCCTTATGTTGTCACTGCAAAATAGAAGCAGAAATGCATATGCTTCTGCCAAAGACATTCCTTCAGTTTAGCTTTCTTTTTGCTGAAGCAGCTTGAATGGCACTGCATAGGTTCAGATACTGAGGATACACAACTGTGAGAAGCTTACTGTTAATTTTATCATCTCAGAGGGAACCTGGCCTGAAATAGGTTATTCCAATTTGGTGCTGTTGCAGAGAATTCATCTGGGGCTGGCCTCAGTGTCTGCTTGGAGCACTCAGACGTCATCCTTGAAGCTAGCTAAGGGACTCTACTGTCATCCCAAAGGAAGCAAGGTGGATTTGTTCCATTAGTGTATTTGTGCTCACTTTTATTCTGAATGTGATAGAGTCAAATGAGGCAAGCTCAGGAGCTTTACAAGCTCTGTGACATGGTGTGGCTCTTAAGTTTAACTAAAATCATATTTACATAAGCATGCTTGGTTTGATCCAGCAAATATTGTACATTCACATTCTGAGAGAGTCTGACTGCTTCTGGAGAGGTGACATGATACTCTGGCTGTAATGTAAATTACCTAACTCAATCCCAATATGTAGTTCCTAGAATTACCTCATTATTGATACACACACACCTCTTGCTTCTTTTCTGACCAAACTCTTCCTGAAGTGAGGTACTTTTCCAAACTAACATAAAGTTCCTCAGAGAAATAGTTATAGAACCTTCCAAATGAAGTCAAAACAGGAGCCTGTGCAACTAAGTAGTGTTTTCTCCCTCCCCACAATTGGAAATCATTGCCTTCTTTGCTCTGTCCATGTGGTGTTTCTGGACTAGAAACTCCTAAGGTGAAAAAGAAAGACATTTTTGTTGTTGCAGCTGTTGTATTAAAAAAAAAATACAAAAACAACAACAACAAAAAAAAAGCACTGCACCCCTGCAGCCCACCATACCCTGCTCCCTGCACTATGATTCCAGATTTGAGCAGACTGGCATAATGCTAGCTTGAAATCTTCCTAATCATTTAATTTGAGGGACATCAAATGGGTTAATAAAAGTTTTGTCCTTATTACGTGGAAACCAGTTCACAGGCAGTGACTGCTGTGTGAACAGGAACAGGTTTATTCATGCAGTCAGATACAAATCTTAAAGTGCTGCTTTTTTTTTTTTTTAATTAAAAAAAGAAAAAGTTTACCTCTATAATAAAAACAAAATTGAATTAATCCTCCCGGTTCTTTTCTGAGACAGCAGTGGTGATAAGTCATAACTGCTACTGAACATCTGTCTAAAAGCCAATGACTGTCAGTGCTTTAGTATCTCAGTCATCGCAGTATTTCTGGGTTCATAAAGAAGCAAAGGCTACATGCTGCTCTCCTTGAGTCAATGGGAACTTTGCATTGATTTTGAAGGAAGAAAGATGAAGACCCAAGTGCGAGATCTTGGATTTTACATTCTGGTTATCAATGATAAATATTGACTTCTTTCATGGCAAGTACTAAAGATTATTTTCTCCCTTTTGCTAGTGACAAAAATCAAAGCTGAGAGGTTAAATGCCTTGTGTTCAGCCACAGGTAAAGAACATGGAAGAACTAAGAGGCTCAGAGAGATCTTGACAATCAGCTCTGAACTGAATCTTGCAGAGATTTGGCAGTTACAGGAGGCAGCAGATGAGACAGGAGGCATATACAGACTGGAGGGCCAGGGAAATGCAGAGAGATGCTTAGGGCATTAAGTTAAGCATGGGCTAAAAAAAAACCTAAGAAAAATTTCCAGGCATAGATACACAGTATATGGTGCTCCTAATGGAGGCATGGGAGAGTCACTTTGAAGTCAGGACTTTAGGGGTGTGGGACCCCGGCTGGGGATCCTGATCTTCGTGCCTACTGCCTGATGAGGTTTGAAAGGTCTCACACTGCTTCACTGGCACTGTGGGAAGTAAAATTGCAATGTGCAGATACAGAAGTGCCAAGTCTGGTATACTTTATTTGGAGAGGCTGAGATTGATTTAGCGTGGTTTTTCTAGATTACAAAGTAAGAGAAGGAGCTGAATGTGCAGGCTAGAAGCCCTTTTAACCTTAGAACATGAAACCTTCTGCACTGATCAGCTTTTCCAAAAGGCCTTTCAATGGGAAAAAAAATTCTTTAGTATTAAATGATTTAACTGGCATGATGCACGGCACAAGGAATAGGATTTTGTTAGCTTTTTGCTGAGAACAGTTTTGTCTGGAGTTTCTGCAGAGGGGAAAAGAGAAAGAAAATAACAGCTATAGGGGGTGCATGTTGCACAAGCTGGATTGCTATATTATGTTTCAGTTTTCTCATTTTCTTTCATAAGAATTCTAATTTGCAGTAAAAATTATCTATCGCATTAAAATAGGTGGTAAGGATTATTACTAAGGAAAGAACATAGAGTATTTTCCAGGTATTCCCTATTATGTGTGTAGTAGCTTCCCTGTTACCTAGGAGAGGAAGCATGTCTGTTAGGTATAGAAATTAGAAGGAGATGGGAAATGCCTATAATTGGTCCCTAACTGTCTGTGGAAAGACATGTTGCAAACAAGAAAAATATTCTTGTTAGGTAATGGTTTTGCATCCTAATTAATAGAGAAAAGGAAAAAAAAACCCAAAGAAATTGCAATTATTTTGAAAAAAAGTTGGAATGTATAGTCATCAGCCATAAAAAGTGTAATATGCCTTTCATTTATATATGTATCCATGCATAACTACTTATAAATTCTCAGTATCACTGACTATTACTGGGCTGCTGAGGACTTATGTTAAATAGATAGACTTGCATTTAAATGCTGATCTCAACTTTCCACAAGGGACCAGTAAAAAGTCTTTCAGCAGAAAAGGCTGGGATCAGCAAAACATGAAATCATTATAGCTGCAGACTTTCTAGACCTGCTTTGTATTAAGCTTTTGAAAGGGACATTTGTTTAAGGATAAGATAGCTTTATCTTGCCTTGAACGTTTAATCTTATTCTATGGCAGAACCCCTGTATTCTCACAGCAGGGGCAGGGAGCAAGGACTGGGGCACAGACCTGCCCACCCCCTCCAAAGTGACTCATGAGAAGTCCTGATGCAATCTGACTCTTAAAGGATGTCTACATTAAGCAACCTGGAAGTCTTTGCCTTGATTCCATCATTCTTTACATCATCATTCATCAGAACATACCTGTGAAGATTGACCTGGGTGAGTGCCCTAGGGGGATATACAAACTTTTTCCTCCTTCACTTCCCTTACTACAAGCAAAGTTAAGGTCACAACTCCACTGCCATGGAGTATAATTTTTTCACCCTGTCAGGTTCCTGTTGAATTCTGACATATATTTGGTCATACAGTGATTTTGCCATTTCCCCTTGGAAGCAGAGAGAAGGGCTAGAAGGGAATTACCTGCATTTTATATTAAGGTATTCATGTTTTTGTAGATTTTACTTTTTTTTCCCATAATCTGGGGTTTCACTGTTATATTACAAAGGAACATAGAAGGATCCCATACCAGTGTAATCCTGTGGAAATGTGAATGAAAAATTGTAGATTATCTGACCTTTACCTGCAAATTCATTTATCCTTCAACTGCACTCAAGTCATTAGGATTATTTCAAACCTGGGTAATCCCTATAGTCTGCAACCTGTAGAAGACAGGAACAATGCTACGAAAGATGGTTGGTAAGGTGATTTGCATTTGGATTTGCAGAAGTAAAAACATTCAGAAGAGCTGTAGTACGATAGTAAATATTGTTTAGAAAAACCTTTTTTTTAACCCAGCATATATTTTTTGAGTTAAAAAAATGCTTTGTCCTGGCTTCTTGCTGCACCAGCTTTTTCTTGCTTTCACCTGATAGAAGATAACTCCTCATTCTTTTCATACTTCATGATTCTTGAAGAGGTAGCACCTCCCAAGGCACTTCTTTTATACATCTATTCTTCATCTTTTCATGCTCCTTTTTGCCTTAGGTATTAACTTGTTTTAAATGGGGATTTTTTCAAGGCAACTTACCAAATTCACCCTTTCACTACTTTAAAAACTATGTAAAAACCATAGTAATCACCATGAATTCATAAGCAAGCTGATTCTTGGTCTATTCTTCTGAAATATGAGTGAATGGATGTCTTCTGAAGTAAGAACTATGAATAACGACAACAGATACGCTGAAAGGATGCTATAAAAAGTGGTTGCATGTGTGTGGTAAGCACAGACCTCAGAGAAAGGATCAGTTATCTTATAACAGCCACACACAAGGCCTATGATTTTTCCATATACTAAACAAAACTAAGAATTCAACATGTTGAGAGGATCAGAGCTGAACTTAAGTGCAGTTGTCTTTTTAATAGCTGCATGCACTAAAAATAGCAACATGGAAGTTGATTGTTTAAGCTCCTCAGAGATGCATGACATGTATCTGAGCCTATAATTTGGCATCTGGGATATAGAAACTGTTGTCACCCGAAGATTTGCTTATAATCCAATGATAGATGGCATAAGAAGTGTCTGTTCCTAGGAATGAAGGGTGGTCAAGGAAACAAGCTTTGAAATCCTTATTCTGTTCCCTTTTTTACACTAACTATGATTCTACTGAAGTATTCATATACCTGATGGATGGCAAACAGGAACATTGTGACAGAAAGTGCTCTGCTTGGTAATCCAAGTGCTTAGAGGTAGATCACATCTCCTGAACTGCTGAATTTTAGCTCTGTGTAGGTGGAGTGTAGCCAAACAATGTCCGCATAGTTTGTGCACTAGTGTATAATTAGCCGAGCACTTAAGCTTTCCTTTTTGTTTTTGATCTTTTACATGTGATAGCTAATGTTCTGTACATAAAAATGAGACAAAGTGCTCTCTCCAATTCTTTCAGAATATTTCCATTTATAGAGATGTCAGAGAGCTTTGTTTTGTTATAATTCTAGGGAACATGAATGTCTGAGCTTTGAACTGATTAACATCTTGTGCATGCAAATCTAACACAAAAGAATCTATTTACAGCTTGACTTCACAGCAGATTGCTACCATATTAGCAAACACCTTTAAGTTGTTTGAAAAAGTGATGATTTGTTATTTCCTTTAGGCTGTGCATCTCTCACTTATATATGGCTGCTTTTTTCTCTCTTTTAATGATATCCCCATCATCAGCACCACCACCAAAAAATACTGAAAAAAGCAAACCCAGACCTTTAATAATAGCTCCCTAGGTTGATGGATAATATTCACTAAATAATTTAATGTGTGGCATGGAAACTTCCTCTTTCAGTCTAACTGTGGTTATCTTCAAGGTTTTACAGATGGCTTCAAGACAACCCATAGAATCTTAATGCAAATTAGAACTTCAGTGTGACTGTGACTGAGTATGAAGAAAGTGTGCAACTAAATGCATCAGAATAAATTAGTAAAGACATCTGTTTTAAATGGTTTAAAAAACAAATTTCTGTTTAGCTGTCTCTGCTACACACATATATTATCAATTTAATATTGAATCAATTCAATTTCTGCTGTAGAGGTAAAAACTGATGCACATTTATTAGCTACAAACACCAATAAAAGGAAAGCTGAATGATCATTCAGACTATTTTACAATCTCATCCCTAGGAGTGGTTATTTTGGGTCAAGGATATTGTGAAGGAGAGGGCAAGTAAGGACAAACAAGAAAGCTTGCTCATTTGCTCCTCTGTTGTGCCTGTTCTAAATTTGGCTGTTTTCAGGGAATTCAATCCTAGCATGTTTAAAAGCAGCGCTGAATGAGTAAAAGCTTGTCTGGAAAAAGGGGCCCCAGTTCTTAGTTGATGTGAATTATCATGGGTGCACTTATATCAATTAAGCTACGGGTTGCTATATACAATATTCTAGAAAGCACACACATATTCATATTCAATCTATGTATATCTTTATTGTAAGATATTAATGAAGAGGAAGGCAGAATCAGATAAATGTTTACATTTTTAATGGGCATAGAGAGTTAACCTACTCAAAGGTAATACAAATAATTTTTTTTAGTTAAATGTAGACTAAGAAATGTGAAAATAAAGACTGGTAAACATTAAATAATAAAGTTGTAACAGTAGAAATTTCACAGTAGAATGCTTACACTAAAGAAAGATTAATTTTAGGAATCCACTCATAATTTTTAGGAGCCTTCATCTTGGAGATGCATTCTGTTGCATTAGATATTCTCCAATTACTGTTAAGACCCCAACTGAGTACTGTATCAGGTTCTGGGCTCACCAGTACAAGAGAGGTATAGACATAGAGTCCAGTGAAGGGTCACTAAGATGCTTTCAGGATTTGATCATCTCTCCAGTGATGCAAAGGCAGAGAAATCTGGAACTATTCAGGAAAAAAAAGAAAAGAAGGCTCATGGGGACCATACCAATGTGTATGAATGCCTAAAGGGATTGAGCAAAGAAGAGCAATACACTCTTTCTAGTGGTGCCCAATGACAAAGCAAGAGGTAAGGACACAAACTGAAACATGGGAGGTTCCTCCTGAATATGGGGAAATATTTTTTTTTTCACTGTGAGGGTGACCAAGCACAGGGACAGGTTGTCCAGGGAGATTGGAAGTCTCCATCCTTGCAGATATTCAAAATCCATCAGCATTTTGTCCAAAGTAACCATCTCTGTGTGTCCCTGCTTAAGCATGGGGGGTTGGTTTAAATGGACTCTCCAAGTCTCTTCCATCCTCAACAATTCTGTGGTTCTGAGGCTGCTAACTAGTGAATTTTTGAAAGTTTGAAGCTTGTTTATTGGGCTGGGCTTTTGCAACAGGGAAATGAGGACTATTTTAGGCATCCATTTTATTTTATCTATTAGAAGACTAAAAACTCAATGAAAATAAATTACTGTCTTATGCTAATGTGAGAATTAGTCTTATACTTTATGTGTAGTGGAACTTACATTTGTGCAAATAGAGTGTAAAGAATGTAGCTGAGCTAACTAACATGCTAATTCCTCTTAATGGCAGCAGAAACAAAACTGATGAAAATGAGACTTCACTGAATGAAAAACATTCCAAGACTGGAGGGGAGCCAGGGTTTCTAAGAAGGATGTGAAGTAACCAAACCTAAAATTGAAGCTGGTGCTTGGATGTGAACCTTACCATTCCTCTTTCATAACTGGTCTATTTTCAGTAGATTACAATATTGAGACCACTCTATGCTAATCAGAAGGTATAAAAATATTGCACGTACACACACACACTCACACGCTACTGTTACCCATGATGTACCTTAAAGTACAACAAAGCATGAAGAGTAGGATGGAAAGAGCAATCAGAGGGAGAAAAGCTTCTGTGAGAGGCTGACATCACAGCTTTTTCAGGTAGCTCTTGAACAGACTGAATATGGAAGGGAAGAGCAGGTGTTCATCTGAAATAAGGTCACCAACGAATAGAATACCAGACACAGTTTGCTAAAATTGGGTCTGACTCATTTTGGAACAGTATGAAACATTTTTTTCTAAAGAGGACCTGTTCTCAAAAGGATTTTTTTTTTTTCTCCAAAGAGCTGGTTGGTCAGTCTGCTTTTAGAACATCATATGAAGGGCCGAGTTGTTGAGAAGTGCTGTTACTAAGCCTTTCAAGCTTTCATTGTAGAACCTTTGCTGTTCTTGTCTTCATGAGAGTAGTGAAGGTTTGCTAGTACGGTAAAATGATGCTCAAGTATTTTGTCTTTTCAGTTATCTTATATTCTTTTCTGCCACTCTTCAATCTATTGTATGCCTACAGAGCATAATAAATGTATCAAAATATAGTACTGTCAAAATATAATGGAACTGTGATTAGTACAATAAATGCTGAAAGCACTGAAACCCAGTAAATAATACCAAATCTTCAAGAAAAATCCAAATTAAGATTTCCTAGTTGTTTACAATGTAACCCTGAGTTTATTGTCATACACAAGCACAATGCTAAACAATTTTTAACAAGAACAGTCCTTAGTGATCAGAGATATAACAAAGAAGGATATATTAGGCAGCCTTATAAAACGTAATTTCTTCTCTGTTCCTGTCTGAAAAATATGGCTATTAATCAGTCAGACATTGTGTGTTACCTTAACATCGAATTAAGTCAATCAACAGAGAAAAGACAGTAGAGTATCAGAGATAAAAGAGTTTGGACACCTTGTGAGGCAGAGAAAAAGTATTAGGAGGGTTTGGGGGTTCCAACTAAACAAACAGTTTCCTTTGTGGTCCTCCTTCTGAATTCTGATCACTCATGTCTGCTGATGTCCTTTGCCAGCCTCTCATTCTTAATGTTTGCTCTCAATAACATCCCTCAAGATGCTTATTTTATTGAAGCCTGGTTAAGCTCAAACAGCTGTTTCTCATGTTGACCTGCCTTTTTTTTTTTTTTTTAATAAGTTCTTGAACTCCCAGTTTTAATTTTTGAGATTTCTCTGTCATGAGAACTAATGTTTGTTAGCAGAGCAAAATCTAATGGAGCATTACAAAACAAGGGAAACCACCTTATGCTCCTGTTTGATTTGGAAATATTAGAAGATGTGTCAAACAGCTCTTTAAAAATCTTAAAGATATGACTGTTATCACCTTTATTGACATTACTCCTAGGTATTCATATTTTATTACTGATTTCAAAATGGAAAAAGATCTCCTTCCAGGATCAGAACTGGAACATTTAAGATTAAGAAAACCCATGCCTCTGCATTATTCTGGAAATCCTAATTAAAATAAAATTTTTTTAAAAAACAAATTACGAACTTTTCTAGTATCTTGTAATGATTTTCATTGAGACCATTTTTACATTTCAATTTTACATTGACTTACATTTCACCCTCAATTTTGATGGCTTTTAAAGCACATAAATTAGCTGCTAATACAGTCATGCTATATCTAGTAATATTCCTAGTTCTGTGGCTGCATGTTCAGTTACTGATAAATCATAGAGGGGATCATCCCAAGTATGATGTCTTTTGCGTCTGATGAGAAAATGCAGCTGCATGGTTCACACTCAGATAAGGTTAATATATCTATACTGTGCTGGGGAATTTTCTTGCTGGCATGTTGAAGAAATCTGTTGAGTTTATGTTAAAGTCATTCATAAAGTTGATGATGAGATTACTGATGATGCCTATTTTCAGGATTAATTTGTCCTACAAAATACTAGAGATTGTTCTTATTAAGGATGACAGTATATTTCCAGCTATTTAAATATCTAACATGTTCTGTTTAAATTAAAATTCTTAACCTATTACTACCTGAACTGATAATTAGTAAAATTCTTTATGGATTCCATTATCTATGTGAACCAATAAGTAGCAAACCAACAATTCATTGCTTTTCTTTCAAAATACAAATATGGGAAAAATGGGATGATATAAAATTTGACTATTTGATTTTGCCTTTAAGAAGATTTACTCAGGAGATGAACCAGGATTTGTCAAAAATCTTTTGTCTCTTAAGGAATTCACTTCGAGCCTAAAAATATATTAATTTGAACCAAGGGTAAAATCCTAGCACATTGCAACAAATTATAAGGCTTCTTTGGCTTCAGACGTTATCACTAAAGAAAAAAATCCTGAGAAACATGAATATAAATGTTCCTAATTCGTTTACATTGTGATGACAACTTAGTCTGAAATAATCTTGGTGTTCATATTATTTTCTTCACATACATATTTTGTACTTTGCCAATTCCATTAAGTGTCCTTGTTTTTAGGAGTGGATCTTGATGGTTTGCGATGTTTTCTGAAAAATCTCAAAGTGTTTTATTACCAACATGCTCTATAATTTTAAGCATGATTTAGCATTTTCAATTCTTCTCTTTATCTTTGCCTCTGTATTTCAGTTGGTCATGTCCTCAGCCTCCCTTCTCTGACAAGTCTATGGACTTTGGTTTCTATCTGGAGATATGATTTGTTTAGTTAGTAAAAGCACTCAGCTGTATGCCAGAAGCTGTGGTTATTATCTAGAACTAAATGTTGAAAAGGCAGTGCTTGTTTTTTCAGTACTTATTTTGGTTCTCTTTGAAGGCACTGGGCCAAAGTCACGAACAATATGAAAAGCCGTAATTCTATTGATGTTGGTATATTCAATCCTCTAACTCTGAGGTTAGATTGGCCCATTGCCTATGCATTTAATCTTTCAGAGGATCTCATACCAGAGCAATGGACACAAAATGCATTTGCCTGTCAGTCTTTTTCAATTGCCCTCGACAGTCGGTATGGTATATCCTCTATAGCTGTAATTATAGTTCTCAAGGGATAGGCAAGACACAGAGCTTTCATTTCAGACAATGCTTGTTGCCTCAGGAGGGAACAATAAACATGCAGATATTCTTACACAGCAACTGGCACTCACAATAGCTGTTCCTAGATGTATAGGATCATAATGCAGACGAGTTGTATGGTTTGTTGTGCATTTTTTTTATATGGTTGCCAGCAGTCTCAAACTGCAAATGAGTCCAAAGAATTAATTTATAAACTTCATCTTTGCTAGTATCAATATCCCAATGAAATGCTAAAGAGAGTTGCATAATAAGTTTACAATTATGCATAGACTGCACAATTAATTTCAAAGTTGCTCTTATCTGCCTGGTAGATAAACACTTTTAGATGGGTAGGTGTAAACTGAAGGTGAGAGATGAAGTCTGCTGAGGTTTCCCTTCTCCTGCATCAGAACTTGACCGCACATTGAGAAAAGTATAGGCATCAAAATGGTCCTCTGATGTTGTCCTACATTCTCCTTGAGGATCGGCCAACTTTGCCCACAATTGACCAGGAGCAAGTGCTGGAACATCTTAGCACAAAGGATCGTGGGCTCTGCTCTCATCAAATACAGCTGAGTGCAGAAACAAAAGACTGCAGTTAAAGGATTCACCGTGCTATGGGAGGCTGGCTTGCAGGAAAGGTGGCTCTGCATGCTCGGTCTTGAGTGCCAGTCCATCCACTCACTGGCTACTGCAGATAAGACTTGGGTAGCAGAATGAGCTGCCCTCTCCCTCCCCCTCTGCATGAGACAGTCTGACCTGGCTACAGGAATCAGAGATGGAAATAGAAATGGTCTGTCATTCCTTGTCATAAACAACGGCTGTTCGGAAGAAATTGAAAAAGGTTCTAAAGTGGAGGCAAAAGTGCATTCCTATTATAAATGTCATTTATTTAAATACCAGGATCACTGAAAGGGTATTTTATTCATTTTCTTGCTTTTGAAAAATTGAAGGAATATGTCAGGGAGTTTCACCTCAATGATCACAGTACAGAAAGCAAGGAAACAAGAGGTCAACTGGCAGTTGTCGGTTTTCCCATTACATTATACATCTGAAAATTAGGCTCTCAGTGATTTACCGTTTGTGCTGTTTAATACTTTCATCCAGTTTTTAAAATGCACTTTAAAAAATAGTATTGAAACTCACAAGTACTTAATTCTGCCAGAATGTAAGTAAATGAGCATAATTAATAATTGAATTGGTTTGCCTCCTTGTTCTGAAGGTACTTTGAATACTGTTACTAAGCAATTTTTTGGGGGCTTTGTAATGGTTATCAGTACAATAGATTATTTATCCAGCACCTTTAGTTTAAGAGTTTTTCTTTCAATAAAGGTAAGAAACTGAGGAGCTGATTATTTTTGTTGTCTTAACTGGAGATTACCAAATGGATGATTCTTTTCGAGTTGAGTCTGAATAGGTTTGGACACATTTCATAGGAGTCAGTACCTCTTCCATTCACAGAATTCCTACAGAAATGGTGATCCTAGTAACTCCAACACCTTAAATATGCTTGAATGACTTTGTTTTCAGATGTTGCTCTGATCAGCCAAGCTTCTGGGTGACTAGAGAGAAGGAAGACTGATAGGTCTCTTGCATCTTTTCTTTAAAGCCATACATCTTCATCTTCATGTGACTTTATGTGTATATCTTTGTGTTCAGGGCAGAAATAGTTTTAGGATGAATGAAAACTGACAAAGAAAAGAGGGATTGTCTGGACACCCCATACAGTCTACATTTATAAAAATGATGCTGAAAATGAGGGCAGATGTGAAAAAAAGTTAAGGTATTTTTAGGGACATATATTTGCTCCACTCACTCATCCTGTAGATAACCATGAATGAAAAGGTAGAGGATTCTGTTCTGAATATTCAGTATCACAATTTTTCCACTGTAAACTTTCATGTGTGAGTAGTCCACTTTTCTTCCACTCAGGCAAGAGAGGAAAGGGAAGGAAATAAGTCAGAGGTTTGCTGTGAAAAAATACTGTTGCATTAAACATCCTTTGAAAGATGAGCTTTGCAACGGGAGATGTGCATCACAGCTGAAAGACAAGGGAGATCAAATTAGGGGCTACAAAAAGAAGCACAGATACCTTTAATCAAAATTAATTTGCCTTGTCTAAACTCAGAAGCTAAAAGTAACCCAATCCTGCTTATCAGAAACTTAGTGGATTTCAGGTGAATTATCCTAAAATTGTGACATATTTTTAACCACATAGAGCAGGTTTTTAATTAATAAAAGAATTACAGCTTTTCTTCTCAAGATCTCATCTGCACATCAGGGTGAGTCACAGGAGAATACATGTGCTGTGGATTATTACACTAGGATTATTACACTAGAAACTAGGATTAGTACACTAATTGTTTATGAGTTGGTCAGAGTAATCAGAAGAACATCTTATGTTCTTTAAATGAAGAAAACTGTCAATTAGTTTTTTTAAATTATTTATGAGTCAAATAATAAATAATGAAATAATTGAATAAATTTTGTGTTCCTCCCAATTTTACCACTAGCCAGCGATCAGATAATTGCCTCTTATCAAAAAAAGAAGTGGAGTGATTTTTAGGATTTACACTCTTTTATGGGACTTAACCTAGCTATGATTGATAGTGTGCCTGCAAAGTTTGGGAGCCTTATTGTTCATACAGAGTTTGAAGTTTCTCAGAATTACTTTGCAAAATACTTATGAACTTCTATGGGACTAAAATACATAGAACTTGAACTAAATGCATCCTTTATTTTTGAATACCAATTAAAAAAAACTGGTAAAAAAAATGGACAAAAAATAATTTAAATTCAACAGAATTTGAAAATGTTGGTAAATTCAGTTTTGACTATGAATGTATGCAATGTTTTAATTAATTTTGAAGATTAAATTAATATTTGAAATAATGTTGTGAACACACAATTTAAATAACACCAGAACTCAGAGTAGTTGGCTAGTCCTTTGGCTTCAGAGCAAAGTTTGGATTTGTTGCATTCATTTTCAGCTCTCCTTCATGGATTACTGAATGTTTCTATGCTGTAAAGCTGTCTTTTCCCCCATCTCTCCAAAATGTGCTCTTGGGCCAGTTCCAGGGAGCATGCATAACTAACTTCCATCACTTCAGTACAAATAAAATAAACTGCTGGAGTCTTTCTTCCCCCAAGTCAACAGCTGTGCAACTGCATGCCTCCTCCTTTTATTCATCTGATTGTACATATTGCTTTACCCAGAAAAACCTGCTTTATATGCTTATCTTTTCAATATATTTTTGCTTTGTCTTCCTGAGTCTTAAACCATAAATATTTTTCTTCCTCAGAAACCATCTTCCAGAGAGACCTAGAATTAAACCTTTTTAAGGGCTGAACCTTTCAAAATGACCCATTGCAGACAGACTCAGCGACTTTAATTTGCTTTTACCTTCCCTCAGCAAAACAGAGATCACAATTCAGTAATCTGCTGGAAAGAATAACAAATAGTGACAACATCAAGCACTCTGGACTTCTCAGAGAGCATTCAGAGTATAAAAATAACCAAGTTCGTATTTGTTTATTTTGCCTTTTGGTTTTAGAACAGTTTTAGTCCACCTGTGCGATATTTTCAAATTCTCTCCTGCAACTAGGGATCTACATGTATATTTTATTTACAAGCCACACGGCCTTCTTCCTCAAAATGCTCATGCATTCTTCTAAGCTCCAAAAAGCACAGAAGAGGCTACAAAATATCTGATAAATCCTGATAGCAAATATGAAATGTGCAGCTTCCCTTGGACTGACTATTCCTTTCCTTTACTGGGGATGGAGGAAAAAAAGAGGAGGGCATAATTGCAGTTCTTTACACAGTCATTTTATTCTCAGTTCTGCTCCAGCAAAGGTGGGACTAAGGACAATTTATCCTGTTGCTAAACAGGAAGATTTACTTAGTTCAATCAGTCTCGTATACAAAATTCAAGTTCCCCTTTGATGATATTGTTTATTCTCATTGTATGAGTCGTTTTTACATTTAAGTGACTTCAGAATTGAGCCTGCAATGAGGTCAGTGTGAGTGAGGACACTATTTTGGAGGCCCACAATATGCTTATTTTAAATGGAAGAAAATTCTAGAAGAAACCCTTACCTTCTTACTGCAAGTGGAACTGAAGCTGAGAGGGAGCAGTAATTCTGCCTCTGCCACTGCCGAATGGGAGCCGGGGGCATGGGGTGCAACACTAGAGGAAAGCAAAATTTGAAATCTGTTTAAACAGCAGAGACTATGAAAGCCAGCTTGCATAACAGGGTAGAACTGTACAGACATTTCAAGGTGTGCAGCCCTCTAGTGTTTTAAGATCAAATACTGTGAACAGTGGGATCAAACAGCTTTTCTTCAGCTAAGGGAGCTTTCTGCCGTGCCAAACAACTTTTGCATTTTCATTCCCAGCTGAAGTGTAGCAATGAAGAAACCTGATTCAAGTAAATTACTCACGCATCAGCTGCTTTCCTGTATTTCACTTATATGGAACAAGTTACAAGTTCCAGCAGCTTTTATAATCAATGCAGCAGCTCACCGAAGAAGACATACTCTGCACAGACAGATTTTGTAATTTATTCTGTAAGTTCTATACTGGCCACGTATGGTATATCACATAGGATCCCTTTATATTATGGTGCTTTGCAATAATTCTGAATTTCACTGAATTTCATTGATATAAATAGAATCATATTTTTTTACTTTCAAAAAGTGAATTTGACCCATTGATCTAATTTCGTTCGTTCTATTTACCAGTCACTTAATGTACCAACTTTCTGAGTAAAATGCTTCCATAGAGGTGCCTACTCACCTGTTCTGGAAACTTAACCATTCCTCCCATCAAAACAACCCCAAAACCAAGCCCCAAATTGGCAGGAGCACATCGCACACAGACCCTGGCCCTGCTGGCCAATATGTGTCTGCTGACAGCCTTTCATGCCCCTATTTTTGTGTCTTACACCATGGCTGTGGCAGTGTGCTGGTTTTGGCTGGGGAAGAGTATTTTGTTTTCTTCAGCGTAGCTGGTAAGGAACTGTGTTTCACATTTGTCTGAAAACAACGTTGAAAATATGGAGATGTTTTAGCTATTGTTGAGTAGCTCTTATGCAGAGCCAAGGCCTTTTCTGCCTCTCACTCCACCTCACCAGTGAGGAAGCTGGGAGTGCACAAGTTGGGAGGGTAGACAACTGGGACAGCTGACCCCAACAGATGAAAGGAACACTGTGTACCACATGGCATCCTGCTCAGCACATAGAGCTGGGGGAAGGATAGGGAAGGAGGGGATGTTCAGAGTGATGGCCTTTGTCTTCCTAAGTCACCATTCCATATGATGGAGCTCTGCTGTCTCTGCCTGCCCATGGGAAGTAGTAAACAAATTTATTGTTTTGCTTTGGTTTTGCTTTACCTATTAAGCTGTCTTTATCAAGCCATGTGTTTCCTCACTTTTACCCTTAACGATGCTCTCCCCATCCCACTGAGAGGGTGTGACCCAGCAGCTGTGTGGGCTGAGCTTCCTGACGGGATTAAAGCACAACAGATGGGTGTCCCATGGCTATACCTGGTGGGGGCAGTGAGAAGGATGGGAGCCCTTGGTCAAGCAGGGGCCCCAGCCCAGGGCTGTGACCTTGTACAGCCATGAGCCCTGGCTGAACAGTTACCTCACCCACAGCAGGTCTGTGGGATAAAGTCTTGCCCTGGGGACTAGGACACTGCCACAGAGACTTGCTAGGATGTGCACCCTCACACTACTCCCAGGTGAGTGATTTTCTCTCTACTGGATGTCCTTCAGTGATCCTATGGTCCTTTGGGTGGAGCAACCCAGTCTGCTGGTTCCCCTGGGGCTCCATGTCGGTCTGTGAGTGTGTGCTTTGGGTCTTTGTCCTTGTCCACATAGCAACAATATACCCAGTAGGGAACTCATAGCCTGTTAAACACTATGGGACGCATCGTGGTCACCCACGGTGTGTGTCAGTTGTGGCCACTGGTTTTGGCTTTCATCAAAGTTTGTCTGATTCTGTTAACTGAGTGAAGCTGTTCTCGCATACCTCTTGTGACACCCGTGCGATTCAGCACTTTAGCAACACAAGAAACACAAGGTGAAAACAGTAACAGTTAAGGAGACTGCCATGGCACATTTTCTTTATTGCCTTAGAGTGGGAAGGACATGTTTCCAGGGCAGAGCCTGTTGCCCTGAATACAGTAGTTACACCATTGTATACAGTTATGGTTTTATGTGCTTTAAAAAATCCTAAAATGAAAAACAAACAAAAACAAACCAACCAAAAAAAAAAAAAAAAAAAAAACTACCAAGCAACAAAAAGATGCTTCTAGGTAGCAAAGTAAAGAAATATGATTTAATGCAAGTTTACAAGTAATGAAAAATAAATAGGATTACCTAAATACATACTCAAAGATAATAGTTTCCTGTGTTAACAATTTTTCTTTTGAAGCTTTGCTTTGTAGAAAAATTTTGAGTGCCTAATTTTGAAGGGATTTTTTTTTCAACTTAAAGTAGCAAAGTGGTACATCCACAGCCAGTGTGTTAGTCTCATATGCCCCAGTAACAGGATATTTAAGAAGGTATATATAAAAAAGGGTTTATAAGCCAATACATTAAGACTGATTTGTTTTCAAGATCTATTTATAAATGTGGTTGAAAATCATTTTATGTATTATATTACTCTGAGTGAAAAAGAGCTGCTGAAGATGCCAGGAAGAGCAAAATAAGTCAGCTTCAATTTTTCCCCAAGCTGAGCAAGGAAATCAGAACCTTCTCAAGCTCCTGAGTAAATCTCTGTGTGTTAACTTTGTGAGGGGGGGTGTTTTATCTGTGATGTTGGTAGCCTAATGGTAAACATCATAAAAGCTATATGAAAAAAATAAAAATAAAATTGTTCGCAGAGCATATGCAGTCACCCAGAGCAACAGAGGGGATTGTTCTAGGACAAGTGACAAAGTTTCTCCTGGTATATACTGATTTGTCACTTCCCCTGGGAAATAAATACGTCAATGTATTTGTTGCCTTATGTGTAATAACATACCCTTCCAGCCAAAGAAACAAATAAGTGCTTCTCTCCTCCTTCCCTCTCCACATAATAAGAAAAACTGAAGTCATACTTTTTGTCTCCGAGCAATCCCTCAAATAAGAAGCAGTGTCCTGTAATTTGATTCAGTTAAGCACTGGCCTCCATTCCATTATTCAGGAATGTCAAGTCTAAGCTTATAGGAGTAGAATTGTGAGCGAGAGCGTTTTTAGTGGGCACGGTTTGTCTTGATTTCACATGCAAAGGGAGAAGAAACGAGGCACAGTGAATCTGGAGTCAGTGTACAGCCCATGGGTGTGGACCTCTCGAGGTGAGCAGGGTCTGTACAGCACGCTGCAGTCACAAACTAGCAGAGGGTGCATTCAATGACTTCCCACTGCAGAGAGTATTTCTTAAACATCCAGCAAATCTGCAAATTCAGCTTTATATTCCAACATGATCCTCTGTGGTGGAGACTACAGAATAGATGGACTCACTTGCCCTCTGCTTGCTCCAGGCCATCTATCTCTTGCACTTTAGTATTCCAGGAGTGGAAGAACTTAAGCAAAGATGGTTTGTGACTTTCTCGGTACTGCAACATTGAGTTACCATCTGTTTTACTCCTGTTAAAGAATGCACATTAGTGCTACCCCAATGAATATAGCTAACTGTGAGTTCAGGCTGGTTCTTCAGGTGTACTTTATAGGAAGAGCCCAGCTGTGCTGGAGTATGGTATATTGTTTTCATATTGCTCTGTGTTTAAGGAAACCTTTGGTGGAACTCGGTGCATGTGGGTTGAGCAAAACACAGAGTTTTTTTATTTTAATTTTGGGGGGATTTTGCAGTCATTGGCAGTGTTTAAAAGAAAGGTATGTATTAAAAATTGATCTCAAAAGTTGTATTCTCTAGAAAATGTTTGTTCTGAAGGATCAAGCTGGGTTTCAAAAGCTTTTTTATTTTACAAGACAATACTGCATTGATCAGCAAAGTGTAACTAGCAGCCATTTTCTTGAATGCTTAGTTTAAAAAATAAACTGTAAGAGGAGAGAACTGTTCTGTTTAATGCCAATCATTAATCCCTATGTTTTCTTTTACTGTTGTTTTTTGAGGGTTGATTTTTGTTTTGTTGTTTGCTTTGGTTTCGTGATTTAGTTCCTTTCCTTTTTAGAAATTTAGTTCTGTTATTTTCTGAAAGTAAAGATAAGGAAAAATAATTGTAGAGTATCTGTTATATTCAAGAGATAAATTTTTCCTTTCCAGTTATTACTTGTTACTTGACAGTGTCTTAGTTCACAGTGTCGCATTTTGAAAGCTCTGCAGTCATTTTAGACCTTTGAAATCTCTTCATGAATACTTAATTCTGCATTTGTAGGAGAAGAGTCTGTGCTGGAGAGATCTGTAGTATCGTTCAATCTGTGGCCTCTAGCTCTCAATGCAGATTGTGCAAGGCAGCAGAATAAATTAGTATTACTTTGAAACAACATTTGTCCACTGGAATGTCACCCCTTCAGATCCTTGCGCAGAGCATACAGAATAGCACCAGATGCAGACAGTGATGTGTGTTCCACTGTGGTTCTCCCAATTATTGTCATGAAGATCTCTTGCCTGCATTGATGTTTTGTGAGAAAACAGAGACCAGCGGTGGTTCCAAAATGTATGTGTGTGATGAATGTCATTTATTTTCATTTCTTTGTTCCTCTGTGAAGGAAGTGACTGGGTAAAAGTGAGGTAGATTTATTTGCTTGTGTAGGGAAGATACCAGAGCAGGGGATAGAGAACACATGGTAGCTAAGCCTGAAGAGAGAAGAGACTGACATACTGAAAAGTGCAGGGAGCAGATGTGATGCAGAAATACAAACTTCTGAGACATGCAGAGGGTGCTGCGCAGAGTGTGCTGAAACCCAGATCGAGTCATTTGGTCTGAAACCAAGCCTAGAGAGAAGGAATTGCTGTCAAATATATGACTTGGGGTACAGCAAATGGGGCATTCTTTGCAATTGTGTTTTCTTTCTGTTTTACCAAACTTGTTCTGAGATTTCTCTGTTAAAAGTATTTACTTTAGCGTTAGTTCAAATACAGATTTGATTTAATGAAGAATTCACAGAATCACTGGGTTGGAAGAGACCTTAAAGATCATTGACTCCAACCCATGGCCTAGCACCTCAACTAAACCACTGAGTGCCACATCCAGTCTTTTCTTAAACACATCCAGGGATGGTGACTCCACCACCTCCCTGGGCAGATCATTCAGAAACTTTATCACTCTTTCTGTGATAAACTTTTTCCTAATATCCAACCAATATTTCCCTTGATGCAGCTTGAGACCGTGTTCTCTGGTTCTGTCATTTGCTGCCTGCTGAAAGAGACCAACCCCCACCTGACCACAGCCCCCTTTCAGGGAGTTGTAGAGAGTGATAAGGTCACCTCTGAGTCTCCTTTTCTCCAGGCTAAACACCCCCAGCTCCCTCAGTCGTTCCTCACAGGGTTTGTGTTCCAAGAACCTGTTGAAGAGTTTTGGGTACTCTTTATCCTAAAAGGAAGTACCATTTCAGTATAATGTAGTGCTTCAAAGGTCTGCATGCCTTTGGCTCTTGTCACAACAGATTGAATTTTTCAGAAGAGAAATGCTTTTTTGCTTTTTTTTTTTTTTTAAGCAACCTGCATTAATTACTTGCTCTGAAAATGAATTCTATAATCATTTTGCTATTCAGATCAGGCAAATGCAAATCAAGAATGGCATAGCATCTACCCTAGATTTTTCCCCTTTTCTTTCCTTCCCTTTTTGTTTTTAATTGTTTAGACTTTTTTTCCAAAAAGGAAAAAAAAATCCAACTCCAGTATGAAACTACAAACAACAAAAAACCCCTAAGTCACGTAGCATGCAAGGTGCTGCTCTTTATGCATGTTAGGCTCAGTGTCTTGAAGACCATAATATGCTTCTGGAAAATGGGAAAATAAGCAGTAAGGAAAAAAAGGATGGTTTGGGGTTTTTTTTTCCTGCTTTTTAATAACTTCCAACAGAATTAACTTCTTTGAGCTACTCATGTATGGCCTCCTTAATGTACTGAATGCCATGCTGTTCAGACAAACCAGAACCCATAATAAAAACAATTCAATTAGACAAGACATTTAACCACTTTACCCTTAAGTGTAAATTGATACATGAACTGAACTCAGTGGAATTTCCCCACTGAGCTCAGTTATGCTGGAATAGATAAAATGTCACTGGTTTGTGTACATCTTCTTAAAAGTGGGGGGTTTGGCACATGCCATAGCAATTCTGGCAAACATTCCCTCTCACCCTCTTTCTTGCTTTTGAATTTCCTGAGGGTCCTAATTAATACAGTTAGGAAGAAAAGCAGTCACAGTCTGTTGGCACCCCAATGGACTTTCATCAGAAAGGAGGCCAGCTTCTTGCCTCTTTTTGATCTTCAGTTTATTGGCCAGAATATCTGATTTGGATCTGAAACCTTTGGTTTTTTTCAAGATTTCTGTAGTTATAAATTCCTTGCCAAACCAATTTTTTTATATTTCATACTGAGTTAGTGTCTCTACAGTTATGTCCCCTTTTTTGGACAAAAGTTAGGGGCTTTTGTGCTTACAAACACTCTCTTGGGCCACAGCCAAACATATGCCTTCTTAGCTTCAGAACACCTGGGACACACAAAAACTGGTATATTTACACAAGATATGGGCTATACATACCTATGAAATAGAAGTATTCAGAGCTTGAGTATAACATTGGAGTTGGCTCTATAAGAATGGCTTATTTTAAAAACTCAGTTAAAAAAAAAAACCAAAAAAAAAAAAAAACTAGTTCTTACTTTGTTATTTGTTTGCATAGATTTAAAAGCTTTTTAGAGGAGGTAATCTTGACTAATCTCATTTTACAGATTGGAAGAGAAGGATGTAGCTCTCCTAGCTTCACTGAACAAACCAATACTAAAGTTACAATTAGAAATTCAGGCCTCCAGGCTTCCTGTCAGGGCCATCTATGTTAGGTCCCATTTACAGGCAATAATATAAAATAAAAGTTGTCTCAATGAAAATTGCCTATTCTGGATAGACCATTATTATTGTTGTGTATTTACAGAGGCTCGTGTCCTTTGACATTTATGAACAGGCATCACAGTTCTTAATAGGTACATAATGTAACACTAGCAACACCAAATGCAAAGTGGCTAGAAATTAATGGGGTTTATGGTAAAGACACTTGCATAGCAGACTTTGGTTCTTGTTCTTGCTTCTTTACCATGGAAAAAGCTGAGAGAGCTAGGCCTGTTCAGTCTTGAAAAGAGACAACTGAGACAGGCCCTTTTCAGTGTCCATCAGTATCTGAATGGAGGGTGTCAAGAGGATGGAGCCAGGCTCTTCTTGGTACCAACCAACAGGACAAGGGGCAAAGGGGAGAAACTGATGCAAAGGAAAAAACACCTGAATATGAGGAAGAACTTCTTCACTGTGTGTGTGACCATGCACTGGAACAGATTGTCCAGAGAGGTTTGGGAGTCTCTGTTGCTGGAGAATTCAAGAACAGTCTGGACACAATCCTGTGCCATGTGCTCCAGGATGACCCTGCTTGAGCAGGGAGGTTGGACCAGATGACTCCCAGTGGTCCTTTCCCTTCTGTAATACTGTGACAAAGGGGAAAAAATCCCAGCATGGAAGAAGGTGGAGGACTGGTGGTAATTGATAAAGACTCCTTACCAAAAATTGAGGAGTATGTGACAACATCTGGGAGCATGAGAAGTCCAAAGCTTAAGTGGTCACAGGGAGAGAGGAAGTTTATTTACACTGCAGTATTATTTGAGTAAAAGAGAGAGGAGGCCTGAATGCAGCAGTGCTGTGGACAGCAGATCAAATGAAACTGAGAAACAAAAAGCTAAATGGCTAAATAGAACAACTAATATTTTCCTAGTAAGGCTGTTTGACATTCCTGAATAATTTTAACGTGAGCCAGAGTATATCCCATGGTCAAGGTTTTCCATGTAAATTGTCATTAAATCAATGACAAATCTACATTCAGTTACAGTATTTTTTTTTCTGTGCAGAGCTAGAAGAGCACACCGCAGAGCATTCCCACTCCAAAGTCAGGTGGTGAGGCAGTTGCTGCTAGAAATTGGGACAGGAAAGAGAATTTTAATACTGTAGTTAGTCTGAATGTGGATTGAACAAGTCAAATTTAAGAGTACAGGGTGTAACACAGCATGCAGGCAATTGCTGGCAGCCCCTTGGGCTGCGTCTCTCCACAGAAAGATCAAGCACTCGGCAGTGGAAGGGAAAGATGATGTACTAAAAGGGAGGCTTAAAAGTGTATCAGTATAGGTTCTGTTTAACCTCCAGGACCTTTATGAAGACAAGAAGCCGAGAAAGTAAGTAGTCAACAAAGAGAATGGATAAGGAAGGATAACTGAGACAAAAGTGGGTAAAGGAGAAAATGACAAGGACATGAGTGAGGATGAGGTGGAGGGAGGATGGCACAAGGGAGAGAAGGAACCAAATTGTGCTTTGGGAGAAGTGTGGGCGAAGTTTCCTTTTAGAATTTTTCATTATGCATTACCAAAAGTTCACAATAACATTGTTTTAATATGCACTACTATTTCTCATAGTACATACTAAGAGGTTCATATTTGAACATCTGGGCTTGAGCGTGCCCTGCAGCAGTGTCATGGGTAGGGGGTGAAGGGGGGCACCCCCAACATCTCACCTCTTCCTGGAGCGGGATGATCTGCCTGGGCTGCAGGCACAGCAAGGAAGAGACAGCCGTGGGCGAGGCAGGGCTGGGAACCACCCAGGTTCTGAGGCTCAGGCTGGGTTCTGTGCTGGGGTGACTGGAGTGATTCAGGGCTCTCATGGCAGGTGGGTACCAGGGACTTTTCAGAGGTACCACTCAGAAGTGGAAAGGTAGAAGAAGAAATGGCTCCTAGGAGAGTGGTTCAGAGAGGCCATTCATACCCCTACCCTGTCCTTTCTCCCAGCTCAGGACCTGTCACATACTGAATCATCTTCATTATTTTTCTGCTTTCCACTGGATGGACTTTTTTCTTAATTCTTTTTGAGACAAGGCAAGAACATAGACTATTTAAGGTCGCTGTATTTAAAGGCTTTATTTTCATGATTGTTCTGTCTTTTTATACTCCGAATTCTTCAGGCCTTAATAACGTTGCTGGGCTTTTTGACTACTGTTGTACATGGAACAAACGGTTTTATTGAACTGTCCAAAATACTTTCTACATCTTTCTCTCTGAATAGGTGCACTTCATTTAGAACCCATTTGTACACAGGGGGAAATTCACATTTTTTTTATCCAGTGTATATTGCCACTTGACTACAGTGAATTTTATCTCTTGAGTTTCTTAAATTCATAACTTTATTCAGCTTTTCTGAAGTTCTCCCTGGTCTTCTCTAATCTTGGGTAACCTACGTCACTTTGAATGTGAGGTTTAAAGGTTCCATTAATACTCTAAATGGTTTTTAATTTTTTGTTTTGTTTTGGGATTGGCAAGGCAGTATCAGAGGTACATTGAGAATACCTTTGTTCAGCAGAGCTGCAGTAATTGCTTCTGTCTCTTGTAGTTTGAAGAAAGTGAAATAAAGTGAAAATACCCATTCATAACTAGAAAATGTAAAGTCAAGTAGGCACAAAGTTTTTAATATTTAATTTTCCACATTATAAAGCAGACTCTTCTTCTCCGCCTTCCCATAAATGCAGAAATGGATAGGATTAATTAAACATTAAGCCATTATTCTTCCAAAAAGAAAAGTCCTTGCTGGCCATGCTTGATATAATATATTCCCAAGGTGATCTTTCTCTCATTAGAAGTTTTTCCATCATTGGTTTAAAAATATTAATAATAAAAGAATAAATATTTTGTTATTATATTTCTTAATTTTTTACTGGGGAAAGGGATACTATTTTGTAAATCTTCCATAATTAAATAATTGACTGGAGGACTTATTCCATAATGGAAATGTTGTGTGACATTCCGTGCAGGCAGTGATTTAGAAATCGGACAGAGTCTGCAGGAAGAAAAAGATTTGTAGGTCCTTAGGCTCTAAGGAAGAAGCATATTTACTTTCTAGACTGTTTGCCTTCTAGAAAAGGAGAAAGAGCAGGGAACGAAACCAACAGAATAGGGCCACTAGCATTTTTAGCTAATGATATGCAGTGTCAAGAAGGTGCTATTTGTATCTGTGAGATATTGCTGTGGGCTGACAGAATAAGAAAACAAGAAACATATGAAGTAAACTGAAGGAAGCAAAAAGATTCCATCCAGCAACAAAATAAACTAGAACATTTTTAATTTTTTTTTTTGTAAAAGCCATACTTGCTTAAATTGCTTAAGGATTGCACTTTGTAGTCTTGAGCATATGAACATAACTATTACATTGGTGGTATCCTGTCTTCCTTAGTTTATCTTTATTCCTAGCTTTGTTACTTTGCAGAATGTGCTAAGTGGCTAGTTCTGGTCTGTGTTTTAACCATGATAGTACTGAACTGAAATGATAGCTACTGACTTATTTATGATAGCTACTGACATATTTAAGCAAAATAATGTGAAAAAGTAGTTTGTCTTTATAAACCTACAGAATTAGGTGGTAGGTGGGGTGAGGAGGTAAGAGAAGACTACAGATCTGTGCAATACATTTCCTGATGCCATATTGGTAAATAATGGATTATTGGGAAACTCTCCAGATGTAGGGAGGTAAGAATTTTAAGAAACAGTCTGAGCATTTACCTACTCCCTTTATTGCTCCATGGAAGCCTAGATGAATTCTGCTGATACTTTAACTCAGACTTTATCTACTCCCTTTTGAGCAGTAACTCTGCAATTTGTAGCGCTGCATTTTAATCTCCCACTGGTGTATTTACTATCTTAGATCATATGTTAACAGCAGATTAAGTCCCAGAGGAGAAAGGGCAAACCAATCATTACTCAGATGTATAAAGCCTTCTCCCAGGCAACATACAGCAGCGTCTGTCTAAAACGAAACCAAAAGAAAAGTGGCCAAAGCTACAAACTTGGTGTGTGCAAATGTCAGTAGGAGAGGAAGTGAAAATGAGACAGTGGCCCCATCACTGCTTTGACTACAGGAATTCAATCTAAGGTAGAGGCTTTCTAGCTCCCAACTGCCATAACTTTGATTAACCTTGCAGTGTTTCAGCACAGGGTCATGCTATCCTGTTGACACTTTTCCTTTGAGATGTCAGTCACATTTCAATAACTTTCCAGTGTGGGGCTTGTAAGTCCTGTCTCTTCATTGACTTAGAATGAGGCAGGTTGCTTATGAATACAGCTTGAAGTGTCAGTCAGATATTCTTGCATTGTGTTATCTTTGATTGACTTGTCTGGCATGGTGAAAAATTCATGGTATCTAACTGCCCCTGTTTTGACAGTCAGGGATGTCCCCTTTTTTTTTTTTTCTTTTTTTTTTTTTCCATTTTTTAATTCCCAAAATTCTCTCACCTTTCTCAGAAAATGAGATTTGGAGTTTGCTTTTTCTTTACACTATTACAAGCACAGGACATCCTGTAGATATAGTACAGATGTACTACCTCCTGCAGATGTAGTCTCTTAACATTACTGCCTGGAGTTTAGGTTCTCAGAGCATGAAAAGCATAAGCACCATTAATGAAAGATAATATGTTAATGATAGCAGGGAAGGGACCATTTTAGGAAGGGGCATAAAGGAAATTCTGATTGGTTTAGCTTTTAGTTTGTCTGGCATTTGTAATTCCTAAGGGTTAGGCCTGAAGTCATTTAAAAAGGGCCTGCAAGAAGAAAGGAAACGCAATTCTGGTTTTTAATGTTTATTATTACCAACACAGACTGTATCTGGCTTTGTGGAAGTAGAAAGCTATGTCCCAGGACAGTGATTATTCCAAGGCAGTGTTATTCAATAAACTGATTTATAACATATGATTCCAGTTATAATCCAAGAGTTTCTCCATTTATTTTCAACAAAATAAATATTTCCCTGCTGTAGCCACTTGAGGTTTATAATCTTGTTTTCAGGAGTGCCCAGGCTCACATAAACAGACTTACTCCCCTTCCAGTGCTAACAAAAAATGCAGGGCCAGTGGTGAGAGAGGGGAAAATTCTTTTATATAAAATAGTTCATATCGGTTTCATAGTGTTTCATAAATCTGGTTCCTAGGCAGTGGAGGAAAATGAATAAGAAACATTTTTTCAAGCTGCTACTATAGCTGTTTTTGCTTGGCTGAAGGAAAGAAGTATATAAAAACAGCTAGTGCTGGAAACTGGATGTAAAACAATAGCAAACAAAAAACTCTTTAACAAGCATAATCTGTTTTCAGTGAAAGGCAAAGACATAATTAAATTCACAACAGTGCTTATTTTTCTAATGTAAGTTGTGGAGGAGGCAGTCACGCTGAGATGTGGAGAAGGAGGCAGTGGCTGTATCCGGAGCATTGCCTTGCCAAACTCTTGAATGCGTGTCCGAGGCTGAACCTTGGCTAGATCTGGAGCCATCCATGTAGTGTACAGGGAGAGCTCTGTGTCTGGGGTGGAACCCATAATTTATTGCCACGAGGAGACAGCTATTTAGGCAAGATAATAGAAGGGATGAGGCAGAGTCATGGATCATCATGTATGGCTTCAATAGCACAAATTAAAAATACCCTATGATTGCTCATAGCCTGGTGCTGTGGCACTTTTCTTGGCAATAGGAGTTGGAATACTCTTGAAAAACAATTTAACTGTATTTTTTGTGTTATACCAGTCCTTGAACTACTGGGTAATTGGGACTAATTGTTCTTTCTGCAGCCAGGTTTTATTTTTTAAGAGGTACTTGTATAGACCTCTGTCTTCTACTAGTGCTTGAGAGTTTCTGTAAGAACATGCCCTCAGAAAAAGGAGAGGATCATCTAGTCTATTGAGAAGATCATCTAGTCTATTGATCCTCGTGGGACTAAATCTGCTCTCAAGCTCTGTTGAAACAGAGACCTGTCCCCATATCTTCAAAAGTGGGAACTTGAGTGTGTGAAAATCTTCAGTGTATGAAGTGTGGTGGGTCGATCTTGGCCAGATGCCCACCCAGCAGCTCTTTCACTCCTCTTCTTTTGCGGGGCAGACACAAAATTAGACTAAAAATTTCATGGGTTAAGGTAGAGACAAGGTGATCAGTTACCAGTTATCACTGCAAAAACAGGCTTGACTGGGAAAAAAATATGATCTCTTAATTTATATGAATAAATTATTTATGTTATTTATTTATATTAGCATAGAGTTGGATGTTGAAAAATGAAGAAAAATTAAACAATCTTATTGCCCTCACCAATTTCCTCTTCACCAAGAGATGGAGGAGGATGGGGAATGGGGGCACAGGTCAGTGCATAACAGCTCTTTTCTGCTGCTCCTTCCTCTTCAGATTTTCCCCTGCCGCAGTGTGGGGACATCCATGGGCTAAAGTCCTCCAGAATAAACTTCCTCTGTCATGAGGGTCCTCCACAAGCTGCTGCAGGGATGTCTATGATTCAGCACTTGGAGCTCATTCTCCTCACCTTAGTGTCTGCAGGGGAGTTACTCACTTTTTTTCTTTCCCCCCATTCATTTTTTACCGCCTGCACCCTCTCTGAAACCTGTTTCCCCTGAGATGCCCCTCCTTGGCTGGGGGACTCAGCCATGCCCTGCAGTGGATTGAGTAGAGCCCTCTGCCTGTACTGCCCCTCACAGACACTGCCCTGCAGCCCTGGAGGATCAAAGCCTTGCCACATGCACCTAGGACACCAAGATGTGGCCCCTGAGAATGGTAGATGGTGTGTGAACCAGCCCAGGGTGGGGAGCTGGAACAGAGACAGAGAGAAAATTTATTTCCATTTCCTTTCTCTAAGTTTGTGAATCTTAATATTTGCAGAAGCTTTGAGAACTTTGGCAAAACCAGTGGGTTTGAATTTGTCCAAAACTTAGTGCTTTGATAGGAAGTTCCACCTTCTAATACACATTGCAAGCAGATGTTGTATTTTATTATGTCTTAATGGTACCAAGAGATTAACCACGCCAGAAAAGGAGAACTGAGCTATGAAAATGTTAGATATGTGTGGATGTTAGGTCATCACATAGCTTGGAATCACAACTTTTTTTTTTAAAAAAAAGCAGATAACATGCATTCACAAATATCCAGATACCCCTGCTATTAAGTATTTTTTATGACGATTTAATTTCCATGAGCAGTTACATGTGTTTCTTAATACACTGATACCTCCTCAGAAACTTTGCAAAATAACATTACTGTCTTTTCCTTGCAAGGAATTTCTTAGGGGTTTTATTTGTTTATTTTTATATGACACATTGCATCAGTGCAAAGAATGTCTACGTATGTGTGCATGTGTTTTTTACGTGTGCAGTATAATATGTGCAATATAAGGAAAGAATTCTTTCAGCAGCAGCACTATGGCCACTGCAGTGCTAAGAAGCTCAAGAAGTGTTCTTCTTAAAAGACACTGAACTTCCATGTGCTGTGAACTTAATTATTCATTCACCTGTCTTGAAATGTAGTAGAAAAATAAGAAAAAACATATTTCCAAGGGAAAATGGGACAGCCATGAGGAAAAAGAAAGTTGACATGACTGGAGGTATCGTGCTGTGGGCCTATGTCTAACTGCTGAGATCTGTGTATTGTCACAACAAATGGCTGTGGAAAGTCTTTTTAGGTATCTTTCTGAAAGTGTTCAGGAGCAATATTCTAAAGTCGCAGTCTAATTTGTGCTTTAATATCTATTGCCTATTGAAATTTATCTCCTGACCTGGGTGCCTGTATTTTTATACAGTTGCTGAAGAGATTTAAGGTACATAAGCAGGTAGGATCACTCTGGAGTCCTGTGAAGGTATATAACTTCATTGCTAAGAAAGGTTTCTTGTGGAAGCAAATTATCCTACTTTAAAAAGTTGCATTTGCCAGATAGTCATGATGTAGGTGTAAATAAGTTAAGTTAGGCTGGAGTGGAGAGGATCACATTTAGCTAGCATGGTCAAATATGTAGTGAATACTAAGTAGACAAAAACCGAATGGAGGGACTAGATTTTTATAATAACCTCTGAGTGTGAACATAAATTTGCATTTTCACTTATTAGTCAGAGTTTTTTACCTAACTCTTCAGAATTGTGCAATTTCACTGAGAGGTTTAGCTTTTTTCAGGATGAATAAAGATGCTAGAAAGCATCTGTGTCTGTACCCAGTACTTTTTTTCTCTTTACAGCTCTCTGTGTACTGCTGGTGTTTAACCCCTTCTTGTTGGGGAGATCATTGCAGACCTGGTATAGTTAGTCTGTCCTTCCAGGTATTTTGTCAGCACAGCTCTACTGAGGCTTGCAGGGTACTGCTGTAGCTACAGGACTGCACAAGCCATGGCAATGTGGTATGCATTTCTGGGATAATAACAACAAATTTATCCTAATCACTTTGGAAATGAGTTAATAAAATTATTGTTTAGTTTTTTAAACTTTTGGTGTACTGAATCTATCTGATTACATATGAGTGTTCTTTGACCAGTGGCTATCATCTGAGGTGATGAGTCTGGATCATTAGCCTGCTTTTGCAAACACTTCTCATTGCTTCTCTCTTTTGAATGATAGAGTAGTGAAATGTTAGTATTAGGTTAAGCTTATATTTGTTTTTATCCCACTTTACTTCACTGTCATATAGCTTATGCACGAATATATCCCTGTATGAGTGGAAAACACAATTTTCATTTCCATCAAGAAAGATGAGTTCAGCCCAGTTCAGAATCTGCATCCTAGCCTGTTAGATGAAGCAGCATCAACTGCTTCAACTTTGTGTGTGAAGCCAGATTTGTTAGACGCGATCCAAAAGTGCTTACTATGGAAACTGATCTAGCAAGCCTTTTTCATGGATTTGGATGGACTAGAGGAGGTACTCAGTCCTGAGAAGGCAAGGAAATTGATTTTGTGCCTGCCTCAGGTGTGTGACTGAGTTAGGAAGCTTCATGGTCACTGCACAACCTCCAAGCTTTATCAGCAGACTTTGCCAGTACTCTTAGGTGGTGTTAATTGAAATGTAGTTGGACACGATCTGTTGATGCAGCTCAGCTGTGTTATGTCTAAGGTCATTTAAGAGTGTGATTAAGCCAACTTAGATAAGCAAAAAATACTAATTTTAAATAGAAAAAATGGGGTTATTTTTAGGTTAGGTGTCAAGGAAACTTTTTGAATGGCAAAGTTGATTAAGCAGAGCTGTTTTGTGATACTGCTGTCACTGCAGATCTGGAGGACATGAACTTGTAAACATACTAATTATTTTCTTATGGGTAGAGGTGACTTAGAGTAGGAAGACTGAAAGGCCCACAAAAGACTTTGCCTGCCCTAAGCCATTTAGCAGAAGTTACATTGTAAACCTGTGTTGTGACCCACCCCTAAAGAAGAGGGTAACCCAAGTTGTTCTTGATAGATCCCTTTGGGGTGGGGTAGAATGAAACAACACTGAGTGATTGGTGCTCATAAATATATGTATCTAGGGTTTATTTTAGGACAATTTGGTTGTGATGGTTTTGGTTATTTTTACCTCTAGTAACATAGCAATGTAAAGGCATGAAAGTAACACTTAAGAGAATGTATAAAGAAAAGAAAGAAAGGAAGAAAGGATAAGATTAGATGTCACCACATGTGGATCTCATGGCTAGACTTGATTGTTGCAAGTTTGATGTCTTGTGATCAAAGTGGTGGTTGCAGACTGGATTCATCAGGTGTGGGGTGTGGGAAGAAAATCCCCAAAACACAAAGTCCATTGGATTTATATTATGCATAGTCCAGGGGAAAATGCCCCAGAACCTCCCCTTGGGCTGTGAGTACTACACTGGGTGATGAAATACTGGGTCATGGGACATTTCAGGAGTTTTTGGCACTAAAATGTTGCAGCTGCAATGTTAAGTCAGCAGAGTTGGGTCAGTTATGGCCCATCTTGGCTGGTCAGCAGGGCTGGACAAATGTGACTGTACAGCTACTTCCCTGAAGGGGCGTTATCACAGCTGAGTCACTTGAGTTAAGGACAAAGAAACAGTACTTTGCCTCGCAGGATTTGCCTCTGTCCTTTTCTAGTTCAACACCAGCTGTGGCCTGAGGTGCCCTCAGCACCTGGGAGGCTACTTTGCACATCAGCAGCTTGTCCCTGACTGAGCCATTGACATTCCCGTCTCTCCCACTTGTGGATATATTCTTCTCCCAAGCCTTTTTAACTTCTCCTTAGACCTGGGATAATTGGACAATTGCACCACCTTTTAATTTATCTCTAAATTCCTATCGCAGTCTGAATTCCAGTTAGCAGGCTATTTTTGGGGAGGGGTGGGCTTTCATGGTTGCAGGTGAGCAGCTGCATCTTTTCAGTTTGCGGCTATTTTAACAATGTTTAAGCCATTAACCATTTCAGTTTCTCACTGTCTGTTGTGGAAGAGGGAACCTCACTGTGAATTCACTAACCCTGCCCTTCGTTTGTGTGGAGTATTGTCCACAGCTTTTGTTTACAATTGTCCAGATTTTTTTTTTTCCTAATCTGTGTGATAGTGCATGCATTTCCATCCCATGTATATATCCTTTGTTCTGGCTGGTATTTGTTATTTAGATGTTTTCCATCAAATTCTAAGCTAGTATGGTTTTGCTAAAATTGTTGTTGCTGGAGAAAAAACTACAAGAACAAGATATGTATTTTGTTTGAGTTCCTTCATTTAATCTTGAGGGGAATAAAATTATTTGCCTTTGATGTTTAAAAATGTTCAGTATTTTAAGCAGCAGCTATCATTCCTGCCTCTGTATGCTTATGTGCCTCTGGAGAGAAACTGTGAAGTCCCAGGGATGATTCTAACTGCAGATTCAGTGCCATAATCACTCCTGGTTTGATTCTCACCATGCATTCACCCTGGGGCAAATACAGTTTGAGTTTCAATAATATTTGGGTTTTATTAATTTTGCTTGATTGTATATTTTCACTTTCATTTCATTCAGGCTTTCTTTTCCTACAGAAAAGTTGTATTGAAAGTAGAAGATAAATTAAAAGAATCACTGACACTCTAGGAGACACACAGCTCAATAACTCATTAAGGTTTAGAGATGCTTATTACATATATTCTCAATTTTCATTCACAACATGCAACATGCCAATTCCATCTCTCTTTTGACTGTGCATGGTCGGTAAAATGAATTAGATTTTTTCCTTGCACAGGATGTATTGTCTATTGAGATCCATGAAAACAAACACAATAAAAATTCCAATGAAATGTTATTGCATAGAATAAGTGGTTGCTTTAAAAGTCTGACTATTTCAACTGCATTAATTGTACAAGGTACAGAATGTAATATTTTTTGAGGAAAAAAATAGGAACTTGTTTGAATTATTCATGTTTTAAAAATGGCCTTTATGCCAGTTATTTTCATAACTCATTTTTACTGCAAGTTTAGCACATACCAAAGCTCCCACTGAACTGAGAAATTAGGATACTTACTATTTTACCTATTTTCGTGCTTTCTTTTAAAGATAGAGCTGCCTTACTGTTAATATGCTGCACATTGTAGTGAATATGATACTTTTCTTCAGTTCATCAGTCTGTAAGATTTTATCCTTCTTACCACTAACAGGATAGTCTTCTAATTAAAAGAGTTTTAATTATCCTTTTTCTCCAGTGTGGGGAAAACCTAGGAGCCTACATAAATGGTACAGTCATAATACACCATGAGGAAACTAGTAACAAAATGAACAGTATTAAGCCCAAGATACTTTTTCTGGTTTTGGTCTGCAGAGGGGGAGGGTCAGAAACTCTAAACTGTCTCGTTATCTTGTCTTTGTTCTGCCTTTTTGGACCACATGGAAATAATTTGATAAAGGCTGTTAGGTATCTTGGGTGGAAAGAGGGAGTAAGAACTGAGGGACAGGATTTTTCTCTTTGTGGACTCAGGCTGCCTGATGCATGCAGATTAGCCTGATCTTGGTCCATGCTTCTCACAGTCTGAATCCCACACTTATATTTATTTAGCAGTTAGAATCCTACTACCTTCCTTGGAAGAACGACTTCAGATCCATATTTATTCATTATTTTAAGAATCTCATTTATGTGATCAAAAACAGTACTTTGTGTGCTGCTTGATACTCCTATATTACAGCGGCAATGTTTTTGTCCCAGAATACAGACAAATTAACAATTTCTTTATATATGCCAGGTTATATTGCTCTTTCCTGACCAAATAAACTGATGTAAATATGTTGCTTGTACTACACTTGAATGCTGACTTTCGAAAATTGTGGTGACATCCAGAAAATTACTCATTAGGAAGAGGTATTTAGAATAAATGAGCTGTAGATTGAAGAAGCAAATGTGCTATAAATCTCATATTTAAATGTGCTTGATTTAATTTACAGTTCTGATTCTGGTCCATCTTCATCTGAATATTGCTTTCTCCTTCAGGATTTGGAACAAAATATAGAGCAGCCTAATAGGATATTGTGAATATGCGGTTACCTTTGACAGGCTTTTGGGCTTTAAAGGAGAGTAAGAAAAGATGTTTGCCCTAATAAAGGGATTTTTTGAAACAGAGGAAAAACACTAATTTCTAATGAAAAACAGCGAAACATAAAAAATAATATGCCATATGGCAATTATGCCAAAAGATAGAATTTATTACCAAATTAAACTGTTGGCTTGTGCATTTCACAGTTTCTTCCATTCCCAACCAGTGTGTTTTTAGAGGCTTTCTGTAGGGTTAGTTGCCCACACTTCTGCAAAAACAACAGTTTGTCGTTATTGCAGGAGGTGTTAGGAAATCAAATCCAACTGGAGCACCGAATGAAATTACAGACTTGTTTTGTCCCAGCTGCGTGACACATGCCAAGAGCTGGTTTTTCAGTGCAGACATTTAAAGAAATGAATACAGAATTCCATTTGTTCTTCTACTGAATGAATTATCCTTATTGTGTTTTTCATACTTCCACATGCTATTTAGTATTTCAGCAAAGTCCTGTTTTCCCTTCACCTCAGTGAAAATTGCTTTAGGTGTCCTCTTTAAGTGATCTTAAAATGAAAAACAATAACAACCTATATAAAAATTGAGTTTAATAACTAAATAATGTTTATCAGACAGATTAAACTGTCTTTTTAACTGGTTTATCAGTGATAGCTTATAATGGCTTATAAAAACTTCGTATGCGATTTATCATTGTTGATGTTTTATCAAGTGATATATTTTCTAAAAAAAATAATAATGTGGAATTTTAGAATGATTCAGAAATTATGGTGTTACAGAAAATTCTTGTGAAATTCTTTCTTATGTACTCTCATCTCAAAGAGCCTGCTAATGAATACTCACATCCCAACATGGTTTTGAAATTTTTAAAAATGTGTTTAATATCTGTACGTCTCTGCCATAAATTTCCTTTATTATGTATAGTTTTAATTAGGTCAAATTATGGAAAGTATTTCCCTTCTTCTTCCTTCTCCTACCTACTGCAGCTGTTCATCTATGAAAGTGGATATTTGCATTATCACCTAAGATGGGTGCTCTCAAATGGTGAGGCTGCAGTTAGCATGCATTTTTAGATAGCATGCATGTAGCTTGCATACAAATTGCAACATGACGTGTTTGGGGGATTTTTTTGTGTAGGCACCTGCTGAATGAACTTTCTCAGTGTGTTCAGCAGTGCTTACTGCATTCAAATTGTGTTGCCATAAAGAGGGTGAGAGGATGAATTTGAAGACGTGAGATCCCCTCACTTCCACTTAGGCATGCAGTGTGACTCTCACAACTAAGTTGGCCGAGATCCTTGAGACGTGAAAGGGAATTCTTCAACAAGAACAATGGTGTTTTTATTTGGCAGTAGGAAAAGATGTGTGAGGGAACACAATTACGCTCCATACGCTTGTGCTGAATGGCTTGATTCAGCTATGTTGCCTCACTGATATTTCACTCCTGTTCCTGTGATTGGCATGGGGAGGAATGCAGGAGAATGAGTCCATAGACGCTCTCTTCACAAGGACAACTTTCTTATCTACAACCTGTCAAATTCGCTAAAAGCTAACGTCAGTGAATTAAACCCTTTCTGAGTGTGCTTGTGCAATTTGTTCATCAGTTCGGTTCTGTGAGCAGGACACATCCTTGAGTGTCTTCTGTCTCCCAGGCCTCTCCTAATTTGCCGTCTTTGGCATTTAATGTCAAGGAAATAGTATAATGCGAATTTGTGAAAAATATTTTCAGCAAGTTCATGCTGATACGGAATTTCCCTGAGAGGCAACATTAATAATGGGTTGGCACAACACATTTGCTGGAGTGGGTTTGATGCCTTGATTGAGTTTCCGTGGTGCGTTTGTTGTTGCTTTGGGGAACGTGTGGATATTGGGTTCAACAGACCATAGAATTTTGAATTAACCTCTCTTTTTCTCTTCATGAATATAATGGCTTCACAATCTGTTCTTGCTTTGGCCTTTTATTTAAGGGAAGAAGTGAAGGTTTGATTTAAAACAAAGAACTCTGCTATTTTTGAGAGCATTGTAAGGAAAAATAAATATGCATAAGGAAACATTGATTTCTAAGAATCTTAGACTACTTTCCCCAAAGAGTTTCCTGCACCGATTCTCCATAAAATATTCATTTTAGCCCTAGAGTAGAAAAGATGAAAACCATTAGCACTAAGTTTAGAATATGGCAGCTCCAGTTTTACCCTTTGTTTAGGAGAAGCTTATGATGATTTTCAAGAGTTCTGGTAAATGCTGGCAGATATCTCATTTTAGGTAATTTCTCTTTTTCTGATAGTTGTAATTGAATAATGTAGTTTTATACGATGAAGACTAAAAAATAGTAATTTTTTTTTTGTGTTTTTGATTCTCTGTTGCAGAGTTCAGAGTATCTTCTGCTCGCCTTTTCAGTCAAGGAATTTGTTCTGAGGGTCTCAAAACACCAGAGTAGCAGTCTGATCCTTTCATTATTTCCAAAGCTTAAGAAGTTCCTTTAGTGTGTGAGTGTGTTTGACAGAACTACACACTTGGATGGGAGAGAGCAAAGCTGCTAATAGAAGATAATAGTGAGAGGCTGTATCTATACTGCAGGGTGGAAAATGTGCTCAAGTTAACTCAAGGGAAAGTTGGTATAATACCTACTAATGTGGTGATCTGTAAACTGAGACACAGGGCAAGTATGAAATGGGTATTGTTTAATTATGGCGTAATTGCTGAAGTACATAACCTTAGCATGTTATTTTTCCTCCTCAAATTGATATATTACAAAGAAAGTAAAGATTAAATTTATTCTTCAATATTTCACTGTGCTTAATCCCTTTTTGCTTATCATGGCACACTTTCTAGTTTCTTTGAATTAATATCTGCCTTTAGCTGATCTAAAGTGTTTAGATATAAAATTTGAATTCAAAATTTTAAAAAAGCCCTGTGTTATCTTTGGTTTTTTTTAAAGAAAAGTTGGTATGAATAGTGTTCCAAGTTTATTAGCTTAACTCTATTTTAATAACAACCCATTGGCATATTCCTGAATGTTCCTTCTACCTAAGTGCTGGGCATGATTACAAAGCTCTTTGGTGCTTTAGTGATTTGTTTCCAGAAATCCTTGTTGAAATTTGTGTGGGTTTTAGAAAGTGAGTTAAATTGGGGAAAATTAAATTAACCTTTGGGACAGCCTGTCTCTATTCCAGACTGGCAGTAAATGATTTGGGTGAAATTTATTTGCTCTAGGAATTAGCTGAAATGATGGTGACCAGAGTTTTAACTGTTCAGAAAACTGCGTTGTAAGACTTACAGCATGGTTATTTTTTTTTTCTCTTTTCCACTGACAGGTCCAAAAGTGGCACCTTCCGTCCCTTGTTTATAAAACACTACTGCAAGCATGAAATGGTTTTGCATTGGTTATTGTATACACCAGGATTTTCCCCCAAATTTTCTTGTTGTCACTATTTTAGCTCCATTTGTCGTAACATCCAGTAAAGCAAGAAACAGATCAATTGGTCTTTGCAGCAAGACAAGCTTAAAGCACCATAAACACAGGGTGAAACTGGAGGAATAGGGGGTACTGTTTTATTATGAAATGGCTTAATATTCCTACTCTTTTTGGTCTTGCCTTTGCACCTACCAGCTCCACTGGCAAGAGACTGAATTGATCTTGTGTGGACCTAATTTACTGAGTGATCAGCGCCTGTTGCTCTAAGCAGGGCACAGAGAAGTGAGAATCCCAAGAATCCTTTAAAAAGCTGAGAAACTTGGTTTTTTTAAATACTATCTGTTCCACTATTTTTACCTGTAATGGTGACAAAGGAAAATTTGTCCAAAGTTGTCATGATGTTGCCAAGCCCACACAAAAAATGGTGCATTTTTGCGTGCAAATAGAAGGCACCTAAGTTGTGACCATATGGAGCAAAAGTAATTATGGAGGATGAAAGACAAATCAAGACAATTAACATGCTTGGATTTTGTCAAAGAGACAATCTATGGCTCAGAATACTGCAGTTCAGTTTTCATGGTGAGGGTTTTTGGGAAGGCATCAGAGTAGGGATTTGAAAGATTTATTCATTTCTTGCAGTGACAAATGCAATGAAAATGTGTTCAGAGGCTTGCTTTATAGTCAATTGCTTCTTCTAACCCATCCATTTATCAGGTATTTGGCTGGGAGGAACTCAGTATAACATTGTATTGATGTAGATCAGAGCAGAACAAAATATGTTGAATTTCATAGGCTTGGCTATACAGCAGAGCTGAATATCAGTGTATCTTAAATATCAGGTATTTTCTTTGATAGGATTTGCTACCTGTTGAGTATGATCTTTATGTCACAGTCTTAGAGCATGGTAATTTATAATCATAAATATAAGGAAATTGTAGATATACAGAAATAAGGGAAAGAGATTGCTCCGAATTTTCTTGTGTGATTTTTGTCAAGGACACAATAAGAGCTATTCACTGTTTTGTGGCCGAATATTAAAAATTGAGTGGTTTAGAGCATATCTTCACATTTTCTCTGATCTAGACAGTAAAAGACCAGTTCATCTGCACAGGATAATACAGCTATACAGTCACATTATTTCTTCAGTTGTTTTATTCTGTGAAATAAAAGCTTTCCATGGAGGTTTCAACTCTTAGAGTCATTAAGAAAATGCTCTTAACAAAAAACCCAGTGAAAGTGTTTGCAACTGGCCACACAGAATTAATTTGCAGCGTGCAGCCCTTATGGTTAATATTGCAGCATGCAGCCCTTATGGTTTATATTTGGTTTATATGGCAACTCTGAGAATTAGGGATGCCATTCAATCCTCTACTACTGCAGGTTCTTCAATCCTGAGTGAAAGACATCCTTAATATGGCACGAAATTTTCTTTTACCTGGCTTCAAAACAAAGCATTTTGCCCCATTCAGGAAATGCCCCGGCAGTTTTCCATCCCTGATGGCACATTGCTTCCTCATTATGGCTCAGCATATCTGATAGGAAGGTGGGGACACTGAGAAATCTGAAATCCAATGCATGTTCTTACCTATGTTGCAAGTCTCAATGTCACATTCATCAGATTTATAGTTATATATTTTTCTGAATATCTAATTTTGGAATAATGAATAGTTAAGCCATGTTTTAGATGTGGCTATGCTATCATACAATATCTCTTTCCTTAGAATGATTTTTCTTTAATGGAATATTTGCATGGTACTCCCCTCTGAAGGTTTCAAATATGTAAAATAAGAAGATAGGCTTGAAAAAAGTCAATTTCTGTCCTATAATTTTCTTTCTTATCAGGGAGGACATTGTAATAAAAATTATGGAGTATATCAACAAAATACTGTTGCATTTTACTTTTATATATTCTTGTGAAATGGTTGAAATAGTTGGAAAATAGATATTATGCACTTAAAAATTAAAAATTTTTTGGCAACCTGTAATAAAAAATACCAAATTCGATTGGAAAAGTAAAAAAGAACATAAATTTTGTTGTTTGCAGTTAGTGTTCTGAAATGGTGTGCTATACCACACATTTATATGCCTGCACAAACATGTATCATTACTTATGCAGATATTGTAATTCTGGACTAATGATGAGAATGTGAAGCCAGAAAGGGTCGGTTGCACACACACAAAAGGTTATTTTGTAGTTGACCTCATTGACATAACTGTTGACCTAGAGTTGCCAGCAAAGCTATGGCATGTTTTGTGATTGACTCGCCTAAGAATAGCAGCAACTTGTCCAAGAGTTGTGTTTTTGTTTTCTTTTTGTACGTCAGAGAAAGCAGCCTTAATTAAGATTTGTGTGATGACTGTAGCTGAATTTTTCTTCATTTAGTCAAAGCCTTTAAATTTCTTAATAGTGCTGTTTATAGTATGCTAATTTGAGTTAATTGTACTGCGCTGGATGAGATACTGATTTAGAAATGCTTGTAATAGTCCAATTTTGAGAGGAAAGAGACCCTTTCTTGTTTTAATCTTGTAGGCAAGTATTGTCTGCTCTGACCTGCAATTCATGTAATAAATCATTTTTAACATTGGCCCAGGTGTCCTTTTGAGTTTAAGTATATTTTCTATACATGTTGTCTCCTATAATTTTTCCTATGTATGGCTCATTATCAGATCATTCTGTATGCAAGTATTTTTATAACATTAGTTTTTGAAGAAGTTACTACTTTCATAGCAGAATTTCATATACTAATTTTTTGACTTTTGTGTTCAAACTGTATGCATGAGCTTTAAGATACCATATTTAAATCAGTCTTGCAATTTTTCAGTGAAATTTGAATCTCTCTGAAGGGATTTATTGTCCAGTCTGAAAACAAATGATCTCATCAAGTAATGGTTGAGAAAGTAGCAAAGAATACTAGAGTTCTGTAATTTCAGATATAGTTAACTACCTCTGGTGTTACAGAGGTGAGAGCTTGACTCTGCAGAAATTATTTACACTAGTTCTTAAAAGTACAGCTAGTATTTCTGGTAGACTGGGTGAAAAAGAATACAGCAGATTCTTTTTTAAAGTTCTTTTCTGTTTGAACTGAAAAAAAAAAAAGGGGGAAAATAATATGGTTGATGATTCAGTCCCTTCCAAAGCAGGATTAGGATACCTAAGTTGTTCCTGATAGATCTTTTTTTCTTAGAGACACCCAACTGTGGGAATTCCAAGGCTTTTTTAATAATCTGTTTGTGTTGCAGTAATCTTTCTATCTGTTAGAAATCTTTTTAGCATCTTGGCACAACTGAATTTTGCTAGTTCTTTATCACAGGTAAGACATTTGTCTTTAGATCTTTATACATTAAAAGATTGCTATCATCTTTATCTTCAGCCTCCTCTTCCTAAAGCTTTAACAATCATGTGTTACTAAATCTCAAATCTTTCCTTCTTGGTGAGACTCATGATGATTTTCCTTTCGACTTTTTCCTATTCATTTCTATCTCTTTGAGCTGTCCCAAACAGGATAGAAATAATTCATCTCAAGCGTTCCCAAAAACTGGAGCAAAGAAGATTTATCTTTTGTATTGTGCTGGTACTTTTCAGTTTTACATAGCCAAGGTGTGTTTTTTGCAACAGAACTACACTTTTGATTTATTTCCAGATTAAATTGAGATTGGATCTCTAGATCTTTCTCTGAGAAACCTCTGCCTACACAGTTGTGATATCTAGATTTGCTCAAGCCGTTCAGAAATTTGCATTCTGGCTGACCTTTCAACTTACTGGCAGGTCCAGTACTTATGTGTAGTCTTTAAGTGCAATAAGCACTCTATTCACAACTTTTATGTTAACACTTCAAACAAACCTGTTAGAGGGGGAAAAAAATGTAGAAGGTAACTTTAAGCAGCAGCATAATCATGATTACACTTTGTGTACAGTTGCCTAATCAGTTTTTAACCCACACAATATTAGTAGCACTTAGACAAATTTTCCATTTTTTTATATGCAGGAGGATTTTCTATGAGGCAAAGGGTACAACATAAATGGCCTTGCTCACGACTCACCTCTCTGCAAGGTTTGTTGCTATTTTGTGGAGACATTGAATTCTGACTAGATTTGTTCTTAAATGATTGACTAATTCTTAAGTACTTGATTTTTGACCATTCTTATGGCCTTTTCATATTGAGAGCTAATTAAAAATCATGTGGTTTTTTGTTCCAGAGCTTTTTGAGGACTTAGTAGGTGACAGAAAAAATTATTTGGAAGTTTCCACTTTTTTGAAAGAGGAATATTATATTTTCACTTTTTTGGTTTTATTGATACCTCATGTGTGCTTCCCAGATTGCTTTCCTGATGGTAACATGGTTCTGAGATGGCTTTACCAATTCTCTAAGTACCCTAGGAGGAAGTTCATTGGCCACATCTGCTCTGAAAACTAATTTACTTAAGTACTTGATAACCTTTTCTGTCTGGATTTTTTAATTGAAATAATTCTTTTGGTTTTTGTATTAATTATGCTAGTCACCTTCTCATTGTTGACCTTTCTAATTAAAACTAATGCAAAGGCATTAAATGCTTTGGCCTTCACATCTGTTAGTAACTTTTTTTCCTCTGTTGGATGGCAGAACAACACTTTTCTTTGTCCTCCTCTTAGTCCCTTTGAATACATTCAGTTTGATTAGTGCAGGGTGCAGATATTTTAATTATGTTTTGTCCTCCCAGTAGGCCAGTTTAAATTTCCACAGAAGGGAATTTTTTTTTTTAATTGACCTTCCTGTATTCATGTTCATGCCAAAAGTTGAATTACTGGTATTCCTCAAAATTCTTATACCACTAAATACACATTATTTAAATTGAAGAAAAAAAAAAGAAAGAGAAAAAAGCATTCAAGCCTAAACCAGAGAAAGTCAAACTGAAGAGACTTGACAGTTTTGTTTGCGGAGTGACACATTCAGCCCCTCATTATTCACACACAATGGAAGTGAACACTTCAGCAATTGGAAATCATTTTGGCATCATCAGTCAGTCAGAGGATTTGATGGTGTGGATGTTTCTGATTTTCTAGTCTACTAAAAGGGGGGCTTTTATATTCTGGAATAGCTTTATTGCATTTAGAAATTTTCAGTCTTGCCTGTTCTACTGTGAGACATGAAAGCATCATGAAGCATGATATTAACATGGATATGTTAAAATTAATCTAACAAGAAGAACATTAATATCACAACCTAAGCCCTTTCAGGATTAAGTTGGACTTATTCTCTTTGACTTGCTAAATCCCATAACTTTTTTTTCTTTAATATAATCCCTTTAGGTCTACTCCTGGTGCAATTTTAAAAAATAAATGCTTAGCAGATATTCTCCCTGGGACAGGACACATGGGAATGGCTGAAGCTGGTTTAAAGCACTTAAGAGAGCAGTCAGATAGGGAATTTTCACTGAGTCTTTAAAGTTTTCTCATGCATCTGAAGCCGAATGAGGTTTTACCAATTCATGCGCAATTTGCAGGCTACCTATGAGCCGGAGATTGGGAATGTTGACAACCAAGAGAATATAGTTCTGGATATGCTTCTGTCTTCAGGTGGGACAAGAGTGTTGAATGTGATGGTAAATACTACCTACTACTGCTCATGTTTACTATTAGTCACAGGGAGGAGAAGCTATCTGGCTGCAGGAGACTGAGCTTTACAGTGCTGAAAATGTATTAATCCTGCATTAAGGAACTTAAAGGAAGACTACAGAGCTGGAGGAAAGATTTGGCTTTGCTGTGTGTGTATAGCAAGGAAACAAAGTGAAAGAATATAGTTAAGTTGAATCTTTCAATTTACAGGATGAATCTATTAATGCTTTAGTTGGATATATAAGTAAAAAAACATAGAGCCTCAGATACTCTTGTAAAATACTCATCTATATGTTTTGTAACCAGACAACTTAGAAGAAAAATTTACTTGTTGTAATACAGATTGTCAGTGATGTTAGTGTACCGTAAGCACTGTCAGATGTTTTGCAAAACCTGTGATAACTAAGCATTATGGCAAAGACATCTGAATTATTTGTGAGATTTCAGTAGATTAAAATGTAGATACAGTATTTTCTGAAGAATAGAAAATGTAAGATTTTAGGGCGACTGTAAATGTAGTCCAAGACATGAAAAATACCTTCAAGTTAGCCATATCTAAATAGCATAAGGTTATTGCCAGCAGACAGAGCTTTTTTATTTGCTTTTTAAATTTTGTTGTTTGAATCCCATGAACTGCTCTCTCTTGCTTGGTTGGGTATGTCAGGTGGTAACTTGCTGTAGGCAGCACAGCAAATGAAACCAATGAAATGTTGTTATAGCCTTGGGAGCCTAAAATCCATGCTATTTGTTAGCATCATCAGACAGGTAATTCTGAGTGTAGATAATAGCAACTTATCACAGCCCCACATAACACAAGGATGAAATCAGTCTCCCCAAGCTAAACCTGAAAGAGCTGACAACATATGCTAGAGTATGTAAGCTGTAACTTTCATCATTCTATTAATTAAATACTGTTTTGACTAGCATACAATTTCAGACAAACAAAGCAAAAAAACCCAAAACGAACAAACAAAAAAAGACAAACCAAAAAAACCCCACTCAAGCAACTAATAACTATTTAATGACTTCGTATTTCAGAAAGCATACTGAATTAAGCCTTCCATTGGTGCCATATTTACAAAATTGTTTTAAAGTCTTCCAAGCAATATATATTTTTCCACTAAATCTTAGAAGTGAGTGGAGGCAAGAGTCCTATCAGCCTTGTGATAACTGAAAATAACCCACCTGAATAAGATCACAGATTTCATTGTTTATTTGCAGCAGTGTAGAAGGAGAAGACTTTCTGCATGTCCTCCATTCTTCTTAAACCTTGCATGTGTCTTTATTAGGCTGTGTGTCATTACTGATGAAACTGTTGCATTTATCTGATGATTAAATTGCAGGTTTGTGCAAATAGGTATAATTTAGCTAATGCTGAAACCTGGTGCAGAGAGCATGCTTTGGAGTCAGCCTAGTTCTCGCAGTAGAACTTGAGCAAAAATTACTTGGCAGTCAAAATAAAGCTGAAGATTTAAAGGGATAAGTATCCAGTATGTGCCACAGTACATGTGTAAACATTGTTTTCTGACTCAAACACATTAATTTCAACAACCAATTATCCTCCATAATAAAATTACATTTTCCTATTTTTCTACCTATTTATCAACCTTAAGCTCTAGATATTAATATTGATAACAATTTTGTATGCACAAATGCATCAAGTAACCTTTGACTTTGAATTTTTCAGTTTTAAAGGGGAAATTGTTGGAGATAAGACTAAAAAAACCTCCCATTTTGTTTTGTGCAGTAATTTGTTCTTGATAACGCAATATTGAGGACAATTGTTACAGCCAGATTTTTACAAAGAAAATGAAATAAACCCAACCAGTTCTTTGGTTCTTTTTGGTCATGTTTAGAAAAAGGCAGCTTAGCGGTTTACCTTGAGTCTGGAAATTAGGAGGAGCCCGTCTAGGCCACAGTATTGGGGCCAAAACGTTTGCTCGGAGTATTTGAGAAGGGCTGAAATTATAGTCCTTCTTCACCTATGCTCACAGGGTGTTCATCTAACATCCATTCCCACAGCAGCTAGTTTCCAATAGATTTTTTTTTTTAATGTAATAGATTATTTTCTTTGCTTTTAGAGTCTTTTGCATTTATTTTGTTTCATTTGATATTGTAACTTTCCTAAATAATTCTCAGAAAGAAATAAAATAAACCAAACTGAATGAACAATTGCTATAACAGCAGCTATTGAACATGCTATGTCTGGAATTGTCAGTGCATAAATCATCATCTTAAGAAGATTTTCTTGTCATGAGCTAGAATTCAGTGAAGTAGACCTTAGCCCTTTGAAGTGTTAAGATCTGCTGATTACATTAAAAATCCTTCCTCTTATAGATTTTATTTTTCTTGGAGAAAATAGTGATAAAAATGGGTCCTAGAATAAATTTATTTTGTAAGTTTTTCTCTATACTGCATAAAAGCATCCATTTTTTTAACTGTTAAAAAGTTGATGGCCTTATTAATTTTACTGAAAGAGAGCACTCTTCTGTAAAGTTGTGGTTAAGTCTCTGGCATAGCTGTATTTTTAGAGTGGTAAAAAGACAGCTAGATGAATCCTAAATGAGAGAACATTTCTTTGTTTGTGTGTTGATACAGAGGACCCATTAAATCTTATATTGGGCTTCCAGGCACTGCAGAAGGACAGACATTTCAGAGATCTCCAACCTCTTAGGAACTTTGGAGGTTAATGAGCCATCCCATAGTTATTATTTTGTGTTTTATCAGGAGATTGCTCTGGGCTTTTATTTGATTTTCAGATTGTAATCTCCTGTGTGTGAGTTCTGGACAACATCAACTTTAGAAATGCTGTATTTTCCAGTACTGATGGGCTATACCATAATCTTTTAATGCTCTTTGAGACTTTTATGATTCTCCAAGTATCCTAACATCATTAAACATTTCAGACAAGAATCAGCAGGGCTTTGTGGAGTTCTTCAGAGACCCAAGAACACTTAGGCCAGGGTAAATTCTTCCGCACTAGGATTTGCCAGGTATACTAGGACCTCCAAATATTCTACTTTCTAGGACAAATAGTGTTTCACAGGATAAATAATGTTTCACTTTCTTCAGAGCCTCCAGGCTAACTTAGGTCCCATGCTTGTCTCAGAAGTGTCCTGTTCGAGGTGTTCTGATGACAGGATGAAGGGCACCCAGTTAGTATGGAAGTATATTTATATGTAAATACCTCCACTTCCTTCCCCTTATCTTTGGCAGCCTGGAGAGGCCAGTGGGGGAGCACTGCCTCAAAACTAGAGAAGCAAATGAAAAACAAGAAGAAAGGGAAGAAAAGGGCTCAAAAAACTGTATTATGATATTGCTGGAGGATCAGAACTTAATAATTTTTATGTCAGTTGGGATCATTCATTGTAGCTACTCTTGTGTTTTTTTTCTCCTAGACAAAGTTGTTAAAAAAACCCACCAAAACCAAGATGCTTCTTTTTCTACCAAATCTTCTAAGGCCATCATGATATTGTGCTAGCTTAAGCTTCCATTGTTCTAACTAAAACTTCCATTAAGGAAGTATAAAAGAAGATATTTAAATACCTGGCAAATGTGAAACCGCCTCCTCTAAAGCAACCTAAGAGCACCACCACAGTCATTGGTGTTATACCTCTAATGTAGTTTGTTCTATCCAGAATTTTCATGTAGACCTGTAAAGCGTAGCAGTAACATCGCCATTAGAAATTATGATTTATCTTGTGCGTGCCTTGTGTTTGAAGCAGCAGGTCTGTGTCTGGGGAATCCCGTTCTTTACACATAACACTTAGGAGTCAGTAGCAAATTTTCCAGCTCCTTCTTTGAGTTTTTTTATCAGAAACTCAGGGTCAATTCTCTTCAGGTAGAAGCATCCTTTTGGAGAATTACAAACAAAACTCAAAACTATTCCTCTTCACATATTCTCTCTCACGCTCTGCAGATGTCTGTCCGTTATTTAGAGGCTTGTAATCAAGATTCTCATCTTAGTATTTGTGATTACTTCAAAAAACCCAGAAAAACAAAACAACCATGCTTTTTCTGAAAATAGATCTATTGAAGTAAAATGTATACTGGAGCTCATTATCTTTGGAACCTAAGTAAGAAGTTGAAGAATGAGAGTCAGTTGAGTGAACGTTTCTCTTGTGTGGGGGAGAGGATTAAGGGAGCAAGGACCTAAAAAGACATTTGTTTTATTGCAATCAGGCCTTCTTGTGCTGACATGCAGTGTTTTTCCACTCCAGTTGACATGGTTAGGCATCCTCTGACAGCCTCGGGGATGTAAATCAGAGACTGAGACTTTTAGACTTTTTGTTCTCTGGAGACATGTACCTAATATTTTAATGATTATTTATCTTTCCCAACTGTACATTTGCTTAGATGCATGAGTGTTTAAATACATGTAAATATATATCCCCACTCAAATCTTCAGAAGGCAAAAAACTTCAGTATGTATGTCTTGTTATCATTTTGCTATACATCTTCCAGAGGTGTACTAGGAACAGCCTGCTGTACAGCTGTTCTCCTCCAGCTGAACAGGTTCATAGGGAATGAAGAGCTTAGAGCAATTTGTAGGCAATGAAGCAAAAAGAAAAATCCACAAAGAGGCAGCTGATGTTAGCAGCTTTTAAAGAGAATAAAAGGAAAAGGGAAGAATAGGGAGACAAATGTAGAACAGAGGGAGAGAACACGGTTTTGGATGAAATCTGAATTACTGTTTTTCAAAACCAAGGAGAAGCTATGGTGCTTACTTTTATAAGCCGCGCTTTATCCTTTCATGCTTTTTGCTGCCTCCTGAACAATATCTGTGCTTACCATATGCAGACACTAAGCCAGTGCTTTACCTTCGTTGCACAAATGGCTGGGAGCTCAAGGCTGGCAGCCAAAATTTTGTGTTAGAGCTTTGTCACTGACACACACCTAGAACTCAGTCAGGAAGGTGTTTAGGGCATGTTAAATTTTAAGCACATGTTTAAATCCCACTACTTGCCATAACACCATTCTGGAATGAAACCTGCATATTAAACTCTGCAAACTAATCTTGTAGTGCTTGTTCCCTTATTTTTATGCCAGGAATAATAATGCTTAATTCCTATGTGTGTTTAGTAGCTTAATTCAGGGTGTTTATACACCACTCTAACATGAAAGAATTGTGGTTCATTACTGTATTTCATTAGCATTCATAGGAATTGTTGTGTATGTAGTTCAAAGAGATATACATCTAAATTTTCTTGGCATTGCGCAATTGAACATTTTAAAGGAAAGACTGTCTGTATTAATTCTCATTAAATCAATATCAGAGTCAAGTTCATCTTATTGCAGAAATCACATGAAGTGTACTTTCAAGTGGTCCTTTAGTGACTTTTTATTTATTTATTTACTCTTATACAAAGTGAGTGTGAGACATTCACACTCAAAACTATAAAGCAATATACAGTTTATTTCCAGCAGGACCTTTGAACTAAGGAAAGCAGTGAAGTAAAAAAAAAAACTATGAACACAGTATAAGAGCAGCTGTGAGAGTACTAGACATTTATATTTAGACATTTTCATACATAGGCATTATTTAGAAAGAAAATAAATACTTCATGGTATACAGACAATCAAATCCATAAAGAAAAAAATGTATAAGAATAAATAAACCCACTTTAAAATATTATGTTTGCTGTATTTTTTAAAACATATTAGTGATTTTAAATTCCCCATAAGAGTACATCTGATATTCCTGAGATATGTAAGTGATGGGATGCAGTGTCATGGCTCAGAGGGACCCATTATTATATTTCATTGGTTCATTTATTGCCTGAGGGTGAGAACAGGCAATAGAACAACTTGTCAAACTTACTTTTAACCTTTGGTCTTAGAAGAAGCTAAATTAAAGGTTTAAGTGTATTTTAAGTTATCATCCTTAGACTTGGCTCTCTCCTTCTCTGTTTGCAACCGGCAAACATGAATGTTATCCAGTTTTCAGTGTCAGCCTCTTATATTGTGTTCCACATAGACCTGTTGTTTTCACCACAGGTCCCTTCATGCTTTTTCCTCTACTTTGTGTGACAAGCTATAGGCTGTGTCAGTTAACTTCAGTGATTCCTGCTTAGAGGAAAAAAATGTGAAAATAAAAAAAAGAAATATTTCACTTTTGAGTGACATGAAAAAAGGACCAAACTGGCATATTTTTTTGAAATGTACACAGGTCACAGATCAGACAAAGGATGGTGGCACACATGCTTAGAAAGAGGAATAGACCGTTTTGAAATACTGGAGGAGGAAATGGCAGAATATGCTTTTATTGCAGAAATATTATGGGTGTATGTCAGTAATTGCAATGCTGCTGAAGCTTGTTCCTTACTGAGCTGCAGACATAAACTGTTTGTGTAGGTCAGACAGAGGGCAAACCAGGGCAAATCACACCTCTGATCCAGAGAAGACATATGGCTGAGGGCCAGGAGATCAGGGAAATTAATTTTACTATAAATTTGGAAGGAAACCCTAGCTCTGTATTTACTCCCACTTTCCTGCCTGCATTCCCTGCCCTCAAAGTCTTCAATCATCAAGTAATGTAAAAAGTTATGATGGATGCTGATAGACTAGGGACCATGGTGATGATAGCCTTTCTTTCTTCCCAGAGAAATTTGTGTTTTGCAGTAAGGATGTTAGCGTCTCTTAGAAATAAAGAAAAAAAATAATGATGTAGAATAAAGTAATGTGGAAAGCACTTTTTCTTAGCAGCTTTAAGATTTAAGGAAGCAGCTCCAAAAAATCCATTGTTGCAAGCCAAGGAGACCTCTGCTCTATTGGGTAAAAATATATGCATAAGATCCTCTTATGACTTTGTTTTTAGAAACCACTGAAGGTGCTCATAACACTAAACCTGTGATAATACTACTGCTAACTGCTTAAGTCCATATTCTCGAGTTCAGATCAATTATTTTATTTTCCTTGTCTGACAGTTGTTTTGGGGTGGTGAAGGATGGAAAGTGCTGAACTCTCTCCTCACAGACACTGATGTCATTAAGTGTCCTAGCCTTTGCTCCCTTCACATAATTCTGCCTATCGAAAGATCTGAACAGAGCCAGCTCAGCAACTAAGACAATTATTTTGAGAGAAGTTTTATGTTATAGCTCTTTATTTCACTACTGAGGGGTTTTTTGTGTTTAGTGACTCCGTCTTGGGAATCCACCTCATTTCTTGGCTGCAATGACCTTTGTGTTTATAATGTTTCATCAGTTTCCAAGCAGTCAGTTGGAGGTGAATGCTGTAGTATTAATATATTTATCATCCATTCATGTGATGGGAACATAATTTCCTTAACCTTCTGGTCCCTTCCCTTTTTAAGCCTGTCTGTAATGCATGTTACTGAAATCTAGAAAAGTATTAGGTTAGTTGCTTTTCAAACAGATAAGAGGTTTTATGATTTTAGGCTTCTGTTTTAAATGTATCAGTTTGCACTTTTTATTCTTCTACATAATTTTTCCTGTGCTAGAAATTTGAACACGTATCTCTTGGTTGTATCACTGTGTCAGTGTTTCATCCTTCTTGCTAAAATGATGATACAGTGTTCTCTAGTTCTTAAATGCTTTTGAACCATAAATCTGAGTGTACTTTGTAAAGGAATTCAGTAGTTAGCTACAGGTTACATGTTGGGAAAGTGAGGTACAGGAATTGCCTTGAATTAAACTGAGAAAGCTACGATAGAACTGGACAGTGAGGCCACATTCCTGACCCTCTTCTGCTTCCAAAAGAGTGAGGTTATCATACTCCCATGCAGACAAAGAAACAATTCTTAAATGTGCGAGGAACCTTTCAATCTTATTCCTTTACCTTTGCTTTTTGGAGTTTTTTCCCCCTCACTTAGATGCAGTGTCCTTGCTTATTTCCGAGGAAATTAACTGTGAATAAAAAAGGGAAAAAAAACATAGACTTCTTCAATATTATCACACTCCATTTCAATTAAATTAATTTAAATTAAAGCTTCATGTTCAAAATATGTCTACTTGAGAATAGCCAGGTGTAACTCTATTTTTGTTTTGGGTCTGGCTCTTTGCTACTTTAACAAGGAATACAGAGCCTTTGCTGTGGAGGGCTGTCTGACAATGTTCCCTTGTTTATTGTCTAGACAGCATTTTATAGCACAAAAAAGAAAAAAAATATTGATATCAGCTGCAAAAACTTACACACCTCCTTTTGTTGTGACAGTTCTTCTGAAACATTACTTTAAATACCTAATCTTAAAAAAAAAAAAATAGCAATTCTTTAAAAAAAAAAAAGCCAGTCAGGTTACTTGTGACATTTAAATGGATTAGTGCCATATTTTCTGTGTGATGTTTTCTGATAGTCAAAGTTTAACAAGAAAATACATACCAAAACATAGTCCCTGCTTGCAACTGAATCAGTTTTTTGGTAATTTACTGAAACTATATTTAGTTCACTGAAAGCTTATTTGCATGGTCATGTTCAGGAGAATTAATCTGTAAAAATTAATCTGAAGTGGATTATTTAAACCTTATTAAGTCCTTTTATATATGTTCATTTAAAATAAAAAATGCCTTGATTTGGTTTAACTTAACTTGCTTCCAAATGAGTTACCGCTCCCAGGGATTTAATATAGTTTAAATAATCAACTTTAACAACTAAATACAGAATGACTTTGCTGCATGCTTTGGTGTATGCAATGTGTCTGGGAGAAATTTGTCTGTCTGATCCTTTCTCAGATGTCGGCATAGGTATACACAATAACTGAAGAGGTAGTCTGAAGTCTTGCAAAAGGTATTAAATTTCTTTGAATTTGGAAGTGATCTTTTAGGAGAGGGCAGGATACAGACACATAAACTCTTTAGCAGGTAGGAATTTAGGATTCCAGGGATGTAATATCTTGGTACCTGCTTCCATTAACTGTGGGAGAATTCTAGTCTTTAAGGCTAACTTTTGCTGATGCGCCCGTGACCCTGTCCCGTGGGAAGGAATACATTGGATAGGATCATTCTCTGTGTGCAGTAGGAGGTTGGAACTTGTCTGGTAATTATAATTATTTGTCATTTATTTAGAACATGATAGTTTACTTATTTTGATATTTCTATTTGGATATATTTTGGTAATGATCCTGAATGATCAATAAAGTATTCATGAGGTTCTTTGGCTGTGTGTTTTTTTTAAAGGATGGCATTTCTTTCAAAAAATTAGAGTATCACCACATAGGTTTGTGAGTGACAGATGACTTTAAGCAGATATAGGACTAGATAGATTCCTAAAGGAAAATAAGTCCCATTTCTGCCATAGCTGTGCTGTACTTGAATGAACATGGAATCTTGGAGGAAGATAGAGGCATGGTTGAAATGAAGAGATCTCTCCCATGAGTGAGCTTCTCAGTATTTAAAAATGAAGTCTCCTATGGGCAGGAGAGACTTGCATTGCAAATGATGACAGTCATTAGAGTATTCAAAATAACTTCCTCCTGTCCCAGTTTTTCTCTGCCAGTTTTCCACAATGTTGCATGATTCCAGTACTTCCCCTTCAGTTATAGAGGCTTGCATTTTTCACATTGCACTTAAGAACCATCATTATTTGAGGATAAAGTATTTTGAGTGGTAGATGATATCCCCTTATTTAAAGCAATGCAATGAATGATGCTTGTCTATGATCTTACATTGATAAATTTACCAGTACATCAAGGATGTTAACAGAAGTACTCCAGAGTAAAAATACTGTAAGGGCTGGGGAGGGGGAAACTCCTGAAAGTTCAGAGAAAGACTTATGGTTCTGTGTATACTGTAAATACACAATAATTCCAGATTTAGGTGATTTTATTTTCAAAACATTGGAAACATTACTGTCTTCTTGATTGATTTTTACATGGCGCAATTTAAAAACGGAGTTTGTTTCTCTCTGCTTGCTTAGTAGAAAACATCAGTGAAGGGAAAACTATTGCTATAACAAAAAGCATCACAGAAATGTTCATTTCAACAATACTAACTTTATACACTGATCGTGCTATTGGGTTTTGAAAGAAGAGAAAGGAAAAAGAATCTGTGAAATAGTAATAAAAGGAAAGCAACAGAATAGTTTTGAGAACTGAGAGCTACCTGGTAATATCCTTCACATTTCACCTTTATTTCGAAAGCAGCACAGAACCATAATGAAATCTATTACTGGTGCACAAATGTACTTTGCACATACAGATCAACTCTGGAGTAACTGAAAAAAATTATAATGGGGAAAACTAGAATTAAACTGTGCAAGCAAGAACTGCAAACACACATTTGATACTTGCAGAAAAGAATCCTCTCTGCTGAGGGACTCTGGAAGGATAAACCAGCAAAATCTGCCTGGCAGTACCTTCTCCCTGACTCCCCAGTTCAAGTCCCCATCCTATGCTCTGTCTCCCTTCTGTGAGCTGTTGCTGCTTGCCAGGTCTACAGATAACAAACCATACTAAAAAGTAACAAGTACTTTTATTTTGACTGAGCCAGCTAAACATGCTGTGGGGTCAGATGAACTCCAGTACCTGCAGGTCAGGAGGAGTGTGAACTGAGCCTAGAGTGAAAGAAGAAAGGGAAAAGGGCAGATTAAAGTGCTTTTGTATACACTTCAACATTCAATCCAAAAATGTTCAACAAATTCAAAAACATTTGTTGTCTGTATAGGTACATATTTGTACCATTCTTACACGCAGTACATCTGAAGTGACGTATCTGTTTGCTTCCCATTCATAACTTTGGAGGTGAAAATGCTTCTTTCCTTGTTTTTTTTTAATGGGGTTTTGTGTTTTTTATTTTTTAGTTCAGCACCTACAGTAAGTATTTCTTGGGTAAATATCTTCTGAAACCTCTGAATTATTAAAGCACAAATTAGATGATTTAAGAGCAGAACATTGTTTATAGAAGTGCACTTGTCATTGCTGGAGAGGGAAAAGAAATAATCCTACTATGTCAGTAGTCTCTTGGGAAGACCTTACCTTCCTTATATCATCCATGTTTCTTGTAGCTCAGAACACTTGTTAAGCTGAAAGGGGGGAAGAGAAGTGCATGACATTTATATTTGTTGTAACATAAACCCTTTCTTATCTCTCCCCTCAGTCCCTCTCCTCTGCCTCCCTTCTGTCTCCATTTACAACTTCACTATCCCTCCTGCCTACTGGGACCATAACCTTACTGTAATCTTTCTTCTTTTTTGCTGCCCTCTGCATATCTAAGGAAATCTTTTCCTTTTTTTCCCCCCCTTCAATAGACTCAACTTCCTCTCCCCCCAAAGAAACCCACATTGCTTTCATTTCTTTTAATGTGTTTGCTTCCTGTTCTTTTTTTTTTTTTTTTTGACTAAATTTTCTCCTATCTAATCTCTGCCTCACAATTCCCAAATCTGCCAGCTCATGAGTCCGAAATCGCTGGTGACACTGCCAATTATATCTGCTAGTTCTTGTCATTGGTTTGTGGAGCTGAACACCTTTTCTTTTCTTTTCCCTGAAAGAAAATCTGAGAGAGATCTAACTATGCCAGAATGCACTGTTCTTTCAATCTGGACTGGCTTTCAGTAAACCTGGAAAGCAACTCTATACCATCATCAACTTCTCAATAGTTTAGCAGTCATTTTACTCACACTTGTTAACATATTTCATGGTTTTCATCTTAATTAGACATTTGGTGGTACAGGTTTCCGTTTTTCAAATTTCTGAATGAGTCTAAGGAATTTTGCCAGGATTATTTTTTTAAGCATTTCTATCTTGGAAGAGCAGTCCAACTTGCATTTTATCCTATTTAGATTTACAGAGTAAACATCCCTGTGCTGAAATCCCATGAGTAGCTGGTCTGGACTGGTGCTCTGCAAAGGTGCTGAGTACAGAGGCAGCAGTAAGTTTAGGTGCAAGTAATTGTGACCAGAGCTAGTTTCATTCAAAATACATTCAGAATATAAAGTGGTGTATCTTTCTTTTGGAGCATTTGCCCAGGAAGTGACAAACTTGGGAAGATCTGAATGATGCAAAGTTCCTTTATAGGTTTCACCCTGAATCCCTCAGATTCACCCATGCTTCCCTCAGAAGAATCAAAACAACAATATTTTCATATTTTGCAGAATGTTTTGAGGTCATCTCTTAAAAAGAAATGTTTCAAAAAGTTGTTCAGCTTTTAAAAGAAGAGTCCAAATTTTGCATTAATATTTCTGTGTTAATAGTTTTGAGGTTCAAATTAATGCTGTTATAAATGGCAGCACTTAGACATGGTTTCTATGTTCCTAACCGTGCAGTCACCAAGCAAATGTGGAAGTTAGATATCTTATAGCAATTCTATGTGGGAGAACAACTAAAAGTATGAAGTTAATGCAGCAAAATTAAGGACCATTAAGCCCCTATATGGAAACTTATTGAAAAGTGGATTGCTTAAGGAAGGATTTAACTGCAAAAAATATAAAGGCATTTTCATTCAAAATGAGAGCATCTACATATAGCTTAATGTGTTTTAATTTCTTTCCATTAACTTATACTTTTAGTTGATTCTTTTTAGCCATCCCAAATGCAGGCAGTCCCAAGTGATACTATGTTTCTTAAAAGTATATATTTGGAAGTTTTCTCTTTAAAATTTTATATCCTTCTATCGCATTCCATGCAGGTAATCCAAGAAAAATTCTTGTTTAAAAAATGAACAAAAAAATGAATAGTAATATGCATTCTGTTGTCAGCTGATTACGGTGGCAGACATGGCCATGAAAATGAGAAAGTTAACCATTTTAAAAAATATATATTAAATTGAAAGAAAATTCATATTTTACAAGTAGACATTAAAGGCTTGAGGGGAATTTAAAAGTTCATGAATGATGGACACAGTGGAAAATCATGGAGAACAGAAAATAAAGACCAAGATAATAGTACAAGACGTTTCGTACCTGGCCACTGAAACTGAATGTTCAAACCTGACAATTTATGGTTGAAGTGAAAAATACAGATGTTTGTGTGTTTGGCACAGTTGATTGTAAAGAAATGCATGAAACTATGTGCTATGCCGAAGTGGGGATTTATCCTGTTACTTCATGCTTGTTCCCAAAACAGTCTTTCTCTTCTTTATTTCTCTGTCATCTTTCCATGCTTTAACATCTTTCCATGCTTTGCTGACTTTTTAGGGATTCAGCTTGGCTGCTTGGTTGTCTTTTTATTGTCCCTTAACCAGAATCATCATCTCTATGTAAAGAAATACATACAGCTGCCAGATGAACTGTCCACATTATAATCAATAGAAGTTTCTAATCAATCATGACTATTGGAACTCTGCAGCCTTTTCACTGTTGCTGAGGTTGCATCATGAACATGAACATTGCTACATCAGTCCACTGGAATCAACACTCATTTTTGTGTTATGCTGTGTCGTGCACTTAAGTAAAAGTACAAACAGCCATAATGAAGACAGAATTCAGTAAGAAACAGAGATATCAACATCTCACATAGAAAGCAGAGCATTTTCTAGTTCTAAGAGTTGCTACTTTTGGGAAGGACAAAAGATCTGCTGGGTATTGCTGGTGTGAGGTTTTAAAGGACCTTGCTAATGTCGCTTTATTGTATTAGAGTGATATTGACTTTTTTTGTTTTTATTAATGACCTATACAATTAATAAGATTAAAGAATTCCAATCTGTTGTTTTTACTAGAGAGATTTCTTATCATGTGGTAATGATACAGTTGATGCTAAGTAGATGTGTTATATAGTCTGTTGTTCTTTGTTTGATTTTTTTTAAAATATTTAATTAAATAGTAACAGTAGACAATGGGGAGTAACAGTTGAAAGCATTCAGCATTTTAGTTTGGAGATGCATTAGATCTTCAGTGCAAATCTTTACAGAGGTGTCCTGTTACAAGGGCAGAAGCACAGCAGTCTTCATAGAAAGATGCCAAAAGACTGCATTTGCTTTATCATGAATTACAGTGGACTGCCAGTCCTGGGGCTAGTGCTTTTTCTTGTTTACCCATGCATTTTGTTGTTCAAGTGTGTGGAGTTGCATTCTCCATTTAGAGAAATCAATGCTTTCATCCACCCTCCCTTTTTTTTTCCTCTGCCAACTATTTTTCTTGTCAGTTTGCTTTGCCCATTGCTGGGTGAGCAGCTTATGAGAAATAAACCACTGAGGCACATCAAACCTTATAAGAAGGCCAGGGCAGTAATTCAGTGGCTGAGTCTTTCCAATATATTCTCTTTCAAGTGGCTTGTTTAAAAACAAACAACAGAAACAAAACCTCACAGTGTCTCTTGTTGGTATTTAACAAAACTATAGAAAGACCTTTTCCCTTAATAATGCCAGTGACATACATTTTGTTTATCTTTCTAATTATTTATTTATAGTTGACATGAAAATGCTTCCCACTAGACATCACTAACTGCACAAAACCAGTTGTTCATTGCTTTTGTGAGACTTCTGTTATTATAGCATGATTAAAATAGTATATTAATTATGCATCCTGCTATAAAACTGAATACAGGAGAGGAAATAAATATGTATTAATAATACATTAGTTATTAATCTGTGTACTTGTCATTTCAATGAGATGTAAACTACTGCATCTTCAGTTCATGAAGACCACCACTTACCTGTTTTATAAGTCCACTTACATCTCAATACCATGGAAGGATAAGTTTTTGTTAAAAGTTACTGTGTGTTACAAATGAGTAGTCCCAAGACAAAACTGTTATATTAAAAAGCTACAAATTTTACCTGACTGTAAGATAAAATGGTAACATAATAAAGCAGATTTACCACTAGACTGGGCCATGTACAGTAAAATTTTAATCATTAAAAGTGGTGGACAGCTTTCTGAAGCAACAAGATTCATTCTGATTTTTTTTTTTTCTGAAATTCCTTGTACAGCTAGGAAGGGAACTTTTATACTAAAGCAAAGCCAGCAAGCCAGCTACAGTTTATAGACTTGAAAAGTGTGGCAGACATGCATTTAAAAAACAGCAGGCCTTTTAGAGTATATAATTTAATTGGATTGCCTTAACAGATTATTGTAAGGTGCGCAGATATGTCAGATGTGAAGATGTTACACCTACTAGGTAGTATCCAAGGGGTACCTAAATCTTTGCACATCAAACTGTCTTTTAGTTAAAGGACAGAATCAGTAGATCAGGAAGTAGAACAGGAGCCTATTAGCTGCAGCAAACTAAATAAAACCGTTTGCTTTTTTTTGGCTCAAGATAGAATAAAAATTAGATTATTTAATGTAAGAGCTGCTTGGCAAGATTTGCACTAGGAAATTAAATGTGCCTGGGATTACTGATGCCAAGGAAGCTAACTGTCATGGAGTGACCCATGTCTATATTATTAAAATTTGCTAGTTTACAAAGAAGGTGAGTGCAGAAAAAATACCTCTAGAGAATACTTCTAACTCCTAAAGTTTGTTTAAAATATAGTTTGTGATAGGTCTAGTCCTAGTTTTCCAGGAATAAAACCAATCCATGGAGTATTTGCAAAAGTTAACAGGGGATTGACTTTCAGTCTTTTGGTACATTTTGGTTCATTTGCTAGCAGTGGTTAATTTCTTGGCAGTGGTAGTGTTGTTGAGTGAATGACCAGTAGATGAAGTTGTCCAGATATATTTTTGTGGAAGATTTTAGTTTCATCATTAAATGGCATGTATATGATTTCTGTATTACTCAGAATTTTTAGATTTAGAATGGAATTATGCATATGAAGGGGAAACTACACTGCTGCTGAGGTTAAGTTAAAAACACACATAAAATCCTTAAACTGACAGCAATGTTATGGTTGTATTTTCAAATTGTCTTAATCTTGAACAAGAATAAACTTTCATCATGGGTGTCCATTCTTAAAAGATGTTTGATTATCTTGATTTAAAAGTTGTGTCAGCCAAAACAGGCTAAAATAATTACTGTTAATATTAGTGATAGCAATGCAACCACAGTAACAGTATAATGAATAATATGTTGCTCTCTCTAGGGATTTGCACCAAGAGATCTAGAAGTACATGAATAAGAATATTAATATTATTTTATGCACTGTAAAAGTCAAAGTCAAATGGAGTGTCATGACCAGAATCATCTTTTAGGTCACAGGCAGCATCAGGATTATAATGCAGACCTTTTGAATCCCACAGTATAACTCTGTTCAATGTAACAGCGCCTACACTTTTGCACATAGGTTAAAATTTTTCCCACATAAATTCTGAAGAAGGTTCTGAATCATGCATCATGGACAAGTCATCTTCAAGAGTCGTGATTTAGAACAATATGGGAATGTTTACTGAACTAAAGTGGCTTTCCTTTTCCTGTCTCTCCTCTCTTGTATTTAAATATCTTCTAAACTTTCTCTGGGAGAAGACAGAAAAGATCACCCATTCAAGAAAGCTGTCTGCCAAAAAGCAGATTCACCTATCTATAAAGACTTCCTGATAAATTTTTTATATAGTTCCAAGCTTCCAGTGGTGGAAAATAGCAGCCTCTTTTATGCAATCTTTTCAGTGCATCATTATCCTTACTCTTGGCAAGATGCTTTTTTCCTTAGTGTCTAACCTGCATTTCCTTTTTTCTGAGTCCATAGTGTCCTCTCCACTTTCCTTTTTACAACAACTGTTGATATATTGAAAAATTCTTCATGATGTTATGTGTGGAAAATCTTGAGAATGGAGTATACCAAGGAGTGAATCTATTTGTTCTTTCATTGTTATTATAGGCAAACTTTCCCATCACTTTCATGAGAACACTCAGGAAATATTTTACTATTTTCCCTTGAAAATGTGCATATCTTCCTTTCTAAAACCATTCTGTTCCTGACAGTGTGAACCCCCGCCTAGTAAGAGAGATGAAAACACATTAATATTGGTGAATACTAGCTTATAAACAAAAAAAAAACCAAGCTGAAAAAAAGAACTCCAATTGATATTGTAATCACTCAGCTATTGTACTGTTGAATTTCCTTAATTTTAAAGCAATGTTGCACAATTACATATTCACTGTTTTTTTGTTGTGTTGTTTTTTTTTGTTTTGTTTTTTTTTTTTTTGTTTTGTTTTGTTTTGGTTTGGGTTTTTTTTGTGTAAAATCCCTGGAGAGATTTATGTGAGAAGAAATGACATGGTCTTGCTGGCTCCTGAATACTTTGGCTATTTTAAGGAACTTTGGTAGAAGGAGTTGTTTTGCATTACCTGTTTGGATTTTTTTCCTCTTCTTTATCATCTTTCTTTTTTTGTAAGAAGCATGTCCTGCTGTTCACTAAACTAATATAGCAACAGTGCATTCATTCAGTTGCTTTGGAGGAATGCTTTGGCGGTTCTGTATTCTCCTAAATACATGCAAATTCTTCAGTGTAAAGCACTAGGCCTTCTTAAAATCTGCATATACACTAATGGTGGTGTAGCCAATAGAGCACAAAATAGCAATGTCAGAAGGGTTATCCCTTTGTTTCCACACTGATACATAGATCCTTTCTATGTTTAAACTAACCTTTTGCTTTTTTGCTTACTTTGGTAACGTTTTTTCTTGTAATTAAACCTCTCCCTTTTTTTTTTTTTTTTCTATAAGGTTTTGGTTATGCTGCTGTCATACATCAGGGTTGGTGAACCATGGAGAAAAAAACCCCTGACACTCCTAGTGGGTTTCTTGGCTGGGGAGAGGAAGTTGGAGTCATTTCCCAGGGTAGAAACACACTTTATAGCAGTCCTTTAGTTACAGGCACAGGGAAAATTCCTTAAATCACTATATGTACAGGCATTTTAAGGTATGGGGAGATGAGCAGTGGAAAACCATGTGTCTCAGTTGTACATGGAACCTGTCTCTAATTCTAAATAAAAAAAGTGTTTCAGTTCTATCTCAAGACAACGCAGCTTCGATAAATTCTTTCAAAATTCTCTTTTGGGAAGTTCTGTGGCATCTCTCATTTGCTCAGATGACAGCTGAAAGGAAGTCTGCAAAGTGATCTGCAGGGTCTGGAAAGACTAAGTAAAAATTCTTTGTGAAGCTAGAGAAAGGTTAATGGGGGTTTGACAGGCGTCCTACCATATGCATTGGTCTGAATTGTCTGATACTTTTGTGCAATATAGAGCAGCAACATAATCTTCAAGAGTTAAATGTTGGGTGGTAGACATATGTGGAATAAGAACTTCAAGAATATAGTTTCATGAAGATTTGGAATGGTTCTTGCCTTCCTTTTCTATTGTTGCAGCCAAGAAAGCCTTAGCTTCCTTTATATATAACATCAAGATTTTAAGCAGCTGATAAAGTATAGATATTTTTGGCTGAGCATCTTCATTACATGTACACATACACACACATAGGTGCAGACACACATGCACATACCTGCTTTGTCTGACAAGCAAACACAGAAGAGATGTCCAGTAATGAATTTATAAAAATGCTATATGAGTGAAGGATTTCTTGGGATTTCTTCAGACTAATGCTTTTAACAACATGCCAAGGCATTGTACCTCAGCCCTGGATTCAAATGGAGTCTGTAGTGAAAAGGAAAGGGGTAAAAAAAAAATGACAATATAATGCTGAAGTGAAGTCAGGCAGTTATTGAGTGGCACTAGCAACTGAGAAATGAAACAACAGTAAAACTCCTCTTTGATTTTCTGTTCTTGCTCACTGCCTTTTGTGTTTTGATGGAACCCCTTTTATGAGTGAGACAGACTCTGATAAAGGAAGTGGTGATACATGAAGTAGCGCTATGACAATGCATAAAGTGGTCATTGTCCTCACTTACCCTCGCTGCACTTTCACACCATTAACAGTGTAACTAATAAGACTTACACTTAGGATCTCACCTTTGTGCCTCCTGTGGTAATGCCATAATTGAAAAGTGGCAGCCTCTGCTAAAGCACTGCAAAATATATCAGGTTGTTCTCGTCACTCTAAACAGACACATCTTATTATTTCCTATGGGAGGAACGTTAAGTGACTTGTTTCAACACAAACAAGACCTTGGACTGGGAACTCATATGCTTTTCCATACTCAGCTTATTTGAAATATCGTTATAACATTAACAAACATGGAAAATAACTGCATATATGGCGCTGAGGTAAATTACCAGACTGTGTTAACTAATTTTAGAATTCTTGACTTAAGCACCTATCTGTACAAAAGTTGTAATTATCATCCTGCTAATGCTGAGATTTCTTTTCTGGTTTCTTCTCTTCATTCCCTTTGGCTTTTTTTTTTTTCCCCTCAAAGTACTTTTATCCCCCTATCCAGGACGTGCTCTGAAGTATTTTTCTTTCAACAAGACTGTCATTTTGTAGCAGATGCCAGTTCCAGTCGGTAGGACTGTAAACAGAAAGTACCCAGGATACCTGATTCATCCTCCACAGAGACCACACATAGTACCTAGGAAATGTCTGCACTTCCAAGGAGTGGATGCTGTCCCCAGCTCAGGTTTCAGTACAAAGTGCAAGAACAGGTGTCAGGAGAATTCATTTTGGCTTGAACTTTGTGAACAAACTAAGGTACTAAGGAATGCAGTCTCCATTGACGTTGCTGCTTGCGTTCTTGCTATTTAAAGAACAGAGGCACAAGTTTCAGTGCACAAAGTGGGATCATTTCCCCCAATACCTGATTTAATAGTAGCGATTTCTACTTACACAGTCTCTTTCTATTGAGAAGCTCACACTCTGCAAACATGAATTAATTAAGCTTTATACTCCCTCTGTGCTGCATAGGTAGACTCAGGAATGGAGTGGTTTAACATTATACTAGTGTGCCAGTTGGGAAATACCAGAAATCTAGTTTTCTTACTTTGCACATGCCCTGGGGCAGATTCAATGCATGCCTTAAATGCAAGGACTGAAAAAGACCATAAAGCATGTGATTGATAATACCTCTAGGCTTACAGTTTGAGATACAGACTCCTGCTTGGGAGAGCTGGAGTGCATATGGCAGTGAAGCAAAAGGCTGATTCCATGTGAAAACCGGTATGGCAGAGCCTGCTAAGGTGCAAAACTTTTCCAGTGGGACTTGAAGAGACTGTTCCAGTGACCTGTATAGTTTTGAGTTGTTGTCTTCTTTCAAGTCAAACCAAATAAATTGAAGCTACATCTTCCTTATAATGATGGTGGTGGCTGTGTGCAGGTACGGATTTGCTGGTTGGGCTGAAGGGGTGAGAGCACTTCCATTTGGCATCACTTGCTATGGCATGTACTCCTGAGCTGCCTAACAGCCATAAATACTCTGGCCAGCAAGACTGGTTCTTTGTATAATCCCTGGTATTGGAAACAGAAAAGTCAGCTGATCTTATTAATCAGGTGTCTCCTGGTTTTGTTACTATTAAAAGTTGTCTAATAAAGTTTTCTTTTTTTTTTGTTTGAAGCCTTATTTTTTAATGTGCAGTAAGGCTTGATTTTGTTTTCCAGAGTAGCACCTTTGCACTGTATAAATCATTACCTCAGTGCCAGAACGCTCTTCCTAGGAAAGTGACAAGAGAGTAAATGGACACTTAAAATGCAGAAACTTCTTCATTTTAGAGCAATGTCTAGAATAAAATAAAGCCCTCACTGTTAAATCGTAGGGCTGGACCAATGCACATTGGGACTGCATATTGGAAATGTTGCTTTTCTTTTAAATGGCTGGATACCTGCTATAGCATCCATGGTGCTTGTAACTTCTCTAAACCTACATAATTTATTCCAGTGAAAAAAAGGAATGAAATACTCTTGCAGTATTCCAGGCTGCTTACTAATCCCCATGGTTAGGCTGTGGTGATGCTGCCACCCAAGGAGATAAAAGCCCCTCAGGTCACCCTAGGTTACCTGGGGAAACATGAGGTGTTATCTCCTTCTTTTTGGGCTTAGTCGATAACCCTGCACAAATGCCTTTCCTCTAGAGTATAAGGGGGCAATTTAGGGTCTTTTATATTTTTTAAATTTGTTTAATAAAAACTAGATAGAATAAAGTTGTTCTATGTTGTTAGCCATTGAAAGTAATCTGGATTTTTTTCTGGTATTAGGACAGATCCACAACTAGCATTTCAGAGCTGGAAGCCACTGATTTCTCAGCCATAAAAATACCTTACCTTACAGTCCCACTACTCAGTACAGGTCAGATTTTGTTGTCTAAATTCTGTTTGCATTTCAGGGTCAAGCTAGAACTTCATGGCGGACTTATGGAGGGAAAAAAATTGAGGCATTCTACCATCAGAGACAGATTGTCCATCCAACATTGCAATAAAAGTGATTGGACTTGCCAAGTTTTTTTTATAAGAGTTCTGCCACTGGCATGTGCTGCCTTGTCCTTAAATGGAAACCACTGGCCAAATCAGGGGATGTCAGGTTATAATATGTAACTATAACTTTTGCCATAGAGTGAAGTAGAACTCAAGGGAAGTAGAACTCAAAAGAGAAAGAACTACCTTTGAAGTTCTCTATCTGTACATGTAACCACTGATGAACTCCTTAAACAGTACAATAGGAACCTTTCCAGAACCTTTTGAAAACTCTAGTTGGGTTTTTGCTAAAACTGTTTCTTCGCATTTCCAAATCTTCTTGAGCGTAGGTGCTGGTGTGTGCCCAAAGAAGGGCAGCAGAGCTGGTGAGAGGATTAGAGCACAAGTCTTATGAGGAGCGGCTGCTGGAAGCTGGGGTTGTTTAGTTTGGAAAAAAGGAGACTTAGGGAGGACCCTATTACTCTCTGCAACTACCTGAAAGGGGGTTGTAGCCATGTAGGTGTCAGCCTCCTGTCTCAATTAATAAGTGATAGGCGAGAGTACATGGTCTCAGGTTGCACCGTGAGAGTTTTAGCTTAGCGATTAGGAAAAATTTCTTCCCTGAAGTGGTGGTCAGGCATTGAAACAAGCTGCTGAGGCAAGCAGAGGAAACATCATCCCTGAAAGTGTTAAAAACATGGGCATGGGTGCTTGGGGTTAGGTTTAGTGGTGAACATGGCAGGGCTAGGTTAATAGTTTGACTCTAGGGTCTTGGAAGTCTTTTCTGACTTTGAGAATTGTTTTTTAGTTAGTGCAACTTCACTGACATAGATTGCTGGTAGCTGAAATATGGAAGAGGAATGTCATTGATTTTCTCAGGTTGCTTTTGAGTTAAAGTCACTACAGCCTGGACATCTCTGCTCAGTTTAGTTTCCTGTTTTGGTAGGTGTTAGTAGTTAGGAGGGGAAACTTCACGTGTCAGAAAGAAAAATTAGTATTGTAACTGTGTCATGCTGAGATGGATTGAAGCAGTACAAAATGAAAGGGAGAAATCAGAAAATGAGGTTACGATGTCAAATTCCCCGACTGATTTTGAATTAGAAGCAGAAATATGCTTTCCTCCCTAATTATGATTCCATTTTACCATCCAAGTCCCCATCCCAGAGAAAACCACATTAATTCTCTTGAAATATGGAAAACTCAAAATCTATTTTGGTATTGTAAGAGGAAATAAAAAGGGCTGAAAGATTAATTATAGAATACCAATGTATACATGAAATCCGGACTTGAACCTGAGGGCAGTCCTTTCAAGGAGTTGAATGACATCTGTGTGTAATTTAATAAATGACTGTTGTAACACAAGTGGAGAAGCTCTCAAACACATTGTTTTTGTGTTGATTGCTCAGTTCAATTACTGTAAACAAATAATGTAGTGTGATAATAGTCACTGAAATAAATCTAGCCTAGAAGGGTTGGAAAAAGGTTGGAAATATCAAAGCTGTATTTATTCATAATTCAATGATTTGTTGCTAGATTCACCTTAAAATAAAAGGTCATGTTTTATGAGTATATCTCTAGCAAGGTTACCAATTTGAAATGCTTAATGACAACTTTTAGCCAACTGTTGAAATAGATTCTTTTTTTCCCTAGCATAAATATTTAAAAGTTACTGTAAACATAAAAATACTTAGCAACAGGTAGAGGCTAAATACATGATTTGGTAGACTTTTATTTCTACTTAAACCATTCCTATCTGAATGGGGTTTAGAATAACCTTATCTAGTGGAAGGTTCCCTGCCCATGACAGTGAGACTGGAACCAGAGGGTCCCTTCCAGCCCAAACCCTTTTATGATTCCTATAAAGAACTGGATTTACATAGAAAAGATAGATGAACTGAAGTGAGTTTTAAATAACCAAGTGGTATCTTAGATAATAAGCCAAGTTTTTTGTGGAAAGTCCAATTTTAGGATATAACGCAGTGCTCCAAAATAATTTTTCTTATTCCACTTTTTCCAAATACTACAACTGGCTTCTTCTATTAAAACAATTTTGCCTGCTCACTAGAGCTTCACCTTCTCTGAATTTTCATGCCCTTTCACCTCCTAAACTTCTTGTGTAATTTAGTTACTTTATATCTCCAGCTTTTTCAGCAGCAGCCTTTCTTCCTTCCCACGAGCTAGCCCTACCCAGAGCAATGCCTTAAGGCTGAGAGGACAGGATGCAGCTGCCTCTAAAAGCCTGTCAATGATGCTTCTTTTTAAGTCACTAAGAACTGCTAGCACAGCTGCACAGTGATGTGGATTTACACTTTATATTTTTTTCTCCCTATATGAGGAATTACTCAAAAGAATAATGAGTTGGCTACTGATGCATGAAGGCAAATGAAGACACTGCCTTATGCTTAATGCCATCCTAAGGACAGCCCTGCATTTTAGAACCAGTTTTTCTGGGGAGATACTACCTTGGTCAGATGCTGTGGTTATTCTTTACAGGGAATTTGAGGAGATTCTTGTCTTCAGATGTGACAGAGTAGGAACAAATTGGAGTTAGCATTAAATCTACAGCTAGTGTCTTACATCCTTTGAGCACATAGTTTTAGTCTTGACAGCTAACGCAGTACCAGCAGACTGCAGCAAAGCAGTTAATTTTGGGCTGTAATTTATGAATTTTGTAATTTATGAATTATTTTAATATGACTGGAGATTTTTTTTGTTTTTATACAGTGCAGTATCTGGTGGCCTAAGCAATCGGTGCGCCCCCACTTTTCCTGCATTCCTCTTTTCTCTGCGGGCTCCATTAGTTACTAGTTTTATCCAGTCTGAGAAAAGCAAAAGGCAAGGGAGCAAGCCTGGCAAGGCTATAAGCTGAGGTTTCTTTGTCTTTTTGTTTCCCTTTTTCTGTTTATTTAAGTTGTAGCCGTCATCCACACAGCAGCTGTGCCTGGTTGGAGGAGGGCAGTGAGAGCAGAGAAAATCCAAACAGTAACACAGTAAAAGTGGATGCTTCTGGGTGTTTGTTGCTGTGGTTAAAATTGACAAATTCAAAACACATCTTAACATTGCAAATGAAGACAAACCATTGTGGCCTTTCTGAGATTTCCAGCTAGGCTGGTTACAAAAGAATCAAACATTTGTTTTCTTGAGGAGATTCTGTCCAAATGACTGTCAGAAACTGTGGATGTGTGGTTTGGTAGAGGCTGACCAGATGATTCAGATGCTCTCTAACACCAGATATATGGGAAGAAGCTTGGGTTGCCCCAGCTCACATTCCTTCAAAACAGAAGTTCTCATCTGAAACTCAGAAATACTGAGTTCTCATCTTGAAAAAGAAAAATCATGTGCATGTAAAGGAGGTTTGCAAGGAGTTGAATGCAAACAATACTATAGCAACATTATTGCTATATGAATCTCTTTGGATTTTAATACATTTCACAGAATTGCAGAATAAGGTTGGAAGGGACCATAATGTGTCATCTGCTTCAGTCTCCCTGCTCAAGCAGGGTCTTCCTAGACCATTTTTTATTTTTCCATTTGCATCATGTTAAATTTTTTGTGATGTGTGTTCTTGCGCAGGTTGTGGCAGATAAAGTTGTGACCTTTAAATAGGATAACAATTTCATTAAATTAATCAATTTCATTCAATCTCCAATTGCAGAGATCAAAACCTTTGTCTTGTAAATGGGCTGGAGAAAACACTTTCAGAATGATTAAAAGTTCTTTGAAAATGCAATTCTAACATTTAAAAACAAATTAACTGCCAGTTACCTGATTACATGTGTTAAAATGTGAGTATAACGTGTGAAACCAGCAGCTTCATACGGTGTTCATAAAAGGGAGACATCAAATAAACTTAAAACTAAGAAATGGTAAGAGAGTGCTTGTAAAATTAACTTAAGGTTGTACTGTAGGTGATTAGAATTAATTTTATAATTTTTTAAAATATGTGTTATGACTATAATTTAATGAAAACACTTGCTTTTGTGCCTTTAAAAAATTTAGATTAATTACTAAAAAAATGTGAAATGTCAGCTACTTCAACGTGATACAATACCTTTCAAATACCTGGCAGAATCTCATGGTAGATACCAATACATTACTTTTCCAGCAATGGAAAATGATTTCTGCATTTCCAAATGTCTTCATAGTTGATTCATGTCATACACAAGTGAAATTTGGAATATTCTTGTGAGCTTTTGCAAACTGAGTTCCTTAGGCTTTGGTGCCTTTCAGCCAAAGCTTAAATACCCCACAAATGCATTGAGCATTTTAGGCTATAAGTCTTTAATCACTTAAATTATAGATTATGTGGGTATTTTCAGCACTGGAAACTCTTGGTATATACCAGTATGTCAGAGTTCTCATGTGCCAAAATAACTGCTGCTAAAAACTCCAATGCTACTGCATCAGAATATGCATACGTGAAGCTTCTAGTTTGCTAAAAGCCCTGCCTTTTGCATATTCAAAGAAAATGTTCTTCCTTCTGGGACCCTTACCTGACAGTTTTCTTGGGATAAAGAGAACCTCTCACCTGGGCAGAGAGACTATCACTTAAAAATCACACCCAGGACACAGTATACGTGTTGTATGGAGTAATAGCAAGGACAGATATTTCCTGTTCCTGAGTTTTGCTTAAGAATTAAAGAAACTGTATGGCTACTGCTCCTTTTGGAGCATTTGACTGAAGAATGGGAGACAGTGTGCTGGAAGGCTCTACAGCCTGAGGTTAGTTAGGTGAGGCACTATCCAAGGGGTGGGATACGCATCCACTCATCTTCTTCTTCCATTGATTACTTTCTGCAACTCTGTTCAGCTGCTGGCTTTTACAAGGCTATTCTCTGGCACGTCAAAGTGTGAGAAGAACCTGACAACCTAACAAGATCTACACAGTCCTGCAACTGGGTTCCAGATAGATGTGTCACCACTGAGTATTTTATCCTGAGATAATTAGCACTGTGATTAGAAGAGAGCCTGCAGACCATGACGTGCAGCAGTGAAGTTAGACCAGTACCAGGGAAAGTATGTCTGAAGCCTCCTCTGAAAAAGGCAGCTTTTGCTGGCATGTGATAAAATAAGTAGTGTCCCTTTTCATGGAACAGCGTTGCATGTCATCCTGCAATGTTATATCAGATAGGGAAACTGCTGAGAAAGCATTCAATGAGATTTATTGGGGCAGTTACCTTATATGACTATCCAGGTATAAGGAAATGGTTAAACCTTTCAAGTTTGATTCCCAGAAGAAGAAAGCTCTAGGAAAAAGGCTTAAGTTTCATCTATAACAATATTAATTTTGGATTGATTTTTTTTTTTTTTAATAAATTAGGTGCTCAATACGGTGGAAGTTTTTCTGCTTTCAAGGAGTTGGCGTGTACTTTTGTTTGGAAGAGATTAGAAATGTGATTTCACAGAGGAAACATAATCTCATTTTAAATGTTTACAGAATGCTAATTTTATGCTTCTACATTGGCAGAAAAACAGAATAGCATTAATTAGTTTGACTTTTTTCCTAAAAGAAACATGTTCTCTCCCTTTGGCTAGAACTACATTAATAAAAAAACCATTCAGGCCCATTCTTTGGCTCACAGATAATGCAATACAATTTGCATCCCTATGGCTAAATTTCCCCCCGTTCTTTAACTGTCCTCCAAAAGAGGATTGCCTGCTTTTGTACCACAAAGTGGAAATTTTGACTGGGACCACCTATTTCACATGCAAGACATAAGCACTTCTTGAGAAATGCTATTTGGAACAACTAAACAAGGGAATATTGATAATTGTGTGCCATTGCTTGACCCATGTGTTTTATATTCTAACTATAGAGACAGCCTATGGCAGATATCATATGACCACCACAAGGGTTAATACTAAAGGAATAGCAAAGTACTTGTTCTGTACACAGAACTTAATTCACTGGTTGTTTACATAAATGTTAGACAGAATTATACCATAGTTTTAACTAAAAGGACTCTCCGAGCATTGAGAGGTTATGCAGAAGACTGTGAAATGCCTTTTCCTGCAAGTCTGAGTTAGACATACAAAATCCTGCATCACATTAGGGTGATGAACCAGCTGTTGTCCTGACTCTCTACTAGCAGTTGCTTTCTATAATGTCACAATGTTAGGGTGCTTCTTTTCTGGTAGTTATGGCATTTGTGGAAAAAAATGGCAAATGTCTCTTGTGCTAACTAAAGTTTCTGGGTTTGGGGTTTTTTTGTGCTCCATGGGATGGAATTCTAAAATGGAATTCCAAGTGATTTTTTTTTTTTTTTTTTTTAATCTCAAAAATTCCATTACAAGAGATTCCTTCAGGTATTTTGGTACTGAGACTTTCTCTATGTCTAGAAACTGATCTATAGCTGTGAATGTGGATTAAATTTTAAATAGCAAAAAAGTTCAGAAATATATGTATGCATTTTTCTTTGATGATTTAAGGATGCCCAAAGGAATATTTCCTATTCATATAAAATACTTAAGAAGATAAAATAGTTGACAGATTCTTTACAAGAAAAAGACACATAGACATTTGTGTTCATAGGTATTCAATACAACTGTTTCTGACTCATACACTGAAATCTCTTAATGCTAATATCTTAGATCTTCTTTCCTTCCACACACTTCAGGACTTCATATAGGATTGCCTCAGGATACACAGTCCTAGGAATTAACAGTGTTGTTCCCCCCTGCAAAATTATCAGTATTTTGGGTTATAACTTAGATGAAGTAAGTTACACTTGTTGGTTCACCATCATGATTTGTGTTCTCCTGTTTTACAGAAAGATTGCTTGAAATTCAGTGGCAGATTCAATGAAAAAAAATGGGTCCTTGGGATCCTGAGCCCCAAAATCTTACTCCAACTCAGCATTAAAAATGAACTTTTATTTTTGTGTTAGTTAAGTATCTGGGACATTCTATTGTAGTTTTTCTTTTGAGTATAAAAAGTTAGAAGTTTCTTATGGTGATTAGTGTTTATAATGTAAAATTACTAAGCTATTTGAAGTTATAAGCATACTTCAAATAAAGCTTGTTTTATCTGTGTGAAGGAGAGTAATTCCTTCTCTCTAGACTTCCTAGAATACAAACATTATTACTGCAGTTTAGTGTTGTGTGTGGATTGTGACTGCTAGTTCCCTCTGCTTTTTTCTTTTTTTTTTTTTTTTTTTTTTTTTTTTGTTCCTTGGTATGTTTATTTATAGGGGAGTTATGAGATGGTGATTGAAGTTGGAAAAGACTGTTCCCTTGGGCTTGAAAAGTGACTGACCCCAATCAGCAGGGCTTGTTGTGAGTGCTGCTGGAATCTCTTCATCAGAGAGTGGCAAGTAGTTTCCTGTCAAGTTTAGTTAGGATTGGGGGTTTTCTCTCGTTTTTGTTTTTTTTTTTTTTTATTTCCAGCGTAGACAATCTCTTTTTTTGTACAGTGCGCTGTCTTAAATATACAAAGAAGAAACCCTGTGTTTGAAATAGAGAGACTATTACAGTCTGGTCACCTTTATCTTCTACCTCTGGAGTTTTAAACACCTTGATTCTGTCTTTGTTCAGTATGTTGGACAGGAGATACGTGGAGCTACGCAGGTAGAGAGTACAGGTGTGTGATTATGCTGTGATTGGATGAACAAATGAAGACTATACCTTTGAAGAAGGACATTTTCATCATTCTCCAGTGAATGAACTGAAGGGAAACAAAAATACCTGTCCTTCAGTTTTCCACACTGGGCAACTAATAGATGTGAGGTTGGGTTGTGGTATGCTCTTTATTTGTTGAATAAATTTATAAGGAAAAATAGCTCATTTGAGGGGACTGGATCCATGTTTGAAAAGGCATCATTGCCCCTTTCTGAGTGACTTCTGATTTCCTTTCAACGTTGCATCTTTTAAGAAATCCATTTTTCTTTTCAATATTTTTCTCAGTATGATGGTCTGGCATTGACCCTTTACATTTGGCAGATCCAGGTAAGAAGATACAGTTCTCAAATAACCATTTTTTCTGGATGTTTCTGGCTATTGTTCCTCTTATTGTTGCAGTAGTGAGCAAGTCTCATTCCTGTCATTTTCCCCCTCTAACTTCTGCTTTAGGAGGAGAAAAAAAGAATAGAGAAAAGGAAATCACTAAAGGGAGAGTGATATTTTTCACACTTACTTTTGATGGTCGGAGAATTTATTGAAGTGCAGTTCTTGACAGGATGGTTTCAACTGCAATTCAAGCCTGGCCTCAGATCTGAGTCAAAGCCAGGATCTGACTACGACAGAGGGGGTTTGCCTAAAACCTTCTCACAGTTCCAACTACATCAGCTACGATCACAGCTTCCTGTTTTTGTAGATTGTTGTCAGACTTGGTTATTAGACTAAAGTGCTCCAAGACAAATGGGGGTCTGCCATTGAAGTGCCAAGTGTTGTTAATTATTAATAAAATATTTCATTAAATACCACTATGCTCGTAGTGATCAGCTGCAAATTCAAGGGGCAAACTTTGAGATGGCTGGTATGTAAGTAAAGGATTTGTAGCTTTTTTTTCAGGATTTTGGCCCATTGTCACAAGGAATAGCTCCCCTTTGTGAAAAAGCTAAAATGCTCAAGTATGTCTGAGGATGCTTTTTGTTTCCTGTGCATCTCAAAGCAACTGCCTTCCTCTCCCTTTGTTTGCCACCTTTTGACATGCTTAAAGCGAGGAATGATTGAATATCTGATTAACTCCACCTAAGAAGCATTTTTGCCCAGTTTTCTGACGAGATGCTGAACCAGTCCAAATCCTTTGAGTCTTATGTAGGAGGTAATCCCACGATCCAATGTCAGAATAATCCCCCCAAGACAGCTTAAATATTTGTAGTTCTTTCTTAAATCAAGAAATCCCTTGGGGTTTATACCAATCCCAATTTAAAAAATGACTTGACCTGAAAACCCTGGAGGAATGTTTGAATGAGGTCTTGCCTCTGGCTTCCTGGCCAACTTATTCTAATAAGACGTGAATAAGATATACAAGGTCCTAATTTATAATGTGATATGAAAATTATACATTCAGTGAAAGGCTGGGGGGAAAAGTAAGGGATGGTAATGGTGATAGAGACAGCATTTATTGTGATTACTAGAAGGGGGCCTTAGTGGGCTGGGATTATTGTACTTTAAGTGAAATTGATTTTGTTCATGATTTGATTTTAATCTAGTTTAGATGAATCAAATTCTACAAGGAGCAGATATTTAATTTAGTACATTAGGATGAAAAGGACATCAGTTCAGAGAAGTTTAATGCATATGATGTGATAAAAGCAGTATCTGATTATGAGGGATTTTTTAAAGTAATTCCTTGTTATTTCATTACTTCTTAGACCTTTTTTTTTCCTCTACACATAATATTTTTATTAAAACCAGCCAAGATTCTAGTCTCCTTAATGATATTAAGGCTGATTACGGCCTAAGGAAAAACAATAATAATGCTAAAAATTGGAATAGGACAAAGAGGAAGACAGAATTCCAGACTTACCATATAGACTTTTGCTAGAGAGCTACTATTGGAATAAATAGATCCTCACTCTGCTCCAGGACGCTTGCAACAGGTGAGCTCCTTTGCAGAACAAGCCCTGCCTGTCTTGTTACAGACTGCAGTTGTAAACAGAGAGTCTGTAGAAACCAATCTCCTACAATTTCCCAGTCTACTGTTTCCTAATCTAGGGGAGCTGGAATGCTTTGGAATTTGGAAGAAGTTGGTTGCAGTTGAAGAGAGGTCTCCGACACTTGAGCAGTCAGGACTGGATGGACCTTTATTCTTCAGTTAACACCAGAGCTGGCAAAGCCATTCATACTGAGAGTGCAGGGTTCAGCCAGTATATCAGTACACATAGATTTCTTCTTCTCATCCAATAATTTATGTGAAAATATTCCCATTTCACTCTCTGTTCCCTGACATCCAATTATTAGGGGCCTCTTGTTTGAAGAAGGAAATACTGTTGATTCACTGGCTTCCTTGCACATTTTTAGCACTGTTTTTTGGGTTGTTATAGGTAAATCACAATAGTAGTGGGGTTTTTTTCCCTCTATACATAATATTTTTATTAAAAACTGAGGAATGTTTTCTGTTTGGTTGTTTAATGAACAAACCTTTTATATGCTTAAGGAAAAGATTTGCTGTGATGAAAAGGACTTTCTACTACCATCTACATTCACAAAGATTGGCATAGGTCGCAGTGATCTGCATGGGAAAATAATAAAAAGGAATAATGAAAGAGAATTCTTACATCACAGATGCAGGGCAGGAGTTGGCAGGAAAGCATTTTAATACATCAGTCTGGGAATGCTTGATTATATGTCACCTTGCTGTGCTTGCTTGTGTTAAAACAAATTATGAGTGTTCTTGCCCTCTTTGTATAAAATATAATTAAGATTTTTCATCTGCTGAAATGCTTTTCAGCAAAAGGAAGAAAAAAAGGAGGAGGGAGAAGAGGAAAACAAAAAGGCAACTCCGTGGGCCTGACAGGCTGTGTCCAGAGGATGGGACCTTGAATTTCAATGCTTAAATCTAATCATGTGTCTCAGGCAAAACTACATCCCCCTTCAACTCCCCCTTCCATGTAACAAGTTGTTCCAATTTAAAACCAATTTAGCTAAACTGGGACACTGGTGGATAATTGTCAGATGCCTCCTATTTGGAGGCAGAATTCACTCTAGAGAAATCTCCAGAGATGGGTTTACACTGACGTAAATGAAATTAAGATTTTAAAAGAGTGCACACTATCTGTAGAGAATGCACTGGATTTCCCCCTTATTTTACTGTTTTAAAGCTAGTACCTATCACCTGTGTTCCCAGTCCAAAAACTGGGGTCATGGTGGTTCCATATCCGAGGCTGAGAGCCAGCAAAGGAGCCATTTGAGTGGCACATTGAGAATGTGGTCTGTCATGACAGAGATGCTATTTACCTTTCTGATTTGAAGTGTTGGCTCATTTTTAGAGTATCCAGTAAATAACTCCCAGATGAATCAGCAAAAGTAGATGTTTTATGTGTTAGTATGTTTTACAGACGGTGTGACAACAAATAGATATATTGTTTCTTTCTGTGTTTAACTACTTACCTGTTGTAGGCTGCAACTTCAATTCTACCTTGCTGTTTTAAAATACAATGATTATTTTCTGCCACTAACTAATTGGCACTGGCATATAAAACTATTATTTTGGATCACATGAAGGTCACTTGAGGTTTGAGTGAAGCTGTGTTTGACATAGCAAGGGATAGAGCACTGAATTTGATCCATGTTTTATCAATAATCTCGGATTTCTTCCACCTGCAACAACTATAGTTTCACTGTCTCTCTTGCTTTTTCCTTGAAATGCTGGCAGTAATGAGAATTTTTGTTGTCATTGCTGACTATAAGTCCTGTACTGAGATTGCATCAGCTCATTTAGCAAGAGCTTTTCAGAGAGCTACTGGCAGAATTGCTTTCCTTATTTTGGTCCTTCCATTTTGCGGATTTAACCCAAAAACCAGTCTTCAGTAAAAGAGGTTCTACTCTTATATCTATTTAAAAAATTACCAGAACATGTTATGCCAGGGAATCCAATTTTCTTTATATGCAAGTACTTTTAAATTTTCTGAAGGCTTTAAAACATTTTGTTTCACTCAGCAAAGTTAAAATCATGTCTTGATCAGGGTAGAAGGGAGCAATTTAAAGATGCAAATCTGGACATTGCATTGGTGGGATAAACTAATATGATTAAAAGCTTTTATATATTCGTATTTTTATAGTATTGTGTTTCCTTGCTCTTACTAGGCTTTAAACTGCCTGAAACTGTGAAAGCCAATATTCAGTGTCACAGATGTGTGCAGGAGAATGCAAGCGGGTTGACATGTACTTGTCAGTGTCAGCTGAGAAAAGAGATGGCATGGATTGTTCAGTGGAACAATGAAGGAGGTGGTGTCTCTGGGACAATAGCATTAGCTGGCAGAGCAGATGGACTGCTAGCTTGGGAGGTCTAACTAATCCTCTGTCAGAACAAAGAACAAGAGTTTATGCTTTACTTGGCTAAAATCCATGAAAGTAAAACAGAAATTGGGATGTATCAGAAATCTTTAGTTAGGGCTACCAAGTTCAATAATTTTGCCTGTAAAGGCTGTTTGAAATGTTCCAGTATGAGTGAATGTATCAGCGCACAGATTCAATACTGTTATGCAAATATAGAAATTTTCAACATGTGAATAAACTCTCCTAGGTATAGTGAAAATAAATTTCTAAAATACAGAGCCTTTGCTAGGAGAATGTCTTCAGTTCTTTATAACTTTGCCAAAACTAGCTTATCTGATATTTTCCCTTGCCAAGATTTGCCTAGCCTCAAATTTTTTAAAATGACTAGAGATAAACTATATTATTAAATAAAATTTTAAAAACTCTTGTATCTGTTTACTGCACCGAATTTAGCCCCTCTGTGCTTTGAAAAAAAAAATTGGAATTGGTAAGAATGCATTTTTTTCTCTTTCTTTGGGAAAACCTCACATATTTAGTCCCCTCATTCACATTTAAAAATACCTCAGTTTGCCCTGGCTCAGTAGCAACATTTGCATTTGGCAGCTGAAGTCTGTGATTTGTGCCTGAATTGAGATCTCTTTATCTCTCAGAAATCACTGGTGTGACCTGACTGCACATGAACCATCCCTAAATAGAAATATCCATGGATATGAGGGTGAGCAGTTCTTCCCGTACAGTACTTGTGAGGGCTCTTGGTCTACAGAGGGAGACTCTCTTCTGTGTTTTCAGTAGCTATTGGAATAGTAGCTGTCCAGTTGATGTCCAAAAAGAACTGAGAATTGCAGTCTGGCTTTGTTGCAGTGAGGTGAGAAGTAAGTGTGGAGTAGAAAATAGGGAATTTGTGTGGAAGAGATACCTTGGTCAGCAGGAGGAAAAGAGCAGGAGCCACCTGAGGGTCAGCAGGGCTCATGGACTGCCCCAGATGCAGCTGCAGCTAGGCAGGAATGCTAAAAGAGGAGGTAAAAGAAAAGGTAGCAAATTATTTTGGCATGTTAAACAGGGCTTAAGAATCTGGAGGAGCAGTAGCAGAGACTGGATAGGAATGGTCACTGAGGAATATGTTAATGAGAAACTCAGCACTGGACAGTAACTATGAACTAGAAATTTTGAGTGAGAAAATATTCATGAGGGCTAATTGGAATGGTGGGAGCTTCCTTTTGTAGGATTGCTCGGATACTGAAAGTGAGAAAGTCAGGTCAGCTGCCTCTGCCAGATATGCTGTCATCCTCTTCATTGCCTGGAAAGGGAATTAAGGAAAGAGTACCTTTTTATGCCTGAAGTCATCCTGGAGTGAAAGTCCTTATTTCAGCAAAGACTTGTGTTTCCCATTGTGTTTCTCACTCCCTGTGTGACAGCCTGTAATGCAGCAATTCTGATGTGCAGAACGCCTTTGCACTTGCCCCAGCAGCTGAGGCCAAGGGGTATCTGTTCTGACCCTATGGGAGGCTGTGAAGTGCCAACTGCTGGGAGAAGTGACACCATGAAGCTCTGAAATTTATTTTGCACCTCTCTTTCAGTTTCAACAGATGCATATCAGCCCTCTTTTGTGAAACATGCCCGGCAATGCTACCACATACTGCACAGTGATGATGTGTGGAGAAATCTGTTAATATTTAGAAAGAGCTAAGAAGCTGTAGTGGGAAAATCAGGAGACCCTGAGGAAGTTAATACCTCTGTATCAAGAACAGCATGCTGGAAAGGGTGTATGGTATATTCACTGAATAATGAGGATAAAGTAAGCACAGACAAGCTGCTGTTTAACAAGCAGTGTGTGATCTGTGCACTCACTGAGAAGAAATTGCAGATGTCATTTGCAATGTTTATGTACAGAGAGGAAAAAACAAAACAGAACATTTGTTATTCTGACATTCCCTAATTTCTGGTTACCTGATTTTGTGGGGTTAACTGCTGTAAAATTTCAGCAGTGAAGCTTTCACTTAAGTTTAGGCTATGCCTGCTACTCATCTTCCTTACTCCAGAGGGCTTTCTTAAAAAAAAAAAACACTCAAAAAAATCCAACCAAAAAAAAAAACCTGCCTACCCACCACAAGAAATCCATGCTTGCTGGGAAGGAGTTAAATAACAGGCTCTTTTTCTGTCTACTTTGCTAATCTGGACACTGTGTTAGATTTACAATTGCCTATGAGGTTATCTACCCTGTTAAAGCTCAGAAGAATTTTCAGCGACGCTCATTTGTAGTTATACCTGCTGGGGAAAGAAAGAGCTTGTGCAATTACAACTTCTCTTATAGCCATAGCTTATCTGAGTCTGCCTCCGAGTCAGGAAGCCTTTTCTGGCTTGAGCAGTGCAGTGAAGAATGACTCCGCTGCCAACAGAATGGAAACTCAAAACGAGATTGAGTTTAAATCCACAGCTGGGACTTGAGCACTTGGCACCAGGGATCAGAAGGTCATTGCAGTAAGACAGGGAATGTGCATGCATAGTGTGTAAGAAACACTTCAGCTTGCCAGTCCTCACTGCAGCTTTTCACTCTGTGGTTTATGTGTGCTGTACCATAGATACCCATTTTTTTTTCAGCCTTCAAGAAAGCCCTAAATCTATATGATTTTCTTCTTCTTTTTTTTTTTTTTTTTTCATTTTTATGGTCAGACAGAAATATTTATTTCTTAGAGTTGTCACTTCCAACACAGTGGAAAATGGATTTTCATATACTTTTTGACTATCAAAAGATACAAAATGTCCTATGAAATATGATTTTATTGTTCAAGATGACAAAACTCACATAACTAAAGGCAACTTTTTTTAAACATTGTTTTAGATTCGTGTATCTCTTTTAACGCCTTGTGGGTCACAGATTGCATGACCACTGCATTTAGTAATATTAAATTCAGGGAAAAAATACAGATTGTTCAGAAAGGTGAGGCTATATTAGTAGACAGTTACAGTCTTACAGATTTTCTTTTCACTGTTTATTTCAGGTTAGATGTAGTGCCTTGCATTATTCTTGATAAATGACCAGAAGAGAAATTGGCTCTTTTTAAAGAGCCAGTATGACCTCTGAAACTGGAGGTGCATATTAATCTTACAGCCAATAATCCTGCCTGAAAAATACATAAAATGCATTTTAATAGAATGAGAAGTAATAATTTCTTGCAGTGAAGGAAAGGTGAAAGACTTCACTTAGACAGAAATCAGAAACTAGTCTTTGCTTCAAGGACTTAGGGTAAAATGTGATAGTATACAGGGAAACGGGCATGGGAGCATATTTGGGAATCTGAAAATTAAGTTGGCAGGAATAGAATTGTTTGGTAAGAATGTACTAATAAGAAAAAACATTCAGTTGACATTTATGATCTCTTTGTGACTTCTGTAATTGCTAATGCGCAGATCTCCCAGCCCCTGAGCATGTTTTGTCTGTCGTCTGATAGGTATGACAAACTTGTCAGAGATTAGATGTACGTTCTTTCTGCAGTATATAAACTATACTTTTAGACATCTGAATCCTCGCAAGAGAGAGCTGATGAACCCCCTAAGCTTTGAAAAACAGAGCTTGCGTGGGATAATTGAAATGCCAGACATAAAGCCATATTAAACTGAGCTTCATCAGTTAAGCCTCTCACAGAGCCGCATGTGCTGTGTAAAAACCAGCAAAGCAACCAACTGGTATTCTAACTTTCAGATGGCAAGATTGATTTCTTTTTTTATGGAAAATGGGGAATAACTAGGATCTAAAAATGCAAATAATGCACACCAAGGATAGACTAAATGTGTGAAGGAAACCGTAAGAGCTCCAAAAGGTAGAACTGAAAGTTCTATCATTAGATTTAAATAGACTGTAACACTGGAGGCTATTAAAAGAAAAATGAATCTAGATTTGGGAGTCTTATCATTTGAGAAAACATTCAGTTTTCTCAAATGATAAGATGGATGGGAAAAAACCCAACCCTTTTGCAATTCACTGAATCAAAAATGGAAAAAAAGAAAAAGAGTTTAAAGAGCGCTGGCACATATTGTTCTGAATTTAAATGGGCTCCCTGCAGTTGCTCAGTGAAGCTGGCATTCTTGACAGGCCAGCAAGTTCAGTTTAGTGATCAGCTACTTTGGGTTTTTAGGATCTGTGGCTCTGATAGGAATTGGGATGCTTCAGGCAGTCCCCACTACAGAATGAGAGGCGAGTACAGGGAGAATTGGGTCTCTCAGCACTTCCAGTCTCCAGGCTCTTTGACAGAGCATCCCTGGCATGACTAACTGCCCTTATGGGAGTTCTTAAAACACTCTTTTGGAATCATCGGCAGTTCATCTATGCAGCAAACATAAACCCAAATATTTGTTGGGGTCAATGAATACACAGTCAGAGGAACTCCTCAGGGAATATGAATAGAACTTGCAGTAATGAGGAAAATGTCACTTTTCAGTGACTTTCCTGTCATTTTTTTTACTGTTTTGTAGTGGTATCTTCTTTGCTTCACAAAGCTTCACACCTATTCCAAAGCTATTCAAACTTTCATTTATACTGAAATGATTTTGAATGCCAAATCCAACATTTATTCAGTAAAATAAACTTTTCTGTCTGTGATATGTTGTGGCATCTTCATATTTATTTAAATCCTTTCTCTCTCTCTCTCTCTCTCTCACATCTTTTTTTTTTTTTTCTTGGCAGGACAGTTTTTTCTGCCTGCAACTTTCCAAAGTGGTGATTAAAGACTCCCAGCTTAGTTACTGATTTACTGCGGTTAAGTGATACTTCCTTTTCTCTCCAGTTAAATTATTTGTCCATTTCTTCTCACATGATGTGATTGTATCTGTTTAGCAGTTTACTACCCAGCTTCCATTTCGATCTCTGTTGCACCATTTGCTGACAAGTAGGAATCCTGTAAAATAAATAACTTAGTTCAACCTTCACTTTACACGATGTTCTTACAAAACAGGCTTTGTTATTTTGAGGCTTGTTCTGCCAAATGACTAACACAGCATCTTCATAAGTATCAAGGTTAGAAATACTGACCTATGTTTATTGGCACTAATTTATCTTGGCAAGATGAAGATAAGGCTCTTAAAATATGATAGGACAATAACCATTAAGCTCCCATCTCTTAACCTTTGACCCTGGTTTCCACCTTTATGTATTAACCACAGTGCTTTCTTTCATTCTGATTTGTTTTTATTATACTCTCCCATCAGGCTTGCAATAATGCTACTTTCTGTGGCTTCTATGTGCAAAACACACACTCTTACAATAATCCACATTTTGTTTATTCCATTTCAGGGGCAAGGGGGTTTTAAGAGAAGTACCATGAAGCATTCTCTTCATGCTTTCTCTAGCAACAGGTTACAAATTATCTTAGACTGCTATTGTAGGCAGAAGTGTACTATAATGACAAAAGAGTATTGATGGATGAAGGAATCCATTAACTGTTCGTGTCTGTCATCTTTCTCATCTGTGGTGCACAAGTTTCAGTTTATATTCTGCCAAACAAACCACTGATCACAGATGCTAAAAAACAGTTATAGGAAGCTTCACTCATACAGAATACCTTTGTCTGCTGAAACTATTTTGGAATTATGCTGCTGACATTTCAGCTATTGAAAGTAGCTTTTCTTTGCTCTAATTAGACAGCTGAGACTGTCAGCTTTTTCTGTGGATTGAAATTTTTATGAGATTTATAGTGGCCTCTTCTTCAAGAGGTATTAGCTGTGAAAGGACACATCTGAGCAGGAAAACTTGCCACTATGCAAACTGTTCAGATTGTGTTTGAGAGTGTGAGAGCTGTTAAAGACACACTGGCACAGGACAGGTCATTTCACAGCATCTTTTTCAAAAATTAATTGTATGTATCCTGGGCTTGTCCTGTGAGTACAGCAGTCAGGGGCTGTCTTTGGTGGCTCTGTAGAAATTTTTGTGGCCATTGGCAGGTCATGCTTCAGAGACCATATTTGGTCATTGACTGGAATAGACTTCTTTTTAGTGCTTTTCTCAGGTTTGTGGGAAAAGGCTCTTCCCGGCCCCTCCTTTGTTGGAGCAGTGCGTTTGTACATCACTCAGCAGGATTTGCTAGCTCTCAGACCCTGAGTATCGGGACTGTATGAAGGAAGGAAAATGTTGCATTGCTGGATTTCCCTTAAATATCCTGTCTTCTATTTGCTTCACTTTGAGTTCAGAGTTTACAGCTCTTGAGAGAACAAAACTTGGAGAAGATTTCAATAAAAGTAGACAGAAGGGTGGTGTACTAGCAGTTGTCATTTTGTTGGTGAGGAAACAAATGTAGATGTGATGTATATGAAAATCAGAGTTTAGGGTATATGGTATTGTGAGACCTACCACAAAAGATCATCTCTGCTTGCCAGTGACACTGGATTTTTAAGATCAGATTATTTGATATTTGAAACAAGACAGCCTGCCAAAGTCATCGCTTTAGTATCTTCCAGTAGATGCACTCCTTGTTCAACTCAATAAAATACCCATTCTCAGCTTTCATTAAGCATGAGCCAAATGTCACCACCTCCTAAAAGTGCGCTGCAAGATTCCAATATGTAGCTGCCTTCTGCTTATACTCCAGTAAGCTTGTGAAAAGTTCACTTTAAACCAGATTTTCTTCCTGTTCCTTGCTTCCTTACCCTCCTTTCTTTTGCTCATAAGGGTTTAATTTTCACTAGCTTGCCAAAAGCATAATTATGCTTGCTGCATAGAAATACCCAGTGGAGATCAGAAGAGAAAACAGAGAAAGTAATTTTTAGAATTCTAAATAAAAAATCAAATGTAAACTGAAAGTGCCAATAGTATTGGAAGTGTGTGGGCTAGATCACTAATTTCCACTAAGGCAGGCTTCATTCAAGGGGAAAATATGGTTAAATTAGACACACTTAGGTAATGAATTCTTGCATATCCCTAATGAGCACTTCAGATTACCGGCTATTAGAATTCTAGTATACCCAACCTAAATTTGGATGGGATGCTACCTACGCAACTCTCAGGAAAAAGAATTATGTTCACTTTTTAGTGTACGGGCAGTTCATTTGACTGCATAATGTTGTGTGTCATAAATGCTGTCAGCTTAAATAGGATTTAACTATCTGCATACACAGAAAATACAGTCTGGATTACGTGGAGAGTCTTTGTTCTTTATGTTAATTTGTGATTCACTGAATTCCTGTGAGGCAACTTTAGCAGATTGAAATTGCAGCAGCCCGAGTGACTCTCAGCAAGCTCTGCTTGCTGATCTGTGCTTGGAAAAGAAAAGAATAAATCTGCACTTAGTGCATACTAATTTTAAAGTTTTCAGGACATTCATTTATCACTTTCTGTAACCTTTGATGGAAAATATGGACTGTGGGTTGGACAATGCAACAACAGATTCACAACTGAGATTACATCGAGTTATATTTTGACATAGGCTGTGTTTCTCTTAACATGACTTAAAAAAAAAAAAACCTTCAGGTCTCCAAGGTGAAATTCATATGGTCTGATCAGAAATCCCTTGGAGTCAAAGAAAAAAAAAAAACAAAAAACTCCTCTTAATGGACTTTATATTAGTCTGAAAACCATCTCCTTCAAAGTTCTTCTAAGCACTGCAACTGCTTATTTTTGTAGGTTGTATTTTCTCTAATTCTCCTCCTAAGGGTGTCTAGAACTGATCTCTTTTTCTCTATTTTGCCCTAATGCCTTTCTCCTTCTGGGCTTTTATTCTGGATCTCACTGTTAACTTCTGTACACTTCTACAGAGTTAAATCCCTATCTTTCGTCTTCAATCAAATAACTCGTCAAAACTCATCCCTTTTATGGAGCCTTTAGGGAGAGCCTATTGACTTCAAGAAATCTGTAAAACAAAGAATATGCTAGCCAAATGCATAATATAGTTAATTACCTTCACTGGAAATCTGTGGTTTCCCAGCACACTCAGGAATATTCTGATTTCCCATGTGGTTTTTCCTTATGCCACTTTTTTTTTTTGCATTCTCCACTATTTTTTTTGTTCATTGGCATTAAAGAGCTTCTGCATTTAGTTTATTATCACTAACATTTTTTACATTTTTACAGAAGGTTTCTCACCTTATTTCCCTATAATGTGTGATTCACACATGAGGTTAATATATCTCTGAGTATAGAAACTCATTAGATCTTAAAAATACTCTGCTGCGAATGTAGCACCATACTTTGCTTTTATCAGGTAGTGATGTTTTAAAAACACATATACCAATTTATTTGAATGTCTGGCCAAAGTCAGAATGCTAATATTGCAAATAGGAATCAATTGTCCGGTAATATTTTCTGATTTTTGAACATTTGTTTTGTGTTACTTTGTGAAAGTATAATGGATCTCTCCCAGTACTTGCTATGGATGACAGGTGGGTAGGAATTCATTTTGAATCTCTCTGCAAATAAAATATACTAATAAACTAGCTGAAAGTAAAATATACTTCTGTATGCTTTCTGTATGCATTAAAACTTATGTCAGCCTTTCCCTTCTCTGTCAGGTCATGAGTGACATTTGAACAACAATTTTTGTTCACATGTGGCATATCTAGACTGTCTCTGGATTTCTCTTTACAAAAAAAAAAAAGAAAAACCTCTTCCCCACCCCCTCCTCAAGCCCACAAACAAGAACAATTCCATGATGGTGCCCTCTCTGTCACCACTAGAGAGATATGTGCTAGTCATTCTTTTGTTATATAGAATTGATACTGTATCTTATTTGCTGGAATTTTGCGTAGATATAAAGGTTATTTTGTTATAAACAAAGACTACCAGCATCTTTTTAATGGTGGTTTGTTTCAAATATCATTTGTCTATTATCACCAGGATAATATCATAAAAGAAGGTAATTCAGTTTTTGACAAATGCACTTAGATACTAGATCTTGGTTCATGCATCTGTACTATCACAAGAAGAAAAACTTTATGAATTTGCATTAAGATTCTTTTGTGCATATAATGCTAATTTTTTTTTTTCCCCTACTCGTACTTTGCAACCAAGGTTAAAAGTAATCGATACAGAAAAGAAATTAGATCTAGAAATATTTGAAATTACAGGCTCAGATTTTCCTTAGCTGAGTTAAGAGCTCAGAGTTAAAACAAAGGGGTTATTATGGATCTGCTTACTAATAACTATGATTATCCCAAATGAAAAGAGTAATTGTTATACATAAATTGCAAATGGGTCCTCACAAAACAGAATGTTTTCTCAGGGCCCATGGGCAATGCAAATATAGCAGGGCAGTTGTTCTAATAAGGCTTACTGAACATCTATTCCAGCAACTTTATTTTTTTGTCAAATATGTGAAACCAAACACTTATCTATGACAAAAATATAATGATAAGAAAAAGTAGGGCTGCTTGGCATAAGATAATATTACATGCAAGATACTTGAAAGATGTTCTCTTCAAGATCAGAAAATTGTTGGTTATCATTGGGTACGTTTCAACGGGAGGTCTTTTTTTTAATTTTTGTCTTGAGAGATGTTTCTCTTTACAGTTGACATCTAACTTTCACATCAAACCTTCACATGTACAAGATCAAAAGTTTTGAAAAACTTTAAATTTCTCAGTCAGCATTTCTTTTATGAGCTCAGTCATAATGTTGCTTTACATAGCATGGTATGTCTTTTTCGCCTGTTTCCTTTTAGTTATTTTTCATAACCATGGAAGAATTAGTGGTGTTACTACCTTAGAAATGAAGCAGCATCAGAAAATGGGGTAAATGAATGATCTGAATTAAAAAGCCTGGATTTAAATGTGCAGCTTTTATTGATCAAAAAGAAATAGAATGATTGGGATTGTCATACTCTGCTGCTTTTCAGTTCTCAGACTCCTTTTTTTTTTTTAGATAACAGAAATTTTTCATGCATAAACCTGCATTTTGGATAATCTATGCAAAATCAAACCTAGAGGCAGGAAGATAATCAGCAGGCGTGCTTTGGGGAGGCAAAGGAATTGGGCTGTAAGGGATCAGTGGGAAACATTCTAAGGAAAGGGGAATCATGTTCAGTTTTTGTGCAATTGCACAAAGCTGCTTCACAGAACTCCTTGTTTAATTTTGTTTTACTTTTTTATAGATAAATACAGCATCAGAAAAGGGAAAATCATTCAAATCTTAAAATTATATTTATGAGCATTATATCTCTTCTGTAATTGAAGGTCAGATATTTTATTGCTTTGGTACAGTATGATTCCATCAGGTTTGTGGCTGTATCAACAACAGTGGGTTTGCAGGGATTTATGAGAACTAAAACTGGTTTTCAAACTGAATTCCCTAATTTTATTTTCACTTTTTCTTAAGCTGTTCAGAAACTGTTTTAAGTACAATTGCATATTTCTTCTCCTGACATTTGTCTGACCTTAAATAGTTAAAGCTGACACCTAAGTAGGCCTTTTTTAGTGCACAAGTCTTTGTGATATTCATTTAGGTGTTGTCTGTTTCCATTTTACTAACTTGTTGTGTAGTTCATCTAACTTCTCCAAGTTGAGCTGAAAGACTTGTATTTGGAGCTGTAGCTATCAGTGGAAGTAAATGAGTTGCCTCTAGTTACAACACAGCTTTTTTTTGTCCCTTAAGCAGCAATAGTCAGGAAGCCTGGAACAGGATGAAAAAAAATCAAAATAATTGGATGTAAGAAATCTGAAGGTACAGAAGAGATGTCTTTTTTTTTTTTTTTTTAACTGGTAACTGTAGAATTTGAATAATTTAACCTTTAAAATGTTGTTTATTCTGTTGTGATCAAGAGGAAAAAATGTCACTCCTTTCTTTTGCTGATGCCATTTACAGGGTATGATTAGAGATGCAAGGTGTAGGTGCTTGTGTACAAGGAGCCTTCATCTCGGTGAGGAGCTTTACTCTGGGAAACAAATCAACAAGAACACTTAAAAAAAAAAGAAAAAATCACACTTGGATTTACTTAGCATTACTCTGGACATTTAGAAGCTGAAGAGTTTTACTTGGAAATCTAGATATGATAAATCTGCCATAATGTATAGGAAGAGCTTTTTTGGTTTATTGCCCAAATCTTGACAATTTTCCTGCCTTTTTAAATAGTTATTTGTGGTCACCTCATCTCTTGTACTCTGGAATTGGTTGCTGCCTGTGTGCTGTTTGGGACAGTGGCTTCCTATGAGCTGGGCTGGCAGCTGGAGCTGTCCCCTCTGGGGGCACAGGGTGCCCAGCCAGGAGCTGAGCAGCTGGAAGGTGGCAGGAGCAGCCTGAGCACTGGGCATCAGGCCCTCCCTGGAGGATGGAGGAGACCAGGCTGGGCATCAGCCCTAGCCCTGGACTAGTGTAAGGAGAGCTGGGCACAGGCAGGGCTGTTGATGCAAATGGTGGTTCTGAGTAGGTGGCATCTCCTTTTCACACCATGCAGCGTTTCCCTTGTGCTCCCTTTCCAGAGTGCACAGTGGCACACACCAGTGAAGTTGCAGTTGTGTGTGACTAAATCAAGAGACATTGGGATGATCAGTTCCAGCTGCCATGAAATGATCTGGTACCTTTTTGCCACCTCCAGAAGTTGGAAAATTGTTGTTTTCTTGCTTTTCCTTGAGGAGATGCAGTTCAGGCTGTCATTGTTACACTGTGTATTAGTAGTGCCATGTGCTGCCTGGTACTAGTCTTTGTGGAGCCTTATTCATAGTGTCATGCCCATATGTGATTTGTCAGCACTGCTTCGCCACTTGTGGGAAGATGGTGGTGTGCTGTCATTAATATCCCTATTCTGGGAAAGCCAACAGAAAGTGTTTGTGGAAAAGTGCGAATAAATCCAGGAACAGATCCCTTACTCGGAACTTTGTAGCAGAACTTTTTGTGCTTTGAAATGTGACCGAAACACTCAAAAAACCCAAAAAACAAAAAAACTCTAAAGCTTCACAGCGTGTTACCTTTGTGCCTTCCAGAAAAAAATGCTGTGTTTTCTGGAACATATTGTTTTGGCCGGTCTAGAATACATGTTCTGTTCTCTGTGGCACCACTGCAGATAGTCCACTGGAAATATTTTGTTTTCCATGTGAATCATGGCCTGTAGCACGCCTTAGGGCACGGCACTTGTGGGGCTCAAGTGATAGCTGAGTTACTGTATATGCACCGTATAGTTGCTTAAACTTTCTTCAACATAAAACACCACATTTACACATTAGACAAGCATAAAGTGGTCCATGCGGAGCTACTTTCACTTGAGGCAAAGTGTCCTTGTAGAGTTTTGAAGTGTGAAGTGAATTTTATCATTTTAAATTGTACAAATAAGCAGAAAGGAAAGTTAATTTGTATTCTTTTTCCTGTTTCAGGGCAATCAAGCGGAATTTTTTTTTTTTTTTTTTGAAGGGTAGGAGGGCTAAGACAAATTACACTTTTGTAAGGATGTAAGCCAGGTTCCAAAGGAATATAAAATACAATAAAGAATGCAGGGGGTGAGCCTCTCAGATGAATTGAGATGTATGATGAGTACATTTATTTTGTGCTTTATTATGTGCGACATTTTGTTGCACACAATGTAGATGGGTGGAAAGGAAATAATTGTGTTGGGTTCATGGTCTATAAGAAAAAGTGTTATGCATTTCTTTTTTTTGGGGAAATGCCAGATATTAGATATATCGGTTGTGTATTTGAATATATTTCAAGATCAATCTTACAGGTTGTATTGCATCTTACTTGAAACACTGTCATATCCAGAGGGATAGTGCAGTGTGAAATTTTTCACTTTACCATAGAGGTTTTGGGGCACGTGCGCTGTTCCCATGAGTTTTAAAAACTTTTTTCCATCTTATGATGTAGTTATTTTAATTTAAAATTTGGGGGGCTTTTTTCATCCCTGAGGAGGTTTCCAAAAAATGTTCACCAAAACATAGTAAACAATTTGAATTATTTGGATTTGATGATTCAGTTGGAAGTATTCCCAGCATGCAGTGGCAGATCTGAGAAGACTGATTCATGAACAGCAGCAGTAATTCAGAGACCAAAATATAGTCCTTTGAGTTTTTAAGGCACTATGACTTGCAGAGAATTAAAACTAAAGTCTCTCCATGGAAGGTATTGCAATAACATCTGAGAATGAAGCCACCACCTCCCAGTCACCATACTACAATAGTAAACTGCGAGTAAAATGCCTGCTGGAGAAACTGAGGAGTACTTATTTTTTGCAGTGACTATGAAAGCTTTGGCAATTGCCTTTTCAAACCTAGAATGTCTGGGTTTCATAGAGAGCTTGGGATTGCCTAGCGAGGGGTGGTCTCTACAGCTGCCTGAACCTGAATAGACAAGCCAATCTAAAAATCAGCCTCTCTAGCATGAAGTTCACTGTGTGTTAAGCCCCCATTTTAATTTACAGTCCATAATATAGTTTCTGTGGCAGTGATTCATAAATCTCCATTTCACCCGTACAACTGCTGCATTGTAATGGCCCTTTCCATCTCCACGGCGCCTGCCTTTCAGGACACACAGCATTCAGCAGTAGGAATGTCACCTGATGCCAGTTCTCGCAGATGCCTAGCGTTATTGAAAATGCATTGGTACCTCACATTGCCATGCAGGGCCGTGGTCATTAAAATTTTATCATGTAAACCCTGCTGTCTTCACCAAAGAGGAATTGAGAGCCATAGCAGAGGACGATCATGCATTTTATCAGAATCTTCTGAAAGGGAAAAAACCAGCAGGCTCAGAGCAGAAAGAAACCAAGATTGTATTCACTTTAATTTAAATATAATATAATAAAATGTCAAAACCCATGAAATTGACATTTATCTACTGTAGTTCATTTTAAGTTTTTCCCCAGAGTGGCTCAGTGTCCCATGGTTGCACAACAGTTCAGACCAGTTGCACATGATGTGATTTTCATATGTTCTTCCTGCAGGGCAGATATTCATCAAAGCATGCAACAGACAGCTAAAGCAAGAGGCAGCAAGCTATAGATTATCACATTGATATTTTAGGGGTCAGACTGCCAGATTAGTAGGTTTTGAGGCTGGGCCATTTGTGCTTTCTAGCACCAATGCAAATAGGAACTGGCAGGCATATAACTAAGCAGAGAATTCTTCAGGTAAGACAATGAAGCAGTTTCCACTAAAAAAAAAAATTAAAAAAAAAAGAAAAAAGTGCCATTTATTGGCCAAAATCTTTTAATTTGTTGTCAGCAAAACCTCACAAGAAATCAGGTTCTCCTTGTTGTTGTTTTATTTTTCTTTTTCTTGTGCTTGTGTGGTTTCCTTTTCAACTAGAAATAAAAGGAAATTAGAGAAAGACGATTATAGAATTAATTATTTTTTAAAAATATATAGGAAATATTTATAAAATGCCTATTCTAGGTTAACTAGGAAATATATGAAAAAGGTGAATTTGAGGTGCTGTCTGAAGTGATAACTCCCTTTATTTTTTCCAACTGTCTTAAGCTAGCTGGTATGCAGAAATTGCTCTTCACTCCTACTGAAGACAGAGTCTTTCTGAGCTTCTCTGCACCTTTTGTATTAGGATCTAGTTCCCCCAGAAGAAATACTAAGAATATACCAATTTGAATTCACAGCCTGTCGCAAACTAGATTCACTAGTTTGCCCCTAAAGAGAGGTAAGATCTATAACCAAAAGTTTCTAGCCCATGTAATTGTTCCTTAAATGAATAAGGATAAAGACAAAACCAGATCTCCTGCAGGTAAAAAAGTACTTCTGTTCTCATGTTTCATGCATAATGTGAACTATTTTAGTGGTAGGTGGACTTCAATGAGTAATGAATTCAGGAAAGGCAAACCCAATTTTCCTAGAAGACTGGTATCTAGCTGTTCTTGATTTAAAAGTAAAAAAGGGAACTTTTTTCCTGTAAAGCATTAGTACTAGTGCCAAACACTTCAAAGATACTTAAAAGAAACAGGTGTTTCCATTACTTAATGAAATAAAGGAGCAAAAAAAGAAAAAGTAATGCTCATTCCTAGTAGGTATTGTATCTCCTCGCCAGCAGTGGGTATTGTATGAATGTTACTTCTGGATTTTTTTTTTGTTTGTTTTTTTAAGGAATCATCGGCTTTAGATCAGGTGGCCAACTTGCAACTTCTTACCCTTGTAAGTGTACATATTATCACCATGATTTCATTTCACTTAGGAGCTAAAAATGTTTATTTCAGCGGTTGGCTTATCTTCTTGCTCTTTCATAAATGAGGGCACTTCTGCTTATCTCTGTGTCAGGCTAGCTTTGATTACCTAGAGTATTGGCTTGCCCCAAGATTTTTAGTAACTGAAGCAACAATTTACTTCAGGGAAGGTCTAGTTCAACAATGACAAAATGTAGTGAAATGACACACAAGCACAGATATGTTGATGTTAAAAAAAAAAAATTAACTGTCCTCTATGAACAAGTTTTTATTCTGAGCTACAAGGGTTTATTTTTTTCCTATTTTTTTAATAAGTGTGTTTCTACATGTGCCAGAAACACTGACACTTTTACAATTCTCTTGAAACTCTAAGGAGAGGATATGAACGGTAAAAAAGAACTGTGATGCAGCCATTTCTGAAAGGAGGAACTGATTTTTCCAGTGTGAAAATCTCTACAGCTTCATCTTTGTCCACCCTTGTCTTCTACAGACCCTCTCAGAAAGGAGGATGGCTGGTTGGAGAAACCTTGCAGTAATTGCTGTGCTTCTTTAAGAGCCTGCTTTTAGCATTGTTTCAGACCACTGATCATGTTCCTATGCATTCAAGTGCATTAGAAATAAATAAACAAGGGATTTTGCATGAGAGATTTCTGTTTACTTTTTGTTTTTTTGCTGTACTTTATGATGCAGCTTTTTATATGGATAGTAATCATCTCAGTGAGTATTATCAGTTACTTAGTGAAAAATAACAGATTGCTCTTACCTACTAAAAATATCCTCTAATCTTTCTGAATATGAAGAAACTGCAAGAACTTCTACTGAATGCCTACTTTCTATAAAAATCAGCTAGATGATTATATTTTAGAGTATTATTAGTATTTGTGGACAGGGTTGCAGTCAAGTGTTTTAAATCTAAAATTTGAAAATATTTTGGAATTGTCAAAGTTGCTCTCCAAACAATTAGAATATGATTTTTCTTGCTTGTGCTTGTAGGAATGTTTGATATACTTGTAGCTGAAGTCTGCTTCCTTGCAAAAAAGAAAAAAAAAAGAAGCCCTATTTTTGAATGCATATAACCTTTTGAAACTTGTAACTTGATGAAATCTGTTTGGACTTGTTTTCATGGATCTAGCAAAAGAGAACTTTTTGATCTCAGCTCTCTTTCTTTGCTTAATACCAAGTTGTAGGTCAAAGCCTTCATGAAGCTCTTCAGAGAAAGAACCAGAAGAATTCCCTTTATGAGTAATAGCTAAATGAATTAGTTTTAAATTGTGTCCTTTTAGAAAACAAGAAAATAACAATTGCACTGAAATATTGAAATTAAGTCAATCCAACACATAGATATAAAAAGCCAGTATGATTCAGATGAAAGGCATAATTTTGAGTCCATGTTGTACAAGTTGCACTGAAGTGTAAGCAAATGAGAACACAGCTCCCCCTATGTTCAAGAAAATTTGGCAGCTTTCACTGAGGACATTTCTACCAGCTGTAATCTTTATATTATTATTTCTTGAATTCCTTCAGCTGTGGGAGATATGATGAATAAGAGCAGTCTCATAATGTATATTGATCACCCAAGTATTAATCTGCTCAAGCAACATTTACCACTCACTTAGCACTTTTCTTTTCTTTAAATATGAAAGCACTTTTAAAAGGTTGATTTAGTCAGTATTTTTCCATTTTATTTATGGAGAAAACAAACCAGGGCACAACTAAGTGACTCTCCCCAGTCATGACCTCAGAAGGGTGAGTGAAGTGGCTTGAATCCTCATGTTCCTTGGGCTGAAAGGGGAGACAAAGTTGGCCAATTTCTTCAACTGTGGCTGTGCCTGCTATTTCTGTAAAAGCAGCTTTTGTGTAAATGCTTCTTTCTATATTTATTCTCTAAAAATAACAGCTTCTTCCATGTTTGTTCTCAGTTTTTTCACCTCTACCCATCTTCATGCCTTTTCGAGGCTTGAAAAACACATGCACACAGATATCCATGTAGATTTTGAGGGCTCAGTACAAGGTTCTCTTGTTCCTCCTCTTGATCATGGTGTACTGTCAATCTTAGGAAAAAGTGTTTGTAGGGAAGTCTAGTTCAGCACTTCAGCTTTAACAGATGTAGTACTTCATTTTTATCTCTTTCTGACAGTACTCCAGCAGGAGTTTTCCAGGGGTCTGGGACAATGTTTTGTGCAAGATAAGATAATACAGTGCACACATGCTGATTCCTAAAAGTGTGCTCTCTAGCATACCACGTTGATAGCACAGCAAGTAAACAACAATAACTACCTCTCTGGCACACACATCCGCAGCTATCGCCGAGGGACACTGCCATCCAAAACCTTTTCTTCCGTGCAGTGCTGCACAGCTGGGCATGGGCGCTGTGATTTATGGTCCACTGACTGCAGCTTCAGCTAGCCTTCTCTGAAGCAGATTTTGCTTTTAAAACGGCCAGTCTCTGCTTTATTCTTCGTTTGAAAAAAAGAAATCTACTGAGTTTTCCACTAGATTTGTAAAGTTCCAAAACCTTTTGTTTCAGTGACAAATACTTCATCCATAGAAACCTTTTACATGTCAGGATGGAACCATCCCCAGGCTGATGTAAAGGCAGAAGACAGAAATGGGCCACTCCAGGCTTCCTCTAAATAGTTTGGATGAGAACAATGAGCTAACAGTTCCACGCAGGTTTCAGAGGCAGCTGAATTTGCTGGATTGCTGAGTCACTGAAAAGCTGTAGCATGAATGAAACAATAATTTCTTTCAACTAGAAACCTATAGAGGCAGGAATATACTTCAGCTATCGTGGAGGTAATGTGGAAGTTGGGCTCCATTTTGGCGATGTATTCCTCTGCTGCAGTAGGGCAAGCAGTGGACAATGGAACTGTGCATCTGCTTAGAGACACCAAACTTTTCCTTTCCTTTTTCTTTCTTCCTGTCAGTATTTCCTAACTGTCTCCTGTAAATTCATTTTACTGTTGGCTGACTGTCACTGGTCACCATAGCAACAACCTCTGGTAGCAGCAGGTCTGGGTTGCCCGATGTGAGCATCTTCACATTTGAGCCTTGCCAAGGCTAGTTTTTAATCCAGGGTTATATATTGGCTCAACACAGTAAGATTGTTTTCTCCCACTTTAGCTGTCTGCCTTACTCTTCCTGAGTTGGTTCCTTCTCTTTCCTAATTTATCTTTTGGGCAATCTGGTGTTAATTTTCATTCTTTAATCTTTTTTGTTATTTTGGAGGACTGGTCAGCTTAAGTATCTTTTAACAAAATAACATACAACACAATTGCATTAAAGAACCTCTTTCTAAACTATAATTCATAATTAAAAAGAGGGATTTGAGATAATCTTGTTCTCAGGACTAATATTTATGGTGTATCAGAAAAAAAATTACTTGCAAGATCTTTAGATGCTTTGCATGGGATAACAATGGTGAGTTTTTTCTAGGGTAACATGAAGAGAAATATGTTTAATGGTAGTGTGTTTGGAGACAAGCAGCTAGTATGGAATAGGTGTGAAGGACGCAGCACTTAATGGCAACATAACAGTCTTTGAAAATTTTTTAAACCCCTATACTGTTACCATAAAACAGCATCTAATAGCAGTTGAAACCTTGCTGTAAAGCAACTGTAGCAAAGTGTTTAAGAGTACTTGGTTGGGAAATGAGAGCTGAAAGAGAAAACTGCAGTGCAGTGATTGGTTTGATTTGCTGAATAAATTGCTATGTTCAGATTCAATTTGTATCAATAAGGAAAGCACTGTACACCTGCAGAGCCTGTCACACTTGGTATCCAAAATCCTGACACAGCTAGTCTTAAACAATCTTTTTACTGTTGTCAATAATGAAAGCCAAAAAATCCCTCAAAGCACCCCTCCAAAAACACCCGGCCTCTAAACTCGGAGTATTTGCATTTTTATTTCATATATGTGAAAAAAGTGAGCAATGCTTCTTTGGGGTATTTCCTTAAGGAAACATAATACTTTTAATAAATATATGGAATATTGCACTATTCTCAATGGATTATTTTAAAAGTAGCCAAGGGGTACTGTTCATTCAGTAGAAGGGTTTCTCTTTATTAAACCTGACTTAAAGCTAGAAGCGTAATACGCTGTCTCCTTAATACAGTGGAAATTGCACTTGGATAATTTGCAACTATGATATAAAATGAGCAAATGCGGAGTCTTTTACATTTGCACCCCATCCACTGATGTTTATCCTTGTCTGCAATCCCTGTAGCATTCAGAATGGAAAACAGCTGGCTTCTAGGGAGTGCTTTTCATGTGCTTTTGGGTTTTACTTCGTTTTGTTTCTTGTTTTGGGGAGCGGGGGGGATCCAAAACTCTTTGGATTTGCTTTGCAATGACCAAATCATTTAAAATCTGAACTCTATGTACTTCATGGGTACTTTGGGGTTTTTTTTTGTTGTTCTTTTTTGGGTTTTATTTGTTTGATGGTTTTGGTGGTGGTGGTGGTGGGGTTTTTTTGGGGTTTTTTTTTTTTTTTTTTTTGAGTTAGGACAATCCCTGCAATTTTTTTTTTCATTTCAAACTATTGTGATGGATTTTTGCAGGAGAAACAGAACTGAACAATTATAAATTATTGATATAGAATATTGTTTCTGAAGAAAAGGGAAGGATTAATATTTAAGAGAAGGTATAATGGCTCCGAGGTGTAGAAGCTGTTTTAGACCCCACCTAGTAGATTTGAAGGAAATTTCTCATGTATTTATAAAGTGGCAGACTTGACTGAGAAGCCTAGTTCAATATTTTCTCTGAGGGAATTCCACTGGTTTCCAGGAGAATACAAAGAGTGTAAATTAATAATTTGTTTGAGGGAGTAAGTGGGGAGATTTGATGCTGAGTACCTTTTGTCCTGACTCTTCGAGCTGCTATGTTCATACATGATTTTAGTCAGAATCCTGCAGAGTCTTTCTGATGGTAAGCATGCATCTTTTTGCACAGCCCAGCACTAAGTACAGACTTAGAAATATTGCTTCTTAATTACAATTCTTGTTTGTGACCTTGGGGTCAAACTACTTTTTGAAAAAAATGCCTACATGTCAAATTTTAAAGTGTGTTTTGGACTTGCAACTCAAAAGACTTACAGTCAGTTCTATGAACTCTTTTTCATTTTTCCTTAATATTAGTTTAACACACTAATGTTTAATCAAAGTGTTTGATATTTAAATGTTAAACATAGATATTTTCCTCTGGACACCTAAACCAATATTAAAACAGAGTAAACATGAGCAACTTATTTAATTATTGTTAATGGTCTAGGCAAATTTCAAGACTGAAAAATCAGCGGTTACTACACATTTAACAGAAATGTGGTTCTATTTATTTTTTGTATTTTTACCATAGGAATTTGAAATGTTCTGAGCTGCTGTAGCCTTCTTCAATAGATAATTTCTTTACACTGGAGGGATGTTTGTTGTCGGGATGAACACTGTGCTGACTTTTTGATGACTCACTCAAAGAAGGTCTCCTTCCTAGTATAGACAGGAGTTAAAAGTCAGTGGTCAGAAGCATATGTTCAGTTTGGAATACATATCACCAAGCATTCTGGGATAAATTTTTCAAGACATGCATTCTTGCCCTATATCTAATGTGAGACCTTCACATTATAAGTTAGTCCTCAAAATAATCCATAATATTGCAGAAAATTATTCTTAAAAATTTGTACTTTTATGCAAAAAAAAAAAATACACACATGTATATATATACATATATTAAAGTCCATATATAATGATATGGATTTACTGGATCTTTTTCATTTTGGGGGGAAAAATACCCCAAAGAAACAAAAAAGCAAATAAAAAAATAATAAGAAAAGAAATCTCAGTGCAAAAAAAAAGAAAAAGAAAAAGCAGGCCTACTGTTCAGTGGTGGATCAAATGCAGAAGACAGTTAAAAAAAAAAAAAAGTGGTAGTTAGGGGAAGACCTTGAGAGTGGAACTGACTGGTTTGTTTAACAGGGTTAAATTAATTTATTTTTTTATTTGACCTTGATCGCTAAGTTTGCTCACAGACCTAGTTAAATTGATGTCTAGGTTGGCTCACCATACTTCCTTAGGGCAGCAATGAAGGAGCCATTAAATACTTTTTCATGTAGTCACTGCTGGAAACAGTAGAAAACGTGCTACAAAGTGTTTGGCTGCATGGCAGAACTTGTACCTACCCACCTGAAGAAATAAAACCTATTTCTAAAATATAAATTCAAAGGCCAGTGGATTTATTGTCTGCAGCTGTGAAGGTGAGTGGCTAAAAGCACAAGCAGTAATCGTGGCCTTTCAGCTGTGAAGATGCCAAAAAAATCCACCAAGAATATATAAAAAATACCAAAAAAAATTCAACAAGATTTTGCTGTGTTCTAGGGTTGAGTTTTTATTGCAGTTGGTGTTTTATTTCTGACCATGAAAGCTGAATTTTGTGTCCCGTGTTTAGACAGTCAGGTGTTCTGACATTTACTGTAAGTAAGTATGAATATGTGAAGGAAATTTTCTGATTCCTTTGTTTCTCCTAACAGAAACAGCAAGTACGTTGTCCACCAATGGCACGATGTTCAAGAAAAAATATGCACAATGGCATTAATTGTTGCAGTGTATGAAAAAGTGGGTGGACTGTTGTATTTGTGCCGTGCTTCAAAGGCATGATTTTTTCTTATGTAATATTTAATGCATCATTTGTTATAAATTCCATGCATATTCATTCAGCCCTTGCCATACACAGAGAGGTTTGCCTGATCAATTTCTGCTACATTATAGAAATATTTGAAGCACTTTAGCCGAAAGGGATTTGGTCTTGTGGTGCCTGTGTGTGCTGCCAGATTTTGTCATTTTATGTTCTTGTTAGATGAACTGTTTCCTGTTTTCCTCTACTTTTAGGGAGCTTTCCTACTTTCATTTATGTTGTTAATGAAAGTAAGGAATCTCTTCCTACACATCTTTGTTGACTCTCAGGCTTTTGAATGGAGGAAGTGAGTCCTGACTTTTGATTTCTTTTTGGTTTTAGAACAAACAGGTAAGAAGCATTGAGCTGCTGAAGAAAAGAGATCAGACTTAGATGATGGTGCAAATCATGATTCAGAAGAGGTTTTAAAAGCAATGCCAATAAATATGATCACAAGCCATACCTACTCAGCTATTTCTCTATCTGTTGGCACAGCTCTGTATGTGTCTGCTACCCAGAGCCATTAAGCAATTTGTTTGCAATGAAGATGGTTAAGCCAAATGCCTGAAACAAAATTACTATGCTAGTCATGCCAATATTCCTTGGTGTACAGAGACAGAAAGCTTCCTGAGGCTCTGGCTTGTTGATAGGTATGTAAAGACCTACAAGTCAAGAAGAAATTGAGAGGATGTTCAAGGATCTTCCTGTTTTTCTGGATTGCGAGGAAAAAGGATAAATACTGAATAACAGCTAAACAAGTCTAGCAGTGGGAGACGAGAGGCTTTTTCAGCCATGTGACAAACATTTGCTTCATTCATGCATCATAAATCTGCGGCTTGTTGTCGGTTTTTCCTTAGTCTTCCGGTACAGAGCCCTCGAGCGTACACACACTACTTGTTCTTGGAAATATATTGAAATAATAACTGTGATTCAGTTTGAGGTAAATAGAAAAGGGAGGATCTTCTAATTTGGAGTGGCTAGATAAGTACTGTTCATGAGTTTACATTTATTTGCTCTTTTCAAAGATATTCTTCCCCCTCAAGGTCCTACCCTTTGTGTGCTGCTTTTCATTTAAAACCAGATAAAGCCAACTACATTGCAGGGAGTTTATGAAGAGCAGCTTTTGAGGCCGGATTTGCTCCTTTCTTTAACACAAAGTAACACCAAAAAATGGCAACACTTGCATTGCCAGACTGTAAAGGGTTAAAAAAAAAGCAAGCGGGTCATTTATTAAGAGAGATGCCTCTTGTAGAGTCTGGGACTTGTGCTGGAAGGAGTTTACCTTAGATTATCCCTTAAAATGACATTTCAACACATCTGACAGGTGAGTTTGTGAGCTTTCTAAGATGGATGGCTGACACCTGTGACAGGGGTGCTGTTTACTCCCTCTATTGCGTTTATGGGGCAAAGTTTTGATAGTGGGGTTGGCTACAGGGGTGGCTTCAGTGAAAAGCTTCCAGAAAATTTCCCTGTGTCCACTGGAGCCATAGCCAGCCAGCTCCAGGATGGACTCACTGCTGATTAAAGGCCAAACATATTAGTGATGGTGGTAACCCCTCTGTGATAACGTATTTAAGAAGGGTAGAAAGTTGCTGTGTTGCAGTATATGGTGCAGACCCTGTTGAGGCAGCAGTGCCCTGCAGCCCATGGAGAGCCCTGTGCCAGAGCAGGTGAGCCCTTTGCAGACCATGGTGGAACCCTACGCCCAAGGAAGCTGTCACCCTGTGCTGGAGCAGGCTCTTGGCTCCTGTGGACCCATGGAGAGACAGGAGCCCATGCTGGAGCAGGTTTGCTGGCAGGACTTGTGACCTGTCCCATAGGGGTCCCATGCTGGCAGCCTGTTCTGAAGGACTTCAGCCTCTGGAAATGATCCGTGCTGGAGCAGGTGCTGAAGAGCTGCATCCTGTGGGAGTTGCTCCCACAGGAGAATTTCATGGAGGACTGTCTCTTCTGGGAGGGATACCGTGCTGGAGCAGGGGAAGAGTGTGAGGTGCTCTGCCCCTGAAGGAGAAGCGCTGACCTCAGCCCCCATTCCTTGTCCTCTGCGCTGCAGAGGGGAGGACATAGAGATCAGGGTTTAAAGTTAGGTCCAGAAAGGAGGGAGGTGTGGAAGGAAGACGTCACTAAGATTTGGCTTTACTACTCATTATCCAGCTCTCATTTGACTGGTAACAAATTTGGTTCATTTCCTCAACTCTAGTCTATCCTCCCTGTGACAGTACTTGCTGAGTGATCCTCTTGCTGTCCCTATCTTGACCCATGAGCCTTTCATTACATTTTCTCTCACCTGTCCAGATGAAGAGGGGAGTGATAGAGCAGCTTCTGTGGACACCTGGTGTCAAGACAGTGTCAACCCACCACATGCTCACATTTTTTTTGATTTGGAAGTGCTTAGCTTTCCTCTAAATTCTGCCTACCTAGACCAATAGCAGTACTACTGTGCAAAACTCCAGTTGAAGCTTTTTTGTCACAGACGTTTTGTGTTGTCATTTGGTAATTCTCATTGACTTTCCAAAGAACTCATTTGTAATACAGAGTCATTTTAGGTACAATTACAATTATTTGATTGGTTATTATTTTTTTTCAATCAGATCACATCTTGCATGTCACGTGAAATTGAAAAGGTTTCATAAACACCTGTTCCAAATTGTGGCTTTATGAGTGAAATTTAGAATGAAAATATTTTTAACCATGACTTTTTTTTTTCTTTTTTTGTGGCTTTTTTTTTTTTCCTTTTTTTGTGTTTCTTCTTTTTTTATCTCTTCTTTTTTTTTTTTTTTTTTAATGGGATAGGATTCTTTGTTAAAATCCTTCTCAATTACCATTAAATAAGTAGGATTTAAATATAAATTGGAAATAGGGATTCATTTCTTTTTTATGAATATTAGGGAATCTCAGATGATGACAACCAGATTTCTTTTCTGTTACATTACTTTTTAGGTTTTTCTTTTATTTAATTCCATATCTTTAATTCCCAGACAGCATTTTTTGTGATGATAAGTGATGAAGACAGTGCGTCCCACTAGTGGCCATTACCTGCAGCTGGTGCCCTGCTCAAATTCTAATCCGTTACTAGCAAGTGGTGGCTTGTGTTCATTTATGTAAAATTGCCATTGTATCTCCAACTTTGTATTCTAGTAAGATGTGCTTCTTTGGAGAATGTTTAGAAAAAGATTCACAAAAACTTGTGTTTTAAAAATAAAGGGAGAAGTTTTTATCTTTTTTTTAAAGCAATTCTTTTCAGAGTGAAAGGAAACCACACACACATCAAGAAAGCAGAGTATGATAGACATTAAGAAAAACATGGACTATTTTTCTATTTTATTCTAACAGATAGGTTGAAAATGTCATATAAAAGCTATGTTGTTCTTTTCATATTACCTAGAAAATCTCAGCAATGCCTAGACAGCAGGAAGAAAATATTCATGGATTGTTACATTATAGTCACAGTTCCTCTCATTTCCCAAAATGCACAGCTACTGTGTCATTTTAAGATTTAGAAGTCACTGCATTTATGTTTTAATGATCAATGGCAGCTCTTGATCTGAGTCATTAATGAGATTTTGACTGCATCTTCATTCAAAACTTGTGCATTCTGCAATGGAGAAAGTATGCTTGGAAAATGAGATTTCTGTCATGGTAATAATAAGTTCTACATGCTCAAGCTGAGAGGATTCAGTCTCATGAATCCTTTTCTCTACCCTGTGGAAGGTTACACAGTTCAAAGTTTCTGTTGAATGGGGAGGGCAGAGGGAGAGCTCTTGCTACAATTTCCAACGGAGCCCTTTGTTCTACAGGCACATAGGAAATGGCCCCTACTTGAAGGGCCCATTCTTCTTCTTCTATGTTGAGAGTAAATTAGTAGGAAAAGTCTCCTCAAAGTGAAACGTGATTTTGCACCCCGATTATTTATTAAAATGCTTTTACTTTCTTTGAGGGCAGCAGAGCACCTTGAGAATGACAGATTGAGTGCATGTGGTGTCACTTGGGGGATGTTTAATATATTGCCGTAGATATTTAGGTACAGTTAAGCTACTTTTAAAATTAGCAAATAATGGCCTTCCCAAACAATGCCTGAATTGTAATCCTATTCCTTAAAATCGCTCCTTATAATTGTTTTTATATTATAATTTTTTAAGTTTGTGAGTATCAGTGGGTATTTTTATCAGTAATAACTTGCTTACAGGTTAGAGGAGAGAAGTATAAATATTTTTCATGCAAAAGAGTGAAATTCTTAACAGGGTTTGCCTTTTTGCATGCTGCTTTCTCTGATGTATGCATTTCATTAGTCTTTTTTTTCTTTCACTCAGAGACTTTTTCTGTCTACTTCATATTCTTGTGAAGTTCTTCTGGTTAATTTCTCTTTGGCAATAGGCTAAATTTAAATTCTCAATGCAACCACAAGACAGAATTTTCCAAATTACAAGTTGGTGAATATATATAAAAAACTGAGTGAACAATGATTGTTTTATTGTAAAAGTGTTTCAATATTGTATTTAGACCTGGTGGAAAAGGAGCTGTTATAGGTGTCTGATTCCTTTATAAAGCCACATGTTTTTCAGGGGATCACTAGATATAGTATAAATAGGCCAACAGCTGTTGCAAAGCCAAAATACTGCCCATTAGGACATGTGAGAAGTAGCTTGGAACAGCTATAGATTATTTTCAGAATGTTGGGACCAGCCTGGCACTTCAAATGCCTCACTTGAATGAAAACTAAATCTGTAAATTGCCAAGACAGTAGAAGACATTGGTAGAGAAGTAGCACACAGAAAAATAACAAATCAACTAAGCGCTAATTTTCTTTTGGACAACATACATCTGCTACTGATTTCTGTTAAAGCCAAGAGTCACAATCCTAACCACTGTTTTAGAAAAGATTGTTAAAAATGTACAAAGTTATGAATAAAAGTTGTCCTGTAGGCTATTCATTATTTGGAGCTAACTGTATGGAAATTTGGTTGGCGTGAACAATTTAGTAGGAGATACTACTTCTAATTTGGCCATAGTAATTAAGGAGAATGTGAGATAAGGTTGACAAGATCGATAACATCTTTTTATTTTCTCTGTCAAAAATTGTCCACTATTGATTAAAATTATTTCTCAGCCCCATTTGTCCTATACAAATCTTCAATTTGGCCAAATACCAGCTCTCAGGTCTTCAGCCATCATCTCATTTACGGCAGAGAGATTATCCTTTTGCTTTGGACTTACTATGTGGCAATTGCAGCCTGTGTTAGCACTTGGGAATTGCAGAACTTAATAACTAATCAGAATTATATAATTTTACGCAAATAGTTACAATTCCAACAGATTAATTCACTTGGAATACCTATGACTACATGATTCTGAGTCCCAGTTCTTTTAGAGCTTGAGTTGAGGATAGAATAGCTATACCCCAAATATACCTTCCCTCCAAATGCTGAAAAAAATCAGACTGTAACACATTTAGGATTCTCTATTCCTTCATCCCATGTCAGAACTTTGCAGAATGACAATAATTTAGGAGTGAAAGATCCTTTAAGATCATTGAGTACAACCATTAACCCAGCACTGCCAAATCCATCACTAAGCCATGTCTGTAAGGGCTACAACTGCATGTCTTAAATATCTCCAGGAATGGTGACTCAACAACTTCCCTGGGCATCCCATTTAAATGCTTGGCAACCTTTTCTCTGAGATATTTTCCTGGTATCCTATCTAACCCTCCCCAGCACAATTTGAGGCCATTTCCTCTTATCCTATTGCTTTTTACCTGGGAGAAGAGAATAGCCCCTACTCTGCTACAGCATATTCTCAGGTACTTGTAGAGAATAGAAGTTCACCCCTGAACCTCCTTTTTAACAGTCTAAACAACCTTGGTACTCTCAAGTGCTCCTTGTAAGACCTGGGCGTCAGACTCTTCACCAGATTCATTGCCCTTCTCTGGACAGCCTCCAGCATCTCAATGTCCTTGTCGTGAGGGGCCCAAAACTGAACACAAGATTTGAGGTGTGGCCTCACCAGTGCCAAATACTGGAGGACAATCACTGCCCTGGTCCTGCTGGTCACACTATTGCTGATACAGGCCAGGGTGCCACTGGCCCTCTTGGCCACCTGGGCACAGGCTGGCTCATGTTCAGCCAGCTGTCAACCAGCACCCCAGGTCCTTTTCTGTTGGCCAGCTTTCCAGCCATCCATCCCCAAAACAATAGGGCTGAATGAGATTATTGTGAGCCAAGTGCAGAACCCATCACTTTGCCATATTTAACCTCATGCAATTTAACCTAAGCCCATGGATCCAAACTTTCTAGATCGCTCTGCTGAACTTCCTACTCTCCAACAGGAAACACTCCCACCTAACTTGGTATCGTCTGCAAACTTACTAAAAATGTGACAATAGTGTCCACTTTCATCTATCTCTGGATAAATAATTGTCAGCTTTGTACTTTGAGATCTTTTGGAAGAAATGAATGAGCTGGAAAAAAAATGTTCTTATGTCTGAACACTGACAGTTTGGGAGATTAGAAGGGAAATGAAGAAGAATAGTTCAAGAGAGAACTCTAGTTACCATGAACTGAAAATCCACTGCATTTCATGAACTAAGGAAAAGAGCTATCCCGCAGTGGTTTACAAAAGTCTTATTGGCTCAGAGATTGCTTTGCATTTTCATAATTCCTTTTACTAGCAAATTTAATCTCAGGGAAAACAAAAACCCAAGATATTGTACATAGTAATTGTGTGCTATGCCCCCTGCATAGCACAGGATGACCACTCTGTAATGCCCCTTATAATATTAGAACTTCCCCTTATAAACCTAAAACTTCCAAAACTGACCTTCCTGGATAAATGTAAAAGGATTTAGAACTTTAAATTTAAAATTATTAAAAAAAAAATAGAAAGGTATACGTGCATAAACTACTGGCTAAGAACAAAATTCAACAACTTTGGGCCTTATCCTACAAACACCTCACTTAAGTAATTGCTTACTTATATTTAAGTAGTGAATATCATGGGATTAATTATAGGGATGAAGGTTGAACATCTGGACCCTTGTTCTCTTTGGAATCCTGAATAGAGGCTGATTTTGATACATGAGTGGTTTTGTGGAAGCCATTACAAATCTGATATTACCTATATTTTAATACTGGAAAATTTTAATGTGGACAAAGGGAATAGTAACAGCTTCTGTTCTATGCAGTAATACCCAGAGGTAAATTTATGCTAGGACAATAGAAGCAGAGAATCTGTTATTATCTTTGCTAATGCTGGGACCCTGTGGTTTATTTTAGGATTTCTTTTTTAAAGGCATAGGTGCATAAACCATGTCATATTCTTATGTAAAGCGCAAGTCACATTTATAACTATAGTGAGGTATTAGTTATGTTTAGACTTAATATTAAGTATGTTAAGCTTTTCTGATTGCTTAACTATTTTCATGGGAATGTGGCTTACATTCTCATGAAAACTACAGAATAAAAAAAGCTGTACTTTGCCGTTGGTGGCTTTCAACCACACCATTTCTGATTGAAATGTCTGAGAAAAAAAAGAAGCTTTTCAGCCTTAGGGAAACCAATTCAAAACCAGTAAGCATAGCTCAATCTCTGCACTGAACAGAAAAAAAAATCACTTTTGAATTGAGGATAAAGTGTCGTGTATGCCAAATCCCAAATAAGGTGTAGAGAAAGCTACATGCAAGCCTGAGCTCTGCATAGAACTGAATATGATTTTCTTTGTTAAATAGATAAAATTGTAATAGATTGGAGAGCATAGAACTCAGTAGGCCTTTATTTTAAGAAGGTCTCTTAGCTTCACCTTTACTCCTGAAACCTAACTTGTAATTGGGTAAAGTGAAATTCTGGGTTTAGAATGTTCACTTTTTAGAAGTACTGAATCGATCTTATAACATTCTGCACATTAATTTTTTTGTCTTTTAAAATAGGCCCAAATTCTCTTTTCTGTTTTTAAAAGACATTTACCATAATGGAAGCAGATGGAATTGTTCTCACTGGTACTTCTTCCAAAGCTCATTATCAAGTATACAGTGGCAGAAAACAAAACCAAGTGCCCTACAGTGACACAAAACAAAACCAAGTGCCCCTTTAACTAAAATGCTGAAATCTATCACATCCATATTTCATTCCATGACCATTTCTGTCTAATCTAATTTACGTAAATTTTCAAGATAAAATTGTTTTAATGGTAAAAGAAGTCTATTTGTCTACATCAGACACAATTCATAACAAAAGAACACAGACCTAATATGAGATATAGGGGGGAAAAGGTACAATATGTTGTTTAACAAACCAGGAAGATAGCATGCGTTGTGTAACATGAATGAGGTAATATGGGAAACCTAGTTTTGCATAACCATAATAAGACATTTGATCTTTTGTTTTAATAGATGGGCGACATTTATTTTTTGTTACTAAGAAGGGGAAAGCATATTTGTTAGAAGAGTTTTCAGTAAATGTATCAGTTGTTCATATGAAAATGTTTCTTGACTTCAGGGCATGCTTTTTAACTGGTGACAATATTTAGAACAGAAGACTTCAAAAGGAAGACTGGCAGACTTGAAAAGGGAGCATAAACATCTAGGTGAAAACTTTTTGTAACTTTTTGTTGCAAAATAATGATCATTTAGGTAAATCTGCTCTCCCTGATCAGGTGGTCTCTTATTTCTTTTCACAATATAAATTTTCAAGAAGGAAGATAAATTAAAACTAGGTGAGTTTTGGTAAAATAAAATTGTCAAAATATGGCTGAAAACACAGTATTTGCGCATCATTTGGGTATTTTTTTAATTTAGGTAGTACTTAAAAAATACAGCACACTATTTTGTTAGTAGGTGCCTTTCAAATTAAAGTATTTTCTTGTTTCATGGTGAAGGCATTGTAATCAATGAGAATTCAGTATTAAAAATTTAAAAGGTGAAGAACAATAAACATACTAATTATTCGGAGTTAGTGTTTGTAAATATTCAAAGACTGGGAAAAAACTCTTATATTCCTGTAGAATAGAAAGTATTCATGCTTTTTAATATCCCACATAATATAGGATCCATTTCTTCTAGGCTTTTAGAATTAGGTTCCTTACTGTTCCTAGCCAGCAACTCCTCTTTTGCTACTGAATGTTGTACTGCAATAGCATATTTATGCCTGAGTGTCCTCAGTACATGTCCTGTGGATTGAACTCAGCCTAAAACCAGTCTTGCAAACTAACTGTAAACCCTCAGGCATATCTAAACCATATGGTGAGTGCAATGTGGATGTTCCAAAGGCAACACAAATATGTAATCTGCATGGTGTTTTGTAGCATGTGTGTGATATACCAGCTCAATTTGTGAGAGGTAGAACATCACCTATTTTTTGCTACCTTAATACTTTAATCCTAAAATAGAAAAAAGAGAAAATAATTGTAGGACTATGTTTTGTTAGTGAGGCATGCATATGAAAGTTCAGGAAAATAGTCAGTGCCAAAGCAATGTACTAATACATACAGTGCCAATTCAGCCCAGTTTGGAAGGGACCTTCAAAGGTCTAGCTTTTTGTGGGAGGGAAAACTTTGATGAGATTATCTGGCAACCTGTCACATTGAATCTTGGAAACCTTCTGTGATGGAAGGTGTTGGGGAAGAGAAGGAGACAAAACATACCACATGTTTCTGTGTGGTAGCTAGTCGCATCTTAGCTCAGTTGGGGCTGCCTTTCTTCTTTCAGTTGTTATCCCTTGGTATCAGTTGTTATCCCTTGGTATCTTCACTGTCTCCCTGAGGTGTCCACTTTGTAAGCACTGTCAGAATTCAACTTCTCTTCAAGGCACATACAGCCCCCCACTGGCACCATGAGCACAGCTGCTCTCTGTGCCCCCGCCCCCAATATCTTCACTTACAATGTAGTTACCCCCAAAACATCACAGAATTTTAGCAGGTATTTTGCTGGATACATAGGTAGGTACTTAAAGATTTTCTTCCTGCCTCCATCCCCTCCAGGTCTGAAAATGTAATGAAATTTATAACAGAGGGAAGAATACCTGTTTGAGAATGCTGTTGAAAATTTGCCATCCTCCTTCTACCAAGTATCTCTCACAGTCTGTTTTTGATTCTGTTTTCACTTAACAGATCTGATCTGAGAAGTTCTTTTATGCTTTTGCCTGTCATTGTTTACCTGCACTGAAAGCCTTCATATAGAAAAATCTAGGTAAAGAAAAAGCTAATGAATTAGAAAAGAAATAGTATAAGAACAAAAACGGGAACAAGAATATTTTATCTCTCTGAGCAGCCAGGCAGGCAGAAAGGAGAAAAATGTGGTAAGTAAGCTGTGGAGAATAGGAAGTTTAAAAACTAAAGTGCCTCTATTTTAGAGACATTGCATATGTTTTCCAGCTGCAAGATGTGAAGCAAGATGTCAATAGCATGGCTGGAGGTTAAGACAGGACTGGAAGACAATTGGGGCACACAGAATCAATTGTATAGCTGTCACAGCAAAAATGTATTTGGTTCTGCATCTAGAAGTTTCACAGTTGCTCCAAACACATGCACAGCTCCAAACACATACACAATGCTATATAGCTTAGAACAATGGTTATACTAATTGACAATGGATGACAAATCCAGTTGGCTAACTGGAATGGAGTGGAATACAATAGAGCATAAGACAATTGTTCTGCAAAAGGGAAGCCCAAAGTCCTAATACTAAGATTTTTAGGAGATACTAAGATACTGGGGTAGTACTGGGATAATAGTAATTAGATCAGAATAGTTATTCATTATTACACAGCCTCTCTCCAAGACTGCCCAGATGTCTCAAGAGAAAATGCCAACATACGAAGCAAAGAAAAGAACAAAATAATCAAACAGACAGAGATGGGAAAATCCACTTAGAGGGAATTTTTCTCCTAATTCTTTTTTAAATTATTGTGTTTTAAGTTGTGAAATATGGCACATAATCTCTCTTTCAAAACCTTTTAACAGTTAGTTAGCATAAAATTCCCAAGAATATCAAGAGTTGTAAGTGCCAAGTCCTTCTTTGAGTCTTGGTAAGGTCTTGACATCAGTGACATCCTGTGGCATTGAATTCCATAATCTAATTATGTGCTGCATTAAAAAGTATGTTCTTTTATCAGATTTGGAGCTGCTGCTTTTCACTTTCACTTAGTGTCCTTTTGTTCTTGAATTATGAAATGCAGGACTACAGAAGCTCCTGATCTATTTTCTCTTTGCCACTTACCATTTTTATACTTTCGTCATGTCCCTCCTTATTCATCTTTTTTTAATTTTTTTAAGGTTAACAATTCCAGCTTTTTCAGCCTTTTCATATGAAGCCTTGTCTATATGCCTAATTATCACAATCACTCTTTTCTGAATACCCTCTAATTCACTAATATATTTTTTGTGATGGGATGACCAGTACTTCACACTATTTCAGAGAAGAGAAAATTATTGGTTCATATAATGACATATTTTCTTTCTTTCTTATTCTTCACCTCACTTCTTATGCATCTGAAAATTTTATGTGCTTTTTTTGACTGCAGCTGCTCATCAAGCAGGGCTCTTCATTGAGCTGTCTGCAGTGAGACCCAGGTGTTTTTCCTAAGATAGTGCTAGTAATTGAGATCTCTGATAAAACAAATTCTCTGTTACAGGCTTAGGTTTCTTTGCTTTTATGGTTTTGGGTTTTTTGGTGGTTTTGTTTGTTTGTTTGGTGGTTTGTTATTTTGTTTTGGTGGGGTTTTTTTTGTTTGGTTTTCAATAGGCCTTATTCTGCATTTAAATAAATAATTGTCACATCTTTTAAGATTGCCACCCATCTCCCTGAGTCAATTTTCTCTCAGGTTTCTGTTTTATTTAGACTTGGTTACCATGATTTGCTTGTTATTTGTAAATTTTGCCAAATTGCTGTTCACTTTTTTTTAACATTACTTAATGCATTTTGAACACTTGATCCTTGTATCATGCCTTGAAATACCCTTCTGTTGAGGTTTTGCTATAGTGAAAATTGAAAGTATGCTTTTTTTTTTTTTTAATCTTTGAGAAAATTTTTGCTTCATTTTGCATCCTATCCCAAAATTACTTAGTCTCTGAGATGGAGACTGAATCTCTTGAGAGGAACATTGTTCTCACCACATTTATTCAATTACACTAATAAGGTTAAGGGCCAAGTTGCCTTCACAATTAAAGCTAAATATTTGAGAGACAACTATCCTGTTTGCAACCACAAATATGGAAATTAAGACAGAGAATGGAAAAGTAATTAATTCATCATGTTGGGCAGACATGTTCAAAATCCAGATGGGAGCAAGCTTTTAACACAACAGTTCTTAGAATTGTCTTGGTGATAATCCTAAAAAGCAGGAATTTAATCAGTCCAAATAGGCAAGAGTATATGAGTCTACTTTTTACACCTCAGACTTTGTGTAAAAATAAGGAAAACCCAAACCAGTGGTATGGCCTAGACAGCTGTTAATTTTCAAGACTTTCTTTCACAATATGATATGAACCAAGATAGTTTAAGATTTCAAATATATAAAGTTCTTGTTGGAAAGGGGAAGGGCAAACTTATTTTGAGGCTTTATACGTCCTGACCTCCCCTAGGCCTGCTTATTTCCTGGTATCTCTCTCTCTTTCTCTCAAGTGTTCTCCATCCTCTCCCTGAGAGAGTCTATGTGTGCTTCACCAACCCTGACTGCCTACAGTATGCAACAGACCTCACCACCTTTCTTCACCAAGAAGATTGCTTGCACAGAGAGCGCTCCTCAGACTGCTTGGGACACCTTGCACAGATGCATGCCACTGCCTTGAACTCAGAATGGACACTAAAAGAGATCCTGAACACATTGGCGGGAAATGTGATCACACACCTGCAACTCAGACCCTACCTGTTTGGTAAAGGAACTACAAGGAAAGCTAGAACTTCTTGTGATATTCCCATAGTTTTATCTGACATAAATCTTGTACTTTCCATACTGTAGTTCACCCAACCCTGATCCAAGCTATTTTGGGTTGACACCAGTTAACAGGGTGACAACAGGTATCAAGTATTTAATTTGTGAACAAGCCTATGAAAATCTAGTAACTCCTCAATAACTAGTGCTGGTGCCTGATAAGCTGAGAGGACAGAACATAAAATATAATCTATGGCTATCTATGGACCAATTATACATACATATCTATATATATATACACACATATATATCTCTGTGTATAAGAGTATTTATACTACATATATTCTTTTTCCTTTACCAAGCTACTTTGATATAGTAAAATATAGGATGCAGAATTATAAGGGAGTAGCAGTTAAACTTGCCACTGTGACCTTTTTGTTAATTCATAGCAACAAAAAAAATTACCAGTAAAATATAGCACGATAGAAAATTTAGAGTTTCTCATTTGAAGGAAGAATAGGAAGAAAACAGTGCTCTCACTAAATTTTGGAATGCTCTAAAATACCACAGGGCTTGTGCAGCATAAGAAAGTGACAGAGAGATAGACCATAAACTATACAGTCACACCTATTAGTGAACATAATGTTATATTAATGGAATTTTTGCATCAAATATAAGAACAGAAACTATACTGTGTGTCATTTAGTTAATTTAGAGGAAAAAAGTTATACCAAAAATATGAGCTCACTGCAACCATTCAAAGCTGAATGCTTTTCACAATAGATTTGCAAAATTAGCAGCCACCTAATAAAAATTTACCTCAGTTTTTACAGTTTGCCCACCAAACCTAAGAAAATAGCATTAAATTATTTGTGGCAGAGTTTTGTGGAAAAAATGCATATGGAAAACAGTGGCAATACGGTGCCTGGTGCTGGCTTCATACTGAAAATATCTGTGCTTTGCAATTGCTGTGGAGTAATATATCTTGAAATGTGTGTACATTCAAGTAGTATTAAGAGATAAATATATGCCTTTTCAATGGTGCTTTTTCATTTGGGACAATGTCACAGAATACTTTTCAGCACCTCTAGGAAGCTGTTACTCACTAAGCAAAGCCTGTATCCCACTATTTTTTGTGTAAACCCGTAATGATAAAATATATCAATAAAAAAGTATTTAAATGCTGTCTGAAATAAACCTGTATCACTATAACATTTCAGGGAAGAATCTGTACTTCTTTCTTTTCATGATTTTTTTTTTCTTTTTTCTCTAGAACCCATATAAGAATTGATTTGAATATATTTAGATTTTCTCTTTTTTTAGACAGGCTTCTTGTTTCTCTACTTTCCTTAAAAGACTGTGCATCTTCCTATGTTCCTCAATGTAGCAGGATATCAGAACCCATAAGAGACACTGCATTTTTCAAGTAGAATGTTTTAATACTTTCCATCCTTCCATGCTGTTAGTCCCAAGTAATGATTTCTTTCTGGGGAGTGGTATCAATAGTTATTACTCTAATGTACAAGATAGTAAGTGAAATATCACAGTGGGAATAAACTGTTAAGGATGATATTGGCTAAAATACTTGTTTATTTGAAAGGTCCAGTTTCATCCTGAAATCTGTGACAAGAAAAACATCAAGTTTGAATTACAGGAGTTTATGTAACAATTGGGAGCAGGATTGGGTGGTGTTTTTGGTAGCTCTGCATTTCAATTTCATATAAACCAAAATGTAATTATGTGGTTTTTTTCCTTTAGGCTAAGTAAACTAATAGAATTATGAGGCACAAAAGGTAACCTTTCTGAATTTAGGGCAATTTTTTCCTTTTTTTTTTTTACCTAAAGTTTACAGCCATAGAAGTATATATGTAAGATACTCAGCTGTCCTATACTTGATCAAGAATTTGATTAAAGGACAATTTTGTGCTGTCCTTACTGGGGATTTTCCACATATACAAAATCACAGAGACGTAAATATATGCAATTTTTTTATTTAGATCTTACAATATCACTTAAAGTTGAAAATCATAATAGTAAAAACCAACAGGAATTCTGTTTTTATTGAAGTGGAGCTCAGATTTCATCCAAATATGGCAAAAATACAGTAGTGCTTTTTATGAACACTCTCAAATCACTTGCTATTTTGCTTTTTTGTTTTGTTTCAGTTTTGGTTATTTTGTTTTGTTTTCTTTATGAAGGCACTCTATTTTTCAAAGACATTGACTTTTTCCTGACACTTTTAATTATACTTTCCTATGTAAGACAAACCATGATCCTTAAACCATCCAGTCAAACCTCTCAGAGCAGAATTATATATGGTTCCCAGAAGAAAACAGATGAAAACACTAAAGCTAGATGGAGAGATACATTAATTATTACATTAACTTCAAATATTTTTTCCATACCAATGTGACTTTGAGAAATGGAGAATCTATCAAATCAAGTATTTGACAGGTAACATACAAAGTATTGTGTCATTTATCTGTTAGACAAGAAAATGCTGTTCTAACTGAATCTTAATAAAAGAAACTTCTGTCTTCATACTCAGAAAGATTTCACAAAATACTTGGATCTTGCCTATGCTCAAGATATCCACATCATTTCCTTCCATATTAAGTATTCTTTTAAGTATATTAGTGTATCATTAACAACCTGTAAACATCAGCAGGTATGTGAATACTGTCCATTCATAGAACTTGACTGCTGACTTTTGAAAACGTGACTCTCAGAGTGACTCCTTTGAATTTTCCCAACTGGCATGGAACCCAAGGCTGAATCAGTGGATATATTTAATCTTTTCCTTCCTACCAAAATTAAATACAGTATTGCAAACTTTTGTGTTGTATTCTCAAGCTCTTATTGACCATTTATTGTAAAACCATATCCTAAAAGAGCATAAATAAAATTCAAAATGTTCTCTAGCCTGAAGATTTCCATGTCGCATTTATCTCCGTTGTTCTGTAAAAGCCCAATTCTACTGAATAAATAATATTTTTATTTTAAAGGCAAGTCTTTAGTAGGCAACTTAATAGAAGTTAACTACCTTGTCATTTAAAAGAAATGGTAGCTGTGATAGCTTTACTCATTGACTTGCTTTCAGTTGTTCATCTGTTTTTTGTTAAATTTCAGATTTTATTGATTTTGAACAGTGAAATCAGATTGGCCTTTAACTTTTAGGTTCCAATTCATATTCCATTAAACAGCTATAACATAGTTCTGTTCATGCAATAGTAAGTTAGAGATGCAGGAGGCAAGGGGAGAAGAAAATCCCCAAAGAAAAAAGCATGAAAGTTTATACTGTTGTTTTCTTTAAGATTAAAAAAAATATATCAGTTCAATCAGTTAAAAAACTATGTGTATTTTCAAGGTACTGATTTTTTTTTTTCCTAGGCTAGTTTTAGGGAAGCAATTAAGGATTTTAAATACAGACAGAAGTGTTGATCATAGTTACATCATAGCTTGCTGTTACACAATACACTTTTTCTCACCATAAGACCAAAAAAACCCCAAACCACCACCCCCACCCCCCAAAAGACATAGTGCTTATTTTTAAAAAGAGACAACTGGTAAAGAAACTTGTTAATCCTCTGCCTAACTGTAAAAGAATTTTAATGTAGCAGTAGCTAGATTGCATGCAAACATCTCTGAACTGCCTGGTAAATTTTAGCCCAATGTTTGAAGCTTTTTTCATAACATTTACTGAGAAATATGAGATTTAAAGTAGTGTATGTTATATAAGTTCTTCTCACCTCCCAGGATTTGGTAGATCCAAGTAAGTAGGCCTATCATGAATGTCAGTCAGTATGCCTTCATGCAGATTCAGTTTGAAATACTTCTTGTACTGAAAACCTACTTGGACATGTCACGTGTCATTCCATGCCCTGTGCTTCTCCTTAGATGATCAGTTTCTAGAAATTGCTGTGGGGGAAGCAGATCTGATTGGGATGGACAAACAATGCTGTACTGAGTAAAACTAGTTCCACTTATTTTAATTGAACTTTAGATATATATGAGTTAATAGTATTTGTTATATATATAGGGTTTTTTAATTTTAGTGAACCACATATAGAAATGCTTGACTTCTTTCAAAGTAATTCTTTGAATGCCTGTGTCAGCTAAAGATTTTCTTGTACACTCAAAATACATTTGTGATCTTTATATTATGTTGTTTGTGAGATTATCAACATGTATCCTGCTAATGGAACTCCAAGATGAAATTTAATCTTATATTTAAGACTGTATCATAGTCTTTTCCCTACTCTTGGTACATAACTCACTTCTTTTTTCATGCTATGGGCAGTTTGTATTCAACTATACATTGTTTTCATCTTGCCTCTCTAAGTTTTATCCAAATTGCATGCATTCATTTTGTAACTGAGACAAAAAATTTCCTTATTTTTCTGTCTCTCATCACCTTATCTCCTTCACCATTCTTTAAATAAATAATTTCATAGTTGATTCATATTTTGCTTAACCCTTTTATTATGGCTTGATTGAAGGGGAGGCTTTCAGAAGCTAAGTTTGGATTGCAGCTCTCATTATGTTGAATTAGGATGCATAATTTATGGCCATATATTAGTTGTGATGTATGGAAACAAATAGTTTAACATTGTTCTGATACAAAAAGAATTGTATCAAAATACAAAAAAAAAAAGTGATTTCTTAGATGACTGAATTTGCATGAGAGCAGTGATAAACTAAGCAAAATCAACAATATGCCAGGAAATCCTTCAGATATTTACAGTATAAGCTTTTCTGTGTCCCAGAAGATCAAAAGAAAAGCATGTGGGTGGTGCACTTACCTACTTCTCATCTTGAGGCTTACCAAAGTGGTTGTCAGAGGAAGATCTGTATTGAGCCAATCAGGCATCCAGTATTAAGCAAAATGCATGATCTTTGTCCCCTTGGTAACAGTTGTGTTTAGCAGAACGCAAAATGTGTTGCTCTAAATCATTGCTCTAATTGGCACCTTTGTTGACAGTCTCAAAAGAAAGGTCAAGATGTGGTTAGGCGTGGGACTGATGTACTGTCTTACTCACAGCTGCAGCCTCCTTGGCTGAAAGCAGCAATTTATTGAGCAGGCATTTGCTTTTTAAATCCAATGGATATTTTAGCAAATTCTATGAGTAGATACTATTTGCATTTAATCTTTAATTTTTTTCTTTCATGCTTTGCTACAGATAGTGTGATTACTGCATTAAATCTAGGTGAGAAAAAAGGAAAGTGTGACACCAAGCTAGTGCAAAAATACCTGTAACCCAGTCACTTAATAAATTTGCTTACTGTTGACAGGAACTGCTTTATGCAGTGGAATATTAACACCACCTAGGCCAAGCTACTTTAGGTGTTTGAAAAAAGTACATATTAGAACACCTGAGTTTAAAAATGTCTATTCCATATATAGTCATATTCTATGAGATGTAGGCACTCAAAGAGGGTGATTCAGAGCCCTAAATTAGTTGACTAAAGTTAGACAGTGTGAATACCTCCTACAGTAACAATATGTTGTAGAGGGACAGAAAGCAGGCAAGTGAAGACAGAAAGGGAGGAATGGAGTGATAAGGACAATAAATGAAGTAAGTCTGTAGTGAACGCTAGAAACTATTAGAATTCATTAGGAGTTTTTTGCCAAAAGGAATATCAGTTTTCTTTAGAGCACAAGTTCCAAACCAAGAAGCATCTTCACAGGTAACTGTAACAATAGTGTAGGTATGACACACTTTCAGCTATGACTACCTGTACATCCATTTGTTGTATCTGCATTGCAATTGTTTCTGCAGTTCCCACTAAACACTACAGGATTAAACTACAGATACAAATAATTCCTTTTTCAAAGAGCTGACAAGAAAAATAGGATTCATAGGTGAAGAATAAGAAGGGAAAGGGGAGAAGAAAGAATGAAATTACCTGCTCAAAGTCATGAAGGATAATAATTCTTTCTTACGATAGCATGGACTACAATCTATAATCCCTTACAATTTCCATGTGTGAAAGGATTTATAAAATACAACTTTTAAGAATTACTTTGTTTTTTTAAAACTTTGCCTTTATTAAAACAGAAGGTATTTATACTCATGAGTAATGGTACCACAGTAAACAGTCTCATTTACATTTATAAGGGTTGGGTAGAGTTCTTGAAAGCACAGTCCTTTTACAGTATTTATGGGTTTTATTGTGTTTTATTGTATTCCCTATTTTATTAAAATAATTCATTTAGGCTGTAGCTACCTTTTTCAAGAGAAATCAAGAATCCTGCATTCATCTCTCTGTAAATTTATTAGCTCATTACTCACTGTACAAGTGGATGACAAATCTCAATTTTTCATCCTCAAAAACAGAGGTTACTAAAGAACAACATCCTGCAGTGTCCTACACTTAGTTTTTGTTTTTGGTTTGTTTTTTTTTTAATTGGTTTTTAACATCTACTTAGAAGACTTTTTGGCAGTTAATGGGATTGCTGGAAAACTTTCTTGTCATGCATGGACATTTATATGCATACACATACTAATGCTTTGCACCTATCCTTTTACCTATCTACTTATCCATCCATTACCTTGTTTTGTGTAGGATAAAAACATTTGACATATATTTGACCTGTTAAGATCTAGGTACCTCTGAAAAATTTTCCATTAGAAACTGTCATTATTGGGCATGTTAAAGTAAGTGCACAATAAAAAAAATAAGTATCATTGTTTGAGAAGAAACGGGAAGCAAATTCTTCTGTTGAAATCAGTAAAGCTGTTATTTCCCTAGCTGTTCTCTTTGATGGACTTGCAGTTTGCTGACTCATTGTAAACTGACTCTGTTGATACAGTTTTGAAAGTTCATATGCTTAGATTTGGCAAAGCTAATACATGAGTCACCAGCTGTAGATTCAGGGTTTCCAGTTGTAGTAACTAACAGTACAGATGGTCTGATATCAATCTATTTCTAGTGGCTCTTTTTACAAAAGTACACTATATTGGTCTAGAGCAATATTTCTTGATCGTATGTGGATTTCCTAAATTGTATGGTATTTTAGATTTGGTGTTAGATTTGACCGGGGCCATCTGTTGAAACGTTATATATATATTACTGTATATATTATATTGTGGATGCAATCTAGCATCCAATGCCAGTTCTTGTAAGTCTGTTTGGTCTTACTGTATAGAAGGCTTCAGCTGTATCCCTGTTTATTAGCATAGAAATGCTAATTTCAGCTTTCATTCTTTTATTTGCTAACATTCAAGAGAAGCATTTAGGCATGTTGCCTTCTGCCTGAAAATACTGAAATTAATTTATATGGCCATTTATCCTATTCAACAAGAACATGTCAGTTTTTGATTAGCTGCAGAAAATCTCAGTCTGTAATCGATTCCTAATGGCTATAGTTTTCTTTAGATAGGCTCATAAATTTCGTCTCTTAATAAAGAGAAAGTGAACTGTTGCAGTGTCACGTATTTAGCTACGTGAACTTTATAACTACTAATTATTGAAATATTTACAGCTCTAGAAAAAACCCTAAATGTTAAATAATTAGAAAAAAAAAATAAAATTTGCTTCTTTTTGTACCTATCACTTCATAGTTCTTCCCTTGTCTAACTTTCCATATTTCTTGGGTCATTTCAATAGATTGTTCAGATATATTGGATTAAGAATGTATCCTTGGGTAACAACTACTGCAATCAGACATGATTTTATTTGTTCTTCAGTAAAGAGACAAGCACTTTCATTCTACCAGTATCAAATTTCTCTTTACTGTGGAGCAAGAGCCAGACACTGGACATATCTGTAGCATGGGATATATCAACCCTGCAAATATCACGGAGCACATTCCCAACATGATGCAAGTTTTGTATTTTGGCAACAGAAAGAAGTTTCCTATACTCCTCTTGTTGATGTCCTGATAAACCTAGATGGTAAACAGGACACATGGACCAGGCAGCACATGGAGTCATGTTCTAAGAGCATAAAGTTAGATTCAGCTGGAACATTCTGAGCTACTTATGCTGTTCTTGATTTTCTGCTCTCTCACAACATCCGCACAAAACATATTCATTTTGCTTGCTTATGTACACATTTTTGCTTAAAAGTGTTAACATTTTTTGTATGTCTGAATTACAAAGCAGTATACACCTCAAAAATGGCTAAAGCAATAGGCTTCATTTAGTAGCTGAAGCTGTGTCAAATCTCTCTTTAAATCTGAATCTCCCTTCCTACTACCAAAGGTGATCTGAAAATAAAGAAAAAAAACACTTACAAAACAAAAGTGGTTGTTGTATTATAATGAAAGAAAAAAAAAAGTTGTTTGCCTGTTACCAGAATAATTAAAAGCTGATTGTGGTTTAACCCCAGCCAGCAGCTCAGCCCCACACAGTCATTTGATCGCTCCCCCACAGTGGGATGGGGGAAGTGAATCAGAAGGGTTAAAGTGAGAGAACTCATAGATTGGGAAAATGAAGTTTCACTTAAGAATTTACAAAAAACCATTAACAAAATGAAACATTTTAAAACATATTTTTAAAAAATAAACATTTGCAAAATTTAAAAAAACAAACAAAACAAAACAAAAACAAAACAAAAGAAGGAATTAATTTACCGTGTCCTGTGTGTGGGCAGGTGTTTGGCCATCTCCAGGCAAGCAGGGCTCCATCGTGTGTCACATGGGACTTGGAAAAGCAAATGCCATCACTCTGAATGTCCCCCTTTCCTTCTTCTACCCCCAGCTTTATGAGCTGAGCATGACATCATGTTGTGTGAAAGATCCCTTCTGTCACTTTGGGGTCAGCTGTCCCAGCTGTGTCAACTCCCAACTTTCTCTGTACCTCCAGCCTCACTGGTGGGGTGGCACGAGAAGCAGAGGTCTTGAGGCTGTGCAAGCACTGCTTAGGAATATGTAAGAACTGTGTGTGTTATCAACACTGTTTTGGTCAGAAATCCAGAACCAGCACCATACAGTTTACTGTGAAGACAAATAACTCTATCCCAGCCAAAACATTTACAAAATAAAATTCAGGATATTAATTATCTCGTTTATTTCTTGATCCCAATGTATCCTTCATATAAATACATAGCATAATATTTCCAAAGCTAGTTTCTGGTCTTGGATCCAGTGATGGAGAGATCTCAGGAGAGATCACTGTCTTAAGTTATGATCGTCATGGAATGAAAGGAAAACCATTTTTGTTTCATACTATTTCCTTCACATTTTGAATTTTAAAATTAAATTTCCCTATAAATATGTAGTTTCTGTTATAAACTGTGACTGCTTGTCTGAGGCCATAATATATTTTCTTGGGTCACTTAAAGAAAGATAGGATTAGATATAGCATAGCTTAGCTTTGGATTTTAGTAATTTTTTTACTGGTACTAAGTTCATCTCACTGCTCGTGTTTTCATGCAACCATATGTTTATGTGAAGTCACGTTTCACTTTTTGATGAATAAAGTCCTTCAAATTTCCTCTCACATCAGTTGTAGGACTCATAAGTGAGGTGCAAGTGTCATGTAGTTAGACCAAGAATATCATATATTTAGAACTTATCAGCATAATTATGTGTTTTGTTTCATTATTCAGAACTTATCAGCCCAATTGTGTGTTTTGTCATTACTTTCTTTTATAGTGTTTACTTGCTGAGAATTTTCTTCCTGGCTTTCTGGAAGAATGCCAGACTCCAAGGAAGTTTCTCTTCCTCTTCCTTTTCACCTTCTTATTCAAATGCTCTTGTTTATTCAGCAAGAGGATGCCAGCTGCATGAATTCAAACAGCAGAGAGTGCAGGAGAAGACAATTTTAGCACAACTCACTGCTTTCTGTAGTTTTGCACGTTGCCTATTGGAACCTGTTGTTCATGTGCTGGCTAACATTGGCACACGTGGCAGTGTGAGATGGACAGCTATTGAGCACCAACATTTGAGCGTTCTGGAAATAAGCATGCCATGCATTTTTCCTTTGTTTGACAATGTGAGGAAGGGCAGTTTTCTGGCCGCTTTAACAGCCATTTGCAATCACTTCCTTTAGTGTCTGTGCAAATACATAGTGCAGCTCAACTATGCCGTGAAAGCCTTTCAGTGTTAGTGTTGAGCTGTCCTGCCTTATGTAAGCCAAATGTTTTTGAAATGGAGCCACTTGCTGAAATCTTGTCTCTGGAGAGATGTGCCAGGACAGGGCCATATTGGTTTTGACTTAGGAACTTGTAACCATTTTTCCCAGCCAGATTAAATATTACTAATGACAGCAGTTCTACAGGGAAACACAAGAGAACATTCTGTAGATAACTGTACAGGGGGGAGAGAATATATCTTCTCCATGCCTGTTGTTTTCAAAGTCTAGTCTTAGAAAAGTAAAGGACAGGAGAAAAATAAATTATTAATACTGCTCATGAAATTTTAAACGTACAAACACATCTTGAAATATAGTAGCAGGAGGGTGATAAACCCACACCCTTTAGACTTTTTTCCAGTAGTGGACATGTTTGTGCAACAGCACTCAAGCACAGCTTCTTACGGCCGGTGCTTTTACCGTTTTGTGAGTTCGCTGCCCTTGTTTTGTTAGCCTCAGCAGTTTGAAAGTGTTGGCTCACCCGCAGTGCTTGCAAATACATCACTGTCCATGCTGCCTGTGCTTTTTGTATTTACTGGTGTCTTATGCTTCAGGGTTTCCGATGCCCTTGAGAAGCTGTGATCATTTTTTACATCTGAAAGAGTGCCAATTCATTTATTAAGACTGAGTCTGCGAGGCCCCGGATAAATTTATTCTATCTAACATTTAATAAAACATTAAATTAAAAATGTGTCTTCTGCAGTGACATACTCAGCATTATCCTTCCAAGGTTTATATTTGAACGCTGCAGGGCCCCACCTCTCCAGAAGGTAACGTGCTATCAATCTAGCTCTGAGGTGACAAGGCCACTGATGTTTTTCTGTGGTGGTTATTTAATAATTAATTTTTCATTGCTAGTCTGTTCAATAAATGGATTGCAACATTTAAGACCGGTTTAATAGGTTTACAGGTCCCTTATAAATTCCAACAATGATAATAGTTAATAGGAAAATAATGAATTTGAGCTCAAAGATCTCAAGATCAATCAAGCAAATTAAATCTGGCCTAGGCTGTGGCTGCTGAATTGGTTTTCTTGTTTGTTTGTATGTTTGATTGTGGATTTTTTTTTCTATAAAATATAACCTGTGTGGATTACTCTATCTGATGATTTGTTGAATTTCTTAGTGTTTCTCTTGTCATATTAATTTAAATCTTTAATCTGAGGATGTGGAATGCATATGAAGTGGCACATTAAATCAATATTATGTTGCAAATGTTGTCTCCAAAGAGGGTGCCGTTGTGTAGGGGAATGCAATAACAGGAATAATAAAAAGAAAGTGTATCTTGATCTTTCCACATATGTTAGAGCAATGCTGATTATCAATTAAAAAAAATAATAAAACAACACATACCTCTGCTTGTAAAAGCAAAACTTTTCATTGGGCTTTATCACATATCCAAAATACAAAGCAAAAAAAAGTTCAGATAGGGAAGCCTTGCCAGCTACTATGAGGATTTGAGAGCATTAGCCCTACAAAGAAAGAGTGTATTGCTTAGCAGGGGTTTGCTTGGCATTTAAAATAGATGGTTCTTGGTCTCATTAGAGTTCATGGTATTCAGAGGTAACCTCATTAAGAAAGTTAATAAAAGAGAAAGGTACATTTGTTTATCTTCTTGCATTATGCCTCACCCAGAGTCTGATTTTTCACTTTTCTTCAAACTTTTCTGTATAATCACTTGAACTGGGGTGATTCTGTCATTTCACAGCCATTTCCACCTCTCTTTATTATTGCGTACACTGGAAAGAGATTCAAAGCACTTTTATTCATTCCTGGCTCTGAAATTGTCTTACTGAACATCCATTCACTTCATTACCTGTTTTGTACATTTGTAAAATACAAACCAAGTTGATGACCTCAGTAAAAAGAATGAATTAAAAATGCTGGATAAGAAAATAGTATGTGAGTTTCACAACAGCAAGAAATGAGGGCATTCATTTTTCTAGAGCTTTGGGATCTGACTTAAGATCTTTTCTTTCCAGTTCTTTTTTAAAGGAATTATGGTTAGACAGGACATTATAAAAAAAAATTTGATAAAATCTTGGAAACAAGTGGAGGTGGAGGGAAAACTCTGCAAACAACCATGTCTCTTGTAATCTAGGTTCTAGAGAATACAACTTCGGGTAAGACTACAAATCTACACCAACCTCAGGCAACCAATACTGCATGTAACACATCAAGATTTTTCCTTAACCTTCCTCATTTTTGACATAAACCAAGACTAACACCTCTCAAGCTTGCAGACAGTGGTGGAGCAAGTAAACATTGCCTGGACAGTAGTTAGCTATGGATGCTGCTCCAGTTTTTCTCAGAACAACTTCTGGAGGGAGCACAGGCTGTATACCCATATGAAGCTGGAGAAAAGAAGAGAAGGGCTTGGGAAAATCAACTGTTGACTGTTGCAGGTAGAAGGAAAATGAACCTGCAATATTATGTTGTACTACTAAACTCTAGAGAGAGGGTGGGAGGATATTGTAGCAAAATACAAGAGAAAAACTTGATAATGAGGGTATCACAAGACGATAAAAAGAGGAGAAAAAGCTGGTAAACCTCTGTTGCTACAAGAATTAATTATTTAGCCTTGATTAGCGAGGACTACATGTGCTTAGAATAGGTACTACCCTTCATTAATTGGTAATAGCCTGTTTCCAGTCTGGGCAGTACCTGATTAATAATTACTATGGATGTTGGTGTCTATCCCGGCAAAAGTAGTTATTTCTCTACAGTAAGCTGATCAGGTGCTGCAGGCTGGATTTGCCATGCTGGAACCCATCAGTACCACCTGCTTTTATTGCAATATTTTCAAATTTGGGTTCACAATAATAGAATCATGCAGTAGATTGGGTTGGAAGGAACCTTTAAGGGTCATCCAGTCTAACACCCTGCAACGAGCAGGGACATCTTCAACTAGAACAGGTTGCTTTGCTCAGAGTCCTGTCCACACTGACCTTGAATGTTTCCGGGGATGAGACATCTGTCACCTCTCTGGACAATCTGTGACCACATTTGATAGGAACAATTGGTGACCCCAATTCTGCACACCATTTCAGTGGCTGGCAGGGACCCTTTTTCCCAGTAGTGAACAGACATCACTGAAAAGCAGTGGGCACTGACAGTGCATGCAAATGGCATTTAACTGCATAGCAGCTCACCAGCAGGGTGTAGTTTGTGTTAGCTCTTATTTTGGGGCAAGGAGATGCAGAAAGCTGTTACTGCTTCCTGCCAGCTATAGGTCCATAAGTAGTTTCTGCAGTGAATTCATGATTCACAGCAGGTGATGGACAGTGATAGTTTACTAGTGAAGTTTGTAGTGACTTCAGATAAAAAGCCTGGGGCTGAGGAGGGAGAAGATAGGAAATGTAGTAGGAAAACAGGATTATTGTAAATTGAAGAGAGAATCAGGTAGCAATTTTTTTTTTTTCTGCTAAGACAGAAGATGTAAGAAACAGGTTTTTGAAGTAGGAGAGAAGAAAGGAGATAGGAAGAGGGTTTACAGAATGGAAATTTTAGATCGAAATGTTAAGTGGCTCACCCCTTCCTTTTCCTCATGCACTCTTTTCTAGTCTAACAAATGTCTTGATATTGCTGTGGCTGAAATCCACTTAATATTTGGTCTCTGAGAACCCAGGCAATTTCACTGAAGTCATTCCTGAAACATAGTGGGAGATTCAAACTTAGCTCATACAGGCCAGTGACAGATCAGTCACTAAATCACAAGAAATGCTATTTTCTAAAGGGTGGGAGGAGCATTGGTGGGTGGCTTGACTGAAGAAAAGTATTAAGAATAGATATGATAATGAGATTTGTCCTTGATGTACAATAAGTGCACAGAAAGAATAGCAACAGCAAACCTATCAAGTTGGAAATATATAAGGGGAAATCAGAAAATTTAGCAACTATTTTTCCTCAGAGAAAGAGTAGGAAAATTTATTAAAAGTACCTTACTGATGGCTCTATACAGGCAAGTGGGAGAGTATAGTAATTTGTTTAGTATTTATTTTATGAGGTTAGCAATTGCACTGCAAATACTGCAGTGATGCAGAATGATAATGTGCAAATGTTTGCATGAATTAGTGGCCCTTTAAAATGTATCCTGATACTACAGAAGCCAGGCAGGCATTTATTACACTAGTCCTTCTTACTGAGGAGAATTTAACTTGCTGTGTAAAATATCCTTTTGTAGCCTAAAATAAATTTTGAAGAGGCAATGACTAGAAATACAAGAAATTGTATTTCCTTACCTGTAAGAAGTACAATGAAATTATTCTTAAGAAATTATCAAGATGAAAGTATTATTTAAATTGTACACTCAGTTCATTCCTATTCTCTAGGTATGTAACTCATATATAAAATCAACATTATCTCAATTACAATGTCTTCACCTTTAACTTTTCTTCTCTGAGAGCTAGTTATTTCTATGAATTTGGGAATGAAAAATCCTGTTCCTCACGCTCTGCCCAACTGTTCTTTGGTTTGGACACAGTGCAAAGATCTGAGCAGGAAACCTTTGCTGCTGTGCTCTGAGAATCTTTCTTTATCCTATCCAGAGTACGTTTTGTATTTTCTGTGGTGCTTTCAGCCTGATATAATTGTCACCTTCTAGAAACTGGTGTTACTATTTGTTCATTTAGGATATGGAATCTTATGTCACCCCTTAAATACCTCCTATGGTTGAACATGCTATTTAAAAGCCTGGACTTGTTAATAAAGTATGGCATGTGAGGTGTCAGTTCATTCTATTTTAGGTTTATGAAAAATACCATTCCAGTTCTACAGTATTGTGACATTTTAAAAATGTTGACTTAAAGACAATCACTACAAATTTCTGCAGAAAATGCTTTGAAGACATTTGCTTTTACAAAAATATTAGGTCTGTAGGCAGACAAAATGACTCTTTCAACTCCATCTAAATTATTTCTTTTGTTCTAGTGCTACTTTCAGAGGACTCTGGAAGTATTTAAATGACCACATAATCAATTTGATGTATGTGTCTCACTTTAAATTTGGGATCAACACAACTTTTTTTTTTTAATGCATTTTCAAATAAAATGCAGTTATTAGATTTTTGCTTACTGGCTGAATTTCTTAATTTTCAGGCTATGCCATGGAGGATCAGAGTGGTTGTCCCTCAGGATCCATTTTTAACAGTAGACAGCATCAGAGGGAAATTCAGTGAACAATGAAAAGCTCCAAAATGGAAACACTGCAGCGTTTCAACTGAACCTGTTTTTATCCCATATTTCTAGTAGCTAAGTTATCCACAGGAAAGCTTATTTTATGAAAAAGGAAAAAAGAAAAAAAAAAAAAAATATGCACACGCAGTCCAGTGTAGCAGTCAATGGTCTTGTTATTCGTATAAATACCTAAAGCTCCTTAGACTCTGGCTGGGCTCTTAGCTTTAGTGACATCTTGAGGGAATATGATAAAACATCCTTCCCAACACCAACTTTCTCCTTTCCTGGGAATAAACTACTTGTTATTATGAGAAGGCAGTCATTGTGGTCCTCTGGCTCTGATAGACCTGATCAAATAACTTCCTATCAGAGCGGCCAGCTTCCTATTCCCTGGGACAGAAAAAATGTGTCTCTCCCTCTCCATTCTGTTAATAGTGTTTAGATTCTAATAGATTGGTCCTGAGGAATTGAATTTATACCTGCTGAAAGCACCAGCTCAGGCTTGATTCAATCAGCCATATAGATCATTTATGGACCATGGGCAGCCTCAGGGCAATGCGTCTTCAAAAATAAGTAACAAAGTATGATCTGAACTCTGTATAAATCCACATCAGACTTATAACAGGTGGGTTGAAGTAAAAGTAATTTAGAAAAAAGATTAGTGTTCCTTTCAGGAATATGCAGATTAATGAAGTAATTAGGACAGAGGGCCAGATCCTCAGGGCGTTGTAAATCATCATCACTTAGCTGAAGTTACTGAAGCTATGCTGATTTATAACACCTACAGAATTGATCCAGTAGCAAATCCTTAGTGATGATGTTGGTGTTTTCTCCTGGTAATAGAGCTGCAGGCATCCGGGATGACAGTTTGTTTGAGGGGCAAGTTCAGAATATAGATGAAAGACAACATGCATATTTAGAGCATGTGGGGAACTTAAGACTGCAGAAGACCTTCTGGAGTTTCTGTGTTCAGTTCTTTTTTACTGTTGCAAGCAATGACATCTTATCATGCCATTCAGATTTTTTCTTAGAAACAAAAAGTGGTTGGTTGAGGCAGGATGGTATTTTAAGCACACACGGCATTACTCTGAAAAACAGATTGGATAGAGCTTTTACCACATGCTGCCCTCTGGTTTCTTTTATGATCATTATTTCATCTTTCATTTGAAAAAGGGAGGAAATTATCCATAAAAAAGTGGTGATAGGGGATGTGCTGTGTGTGTTTGTGGGATCTATATGTTTCTAGAACCCTGAGGAACATGGTAGAAAGGCACAGTGAGTTGACTTGGTGCTCTCTAGAGCAGGATGAAGCTTCACTTAACTTCCCACCTGAGGTATTTGTTCATCTGGGAGCAGTCAGCACACCCCAGTTCTCTGTGCTGTATCTACTGAGCGAGGAGTTTGGTCTGCCTAATCTTTAGTGCTGGCAGCAATATGCAAAGCCAGAAGGACAACAGCTTGGCTTACAAGTAGCATGATGAGTCTGCAAAGACCAGATAGATTGAAAGACTGTCTATTGACTTGTAAATTCAGGAAATTTGATAGTGAATCCTGTGGCGTACTGAAAATGCAAAAGTGTTCTGTACTCTTTATGAATGCAATTTACAGAGTAGGATTATACTTTGGATGAAAATCAGCTTTTTATGCAGAAGTTCTGAATAAACTCTGGAAATTTTTGATTAGTAATGAAGTGTAACCTCAGCTCCACAAACATTTGAAATTGTGCGTCGTTGTTTTTAGCTGGAGATTTTTGTTTGCTTCACATACCAGAGGAGTTTATATGTGACAATGTGGTGTGCAGGGGGGAAGATGTGAGAGAAGGAGAGAGTGGAGGGCTTTTTTTGATCTTCAAAAATGCTGTTCCTGATTACTGATAGGGAAGATAGCATGGATAATCATTTGGTGTTCATTCCCTAAACTCAATTCTTTTTTATTTGAATTTATCCCAATTTCCATATCTCCAGAGAAGAATGAAAATGAACATTTTTCTGAGAATTGTGTTATGATATTTCTAGGTGTACTTTTTTCTGACTGGTTTTGAGAGTCTCTGATGTTTTTTAGATTCAGTTAAGGTACCATCAAATCTTTGCAAGGCAATGTATACAGAAATTGAATGTCATGAAACACTAATAAAAGTTAGTGTTGTCTTTCCAAGACTGCATGTTCCTATTTTCCTTATCAAATACAGCATATTTTGAATAAGAGCTGCTTTATTTATTCAACTAAATTGTTTTGGAAGAATAAGAATAAGAAAATATTTCCATGAGTGTTTTGCTGGAAAACTATTATTTGCTCCTCCTAAGAAAACATTGGCTCTCCTGTAGTGGTGTAGTTACATTTCAAATCTGGAGCTAAATCATATTGACATTAAAGAGAGCCTGCCTACGGGGAACAGGTTAAAATATCTTCATATTTAACTGGTGAGTTTTGGAGTTTTGGCTTCAGGGGTTTTTTTGGTTGGTTTTTTTCTGGTTTTGTTTTAGAGGAGAAAGGTATTTTTCGTGTTGTTGTTTTTTTCTTTATTTGTTTTTAGAAACAGGTCAAAGAATTCAGGTCATCAAGAAGGTCATAGTAATATCTGGTAAATCTAAGGTTTTAGACAGGACACTGTCGCTTGCAGGAATAACATAAATTCAGATGATATTTTAAGTATCAGTAGTAGTGCATGTGTTTGCTGGCTTAGTATTCTTGAGGAAACTCCACAAGACGAGACAAACTCAGCCAAGTCTGCAGGAAAGTGGCAGAGTGAAGGAGCTTCAGAGGAATATGGGCTAATTTTGTATAGTGCTACTTCCATTTTCATATGCATTCATCACTATTAAAAATTACTTGGGGGATGAATTGCATAGTTTCTTAAGGAGCTCACACATATGTAAATACAATTTGGATAATGAAATTCTAATTTTAGAAACTGTTTGCTAGCTATAGTATTTAATGGGAAATAGTACATGTTAAATCAGCAGCAACACCAACACCCAACAGTTATTTTAGTATATTGCCCAATGAAGGGCGTTTTTTAGACATACTACGCAATAAAAGTTATTAATTGAGCCAAACTTACTACACTAAGAAAAATGAGATTAAATTGGTAAGCTTGACTTTTTCAAAGACATGTGCATATTCTCACTATTATAGACTATTAGAAACTCCCTTTTGATAGTGGTTGTACCTTTGTGAATCTGTCCTGGTCTGCTGCATGACATACAAACTGACCTTGATTCCCCTGTACTCATCAGTGGGAGTCTGTCTTTGGATGTGCTTCTGTCTGTGCTTGATGCTGTGCAAGACAAGAGCTGAAATGAATCCACTGTACTTCAGCTGTGGTTCAGAAGTTTTGATGCTGCAGATACCAACAATTCTTTTTGAACAGCACAATTCAATGTATGTATGGAAAATCTAAGATGCTCTGTCCACTTGCTTTGTGGGTATCTTGATTAAAAAAAAAAAAAAGAAAAAGATAGAATTAAAAAGGAGATAGAATTAGCCAGTACAGAACTGGTATACATGGCGTTAAGGATATTGGAGAAAAAGAGTTTAACAAATCAAAACCTCAAAAATAATTAAATTAGGGTAACCAAAAAACAAAACCAGAGCAAAAGAAGATGAAATTCATTGACTCCACAACTTAAAAGAATGTGCTCTTGTAGATATTTTAATTTAATACCATGTTTAGTAAGAGATTTAGAGCAAGTTATTTGATGGAGTCACTATAGTAAATTGAGATGTTAAAAAGATGAAGGAAAATAAAAAGCTGGAAGAGTCTTTACACAGACTAGATTTTCATTAAGTCCTTACAGTATTTCTGTTTTATTCTTTGTTTCAATTTAGGATAACGTGTTTCTTTTAAAAGATAGCAATTGAGAAGTTGGGGAAAAGGCTAGTATTTTGCATTGATCTGGCCTCTGCATTTTTTCTCAGGTGTATATCTGCAAAGAGAGCATTTACCCCTCTTCTGGGAGCAGCTTGACATTGGATAGGAGGAGAGAGGGAAGAGGAAATTTACAGAGACTTGAAATTTGCTGGGCAGAGCAGGGAACGGAGGTGCAGCCAATTTTAGGAAGGATGGAGGAAAAGTTTGCTCTTTTTTTTTCCTGTTCTTTTTCTTCTCAAAGGGACAGTCCTTTCTATGATGTTGTTTGTAATAGTCAAGCTATTGTAGCTAGCTGATCTGAGAGAAAGCATGAGGAAGAGACCTAGCAGGCCAGAGAGAGATTTGTCCGTAGTCTTTTCTTATTTTCTCATTTCTGGAACATTCAGGTTTTTTCCATGTTAAGTATCTGATTTTTCAAATTAATCTCAAAGTAATATTTTTAATTGCCTTTAAAGAGTACCTGAAAGAAAGAGAATAGGCTGCTTTTCTTCCAAACTGTTGCTGAATCAAGTCTTGTCATAGTCATAAAATAAATAAAATAGAAGACGTTATTAGAAATGTTATGAAAAATTTTCCAGATGGCAAAGCCTTAGGAACTTTTAGCCTGATTACAAGCAGTATGAATAACTGACTGTGATGGTTACCAAGACAGCAGCCACCATGTTTGCTGACCTTTCCTTATCATCAGGTGGGTTTGTTGTAGATGTTAATGGAGAGCACAGACTTTTTGCCAAGGCCAGTGTTTTGGGGCATTTCAGGTTTCCCACAGGGAACTGACTACTGAAGGAATTTTTCTTCTTTGATAAATGGATTTTTGCCTGGAACTTTGGGATGAGTGTCAGGATATTATCTTGGCATCTATCCTTAAAATCCAAATTCTGTGTTAGCCAGTTTGGTCCTATGTACAGTGAATGAGTTAATCAGGAGCAACCAGGCATGTCTGACAAGCACAACAACAAGCATGATAACTTGGAAGGCATTTTCAGCATGTGGCATTTCGATATTTTGACAGTGTACATGCAACACTTTTGAAGTATCTTACATAATACACTGTGGAAATAGTGAGGAACTCACTTGGTGAGGAAATATCCAGGATAATGGCACATACATGTGAGTGACTGGGTCCAAAAAGGCCTCTGACAAAACATCACAGTACATGGGTGGATGAGTATTCTAATAGGACTGTAGATGTGGATATCTCTCTTTCCATAAGTGCTGGATTTAGGGAAATTTTCTCAGAGTTATTCTCTCACTGGACCTGACCTTTTAAAGTCTGAAACATACGTAAAATTCCAAATTCTTATACCTCCCTGTGCGGCACCTCCACTAACTTTATAAGGGCAGGCATCTCTGACAGGTATTTGAAGTAATTAGGCTATTTACCTTAGCTATACACATGACATCTAAACCATTAAATTAAGAATGGATTTTATGTAATTTCTTAGAAATGTAATTAAATCTTCATTTAGATATAGACTAGCAATTAATATGAATGAAAATGCAGGATGATTTTATAAGATCTGCAGCTAGACAATTCAATGAGTTGGCAAGGGGATGATAATATCTTGTCCAGCTTTTTTGTGTAGCATATTAGAATGAGTTTGTGGCTCAAAGCCTTTTCCAGCCATCTACAAACAGCAGTTTTCATTCACTATGATTAGGACTGAGTTTGATATGAGGTCAGCAGCTGATTCACTAAGTATCTTGACCTCCTTTCAGTGTCTTCTTGCTACACTAAATTCTGTTCCTTTTATCTTTTGTCCCACCAGCTGAGTCCTGTGTGTAGAGGCTTTTCCACTACTTTGTGGTTTTGTTGAGTCAACTATACTCCCTTTTATATGTATGTATGTGTGTATATCTATAAATACATATTTCTGTTTATAAACATCAGCTCTTTTTGGCATAATGCTTTTTACATTAACTGACATTTTGTCTCCAGAAGGTGAAGATAATTCATCCCATGGAAGAGCTGAGCTCAGGTCACACAGGTGTGTGTACACATCTGTGTTAAATTGCTTGATACTTAGAAGGGATCCAGAGCCTTCCTTTTCTGCAAGTTCCATGTAGCCTCAAGACTGTAATTGAATCGTGACAAACTTGAAATTCATGTTTTACAGAGAATTTGTCAAACTGACTTTCTATTTGAATTCCAAATTGGATCGGTCATACTGAACATTTTTTTTCTGCAATTTGTATTTAAAAATATTTTGAAAGATGGGAATGAAATTTATAAAAGGTTGACAGCAACAGGGAAATCTGTCATGACATTATTTTATCATACTTTACTAGTCAGCCTACATTTAATTCTTTTTTTTGTCTGTATGTCATAACATTTTTTACCATATGAATATGCATTACACTTATTCTTCCAGTTTATTTTATTATAGCTTGTGATGTTCAAAGGAAAATTTTATTTTATTTACTATTAATCAAAGTTTTGATTGTATACGCATTTTTTGGTATGTAAAATCAGTCTTACTGAAGTCATTAGCTCCACTTTTTTTGAGGGTAATTGTTTTTCTTTTTTATTATATATATATCTATTATTGTATTAATGAATATAATTTAGATTATTAAACCTGATAATTCTTTGAGTGAGTTCACAGCAAGGACACTTTGGGCTGAATGAAAAGTTATAAAACTTTAGTCAATAAACCAATTAATGTGTTAACAGTGTACACTATTAGGCAGTGGTGCAATGCTGATCATACAACAGTCTTTAATCTTGAAGAGGAATAAGATATACCTCTCCTTTTTTTACTGGTGCTTTTAAAAAAAATGATGTGAGGGTAGTGGAAAGTAAGAGCAAGTTTCTTCAAATTATTCTTTCAAATAAATCACTTTTGAATAGGTCCTAGCTTTAAAAAAAAACAACAACAAAGATAAACAATGAAAATAGTGTAATTTAAGAGATTGCTTCAGCTTCTTAAAACGCAATTTGTTTAGGAAATTAAATGCCTATTATAATATTCTGAGTGCTATCAATGGAATTAAGTGAGGTTTTTATTTTCAGGAAATGATAAATTGTGTAGCAGATTATGCCACACCCTGCAGTTTGTCTCCCCCCTTGTTTTAAGATTAAGAGCCTGAAGTATCATTAACAATCAAGGCAGGCTTTCCTACAGGAACAGAATCATTACAAATAAGTAGCTTAGCACTCTGTGCACGTTAATGCACAGAACAAATCCTAGCACTGATTTGCGAGCTCTAAAACCCATTAGAACACAGGCCCCAAAAGGGGCAAATCACTGAAACGTACTAATTATCGGTCAGGCTCTTCAGAAAGACTTTGGGTCAATGCCACACATTTGTAACATTTTCAGCAAGTTTAGACTGAGTTTTCTGTTTGGTTCCTTCAAAGAAACTTGTAGGTAGAGAATTTGTTTCATGCATGTGTATAGTTTGATGTTAAAAGAAAATCTGTATTTAGTGAGTTCCAGAGTATTACTGGGATAGGAAGGGCTATCACACTGTGCCATTTCTGAAACCTAAATTTAGCCTGTGCTTGGTTCTTGAACCTGGCCCAGGTTGTATCACCATTGTCACTTGCCTGTCTGTTGCTGGGGAGCCGAAAAGCAGTCAGCATAAAATAATAAATGAGTAAATGTTTATGCCGATGTCATGCCTGGTGCACTGCAGACTGTCTGGGGCGGGGAACTTCTCTGTGAAAAATGGACAGCCCGTGAATTTATGGCTCTGTCAGGTCATTCTCATGTCTAAGGGAATGGGTATAGTGGTTATCGACCAGCAGAGAATTTATATCTGGGATTGACTATCGTTTTTCAGTATACAATGGATTGGTTCTCACACGTCTCATAAATAATGTTCAGCTTTTCATTCAAACTGATGAGTATACCAAAAAGTTGTATTTTCTGCTTTCTTTCTGCTTGGTGTTCAAACAGTGTTGACATCTTGCCACTTTCTTCTGCTGCTTTTATATCTATGAGGCCTGAGAGAGAAAAGAAGATAAACAGCTATAGAAGTGCCTACTTGCTTATTTTTTTTAAGCAGTCAGAAACCATTTGTTAAAGGATGTGTACTGACACTGTCTCTCATCCTGGCTGAGTCAGTGGTGATGGGAATGGTTCTCTACACTTTGGCATCTCAGGTTGAAAATGTTCCAGGAAGGTGGTAGAAACTAAAGCTTACACGAAGTAAATGGGATGTTCATTGGCTTCAGTGAAACTTAATGTATTTTTACAGTACAGGAGAGGCTGGCAGGGGTTTTAAAGCATATATTCCTTTAAATAAGCTATTCATTCACGTAGGAGCTGACAAAAGCAACCATTTACAGTCAGGTAAGTTTATTCCAGCTAACTAGAATAAATCCATCATTTACCCATTTGGTGAGAGGACCACGGTCCTACACCACACTTTCTTTCACCTGTTTTTGTGGGAGCAGGGGAGTTTGAGTATTTGAGCAGGGAATTGAGTAATTCAAATAATCATAAAAATTCATTGTAGGCTTTTCCAGCCTACATTTATTCTTCATTTGCGAGCAGGCTGCGCACAGAAATTGGTGGAAAACACCGACCACAGAACTTGTGGCTTTCTAAGTTTCACAGGGAAATCAGATGTCAGTATCAGGGATATGGAGCCTGTTCTGGGGTGACTATCCTTCTATCCTCTTCAGAGCCAAGGCTTTTGGGGGGGCTGTTTGGCTGATTGGTTGGGTTTTTGGGGGTGTTCTGTTTCTTTTGGCTTTTCCTTCAGCTTCATTCTCCCTCAGAACAAAGATGTACCCATTCTTGAAATGCAAACTACACCCTGTTTTGTTCCTTTCGGGAAGAAAATTCCTTTCTACTGATTTCTAATGCTTTACTCGTGCCATCCTACATTGGAAGTACTGCATGGGTTTATGTTACAATGCATTCCTTTTCGTAATAAGAGCAAGTTTGATTGAGAAAGGCCTGAAGTGGATAAACAAATAGATTTTTTTTCTTAATATTTATTTTAGTTTATTCTAGTATTCTTCAGCTGTGTTTTCACTGTTCTATATTAATTTGATTTTTTTTCCCCTGTGTCTTTGTGAATGCAGATTGTGGTTGCACTTCTAGTAGATCACCAATCAACACTAAAATATTTTGCCTGGATTTTGAACTCTTAATATCAGGGTTAAAGGATATTTGGATTAGGTTTGGTTTGAATTATTTCTTCCTCCTGTTTGAGGGAAATACAATTAAGGCTGAAACAAGATCTTTTTTTGCTTAATAAAGAGAGAACAGTGTATCCAATATGTGTATCTTTATTCTCAAAGTCTCAGAAGTGAATTCATTAGAAGGGAAGCTAAAGCAGTGATTTGGTGATAAAGCAGCGTGCTTCCACATGGAAGATTTAAGTTCAAATTTACAGCTTCATGCTTTGGAGTAGCTACTAATAGGAACATATATAGGGGGATAGAATATAAGAAAATAAAGATAGTGTAGAAAGTAATCTTAGCCCTCAGGAGTTGCAGCTGGGCCAATTATCAAAGATTAGGGACAGGCCTGACTTTAACAGGCCACAGCTGAGAAAAAGAGTGCTATAAAAGAGTGGGGTGGCTGGTTGAGAAGGGAACTGGAGTTAGTTGGCTACTCTGTGAAGAAGAGTCACTGCTCTGAGGAGCTGCCCATGAGAAACACCAAGAAGGTATGAAACTTTTGCAATAAGGAGACCACAGCGTGGAACCCCTGCAATAAAATGGCAGCAAAGATATACCAAAATTTCTTAACAATTTTCCCCTTGTCATACACTGAATTGCAGTAATTGAAAAAGGGTGCACAGTCAAAGAATGAAGTTCAGGAGTTCCTGCACTGAACACCTCCTATCCCATGGCAAGGAGCCATAGTAATTGAAACACTGAAGAAGGGCAGGGTGAAACTATTTCTAAATGCAGGTCCGTTGTTAGCTGTGTGAGATATTTTTATGGTTGGATTTGGGGGTTGTTTTTTTATTGTATTTTCACTTGAAAAGAGAATTTAACTGTAGCTGAGCAGCAATACTTCACCAGGCTTTGCTTGCTATAGCCTGCTAGGCATAGTTCCCCTGGGAACAGCAAACTCCCCTCAGATGCTTCTGAACAGCCAAGGTTTGTTTTCCTTGACCTATGGATTTCATCCCAATCTACAGGGATCCTGGAGCGCAACTGATACTCTCTCCCTTGATCCATCTGAAAGCGTTCTGTGTTGCTATATAGCTGGTGGGCTTAGACTATGTATACACATTAAAGGCTCAAATAGAAATCACTGACCTTGTTTGCTTATTCTAGCATGGTCTTTTTTATCCATTATGAAACTGAGATCAAATGCACAGTGGTGCTGAAAGCAAAAGGCCTGTCATGGACAACCAAGGGAATGTGTGTCCAGTGATGAGGATCAGTGAAGGAGCTGCATCTGACTAATGTGATGCAGAGTTAAATATGTCTCAAGCTCCCATAAATGTGAGTGACAAAGAAGCCTTGCCATTCTTTCTGAGCTTCATCCTTTATGAATTGGTATACTTTGCACAGCATAGTATTTCCTTTCTGTATTCCCCATGCCAATGTAGGTTTCCTATCTAATCCCTTGGATTCTATCCGAGTGTCTAAAATGCATCCCATAAGCTCAGTGAGAGCTTACATCCAGTATTTTGAATGAGCAAGTAGGATTTCTTGAATAGTACTTCATTTTTAAGAGTTCCCATGCATGGTACTGTGGTCAAAATTGTGTTGATAGCCTGTAAATTTCCCAAGAGAAGAGAGATTATATGTTCATGATTTACACAGAGAAATTATTCTTCTTTCTGCTGATATTTGCTTGTGGGTTGGGCTTTTGTTTTTTGCTTCCAAAAAAATAAAAAAGGGTGTATATTTAGAGATGGCTGTAAGTATGTATACTTTTTAATGTATAATAGATATGATGCTGTGCTACTCAAAAATTATATGCTGTGGTAAAGCACTGAACTGAGATCTGGTGCTCAGTCTCTTAACTTCTTTAAAGATTTTGAATAACCCTTGGTAGCTCACTTATCTCTGTAATTAATTTCACATCTGTGAAATAAAAGTGATTCTTACTTTTCCTCTTCCTTATATATATCACTGTTAAATAGATGAGAGAAAGATTCTTTAAAAAGAATATTTCTATTAAACAAATTGAGCTTGCTGTATCTTATCTGGGTTTTCAGTTAATCCTCTAATTTACTCAAATGAGATTATTAAAAGTAACAAAGTCCTTTTCCACTGTTCTAAAACAGTAAGGAGAAATAGTCTTTTTTACTATAATGAAAGTAGGAATCATTATAACTTTTTTTTAAACAGAGAGCTTTATTCTTGCATAAGTATGAGGACAAATCCTTTTTCCCCCCTTTTCCAAAGTTATATTCACTTTTCCATTTGTGTTCCGTTGATCAATTTGGGGTTTACACATAAAAACATAATGAGATTAATGTGTGTTTGCATTATATAGAGCAACATATACATTTTTAATATCTTGCCTTCAAATTATAGCTTAGACTATTTTTATAGCTCTTCTTACTATGAAACTCCTGCCATTTCATCCAGTGAGTGATTCAGTCTCTAAAGTCTGGCAAAGCCAGTAAACATCTAGCAGCACAGGGAACAACAATGCTGTACCTTTCAGAACAGCAGTATTGCCTTTAAATCACTACTCTGCCTTTATAGGGCTTGGTATAGATTAGTGCATTGTATTCAGTGTTGGTGCATATAGTTACTAGAATGAGTATTCAAGCAGCTTAGAAATGAGTAAGAGAAAATCAAAGTTCTACCATGTTGTACCAAAACCCAGTTTCTAAATAATCAAATATTGAGGTGAGATTTGGGAACAGCTAATGATTTCTGAGATGAAGGTTCTGCCCTAGCTGTGTTAAGTGGATATTTTCAGGGTTTGACAGCAACTAAAAAGATGTTTTTAAAGCTGTAGTTTTATACCAGGACACTTACTTTTTACCATAAAATTGTATCTTCTTTACCTAGTAAATTACAAAAACCACTTCAGTTTCCAGTGTAGCTGCAAATATAACATTTATTTTCAACATATATTTTCCTTTGCTTCTGGATGTGAACCGAAGTTGTTTCAGTGACTTTAACTGATGGAAATACCATGAAGTAGGATTTGGATTATTATATAAATTCTTGATATTATTCTGAGAGCCTAATAAAAATACCAGAGCTAAACTTCCTAAGATATTTCTTCCTATTTGAAAATATCATATGTCTATGCTTAAATTTCTAAGTTTTGGAGCATGAAAAATTGGGGCTTGATTATCTTATGATAAGCACCTATTGTGTATGCTCAGTGCTCAGTGTTCTTAATGCAGTAATGGTTATTAATGCTGCTATCATTCTAAAATAAACAGAATAGAATGGTTCTGTTAGAAGGGACCCACAAGGGCCATCTAATCCAGCTGCCTGTTGGATTTATTTTTCTGATATAAGTTTGGCTGAACTTTAGTACTTAATTTAAGAGAACTTAAATACTTAAAATAGGTAAAATCATTCTCTAAGAGGTAAATAATCATAAAATGATAGCAGTAATGTATCCAGAGATAGAATTTGCAAGAGATGAATTTCATACTAACTCAAAATTCAGGCAATTAGGCCTTACCTACTGGCAAGGCCAAATTGCAGAATCATTTTTTAGCTAATTGGAAAAGAACAAATCCAACAGCAAACTCTTTACCTTGCTTGAATCGCATAGTTGCTCAGCTAAAGGCACTGAAATATTTTTTGGTACATGCTGATATAAAGATTTCCTAAAATCAGACCAGATTTTGAAAGCAGAAGTTAGATTTGTTATTTTGAAATTTTGGGGAGTTTTGGTTGCATAACAGCTTATAAAAATTCCTAGTGTTTGTTGTAGAAGATCAATCCTTGGCTTACATTAGAGAAACTATTTTGATTTTCATGCGAGTCATAACCTTCCAAATCATTGTGCCATAAAAAGCAACTTTACTCTTTTCTCTCCTCTCCCACTTTTCCCCCTAAAATGCTGTTATTTTTATCTTTGTTACCACGCACATGTTGAGAGTTTATTCTTCCACTTACAGGAATTTCTGTGATTCTGAGTGCCACTGGAAGACAGTAAGCTTAGGTTGAATGTTAGGGAGAAATTATTTTCTGTGGGGGTGGTGAAGAGTTGGAGCAGGTTGCCCAGAGAAGCTGTGGATGACCCATCCCTGAAAGTGTTTGAGGCCAGGCTGGCGTGGTCTAGTGGGAGGTGTCCCTGCCCACGGCTGTGGGGTTGGAAATATATAATCTTTAAGGTCCTTTCTAACCCAAACCATTCTGTGATTCTCCAGTAGAAAACCAGCAACCTTAATTTAAACGACCAGTGGAGGTGTTTTGGAAGGTTTTCTTCTTAAATTGGTAAAGGAACACTCAGACAATCATTTCTGCTAGCATTTCTTAATCTTAAGTCATTGTGAAAGTGAATGTTAAGTGAAATATTAGGTGAAATCTTAAGCCATTGAAGCTGTTAAGAAAGTGGCTGTGACTATTCCTATGCAATGCAAAAAATTAAAAGCATCATCATGTGACATTTTTAAGGTTTGGTGCTATTTATAAAAATTAATTATTTTGTGGGTTTTTTTCTAACTTTTTAATCTAAGGTTATGCTGGTAGGTGATTTTAGGTTCTGAGATTCTGCTTCAGTGCTATACACATTTTTATGTAAAAGAAGAATCACTAAAATTTAGAATTTTGAAAAACTATATTTCATGTCATATTTGAATCACTTTTCATAAAATACAAATTGTTTTTTTATTTTTCTTCTGGAACAAGTCAAAAAAGAAAAGCTGGCTTTGAAATCAGATAAGTCCTGGTGTGATTTTTCTTTTCATGGTGAGTAAAAATAGAAGGAGTATCTTAGTAAGTTTGTTTGTTTGTTTTCTTCAGGAAAACATTTTGGAACACAGAATAGGAGATGCAGGGAGATGCTTAGAAAACAAATATCACTGTAAGTCAACAGCTTTTCAGCAGACTATTTTCTTGCAGAGCCTTTTAAGGCCATACATTGAGACAGTGTGGCTAGGCAGTGTCTCACCTGACTAGTGTCTTTCTGGAGTAAATAATCTGAGCCTTTTTTCTTAGTGATGCTTATGGAATGCTTTCTTGTGCAGGTAGAGAAATAGCATATCTTTGTTGCTCTGAGAGAAGCTGGAGGCAATTGTGTTGCATCAGATTTTGGAAAGACAATTGTATATAAGTCTTATATTACCTGCATGCCAAGTCAGAGATCTTTTGACTTTCAATTCCTCTTCCTTATAATAACTCCTGCGGATTTGATTACTGAGTCTTTTATCTTTGGCAACTTTTGAAGTAGCATAATATTGTGTTAAAAACAAGTGGAAAATTTTGAGATGTGCCTCCAAGGGCTGGTCTGGCAAGTATGTAAGTCAGTATCTCTATTCAGTACAGAAAGCTGGGGATGGAATTGTGGGCATGGAGGAGAGGTCTTTTGGCGCATACTGAGAACCTACACATGCATATAGAAGTTCTAATTTCTGGTCCCTAGTCAAGATGAGAAATACAATTGCTTTATAATTGTATTTTGCACCTTTTTTGGTGTTGTTTTGGTCAGTTTTGAGAATTAATTACACAAATATTTCACTGAAATTATTTTTTCAGCATCAGTGATCTCCCACACATGGAAAAGCTTAAAATGGCTATTACACTGTTTTGATGGACAGGAACATGATAGGAGAACTTGGATTAGCTTGGAATTTCCAATTAAATAGTATGACAGTTAGCTTTTAAGGCCAATGACAATAACCCAATGGTGTATTAACAGGAATGACTTCAAAGAATATGTGACATCTCATTTCCAATAATTTCTTCGATGTCCAAGAATATAATCTTCCCTATGTTTGCATATGTTGAGTATAATTGAATCCCTAGATAGTTTGTCATTATTAATTCTTGTGGAAATTATCGGAACTGCTCTTACTCTTCAAGTTTGCCATAAGTCCTTATTCAGTTTTACAGTGCTGTGATTTCATCACTGGTATGTTTTTGTTTATCAATACTTTATCCTTGTTCATTGCTTACTCTATACATGATGAATTTCAGAAAGATTTTCAAAAGTGAAAACTTAACATTGTTCTTTGGAGGGTTAATTCCTTCTGTCCCTGTGTCCTCTCTGCCACATAGTCTGAGATTTATTTTTGAAATACAGCACTTGAAAGTGTTGCTGTGAGGCTTATACCACGCTGCCTGTTCCTCCTCTCTCCGTGGGAAGTCCTAGTTAGGCCTCAGGCTTGTCTCACATATGCACCAAATTGTCATTCAGAACAAGAACACAATGATCTACTATTGCTCAGTATTCACTTACATTTGGGCATCCTTCAGTTGGAAAAGGCTTTAATTCCTACTAAAGGGGTAGGCATTTTTCATAGCATCATAGAAATTAGGATTCCTAAAAGCCAATTGGATTGCATGGCATCAGCCTCAGCTATAACAAGGATTTTCTAGACTGATTTGAAAAAGTGAAATCTCAAATCAAGCACCTTTTGCCCTTCTTCTCATTAGGCTGTGGTGGAGGGGCAGTTGTGTGTGAAATTTGTTTTCCTTTAACTTCTTTTTTTTTTAATTTCCTTGATTTTTGTATTTAGCCTTCAAAAAGCTTTTATTATGTGTCTTAACTGTTTTTAAGTTTTAAGCTTTTAAGGGTTTTAGGCCTTCATCTTAAAGGTTGATATTGCAAAGGAAGATGTTAATAAGAACTGAGAACATTATTAGTATTGAAATGCTTAGAACAGGGATGAGGTATAATTTTCTTGTTTTCATGGGAATTTACAGTTGTTATTATTACTAATTAAATTAGTCTACATGTGTATTTTAATGCATAAAATGTTTTATTTAAAAAAACATGCTTTCACAGTATATGAAGCAGTATGCAAAACTATCAGCTATTAGTCAATAATTTAAAGTTCTCATGTATTCAGAATTTTTTAGGGCTGACAAAATGAGATAATTTATGAGGCAATTTGCAGTATGACATAAATATATAGCATTCATCAGATAAAAATGGTTGCTGAGGAATTATACCATATTTAGTAGCATTAACTTTTTCTGCCCTTTACCTAATGGCGTAAAAATGCTTCTGGAATGAAAATAGTTCTTTTCTTGAAATACATCCTCCATTAATATTGCTTGTAATTTCTGTTATGTATCACCAATTATATCTTGGCACTTTGCCTATCATGATGGTTATGTTGTTTGAGTTGCAAAACCATTTAATCTAGAAGACCTGGTGGACTGGAACAGTGCATTACATTTACAGCAGAGAGAGAGAGAGAATTTAGGAAGAAATGCAATTTTCCAGAAACTCTTGCTAATGGAGATTGGATGCCTACCAGAAATGATGCTAAGGAGATCTGAGGTATGAGAGCAACAGAGAGAGAGAGACCTTCTGCTCTGTTGCCATTCAAGCTGTAACCTGCAATGACAGTTGTCAACATTGCCCTTTCTGATTTCTCCCAGTTGTATTCCATTTATTATAAGCACATCAAAGAGATGCCTGCTGGGGAATCCGGAGGAGAGTCACTGCAGGAGGCTGGCTAACAGATTTAGTCAAAAGTATTCTTGCCCCCTGCTATGAGCCATAATTTAATGAGCACTTCACAACAACAATATCAAAACAGGTATGCCCCTTGCTTTCAGTGGAGGGGAGAGGTGAGAAGAGCGGGCTTCCAAAATGCATCACATGCATCTTTTTTGGTGCTGGAATCCAGGCCCCTGTCATTTTGTCTTGTTACAGTGAGCAGAGCATAGAATTAAGTTAAAGGCTTGACCTGTTATACAAGATCCATGATGTTTGAAGGCAGACAAACCCTGCAAGGCTTTCTTACTGGCTCCCCAAATATTTTTTTGTTTTTAAATCTTTGAAAATGAGATAAGAAGGCCTGTATCTAACCAGGGGATAGATGGTCTTTTTTTGTTTATTTGGGTTCTTTTGGGGGTTTTTTTGTTTTTTTTTTTTTTTTTTTAATTTTAAAGGGAAGATAGATATTACTAAAGCAATAGACAAAGGGCAATATATAAATTTCAAACTGCATAAGGTAAAAAAATAGTGGAATAAACCAATACAAAGCCTGTAAAGCTTTGGAAATGTTTAAATAAAGATAACAATTCTACATAAAAGGTACCCGAGCGGCTTTCTCTTGTTGGTTTGGAGAAGGGATAATTGTACCCTCTACTGGTTCAATCTCTTGCAGCTCCAGTTTGCTAGACTGGAAAACATAGCAAAGAATTACAAACCATTCATTAGAATGAAGCAGTTTCTTGTGGGAAAGCAGCTGATCAGGTCTGTGGTACATGTTTGTAGGAGCAACAAAGAGGACTCTTCTGAAAACTAGATTGTAGCCTCAGTTGAAGCAATGGGCTTCACAATGCAGTAATTTTTCAAATATCATGCAATGGTTGCTCAGAGATACGTCATCCAAACTCAGGTAAAACAACTACATGACTGCAAAAAGAGCTGCACAAAATGTGCACATGCACAGGAGAATCATCCACTGAAGTACCAAGAAAATAGCATTACCTTGTGAAGGGTTATGTAGTTTTGTTATATTTTGAAAATCCAGTTAACTGTCTAAAATAGACACATGTTAATCTCTAACACAAATTTCACAGGCTCAGAGTTATTTACCTTCTGAGCCACAGAAGGTGGCTTGTGTTAATGTCCTATAGGCTTCTAGATCAGTTTGCAAATGACCAGTTTTTTAGGTTATTCACTAGAGTTTACAAAATGTGTTGTTCTATGCTCCTAATTTAATTTCATTTTCAAAGATAAACTGTAGGAGGCCATCACCAGTACACTAATCTGGGGCAAGCTGTTACTAATATCAAATCAGAATTCATTAAAACATGATGGTGGAGATATCAATCCTTTATTAAAGTCAGGTTATGCTAGTGCATTTCTGTCAATGCAGAAGGTGAATAGTTCACACAGGATTTCTAGTGCAGTTGCTCATAATTAGCCTACAGGATGTTGAATGTCAGTTTGTTACATATTTATGCCCCAGGGGTCTGAATATTTAGTTTAACATATCATATAATGGACCTTCCCGTTATATCCTACCTTGTTTCCAGTTTTTCCTTTTCTTTCAGTGGATAAGGGAATCTTTTTTTGCTTATCCTTTTTTATGCAAACCAGCATTATTGAAATGAAATTGATCAGTCTCATTTTCTCAGTTTTTCTGGGTCCTACTATGACTTTTAAGCTTTGGAGAAAACAGACAGCTGTTTTTGTAGCTTGTAGGAGTGTGGATATCACTGAAGTCTAGATAACATTAATGTGACTGGGAGTTAATTTGCTTGTCTACGTGCTCTGCATTGTGGGGTGCATCTTTAGGTAAAACAGTTGTGCTGGAAAAGCAGTCTGCCTTCAGAGCTGGGGAGTATGAATAAAAGGAGATAAGAGGATTCACAGCCAGAATAATTTCTAACTGATGCTGTTAAACCTTGATTTAAGATATTTCTGCACAGCTTGGCCCATGCTCACAAAATGAAACTGGTGGACTGTGCTGAGATCATAGGCAGTGATTAAACATTTATAGTTAAGTAGTATACTATGGTATTGCTGCTGCCCAGAGGCAAAGCATTGTAATGCAGATTCAGTATTACTGCTGCAGGAACTCTAAAACAAAAGGGGACTTTGAGTCTTCTTTGGTACTTGCTCCTGGCTGTTCTCAAAACTACATGTATTCCTTTCTTCTTTATTTTAGTAGGGGGTCAGGGGGAAAAGTACATGAAGGCTGCTAATAATACTTCAAACACACACTTTCCAACCTTTGTCTGTCCTTTGGGTCTGTCCTTTGCTTCAAGTTTACTCCTATGTATATTAGGTTACTCTGCTTTTGTAAACTGGTTTATGCAGTTAAATTCTGCCACCCTAATGAAAGCTTGAAACCCTATATAGCTGTGTCGGTGTTGATGGCCCAGTGGCAAGACAGGTAGGTTAACTAGAATGTGTGCTATTAGAGGGCCACAAGTTGTTGTAGTCTTTGGAATTTTAAAAACATTCCTGTCATATCCTGTGATCACTTTAGGTGTGTATATGACAATCATGTTTAGAATGGGTGTGTGTGTCTTGTTTATTTTTAAGAGATTGTAAGAAATGATTTCTTGACTGCTAGCAGCAGCTGGTATTATTCAAGAGTCCCGTGTTGTGCTTTGTTTGTGTTTATTTGCATACCAGAGACTACTGTTTGCATAATAAGACCACTTCTAGTTTAAGTCCCTGTATGGCTGATTGCACACACATCTCACCATGGTACTTTTATTGTGCTATCCTGACATCCAGCTCAGCTTTCTCTCTCACAAAGTGTTGACTTGGTAATGTTCATTGTTTCTGAAAAAAAAAAAAAAAGTAGGGTCATGGCCAAATGGTTCTAATGCTAATTGTCATAATTGTTATGCTTTGAATTTCCTGATGCTGACAGGCTGGTGAAAGAAAAAGTGAGAAATGGGACTGAAGGACATAGATCATCACATCTTCATGACACACATGGAACAGTTATGATAAGCAAGTGCCAGTTTACTGCAATAAATAGCATTGAGAAAAGAAAAATGGTTGTCTGCTTAAGTGTCTTAGAGGAGTAAATTCTAAGATGAGCTACCATGGGACATACAGGAAATACTTAAACCATTTTAGTCTTCACTTACTGCTACAACATTGGAATTACCTTTTAAAATCACTTGGTAAGCATGTATACCATGTGCTTAGAGAGAACTTTTATGATGAAATTACATAACCTGTGATATGATTAGCTAGTGCCATACTTCAGTATAACAATGTGATTTAAGAAGAAATATCTGCTGGTGAGGCATCTACAGGTAAATGTGCATTGGTAAGTTCTTAATTCACATGTAGCTGAATATAAGCATGTCTGAAAGCTGAGCATGACCTTTTCTCTGAAAAGGATTGGAGATTTTGAGTGGTTTCTTAGAGAAAGCATGGTCCTATTGGTACTTGTAAGAGATAAATGGCACCACCTCATAACAGAAGTGCAGCTGCTTTCTGAACTGGTATTTGTATTTTTATGAAATTTAGCAACCTTAAGAGGGGCAACTGTGTTTCACAACATGTGACTCCTGTCAGCACTTGAAAAAGGGAAGAACAGCGCAGTTATTGGCCAGTAAAATACAATTAAAGGCAGCATCTTGTTTTAATGCCGAGTTTTGAAAACAGGGTTGACCTTTAAAAGTTGTATTGTCTTTTTGCTAGCTTATGACAGAATCTGTTCAAGCCTGATTTGTCACAGCCCGGCATCATCAGTTGAGGAGATTTGTGAAACTTCTTGCTGTTGCTTATCTTGTTCTTTTTTTATCTCGTTCATTTCTTTCTGCTTTTGTGTTTATCCTATCATTCAACATAAAGATAACTTAAGCTTCACCCACTGTGAGGAAAAGGGAAGAAGTGCAAACTCACATCTACATGAACATCAGCATGTCAGAAAAACAGGCATTTGTATGGGAGGAGGATTAGTGAGTCCTTTCTATGGCCTGCAGAAAAGGAAAAGGAGAAATGGAGCAACCACAATAGATAGAAAAAGAAATTGAAGCCTTTTTGGATAATGCCCTTACAAAGTGTGGGTGTGACATAAGGGCTTGGGCAGGGGATTGGGAATAAGGTCTGTGAGAGACATAGGAGTTTCTTCAGCTGATTTATCTTTGACCTTAGGGAACTTTTTTGGTGACTTGCTTTGCTTGTCTATATCCTAATATAGGTGTTTGGTGGGGTTTTTTTTGTTTTGAGTGAAGGTAGAGGGAATTGGTTGTTCAAAAAATGCTTGAAATTCTTGGATGGAGATAAGTGACTCTTACTGCAGGTGGTTGGCATCATTTTTATACTTGCATTCTGCTGAGAAACAGTGAAGGAAAGGTAAAACGTAATGTCTTTCACACCTTTTGCTGTCTTGCAAAGTGTGTAATTGTTTACTGTGGTGTAATGTAAGTGTAAAAATGCTACTGAACTAGAAGAAAATATCATTTTTATGCTTATTTTTCCAGGTATGGATGGATTGCTACACAGTGATAAAGACTGTAGCAAGTGAGTCTTTCCTGGTAGATACATGGTACCCATACTGGACATAGTATGTTACTATGCTCACAAATTCCCTTGAGAAACCCTCTTTTTCCTTGAAGACATTTCTCATGGGAAAGCAATCACAAATAACCTTCCTCTGTCTGTACAGTCTACCTCAGTGATGGCTTGAGACTTCATTTTGGAAGTGGACTGGGGGAATATGGCATAATTGCTGAGATAATCCTGCTTGGGCTAGCATCAGTCATTCTACTGATTTATTGCCTCTTCTTGGGTGTGTGCCATACTTTGTGGCAATAAAAGTTAGATAGGCTGTGCTGTCTTTTGTTGAGCAGTAAACCTGAGCTTTCTACTGCTTTCAGAACTCAATACTTTCAACTTTTCAACTTTCAACTTTTTTTTCTATGTGACATGCCTCTGAAAATGTGGCCTGACAGAAGAAGCAGTGCCTTCCTGCATTCCCTTCACTGAACACCACCTTGTATAATGATGTAAGAGTTAACTATTTGTGGTCTCTTATCAGCTGGGATCATTAAGTCAAGTTGGACTTCAGTGAAGCGGCTGGAAACAGGTCTGGAGAAGTGGAATGCCATAGATTTAGCAGAGGCTAGAAAAGGAAATAGTTTTCATTCATTAGTCCCACTTTATTTTTCTTTTTTTTTTCTTTTTTTCTTTTTTTTTCTGCAAGAAGGTTTGTTTGGTTGGGTTTCTTTGTTTTGTAGTGGTTTGGTTGGTTGATTGCTTGATTGGGGGCTTTGTTTTTGTTGGTTTTGCTTTGGCTTGGGTTTTTTTCCCTGATTATAACATATTGTCTATATGTAGTGATCTTTTTTTTTCTACAAACGGTGAATGATTTGCTTCAGATAAGTGGGAAATTGCTTATGTAGTGACATGTTAAACTCTTTGCTAAGTGTCATTAGCATCTGTATTTTAAAAAAAGACTAACTCCCATAAAGTTCCTTCAGGATAAGATCTTGTTAAAGACAAAATGTGTCTCAGCCTAAAATCATAGCCCACTCTTTAGATAATGCCAATTTCAAAACCTTACCCAAGTGTATTTCAACCCAATAACCAATATATAGAGCAGATGCCTTTTCTGTAATAGATCATAGGTTTATTGACAAATAGGAGATCTTGTTGGGAGAAAGGCAGGTGATGGGCTCTGTTGTTCAAAGCCATTTGTTCACTGCCATTTACATGTCTCTTCTCTGTAAAGGACCATTTGAAGTTAGTCCACTTGCTAATTCATTCACCCCTTTCCTTAGAAGCAGCTTTGAGAATGGCAATGATTCGTGTGTGAATAATATTTTGGTCCTGTCTGGGTCTCAAACATGATAGGATCCCAGCCCTGGAGGTCAGATTTCTTTGGCCGATAGTGAACTCTGGTTGACTGCTTTCTGCTGTGATTCTGTGAACCATATCAGTATTGATCAGAATAGAACTGCTTTCATGTCTCTGATATCTGACTGTGCTGAAGAATAACTCTTGTTTTAGTCAAATTGTGCTTGGGTAGTTTGCTGAATTTTTTTTCTTCCTTTCTTTTTTAAAATCTCGGTTTGCATGATATTTGGCTATATAGCATGTTACTTGCATAAATGGGCAGGCTTAGTTTTATTAAGCTCTCTGAAGCAGCATAACAAGACTTTCTCATTTTCCTCAAGAGTCATTATACTGGACTTGGCTAAGATTGAGTTTTATTTTCTCCCCTCTTACTGCTGAGAAGCAGAGTGATAGAGTTTGGCTAGGTACCTGGTGTACAGCCAGGGTCACCCCACCATAGTCATCCCACCACAGTCATCAGTGCCCAGTTATGCATATTTTGTAAACATGGTCTTGAAAATTGTGTTTAAAAAAAAGGGTTGTAAGTGCAGGCAAGTTTTTTACAAAAACTACAAAGATACATATAGAGAATAGCCTGTTGTGAATTTTGGCATGGAGAGAAAAAAAAAAAACAAACAGTTGTTACAAAATGCAATGCTTAAAGGGGTGCAATGCTATATTTAAGGAGATGTTTCATGGATCCCCTCACTCTCTAAAACAGTAGTAAACTCCAGAGAAAGTTGGAGTCAGATTTTGAGCTGATCAGTGAAGCTTTCTGCCTTTGTATGAGAAGTATGTGACTCCATATTTTCAGTTACCTGTGGCCCAGTATTACTTCCTGGGTTGGAACAGTACAGCGTTTTAGTGGCATACAGTGAGATGGCAACTTTAAATAGGGCTGTGAGGGTTGATTAGGAAACTGTGCTTCTGAGGAAATTGAAAATTTGGATAGTGAGAAGTCCTCAGATGGGAGATGGTTGTCAGTACCTACAGGGATGTTTTAGAAATCACCTGTGCCATGTTTGATAATCTCTGCAAGCTCTCTGGCTGGGAAGATCAGACCTTAAAAAAGAGAATGACTTACAATAGGAGGCAGATGAGAGAGGGAAAACCTATTGTAGCTGTTCAGATGAAGCTTAGTGGCTAATTTACTTTATTTCTTCAACAGCTGTAAAGGAACTGTTTGAGTATCTGCTAGAACAATTAAGATCCATGTGTGCACACATTCAATTTGTATTCTTATGTTGTATGTTTAACTGTGTTCAACTGATACATGAGTGAATTCTCCTCCTTTGTTTTGAATTTCTTTTTAAGAAAGTCTGAGAGATATGACCAAGATGAGTTTTACTTGTTTATTAGGGAAAAAAAATAAATAAAAGATATCTATTTAAAACAAGCAGTGTGTCTGTATAAAAGGATAGCCAACTTAAAAGAGGAAAGGATGTCAGTTATTCGAAGGTGAGATAATCTGTAATAGATACTGAAATTACTATTGAAATAGTAAAGCTAAACCAAACAATGTCCTCACTCAAGCAGCAGCAATCTCTAAACAAATGGTGAATTTCTCTTGCTTCCATATTGAAATAACTACTTATTTTCTAAACAGTGTGCTGCAACTCATGGGTAATCACAGCATCCTTTTTGCTGTAGAGCAGAATTCTGTTTTTTAAAGCCCTAAGTAAAGCAAATAGCAACAATAGACAACAGCAAAACAGGCAAGAATAGTAATTTTTTCCGAGAATGACTTAACTTTATATTGATAAAAAAATTCACTTTCATATAATACCAATGCTGAAAGGTTTTGAGGGGTTTTTTTTGCTAATAGGTAGAAGAGGATTATAAATGAAAGTATTGCAGGCAATTATTAACACCTCCATAACAAAGTATGCATTACTATTAGTATAACTTTATTGTAGATACTGGATTTAAAAAAAAAAAATCTTCCTTGGCTTTGTAGATGTGTAATGGTCTGTGCATGCTGCTAGCAGAGAATCCTATCCTTAGGCATGCAGTTCATTTATAAGAAAGTAAAAGAGTCATGTGTTGATGTGACATGAGTAGGTATTTTTTTATTTATGGGGTTCTCTAATGAGACATAGAAAATGCCACTGTTTTATTCTTTCTTTCTTTAAAAGTGATTGGAAGGACATCTTGACTCATGTGACTGTTCATTTATTTTGTTTTCTTCTAAGTGTGGTGAGCTAGGAGACACATACTGCGTATCATGCTGTGTTTTCTGTTGTCATTTTGAGATGATCTCCAGACAGTAAGGTCAGACAAAAAGTGTATGCCAAATGGGCCAGACAGTGGGAAGACGGTCAGATGAATTAAAAACAGAATAAGTAGATAAATATTCCAGACCTGTAAAGTGGTGGGCTTTAATCTCTCAAACTTCTTTATTGCTTTTCTTATCCTCACATACTGAGTTCCTTTTGAACAGGCAGGTATACTGCACAGTATAAGAACTTTTCATTAAGATGTCAGTTAAGATTTATTCCTAAATCTTAAAAACATCAGAGTATTTATAATTTTATCATCTTAGGCATTCAAGATGATTTTCCATCAGATTTTGTCTCCAAAATATATCCACAGTGGCTTTTTTTATGTAATGTCCATCACAAATATTTTTTAATTTTAGAAAAAAATTATTTCGCTTGTACTTTACATCTCTTGAGGAAAAAGTTCTGCTCAAACTGTTCTTAATTAGCCAATCCGAAAAATATCACTTTTTAAGTGGGGAACGGGTGTTACCATCTAAACTTTTCAACTGCCTCATACTAGGAAAAATATGTTGCACATAAAGAAACAAGCAAAAACAAAAATGTATTTTCCTCTGTCTTAGCATATCTAGGAGGCATATATAGCAAACAGCATTTAGATTAAACTTAAATTTGAAATGCAGCCACCCACCTACCAAAGCAGCACCAACTATTACTGAATTTGCAAAAGTGCAACATCCACTATCTGTCATGCAAGCCTCCCATAAGTGCCACCTTCTGCAGATGTGAAAGAGTTTTACTGCACAAAGACCATCCCTGGTCATTCTCTCATGCCATTGATCTGTCGTAGAACATGTTGACAGAATTTCTGCCCAAGGAGTTAAATCAGGCACCTGAATTCTGAAAGTGTACAGGGTTCAGCAGCCCATCAGGGAAAATTGCCTAATTATGATATTTTCACATGGTCTGCATAAATCAACCATCTTCAGCAGTGCAACTTATATTCTACACTAGCTAAGGGTTAAAAATGTCTAGACAAGAAGAAGGTTATCCTAGAATACTTTTTGCAGGCACTCTCCTGTCTGATTCTCGATCTGCTCCCTCGGTTTCAGTGACCCTTTTTTGCTGTGATTATTTTTAATAGGTAGATAATCTCAAGTGCTGGTTAGAAAGAAATCTGTTTATTTTAAAGAGGAATAGTTCATCAGCTGTAAAGTTTTGAATAGTTCAAGCACCTGTTTTTATTGGGGTTTTTTGTTTGGTTGCTTTGTTTTGTTTTCATTGTGCTGTTGTTGCTGTTTTTTATTTAAATATACCTGACCTTATTTCTCAGAGGATAAATTAAATTCTCTGCTATGGAAGCACAGAAAGAAAACATATATGTTGTTTACAACCCCTACAAGCGTTGTTCATGTATCTTGGCAAAGAGAAACTTTCTTTAAAGAGCAGGATAATGTACCTAGTCAATTTCTTACTAAATTCTGGTTTGACATGTTTATTCTCGCTTCTAATGAGAGTTATATTTTACATAAAGTAAAACGGATTTATATTATGGGTTAAACGAAGAGACACCTATCTGAAATTTCAAATTCTAAGATATGATGAATGTCAAGAAGAATGTGTCTCTTTTATGCTGGAAGTGCTACAAAAGACAGTAAGAACTCATTTTGAAACTGGAGCACCAAAGTATCTTTAAAGTTCATTTTTTTTTGATTTGACAAAAGTAGGAGACTGCTTTGCTTGCAAGTTCATGTCACCTTGTTTTCTTACAGAGTGGAAAGTGAAGTGGTTAAACATCAGTAGTTGCCACTGTTTAATGTTTTTTTATGAACAATGAGAACTACAGCGCCGAACAGTGGAACAAAACTTTCTCTCCTGCCTTGAATGTAGAACTCTAAGATCCTGTGCTATAAATCTTAGACCAACATCATTCAAACATACTGTAATTAACTGACTGATATTGTTATTGGATAATGAGTTTAACATGAGATTTATGAAAGCACAGGAGTATGAAAAATGTCCTAAATTGTTCAGTTTCCTTAGGTGAAAGGAAGGATACAGGCTCTCACCTCTCCACAAAATAATCTAACCGGTGTTTATTTTAGGATTAAACTGATACAATACTTCATTGTATCAATTCATTGCTTTGTCATAAGGTAGTCATTCTTAAAGGTAATAGAGGTAGTATTCTGAATTTTTAAAAAATTTCTTCCAATTTTTGAAGAGAGATGTTCCACTGGGAAATTGAATGTGAAGAAAATGGATGTATATCTTTGGAATCCACCACTTCCTACAAAGTCCACCCATTGTGCTATTTCACAGTTGTGTAAGCACAAGTGCCTAACGTGTGGTTTGGGGGCTTCCTGGAGTGTACTGGAAATTATTTTCTCTCCAATCATGCTAGTCTCAGTTTGTCCTGTGGTGTTTCAGGAAGTCTTTGAAGAAGAAAGAGAAAGTAGAAGAGCAAAACTTTATTAGAGACAGAACATAGAGAAGCCACAAGAAACAGAACAGAGAGACCCTATTATGAATGTCTTAACCATCATATTCTCTCTCTTTTACAGCTTTTCTGTAATTCTGTAAGCAGCTCTCAATGTGTAAAAACCTGGGAATGTGCATTCATTCCCTTGTTCATATTCATAATGTGACACAGATGCAGTATCTAAAAAGTCATGAAGGCTTGAATAGTTTTCTGTTGTTGGTAGAAACTCCAGTGAGGTAGGAAATAGGAGTTAGGATTGTTGCTATCTAAATGCCATAAATGCACTACTATGATGAGGTCCTTACACTTTCAATGTATATTTGAATTTCTTCTTGACAATTTTATCTCTTCTTTAAGCACAATAACTTTTAAAACTTTTTTCACTTTGTTGCTTGTTTAATTAACTACTTAATGTACATTTTGAAACACAGCTTCAAAGCTAGGAATGTTTTAGTTGTCTGTGGAAGTCAGAAGCTGAGGAAGTACTGAATATTAAACAGCAAATGTATTGTGGTTCTGACATGTGAAAGCTAGAAATCTTACTTTAGTCTTCCTTAGGAAAGTTTAGTAATGTGCAATTAGAATGTTAGCAGTCTACTGTATTTTGGTTTCCAAAATGTATCTTGCACTTCCAAGGTTTCTTTTAAAGTGATGTTTGATATTTCATTTACTGTGATTTAAAATCAAACAAGCCAAAATTAAAACAAATAAAAGGAACCCTGCCCCTCAAAATTATAATAAAAACAAACAGAACAACAAGAACAACAACAAAACTACCAAAATAAACAAAACAAAAACCAAAAATCACCCACCCAACCAACAAAAAATCTCCAACCCTCTCAGCTTTCTTCCTCATCTGGAGTTCTGTTCCTGATGTAACTATCCAGTGACAGTAAGAGGCTATAGTGAATATTCTTGTAAATGATTACACACAAGAAGGACTGGTATGAAAACTTGACAAAAAAAGGAGCCTAAGTGGGTAAAAATCCATGAATTCTGTGAAAGAAAAGTGAGGAAAGTTTTTATATTGTGGTGTTATCTCATCTGTTAGTCTCTATTCTTAGGGCAGGATGTCAGAACAATTCATTTCTAGAAATTTATGGTTAGTAGATTGAGAGGCTTCAGTATAAAGGAAGATTCTTTTTGGAACAGCTACACTTAAACCATAGTGTTGTAATCAAATTCAAATAGATGGGAGTTGTAGAAAATATCTCTTGACCATTTTTTCAGATAATGGAATAGGGTTATTCTCTATAAAAAAAAAAAAAACTAAAAATCAGGATTTTTAACCTGCTCCTTAGAAAAACTTGTATGCTTTGTTTCAGAAGCTGCAAATAATCACCTCAGTTCCTTGCACATCAAAAAGTTAAAATATGTGACTGAGTTGTTGCTGTCTTAGCTCCAACTGCTTTTGGAGATGAACTGTATGTACTTATGAATCTTTATCTAAAGTATCTTTTTCCCTCTTTAGCTGTTAGATGCTTTCTGAGCAGCTTTTTTTAAATGTGCTTTTTTTTCAGTCTGAAAGATTCATTTGGTTAACTACTAAGGTCTTTCAGACTAATATTTATTGCAGTAAATTCTATGAAAATAATCATTTTCTTTCTGGAAGGGAGAACACTATCTTCTGTATAATCTCTGTAAGTTATTTACAGAGAATAAACTGTTATACATTAGAAATTCATGACTCCAAGAGTTTTCCACTTTTTTTTTTCTGCTGAAGATAATTAGAATTCATGTAACCAGACCTACTGTGAAAACAGTCTAAGGTCTGAGTAACACAAATCTGTTTTTACAGTAGCAACAATATTATTACACATATAAAAACTGAGGTCTTCATTTTAGTATTAAAAAGCAGAAAATAACCACCGGGTATTAATGTTCCCAAAGGGCTGTCAGTGTTTTCTCATAAAGCAAATGACTGTGTCTATAAACCCATACATTCCCTTTGCACATTAAGCAGTGGATGGGAATTGTTAGAACGAAAGGATTTACTGCTCACATAGTAAACACAGGTAAAGATTTGATAAGACAATGTTTCCTAAATGCAGTAACTTTCCTAGCCCCTCTGCATGGTTTTCTGAAAGACTATGCATAATAGCTGTAGACATTGCTCCTGACAGCAATGTCCTTCATATTAGAGCATTGTCAAAACACGTGTGTATATATATATATATATATGAGGACAAAAACCAGCTGAAATACATCACTTGCTGAACATGTTGCTGGATATGCTCAATCTGGCTCTGCAACTGCATAGCAAAGCTTAAGGCACTCACAGAACAGATGTAGTGACTCTGGGCAGTAAATCTATACTCGTAGAATTATTATTTTTAATAATTGTTAGTGAGGCTTGAAATATGTTCATATTTTGGGTAAGAAGGAGAAATTAGTTGTCTTAATCACGTGAATTCACATTCAACTTTTGTGTTTTGACCAACATTGTTGCTTTGTACATGCTAAAGGATGGTGGAAGGTATTAAAAAACATTGAGAGAAGAGAAATTGGCTTTTCTTGCATTCATTTTCTTATGTGATTTCATAACTTGTCATTGTAGTCATTGAATCACATATTTACTGCTTGAGGAGTTGCATACATTATCATGCTGATTAGATGACAAAGAGACACGATTGCGTTTGAGTAGCTGTCATATACCATCCAGGTGTTTACTCTTCCTTACTCAAGTGAGGATGAGGCTCTATTTGTTGTCCATAATGGGAGGGATATGTTTTAGATCTCTCATTGAATCACTTCTGAATGTCTCATCTCACTCACTGGGAATCTGTTTTGTGTATACATTCATTGTCTTCATCTCACAAAAGTTGACGTTGTCACTTGAGTGTCCTGTCTTTTAACTTCTGCTTCAGGAAAAACATCCTAATATTTTTATAGTCAGGTTTAATAACCAGCAGAGAGATAAAATTCTAAGACTAACCCATCTTGACAGAAACTTTTGAACATTTGTTAGACATATCTGGATTTGGAGGCTAGCTCTCTTCTTTCTAAGAGTGTTATAATAAATGACAATATATAGAGATGGAATGGAATTTAGCATTGTATGCTTTTTGCACTGCCTCCAATTTAAAAAATATGCAATTTGGAAATACTTTATTTTGCACCTGAGAAGGCCTAAGAAATGTAGGTACTTGTCTCAAGACTATAGATGCACCTGTGTGATCATTAAGTTTTTGGATTTTTAAATGCCCAAAAAGATTTTCCAATCTGTGCTTTAATCTTTTTGTGATTTGATTTATGGTCTGTGGTATCAATAACAACTCAGGGTTGCTCTGAAGCGCAGTTAAGGGACAGACTTTCTGAGGGAGGCACAGAAATAATAGATTACTCATTACTGTACAAGATCTGTGTGCCCTACTTAGCATGTAAAGAAACAACTTGTGTTTACCCTTGGATCTGATTGAGTTCTGTGAATCTAGTTGGGAACTCTAACAGCAAAAATAGACATTCTGCCTTAGGTGATGCTGTTCCTATCTCTCCAGTGCAGATCCTTCTCTGTTGCAGACCCTGATTCCCATTTCCCTTTCCACCTCCATCATGTCCAGGAAAAATACTTGAACCACCTGGTGCAGTGTATCTGCAGGAATCAATTTTCATTTTCCACTGGCATGTGAGCATCCACTTGCAAGGTGAGTCAGTGGAAGCTGGCTGCTCCTCTGTTGGAAGCAGTGCATAAATTGTGGAGCGTTACTGATGCGTTGTGGAGTGTGGGGAGGGAGCTCCTGCCTCGTTTGCCACTGCTGCTACTGTAGAGAGCACAAAGTCACATCAGAGTGCAAATGAGGGATTTGTATCACCAGCTTCCCTGTGAAGTGCATTGTGCTTTACTCTCTCTGTGAGAATGGTGAGTGTGGTACAGCCACCTGTCAGCAGCCTGCTCCTCCACGCAAGAGTAGCTGATGGAGTCAGTGTTCATCTGTGAAAACATCTGGGTAATTAAGCTGGAAGCTGAAGAATATGAGAGTTCAGAAGACAGCAGAAAGTTTCAAATATATCTTTAGATAGAGATTTGATTAACACGTGCTCTTCCCACACTTGGCTGCATAACTCAATAGACATTGATCAATTGACAGGTGCATATGCCAATAGCATTAAGGACTGTTATACTGAAGCTAGGATAGAAAGGAAAAAGGTGATCTCTTTAAAAAAAATTTTCTTTTAAATGCACATCACTCACACCTTCTGTTCAAATGGGAATTATGCAGCTTTCTACTTTCTATTTTCTTTTGCAGTGGTTTTTTTTTAGAGTATGATTGGTACAAAATAAGGATTTAGCTGAAATAATCTTATTTCTTCCTTTCTTCCTACAAATAAAAGTGTTTTCAAATTAAAAATGTATTCTAATTGCAATAATAAGTTGTAGGTGGTACATATGCTCATTATATCAGTATTAGATGAAGTATTGGTATGGTAGGCATAGGATGAGAATATCAATGTGTGTGATCTGTAATTGCAAGATGTTATTTTTTGCAGAGTGTAATTTTCTATATAATATCTACAGATGTTTTAAAAACAAACATAATTCTCAGAACACATGCTTTTCTGAGGATTAAAAGTGCATACAGCTGCTTGGTCTTGGTTTTTTGTTGATTGTTGGTTTTTTTGGGTTTTTTTCCTTTAAAATCCTGTTTTCATTTTAAGAGATTGTGAATGTCTTACATTTAGGATTAAATTAGGCTTGGCATTAATTGAGAGTTGTTTTCCTGTTAAAAAACCCACACATTTTTTTTTTTTTAAATCATGAATTCTGACTTTCTCTAATAATGTGTTGGATTCAGCTGGGAAACTAGTGAATGTGCACAGATGTGAGATAAGTTTTGTTCTACTCTGAAGTTTTGTTGAGAACTTTCAATAGGAGACTATTTAGGATAAAGGCTACATGATTATTCATTTATTCCTTTTTTTCTATTATATTGCAATGATACTATTCATGTCACAATTCAGTTTCTACTATTTACATTTTAACCTGTGAATATAGTCAATTTTGCTGCTGGAGAAAGAACTGCATAGTGTTCCAGTAACTCATCTGCTAACGTAGTCGGCCGGCTTTGATGAATGGACTCAGTCTAAAGGACTCTCTACTATGATGTGTGATACCTTGAACAAATAGAAATCTGTTTTTCATCAACACATTGGGAGGAATCATTTTTATTGTTACATATGAATGATTTGTTCTGATTGTTATGTTTCCTCTGTCATACTGAGCTGCTCATTTACAGTGTGCAAGGAGAACTTACTGGATAAAAACTGTTGTTCACCTAAATAATGATATCTCAAAATATTTAAAGCAGATTGAGCCCCCGTGACTGTGATGTTTTGGTTATTTTTTAAATAGAAGTAACAGTTCTGGTTTTACTAGCATGCTAGGCATGTTGAAAATGTGAGAATAGTGGCCCGTCTTTTAACAGAAAGTTTTAAATTTGGATTAAAACTTAGATATTTTGACATGCACAACAGGCAAAAAATCCAGTTGTTTCTAGCTTAAATATCTGATCATAATCCGGAAATGTTTATTAATTTGCTACACTGAGGATCTTTTATATATATGTGTGTATATATGTATAAATATTCAGCCTGACCTAGGAAGCAAATTTGCAATGTAAAAATATTTGTCTGTATTTGTTTTCTCAGTGGAAGAAAAGCTTAATATATGCACACAGTATTTTTTGGCAATTAATTTCCTATTCTTTCTATGCTATTTTCCTATACTTTCTTCTTGATTCAGCAGACTTTTTAATTGGTATACTCTGATTTTACTGCTTCTTCTTGGGTTAATTTTTAAAGCCTCTATACTCAGATTTCAAAAATATCTAGAGAGCCCTTAACCTGACAAGAGATTTCTTGCAGTCTAGCAGCTATTGCAACTTACAGTTAATGAGCACCAGCTTTCAGATACTCAGTGAGGGGGTAAAAAACCCTTCTGATTCAGGGTAAAGAAAAGATTAAATGGACATAATATATGCTCACTTCAATTCTTTGCTGTACATAACAGCATCAGCCAGTTGAAGGACATTTCCCAACTATAGAGTATGTTTCTGGTACAACATGACTTTATTTAGAATTGATTCAATAGCATATAGTCACCTACTGGGAAAAGATTATGTTTTTTTTATTTGTATTATTTTCTTACCCTTTAAAGGCAGGGGCTGTGTCTTTATGATTTTGCAACTGTGTGATGGTGCTAAGACACCTGTTATGACAAAAAAAGAGTAAAACCATTACTAGGAGTATACCATGTCTTGCCAAAACATTCATTTTTCAGTAGATTTAATAGATTTCTTGACTGAAATCTTGGGAGATTCTAGGTCTATAAAATTACTGATGGGGCCTAGTTGTGTTACTAATGTAACCTGAGTCTCTTAAACAGGCTGTGAGGCAAAAAAAAAAAAAATACAACAAAAAGATGCTTATAAGAAAGTAAAATTACTATGTCTTCTCTGAAAAAAGGTATTTTTTTAAAAAATATATTGCAAAAGTGCAATATATTCACAAAGAACTGAAACATATTCAATATAAAGAGAAGATAAGGTGGTAATAGTTGGTGATTCAGTCTTCTCCACATTGTGACAGTTCACAATAGCCCTTCCAAAATAAAACTATAAGGATTTACTGGAATTTAAGATTTTTAAATAATTTGCTACTAAAGATTTTATAAAATCTAGACTATTATGAGCCACATTCAAATTGCTTACTACATACATCTAAATTTTATATTTGTGGAATATTCATGCAGGGACAGTAATGGATAATAATTTCAGCAGCTTTCTCTGTTGAGCTGAATATCTTCTAGGGGAAATAATACCTGAGTATCATACCTACCACTTTCAGTGTATTGTTTTACCCCATAATCCTGTTAGAAAGTAAAGTAAAAAGGTTTAAAAGATGCCTGTACACCATGGTGGCTTTGTGCATTTTTTAGAAACACTTCTGTAGAACTCTCTTTTTATCTGTATTGAATTCTGTTGTATTTTTCCACTGGAGTATTGTTTGCCAGTTGGTTGCTACCACAGATTTGATAGAACTATCAATCAAAATTATTGTAAAAGGGAAAATGAAAAGCAGACAAAACAACACAGTGGGACTGGCTGTGAACAAAACTTATGGCCTTTTTTGTACTGTGGAAAGGACACTCATCAGAATGCCCTCATTTGTTTGGATGCAATTGAGCTTCAAAAGGGCAAGACAGATGTGCTGTTTTCAGGAATCTTAATTTATTTTGTGACACAGTTCATAAACCTGCAGCTAAATGTGAGAACAGAACACATTTTGGGGCCGGCTCAATGTATCTTTACCTTCTCCGGAAACAAAAATATTTCATAATTTTTTCATACTGTTAACCTTCCATACCTGAGTTGCACTATGGCAGAGTGAAGAGCCTTCCCATAGAGATGTGCCAGGATTGCTGTCTGCTTGGCTGACATAGCTCAGCACTTCAAAAACCTGGACAGATGGGTGCCATCTCATGAGAGACAGCATTCTGCTAGGCTTCAGAGAAGCTAAGAGTTGAAGGTGGGGCTTTATATCCAGCTGACATATCAGTTTTGCTGCTAGCTTATGTTATAGAAAATGAGGAGATGATGACCAAATTTAAAAAAAAAAAACAAAACTAGAGAATATAGCTACATTCATCAAATGTAAGTATTCCTGTTGTGTTTTGAATGTTAAATCTTTAAATTGACAGTCTTTAAAGAGAGGACAAGGCTTTAAATAGACTTTTACTTTCGTTGTCCTACTCCTTGTCTTTGGTCCTGTATGTTCCACATATAAATGTCAAAAACCACTACAGAAAGAACTTCCTGAGTCTTCTGAATGAGAGAGAATCTCTTCCATTTTTGTGGTTTTCTTACTATTCCTATAAAAAGTACAATGTACTTTCCTGGTTTTGTGTTCTTTATTGAAACATAAGGTGTGCTTCCTACACTTAGTGTATTCTTTCTGTACTACTCACCAGCACAGCTAGTTCTATTTTTGAAGCATTTGTATAGGAACAAATCAGCTGCATACAAATGGCTCAGCACTGATGTGCTTTCTGTTTGCAAACAGCATAAGGCAGCCGAATTTCTACGAGAGATCAAAGAGTTGGGTTACATGAGTAAAGGTGTGCATTGGAGACAGAACAGCTGCTCCAGAGTCTTTTGAACTTTCCCTTACCACTTCCCCATTCCCAAGCATGGTGTGATGGCAGCAGTTTTTCACAGCTGTTAGAGACTGCATTCTCTCCCAGACTTTTAGCAGATCTTTAGTGCAAGACTTTGGGTATGTGTTTGTGCTGTGTAACTGCAATTGAGTGTGGTTAAGGCTTATGCAGGCTGAAGTACCTTGTGTTGAGGACTGAGTTTGGCACTTATGAAGAAACTGAAACTGAGTAGTGTGACTGTACATGGGAAGGGCTCACTATCCATTTGCTTAGCTAAAAAGCAATCACTTCTTCTATTCATTTCCTGGTGTAATAGTTCTCAGGCATCCAACAGAAGTGATATTAGAAAATGCCACTTTGTATTTTAAGAACTATTCCATTTTCTTGCCGTATTTGCAATATGAAAAAAAAAAAAAAGGTGAGAAGGTGAGGCTGTTTGGTCTTTCCTGAGCAGCTTGCACCCCCAGCACAGTCTACAGTCCCTATGCTGATGTGGGCCTGTGCACACAGCTGATTGTGACTGGAAATGAAGATGACTCTTTGTCTCTTCTGTCATGTTGAATTCTAGGACTGGCATTTAAGAAACCTTTTTGAATGAGTAGCTTCAAATTGATCCAGTTTGTTGAAAAGCTTGAGGCCCACTGAATTGAAAAATAGCATTTGGATTGGGAAAAAATGATATATTTCAAGTCACTGTGCAAGCTTTGTGAGACTGAATTTTGCATTGCAGCAGTCATTTAGAGTGTTACTGCTTGTTTCAGCATTCTTTTAATTCAGTGACTTTTATCCCACTAAACTTAGAACAGAAAATTATTTCTGTATATATGTGTGTATATGCATGTCTCTGTGTGTGTGCCTATATGTTTTAGTAACTGCTATGTATAAGAAATAATTATTTGAAATACCTCCTAATGTTTGAAAGGGTTTAGGAGATAGTCAGCTGTATTTTTCTGAGCATGCTGCAGATGTGAATACCATGTGTTATGTATGGCTTTATACAGATCTATAGGACTTGCAAGATACAGTTAAAATATATGGCTATTAACCTAAAGGCTGAACTATAAGATTTGTAAATAATAAATTATTATGGATGAAATGTATTAATAGATTAATATTTTATCAGTTATTAATAAATACATGAATTGTCAATTTTTTTGTGAATACACAATATGATAATTTCTAAGCTTTGTTACTTTTCCCTTTTAAGAGGTCCTATGAGTAGAAGTTTTTCTTCTAATCTAATCATAACATCATGAATCATCAATAAACCTTCTGTTTGCAGCAAAACTTCAAGCTGTGAACTTCAACATTAAATATTGAAGTTTTTTAGTAAGATTGCAGTATTCTTTTATGCTGTGTTTTAAAAATGATCTGGGCATTATGAGGACAGTTAAGGCTTACTGATTATTTAAAGTCTTGCTGTTGATTTATAGTGTATAACTTCATGCATTTCCCATTTCACTTCAACATGTTGGTTTTGTTTAGAGGCTCTGGCAAATTCCATTCTTCAGAAGTCACAACACTGATCACATCCATACATTTATTGGCCACCTTCACTGGCTGTATGTCCTCCATTCTCAGAAAAGGCTGCCTGCCTGGAAAGCTGTCTCCAGCCATACTGACAGCTTGAACAATGTTGAGGGATTGTAGGAAGTTCTCACAGTCCAAACAGTGGACAGTTTATAGGCTGGTGAACAATTTGACCATGCTGATACATGTGCTGGAGGTTAAGGCTCTGACCTGCTGCTCTTCAGATTACTAGGACAAACGTAGCCACTGGGACCAAGATTAGCAATTTAATTAGAACACCGAGTAAAATTCGTATCCTATGTCATTTGTTGAACAGGATCTATGTCATTATACATGTATTATATCACAATTGAAAGAAAGGGAAAGTCAAGGAGTATTTATGTGAACAATATAATTAGTATGCTAGGTTTTAGGGTGTCACATCGTAATCTTCAGGTTTCATAATTTGCATGTGTTTCCTGTTTCATCACAGTAACACCTTCCAAAGTGAAATGCTCTCGTGTAAAATAGCAACAATTTGGCATGTATTACACCTTGGCACAATTAAAAAAAAAAACAAACAAAAACAGACAAGAACCCCCCTAATCTTCTAGAAAGTTTGTCCTTGGGGAACACATGGAGTACAGGTAGCTGGGGGTGCAGCTGCAGTGCAGCTCTGGGCAGGAGCCCAAGGCAAGGGGCTGTGAATTGCCCATCTTTTCATGTTCTGCATAAAAAGGGCACGGGGGCACATGTGGCACAGCCAGGTGACTGGACACTCGGTGACACAACAGGAGCCAGGGACTAGGTAGGAAATGCAAGAGTTTCACCCACTTGGACTGTGATAAAAACCCAGGGGCTCCTTTGTCCAGAGTCCCTCCTGGAGACACTGGTAGCTAGGGCTGTTCCTGTGTTACTCCACCATGAAAATAAGGCATTGTGAAAGGAGACATCTGAGACTCTGCCATATAATAATTGGGAATAATATTGGGGATAAATTTCCCGTGTAAAGTTTTAAAGCAGTTCCTCACTATTAAAAATTAGGATGAAAAAAGGACAAGGATCACCTAACCTAAATGTGCATAATTGGTACAGTGGGTTTATTCTGCCTGATACTGGTAAGAGCTGGAAACAAGAGCCAGGTTTAAATAAAAAAATAAATTTTCCCGAAATTTTCTCAGCATCTTTTCATTTCCAGAATGGATGTTAATTCTGTTTTCCTAGGTGTGCCAGTAAGGTTTATAAGCTACAAACTGGTGTCCTCTATTATGTAGAGAACAGGTATTAGCCATTCAGACTTCCTGCTGCTAATAGATGGTAAAGATTTTGTCGGTCCTGAGACACTGCAGTGACACTTGTTTGGGAGTGATGCTTGTATGGAAGGGAGATACACAGCAGGACCATGGGGGAGAAAAGGGAGTAGTTACATCAAAGTGGTAGTTTACCATGGCTGCAGAGGATGTATTCTTACAAGGACTGTAACTGGAGTAGCTTACACTTTTGCATTTATAGATGTAATATGCCTGAGAAGACCATCAAGGCAGTGACTTGCAATCTTGTGCTTAGTTTATGGGAAAACTCAGAACTGACATTTTGGTGGCTATACGTAAATAGAATAATTTGTGCCTAAGAAAAAGTGTCAAACTTAAAATTTGATATTTTTCTTTTCAAAATGAAAGAAGCCTTTGGCATAAAATTTATTCAAGGTCACATTTCACCTATAACCTGGTTTATTTTTTTTCCTTTCAAACCTGTGTCTAGTTACAGTTTAATATTTGCAGTCTCTAGATTGTCAACATCATTGTATAATAACCAACTTATTATAGAAAGCAGCAAATGCCATGCTGCCAATCACTTGTCCATCACACTAACAGGTGCACTGCCATTGTCAGTGTCAGGCTGAATACTGGGGATCAGTTAGACAGGTGAAGTAATTTACTCATCTTGTAGTGGCAGAAGGGGACACCTTATCAAGGAAAAAAGAGAAATGTCTTCCCTTGGTGCATTTGGTATGTGGCTATGTAACTTGGATTTATAGTCTCTCTGTAGGAACTGATGTGCAGACTAAATTTCACTCTAAAGTGGGGGAGGAACTTCTTTTAGGTATTACGCAAGAGTATGTATTTTTCTTTTTTCCTTTCTCTTCACCTTATCTACTCACCCTTTCCCCCCAACACCCCCATCCTCAACCTTTCAGTATTTTCAACTGAAGAGACTGCTAGATTCAAAATGCTTAAAAGATCTGTCAGTCTATTGGAGTAAAAGAAAAAAAAAATTTAAAAATTCAAAAGTGATAAACTTCATTGAGAATGAGAAAATGTATGCCTTAATTTTTTTTCCACAGTCATTTTTTTAAAACAGTGGTTAGAAGAGAGGGGTCCGGAGCATGGTTTACTATTTCATTCAAAGAATAAATGTAGAAGTTATTACAGCAGGTACCAATGCCAATCCTCACATGTCCTGATCTCTAGCTATGACAGCTTCTGGTTAGTGCCCAGAAAGTTTCTGGAAGTGTCAGAGAGAAAAGTTGCTTTATTCACCTGTCTTTCTCTGTTACTATTAGTGTGATGGACAAATTCTCAGGTATCACCTGTGATCACAATAGAGCTTTAAGTAGGAGAGCTAAGTTGGGTGGTTTTGTTGTAGCTTCTGACTAAAGCCATCTGTGGTCAGGTACAACCAGGGATTGCCTGAGAGATATTAGAGAGATCTATGAGTCTTCAAAGTCAAAATGGTAGAGGCAACCTCAGACCAAACAGTGGGAAGGAAGAATTCATGGTAATGGCTTGGAAACCTCACTTTTATAGCATCACAGAGAGCTGTTGGTAGGTGAAATACACTGGAAGTTTATTCAAGTTTATTTATAGAAGCATTTCTTTGAATATATATACCCTAGGAAATACATCTACACTAGGAAATCTGGGGATTAAACAAATTTTAGGTTGCTAAAGCATCAATTTTCTTTAGGATACTGCTAATAATAGCCTTGACCTCTGGGTTGACAGGGGGTTTGTGGTGCATTGACTGTCTTGTTTATCAAATGGCTTCCATAATCTCCAATTCCATCATCTAAATATATAGTTCAGCAATTCTTGTAAAGAGCTGAGCTTTTCCTTCTTCTCTTCTCTACCAAAATGTAATGGGAAATGCTAAGGGGTCCTTGGGCACAGTATCACATTATACCTAATCTTATGTAATTGCAGACTGCTGCCAACAAGGCTCCAAGGATGGCCTTGCACTTACTGTTGCTTATCTTGTATCCCTTAAGAGGAAAAGAAAAAATGTTATTTTCCACTAATCAGTAAGAACCAACTATCTCCTAGCTGCAGGAGTGCTGGGCAATGAAGAGGACTAGGATTAGCTTTTCAGTGGCAGGCAGCAGTTAGGTGGAGGGTGAAAACCTGAACCACTGCAGTCCTTCCCTGTCCAGATTTGACCCAACCTCGTGGATTGGCACCTGAAACATTGCCTCTGTTTACTTTGCTGTTATTCCCTGCACATCAATACGAGCCCATTGCTATCATGCATTAACTTCTGGGATTCTTTTTGATGGTGCTGTTATCTCTGCTTAACCAGTACTGTGTTTACTGGTATTATCCCACCTGAACATTCTGTTTACCAAAACAGTATTCAACCCTAAAGCCGGTGATTGAAAAAGAGATTTTTTTTCTTTCTTCTTTCTGATGTCATTTATGAAGTTCAGAGCCATTGAAAAGTTTTAAGGCTCTGATCCAGAGTATTTTCTTTTAGGTTACTATTATGAAATTCAATTTGCTAAACAAGAAAAGCAGAAGAGTATTTTGAATACATGGAAAAATAAAACAAAAGCAAACAATGCTGAAAACAGCATTGTTGCTGAAAATAGCTCTTTATACTGGACCCCAGAATTACATTCTGTTTTGTTTTAAATCTATTTTGTTGTAAATTGACATTCTTGCACTGTATTAGAAAAGTGGGCTCAGACAATCAAGATTGGGTCCTGGAAATGAGCCTGAGGCTTAAGCTACACAAAGCCCCAGGCTGGATGTGCACATCACCTGCTTTTATTTTGGCACATCAGCTAATACAAGACCTTCATATTCCAGGCTTTCCCTGTTTCTGACCCCTTTCTTCTGAGAGAAATGTGGATGCACACCCTGACTGCATCCTAATCTATTTGATAATTTGGTAAGTCAGGCCCCTAAGGAATGGCTAAATTCATGAAGACATGCAATTTCCATCACCATTGGAACTGTGGTTTCTGTATCAAGAAAACTAGAGGCCAGGTGATCCCCAAGCCCCGGGTATTTTGCATGACAGGGCTGCCAATATGGAATTGAAGTTCAGTAGGACAAAAGGCTCAGGAACAGAAGAAACTTGGTTTTGGTAAAATGTCATTTTGGCAAAATAGATGCTTTGTCAAATGCTACTCCCACTTTCCTTTTGGAAAGTATTTATTGTCAGTGAACTGAACCACTAAAAACACTCTGCAAGGGTATAACTCAGGAAATATATTTATTTCTGTTTATTCTTAATAAAATGTTCAACAATAAAATGACTGTAAATATTAAAATAAGATTAGAAACCTCCACAGTGTCTGAGACTGAATATTTAGATTTTGGGTCCCCTCTATGTTATTTTTCTCTCTCAGCTGAATGGAGATTGGAAAAATCAGTTCAGTTATTGTTTCAGTTTTTTTAACTTTCTTTTCATTTTCAGGGATACTTTTTAAGGTAAATTATACTATTCGCTGACAATAAGCATGCTAGTGTTCTTTGCTGCTTGCACTTCTCTCTATAAATGAAAACTGTCTCTAAAGCAGGGAGTCCAGTTCTTTGCGTGACAGCTAAATTCCTTTTTTCTCTCTTAATCTTACAGTTCTGTTTCTCAAAAACCCACACCAGGCCTCCTCTCTTTCAATGCCTTTTGAATATTTCTTCTATTTCTGCTATGTAGTACAATCTAAAAAGAACATAGTCTTTCACTGGTTCTGATATTACGCTTTCCCACCCGGTGATACAATTTTGTCTGAACTAGAACCAATGCTTTCAGATCTGGTGTGTAAAGCTAAGTGTCTGCACCCACAGTGAATTGAATAAAAATTGCAGTTAAATATACCACACATGGATTCAGGAGCTGAGCCGTTAAGTGTCAGGTCTGGAAATGTTGCTCTTTGTGTTCTGTAGCAATGAGGGGAAGAAGGAAAGGATAAAAACCAAGGAAAAATAGTGAAGACTTTTATTTTTCACTTCTTTTTTTTTTTTTTTTAAATCACAATAAAGTTATGATGTTGTCTTCAAAGTGTGTATATGAAAGCACCTTTGTAGGAAGACTGAATTCTTTAACTACATGGTGCTTCTTCAGAAGCAAAGCTGCCCTGTAAAATGCTAGGAAGTTCTTCATCACTAGATTGCTTTAATGTGTTCATAAAAGCTGTAATAATGATTTCATTTTTTGAACTCTGTACACACTGAAAAATTTAGGTAGTGCTTACTGCAGTTCACAGAAGCTGTATACACTGTGACATGTTCGGAGACTGTGCTGTGTGCATTTTTTGTTTTATTTGTTCAATAGAACAGTGAATATATGGATCAGATTTTATAAGGTTTCTGGTTTAAAGAGTGAATACCTTTTTCTGTCAGAAAATTTATATTCATAAATCTCATTGTCATGAGATTGGGAAAATAAAACATAGGGTATCTTCATCTCCTGATGAAGATATGCAGACCTCTTAAAAACTTAATCTGTTGCCTGGAGTACAGAAAGCAGAAATCTTACTTATATAGGGGAGATTGTTACAAAATTGAAACCCCTAAGGCCAGCTCCAGAGATGGTCCTTGTCCTCAGCTCATGTAGGTGAGGTTCGTCTTTCAACATTTTTTTCAACAATTTACCATTTATACATTATCACATGAAGGCAAAGGTTATTTCTAAATAATGAGGTACCATACTGTCAACTGCTTGTAGATTTATTTTTTTTATAAATAAAACATAGCTCACATCTCTGTTGTTAGAGTATATTTTAAAAGAGATGTCTCATTTGCAGCTTTTTTGGGGAATACCTGTATTGCTGCCAGCTTACTTCTCCCACTGGGAGACACTGCAGAGCAGGGATTACCTCAAATAGGTTTTAGCAGATTAAACGAGCAACCAAAAAAAGAACTTGTCTTTATTTTTCCTTCATCTCTTTACAAATAGCACAATGGCCAGAAGGGGATGAATTACATCAACCATAACTGTTCTGTATCTCAGGAGGTTTTTATTACATCAACTTTAATAACATATGAGTAAGGTATCATCTCAAAACTACCAAAGGTAATAGCAAGTACATATGTGATACCATGCTTGTAGGAGCATGTATCTTTGCTATGTTGTTGCACTGTTGCTACAATGTAAATTTAGTTTTCTGTTCTCAGTCAATGTTCGTTTTGTTTTGCGTCTGCTTTTAGGGACTGAAAGGCATTTACATTTTAAAGCACTGGCTATTGACACAAACCACAAATTTGCTAAACAACAATTTTGGCTTGATTTTCCACTGAATTAAAGATCTTTTTCTTATCTCATTGTGAAAATAAAAAGAGTAAACCTTATTTCTGCACACATGAGCTGTGTTTCTCTACATGAGGCTGCAATTCTTGCTCTTTGGTCTCTGAGGGCTGTTGAAGTAAATTGATAGTTTTGGGTTTAAGCTGATCTTTGAGTTTCAAGACAGAGAAAATGTTGTGCGTAGACACTCGGAGCTTACTCTTTGTGTGGTGTAGAGAAATGCAAGCCGTGTAGTGTCTCACGGTGTGCAGCCACAGGTTACTGCTGAGCTGCTCTCCATAAATGCTGCTCTGTGTGAATAAAGCAGAAGAATCAGAGCATCTTTGGAATTCCACTCGGACAGTAAAAGTAAAATTCTATCTGAAAGGTAGGGCGCATTCAAAAGATTTTTTTCTTGTTAAATTGTTGCCTCATGCCCTATCTGTATGTAACTGCAGGCATTTTTCCACATTATAATATAACCTTTACTGTTGTAGCTGATTCCCTCTTAGAGCCAGTAATCAGTTACACGTTTGTCTCCAACCAAAATCTCTTCTTCAGTACCTCTAGCTATTAAAGGTGAAGTAATGCTGCTTGCTTCCTTGATAGATGATTACATATTAATTATACAATACAAATTCACTCCACTGAAGACATTTTACAGAACTGCTTGCTTTTTCTCTCTAAATTGATCACGAGTGGGTAAATCCTTTGTTTCTCCCACAAGCTTTATAAACAAATTGTTCAAAAATAATTCTTAAGCCTTCAAAAAACAATTTTATGTCATTGGACTTTCAAAATTCTTCCTGTTGCTAAATAAGTTAAATGTTTAAAATGTTTAGAGTGGATGCTTAAGGTCTAGGTATACATTCTTATAATATATTTGCAAAGGAAAGGCAATGACTTAATGCTTTCCAAGTCTGAATTACTGTAATGGGTGCAAGTAATATCCATTCCGATCAGCCTTTGTATTTGTCAGTCTACATATTTTACATCATCTTTCTTTATGTTGTTCCTGGTGATTTTTTATACTGTAAAAAAAAGGGAAAAGGAAAACCAGTCAATTTCCCCCAAAATTTGGCCTAAGTTTCTGCAAAGTTTTTTTATAAAACGCTTCTTCATATTAACTCAAAGGAAATTACTTTGCACAGTAATATAGTTTATTTTTGACTAATGATATTGGGATTAATTCTCATATACAGAAAGCATGATACTCTAAATCATGGAATTCTTGAAAAGTGGTTGCAGTCAAAAAGGTCATTTTGTGAAAGTGGGAGTGTGGAGTTCCCTATTTCTTCTTTCTCAATGATTTCTGTATTAAATGTGTTTAGTTTGCAAGTCTAAAAATCATTTTTCTAACTGCCAGCTGTTCAAACTGCACTTGAGATCTTAAATCTTTTTCTCATATCTTACCTACAGAATAGAGTTTAGGTTTTGAAACTTAGATGTCAGTCCTTTTTTGTGATGGATGAACCCAAAAAGGACCCATCTCCTTCCAAGTGGCAGCTGGAGTGACATTACAACTCCGTTGCAACTATTATGAAAACACTCATCACTAGATGAGGAGACAGATGTAACTCTGTAAACAGAAACTGTTCTGTGGTCTGGAAATATGTAATTTTTACATTTTACATTATGTCTGTACGCACCAGAGCAAGCTAGAACAAATGCAGGTGTAATTATTGTCTGGAAGCTGTGTTATTCAAAGCCACGAAGGCTGTTTTTCATAGTCTAATGTGTATCACTTTAAAACTGATTTGCTTTTCTCTATAGCTAGTAATAAAAACATTTTACCTTCCTGAGTAGTTGCCTTATAAGACAGTGAGACTATAAATTTAAGAGATGTCAAATGGCACTTGCTTGTCTGGCAACCATTTCTTTAAAATATTATTATATGCACTCAGGTATCTTCTATCACTTTTCTTTTCCATTCCTTAATAGTTTTCCCAAAAAACAGAAATCATGAACATCTTGATCGCTTTCACCTGTCTTCTCAAGAGAAACCAAAGCCTCCAGGTCTGAGTGTGATCAGAATTAAGGAACTGTGTAATCTCAATCAGCTGGTACAAAGTCCATTATGTGTGTAGGCTCTCTTACCCTCTATCACCTGTCTTTTTAATATAGTACAACCTGGTCGATATATGATTAAGTAAAACACGAATATTTAAACCAGAAGTTTCAGTCCACACTTTTAGTAAATGTTTTGCTTGGCAGAAGCTTCATTACACAATAAATGAGTCTTTTGGAAAGAGCCAACTGCTTCATATAAAACAAGCTCCTGTTCCTTTATTGCTTTAGGGGAAGAACAATGAAAATTCACTGTTACTGGCCACATCAACCTGAATGAAAGCCAAAAAGGAAAATTGAAAATGATTGTCAAGTTCATCATATCTAATACAATAGAGGCAAATTAGAGTTATCTGCAGCAGCAGAAGTAGCAGCAGATTGCATTATAAATCATCATATCATTGACAGTCAATTACATTCAAAACTTTTCAAGCATGAGGCAGCGGCAGTGTTTATCTGCTAACAAACTTATTCAAGCCAGAAAACACAGTGTGGGTTCATGAGGAGAATTTCTTGGGGGTCTGAAGGGTTTGCATTTTAAGGCGAGAATTTTATCAAAAAATATATTCCATAAAAGGTTAGAAAGCGTGAAGCCTGGTTTGTTGCAAAATTCATCTTTAAACGTAATCTGCCTTTCTTCTTCCACTGCAGCAAATGCACATTTGATTGTTGACTGGGAGAGCCCTCCAGTAATGTCAACTTCTCTCCAGTCTTCTCTGCTTCATTACCACTTTTGCTCTCACAATATTTCTAGCTCCCTTCTGAGTTCCCAGCATTTTCCCCCTTTCCTTGCTCTTTTGTTTGTTTGCTTGCTTTTAATTTGAAGTGCATTTTTAGTTTGTCTTCAGGAGCGAAGAGCTTTCTGTAAATTATTCAAAGTAAGTAACCTTGCATGTTAGGAAATCAGTCCCTCACCTAATAGATATTTAATTAAATATATTAAATAAGTCCTAATCAAATAGATTATATAAAAATTGATATAAATGGAGAGAAGAGTCTAGACAAAATTCTACTAGTCAGTTTATTTTATGAACTCTCAGAATTGGACTGAGCCTTCAGAATTAAATGCAATTTTTTCTCTACTGAAAGTTACAATGAGTGTACTTTCTGGCTGCTCCCATGGGCACCAGGGAAAGCACAGAGCAGGAGCAAAAACTCCTGGTCCTAAGACGAGGGTTTGTGATTTTGCTGTGGTGCAGAGGAGGGGGAGGGCGCTCCCTATGATGATCCATCTACTTTTTTGATACACATAGAAAGCCCTGAAGCCGTAACAGAGTGTAATGCAGGGTTAGTATTGATCTTATATCCACATGCCTGTATCGAAGAGGAGAGATCGTTGGGTTTTAGGGAGAGGTCTTAAATTTATTTTTTTGTAATCGAAACTGGGTCATCTCCAGAGATTCTCTAGCACCAGGTCTCTTCAAAATTTCAGAACGACTTGAGAAAACTATTGCAATATGGCAATTAGTTGCTCTAATATTAAGTTTGGTATAAAGTCAAGGTTGAGAACTGTGCTGCTGTTTTGATGAATGAAAAAAATATTTTTGTAAGAAACAAGGGATCTGAGGCCTAAGGTCTTCCTCCTGCAAGTGGTCTTGTTTGTGCTCTGACTCTGCCTCCATCCTGTTCCAAGTCAGTTGACTCCAGATGTACTGCATAGAGATGTGCTTGTGATTCATTCTAAGTTTCAGTCCTTAACCACCAAGCAATTTTTGCCCCCCAAACCTCTGTTTATCTGATATAAGAGGAACATGAGGGTGAAGAGCATAGCTTGTTACATATCTGCTGAATTTTGCCACGCCTGGGAACTGATCTTGAGTACCTCTAAAATTAAGTAGCCAGTTGGAGTGCTAAACTTAGCACTTCTTGGATAATTAAAAGGAAAATAGAGGTAATCACAGAAAGTGGTTTAGATATTAGGTGAGATAATCATGACAAGAATCTAGAACAAAAACTGAGTTAATGCAGATACCGTAGTTATCTGCCTGCAGATAGGCAGCAAAACCTATTAAGTCGTAGATCAGAATGAACATGAACAAAATTGTTGCACTGACATAATTTTAAAGCACTGTTAAATTAGCTGAACTGGTAGAAGAGAAAGACTTTTGCATAATGGTGAGGTCAATCGTGTGTGTATATCTGGAAACAATTAAAAAGTCTCTTAGCTAATGTTTGTTTCAGGGAAGTAAGAAATAAAAATGTGGATACTTTGTGTGGAATTCAGACACACTGGTTATGCTGCTTTTCTTGAACTGTGCAGTTGAACCTATCCTCTGTCTACCCCATGGGTCATAACCTGTGATGTGAGGGAATCACTGGGGCATTAGCTATCTTTTTAAGGGATCTGAATCTCTTCCACTCTTTACATGATTGCTACTCTGAAATTTCAGCTACTAAACAGAGGACAATAATGTATTTATTCATTGCAGTTGTTTGCTTTTGTCTAGATGGTTCAATGAGTCTGGGCCAAAACCTGTTTCTGTGGTTAGCCAAAGTTTAGCATATTTTCAAAGACTTTCAGTTTTACTAAAGTCTTCATACAAATCTGGCTGTAAATCATATCTTTATTTATCCATCTCCTTTGCCTCTTTTAGCTTTTTATGAAACACTCTTGCATCCACTATTGAGTTAATGAATACTAAATTTAGTATGTAAGTAGTTTTGTAGAGGATTATGTTGCATATCCGTACCATATTAAGAAACTGGTGTTTGGTTGGCTTATAAAGCTTCTTGACAGCTGGGGCATGACAAAGAAAGCTTTTCTGTATACTTGTTCTGAATTTTTTTGGGCATGGATTATCAAGAAGCCATAAATAAGCCTTATTGACCCAGGTTATTATTTTACGTTTGCTTTCACACATTTCACATACTGAGTTCTGTTGTGTGTTTTTTTCAAAGGAATAGGTCTGGGTTAGTAACTCTCTGGGTGATGTTCTGAGAACAAGTTAAGCCAGAAGGACTTGATTTTTTGCAAACATATATATTGTTAGCCATCATGAATAAAATACTAGCTTTTAAATTAGGGTTTTGATTGCTTGAAATTGAAAGTTACTACAATTGTGCTATCATACATACAGAAGCAAACTTGTAATAGGAACATTAGTAAAGATTAGGAATAGGAATTTTGAATAGGAATTTGGTCTCAATATCATAAAAAACTGTTCCAGTCACAAGTTTGTGGGTGGGTTTTTTTCCTCTTTTTTAATACATTGTTCTGCTTAAGTCATCTTTTGGAGCACTTTTCCAGTGATTTTCTTTTTAGCTGTGCTCATAGAAAATAAATAAATCATTTTTCACTGGTACTATGTGATCCTGCTGGTATTGATTGAAATTAGTACAACCTATCTGGCTTTAAGCAGCATATGATCCTTTATTTTAGGTCCTGGAACTGCTCTTGGAACCCAAATTTTCTGCTCACTAGCTTTATTTGGTAGTGTTTGATGTTATTAGCAGACATGAATAGGGTTTTTACAAAGCAGTTCTGACATATTGTTAAGTAGGCTTTAAATCGTAGGAATTAATTTCATATTTTGTTCTTGCTCTCTTATTGAAGTGTATGCATTGCCCATTAATATTTGGGATTATGTTCAAATCTTGAACATATCAAACCCTCAAAACCATACACTTTCTTGTTAATGCAATAACAGCATCATCATAAGGCTTTGTATTATAAGTGACTTTACTACAGTTGCAGGCCCTTGAGGTCCATCTTTATTAAATGCAACATGACCCAGTTCCTGTACTTTCAAGGAAAAGTTTAAAAAAGCTCTTCTGTTTCATAAAGTGATGGCATCTTTTTGCATCCATTTTGGATTTCTTGGTGGGTTGGGGTCATGCTGGTGTAGGGACAACTTTCTGTTTTATTTTTGACTCCTTGCAAGTGGGAAATATCTTATCTGTAAAAGCTACAGAAATGCATGTGTTCTCAGAATTCTGTTCTGTATAGATGACATGCATAATTAATTTAAAACTTTTGGGATTTGGACCTTCTATTATTTTATAGGAAGGAAAATGATGGATTGTCAAATCATGCTACATGTTTTAATTTTTGATAGAAGGTGCAAATGTGTTTATACAAGGTTGCTCAACTCCTGTAAGAAAGGTTATTAATGTGAGAAATTATTTGCTGAGGTAAACCAGCTGTCTTAGACAGCAAAATTCATCACTCCAGTCTTGTTTAGTCATGTATAAAATACACTGTAAACATTAAAAATTCAAGGGAATTAATGCTTATCCAAAATATTTTCGGGCCATCCTAGCAGGAATGCTGGGGATCGATGATACATGGTTTTGATGGTGTCAACACAAACAGTTTCTTTGACATGATCTAAGGTTTAGGTTGCCATATGTGAGGTACAGTTTGTTGACATGTGATTAAATGTGCTGTGACCCCACAGAATGTGTTTACCCTCCTCCTGTTTGCAGGGCAGTAAGACCAAGCATGCAGGTAGCTGTGAAGTAGCTAATGATGTAAGTGAAAGTCCAACTTATCAGACAAATTATATGCTGCCTAATAATGCAAGATTTCTATTGTACTTGGGCCTTCTTATTGTTTCTTTAAAATAAGTTTGATTTTCATGCTGTCGTTACATTTTAGAATATTTCATAGTCTAGCTTCCAAGTCAATCTTCTGAAGTCCCATTGCATTAGTATTCATCTTGTTCTGTATATCTATTTAGAGTCTTAAGGAAAGCAATTGATTATTTCCTATTTGTTAGCAAGTATTAAAAAGTGTGCTTCCCAGTACTCCTGAATTCAAATTGCAAGTCAAGATCCTTCAAAATGGTGAACCTAAAACAAGCAAACCAACAAAACCCCAGTAAAAAAAAAACAAAATACCCTGAAGAACTATATACATAAATAGCCATAAGAATAAAGACAATAACCTGGAAATAAAGATAACATAGAGTAAAATGGAACCCCTATGTTAATTAGAAATTGATAAGTAAGAAATCATTAAAGGTTAAGTCAATCTTGTATGCCTGTAAAAATTAGAAAAGACTACCTTTCCATTATATAATCATAGAATCATTAACTTTTAAGAGGTTGAAAGGAACATTAAAGATCATCTAGTCCCAGTCTGCCCTGCTATGGGCAGGGACACCTCCCACTACACCAGGTTGCTCAAGGCCTTGAATATAAAAAAAGGAGAAAATAAAGGATAGTGTAGAGAAAGCTGAAGAACTCAGTGCAAAGTTCAGTGCAGTCTTCATGCTCCATCATACAGAATTATTTGACAATACCCAATGGAAGTATTTTAATGAGTACTTAGAGTACACGAGAAACATGGAGACATAGGGCTTAGAGCAGGTGCATGCTGAAGTATGGCTGCCTAAAAGAAAGACCTTAAAAAAATGAATGAATAAAATTAAGAATTAACAACTGAGAGCTTTCTCTGAATCTTTTACATTTTGAGAACTCATGAAGTAGTGATCTAGGATGATTTCTGGGCCTCAAAATAAGAAAAACAGACTCATGTTGTCATATCCGCTCTGAGCTGGACCCTTGGAAATAGTCTAGAACAAGCATTTAATACCTACAAGAAGTGAATTTGCCTCTCGAGTACTTTTGACAGGGTAGCAGATCCAGAGAGATCTGTAAATGTAATACACCTTAGGTTTAGTACACTCTTTCATCTTGTCCCACATGACATTCCTGTAGGCAGACTTGGGCTCTGTTTCTTTGTTATCCTGTGATGCATGAGAAGCGAGGAGTTGCTGTTAGTGTTCCCTCAGATTATGAAAACTTGTCAACAGTGTTGCATTTGTCAGTCCTGGGCAGAGTATTGCTTTCTGTGAGTATTAGAAAGTGTGTTTCCAATAATGATGTTGATGATAGGCTAATGTACCCTTGTAAAAGCTGCAGATAAAATCAAAGTTTTAACAATGTGTAAAGGGCTTGTTGGGGACTGGCAATATAAATTTTGGAAGACATCTTCAAAGTGGCAAGCTGATATTTGTTCAAGATTTGTGGGAACTGTTACACTCAGAAAGGAGAACTTAAATGCCTCAAGGTGAAAATACCTGGCTAATCAGGTTATATTCAGTCAGAAATGAAACATGAGTTAACAATGTGATCCTGTAGAACATATGAACAGTTTTACTGTGTGCAAGATTTGAAAAACAATTATTCAGGTCAGTGCTTCTGAGGCCACATCTAGTATGTTGAGTAGTTTTGGTCATCATGTTTTAGAGTTGAGGAGGCTACAGAAAGTCCAAAAGAAGAGTAAAAATGATGAGAAATTTTTAAGACCTGTACAATATATTGATAGAATTTGTTTATTTAATTTACAAAAAGGAAGACTCAGAAAATATATTGTCTCTATTATGCACAAATTTTTTTGCAAGCAGGGTGATGATACTGCTTTTCTTGCCCACTTAGTGAAAGAGAAGAATAAATGGGGTTAATCTACAAATTAAGCTTAGGGTAAAAAACATAAAAGCTTATCAGGCAGTAAATCTCCGCAATAAACTACCTGCATGTATTTTGTTTTCTGGACTTTTCTTCAAATTTGCCAAATGTCTGACAAATGAGTCAAGTGTAATTGCTTTCCTTTATTTTCTGTAGCAGAAGTAGATGTTCTGCAAGATCTCATTTCCCATTCATTAATATGAATCCATAATATTTATGTTTATTGTACCAGGTTTATTTAGCATTTTGTGCCTTGGTTCCTTATGCTTCAAATACAACAATACACTCTTTTCTGTAGTTGTGGTGAGAGTCTACGTACATGAAATATTTAGATTTCTTGGGTGCTCTGACAATGGAAGCCATATAGGTTTACACTGTGGAGTGACAGACAGCTACTCTATGCAAAGCCATTGTGAAAATGACATTTCTTTGTCTTGAATTCTTGTTTTCTATTTCTGGGAGATCGGAAGATACGGTGTCTTCACAGAGTTGTAAAGGAAGTATCTAACCTCAGTTGTGCCTCTTGGGACCCGTTGGACAATTTTTGGAGAAGTGTTATTTGCATATCTCAAATCAACTCTTTGGCAAGTGTGGGAAAAGTTCCTAGCTGCCAGTTTTGACAGCCACAGTTCTGGCAGCTGCTAGTCTTGAAGGGGAAGGAGACAAAAAAAAAAGTAATGGCATTGGTATTTTTGTAGAGCTTGGGTGACATTTAATATTACCTGCTGAAAATAATAAAAATAAAAAGGCACAAATGTGAAGGAGAGAAAAGGGTTCCAACTCAAGGAGCAGATAATAGTAATTTAGTATTTTAAAGCTACTCAATCACTATTTCATCTCTGAACAGTTCCACTTGCAGCTTGTTAAACTGAAAGTAGGAATAAGAAATTATAGGCTGAAGGAATGGGGTTAAAAATAAATTCTCAAGTGGGCTGGCAAACTGCAACTTCTTGGGGAAAGGTGGTTTAGCAAATGTCAGTTTTCTGTTGTTATTTTCACAAAAAAAGGTCTGATACTGCTAAGTATTTCTCAAAAGGTAGGTTACTTCAATATAGAGGTAAAGATATATAATAGTGATTGTATAGAATAAATAGGTTTTTTAGGTGTTTGAAGGATTTAGAGGGAAAACTTTATGAAGGGAAGAGATGCTGTTTCATGCATTTTATTTTCACTTGCAATATTTTGATTGTGCTTCTACAAAATGAAACAGATTATTTTTTTCAATGAAGAGTGAGGGGATTTTAGGGAGACATCTTGATGTGGCTTGGCAGTGGTTGCTGGCTATTTTAGTAGGATTTGTATTTTCATTCACTAGGAGACTATAGTCTTCTGAATGCAAAGCTGATGTTACAAGAAATTTTACTTGATTAGGAAGCACGTAATTTGACCTGAAGGTCACATTACATTTTCTCTTGTGTTGAAGTAGTACGGATAGTATTAATCTGTGTTTGTCTTTTGTTTTCTGCTATATGTTATCAAGATGCATTGCTGTTACAATAGCAAATAGCCTGTCAACACATTTACTGGACCGTAACCCTCCTGGGATAATCACTGAATTTTCATCAAGACTGCAATGATTAGTGTTCTGATTATGATAATCAAATAACTAATTAGCTATCATGATTCAGAAAAGACATAAAACTTAAAATGTTTTCAGAATATGTAAAGGTACAAATTTTAAGGTACTTCCACTTGGTTTTGGTTTTTTTTGTTTGTTTTTGTTTCCAGAAAGCTTAGGACATATAGGATGAAATGGAAGTTGCCAGTTTTTACTGAAAAGGAGGTAAATGGTTTCTTACTCTGTCCTGTATTTCTGTTCCTCCCCCATAATTTTGGGCATAGCTAATTTTAAAAAAATACTGTGAAATTGCTACTGGACTGTATAAGAATAGGCAATACATTTTTCTGTGGTTTGTATGTTTCTTTTCCCTTTTCTTTATATTTTGTGCCCTATTTTTTTAAATTTTCAGAAGCGTTAAAGTCTGGCTGAATGTCAGTGTATACAGGCAGAGATAGGTCTCATCTTCACAGATTGCCTCACAGTGGTGTTGTATTGTGGCTCTGAGATGGTGTTCTTCTCACCTTTATGTCTATTTTCTCTTTTTGTACTTGAACATGATGAAAACTTGCAGTAGTGTTTCATTCAGATTTCCTGCCTTCAAAAGTGAGTGTCTGACTGGAATTGATGGGCTTTGATGGTTTGTTTGTTTGTGTTTGTTTCTTTTTATTTATCTGTTTAATGATATGTCAGAGAAAGATGGCAATGCTGGGATTTGTTAAAGGATTCATTACAGGCAATTCCAGTTCCTTGTCCTTTTCCAGAACTACTGTTGGATCCAGATACATGCAAGTGCATTGTTTTCCACGCTGTCCTTCATCTGTGCTCATTTTAAATGTCACAGAGAGAGGTGGTGACATTATGCTAATTTGCAATGGATTCTAGTGTTACATTGCCCCATTTCTTTGACCTCAGCAAAGAGCACTTGCTGAGAAGAACAGAGGATGATTACCTCCCCTCTGAGCATGAACTAGCTGCTATGGCTACATGACCTTGGATTTAAAGAATAAACTCTAAAAATTGCTGTGCAGAGGTTGTACAGGTTTTGTGCCTAAAACAAAGAAAGGATTTCAAAGAGAATTTTTTTCTCCTCTGTGGCTGAGTTTATAGATTCTTCCCCATACAATATATCTCTTATTCAGAAATTCCCCTCTCCAAGCTTGTGAGATCAGTTTTCAGTAAATGCGAAAAGAACTGTGGCTCACATATATTTAGGATGTGCTCTTTAAGAGATATGAAGCTTTTATAGGAGAATTAGATGAAAGACAAAGTATTGGAGTTTATTATGAGTTCATGGCAGGAATTAGACTGTACCTGTATCAAGATAAGGATCTTGCCTGAAAGATTGGTGTGGTTTGATCCTCCTGCAACCTAAATGCAGGATTTATTGAGCTCCCAACTACAAAAAGACTCTCAAAGCAGCCCCTGAAACTACATCAATTCTGAACTGCTAGAATATAAAAAAATGGTGACAGGATCAAAGCCATAGTCCAGCCATTACTGCTCTTTTTAAAAGAGAACTGAACAGGGTCATGTGAGAGGACCCTATGAATGGTGGAATTGAAGGAAGATTTCAGTCTCCCTTTGAAAATATACTGGCATTAATATGATTTTGAAGAGCATGAATAAGAAGCTCTATAGTCAAAGGACTGCTGCAGGAGCAGGTTTTTGGCCTTTTTTTAGTCAGTTACAATTATACTGGAGCTCCAAATAAGGGGTGAGTAAAGCCTGAGGACATAATTCTGAATTCATTCCTCTCCCAAAACTCCCCCTCATGCTCCATGGGAGGATAAGGGGGAGTTTTGTGTTATGCAACACTGTATCAGTTCTTGATTCTGGTTCACAGTGAAAGATAAATCTGTTGTGCAACTTATTTCTTCTGAATCAAGCAAAGCAAAACAAAAGAGAAAAAAAAATCCAGTAAACAGTTTGGAATTCCTTTTGGGAAAGATAAACTTTTCTCCAGATGTGTTCTGGTACTTTGATTTTGAAAGATTAGGTAGCTCACACTTGGTGGATGTCAAAGGCTATTGATTTCTACGTATGGAATAACTAATATTTTCATATAATACTTTTGATTTTGAATCTTGAAACTAAGTATTTTTTTCTCTTGATGATCAGCAGGTTGTTAATGGTAGTGAAGTGAAATCTCTAAGACTATCAATGATTTGATGAATTTGATTTTTTCCATCAGCAAAACAGAAAAAGTAAAATTGTGCTCTGAACAAATACAGAGTGAATGTCAATTTAGGTTACTGTTGCATTTTTCCCTCCATTTTATAGATGGATTTTATTTGTTCTTGAAGGAATAGACCTTGGTTTTGGTACGCCTTTCAACTTTATAGATTTCAAGATTTCATAGTGGGCTAGATTTTTGTGGATTTAAAATGAAGGAAAGAACGCTAATCTTAGTAAGAAAAGCCCTCAAGCTTTTCAGTCACACTGAATGTCTTCCTGTCTTCGTATTTATTATCTTTTCACCGCTTAAAGCTTGCAATTGTTTATGGTGCCAAGTTGGCAGGAAAAAAAGCTTTAGATGGTATAGAAAGATGATTGTAATTTTCATTATATTCTTATCTTACATAGTGAAGGTTTGGGAATCAACTTACTCCCAAATGTCACCTGCATTCTGGTCACATTCACTGTCCTAAGGTCCAAATGATGTATGCTCTATGTCTGAAATGAACACTTGTGTGGGTGTGCACGTGTATTTGTGCAGATAATGAACTGGGGTTTCTTTTGTGTGTGTCCTCAGAGTATCCCTAATTATGAGACCTAATATATTATTAAAATCTACAAAAATAAATCATATTTCTGTTAGCTTTCTTTTCCCATGAATTTCTAAACATATGCAATGAAAAAATTGAACTCTTTTTTTACGTGTCCAATCACATCTGTTACAACTGCGGAAATGCATCTGCATGTGGATTGTGTGGGGTGCCTAAAAAGATATTACAGTTTTATTTAGCAAGAGGTAAATTTGAACTCTGAGCAAAAATACAGCTAGTTTCCATATTTAGATAGGCAATCACTTATTTTAATCAGATCTCAGTATTACAGTGTCATACTTCACCTGTTTCAGAAATAAATTTCTGTGAGAATAGTCTGCACAGCACACTGGGATATTTTAGCACTGTAATAAGGTTGTATTTCATATTAAATATCTAAAAGGAATTAATTCTGTGGTGTAAGTCTAAGTTTATAAAATTGTACGATACAAATAGTATGTTCACTACACAAAACACTTCAGTTCTTTAATAGAGTTAATCTATTTAGCAGAAAATGGAATTAAATCCTTTAGTTATCAATGAATATATCTGATGTGTTCTTCCTAACGCATTATTTGGACAAAATGGCATTTGTATTCATCTGGTTGTAAAGTTACAAATGCCTACATTTCTTGCATTAATTTATTTTAAGCATAATATCAAGGAAATCAGAGTGGTCTGTAATGCAGATCTGTAGAGCTGTTATCCTATTGCCATTTGAAACCGTTGATTGCATTTTCCTTCCATGAAATAAATTTTTAGCAAGGAAATAAATACAGGTGAGTATATAGCAAGGCAGATCCCATTACTGTTCAAAGTATATTTTGATGAGAATTTTTTTAAATGCATACCCATGGCAACTTGGACAGAACAAGGATATAAAACTCAAATACAATGGTTATGAACCATTGAAACCTGAGAAACAGGCAGAGAGTACCTGAAAAATGTGATCCATACCAAAATGTTTCTGCATTCCTTCTGCTTTGTGAATAGTGACTTAAGAGTCTAGTTTGAATATTTTATGATGGAAAAATGGACAGTAGTGGAATGTGAATAATCTCTGCAGTTGGGCTTTGAAATACAAGATTGACTATCCCAAATGTGAGGTTTTGCTTACTGTTCTCCAATTGCTTCTTTTTTTCTTTATTTTTTTTTTCCCTTGGCACACTTAATGCTTTGTTGGATTTTGGCTCAACTAGTCTGGCTTGCGTATTGCAGATCATTTACTAGGAACCTGCTGGGTTACTTACAAAAAGTTCTTCAGTTCTTAAATAAATCACTAACAATTCCATTATAATTGTACATTTAGTGTATTATTTGCGAGCCCTTATTTTGAATGGGTAACTGAATAGCGATTTATTTTATGTTTCTGCAGTGTGTTGGCTGTTACATGTGCAGCAAATACACTGTTGAACTTCAGTTCTAATTTAAGTATTGTCAAGGAATACTAGTTTATTTTTTCTGTTTCGAAATTCACTTTTAAACAAGGTATTTTAAATTAGATCTACTTTAAATTAATTTTCCCTGATATTTTTAGGTGTGTTTAATTACGAACATATGCCATGGAGCCAGTGTTCGAAATGTACTCTAATTGAAATAAAACATGCAGCAGAAAAAAAATGTGTTCATTATTTGGTATCTTTATGTCTCAATTTAGTTTTAGTGTCACAGTTTCAGAATTAAAGGAAAAGTTATTCTTAACATGACATATATCCCTGATTCGATCCTTATCCACTGCTAGTAGTTGCTTTTCATGTTGAACACTATCCCTCTTCACAGAGACCTGGAAGCCCTTGTCAGTGGAGGCTGGGGCCAAGAAAGCATTCAGTACCTCAGCCTTGCTTGTGCCTGCTGTCACCAAGATACCTGCACTATTCAGTAACAGTACAGCATTTTCGGTGTTCACTCTTTCACCACCCGCACCACGACAGAAGTTCTTGTTGTTCTCGTGTCCGTTTCAAGTGTCAGTTTTAGTTGGGTTTTTGCTCTCCTAACACCAGTCCTCTGCACCCTAGAAGTGCTTCCAAATTGCTCCTTTTGTGACTTGTTCTGCTTTCACCTCTTGTAAAATGCCTTTTTCTACATTGGAACAATACAACATTGTACAACTATAAAACTGTGTACAGCCACATATAATTGTGTGGCCAGGAGAGCGAGGGATGTGATTCTGCCCCTCTGCTGGGGTCCCCAGAACAGGAAGGATATGAACCCCCTGGAATGAGTCCAGAGGAGGGGCCACCAAGAAGATTAGAAGGATGGAGCAGCTCTCCTTTGAGGAAAGACTGAGAGAGATGGGGTTGCTCAGCCTGGAGAAGAGGAAGCTTTAAGGTATTCTAATTGCAGCCTTCCAGTACCTGAAAGGAGACTACAACAAAGATAGGGAGGGACTTTTTACAAGAGTGTTTAGTGACAGGACAAGAAGAAATTTTAAACTGAAAAACGACAGGTTTAGATTATGTATTATGAAGAAATTCCTTGCTGTGAGGGTAGTGAAGCATTGGAACTGGTTGCCCCAAGAAACTGGGGATGCCCCATCCCTGGAGATTTTTGAAGCCACTTTTGAAGGAGGTCTTAAGGAGCAATTTGGTCCAGTGGAAGGTGTCCCTGCCCACAGCAGGGGTTTTAGAACTACACGAGCTTTAAGGTCCCTTCCAACTCAAGCCACTCTATGATGCTGTGATATTTAACACTACTAATATATGACATAAAAATAAGTTACAGCTTTGTAAATATTCTGCTTATTGGTGTGTTATTATCCTGTGATCTTTGCAACGATACAAGTAAGTGCATATTTACTTGTATTTATTTATCTGCTGTTGTGGTCCAACAGTCTTTCATGGTACACTTTGTATAACTAAGTGCCTATTCAGATTGGTTGGGATATGTTTCAGTAGTATTTAACTTGTACCAAACTTGACTGAGTGTGCATCAGGTACAGTGGATAAGAATCAACATCCTTTTCCTGATATACACATTTTTTGAGAACATTGCCAGAATTATTATTGGCACAAGCTGTTGAATAAGCAAAATGGAAATCACAGTTTTCCATCTTAAGGTTTCAACACCATCAAAATATAAGTCAGGTAAGTTCTTTGCAGGAATAAAATGGCTAGTGATGCTAGTAATATCTTTTTCAGGTGTAAAGCTATATAAATATATATGTATGGGATGTGTGTAGGTGCGCTTTTATCTAAGCATAAGCAAATTGTTGTTTGATTACCTTCCTCCTCCCACAGACCCTTCTATTTTGATCTCCATTTAGTTTTGAAGAAATTTCCTGCTTTGTCTTCTAAGGAACTTGGAGTATAGTCCTTACCTATTCCTTCCAATCCATGTTCTTTATACTCTTTCTTCACTAAAGGATGTGAAAAAATGTATTTCCTGCAGGGCTTTTAAATTTAGAGCATGGGGTTCTTAATGAGGGAGTAGAAATTGAAGCAAATAAATAAGTAAAACATGGTTTAGTGAGGAATAACTGGTGTAGCTGAGAGAGTGCTAGCTCAGTGCTGATGTCTGTTGGTATTTTAATGCATCCTGCAGCATAAATATAAGACTCCTGCCTCCTTAATTATAGAAAACACATTTTATAATGGTTCTATTGATCTTTCGTGAACAATGTTGATCTTGTAGGAAGGGTAGATGGTGCAGCTAAATAACAATGTACACTGCTATTGCTTTCCAGCAGGGTACAGGCATTGAGTGCTTCTTAAACAAAAACATTCAATTATTTGTGTAATTTATGTAGCATATATTTTCAATATTCTAAAAAGCAAGTGAATATCGTTCTCAATTTCATGACTGGGATTGTTATCAGCTTCTGTCATTCATAGGAAATTACATCCTAAAATCTCAATAGATAGTGTGTAGCTGCTGTAAAAGCTGGTGAGATGAGGTAATGCTATGTAGGCAGCACAGATTGTCCCTGATTGAATACAGATTGAATATAGCGTTTGGAAGAACTTTTTCCAATCACTGAAAATAGTCATTATGTAATTAAAATGAAAGAAATGCCTTCCTGGATTGAGTGAATTTTTTATAAGGGAACTAATTAGTGATCTTAAAATAACAATGATATTTCAAGCTGGATAAACCTTGCAGAAAAGTGGTAGCAGGGATCATAAAGTACAATGAAGTTCAAGCTATCCTACCTTTTTTTCAGTCCCTTATCAACACCTTTTTTGCCCACAAGTGCTGAGTTCTGGTACTGAGAAGGAAATCTCTGACCTTGTCTAGAGAAGTTGTTTTCTGTGTTAGGCTATATTTAATAACTGATTAGATACCATAGCTAATCCTGAGATACAAAATATAGAACTATGTAATTTTTTTCCTGGTCTTGAAGTGGTCTTTTAAGCTAGTCTTTTCTTCTTTAAGTAGAGTTTGGAAACACAAGATGGCTGCATAAACTAAAATATCCCATTCCAGGAGATGGACAAAATCCTTCTGATATTACTCACAAGGGATAGTTTTGCATAATTCAGTGCAATTGGAGATAGAATTTGATAATAAAAATAAAGGTCAGAAGCACAGGAGGAAAAAATGTCTTTCTTTTACAAACAAAAAGCATAACTACACTGTGTGCCAAATATCATGCGTCATTGAATGGGAGAATAAATTGTGTGGGATCTGACAAGTTCCAAGTACTATCTAATGGCATTTTAAAATCTCATGTTTTATTGTGACTTTTCACAAATACTGTTTGTTAGAATTTAGCAGATCCTTCAAAGAAATTGCATGCTCTTCAGGAAAATGAGCAGCTATAGGAGGCAAGAGAGCTTACTCAAACAACTGAGACCTCTGAATTTGTTCTGTCTTTCTCATGAGGTAGAAAACCAGCAGTATTTCAAAAGAAAACATTTAGAATTTTGCAATACTGCTGCAAAATTACACTATTTGCAGTCAAGAAAGTAGAATGTAGGGGTCCTAGTCAGTGATCTTTGATGCAAAGAAATACCAGACTGAAGTTGGTAAATAATTTTTTAGTATATTTGTCATTATGGAATTTTATTACCTTATGTGTCCATCATTAAATATTTCCTATCATAAGAAAAAATGATGAAAATCCATAAAGACTTATTTAATAAGTAGATGGGCTGGGTTTTGAGATACCATTTTGGAAGAAGTTTGAAATGAGTCTGGCAAGGACTCATTCAATCATTCTGAATGACCAAGGATTTTTATGGTGTCCTTTCTTTCTGTCTCCAGTCTTCTTGTTGCACTTGTTACCTGAGAAGAAGAAATGTTTATAAAATGTGGGGAGGATGTGAGTCCTGACTCTGTTCTCTGTAATGCAGTGACACACTTCTGTTGATGTATGCTGAGATCTGCTCTGTCAATAGTTTGGACCACTCTAAGGTTAAAACTGCAGCTCCCATCTTGGTATCTTGGTCTTGTGCCCTGCTTGTGGCCTCATTGTGTCAGTCCATGACCCAAATGCATATTATCTCTTTTTATTATTCATATTTTTGGGATTTAAGACTGCTGTCATCTGAACAGGGGTCAGTAACTGATGTAAATAGGTCATGATATATTGATAGTTTTTGGATGGGGAACAAAGCCTTGTCTTTCCATGAATATAGAAACAGGAAGGAGAAGAATTTGTGAGATACTTGCACTTAAATATTCACTTATTCTCTTGGGCAGTCACGTTTTGCGTTAAGAACCGTAACACATAGCCGTGTATATGGTAAGCAACAGTAATTTAATTGAACTCTTTGAAAGGCACACAATTTCCTAGAAAGCTGTCAGTGAAGACTTCATGTATAGTCAGTGTAGAATAATGCAGGACTAAGCAGAGCTCTAACAGAGATCCATAGTTTCTATGAGCCATTCAGCTTCCCCATGTAAAATTATCGGACTTTCAGACTTACAGATATTTTCAGTGATTTCCGTGACTTGCTCTGTCTGGAGCACTTGATGTTATTTTTTTCTGCAGTGAATCTCGTTATGGATAATCACCTTGAGCTGTGACTAGCTGACTAGTTTCTCGCAATCATTTGGCAGTCAAATTCAGTGCAAATCAGCCTAGCAAAGTTGACAGTATTCTTCTCACAACTGTGCCTGAAATCCCTATGTGATAATTTCTCATTTGTGAAAGACTGGAAAAAGACATTATGAGGTATGTTTCTAGGGAGTCTTCATGTTTGTGTCACTGACTTTCTCCTTGATCACTTCACGAGTTCTTTTTTATGTTGCTGTATCCTCATTAATTTTGTTGCCATTTTCGGCCTGTTTTTCAATCCCTTTTTTTGTGTGTTATTTTCCTCTGCTTTCTATAGGTTATTAATTTATTAATATTAGTTATATAAAATTAGACAAGGAGAAAAAGCTTTAACATTATTGCCATGAAGTAAAATGGTCCTGAAAAGATGCTGCAGAAATATTGCTTTTCAGTCAAGCAGTTCAAAGAATTTCTTAAACTTGGAAAGTCTTATTAGATTCTGGTGTTGGAAATTTCTTCTAGAGTCTTCGTAGTGCTTTTCAATTTTATTAAGTTTTTGGGTTTTGTTTTTCTGTTTAGCTCAGTAATCTGATTTTCAGAGCGCTATGACAAAAAAACACTGAGCATGTCCAGGTCAGATCCACATTACATTATGATCACTGCATCGCAAGCACACTGAAACCAGTGTAAATGTCATTGGCAGGATAGGATAGTCTTCATTTACACAAGAATTTTAAATATTTAAAGTATGCCATTTATTGACAAGTGCTACATAGGTCTTTCCTAAGACCTTCCAACATTAGCAGACTTGCCAATAGTATCCAACTTGGTCATCTCATCAAATACTGGGATTGCCTTTCTTTGACATTGACATCCCATTTGATTAAAGACTTATCCTTGAATTCTAGGTGCTTCCCAACTCTAGCCAGAAATTGCTTACTTAACACAAGATGGGAGTGCATCAACTTAGCTTTTTTTCTTATAAGAGGAACTACTTATTAAATGGGTTTCTTAATATAAAAAGTTGAAAAATACATTCTTAATTATTATTTCCTCAGATTTAAAATTGGTGTATTAAACCTCTTAATTTTATACTTAGCATGGCAAACATCAGTTTCAAACACCATTGTCCAATTGTAAATAGAATGTGTTTTGGCAGATGTGGGATTTCAGAAGATACCTAGATACAGATGAATTTAACTTTTTTTTTTTTTTTAACTTGCTTTGATTTAATTGAGTAGTTCATCCTTAGTTATCATTTGACATTTTCAGTGTTTTATGCTCAGAGGCAGGTCTTACCTCAAAAGATGTTCTGTCTTCCTTGGTCCACAAAACTTATTCAAGCACAAAAGATTGGAAACATGCAGATGTAAAATTCTAGCACAAACACGACAATCACATTATATTTTCTGACTTTCCTGGACTGACTTCATCTCTTAGAGTTGATTTAGCCATAGAAGTCCAAAAATAGTTTGGATCTGAGATTCTTTAGGAATGCTTAACTGTGCACTGTAAGACTAATCAGATCTTCCTGGTTATCTTGGCAATGACAGTAAAGGAAAGGGATGAAAATATACATTTCTTTAGGCTGATATGAGTTAAGAAGCCCCTAGACTGGAGGTTAATTTGAGAAGCAGGCTTGCCTGTTATTACTGCAGTAATAGGAGTATGAGTGGCACAAAGTAGGGACAGACTAGTCCCTTTTCTTTTTCTCCCCATATTGGAAGAAGAAGAAAAACCTGCCCCAACACCCCTAGCAATATACCAGGTTGATTTTACCTTGTAGTCCAGCAATATGATTGCAGCATATGTATACACCTTACTGATCAAGTAGATGCCAATTTAGCTATGGCAATGTTAAGTGTGGGCTGAAATATTCTCATGCCTCATCCTTTGTGAAATTTGGCACACCAGTCTGACAGCTATCCTTAGCTAGTTCCACTACCATCACTGCCCAAAGTAATATTTGGGGTCTGACTACAGAAGCACCACAGCATAGGCAGAACAGTGGGAATATAAATTGTAAATATGGATAAAGTATAGAGTTCTCTTTCAGTGCTGGGTTTGGTTCATTTGGTTCTTCCCTCTCCACATTTCTCCCGTTGGAGGGGGGGTTGTTACTTTTTTCCTGCCCTCCAGAGCAAACAAAGCAGGAAGGATGTAGTTGAATGTGTTGGCTCATCCAGTCATGTTTAAAAGAATATTATCTGAATTTCTCTGTATTCCTATATTCCTTCTGACCCCTTTTGTGTGTCTGAAGGTGCATTTGTCTAAGACAGAAAAGGAGAAACTTAAGAAGTTAAAGTAAAATATCAGTCACTGATAAGAAGCTAAAAAAATTTCTTATTGTGTGTTTTCTGTTTTATTAGTGTGACTGTGTTTAATGCTCAGTGGTTTGCAATTTCAAAAGTTTAAATCTCTGTTTCTGTGTACTCCGAAACCTAACGTGTATTCTATGAAATATAGCTTATGAAGCACCCATGCACTCACTTTTCCTGAACAGTTTGTGAAAATTTCTCTGTCCTTCAGAAGTTAGTTTTACCTTGCATTTCTTTACCTTTGTATAGCAAGACATTAGTGCAGTTCTTTTATCCCCTTCTTTTATTGCATCAATAAATGTTCTTCTTGGCAAACCCTGTTTGGCAACAGTTTTTACTGCATGCTCAAATAAAAACCAGTATGGAACAGCATACAAACACAATGTAATATCTTGAAGTGTGAATTAGTAACCTTCAAACTGGGTTTGCTGCCTTGCCACTCATGGAAATATACTCAGAGATCCTATTTTAATAGATGGCAAAGTTTGCCTCTCTTACATACTTGTTTGTACAGTGAATAAAGGATAAAAATTATTTCTAAGGGGATCTGTCCTACCTTTAGTGAAATGTAAGTTTTGTATTAAGGAGCAGTAAAAATTTGTATTTCCTTTCTCATTTTCCTTCCAGCTCAAAGTTATAAATGTCTTCTATTTAATGTACTTTTTGATCTTTTCTTGAGAAATAAAACTGTTACAGGATATTTGCCGTTTTCTGGTGTGGCATCTAGGCAATAATAATTGCAGATTAAACATTTAACTTTTTTTTAATACTGAGTTTTTAATTTCTTTGCTGTTGAGTATGTATCATTAAACACCATGCCTTCAAATAAAGTGTGAACAGTTATTACTGTTTTTTTCTTTTAAAATAATTACTTCCATGAGGGTGTTTATTTTTCAATTGTAAAAAAAAACCATTGAATTGATCTTCTATTTTGAAAAGAAACCCAAAACTTAAAAACCCACGAATTTTGTAATAAAACTTTGTTATTTATCTCAAGCAGATAAACATTGATGACCATTATTGATTCTCACTAGTCTGAATTAAGAATTCCTTTCGAATTCCATCTCCTTGAATTGCTGTTCGGAAACATGACTTAGCGATTTTTTTTCTGGAAAAAGAAATCACCCTAGGAGTACTGACAGTGAAGTAAATGACTGTGTCTAAATGGATATATGTGGAATACTTCCAGCTTGGGGTGAACGTTTTGCCATATCTCATTTCTCTCAAAGGATGGGACCTCGGTAGCTGTACATGTGGCTTTCCATGAGACCAGCACAAATTTTACTCACTGTCAACACAGAAAATGAATCTTTCTGTGAGCAAGGATTTCTTCTGTGGTTGAAGGGGGCTAAATAATGCCTAATGATTAAGAGAAATAGGAGACACAATTCAGAGGAACTGAAACCAGCATAAACAGAGACAGAGCTCTACATAAGGTTAAGCACCTAGATGAATGTTTGTTATGAAGGGCCATAATTGAGCCAGTCAGACAAAGTGTGGAGTTCATAAAATTAAAATCCAAAATCAAAAAGGTTCAGATTCTGAGAGCTCCAGAAGTTCTTTAATTTTTTTTTAATGTCGGGAGGTCTGCTCTTTATCTAAGAATGCATTTTTAATTAGAGGTCACATCACTGTAGTAAGTGGGTGAATCACAAGTATTCAAAAATAGAAATCCTTGCAGATTTATGCAAAAATGTTTATTTTCAGAAAGCTTAATTGCATGTGGAAGCAGATGGAAAATTAATGGAGTTCACTTTATGTCTGGGAGCAACTGGAATTTGAGTGCAGAGTAGAAATGCCTGGAAAACAGAGGAAAAAAATTCAATTTCACTCACATTTACTCACAGCCTTCAAGTGGGACTACTTTTTTTTTCTTTTCTTTAATGGCTGTTCTTAAAGCTTCCACTTCTTCCCTTGTTTTGTTCACAGAGGACGTAATATATTTATTCCTCTCCATTTCTCTTCCCACCCCCCCCCCCAATAGTTGCATTTTTTGGGGTTTAACTTCTGTTCTCTGGCATATGATGCAACAATATCTGTATTTTCAGACATTTTAAATATGTTGTTGTAGTGCTTGTTCCTTAGCTGCTGCCTTGTTCTGATGAATTTAGGAGAGCCCCAGAAATATGATGAGTAAATTATTTACTTCTTGCTATCATAGTGATTTTTTTCCCACTAAGTGGGTGAATGAGTGGGTGAAAATCTAACAACTTCACTAGTTAACAAAATAGTTTAGTTAACTAAAATAATTTAATTAATCTCAGTACCCATTTCTTTCAATTATTCAATTAGTATACATAAGAATGGTCCTAATATACTCTGTTCAAGAGTTCCTAGCCTATTATGTCACAGATTAGGACAAACATATTGTGTATATATCACATGATTTTGTTTGTGTGAGGATTTCTTTTTCTCTGCTTTCTGCTCCTGAAATCTGTGCTCTAAGTTACTGCTGGCTCAAGAACTGTAGCTTATCTTTGTATTCTGTAGGTCTTGATGGACTTCCATTTTGCAGTTACACATGGAAAAAGACTGGGTTTTTTTCTTTTTTTCTGTGCTTTTGGATATTTTCTATGCATGTAAAACCTTATTTTGCATTTCACTCATTTTAGCTGACAGCTGAAGTAAAGTAGCTGTTGTTTCTATGCTATTTCTGTAGATCTGAATTGTTAATTTTCATCTGGGAGGTAAAATGCATGCACTTAATTTGTTTTCTGATGTTCTTTTATGAAGTAACAACTGAGCATAACTGAGTAACAATCATAAGGTTTTTGACAAAGCTTTAAAAATTATGTCATTTGGTAACTATTTTGAAATAGAAGATTAAATAAAGAATGATTTTAAAGCTGTCCATTTTAGGTAAGCATTTTGAATTCAAAGTGTGAAAAACAGCATTGGGTAAAATACTCAGTTTTTCCCAAATGCTGTAATATTAATTAAAATGCCAGTGGTAGTCAGATTAGGCAGTGTTTCAATGCAAGTATCTGTTCCTGTCACTGTGTTTAATGCATCAGCTGAAGCAGTTTTACCAAGTCATTCAGTGTGCACTGTATGAGTGTCTCTGATAAGACTTCTTCCTTGTAGGGATGAAATCCAAAAATCAATGTCAGATGGAAATCAAAATTCTCAAAGTTTGAAGGATTGATGGAAAGAGATTTTAATGAATGTCAATTTCAATTTTTACCTTCATAAATTTTTCAGAAAGGGCAAGCATGAAATTCCTGGTTGTAGATGTCTGGAGTCATGTTTGAAATTAAGGAACTTAGAAAAAAGTTAGAATTAAAATCAAGAGTATAATTGTGATTGAAATGAAGAAATAATTTTTTCCATGTTTTACCTGGAAATGTGACTCAGATTTTGAGGAAATTAAATATATGCCTGTACCTTTGTCAAACTTGTTGATAATCCCATTCCAATTACTTCTCAGTAATACCATAAAATTTAGTTGATTCCACTCAAGTAGCTATTTCTTTTTTAAAATAAATAAAAAATCCCATCTCTCAGAAACAGGCTTCCTAGGGATACCACCAAGTAGAAGACTCAAGCAAGAGAAATGAGGAAACGTAGCCTACTTTTTCTTTTTAATTAAAGCATGACATCATAAAAAATATTTTGCGAACTGAGGTTAATTTTGTTGATGGTCAATTACAATCATAGAGTCAATACACCAGCTTAATTTGTAGTACTTCTGCATGCATGTCTTTTAATATAAACCCCATTTTTTAATAGTTCTGTACTGATTTTTTTTTTCCTGTTTTACCTAGCCGAATTTCCCTTTGCTAAAAATTGTGTGCTTGTGCCATACATTTTATATTGCCACTTAGGGAGCTGATTTAAAACTGTGATGGGCAAATTATTCAAGTGAAAACAAATGTAGTTGCTCTTTCTTCAAGTACCAGGATCAAATTAAAATTGAGTAATAAAAACAAAAAGAGAAAAATAAATTGGAAGCCTATTCATTGTAACAGCTGGGCTCCATAGCCACTAATTCTAAACTTGAGGTTTGCATCTTTCAAATATTTACTCTGAAATAAAAATACAATTAAGAACAAAATGGGGGGAAACAGCTGAAAGCATTTCTGCAATTTCTGCAAAACTTCTTTGGAGCAGGTTATATAGTCTGTTGAAGTAGGATTGTGGTCCTTTTGATACTTGGGATTATTTTTTTTTCAATAAATATTGCATTGAAAACACATAGCCTTATGATATTCTTAAGAAATCTGTGATAAAGATGTCCTTTCCTTACATGAATTTGGGCAACAGCATGCCTGTGCTTTGTGAAGAACAAAGACTTTGTAGGTGGTCAGACTTTGAAAGAACTCTGCATGCCACAGGCATAGTTTTTCCCAGGTGTGATTTGAGAGAAGAATCATTTTGTACTCAGCTGCATGAAGCTAAAACTGGCAATGGAGACTCTTCATCCATGGAAGTTTTCCAAACTTGACTGGACAAGACAAGGCCCTAAGCAAGCCCGTCTTGCTCTCAAGTTAGCTTCTGCTTTAAGCGGTTAGACTGGACGATTACCCCAGTTCCCTTCCAACGTAAATTATTTTACAGTCATAAAACGCACTGCATTTTAAAATTTGGCATAATGGCTGGGCTCAGAGTGCATCTTCCTGATGGGATAGCATCCTTCCCATCCTTCCCACAATAATGGCTATAGTTTAATATTGTGCTTTTGCTCTGACAGCTCAGATGTCTAAAAGCTATTGAAATTTATATGGCAGCTCCCCATGGGCATCCCAGAACCTTTTGCTCTATAGTCACCTAATCAGAGATTTACTTTTTTATTCCCTTCTTCATTTTTATCTTCTTTGGGAAAAAAAAATGCTCCTGAAGTCCAAATGTCATTTTGATTGAAGCTTAGCTTCAGCTAATCACATGTGCTTGCAGTGCTCAGTGTATGCCTAGCAAGCCTTGCTCTGGAACTTGAAAGAAGCAAAACAACCAAAGCCCACAAGAAATTGTATGCTCTTGGTCGTTACTTATTAGAAATAAAAATTTTGGGGAAATAAATTCTTTTAGAGAAAGGTTTTCCAAACTTGTTATCACAAATACAGTGCCAGTTCCAGGTGTATTAGCTTCTATTTCTACAACAATAAGAAGAAATGAGTCTGTCTCACTTTTACTTTTTATGCCTTGTTTTTCTGTCAGAGTTGCGAGTTGTTAGTAGAGGAGCTAGCTGGGAGAGACAAAATATATGCAGAGAAAGGGCTTTATGAAACACTCCTTACTGAATACTGACAGAGCCCGACCCTCCACTTTCTACTGTCCATATGCCACCATCTTTCCTCAGCCATAAAAAGAGTCTTTGCCCGTCCCCTAAATGAGGAACCAAACGTGACAGCTCAGCTGATGGTGTTGACATTGGCAGCAGGCTTGATGGACAGAACCAAACCTTGCCGTGGACTCTCTCCTGCTAATTAGCTGTTCGAAGGAACTCTCTGTGCCACAGGCACAGTCTTAATGGAAAAGGACATCTTTGCTGTTCACCCTGACAGCTGTGATGCAGCTGTTCACACTGTGAATTGAGCACAGAGGGGGAGGGTGGGAGGTGGAGAAGGAGGAGGAGGATTTAGAACAAGTGGCAACTCAGGTGTCTTGCAGGGCGTCCAGAGCTATAATAAACAACTGGAGTGGAGATGAGAGAAGATGGGAATAGAAATTTATAAAATGGGAACATAGTTTAAGCATGAAACAAGAGGAAGAGTGAGAGGAAGGGAACAGGACTGGCCCGTGAGGCAGCTGGAGCTGTACATTCTTGAGATTAGTGCAGGCTGAGGGGTTTAAGATACAAACCATCTTGATTTTCTATAGCTTGTGTTCATGACCAGGGATATTAATGGGGGATGTGCTCCAGAAAGCCCCACAAGTGCAAGTGTGGGGAGCAGCATGGGCCTGAATAACTTATTGATGTGCCATAGATCTGTTGCCTTTGGAGGGAGGGAAGTGAAGCCTCTTTCCTGGCTGAAGAAAGGAACTGAGGAAAAAGTACTTGCTGTTTGTTCTGAATGATTATAAGTGGGGAATGAGAGAGTTGGAAAAATACTCCTGCTGTTTTTCAGTGCACATACCCTTGCTGAGGCAGGAACCCTTATGTGCTGAAATATACAGTTATTTGAGATTGGAACATGTCCTCTCTTGGCACTGAGGAGGACACGTCTGACTTGGTTAAATGTTAACTACGCACTACAGATGATAAAGGTGTGGTGTTGAGGACGTAGAAGATTCAGGTGAAATAGTGACATTTTCACTGGTGTACATTTGCTAGTTCCTATTAACTTTTACTTCCAGTTGTTTGGTTTTAAATTAACAGAGTGAGAGAAGTTGCTATTTTGGATTTTTTGTAATGGAAAACTATCAGTTCTAAACTTACCAAGCATTTTATAATTAAGTTTTAGAGGGGCAATAGACTGAAAAATTATTTCCAAGTTAAAGTAGGTTTGAAATTTTTTAAAATGTTGATGTCATTTAAGAGGTAAAAAACCAGTTCAGAACTAATAAGTGAAATAAGGATAACAGCAACATTCCCCTCCCCAGAACTCAGTCTAAACACTTTAGTTAATGCTGAGCAATTAACAAAAAAAGGTAATTACAATATTAATTGATTTTCCTCTATGTTTTATAGAGGCAGATATATTACAAGCAAATTATTTGTCTTAATCTATCTGTCCTATGTTAAGGGAAGGAGTGATAGATTGCTTTGAAAACTTCCTTGTAGAAAGCTTCTGGTATAATTTTAGAACTGAGTGAGTTAGTTTGTGATAGCATTGAGATTTGGAATGTCCCTGCAAATTGATTCTTTTAAAGTTTTTTTGTTTTTATTGCTGATTACTTATGGGTTTTATTACATACAACTTCTCTTTTCTCCACTGACATGCAGACAAAGTAGCTAACAGTATGCTGCAGTTGGTAGCCAAAAATGTCCCAAAGCAGATGTTTCTATTGTCATAGCAAAGAAACCCCACATATGCTTATACACATCACCAGTGTTTTCTTTTTTTTTTTAAAGTATTTGGTACCAGGCTCTTGTTACCTCTTGTCTTGCATTGAAGAAACAATAAATAATATAAAAAGAAAAAAAAATCAAAAAACCCACGCTCAAAAATAACAAAGATGATTTTCATAATTTATACATATATAAAAAAAATCCAAAACACTTAGAAACTATGAACTTATACACTGGAGACTTTATCAATCAATCCCTGCTCTTCTTTATTTTGGACTGTTCCTGTAATTTTTATTTGAGTGTGCATAATGTATCCTGTACTATATTTACAGAGGCTTGCAATGCCTTATGGTGACATTCTGTTTATTATCACTCTTGACTTGTCAGGTAATCAAAATTATTTTACTGAAAACTTTAGATCTTCTTCATAAATATTTGATGTTCTTACACAACTTGAGGTCTTAGATTTTATACAAGTCTCATGACAAATACAAAATCAATTTTTTTGAAAGTGATTTTGCTCAGTTAAAAAAAAGAAAAAAGTGAGTGTTTACAGGCTTTGTCCACAATTTCTTTTCTTTTTGTTATGTTTTTTAAATTTTGAAGAATTCAACAAGCCATTTATATTTCTCTTTATATTTCTCCTAGCAATACTTTTTAAAATTGTATACTATTAGTGATTTTTAAATGCTTAGTTTTTGACATCTGTTCTATGTAACTGGTTACTCAGCTTAATAGTTTTTATACTAAGTCATATATCAATTTCGTTTCATAACTGCTTTAAGTGTTTGTTGCACAACTTGAGATTTAGGAACTGCTTCTATGTATTTTTCAGCTTTAGTAGTAAGAAAGCTCTAAAGATTTGCATGCACTTTTATTCCTGTGTTCTTAATTGTGTAAGTTTGTCATTGCACATAAAATTGGTAGTTTCATAGAAGGGATTTTTTGTAAATTTATATTACTAGTCTAGTTCACTAAAAGTGGACTAATTTTATATCTATTTTTGCAATGTCTTTTCAGCAGGAAAATGGTAAATTCTCTATAAACATGTATTTTCAGTGCCTGATATAAGGCAATTTTGTGTGGCTTATTCACGAATGGCTGCAGCTGAACCTTTGCATGGTATGCTATATTAATGACATAAAATCTGACTTCTTTTTGTTAATGACTAATTCAGGAGATAATGATATATTTCACTTTTATTCACATTATACAGAACCCTGGACAATATTTGTAGACCCTTAAGAGAGATTATATCTTCATGTTTCATGTGAACTTCCAATGTTTTTGATAATTAACAAACCTGGGAATTTTAATTTAATTAAGACCCCTTTCATGCTTGTCTTAAGGCTTAGGCAGAATTGTGCCCAGAAGATGGATACAACCTTACAGTCATTAAGAGATGATTTAGAAAGACTTTTAAGAGTTAACATGTTTAATAATCCTGCTGCAGGAGATTATGAACTCAGTAACAAAAAGCAGAGAGGGGTTGGGAATTTTGGCTAATTTTAAACTTTTTTATACTGTATAAAATGACAAATCAGCGAGGTGAAAGGAAAATGACGGTTTCTCTCATTCTGTTTTCATCATCAATATCTGTTATTTCTTTACTGCATTGTGACTGAAGGACAGCAGAACACTCCTCTAGACACTGGGTATTAGATATACTTATGAAGAACAAATATGAGTAAGGCATTTGTTTTTTTTAATTTAGCATTTTCATGGTAGTGAGTTTTGTTTTAATCTAGGAACTTTTTATTAGAGATATTATGATAATCCACAAGTCACTGATACCTTCAGCAGTCATAATCTTTCAGATTTCTTCTCTCTGAAATTAAAATGAGTCCCTGAGTGCTGCAGATACAATCTGTTTGATGGCATGTTTATGTGTTTATGAGTTTCTATGAGATGAACAGGAAAGAGAGTTGTACAGAGAAGCACAGCTTTTCACCTAGTACGTCAGATACAGTCAGTATCCATAACAGAATCATGCGTATATTCAGTTTCATATATACATTTATATCAGGGGAGCAGTTAACAGGTGCATTAAATTGTGGGCTTTTTTTCCTAAATAACATTGCAAGTATTAGTAAGTCACAGAGGAATCTTTTTGTGTCTTTTTTGCAGGAAGAGAATTTTCATGTTTAGTTTCTCCTCATTTATTTTTCCGGGTCTTCCTTGCACTCTTCCTTGCTCTCAGTTTCTCTTTCACATCTTCTGCCCTATTCCTGTCACACTCACCCTGTGCAATACTGCACTCTCCCGTGCCTGCTCATTGCCTCTTGCATTTTCTCAGGTGTGGTCTGTCTCTTTTATGTGCTCTCTTGTGTGTGCTATCACTCTGTGTCATTACTTATCCTTGCACACTCACTTTCTTGCTCTTGCTCCCTTGCTTTCCCTTGTTTTCCCTTGTTTTACATGATTTCTCTAACACTCCCTCCCTTTCTCATTTATGCTCTTGAATTCTCATTCTCTTTCTTTCTCCTGTGCACTGTGTGTCTCTGTCTCTTCTATTCTCTCACGACTCTCAAACTTATTGTATCTTATTTTTGTTTTAGGGAAAACATGAGGTTTTCATTAGCCAGTAAGTGGTCAGGTATTAGTGACAATTATGGTCTGTTTTTTAAAAGTTATTAGAAATGCCTCTGCCCAAATTAAGATACAAGTCCCTGACAGTGACAGAAGATAGGTTGATCACCAGGCACAATGCTGCTTTATGAGCATTCTTAATTGAATTCACAGGTGAGATTTTTTTCCTTTGAGATGTTCCCTCCCTCTTCCTTCCACCCCCTCCCTCCCTTCAGTCAAGTCGTTGCTTGGAGGCAAAGAGAGTAAGGGGAGAAGGGAAAGAAGCTCATTTAGCAGCCACGGTAGACATAAGCATCATAGTACCAATCAATCAACACACATGCTCTCCCACTGAGACTCCCCTGTGACCTTGAGGAGTGTGACAAATGATTTAGAGGACAGAACAGACAGAAGGTTTGTGATAAACCAAAAAATTGTGCTCTTCTGGGTGATGAAGAAAAATAAAAATGAAGAGTGAGGGTAGATACATATTTGGTTTGAACAGGAGTCGATAAATTCTGTAACTATCTTTCACTGTACTGGCAGTGGTTAGAGGAGTTTACTGTCACAGTAATCAAGACTTCTTCAATAAACCTCACTGCAGTGTTTACAGTACTTCTTTTTTGTGCAGTACTCCACTGCTTTATGGCTCTGAGCTCTCAGCTGTGCCTGGAGGTAGTAGCAGTTATTGATAACTAATTCCAGGGGCGACATATCTTCTCAAATTCATGTTGAGGGAAAATAATCAGCAGAGTGAATCACTTAACCTGGACAGACTTCACTCACTCTGAAATCTGCAGCACATTAACTCCATCATGAGAAGATTATTATTAATCATAAATTTTTGATGCAACAATAAGTGCAGCAACTTACAGTCTGGTTGTAGATAAAATTTCAGCAGATTTTTAAAAACTAATTTTGCATATGTTGTTTTTTTAATAGAGAAGTTGAAATAAGCAATCTTTTTTGTATTTATTATGTATCTATGAATCTAGTGCAGTAAGGAGAAGGGTGCATTTTCTTGCACACACCAATATATGTCTAGCCTTAGCAGAAAACATTGTTTGGAGAAAGATCTTTTGCCACAGCATTAATTCTTAGTGTCTCCTTCAGAATGCAGATTTGTATTTTCTTTACTGATTCCTCCCAATCCATCTTTCTTTAGTTCCTTTGACCCTTATCAACATGACTCTCTGCATTTGCTCAGTGTTAAGCACCTAGTAATTGTGATTGCTATTATGTATTTCAGCCAGACAAACCACTGATACTCTTGGTACTATACTTAGATTCCTCTACTTTCCAGCTCTACTTTTTTTCTGTAAAAAATACCCAAAACAAACAACTAGTCATCTTTCCAGTGAAATATAGGCTGTCGAATACACATCAGAGGTTAGTGATGCTTGTTGTCCATAACTGCCATTGCATTCAAATGCATATAGTCTATAAACCTGATTTTCTAATCTCATTGCTGGAGTTTATAAAGCTATTTCCCTTCATATTCCTTTCTTTGTTCTGTGTGGAAGAGATCTATTACAAACAAATTTGAGGACTACATTTTTTCTAATGACAGACTGCACTTTGCAATGCAGGAAAAGATATTTTTGGTTCATTAGACTCAGTAGTAGCAGTGCTAGTAAACCAAAGTCTAAATGAAAGGAAGTGGCATGTGTTTGGGGAAGCAGGCAGTTAAGTGTCATCATCCTTCTAATGATGTTGAAGCTGGTCAGATTGACTGGTAAAATGCCCAGCTCTCCCTTGTAGAATCTATAACCTGGTGCATCTCTGATGTTCTAGTGTATCAGAATTGTGAGTTAAAATAAAGCATTACCTTTTGAAGACTGGACATAATTTACAGAAATATAGTCCACTTTAAAAATGAGTACATGACAAGCCCTGTAAGGTCCTAGAAAATGAGAAGAGGAAGTAGTCTGTTGCTGTTTCAAAAGACTTGCGTTAAGTATACCAGAAAGGTAATTCACTACCAGAAGGCAGCAAATATGTATTAAGAAATTAATCAGAAAATTTATTGTTCCTGGGGATTTTAATGAGATTAGTAACACATTCCTGTAGAACAATTAAAATTTTTAGCGCCTTGCTGAAGGTAATCCTGTTTTGAAAGTGTTAAGTAACCAGATTTAGCTGAACTTTTCATTCAGGTATGGCCAAATTAATACTGTGCAACTTTGCAGCCTGTTTATCCCCTCATTTGCCCTAATGAGGGCATTCAGAATGAGTCTGACAATGGTAAATGACAGAAGAGTGGGATTATAGGTTGGTGTGAGGGAAAATATATAAAAAGAATAGTTCATGTCTTAAGCCATTAAGACTGAATTGCATTTCTAGGTGCTATGCTCTATTAATATGAGTAACTATGCTCAAATGTAGAATACAAAACTGTAACTTTCTATCCAGTATCCAGTAGATGTTTCATATGCAAGATAAGATATTTTGCCTGACACTACCAGAAAGCCAATAAATGGTTTTCAAGAACTTCAGCTTCTCCAAGGAAGAATTATGGAGATTTTTTGTTTGTTTGGTTTTGTTTTTTTTTAAACATTGGATTGCTGATTATCATGTTGACATGTTGTCCATTTGGAATTAATTTATTTTAGTTGGATCAAGTCTGTATCTACCAAAAATAACTACTTTTGGTTAATCTTAAAATAAACCAAAAGCAGCAAACCGACAAAAAACTTTTGAAAGTATCTTCAAGGACAGGGAAGCATGAGCATCTGGGTATTTGTATTACTTTTGGGAACACAAGACGTGTAGCTTTGTGTCTCAAAGAGATAAGGAAAATAGAACAGAAACTTGAACCCAGGTCATTAAAGCCCTAAGATAACACTTTAATCACTGTACCTATCCATCCTTTGGAAGAAGATTATTAATGCAACTATTTTCATCTTCTGCTTTTAAAAGTCTCTTTTCTTCTAAAGTAGCAAAACACCTCAGTGAAGAGTTATGCTGCTCCTGCCTGGATTTAATACAAATCGAACAGTAGGTTGTGTTATCAGTGCCAAAAGCTTTCAGGCTGAATCCAGTTTTGGTTTATCCAGAAAAAGAAAGATTAGCACATTTGATAATAGAATACATATCCCTGTATAAGTGTTCTCTTTATATGGTGGAAGTATGGATACTTTTGGTTCATTCAGTTTATTGCTAGAGGTATGAAATACTAGAGACCAAATATTGACACACCAATATAGTCAGTTTAATGATAACACATGGTTTTGTAAGGTGAATGCAAGGTGAATTTGGCTATAAAACTAACAGTAACTCTGGGAAGTGTTAAGTATGCTTTTGATGTAAAAATAAGCACAGTTTTATTGCGGGGAGGAATAAAATAAAAGTTTTGAAAGGAGAGCACAGTAAAACTAGAGCTTAACAGTTTGCATAGATAAACTTTGCTTCAACAAGATTTAGTTAATTAGAACATTAGGAAACATTGTGATGTAATGTTTGGGAGAATGTGTTATTTCAGGTGTAGTCTAATGTGTGCCAGTTATGCTTGTCCATAGATTGATAACTGCGGAGAACTTGCCCTATATAGCAAACATAAACCCAAAGCAAACAAAAAACATCCTTGTTTTGTCAAATCAGAAATCTAATCTTGTGTTTTTATTTTTTTTTTTCCCCGTGGAGAGTTCCAGGGGCAATGAATCCTGGTTTATTCTTTATAACCTTTAAATGATTATGAAGCTAGAATCACCATGGCTTGATAAGGGTAATTGGGTAAATAAGGAGAATTGAGGAAGAAGAAGCCAATATATTACCTATTCAATGATGACATTGATTTTAAAGAGCATTTCTTAAAATAGGTACTTCAAATAGAAGTTATGTGACCATAGCTGGGTTTAAGGGAAGGGTGTACCAGAGTCATTGCCAGTAAATTCAAATTTAAGTTATTGGTAATCCTTTTAATAACAAATATTAAACCATTACTTTTTAAACAAAACAAAAAAGAAGAAACCCATAAAGGTTTGTGATCTGTATGTCTCTGACTTTAGCCTTTAAGGAATAAAAGAAAAAGAAAGCCTCTCATACTGTAATGAAATGAATTTTATTTTGCAGACACTGGGCCCATGCCATTTCATTTCATTACCAGGATACGCTGAGCGGGCTGGAATCAGCAAGAACTACAGGCAATGCAAGCTGATGATAAGCATTTCATCATGGCCCTAAACATATTAAATTTTTAGCAATAAATTTTATCAACACCATCTTCATGGCAGGATAACATTTCCTCCCCTTCTTTCTTTACCCCACTCTCCCCTCGCCCCACTGGCTTTTTCTCTGCAAACGCAGCTTGTACTTGGCTGTTCTGAAAACAAATTTTTAAGAAATCAATAGCTAAAAAACCATTTACAATTTAGCTAGTCCAGTAATTATCCTTCAGGCTACTGCCTCTACTTACTGAAAATGGGAAAATAAAGTTACAGTGTGAGCAAGAGTAACAATAGATGAACCTCATTAGGTTTTGTGACAGTCCTTAGATTTTCTCCTAAAACTAAAATATGTCCCAAGGGATAATATATTCAGTTGAAGACCTCATTCCCAGATATTTTGTCTTTATAGAATACTGATAAAGAAAAAGGAGGTATAATTCTAAAAGAAAAGGTGGTAGATTGTATATGTCTAATAATGTAGTCAATAAAATGTCACCAATTTCCAATGTCTGCAATGGTGAAGTGGCCAAAACCCAGAAGTCCCTGAGTATCAGGACCAGGAGAAAACTTAATCTACTGAACTACCCAGTTGGTATCCCAGTAATCAGGGACAAACAAAAGGGGAACATAGAACTGTGAAACAGAGGGAGTGGGTTATGATTTTGGTTTAGTCTAGAAAGGCCTGTTCTTTCTGAGCACTTCTCTGGGTAACTGTGTAGTATCTTTAATGATAGATGCATATTTAAGGACACTCAAAGCATAACATACCTGAGGCTGGTTAGGGGCTAACTACTCGCAAAAGAAACTCTAGAGGGTTGCTGAGGGTAATCTTAAGTCTATTAATAATGAATTCTGTTCTTACATAGGACTATAATATAGCTCATCACTGAAAATGTGGTTTTAAGCAAATACATTCTTTAAGTTTTGCCTGATATTTAATACTTACTGAGTGGTCTCCTGGGGAAGAAGACCGCACTTACAGATATGTTGACTGGTAAAGCCAGCACATCTAATATCAGGATATAAGTCAGGAAAACCTAAAAACTCAACTGCTCGTTCACTAACCTGTAAAGTTTGTTTTGAAGTTTGTAGTGCAAGAATCTAGGGGAAAGAAACAGTGATGTTACTTACACAAGCAATCACTGGTCTTATAGACATGCATGGAGTAAGTAGGGAGAATACTTCAAGATCCTAAAGAACTTTTTAAACAACTATGTACAGTTTTTCCTTATATCTTTCTCATGCTTTATGCAGAAATCTATCCTGCTCCTCTATCTCATATTTCTGGTTCCTAGTCTTACTGTTAAAAAGAAAATGTGTTTGCATGTGAGGGAGTAAGGGCTGGTAGCAGTAGAAATGGGAAAATTATAAGGCACCCACGATCTTGTTTAAAAAAACACCCTGGGGTTTGAGAAAAACTAATTGTTACATTAGGCTTGGAAACACGGGTAGGATGGGCTTTATCTGATAGGTACCTGTCCCCTTTTAATGTAATTTTTGCTTGCACTCAAAAGGAAAAAAGAAAAGGAAAAGTTAAAGGAAAAACTACTGGAAAAAAAATTCTCTGTGAATTCTAACATAGAATATTAACATTTTTATGCATAAAAATTATTATTATTAATTTTTCTCTAGTTTTTTAATATAGCATTGTATTTTACTAGATTGCATCTGTACAGCTCATCCTGCACGTATTTCAAAGCCTGATGTAGGTGACATTTCTGCAGGCTGCTTTGGAAAGTCTTTGGGAAATAGCAGCTGCCATTGCAATTCTTGGAAGTGGGTAAATTATTCTTGAAAGAAAGTAGGGAGCCTAGGTATCTTCTGATATGGTTTTCATCACTGCGGTGTCTGAGCACTTCATACAAGTAAAGATAACAATAAAGGTTTTTCTCCTTCTTCCTTTCCTGCTGGGAAAAATACAGCAATGGCTCTATGGGACATCTGGTACAACATATAATAAACGATTAGAGAAGTGTCTGTGCCCTGAGTTTATCAGACACTGGCTTGGTCCCCATGTGGCTGCATCACATTTGTCTCTATGCAGAATGTTTAGCACATAAAAGGATACTGTAAATAGGGAAGGAATCATCTGTAATCTGTGTTGTGTCCATGGCACGTTCAACAGGAAGTATTGAGCTTAAACTGCAGCACTGAAAACAGATTAGAAGTTTTTCCTGTGGTGGATGCAAAGAACTGCCATCTGAAAATAGATTACCTGGAGAGACAAAAACTTGTCATCACTGGAGGTTTATTAAGGGCAGAGTCAGTAAATATCAGTTAATGAAACTATTGGCAGAGTTTTTGTCATCTCCTACAGGAAGAATCAAGGGGATGACATTCTACAATTCATTTTAACCTTTTATTTTAGATCTCAAAGGAAACACAGACAGTGCTTCTTTCTTTAGAATGCACCTAGAAATTCAGTGTGTGACTACTTCTACCAGTGGCAATCTCACAGACTTCTAACTCTCTACCAACTGCATTTTTTTTTTCCTTCCTGCTGGCCTTCCTTCCTTACAATCCACAAATTCAAGAGCAATAACAATCCGGGTGCATAGAAATTATATCCTCCAGTGTCCTAGCTCACTAACACTTTTAAGCTTCGTGGCCAAACCATGTCAAAGGAAGAGGCAACAAAATTGAAGACTAGCTCTTCCATTAAAATATTTTGGATTTTCCTTTCACCTATGGCATATTAATAAATATTAGAGCTGTGTCTTTTTTCTACTCCTCCAAGGATCAACAAAGAAAAGCTCCTTCCAGTAGAACCAAATGCAAGAAAACTTTGTCAAACAGTAGGTGGAAGTTTCAGTCAAATAGAAGGTGATTAAATTAAGAGTGGAAAGGTGAAGATGAAAAATTCTGTTACCATATAGAAGAATTAATTAGTTAATTTGTTTTAGAGCCCCATATGTCCTTTGATTCTACTGAAATTCTTTTCAATTAAGATATGGATGAAGACTCATGTGCTCACCAACTTGTATTGAACACTTGACATATATAAAGCTACTCCTAGAAATGTAAAATGCAATTAAACAACAATTTAAAAGTATTTTTTTTATTTTAATCCATATTTATAGATTTTAATTATACAGTTCTTAGGAACTGAAAGCAATTATTTGGTTCAAGAATATTTAAGAAAATAATCTACACAAGAAAATCGTTTCACATGCTAAGTCACAGAATCCTTAAATTTTCCTTATGCTAACATCATCTTCATTAATTATTCAACCTCTTCCTAAACCCTCCTGTTCTCATTGCTTTCTTTTTGTTTTCTTAATATACAGGCCAGGCATTCATTTCTCCTTTCTGTTATTTCTGTAATTTTCACAAGGGCGAATTAAATCTGCTGCATGACAGCATTATGTGACAGTTCAGTAGTTCCACAATTCCTACAAATATTCTAAGTCTATTGCTGTCATAAGTGATGCTTCTCTGTGTGACTTTCAGAGAGCAAAAGCTTTTTATAGGCAGCTGTGCTAGTTGTCCCATTCTCAGTTCTTCAAGCGAACATAGCAGCAGAATTCTGTTCTGGTGTGACAAAACTCCCTGAGAAATCATCTCATCCCATCATGGATTGTCCACCTCCTGATGCTGTGCAATACAAAGTAGCTTTGCAATTTCCACATGCTTCTGCTGTGCCTTTAGTCTCAGAACTTGTTTGTTTTTATTTGTACTGAATGGTCTTCAAACCAAGGCATCTAAATATATTGACAATGGCATATAACCTCCTGATTGTATTATGTTCCCTTCTGTTTTATTACCAGCATATTTTGTCCTGTATTACTGATGTTGCCATTTTAATAAGTATGCATTTTAAATAAAAAACTAGAATTAGATTTTTTTAAGACAATTTCAGTTGCCCCTATTTGCATTGCTTTGTAGCAGTGCAATTTCCCATATGCCATTTTAAAATATTTAAAGCTACCTGGCAAATATAATTGCTCATTTGTCCTTATGCTCATTGTTAGTCTCACCAGTGTCATTTGAGCAGTTATAAGAGGGTAATACTTCGTGAAACAGTTCAGCACTAGACAAATGAACCTATTTTACCACTCTCCAAATGCTGTTCCTGTTCACTTCCTATCAAAGCACTGTTAGTGGTGTAAAAGAAATATGAAATTATAGGGAAAAGTACAATGATGGTGGCAAACCAAATCATAATCTTGCAGGCTGTCATCAATACATAATTTTTCTGAAAATTTGGAAAATATTGGCCTCTCTCTCTGCAAAACTCATTTCTAGATTAAAAGAACTGCTTTTGCTTACCAAATCCTAAAACAGTTGTCAGTCATCATTAATTTATTTATAATTGTGTTCCCCTTCTTCACCCACTTCCCTTCAATATTCCCCTACTAAGTAAAAAAACTAAACCGGTGGGGATGAAAATTATGGTGCATGGCTGCAAGCCTCTTGCCAGTATGACTAAGAGGTATTTTTCAGTTATTTTCCATCTACTTTTATGGACCCAAGTTCTGGAATTTCTAATAGAGCACTGCAGAATAGTTACAGTGTTTTTGGATATTGAGAAATGCTGTAGAAACAAGACAAGCCTTTCTCTTAGATGTGAAACAGAACTTTAAGTGTGGTTATCATTCGTCTGTTGTACAGCAGTGACAGAAATCAGTTATCTATTCTTATCCTTTCTGAATAATCACTTTTTTAGAAAATGCACTGATAATAAAAATATGTAAATGCAAGAATATTAGTTATATGATAATACAAATAAAAGAGTCTTGACATTACCTGCTGCAATCTCCTGAATTTTTCATCATCTCTACTGATGCAATCTCAATGCTACTGAGAAAAGGCAGATAGTGATTTGCAGCTACTGTGTTCCTAATGTCTACAACTTTTCTTATTTGCCATGAGATTAATGTTTTACCTGTCATCAAGTCCTAAACTTCAGGCACCTTTTATAGGGCAATTATTTCCAGTCTACATGGGGCTGTTTCTTAGAACTTTGCATTTCTCTTTATCTAGTCTCATAAGTTTTTTGTTGGTCCAGTCCTCAATTTTATCCAGTTTCTTCTGGATTGAATCTCTTCCGCTTGTGAGGTCAAGCACTTACCCAATATTGCTTCTGTTTTCATATTTGCTGAGTCTTTATTGTCATCCAGTGTGTAAATTCGGTAACTAAACAATTTGGAACCACAAATGAACCGCTGGGACAATCTGCTTGTTACCAGCTCTTAGTCAGGTGCCCAGCTCTGGTTTCATGTCAATACAACCAGCCTTCTCCCTATCTGGCAATCCCTTTTTTCTAGCCCTTCTATCCTCACCTTCCATATGAAGAAAGTGTTTGATTTAATATCTGCAGTCTTGCTAAAGCCAGGATAGGTTTCATCCCCTGTCTGTTGCAGCCAGGTTCCCTCCACTGTCTTTTGCAGCCAGACATTTCATCAGAGGTGTCAGGTTGGTCCTGTCAGCTGGTCCAGCATGACACAGCATTGGTAAATCCATATTGTATATTCCTGATAACTTCTTTATTGCGCTCTCTATCATGTTGCAGATTCCTGATCTGAGGGCCCTAGCATTATTCTCTGTGTCTCTTTTTCCTGCTTTTTTAAGAATCAATGTAATGATGGCATTTTTACATCCATCAGGGATCTCATCCATGCAAATTTTAGTGAACTAAAGTCACACCACCTAGTCTTACAGCCCTCTCAGAAGAGCCCTGTCAAGTAGTATGGATTTGGATACATTTAACTTGTGAATACTGTCCATAAGCTTTTGTAAATTTTTCTTTTGGTGTGAATACTAAATAATTTGTCTGTTAATTCTGTTGGATATTCTCCTTTGTTTTAATTTTATAGAACTGGTTTTTGTTTTTTTGTTTTGTTTCTTTTTTTTTTTCTTTATATTGAGATAAATTTATCCTAGCAATTAATTTTCACATTATTAGTGTTTCCTTCAATGACACTGTAGTGGATGTTCTGGATTCAAGCAACTGGATCTACAACACAAATTTGCATGTACAGATAATATAATTTATGTGATTTCCTTGTGTGTGGGTTCTCTTCTCTTGCTCTACTTTTCTTTTGTGTTTCTTCCCTGCTCCCCACCATGGTTGTTGTCTGTTGTCACCCTGCATACAGCATTAAAATTTCAGTCTAGGCTCAGACCACAAGATTCTGCATAACCTGAACACTGTGGATAGATCAAATGGCCTGGAATATTAATTCATTGTTCTCATATATATTTCCTGAAAACTCACTATTTATACTCTCTATTTTATTTCCTTATTATTTTAAGAGTCAGTCAAATCACAGTCAGAGTTGGTTAGTTTGAAGTAGTCTGAAGTGTACTGTTCCCCAACTCTGTTACAATTAATAATTTGTTAGGACAAATATGCTACAAAATATATCTTTTGCCTCACATATATGCAAAGATATGTAAATTTTAAGATATGTCTCTGATTTTAACATTTCTTAGAAAAATCTGATTAAAGACATTTTCACATCTGAACTTTGAACTCTTTCAATGATGTTGCCCAAACACAGTTGATATTTTCGATGTGGTGCCTCTTTTCTATGGCTTTGCAAAGCTCAATGAGGAATTTTGTAAACTCAAAGCCACTTTTCCTGCCTTTCATATTTCTGTTGAAATACGGACATCTGCACTTGCAGTTCAAAAGGGAAAAAAAAATACCACCAGGACTTGTACCATCTTATCTGTTGTAGATGTTTGCTTCTCTTTAACTGACAAGATAGACAGACTTCAGGGCTTCTCCAGTTGCAAATGGCCCACAGTATAGATATGGCCAGATAAATGTCACCCTTAGAAATTTAATTAAATGGTCACAGACAATAAAATCTTCTTAAATTCCTTTTGTCAGTTTTTATAGTTCAATAATCCAGTGTGCACAGATCAAACTCAAGGCGCTGATTTTGGAGTAGATGTCACTCACTCTGGGTAAGTGTTCTAACTGTTAGCAAAATATAATTGGTTGATTTGCAAGGTAAGGCAGTATGATTAAACTTGCCTGGCATGGGCACAATAAGAAACAGGATGTCTGAAAAGACAGAACATAGCTTGAAGAGAAAAAACCTGAAAAAATAGTTTAATTATACTGGGATAGGAAGGAAATTGTTATACTGGGATCATGGGAAAGGTTAAAACAAAACTAGTAAAAGAAATGTGGTGCATAACACTATAAGTAAAGAACATGTTGAAAATCTCACCATTTCATCCTTTCTTGACCACCACTCCTACCCCCTATCTCCTTTATAGGAACCCTTGACAGTCATGGAAAACCTTTCCTTCTGGCCAACACCTGGATATTTTCAGTGTATTTCAGCTTTGCTGGCACCTTTCCTAAATGTGAAAACAGTAGCATTTTTATAACAAGACAAAAATAACAGAGGAAAAAATGTCCTATTCACCCATTTCTCTGTGTGAAGGCTTCACATTTGCGGTTTTAATGCAATTAATCAAAGACCAAATGCATTTGTATTCTCTGAACAGTTCAGGAGTACTTCATATTTTCTCAGTGTAGCAGTGTGAAATGGTGCAGGATGCCAATGGTAAGAGTTCTGGGAAAGATATCATTCATGCTAGGACAATTCTTATGGGTTTTGTTTTAGATGATGGATTGCACATTCTCAGTCATTTGCAAGCTAAAGGCTTTACATGTGCCGTCTACATTATCAAATTTCTCACTCAGTTTGAAAGCCACAGCATTTTAATTGAAAGGAATGCTAACCCCTCCAGCCCTATCAATGTGTCAGGGTTGTTAGACTCTGAGAAGTAACCTTCCCATTTCAGAAAAATGGACAAATTCCATACAAATGTGTTTGCCTCAGCAACCAATGGGGCTGAAAGGTGAGTTGGCACGTATTCAAGTGCAAAATATCAAACAGTGAACTCTATGCTACAAGAAACTCTTTTAAAATTCATTGACTTGGAAGAGATTGAATATCTGAGGGCTTAGCAACGTCTATCAATGGTGTTAGTCTCCCTAGAACTGCCACAGAAAAGACTTTCTCCTTTGAGGCTAGCTTCAGTGTACAACAGGGATTACTAGATCTGTTTCAGTAAGAGAAGGGATCAGAGCACGGGAATTGGACATTTGTACAGCAGAAGCTCTCAGATCAGATTGGTGCAGCTCATCAAATGGTGGCATTTAGGTTAGCTCAGATCTCACACAGTAAAACAAAGTTGAGTAAGTAGTGAATTCTTTAGTGCCTTGCCATTGTGAAATGTCTTAAGATAAGCAATATGTTGCGTTTTAAAACAAAATAGGTACTCTATTTATATACTGCCTTTATCAGTGATTGAAAATGTTGCCTTTTCCAGTGGGAAGTTCCTTATAGAAGAGTAACATAGTTCACACAATGCTTAGGCATAACTGCTGACGTACGGATTTTGTAGGTAATGAATTTAACTTCACAGGCTGCTGCTGATGTTCTGGCTACCCTCTTCTAATCCCTGTTCTGAGGACCTAAATTTGATAAGTTATTTGCACAAATGCTTTTGGAAAAGTCAAATGTTTATTTTAGTTGAGAGGGAAGATCTGCACAGATTTCTGAAATGTGAAAGCATTCTTTAAATTATTTATTTTCCAAATACTTTTATTATTGAGTAAAGATTAACATTTATAGGGTATATTCAAAGTTTTTAATTATGGCATTTATGAAAATATCATTTAAATAATTGTATGAATACGATAAGGCTGACACGAATTAGGGAGAATGGCTAACAATGAGATTGAAATATATCTGGAAAAGAATTAGATTTTTGATCTTCCCCTGAATAATCTCTAGTACTGTATAATATAAATTTTAATTAAAGAAAAAAAAATAAAAGAAAGGTCTAAGAAGTTTTGACTGCTGTTTTCAGGTACAATCTGAAATTTTATAAGATTTATAGAAACTTATTCACTTGGAAAGTTCAGTTCTGAGATTGCTTGGTTGCAAATTGATCTTTTTTGGAAAGAAAGACTACATTATGTCTCCAAGTCCAGACACTTATTTGAAGAAGTGGTTACTTTATACTATTCAGTAAATATTCAAAGCAAACAGTTTAAATCTGCACAGTTCCAGTTAAGTACATTTTCTAGGTTTACGCTTCCAATAATTGTCAAGGGTGGACCACTGATATTAAAAATCATTATCTTTTACTCCTGAAGGCTCTTTGCTATGTTTTTGGGGTTTTTTTTCTTTTTGTGTTTTTAATCTGTATTAGTACTAATTAAATTAAATTTATTTCCTCACAGAGACATATTTGCAGTGTACTTTTTGTAATTTCTTTCCTATTAATGTGGAATTAGAGGCCATCTGGTAGATCCAAAGAGAGAGAGCAGTTGTAGTTTACTGTGTGCACTTTGTTTTGGCTTTCTTTCCTTCTTTAAATCCAGTATAGGTACCTTTTATAGGCTCTCTTGGGGTAGATGGCTGATGTACCTTTTCTTTAATGGCTCCCAAGGGAACAGTGAAGTGACAGATACTTTGGCAGACACTTCTGACCAAATAATCTGGTTCTGTGACTATTTAGTCTTTTAAAGAACTTGTTTCCCTAAGTTTTAAAAAGTCAAGATCCTTAAGTGTGGCCCTTGTGGAATGATAGCCTAGCTTCCAACACCATAAATCATCAGGTCATTTTTCCAGATAGTGAAAAGGTATTGGTGTTAGCTGACTGTATAATAAAGCTAGTTCTAATGGGAATTCATGTTCATCTCATGCTTTTCCAGTTCAGGAGAAGAATATGGAATGAGATACAGCTCCTGTCATATAAAATTCTAGCTTTCTCTTTGATCTATCAGCACCAGTTTTGACCACACTACTGCCAAAAAGGCAAGTCGTGCTCTTTTCCCTGCCTCCAGCTGTCTGTTCTTGCCACCTCTCTTGTGTCAGCGCTAGTGATTGTTCTGTTCTTCTGGGAAAAATAATAATTTGGGGAGGCAGGTCTAGGTTTTAGTCAGTTCAAGGAACTGACATAACTGGTGAGCTACGTGATTTAAGTACTGACATAGGATGTGCCCAGCAAAAGAGAAGAAAGTGAGGTCTGCAAAGTGTGAGATTGTGTAAATGTTGATGCAAGTTTACAGAAATAAAAAATTACTGTGAAAAGGTTTGATTGGGATCTGGAAACATTTACTAAACTCTGGAGTTTAGCAAATGGCAGCTGCTTAATTCTGTTGGTATAGGCCCTTTTATCCTGCTCTGTTATTTGCATTTTCAGATTTTTTGATATCTCAAGATTTCTATCAGAGTTAGATAGCCAGGTTTGGGTTTTTTTAATATGTATATGTTTGTGTGCTGATGCAATTCTTGATTCATTTGTATGTGGGACTTTGCAAAGAAAAACTAAGGCTTCACTTTAGCTTTCAGTGTGCTGAAGCTAATTTTTTTTTTTTTTCTGGTGAAGCCAACAGTAGGAAGAATGCAAATACTTTCTACTACTTTTGATGCCTTAGGGTGGTACAGTTTGTTTTCAGAGAAGCCTGGTTGTCATGGGAGACACAGTGGGAAGTGTAGTGTTTTCAGCTAAAGACATTCTGTAGCATCTTCTGTTGAACTCTGTAACAGTGAGAATATCACTCTATGGACAGAATACTAAATAAATATGTAGCTGCTGTTTGTATCAAACTTATGGGTGGGTTTGTTTTGTTTTGTTTTGTTTTTTTTGGTGGCTTTTGGTTTGGTTTTGGGTGGTTTTGCGGGTTTTTTTGGTTTGGTTTGGTTTTTGTTTTTTTTTTTTTTTTTTTTGTTGGGGTTTTTTGGTTTTTTTTTTGTTGTTTTGTTTTTTTTTTCTGTTATTGGATACTTAAAGAGTAATAATACTGAAGAGTCAAAAATATGTGTGGTTTGAGTCATTAGGTACTAGTCTTTATTAAAGAGAGAATTAGAAAACAACAAAAACATTCTCTAAAGCCTTACAGTTGCCTCTATAGGACAGTTCAGCCTTAGCTAATTTCTTTTTACTCATGTGATCACTTTTATCTGTTGTTTAAAGCATTACCCTGCATAAATATGAAATAATGAGAACAGTAGTGGATTTCTAAATAGCTGTCAGGCTGATTTTCAAATCATCAGAAGCTGGGAGAAAGCTTGAGGGATGCTTGCTTATCTCCTGCTTTTTCTGGAACCAGCATGAATTGTTTGTTGTAAGTACTGGTTTGGAGTCTGTTTTCTGAAATAAAGGGCTGCCTATTCTTTTTTATATTTTTTCTCTCTAGAAGAATGACCAGTCCTGTATAGAGTATGCACACAGAAAATTACACAATGTTGCAGTGCTGGCTTGAAAATCACACTAGAAAATTCTGGAAGTGAGAGGGTTTTCCTCTTTAGTACCCCATCTTCACAGAGAAATTTAAAGTCTTGGGCAATTAAATGTTGAACTTTAGTTAAAATTTTCAAGTAGTTTGTTTTCAGTATTGAGGTTTTCCTCCAATCCTCATAGGCTGGGAATTCAGTCTTTTCCTCCTGCTTATCCAGATACAAATAAATAAGTAAAATGTACATAAAAGAGAGGGAACATAGGATAAACTGCTGTGATGACCCATTCAAATAAAAGCTGTGTAGAGAAAAAAAAAAGATTTCTGTTATACTAGGTGATTAGAATTTTTTTGGCAAGTAAAAACAATTAGTTGATGGATCCATATAACAAATTGAAGAACTTTGTGGAATACTCCTGCAGTAAATGCTTATTAGTAAAACATACCAGGCAAAATTTCTGCCATAAAAAAGTTAATTTAAACACTTTCCTTCCCTGTATTTAAGTTCTTACAATGGTTTTCACAGTTTCTTTTATGCTTCATAAAATTATTTTCTTTTGGCACTAAACTGCTCATTTGTACTTTAATCTGAAGGCTTTTAAAATTGTTTTATTTTCCTAAATTCAGGATTTAAAATATTCTGTGCAATTAAATATTGGAATTGCGTCATAGAACTAACTGCTGTCTACTTTTGCAAAATTGGACAGAAGTAATTATCATAATAAAATGGATTCTAAAATCATTGATAAGATGTCTTCTTAGGATAGTATTGAATTTTATGAAAATATTAAAAAGCTGTATTTGAGTTAAAAACTTCAAATATGTTATTATGCTATCAGCTGGTTATGAGAGGATTCTGCATAATTATATATATCTATATATATCTGTATCTGTGTATACATATATATAATTGGGGAATATTAGATTAACAGGACACAGAATGTCAATGCAATATAGAACTTGCAAAACTGTTGGTTTATTATGGACTAATCAAGTGAATTATTTTTGTCAATAGCTGGGAAGTAATGTAGAGGTTCATCTTGGCTACTTAAACTGAACTGTAGGAAGATACTGAACTGTATCTTCCTGGTCAGTCCTGGTTGTATGAGTGCTCTAGGCACAGCTAGGGAAAGGAGGATTTATACATTGTTTCTCTGTATTTTCATGTCAGTTATCATAGAAATGAATGATGTAATTGATTGCTAATCTTCACATCCTAAGGAATCCTCAGATGGTGGGGATCTTGAAAGACTTTCCTCTTCTATTAAGCAGTATCTCACAACAGGAGAAATGACTTCATGATGACTCCTTAATTAAAGAATAAAAATTGTTGCTTTTTTTAACATAATAATGCTAATTGTTAAACATCATCCTCCTCAAATGTAAAAGTGTTAAGTGAAATCAAAACAGGAGAAGCAGCTGTTAAATTTTGACTCAGACCTAGAAAAGGAACAGGTGATTGACCCAACCATGTAATGGTAAGTTCTTGTTACTTGAGGTTCAAAGGGCAGATTCTGTTTAGGCTGACTTAGGCATCTTTTCCATTCTCTTGGTTTCCCAAGCAGGGTAAAATTTAAAAGTCAGAAGAGGTGGATTTTGTTCCTCAAGATTATGATTTCAGTAAAATGATTGTGAGGGTATGGATAGGTGGAAACATCATAGAAGATATTTAATTCAATCACATAACATAACACTCCTTCAGAAAAAATTGTGAGTATACCTATGAAAGTAAATTTCCATGAATAGCCATAGTTATGATTGGGTATGCTTTCACAGAAAATCTCAGAAACCACAAAAACAACTACCTATAATTGTCCTTAAAAAAAAAAAACAACCAAAAAGCAGAAATAATATCAAATTAGCAGAAACTAATATCAAATCCACATTTCCATTGTATCTTTGCTTGCAGTAAAAAAAATTTAAAAATTTGGACTGAAATATTTCATGAAAGATATTGACTGTAGACATAGAAACTTTTGAAGAACACTGAGTTAAAATACTTCCATTAATGAGTTAAAATACTGCTTTGAAAAGAAAAGAAAAAAGAGATTAGAGAAAAATCTGTTTTCTATCTCTGTATAATTTAACCTGACAAAACTGAATTTTCTCTAGACTCCCATGTATCTTATCATAGTGATAAGGATACCTGTTGGCATTCTGAATGCCTTATTAAGCAAATCGTTCCATACAAAATTGAAAGAATCAAATCAGCCAACCATCTGACAATATGGAAAATATCTTTGAACAATGATGATAAGATCCTTGCTGAACTTTTTGACAGCAAAATGATAGATGCCTACACTGGCTACATCTATAGCAAAAGTACTGGCGTCAATATAATACCTAGATCATATATAATGCTGAGTTACAGACTTTGTTTTTACCTTTGCCAGTTTTGTAGCATTTGGCTGTGGGGAATTAGGTACTCCTAAATTATGGTAGGAATTCAGCAAAAATGCATTAATTTAATTTTGGGCTTAGGTTTGGTAGTGTGTCATTTTTGTTGATGGGGTTTTTTTTTGTCGTTGTTGTTCTGTTTGTTCGTTGGCTTGTTTTTTGTTTTTTGCTCTTTTTTTTGGCCAACGTTTGAGAATTTTTTTAATTGCTCCAGGAAGGTGTCAAGTTCAGGACACCATCCAAATTCTGGTGGGCTTCAGAGACTCTGGCTCAGACCTAAGATGTCTGCTCTACATATCTGTTAATGTACTCTGTTTTCTTTCCAACAGTCCCTGTTGAAATACTTTTGAAGTGAGGGTTTGTGCCATTCAAAGAGTTCATCCACTGCACTGCTAGACATCTTTTAAAGATGAAATTCATTTGATGCTGTGCTACCTACAACCCTAACCCAGCCAGTAGTAAATACAGACTATTGAACATATGCTTTCCTGGCTAGCAGTCAGACTTCTTTAGCAGAGATTCTTTTATGCAAACCCTCCCTTTTGAGCTAATGGAATAGTGACAACGTGTTTCCTGAAGAAAACCTGTGTATGATAAAGTTGCTTAGACATGCATAATCTTTTTTTCAAGAAGATGTCAAGGATTTGTATTGATGCTTGATGGTATGTTATTAACATGGTTACAAAAATAAACTAAAGGCAGTAGAGCAGAGCTGTTTATACCATTTGTGGTAATATTACCATTACTAATTACATTATATTGTAAAACTCACTGATATAAATCAACTGCTGGCAATGAAAGGATTAGTGTGGGATGGTATAACAAGCCAAGATTTTAGACCTTTGAGTTCCGTTTGGCATTATCTTGTTGAAAAATGTTTTTCTTCTTCTTGTTTAATGTGAGTGAAACATTTTTGCTATGCAAATTGCTGTAATGACAGCATTATTTTATTGACTTCTGTTTTCAGTTTAGGTCTGGCTTTTGTAGAATCAGAAAAATTTTAAAGAGCTTGAAGATTATATGTTTGGGTTTTTTTTAATGGTAAGTCATGTTTATGAAGAAGCACAAAAGGGAAGGGGTTATTTATTTTTTTCTTGATATGGAGGTAATGGATGACAGATAAGACAGCTTAGGCTGTGAATGAGCCTTCAACTCACTAGTCCAGCAAATCTGTTAATTGCATTATTATGTATGTAATGGGTTAAACCTCAGCACAACCCCTTCCTCTCTCTCCAGTACTAACATCAATGTAAGAACTATAGAATAATATCTGTGTCATTCAGATAGAAGAGAAAATTAAGATTAGTCTTTATAGAAACAAGGTATATGAAGAAATGAATAGGAATGTCTGTAACAATGTAGGTTCTTTATTTAAATCTTGACAAACTTTATTTTTGCAGTTTGTGAGAGGGAAAGCTACTAACAATGAGCTCAGTCAGTGGTATCCTTGGCATTGTAATCAAGGTAGCTTCTGGAGTTTCAAGCATTGCTTTGTTTCTTTGATATCCTGGTGGTCTTCATTAGGACTACTTTATCACTATTCTTTAGAGTGAGAAAAATAAACTGATCATGTTAATCTCCTTCTGGTTTCCTTCTTTCAGTTGTCAGAAGTTTATACTTCTTTTGAATGGCAGCAGTAATTACCTCTATTCCTCTTCCTCAGTGAGAGGGCTGCTGCTCCATTCTTTATAGAAGAGAATTGATGTGTTGCCTGTGTAAATCTTCACCAGACAGTCTCAATGCATGTGTTTATTCCCAGCATGGATTTGAACTTATAGACTTCATAGGATTGGAGTCAAAGCATTAAATTGCAGAAAAAAAATGAGTATATTGAAATATAGTGCCAATTTCAAAGTTGAATCACATCCACTTTTGGGATTTCAGTAAAATGCAGCTTTTCTCTACTATGACACTTTCCACCACACTAGAGTCTTCTGATATGTAAAGGGTTTTCCTTTGCATCATAATACACTGCCTCTGAGAGAAAATTAGGAAGGAGCATTTCTGCTTTTCAAGAAAGATGCTATTCTTTTTTCTTTTTTTTTTTTTTTTGGTTTGTTGGTTGGTTAGTCTGTTGGTGGGTTTTCCTGGTTTTGTTTTTAGTGTACTGTCACATAGCATTTAGAAATCTCTGGAGAGTACAAAAAGTCTACTCCTTTTTTTCCTTTTTTAATTTTTTTTTTCCCATCACATATGGTTTGCTAACTTAATGCTGCAGCTCCTGAACCAATCTTTCCCCTGAATGTTGCTGGGGGAGTGTTCATATAACTGACCTTACTGCACTTTCACCTGAAGAAAGTTTCTCTGCCATGAGAGGTGATACATAGGCCCTTATCATCCACTTTTTCCAAAACATATCCACAGAACAGGTGCAGTGCAATGAACAGCAGTGCAAAGAGACAATCATTGTTGGTCAGGTTGTGGTTTGGATCTTAGATCTCTTTGCCCTTAGAGTTACCAGTATGTAGTTTACTGGTGTTTCTTCATTGATAAATCACCTCTATGTTGAGTAAACTTAAACCACCAATTTGTTTCATGTAGAGGTAATTCACATAAGCCTAAATAGTGGTCATCTGTTTCTCAAGAACCACACATCAGTCTTTGTCTTACTTACCCTATCTTTCCTTTGCCCTTGAGATGAGGGTGGAAGACTTCACAGATGATAATTTAGGCAACACCGGAGAAGCAAACAACCACAATAATTTGATATTTGTGGGATGATAATATAATCTTTTATGTCTGAAACCAGTTATAAACTCTCATCATTAACAGTCAGGCCAGATCCACTTCAGCCATAAAGACTTGCCCTGTACTAGAAATACCAAGAGGTATTTAGTTATTAATTGGATTATGTTGTCCTTATGCATGGATTGCATCTAGATGCCTGCTCAAAATAAAAGAAGGCTTCTGCAGAAATTATATATTCAGTACCTTACACGTGATAAAGTTTTACATCTGTCAAGTGGTCTCACATCAGGAGATCAGCATTAATTAGACATTACATAGACAATAAGTAGAAGAAAGCAATGAATTGACTGTAAAATATGAAAGGTGAACTTGATCTTATGTTTGCACTGTCTTTGCAATGTTAATTCCTCTTTACATCTCATTTTAACCATTTCTAGTCAAGTATCAGAGACTTAATTTTAAAAAGGAACCTTGGCAAAAGGCTGTGAGGCAATTGAAATGAAGAGATGTAATTCTTATTAGCAAAACCTTTGGTAGTGTAAAGTATTGCAAATACAGAAATGTGTGGGAGAATGCACATGCTTTGGGAATCAAAACTAAATTATGAAACCTCTTTTTGCTTTTTTCTAATGAGGTAGAATTTCTCTATCACCTACAAAACATTTGTGTTGCTAGATTTTCTGTTCTCTCTATCCATTGCTAACATCAGTATAGGTAGTTTCTAGATTGGGTTTAAAAGAAAAAAAACGGAAAAAGCAGTGAAAAATGTACTTCCATTCTTTATCTGATAAAATGTTCATTTGTCTTTCTAAAAACATACTTAATTGCTCACACAGAAAAATAATTGCACATCTTGTGAACCTTTTAGTTCTAACACTGGCATATTCTTACTCTAATTATTCTTCATTCTTTAAAAAAAAAAGCAATTCACCTTTTAAGGTTTTACTTCATCATTTAGGAAGTGACTGCTCCTGTGTAGGTCTTTTTTTTTTGCTTCATTTTTGAAAATATGCAAATTTTCTTATCTTTGTAAATTATATAGTTGCTGCTTTTTCTTTCTGTTTTTTTCCTTTTCCATTATGAGCAGCCATAACCATTAGGTGTAATTCATTTAATATTTTTCTGTGTGCTTTGAAGTACTGTAAATTACAGCGTTTAAACATAAAGATGAGCTGTAGGCAAAAGAGCACCAAAGTAAATTTAAACCTGAAAGAAGAGAACCCAATGATTTGATCTGGTGCTGCTGCTGGTGATATAATCTGGTGGTGCGTCTTCAACAAAGTGTTTACTATGAAAGTACTTTATGTGTGTATTAATAAAAGTTCAAATCACTTTATCATCCTTAGAAAAGTTTTCCTTCTTTCTGTCATCTGCTGGATCTTTTATTTCTTTAATGTAATTAAAAGATCAGAAGTTCATTATGGTTAAATTTCTCATAAATGAAGGCAATGCTACAGAATCTTCATAGATATTACAGCATCCTCACAGGAAGATTTAATCCTATGTAAGAATCCATACAGAATTGTATCATTCCTAGACTGTATGCTGGTGCAGTAGAGTGACTCTCAGGCTCCCTAAATGAACAATTAAACACCATGCTGTCTTGACAGTTTTCCCATTTATATACACATTACTGTGCCATTGAAAAGAAAAAAAAAAAAAAAACAAAACAGCAAAGGAGATTATCCTTGCTAAGACCAATTAATGATTAGCCATAAATAAGTGTCATAATTTTTCTTAGGACAAGGTTAGTACCACCTCATTTGGCAGATTACAGCGTACCTTATTTTTATTTTCATGCAGGAGTCTCCTATTCTATTGCAATGGGAGAAAACAGAGGAATGGACTATCTATGCTACTGTATCAAAGCCAAAATAACAGTAAATTCCTTCTAATAATTTCCTCTGATTTTTTTGTTACATTTTTTTGCAAAATGAATTCTGCAAAATGAAGTGGTTTATTGAGGCATACCAGTAAAGATTTAATTTTATTCCTCTTAGACATATCAGATATATGTTGCTGGATGTGTGAACCTCAATGGGAGAAACAGGCATTGAACCATAGTCTCTAAACTCCTGTTTTGCTGGGGGTGAGACACAAGACTGTTTAGAGTCCCTTATGTTTTTTTCTATTAGTTTCAGTGAGGTTTGTCTGATTATAAAGTTTGTGTATGTGCATTTACGTTGTGTAATTCTGACAGCTTGACTTCCAAAGGCAACTGTGTAATTTAGACAGCTTAACTTCCTAAGGCAGTGTCACAACATCTGTCAGAACTGTTGAAAGAGGCCAAAATTAAATATTAGGTGTCCAGGTAATCAAGGTTCTTCAGAATCAAGGTTTTACTTGTGAAATTGAGCTAATTTTTGAGGATAACAAAGTGCAGCAAGCTTTCTTCCTGAGGCAAGGTTATGATTTCTAGTGTCTGTATGTTTTAATATACGATCCTTGTGGAAAAGGAGAGGAAAAAGCCTAAGAAGTTTGATTAATGGAAGTAGCTTAGAAAGAGCTAAGTATGAGGACTGATCTCAGAGCTCTTAGGCTGGAAAAAACGTCCCATTAATTTTAGTGGGAGTTTTGACTGCACAAGGACTTTCAAGATCAAGTGCTTTCTTGTTCATTAAAGGATAGACGGTAATTAGAAATAAAGCGCAGAAAAGATTTTATATAGTACTGCTTTTGTCAGCTGAAAAAATCCATATTATTGTAGGAGTTTTAGGCTAATCTTCTCTCTCCCTTTCTTGCATAAAATGATGACACAGTAGGTTGTTTTCATTACTCTTAGAGGTCTCTGCTTCTATCTGTTCGTTTTATTGGGAAAAAGCAATTGGCAAGTTTTTTTGTGCTATTTTCTTGCTGTTGGATTGCAATCTCATCTTTGATGCTGACTTTGTCATTTCCCTCTTCCATCCAAACTGTTTAGCTCAAGGTATTCCCATAACATTTTTGTTAGTAAATGTGGGATGATAAATGAAATAAAAAGCAAGTGTGCATTTTGGTTGAAAGATTTTGCTGATGTCAGCTCATGAAATAGAGAAACAGTTAGAAAGAAAAGGATAAAACTGTACTAAGTTTTACAGAAACAAATCTTGCATGTTTTATAATACCTTAAATTATGTTGACTTTTGAACAGCTTTTAGTGATGCCTTAGGTTTTATCTTTTATATTTTTCAGATTCAGTACTTTAGTGTGTAGTTTTGAGCTAATATTAGGGGATGGTAAGCTCTCTTCACAGAGTAGGTAGACAAAACAATTCCTTTCCTAGCTTGGGACCAAGGACAACCAATCCGAATCTCAGGCTCAAGAGCATAAACAATGTGGACTGAAGAGAGGAAAACAAGAAGGATGGGACTTCATAAACTAAAGCTATAACTGGACAATTAACTCCAATAAGTGAATGGACCAGAATTTATAATAGAGACCTTGTGACCAATCATCCATTTTGCGACCATTTTGGGTTCATCTTGGGTGTAGCCCTGGCTGGACTCTTGTACAGCCCAAGGTGTATCCATTGAGGCCTTTTAATAAATACCTACTTTATTCTTTAACTCCATCTAGCCTCTGTTCTAGGTCAGCTTTCGCAAGGCATCATCAGGGAAGCCATGTTTTCTTAAGACTTTGTGAACCCAATCCTATATTTTAAATGTATGTCAGTCATGAACCATTGCAGGAATCATGAATTTAGATCATCAGCTGATGGGAGTACTTTCTACACTGACCTCAGGGACAAGGGACTCATCTCCTGTTAGCACTTCATTCTTCGTAATACTTAAAAATAAGATTTATTCAACTCTTTTTTTATAACTAGTTTTTTTCCTCTCCTCTATATCAAAACCTTTTTTTGTTCAGCCTCAAGCTGTCACTTATTTGTTTGAAGAATGTGGTCCAAGTTTAATTGTGATTGGAATTGCCACTGGAAGACTGAGAGCAGTGGATTGCCTTCCATACAGAGATTGCTTTCTGTACAGCTTTCTATGAGGTGTTGGTGCACACAGGGAAGTTGTAAAATGGATGGGGATGTTATGAATCTGTTGCTTCTCTGATTCTCTTTTCTGTCCCTGCCATATGTAATGATCTTAACCATTCCCAAAAGCATGGGAAAGTGAGAGAGACATATTTCACTTCTGATGTAGCTGCAGCCTACTTTTTTGTAGAAAAAAGGCATTGTATTTTATGATCCCATGAATTTGTCTTTTCAGACTGCAAATTGTTATGTGAATGAGATTTTATTCCTGCTCATTTCTGTTTTATTTTGATGGTCTCCCTAAGCTTTCAGCTAGCTAAGGGGGGTAGGAGAAACATTCATTATTTGTGATAGAAATTTGCCTTGTAATTCCTTTCCAATTATTTTCAGGAAACTACTTATTATTTCTGCAAAGGTGACATTTCTGTAAAGGTGACTTTCTAACAAGTAGGGAGGTATTAGGCAATATGGAGTATGCTTCCAAAAACTTTATCACTTTATCAAAGTGGATCAAACTGGTCAATATGCATTCCAAGAGAGAGCTTGGTCCACAGGGACCCCTTCTTTGCCTTTTAACCAGTTTAATTCCATTGCCTTTGAGTGAATTGCTCTTCATTTGTACTCATGTAAATGAGGAAAGCAATCATATGTAAAACATCACAGAAGGTACAGGCAGATTTTAGAATGAGGTGTTCCCAGTGGCTTTACCTTATTGTTAAACTCTCCCTATTAAGTTCCATAGATTACATGAGTGCCTTTTCATGCAGAGTGTAAGACTGAGAAACATTTCTGCTTGTGTAAGACCAAATAACATTTCTGGTTGTGTAAGGCATTTTTATTTTGAGGCTTGTGGGTGGGGTTGTTTTGTGGGGGTCTTTTTGTTGTTTTTTTTTTCCCAGTTAAAGTTTTAAATGACAAAAAGGGACTTCCTGAATTTAGTTGGAAATGTGACTTCAGATATGAGAGGAGAATACTTTTGGTAGATAAAATCCTTAAGATGACTTTCTGCTTTCAAGGGGAGTTCTTGAAAAAGCTTTCAGAACTGTGATACAATTCTCCAAGAACACAGAACTTTTGTGAGCTATCCAAAGTATACCTGTTGGGAGTACTTTGGAAGAGACATGTGTTTTCCATTGCAAGTAAAAGTACTATTTGATGTAAAGTGTTCTGAGGATTTTGCTCACTATAGAGTGGTAAAGGAGTGGATAAACCATTCTGCACAGAATACTAATGTTCTTTCTGAATATGGGGCACAGAGTGCTTGTTTGCAATTTGGGCATATTACTCTACAGAGAAAGGATTTGAAATTGTCCAACTTTCCAAAAACATTACTCTTAATGTAATGTTCTCTCTCTGGGAAGCTTTCTTTTCTGAAATAAAATAGAACAGTGCAAAGGCCTGGTGCTGTGTTACTTGCTCACTTTCTGACTGTCCTTCCAAATGGATGTGTTGTTTTGGCTTAGATAGTTCAGAACTATTGTGGTAGTTTTCTGTTTTTGAGTTAAATAAGAACACCAGTTCCTCTCAGAATAGGCAGATGTGAAGGTTCTGCAAACTTAGTAACCTACTGAACTTTCCCTCCACTTCTCTCTTACAGTCATATACACACAGTCTTTATGACTCTAGTCCTTGGAGACGTGGTATTTTGGGCTGTGTGAGTATTATACTCAGGAGGGAACCTGAAGTAGTACATAGTGCTATTTATATTCAGCAGTTAGTAACAGAGCATGAACATCCATTAATGCTCCCACATTAAACACAGCTTTAACTGCAGTTTCAAAGATCTGCTGGTTTTGCTTTTTTGAGTCTCAAGGCCGATTAATAATATCTTAATAAAAAGCTTAATAGTGCATTAAACTAAAAAAGGAAAAAAGTTTCTTATTATGAGACATCTTGGCAATTCACTAAAAAGAACAATAAAAACTCGTCTGAAAATCTGTTGCCTGACTACAGCAAAATGTCCAACAATCAGCTTTCAGAGGCCACACTGATGTTTGATGTAGCTTTTGAAGTGTTATCACCCATATGTTTGGTAACACACTAGGATGTGAAGTTTGTGAACCCTCGTAAAAAAATTATTTATCTGTCTTCCTTAGAAATTTACCCACATTTTGCTTTCTACAGTACCAATATTGGGCCGTTTGGGGAGGTGGGTGATCTGAAGATCTGTAGTAAGAATGACACATCTTTTTTATTTAAATATTATTGCTTTTTAGGCACTGAATTTTGGAGATATGCCGAAGTACTTGTGGGAGATTTGGGTACCTGACAAACCATGGGTGGTAAGATATAAGATCCACTGCAATAAATAAAATAAGCATTTAATTTTAAGATAGGTGTTTTTGGGCCCTGCTGCCACTAAATTAAATGGACTGAACTCCTGCAGGGCTCATAAGAAGTGCAGTACTACAAATGTATTCAAGTGTGTTTCCATTTTTTTCAATACCCTCACACTGGTGTTAAGCTGAAGTAATGCCTGTAGTGAACTAAAACTGTATGGTAGCATCTGACAGGGGGAAGAGAGAATTTTTCAGCTGAAGTTTATAATAAGGCAATCTCTCTTATCTTTACTGAGACAAGTGAGTGGTTAGTTACTGCCTCTCAGAGCAATCAATGTCTCACAGCTGGACCTACTGAACAGCACCCTTCTCCAGGCCTCCTCTTGAAAGTCTTGTTTAACACTTCCTTCTGGAGTCCAACACAGTAAGCCAGGGAAAGTAATAATCTCCTTTTGAGCACCATGTGGATTTCTCTGAAAATGAGTCTGGCAGATGCTGTCTGTCGTCCACTATCAGAGTCAGAAAGCAGAGAAGAACCAGAGTTCAATGCTTTGATTTCTAAAGTCCTCCATTAAGAAACAGCCATAGTCTGTTCAGATATGTACTTTTTTTTTTTTCTTCCCCCAGAAATACAGTCTGTCTGTCAGTTTCCATACTGGATTTTTGTGTGAAGTAAAGGAATGTTGAATCTGTTCACTATATGCAATTTTTAGGAGAGTCTCTTCAAAAATAATATCAGAAAACTCTATGTAGAAGCTCAGAATTTTCTAGTGTTTTAAAGGTTGAAAGCAATAAATGCAATTTAAATTTAGTTGCATCCTATTATATATTTAATTACATTTGTCCAAGTATTTAAATTATAAATTTATATTACTATTTTTTTCCTTTGGAATATAGGCCTTGTTCCCCAAAACTGCACACTTTTTGTCACTTCCTTTAAGTTACATCAGAAGAAAATTTCCTGCAAACTGGAGTTTCCTGTATCAGACTATAAATTTAAAATTACATTTTCTAACTACCTACTGGGTATTTGAATGTTTAGCCTTAATAGTAGGATACATTAGCTTCAGTGTAGGCATGCCAGAGATAAGGGGATTGTTTTAATATTTTTAGTATAAAATATTCTGAATAAACTTTGTTGAATCTCTATTAGTATAGTATAAAATTGATCTAGATTAAAACCTCCTAGATATCGATCTGTCTCCTTTCTAATTATAGAAAATGCCATGATTATAAATTAATTGATTACTGCAAGAATTTTGAAGGAAACTTTCAGTAATAAAAAGGCATTAGACACAGTTGAAGTCAAGTAATTTAAAGTGAACACAGTAATAAATGGGATTCACAGTTGAGCTAAATGGTCATTGTAGGTCCTTTCCAATTGAAATATTTTATTCCATTCTATTTAGTGCCCAACACTAGAAATCTATGTGACTCTTGCTATTTATGAATTCTTTTTACCACCATAAATTATGATTGGACCTCACTGAGGTGGACTCAGGCAATAGAACATCATGTTAGACTAAACTTGCACATATGTCTTTAGCTCAGCTTTGGTATATCTCCTTTTGTATTGGTCCCAAATGCAATGTTTTAGCAGAAGCTGTCGAGTCTAATATTTTATTTCATTGTATATTAATTTTAAAATAAAGAGTTGTCCTATACTGATTTATTTATATCTAAGGGCAATATATGTGTAATCCTTCATGATCAAGTCAGTTTTTGAGGGAAAGTTTATTATTCTATACATCACGTTGTAAAAGGTGGTATCTTAAGAGTTGCAGATGTTAGGGCAATGTATTTCAGGTAGGTAGATGTTAATTACCAGAAAGCAAGTACTAAAGCAACTAAACAGGAATGAAGTTCTAAGCTTTCAAGCTAATTTCTGGAACATTTTATGTAACTCTCAGCCTTTCCCTAGGAATTATCTTTGTCAGGCAATTTTTTTTCCAGGTAGGTTCAAAACTTCAAGACATTTAAAAATGAAAGTGTGAAATATTTATTTCCCATTCTTGTTCTAGGTTTTCAAAACTGGAGAAAGTTATTCTCTTTACTAGCTGATATTGAACATGGAAGACCTTGGATTTTTTTTTTTTTTTTTGATAGCTGACAGCAATAGCCTGTCTAATCAGTTTAATTAAGGCTTCTTCTCTGTGCCTTTGAATGTTAGGCTTTGAAAAAAATCCTCCAAGCTGTTTCTTATGTAAAGTACTTTAGGTGTGCTTGTATATTTTTATCATTTTAATATTGATGTTCACAGTCTGAGAAGTATCTAAGTAATGTTGATGATCTCCAGAGTGAATGAGGACTGCACATTTTGCAATGCATTATTGAGTATGAATAAGGCTGTCTTGTACTCTTGCTTTTTTCTAAAACAGCTGAATTACCTATGAGTACTTTGCACATCTAAATAGCAGCCTCTTTCAAAAGGATTCTTGGCAAAGCAAACATCCATTAACATTGTATCTAATAGAATTAAAAAAAGAGCCTTAAAACAAGTTTCAGACCTAATGGATTTTCTATTTCTTGAAGTTCAATTTCAGTCATTTCAGCCTTTAATATTTGTGGTAGATGGTCCTAAATACTAGATGTTGAAGTTTTTAGGTAAGTGTCTCATGTAGGTGATATGCAGCAGTGCAGACAGCACAATTTTGTGGGGGAACTGGGCTGGGATGGATGCAGGAAAGGAAACACAGCACTCGGTGATGAATAATCTAAAATTTATTTAAATAATCTAATATATTAAGGATGTGGGAGGGATGAGAACACGTGGATAGCACTTTGTCTTTTAATCAGCCTATTCTACAGCAGGCACACATTCCCACACACACGCACACCCACGCCCACACACATACACATGCCAGTTCAAGCTGCATTTCCTTCAGCCCAATTCAAACCAGCATGCAGGCTACAGGACACACAGTCCAACTGCACACCCTGCCTGGGCCATAGCTGTCCACTGGATTCTTGTGTGTGTGCTTCAGGCTCAGTCTTTTGTTGGATGCTGGATGCCCACGGATGTATTCATTCATGAGGAACCATTGTCTAAACTCTCTGTGGGTTTATAAATCACTGTTGGTGTAAGCCCCAACCAACCAGGCCAGTGAGCCTGTGGCCTCATTGTCATGTGGCTTCAGGCCAACATCCTTGATATCATCCATATGTAAGGCCAGCTAGCAGTTGTCATGGAGGTCATTATCATCGTGTTCTCCCAGCCCAAATCTCTTACAAAGTGTGAAGTCAGCAACAATTATGTAAGAATTCAGCTAGTGCTGCTTTGTCTTGTGTCTCACACCAGGTCAATTTTGCTATTTGCAGATGGGCAGTTGTAGTGGTGGTTCCATTTATCTAAGCTGTGCTTTTGGGCGGATTCTTATCTTGTTTCGTTAGATCAAAACAATCCCTTCTAGGAATATAATGGCACTTTGGCACTGACAGCATTAACATCTGTTCCTTGGGCGTGGAAATGCTACTTCCCACAGCAACACATTAATACACAAATCTGAGAGTGGGCTTGTATAGGAGGGAGAACAAAAAAAATCAGAAGCAGAAGGAAGGAAGGTTTGTGGAGGATATATTATAAGCAGGAATCTTGTGACTGAGCTTGACCTAAATTAACAGGATCTTTCTTTGAGAGAGGAAAGAGATGCAGGCTCTAGGAAATGGGCTAAGGTTAAAGGAGAGAATCCCAGACCATTAAAATATCTCACTTGTGTGCCACATAAATTACTTGATTTCCAAACAGCAGATTGTAGAGGAATACTTTTTTCTCCTGTAAAAATTAGGAAAAAAAAAAAAACCACAAAAACCCACCACTTTCTCTCTGCTGTTCAAGCTAGATGACAACTATTTGAGTCAGGATTCTGAGAAATTGAATGTTCCGTACATTTTAAATTTTGGAGTCTGTGTATACAGATATGGTTATTAATCTTGTCAGAAGTTTTCACAGATTTTATTTTGTTCTGATCATACCTCTCTTTATGCCTATTAACTGGTAAAGGAAGTACCTTAAATTGGATATAATTCAGGAATGTTGGACAAGCAGCAATCTTTTTTTGTAATTAGATTTTATTATGTCTTTGTTTTCAAAGTAAGCTTCTTTGCTCTTTAGAACTGTCATTAAAATTGCTTGGGAAACAGTGCTTTCAAAGGAATCTAAATAGATGCTGGTCAATGAGGCACTGCTCTTCTGTCTCAAACATGGAGTGAAACTGAATTTATCAGGTTTATATAAAAACCAGGTTTATATAAAAATAAATATCAACATATATATCTTGACTTCACTTCTTTCCCTAATTGGTAACATGCAATGTACAATTCTCATTTTTGATTCACCCCTTTGGTGTCTGCATCTCCCCTTAGGGAAACAAGCTGTTTTCCTCTCCTGCTGTAATTGAAATCAAACTTGTTGCAGTCTGTAATTGATAGTGAATCTAACAATCTAATGCTTTATATGAGACAGATGCACAGCAGAAGCACATGAAGCAGCATATGGAAAAGTAAGTGCCCTGCTGGGGTGAAGATAGATCCATTCTTGTTTTGTTAAACAATATTCCAATACATTGATTAACTAGTTCACATGCATTTTAGTAAGTTAAGAGACACATGTAGAATATTTGGAGTATATGTGCTGTATTAATAGAAACAGACTACATCTTTCAGTCCTCATGAAGAACCGTACTTCCAGACTCTCATACACTTGCTTTGACTGATCGTTTCTCTTGAGATGTTAAAGAAAAATGTTCTAGTTTCTGTCTCACTGTTGTTATGACAGGTCTAATGGCTCATAAGGGAATGCAAATCTAGATGTTCTCTCTCACTCTTGTTTTGGCATCTAGTGCAAATCATAATCTTATATGAGGAAAGCATCTTTTTGTCTCTGGGTGAAGACATTTGCTAAGAACCTGCCATTGGAAGCAGGATGCTGCTGTCTATCAGCAATCTGTAACATTCCTGTTTTTCTTTCTCTCTTTAGTCATATAATGCTTCCATTCTTAGTGAATAAAATAATAAGATATTTGTAAGTATTATCCTATATCACCTTTCTCTCTCTCTCTCTTGTATATAAGGGAAAAGAGAGCCAGTCATGAATGCTATATTAAGTAAAAACTTAATATTTTAAAATATGTGGGGTTTCCTTTGGTTTTTTTCTTTTCCCATTCTGTTGGAGATCTACTCTAGTTTCTACACTTGGGAGAGTTATATATTTTTAATAGCATTATTCTATGTAGCTTCTCTTCGTGACACAACATACTATAATTAAACATAGAACTAAAAAGAAGTTGTAGGTAAATAACTGTGTTTGCTGATGGATTTCTTGAGATATTTTGAGGCATATTTTCTCAGAAGAAATAATGTAATAGTCACCTTTGTCGATTTCCTCATATCTGGTTTTGAAAGGAGCCTCACATATTCCTTCCAGTGCTACTGATAACAAGCAGTTATCAGCACATCTGAGTCAAGCAGACTAAAGCTTTGAGCTATTGCATCCATAACTAAGATAGAATACCTAGCTTAAGTAAAAAATCACACTTATTCCGTGATGCTTCTGACCCTAAAGATGTTGTCCTGTGTAAAGTTCAGCAGGATTTCTCCTGAGGTAGCAAAATTTCTTTAGGTATATCTAAATAAATATTAGCTTTCTGGTGAACACTTATAAAGAAATTTGGAGGAAAGGTAGTCATTCTGTAACTCCTCAGATAATACCTGGTTTCTCAGGGATCTGAGAGAAAATAGAGGAGAAATTAACTTCTTTACTCTGTTCTCAATCACAGTAGAGATTATTCTCATTAAATATTTATCCATCATGGAGGAGGAAGAGAGTTGAGTAATCAAACAGTTGGTGTTAATTTAAATGTCAAACCACAATTAGAAAAAACATTCTTGCAATCAAATTTTATTGTGTTTTCCCAATCTATGCTCTGAAAATATCCTTCACTCAAGGATTTCCACTCTGAGGGAAGAGAGTCCAGTATGGATTTGACTCAAATTTCCTGAATTTTTCCCCTTTTTGAAAATTCCATAAAATTTCTGTGACTCAGTATTTCCTTCACAAGGTTAACTTGAGGCTGTTAGTTATTTCCTGCAAAGAGATTTCCCTCCATCTTGATCAGTTGCTATCCTGAACAGATTCTATATTTTCCATTGCTGCACTGGAGGTACCTGTTGACAATTTATCCAGCTTGTCAAGCTTTCTCTGAATAGGATCACAGACTTCCAGCATGCAGAGCATTTTCCACCAGCTTGGTGTCATCTGCAAACTTGCAGAGGATGCCCTCTGCCTTATCATCCAGTTTATTAATGAAAGCATCAGCTGCAAAGACATCATTAGCCCCATTAAACATCCCTATAAACAAGATGCTATTGGAACCCTTTGAACCTGGCAGTCCAAGGAATTTTTCCAGGCACCTGGTAGTCCACCGACTCAAAACATACTTTCAGCAGTTTATTAGTGTGGATCAAAGAAAATATTTTAAAAAAACATAACTAGGATCAAGGAGACCCTTTTTCATCAAGGCAATGACCTCATCACAGAAGACAGTCAAGCAGGACAAGCATGATTTGCCTTTGATAAATGCATGCAGAATCTCCTCCTACTCTGTGTGTCTGGGTGTATTTTCCAGGAGGGGATTTTTTTTTGGAGTAGTGAGCCTAGGCTGACTGACCTGCTGTTTCTCCAATAATGGTCCTCCTGTTTTTTCAGAAGTAGGCAAATATTCCTGTCATCAGAAACCTGCTGTAATGACCCAGACATTTTTAAGACCATAAACTGTGGCTGATGTCCCATACACTTAATTGGTTTGTACCCCAGTCTTCTACTGGGAATAATTCGTGAGTCTCCCAGACCCAAGCATAGGCTCAGAGAAGCTGGGAGGTTTGACACAGTCATTGCCCCTAGAAACTGAAGAAAGAAGGCATCTATTACCTCAGTTTTTCCATGTTCTTTGCCACATGTGGGACCAGCTTGAGCAATGGTCCCACATTTCCCTTTGTCCTCCTTGCACTGATAACATAACTTTCTTTTTATGTGTCGTAGTCCTCAGTAGTATGACCTTTGAGGTAGTGTTGTCTTTTGTAATTCAACTGAGCACAGTCAGGATTTCCCCGTTATCCACACTGACCTTATGCTGTGCCTGTCAGACTTCCTGAGCCTCACACTGGACTTTTCCTGTGCTTTGAAGAAATTGTCATTGATGATCAGTCATCTCTCCTGAGCATCTTTACCCTCTGGGGCAGTCCCATTAGACCCCACCAAGTAGATCCCTAACAAGTTTAAATATACTTTTCTAAAGTCTAGGTCTGTAATTATTTTAAATTGGTAATAGTGTGTGTTCTGATCAGTTTATCAGCCACCAGTACACTCCTTTTAAATAAACCTAATTCTTGATGGTGGCCAGAAGTCTCTTCAAATTTTAGTGCTCCACTATTTTCCCCTTTCAGAAGAGGCTGGGAATTTTTTGTCTCCTCTGAGAACCACCCTTGTGATTGTGAGGTTTCTCCAAGTTTTATTAAGAAGGTTTAATTTCCTTTTCTTGATCAATCAGTCTTCAGCAGACACTCATCACTGCACCCAGCCTGATCTTGATCCATCAGCTCCGCCTGTTAATCAAGTGCTCCAGCTCAAATCTCCGTGAATTCAATCTGTCCATGTCCATAGATTGCAACCTCTCCTCCCCACTTGTCCTGTGGAGCCTGTATGGACTCCCTGTGGTTGTTTCCAACTCCACGTGTGTTTGTGCTGTGCTGTGTTAACAGACCATGATCCCTGTGTGTTATGCTTGTGTGTGACATGATTTCACTTTCTCCTGTCCTTCCTCTAAGCATCACTTGCTCACCATCTCTAGATATTTGAAATGCTTTCCATTAGATTGGCAAACTTCTCTTCAAGCCTCTTTTAGAGGCAGAGTCTTGGCCCACTTTATTAATACATTATGACATAGAAATATTTGACATATATATTTAACGTATGCATACATACAGAATATCTATGCACATATTTAGTGTCTATCCATTCTTAAACACTGTATGAAAGTTCATGAGGAGAACAGATACTTCGTATATATTGTTCTGCATTTGTGCACAGCAGGAGAAAGAAGAGAATGTAAGAAACTTCCTAAAGTACTGAATAATTATCTTTTTGATTTGGTATATTGTCTTCAGCTTTTTATCTCTTACATGACTTACTGGCAGTATTATCTTTCAATCTGATTTTTCAAATGGTACAATGTGTTTTTGGTTTTTTGAACACCATTGAAATGAGAGACAGAAAACAGTCATACTTATGCCTGGCCAATTTGATGGTGATGATTTATTCTTCTTTGTAAAGAAAGTGCTGAAATGTTTTGGAAAGGCTGGTCCTGTATAGGGATTCAAAACACAGCAGTTAAACAGATTCAATGTTCGTATTCTTTTCTTCTAGAACTATAATTATGTATTAAAAAAAAAAATATCATCAGCATGTAGTATTCTAAACACATTTGACATGTAATACTAAATTCTGCCATTAAAAAAGACATTTTTGCATACTCCCACAGATCTATTTTCTTTAAAAGCTTTTTTTCTTGGTGGGAAAAAAAAAAGATAATTTTTATGTATTTGAATATTTTAAAGAAGATATATATATTATTTATTATTATTAAGATGTCTGTCTTTTCTGGTAAGTGGGGTGCAACAGAGGTTATCTAAGTGGGTATTTTTGATAGTATATTGGTATGAGAAGTCTCTTGGACATTCGTGGGTTTATACCATTCTTTATACTATTTTGTTTTCTTAAACCAATAATTATCATTGTAGGTGGGAGAGATGAGGAAATATTCATGAGAACACTTCTTCACAAGTTTTCTTCACCTGTCCCATGCCTAATAAAATGAAATTACTTTCCATACTGAAGGAAATTTTTTCAGTTGCATTTTTCCTTGGAGGAGGAGAGAATTAAAAAGAACATTATGTTCCAGAACTCAAAGATTTTATGACCTAGTGTTAAATGCAAAGGTGAAGAAGGATAAAAATAGACTGCAAATTTGATTCACGGTAATAACAATTTTAATCTTTTAGTGGGGGGGGAGGGAGGAACATTTCCTTTGATTGAAGATTATGTGCCAGAATTTTTTTTTCTGCTGACGTTCACCTGAGATGTTGTTTCTTAAATTCTTCTAAATATTGACTGTATTAAAAGCCATGCAACCTGCTTTATAGCATATCAAATGTTAGCACACCCTGTGATTAGGCAATGGATTGAAGCATTACTACTTCCCTGCCTGAAACTGGAGTTTAAATACCTACATTGTGGACACAACTTTGAGTGTCTGAGCCTAGAGTTGCAACACAGCCTCCAAGTGCATAGTGGTTTTGTTTTGTTTGGGATTTTTTAATGCTTTTTGTTTTGGCTTGTTGGTTCAATTTTTTGTTTGGGTTCTTTTTGGTGTCGTTTGGGTGTTTAGTTGCTGTTGATTTTTTTTCCAAATCATATCCAAGAATTTGTTAAAGAAGCTTGGGAAAAATCTGCTCACAGAGGCTGAAGTGGTGTATGTATGCCTATTGTTTTTGTCCATCATTTTGTTCCATGTGACATCAGATTTTGACCTGCAAAAAACAGCCCACACGGTTGTCACTGAGGCCAGAATTCCGTATGTTTTAAAATGCAGAAATTGAATAGGACATGAAATGTCAGTATAGACCAGCAGGAGTGTTTTGTGAGGATAAACAGAGGTGATACAGAAAATGTAATTCAGCACCATCTTGGTCAATGATTGAAGTAGCACAGATAAGGATAACTTTATCCTGATTAAAGTCAGCAGACATTTGCCATTGACCTTCATAATGCTTCTGTGTTTTACCCACTCTATGTGACTAAACTGGAATTTGGCCAACTAGGTGCCAGTAATTCTTCTCATCAATAGAAATTTAGTCCATTCTGAGTAAAACCTTTGTTACTCTTCCTGTCAGCAGGGTGAGATACATTGACATTACTTAAGACCTTTAAAAAGTTTTCCTCATTTGTGATTATTCACCTGATTTGAGAAGAGAGGGATAAAACATTTGTAGTGACTTTAGTAGCCTCTGAGGACAGAAAATATGAAAAAGAAAGAAGTTTCTATTTTTTTTTTCATGCAATATGTATCAGATTAATTGTTTCTGGTTTAGGATTAATGAGGTTTCATGGATGGGGATAAAGTAGATAAGCAGTCACTGATCTTTGTAGGAAAGAAATGGAAAGTATTTTATTCTGAAATGTTTCAACATTGCTGAGTCTTTGAAATCAATTTTCTGGGTTTAATACAGTGCTGTTTTGAGCTGTCATATTTCTAATATATTGCAGCACTGTAAACCCTCACATCCTGGACCTTCCTTTAGAGGATTGGGTATATGTGCCCGAGTACGTGAATGTAGCAATCAGGAAATAGCACAAAGTGAAATGGCTGTTACTGCATGTTTTTCAGCTTTGCAATGTATTGCAGATCACAGGGATTTATTACAAAAGAGGGTTGTTGATTTTGGTTTTTTATTGTTTTTGTTTCTTTTGCTTTGTTTTCTACTTAGATGATCTTCGCTGTGCTTTATTTTTCACTATACCCTTCCATTGTCAAAAACAATGTATCCACTAATAACTACCCATCCCTCACTAAATAATTCCTTAACATGTAGTAAAAGAAATGATTACATTTTTTTCATACTTTCTCTGTTTCTCCTCTTCCCAAAACCCAACCTGACCTCTACCAACTTCTGTTAGGTTCAGAATCAGAGGCTTTAGAAAAATAAAAGCTGCCAAGTGTATTGGCTAGCAATTAATTTGTACACTTTTCAATTTATAGAACCGTCCCTCAGCCTCAGTTTTTAATTTGGTGCTTTAGATGAAATCCTATTTGGGGAAATCAATGAGAAGTTAACCAAAGCCCAGGCAGCTGCAGTGGTTAGAAGTCGACAGCTTTGATTGCATGCCAAACTGACATCTAGGTCTAGTTTTTCTGTTTTACTTATTCCTCATTCTCCAACCTTTTGCCATATCACATAGCACTATCCTATCAAGCTTTGATACTGGTAGGGGAGAATTTGTGTGCTGAACAGAGCATTGCTTGTTACCTTATACTGCAATTCTACAGTGACAGAAATATCAAACGAAAGAAAATATACAGCAGAAATAGATTTTGAACAAAATTTCTGACAATGTTCCAGCTGCTATGCCTGTTGCTCTGATGCCCTTCACTGCTGATGATTTAAACCAGGCTATTGATTAAATCATAGCATTGGTTGAAGGTAAAAGGCCAAAGAAGAATTTATGCAACACAAAAGGATACATACAGAAATATATTATTCATACTCACTGCATACAAAATTAGTGTGGGTCAGTTAACGTTTTCCACAAAATTTCTTTACCCTATTTGTGTTTTGACATATTTAAAATGTTCTTGATGAACTAATATGGCAATTAAACAGAATGATAGCAATGAAATCAGGACAGATAAAATAACATCATATGAATTTCCTTCCCCCATCTTAGTAATGGATTTAAACACATAAATACACATTTAAATGTATATATAGAATCTATGCTAACACATAAAACACAAAAACTGCTGAGGAACACATTGAGTGCAGTTAGCTTGGGGTGAAGCTGCAGTGGGAGCTGCAGACTGAGATCTGGGTGGGAGCCCAAGGCAAGAGGTCTTGAATTGCCCACCCTTTGCACAAGGAAGGGCACAGGGACATGGAGAGACAGCCAGGTGACCAGACACTCAGTGACACAGCAGGAACCAAAGACTACAGACTTTGTCCAGCTTGATCAGTGAGGGGATAAAAGCCCAGCGATTCCTTTGTTCAGGGCCACTCCTGGGAGGCACCAGCTCAGGCTGTTTCTGTGTTACTCCACCATGAATAAATGGCTTTATGGAACGAGACATCTGAAACTCTGCCATGGGAAAGCTGGGACCAAACTTGTCAGGAAACCTGGTCTGGCTGTGTGAGTAGGGTGTGTGGGGAGTTAAAAGAGAGACCTATTGAGTCACTGTATCTGGAAAGGGGCTTTGGTCCCAGCAGGGTCAGTCCGGAGTTGGTGGGCATGTGACTGATGCAGTGCCTCCTGAATAGTCAAACTGGGATGTTTCCTTAAAACTAAATACAGTACTTAGCTATAATGTAATTTACATATAGCCACATGCGTGAAGTATTATAATGTATATTATTGAGCAATAGGTAGTATGCAGAGGGCAGTTAGCAAAGAAAGTGTAGTGTCTCAAGAAGTCAACAGACTTGATAAAATAACTAATATTTGCTGTGAGTCCTGTAGTGCCCATAGCCATTTTACCATGTAAATCCAGCCTCCAGATGCCCATGGCACTGAAAACCAGGCCCTGTAAGGGGTGTATAACAGGACAGATTTTAATAGTATTACAGTGACAGAAAACCAAGACTAGAGGGAAAAAAAAATAAAGACCATGATGCAGAGAGCAGGTGAGAGTGATGCGTGCCAGCTTAGTTCCTTCTCTACTTGGTGAGGTCACTCATTGCAGCCATGGGTTAGGAAGTGGGAAAAGCAACCAGCTTTTGATAATGCTCTTCCATTGTGGGTACAGCTACCATTGAAAGCTCTTTTGGGGAACCTCTTATGCCATGCTTTTATTTTATTCCAGTTGGCTGAATCTGTCCTGCTGAAAGTAGGTCTGAAGGAAGAGTAGGTGTTTGATCTTACTCTGAATAAAGTCAATACAAAATTGGTTCTGACTTCAGTGGCACAAGTAATGTCCATAGAGATAAACCATTTAAGCCCTCCCAGCATATTTAGAATATTTCCAATGTAAAATGGGAACTCAGAAACTGAGAGCTTACAGTTTTGAACCTAAACTTACTTTTTTGCTGGGCACTGGTTAGGCAAAGGAAGATTGCTTAGACATGCTATTATTCACTGTAAAGATGGAGTTTAATAAAAAGTCTGGAGGAGTAAATTAGATCATCTTTCTGTGTCTCTTACTGTACTTTAAATACTACCTCAATATTAATTCCAGAACATAAGGCCTGAGAACGATTTTCAAATAGTGGCCTATAAACTGCTAGTGACCTACTGTTTCAAAAATTATGCCAAGGCTAACTAAGGAAAGCCCAAGAGGCTAAGTTAATTAGATTAATATTAAAATTATTCATCGTTGTCTGTGATTACATCTGGCCATGTCTTTTCCATATTGTTGCTAAAGAAGTTAACAACTGAAATCAAGTACAGTATCAGCAAGAAGTGTTTCTTTGAGTTTTAGAGGGTTTTTTTATTTGGGTTTTTTTTTCCCTCATTAACATAACAAATCTCAAATTAAGATGGGATTTCTCATAGGATTTCTTTCCTCAATTTCCTTTGGGTTGTCTTTTTTAGCTAGCTGGGGTAATTTCTTTGTTTAAATCATCCTGTTAACTTCCAATTTTTACTTTTTGATGGCAGTAGAACTAATGTAAGCAGAAAACTATTTATTTATCAAAATAATAAGTATTTTGAATGAGAATTTGTCTTTTGTCTAAGGTTAGAAGTACACCTAAAGATAGAAACTGTGGGAGAGCAAATTCCCAGACATAGACTGATGTTTAAATAGGTTATCATCTAAGTTGCAGATATCAACTCAAGTGCAAGACCCCCAAATTAGTTTATAGTTTCAATGTGGCAGAGTCTGTAAGTTCATAAGCTTTTCCAGTTAAAGTTGATATTTCTAATAATCTGTCAATGTGGGTGCACAGGGCCACCAACCGAATTGGCTGAACTGGACATTCTGTTGTCAAACCTGTGATATTCAAATGTGTTTAGACACAAAGGGCTCATCCCTGTGAATGATCTCCATGAGAAGATACATCATCCAGTGGGTGGATTTTAGGAATGTGTATCACGTGTTGACAGTGCTGAGCACAGCGTGAAGCACCAGCCAACGCCTTTTGTTGCTTGGAGGTGGACAGATGAAGAGGCAACCTGCAGTAGAGGGCTCTGACACAGCTTTTGCAGCACTCTGTTGGGACAGCAGGGGCTTGTCCAGGGAGGAGTATGATCATTGTGTTCATCCTTTTACTTTGTATGTGAAGAATTCATGTTTTGAGCATACTGTCTTTATTCAGTGAAATTGTACTGGAAAATATTCTGACGTTACAGAGACTTAGTGGATTTCCTTGAAGGTAGTGTAGTTTCTATATGGCAGGGAACACAAGAGTTGGGATGTAGGAAAAGAGAGAGAGTTCAAATGTAAGGAATTGTGACTCAATGGAATATCTTAAGTCAATCTGGTGCTCAGTGTGTGTGAACTTTTTTTTTTTCTGATTTCAGTTCCAATATTGTTTGTGCAAAGATGATAAAGCAAAAGCAGTTTTGAAACATGGGTATAGAATACAGGGCAAAAATTTGAGCACATATTTTAAAAAAGAAAAGGAAAAGATAAGCAAAATATTTGTTTTTCTCAGATATTAAAGGAGAAATTAGGTTTTAAGTGGTATTTTCACAGAGATGTTTAGGTCTAGATTGATAATATGATCAAGTCTAGGAGAAGAAGATAAATCTACTGGGTGTGTCCCATTGACCAGCCATAGTTCTTTTCCTTCATGCCAAGGGTTCCATTCTGGCTGTCCCACCATGCAGTTGCAAATTCCCTTCTATGAAGGTCAATGTATTGCAGAATTTAGCTGTTCAACTTCTTCATAAAGTCTGTGTTGAGAATGGGTACATAAACACCCAATATCCTTTATGGGTCTTTACAATGATCTAAACCATATTTAGAAACAAAATTCTCATTTGTCAGATTGCAGATTTCTTTGTAATGCCACTTAAATATGTGGAAACATGGAAACATAGGAAGCTTTTGAAGAAAACAAATCAAAAATATAAGAAACATATATTTTTTTGTTTATTATTATTGAAGTGTGTGAGATCTCTGCAGTGAACATACTCCACTCCAAACATATAGTTCTTATGTAATAAGTGATTTTGAAATAAATTTGACAAGATAAAAAATAATAATTATAAAGATTTTTTTATAGTTCTGTTGTAGTGACTGTTGCATTGAGACCAAGAATTGATTGAAAATTACAAAATATATGATCCTGCCTCAAATTTTTATGCTACAACTGCAACATTCAGAAATTCTGAAATCACTAATTGCAGATTATATGCAACTTCCATGGGGTCAATGGCAATTTTTCACATCTTGATTGATGAGACTTAGAGTGCACAGCTGTAATTCTGCAAGTATTTTTTAATTCATGATATTTCACTATTCATTCCCTTGGAACCAGGTCCTTACTTATTCTACCTATAGAGGTTATGGTGCATAATCCACAAAGGTCCTGTTGTCTTTGCTTCTGTGAGGAAAATATAAATTAGTTTATTGTGAAATAAAGCTCAGCAACCCACATGACATGAATTCTGCATAGCAAACATTAGTGATGTTAGGCTAACAAATGCTGGCAAAATATGCTGGAAGATGGACTGCTGGCTAGGCTCTCTGAAACAAGATACTGGGCCCCAGAATGCTAGCATGAAATCCGTGGAAGCTTTGTCATGATTTAGTGAAATGTCAAATTATGCCTGAAGAAAGATGGACAGATGTAACTCATAAGCACAGTAGGAACAGATGAATTGCAAGGTCAAATCTCATTCTGGAGTAGAGCACTAAGATTGATTTTTATTTCATTTTTAACTCCACCAGAAGATTAAAAAATAATGAAATTAGGTTTTCAAGCCTATGCATGAGTGTCCGTAGAGAGAAAATGTTTTCTCAGAAGTCTCTTTTTTTTTTCTCACAATTTCCAAATATAGTTTTTTGGTGGGTTTTTTTTTTTTTTTGGTGTGTGTGTGTGTCTATATGAATGAAGACAACTTAGGAGAGCAGAAATTTTGGGTGAAAATCTGTAATTTTGAACAAAGAGAATGAATGACCAATTTTCATGCAAGCTTTCATGTTCAAGATTTAAACTTATACATCAGTTGTACAGAATGAACTTACAACAGATTTCTATCAACCTGCCCTCTCTTGAAGAACAAAATCTGTAAAAAATTATATGAGCTACATAGGTGGTATCAGAGAAAAAAAATCACATTATATTTAACCCTTCAACGTAGGGGTAAGTAATGAATTAAGTACTCAGCATCAGACACTTCTGGAAGCTTAGATTAAAGGAGCTGATCTCCATTTAGGTCCCACAAAAAGTAGTACTCTTACTGTCCTTTTGTTTGTTTTTGGCCACCCCTGCCACATCAAATGAATGAATTCAGGGGCTCAATTATTCCTTCATCCTCAGATTCCATTCCAGGTGTGCTGAATCTGTTTGATTCATTTGTTTGGGCCTTGGCATATGGATAAAAAGACTAAGGTTCAAGGACAGCTTTTCAATTTACTTGATCTCTCCTTTGATCTTGGACCAAAAGCAATTAAAGGAGTTCCTTTGAAATTGGAGGATGTCTGAGCATGGAAGAAGATTGCTTGTGGTTTCATGTGTCCTACTCTTCAGTGGGGCTAATTTGTCACCCACTGCATTTTGGAAACGAAGATGGACTTCCTCTTTACTGCCTTTGTCTACCTTTTAACCCCAGCTGGCAACTAAGCCCCACCCAGCTGCTTCCTTGTGGTGGGATAGGGAAGGGAATCAGAAGAATAAAAGTGAGAAATCTCATGGGTTGAGATAAAGACAGTTTAATAGATAAAGCAAAAGCTGCACATGCAAGCAAAGCAATATAAGGGATTCATTCACCACTTCCTGTGGTGAAAGGGCAAAGAGGTGTTCAGCCATCTGTGTGGATGGAAAGTGAGGTTCTATCATGTGTGCTGGTCATTTGTGAAGACAGTTCTCCTATAGACCCATTGAATCCATATCTCTTCAATTTAGAGAGAAAGATGTTGTGGGAACCCCTGTCGGAGGCCTCCTGCAAGTCCAGAGAGATGACATCCATAGCTTTTCCCTTGTAATGTAGTCACTCATCACAGGAGGCCACTAGGCATTTTGTTTGTGAGGCAGGACTGGTCCTTGGGGAAGCCACGCTGCCTCTCCTGAATCACCTTCCTGTTCTCCAAGTGCCTTAGCAGAACATATAGGAGGATCTGTTCCATGACCTTCACAGGCACAAAGGTCAGGCTGACAGGTTGGTTTTTCTCAGGGTTCTCCTTTTCTAACCTTTGTAAACGTGGGTGTTTTCCCTTTTTCCAGATACTTGGGACTTAGTCTGATTGCCATGACATTTCTAATATGGAGGGTGGCTTGGCAACTGCATCTGTAAATTCCCTTAGGAGTCTGGGATGCATCTCATCACATCCCATAGACTTTTGTCTGTTCTGGTTCTTCAGGAGGCTGATCTTCTCTTACAGGGTCTTTGCTTTTCCCAGTCCCAATCCCGCTTTCCATTCACTTGAGCTGGGGAGAAGAGAGGTGGCCAGGATGGCGGGAAGCGAGTTTACCAGAAAGACTGAGGCAAAATGGTTGTGAAGTAGCTCAGCCTTCTCCTTGTCCACAGTTTCTAATATACCAGTTGTGTTCATTGGTGGCATAAATGCTTCCTTTGACCTTCTTTTTCTGGCTGACATATCTGTAGAAGTGCTTGTTATTTTTTGCATCTCTAGCAAAGTTCAGCTCCAGTTTTGGTTTCCATTCCCATCCCTACACAACTGGGAAACACCCATATAATTTTCCTGTGGTACCTGTCCCTGCTTCCACTGCCTCAGGAAGTGTCTGTGTCACAGAAAGGCACAGACATTTTGTTGAATTTGTTGTGTGTCGCTTTGTACTTTCACACTGGTAAATGTCATCATGTGTATTCTTTTTTGTTGTTTAGCTAAATGTAGCTTATATTCACATGTCTGTAAGAAAAATTCATGTCTTGCACCATGTCTAAATATTTCTTCTGACTGTGAATTTTTGAGGAATGTTTGGACTAAGTTTCAAAGAAGCAGCTATACTTTTGAAACTGTTGTCATGCTGTCACTTTTTACATGATAGAACAAACTTTCTGAAGTTACCTCTGTAGAGTCTTTATATATCCTGGCTTTTCTGACTGTTAATCAAGATCCCATTAACAAGAGTTCTTCTGATCACTCTTGCTACATTTGGCAAAAATTAGGGGATACCTCCTAAAGAATATAAGATCTAAGAAGCTGTAAATGTCCTCAAAGATTGAAACAATTTCAATTACCCTTCCCACTGGTCCAGATTTAAGTGTAGTTTAATCCTTGTAGCCACCTCCACTTAACAAGTGAGTCACACATTTTCTATCACGTGAAAGCTGTGAATATTCTGAAGTGTAGCCTGAGATTGAAGCCAACATAGAAATCTCGTATAGATGGACAACAATATGTCTATTTTTTTTCTTCTAATTAGTGCCCAACATTTTTGCATAATTTCAGGGGAAAGAAGGAGTCTTGTTTAGTAAGAATAAATTATTTGGTTTGGTAGTGTTTCAGTTTATAAGTATTTTTTTTTAATATACTGACCATGACTGTAATGTTATTTGAAAGACTATGTGCCATGGTCAGTTGTCCAGCTCTGACACTGCATGGTTCATGTCAGTAACAGTTAACACTCGCAGTAACATCATCTGACACAGCCTTTTGTGTCAGATTTCCTTGAAGAGATATTGTTGGAACTGTCTAGGATAGACTCAACAGTTAATATAGTAAGGTGAATTATCAGGGATCTACCATCGGAGGCTACTTTTAGTTAGCAAAATGTTTATTTCATGATACAGAAAAGCATTTTTATGTGACCTGATAAATGGTTATAAGCTCATCAATATATCTCTATTGGACTGCAGTTCAGTATTAATAAATAATTGCAAAATTAAGCATAGGTCAAGCATTTGACAATTTTGCATTTGTCAAGAGGTTGTTTGTTTGTTTGTTTGTTTGTAATATCTTGTTATCTCAGGTAGGAATGTAGTACTCAGCCAAGGTATATTTATTTTCATTTTCAAGTTCAGCCTTCCAAAGATACGTCTTGACAATACAGAGAAAGTAATTTTGGAAAACCTAGAAGTGGGATGACTCCCATGCATTAGTGTGTTCAGCACCTTATAAGAAAACCTTGCACAGGCATACTAATTACCAAGCAGATCATGTAAATATATTGGTCTGGTTGTCTCACTAGAGCTGCAAACTGTAGCTCCCTCTCTAAGCAGTTATGTTGGCAGATGGCATGCTGGTCCTTTTCCAGTAGACTTTGCCAGCTCACAGGGCTACCACCCACTCCCTTCCTCTTTCCCCAACCTTGCACCTCCTGTATCTTTTTAATACCCTTGCATCTCCTCAGAGCTCTTGGAAGGTGCTGTATTTAGAGAAAGGACAGTTTCATGTTCCAGGAGATTTTAAAACATGCCAACTAAGGCTTAGCTGGCATGCTAAACTTTGCAAGAGCATCTGTCTATAAAATATTCTGACTCTACTTCTTACTGATCTCTGTTGGAGGCTTTGAGGGAAAGCTTGCAGTTCTTGTTCTACAAACTGAAAAAAAGAGAAAAGTCCTTTAAAAAAAAAAATCTGTAAAATAGCTGAAACTTAATAGAAAATATATTTTGCTGGTACTAAAAAGACAGCTTCGAGGCTACTAATCTGTCTTCTCTTTCCTGCTTACCATGATTTATTCTAAGAACTTGTGCCTGCAATGGAAAATTTGAAATAGACTTTTTTATTCAGAATGGAGGCTCTGGAAATAAAGACTGTTTAATATGTGAAGTTAGAGAAACACTTTTAGTGTCCAAAAGTGAATTAAATCTGAAAGTTAAGGTAATGAACAGGATAAAAAAAAAAAAACAAACCCAAATCCACAACAAAGTTCAGCTTTGTGAGAGATTTTCTTATTAATTAGTACTCATATTACATTATAGGAAAATCTATAATACTAAGCATGATCAGATTCCCCAAAGAAAATGGTTGGCTATACCTCAAAGGCTATACAAATTACAATGAAAGCATGGGCAAATAATGGGTATCAGGAAATTTTGTTAATTTAAAGCCATAAAATAAATGTATATGGACTTTTTATTTTTAAACATATTTAACAGCTATTAAAAAACCCTTGTGGTATTTCTATCAAATGAAATGACATGGTTTTTATTAGGCAGAAAGTAGGATTTGTGCTTTTACATTTTAACTTATGGTGCACCTAAACTTCATCTACTATTTGCACGAAAAATCTCTCATTACATGAAGGTAATTAGGTATCTGTCATTGCCAGATGCTGTTCCTTTTTTAAAGATGGTGACATTTCAGCACTGAATTATGACTGGATTTGAATAAGGATTTACAACCGACCTTCTCTACACTACTTTCTTATCATAAAGCACACTGTACCTAGGTAATTGCAGTTTTCTTCATGCCATTTTCAAGGAGTGCTGTTTGGGGTGGAGAACAGGACTCAGAATTTTGAGGAAAGCTCGTACTTTAAAGCTGGTGCAAATTAAGGCTGCAGTTATGACTGAAAGTTGGCAGAGAGAGACTACAAAGTACTTTGCTGCAGCAGGTCTATCCCTGCACGACTGGATTCATTATCAGCCAGCAAGCAAAAAAAAGAAAAAAAAATTAAAAAATAAACCCAAGAAAATAAAAAATGTAAAGATCACTACTATGATGAATTCCTGTATTCAAATGCAGCTTTCCTGGCCAGTGAGGTTTTTCATAGGGGAAAGGTTCTGACTTACTCTTTTGCACTTCAGTGAAAACCGGGATCTTGTATGGTTGTTGTATTTCTTGTGCCTATGGAAGCTGAGATCAAAGAAATATTGTTCATCACCTCTATGCTCCATTTAAAAAGTTGATGAGCTGTAAGATATCTTTTTTTGCTTTGGTTGATCTCCACAGCAGTGGAGGGTATTTGCTCCATGTGGCATAACAATTCCTATAAGCAATGCTTTAAATTCCAGAGCCAGTCTTTCTTTGAAACAAGATATCCAAAAACATAGAGATTTTTTTTTTTTTTCTGTAGTTACAGGAGGTATTTTGTTTTCTTTTGTTTTACCACAGGTAGCTGAATAAAGTTACAGACAGAAGACTGCTGAGTCAGTATTACGTCTGGTGACTTAGTGTTTCCATTTCCATATACTGAATCCAAAAGACAGTTGCTTGGTTCTGCTTATGTCAAATTATTATGATGTGTCTCAGTCACTTTCTGACAATTTCATAAAATTGTTAGCAATGTGGAGGGTTGATAGAGTAATATTTTCAAGAATAATTAGTGACTTTGATTTTTTTACTTGTTGATTTTTTTTGCTTTTAAGCCTGTTTCTTTTTTTGAGTGAATGTGGTATAGAACTGTATTTTCACAAGCATGTAGACACCAAAGGTAATACTTCAAGGTAAAAGTCCTATAAACTATAACCAGTTACCCACACATTGCTCCTTCTGATCTTGTGGTCACTGCTAGATCTTTGGGGTTTCTAACCACTTTGTAATTGTAGCTGCCTTCTTGAAAAGCTTTATCTTGTCGGGGAATCATAGTATCATTTAGTTTGGAACAGACCTTTAAGATCATCAGGTCCATCAGGTCTAGTGGTGAATTTGCAGTGCTTTTAACCCAGCACTGCAAGTTCACCACCAAACCATGTCCCTGAGTGCCACATCTACTTGTCTTTTAAATGTCTGCAGGGATGGTGATTTAATCAGTTGTCTGGGTAGACTGTTCTAATATTAGACAACCTTTTTGGTGAAAGAAATGTTTCTTACTATCAAATCTAAATCTTGTCCTCTCACTCACTACCTGGGAGGAAAAACCAACACATCCCACACTGAAACCTCCTTTCAGGTAGTTATAGTGTAGATAAGAACTCCCCTGAGTGATGCAGGTGAAATTCAGGTCTTCATCCTGACTCCAAATTTTATCTTTTTTAGGCTAGGTGTAGAATTTGGGAGAGATTTTGCATATCACTGCAGTTCTAACAGAGTTGTGGTACTCTAGTAATAGATTTTCACGTATTGCTGAAAATAAAGGTAATGCATGGATTTGGCTTTAACTTTCTCTCTAACAACTGGAGAAAAGTATAGTGAGTGCAATAATACACTCTTACAAGACACAGTTTCATCAGATCCATCAGAGGATGTTAAGTAAGTTTATTGTTTGACATATCTTTATTAAAATGCAAATTCTGGCATTTTCCCAAGCTGGCAAATCCTTTCCACTCAACAGCGTGAAGCAATAAAACCCACACAACTGTATTCTGAGAGAAAGTAATATTGCTAGGGCAATTTACTAAAAATAGTAAAAACATTCAAACCTGGGTAAATAAAAATCATCAGAAATTTTTAAAAAGAAAGAAACAGAATCAGTGTTGTCATTCACCTCCCTTTCTTACTTATTAACCAGTACGTTCTCAGGACCTTTACTGTTCAGTACTCACCTTCATGTTTGGCAGTCATACATCACAACGAAATGACTCAAATAATATCCTGAGTGTTTTCAACTACAGCTTACCAGTATAAACATTCTACGTCACCTGTATTTGATATGATTTACATAAATTGAAAGAAATTGCACAGTTACATTGTGAACTAAATGGAGACAAAAGAGGAATCATTTAGTAAAAAGTAACAGGGTTTGGCTAATGTGGGCACTGAGGTATTCAGCATCCTGTATGTAAGCATGTAAACAGCAATGTATTGAATTACATTCCCTTTGATAAGTTACTAACTCTGTTAGCAAAACCTCTTTTTTTTTTTTGTTGTTGCTGTTGTTGTTGTTGTTGAATCCAATTGATTGAATTGGCTTAATAGCATCTAACAAGTTTAATATTAAAAAAAAAATCAAAGTGTGAAAAGTTATACAAGTTAGATTATATCTAGTAAGTCTAGAAGAAATTAGATTGTATTTAGCATAACTAGAGAGAGAGGACTAGTTACTGGTCAGAAGGTCCCTATTTTATAAAGCAATGAAACTATCAAGAGGGAAGTACTTAATGCTTCTTAAGCTGTCCAAGGGTACAGGAAAAAGTCATGTGGGTGCAAGTCATGCAGGTGGAGAGGAAATTAGCCCTCAATTCTGGGGTTATATGCTATGATAAGTTATAAAGTAGAGCTAATTAATTGTAGGTAACACTAGACTAAACTGGCTGGTATGCACTCCTGCAAATTATACAGAGAAGTCAAAATATTAGCATAATGCTAGCATCAACAAAAGCTAATAAAATATTAATGAAAGAAGGGAAACATTAGAGATCTTTTCTTGGATACGTTTATTACAGGGAATACTGGATTGTTAAAAAAAAAAATCAAAACAGATTATAGAGATGACCTGGCTTTGTTTCTGATTTATTTTTGAACCAGACCATTGAGGAATTTACGGCTGCTAACATGGGAACTATTGGACTCTTAGCAAACTGTTCTGAAAATAGAGAGTGAACGGAAGGACTACTTTCTCTTGTTAAGTCCAAAAGGATGAAATGAGTAGTCTTGGCTGCATCTGCCTTGGCAAAGAGCCAAACAGGATTCAGAAAGTGTTTGGATGACACGTTGTAGAAAAGAAGTAATGTTTTAGCTACACATGTAATATGCAAGGAGGATTACCCTGTATCTCCTGTGACTGCTTTTATATTTTCAGAGTCAGAGAACATAGACAGAGAAAGAGCTTGATTTAATGATTTAGAACTTTATTTTAGCCATGATGAATGGAACTTTGACTTTAGTGGGAGGGCTAAACTTTCAGAAGAAAAAGCTTAAAATTGGGGTAAAATAAATCACTGCAATTTTAATAATTTGAAACTGTCAGGTGAAAAAAACTCCTGCAAGTTTCACCTAATAAAGAAGAATACCCTAATCATATGCCCACAGAATCCAAAATATTTAACAAACATTTAAAGCTTAAGTTATTATATTCTTTTAAATTGGGTTTATGGAGACTATATTTCATGCTCATTCCCACCTTCATGAAAACGTAACATGTGCCTTGGGATAAAGACGCTGTTAAAATCTTAAAAAAAATTTAACAATTCACCATTAAGGTGGTTTGATAAAACTGTCTGGTGTAAAATGTAAGGTTTAAGTAATCATCACGTGATAGGTCTGCAAAATGAGTCAGGTCTACAAAGATTTTTTTGTTTGAAAGAAATCAGCTATTACCTAAAGAATGGGTGTAAAAACCAAAGGAAAACAAAATCGACGCATTTAATCTTTAATTGGCATTACTGATGTCAGATCCTAAGAAATTTTCAAGTATTCAAAGTAGAAAAAAAACCTCTCAAACTGTAATTTCAAGTCAATTCATCCCTTCTTATTTTTATCGAGACTCCATGCTCTCCATGCTTCTCATTCCAACCTGAACATTTGTAAAATGCATGCATCTTTTGAAAGCTGAAAGAACAACAGAATTAACCAAGAATGATATGCCCTCATTTCCATTCATAGTCCATCAAAAATATTTCTGTAAAGATTGATTTAGCTTAGAGAGTGCTCTAAAAAGTGACAATTGATAATGACCACATGCTTGAACTTCTGAAGTTTGGAAATTATGCATATATATATATATATATATGGATATGTATGCCCAAATGAAATGCTTTTTTTAAAATATTCCACTTTTGGAGACATGATACGTTTGGTTAATCTCTTATAATGTTAACAATCTTTTATAGGTTTAAAAATGTTGCAAAATAATTGTCTTTATATTTATTATTTTATGGCATGAACAAAAAGAATTTAAGTTTTGAGTGTTGTAGGTCTTTTTAAAGTCCATGTTGTGTATTTCATCCCTTACTCATTTCCAGTTTTTTCTTTGCCACCACCTTAGAGTTCAGCAAACGTAAAGATCTTGTTTCTTAATACTAAAATTTTAGAGACATAAAAAATATAAGATGTGTATTCCTGAAGAACTTTGTCTTTTTCCTAGAATGTGGTTCTTAGTTAACTTGGACACAAGTACTTATCGTGTTTCTTTTTAAGAACCATATATAGGAATTTTATTTTTTGTAGCCCTGTTTTTCAATTATACAGTACAGAATAAAAGTAAGAAAGTAAGTAGGAGATTCCACAATCAGTTTTTATCTTCATTCACATTTGCAAATCAGTCTTTTTTTCTTCTTGCTCCTCTGCAGTCGCACAAGTAGCTCCTTTCTGGCTCCTTTTTTTCCTTATGATTTTTATTTCTTAGTTACATTTTATTATATTTTAATTTATTATTATTTTTAAATCCCATCTCCTTTTCTTTCTTGTTTGTTCATGGCAGATATTGGTACTTCTGTCATCAATGTATCTTCCACAAGAACAGAAAAAGCTTTAGCGTTTTCCATTCAGCTTACTGCTTTGCATTTGTAAGGTTATTTGCAGGTATTTTTTATGCCTCCTTTTCTATAACTCATCAGAAAGTTTGTGGCTTGTTATCATAGAGTATATATTAGTTTGAAGACACTCAAACAAGTCGGTAGGAAGTATGGAACAGGAAGGCGATGAGCATTATTATGAAGGTTAATCAAGAATAAAGCCTTAAAAAGAAACTCTCTCCTAATCACTATTTTTGCAGATGATAAAAAGAAAGCCAAAGAGATGAAATTGACAAATGTAGCATATAATGGTCCTTCTTGGAGCAGTACTACAGGGGCCTCATTAGCAAACGTTTTAGTACAATCATTTTTACCCCTGTGGCTGTCACTTCAGACTACTCAGAAAAGGTGGCTGTAGGAGCTAATCACAGTGATGCCTTTCTCAATTGTATTTTCCTTGTAAAAATGAGGCACAGGAGAGTTAGCAAGTTCTAATTGAAATCAGAATTATCATTGCCATGGATGGCATGCTGTGTCTGTAGGGTATGTTTGTGCCAGTGGAAAATTACCTTTTCCCCCTGGTAAGTTTGGAAGCTTTAGACTTAAAGTTGTGCTGAAGTCAGTATTAACATACATTTTTTTTCTGCTATTTTCAATACCATTTCCATCTGACTGAGCAGAAGTACAGTTGTTAATTCATGTTTAATATTACTAACTGTGGTTGATAAGGGGAGGGACAGACTTCAAGAAGATGTGCCGTTTACTTTGCAGTTTAAAGTTTAAATGGGCTCTGTCTTGCAAGTTATTAATTTTCCTTCAATATTCCTCTATTTATCTTTCAAAAATAATTATAAGTACCATTTTTCTGTGTGGAGTTTAATTGCCACCTTGAGAAACACTACAAGACCTCCAAGGCTAAAAAAAATTGTTTGAGACCAAAGTAAAGTTTTACAGTGGCATTTTAAATTGGGGGAAAATCTCAATTTTATTCAGTTTAAGAGAAGTATCCTCTTGTATTGATCCCTCATATAGATACCAGAAAATAGACAAATGAAGCTAGAAATGAGATTCCTGAATTTTCAGTCCTTCCACCACTGAGCTTTTGCAATGGTGGAGTAATAATAACTTGCTGTAGTAAGTATTAAAAATATTTTTCCTCTTTTCCTCTTGGAAAGCAAGAATGCATTAAAAAGCAAAACAGGGAAAGAAAAATATTACTTAGAAAGTTTTGAGCTCCATTAGGGATGTCTTTTAGTTTCTGTTCATGTTCTGTTTTCTTTTAAGGCAAAAATTAGTTTCTGTTCATGTCCTAGAGCTTTCTAGATTTGAAAGACTTTACAGTTTTAAAGAATTTACACATTCCTAAAATGAAGGTAAAAGGAAGAATCCCCTCTTAGTCTATGAGTAATTGGTGAAACCTTATTAAATGTTAAGGTGTTCCTCCCTGAAAGAGCATGGTACCACAGTGAAGTAGATATGAATCTCTGTGAAAATATAGGTGCATTGAACAGACTTTGGATTAGTTGAGAAAATGGAGACCAGACCTCAGACCTTGTCTTTTCACACAACATTTGAGTGTGCGTTAATCCACTTTTACCTGTCTTCTAGTGTCTTAAAACGAGATTTAAAAGTTAAAAATCTTTTGCAACATGTTATTATATCTTGAATGAATTATTGAATTGTTGATTATTGCCATCATTAAACATCTGAAATTGAGGAGAAGCCACAAAGTTGCTCCTAAGATTTAGAAGCCTGAAAACCTTTCAGTAAGTTAAGGAACTGGGATTTTCTAAAATAAATGAAAAGAACCCACTACAGCACAGCAGTAATATGACCGTGTTACCAAGAAAAGGCACACTTAAAAAATGAGAAAACCATAAGGACAGAAATTCTGTCAGTATGCCACCAGGAAAATGGATATTCTCTGCATTTGATTCTTGATAAAGGTGATTATTGAAGGGAAAGGGCGAAGCTGTTCCTTGCTGAGTTAATTGTAGGCCTTTAGACATCACCTATAATATGGCTGCTTTATCCATAATCTCCCCATCTTTGGTCAAGGAAACAAAATAGTGTTATGGAATAAAAATTGGGATAGCAAAGAAGGGGTTTTGAGTTCTTCCAGTTATAGAGAATGCTATTGAGGCAGCAATAAGCAAGGAGTCTGAAAACAGGTAGCTATAATGGAAACTATTTTTCAGCTTTAACTGAAGCAGATGCTATCACATATGTTTTGTGATACTGACTTCTGAGGAGGTGAGCATAAGAAGTGATTAACCCAAGAGGTTATATTGGCTGAGGTGAAATTAAGGTCAACAGAAGTACAATAAATCCTCATGCTTCTTGAATGTCTAAGTCCAAGTGCAGATATTCTGAAGGGTTTTATTTGTGACCAGGAGAATTCTTTTTTTTTTTTTTTTTTTTTGGTGGGGAAGCAGTATTGTGGAAATAATTCCCTAAAGTTTTAGAGATACAGGGGAGCTGAGAGAAGTAATTCTAAAGCTGAAGTCTCTAGGGATAAACAGTTTCCATAATAACTTTTGTAACTGAGTCATAAATGTTTGTCTTCAAAGGGAATACTTCTATAACTATTAAAAACTTTGATGTTTTTAATAATTTTAAGCAAGATTTAAGTCAGAGATAGGAAAAAAAAAAACAAGCAAGAGATAAATTAGTACTTCAGAGTTAGAAAGGAGAGTGAAAGTATTCTTGATCTCTTTTCACACCAGTATGAGAAAAATATCAGAAAATGATCCAAAAGAGGTAGGAAGGAGCTGGAGTGAAGAAATCAACACAGAAGACTGTTAAAACTGTTTTACTTTTATTGATATTATGGGTGATAATGTTGGTGCTGAACTGACTTTCTAGTCTGTTGCCTGTGTCTGAAAAACTAAATAACCTTCAGACTAATTTGATCCATTTATCTGACTAATCAATTGTCTGGTTCCCTCAGTCAGTGAAAAGAAAGTAGCTTTTGTATTTTCTTTTTTCTTTTTTTAATCCTCTATTCTTTGTCCTCTCATACTCTCTTATTCTATAAAGATGGACACGGTGAGAGAGGTTGTCATGGTTTGACCCGGAAGAGAGTTTTTTTTTTGGAAAGTTATGGTCAAACCAATCAGTGGCCAGATGTGAAACTGGCATTTGGTGTGGCCACTGAGGATTTGGGTACGCCTCCGAGAACACACTCAGTGGGTTAAAAAGCAGAGGATTTAGAGAAGACCTTCCTCTTTGGAGTCCGGCCGGTGAGTTGCTCTGACCTCTCCCCTGCCCAGCTGCGTCTGGGCGGGGGAGGGGAGGCCATGCGGCCTGGGAAGGAAGGCCGGAGCCCCGGCAAGGTGCAGGGGTGGAGGAGTCCTGGGATGGTTTGGGCAGCCCCCCCTGGGAGAGAGAATGACAGAGACTGTGCAGGCTAGAAATTTGTTATCTGGTGCCGGGAGCACAGCCAGGAGGAGAAAGTGGGGGGGGGCAAGGTGCCCAGCCGTCAGCAGACCAGGCCGAGCTTGTAACCTTCTTGAACCTTTGGAAGCTTTAAAAACACTGATCCTCCCCAGCTGAGGAGTGAGAGGAGAAAGAGGATGGGAAAGAAGAAGAAGTTTGACTAGGTGAAGAAATGCTTGTAGATGAGAGTGCCCTAGGTGGAGGAGATGAGTGGAGTGGCTTTGGCTGGACTTTTCTCTTACACAGCCACGGGCGAAACCAAGTTCTTCTGATAATACAGAGACTGCTCCTTGGGGGAGGCGTTGGCTAGAAGCCAGGAGTGACAAGGCCGCGAGGAGAAGCGGAGAGAACAGAGACTGAGGGGGAGGGTGTGGTGGAGCCCTCTGCCTCCAGCGAAGGATCTCTGTTCCTGAGAGCCCCAGGCCCCAGGGGAAATAATATGGGGGGGACAGGTGTCCCAAATGGTGAGAGGCGGCCACTTCTTGGAACTAGGCAAAGCATTCTTAAAAGGACCTAAGGAGCAGTTTGGATCCATGGACAGTGGTGAGAGCGCTGGACATGGAAGGAAGATGGTCACCGCTACAGATTTTCTTCGGGCGGCTGCAGCGTGTGACGTGGAAGCACTGGGGACTTTGCAGTGTTTTCCTGGGGAGGCCCATGGTGTGAGAGGAAGACTCCTCTCTCCTGATGAACTGGGGAGAGTGTGTGTGAAGGAGGGTATTGGAATTGAGAATTGATGTGTTAGAGGGGATTTGTTTGTTGGAGAGGTGGGGGGAGGAGAAGTGTTTTTGAAGATGTTCTATTGTGGATTGTTGTGTGTAGTTTTTTTCCTTTTCCCTTTTGTGTCTATGTAGATTAATAAAATGTTGTTTTTTTTTTCTTTTCCCCTCCATTCCCAAGTTGGAGCCTGTTTTGTTCTGTTCCTGGGTCACATCTCACGGTAACCATTTTAGGAATCCACCTTTCATGGGGGCGCTGGCACTGTGCCAGGGTCAACCCATGACAGAGGTATTTGAAGCAGTTCTGGTACAGATAATAAATTACCTTTTCCACTGCCTCCTTCCCCCAAATCCTCATGTCCATGAGCTATCCTGAAAGCATGAACAATTAAGAAGGTAAGTACTAAAGTACTAGTAAGAATTTATTAGAAAATATTTTACAGGAAGAAGCTACACCATTTACAGATGTAAATTTTCAAAACGAAAATATTTTTCTCTTGAATTATCTCTTATTTTTGTATTAAATTGTTCTTTACACAGTAGCAGAAAATGCTGAAACCTCTCTACTACTATACTTCTGTATTGACTTTTTAAAAAGAAAATCTAATATTGTAGTAGAAGGTTTTATTAATATCTAGTGGCATCATGTCAAAGATGTGGGGCACAAATATCATAGCATTGCATTGAAAGAGCCACAGATTCTTGCCACATTCTTGTTCCCAAGTTACATTCACTGTCTCTTTGTGTGCTTGGTTTTTGCATGCTTAAGCACTTTTGTAAGTAGGACAGAACTCAATGTAGCCTAACATACATGATTTTAGTGGGTTTTTTTCTCCCTCTCATAGTAGTTTCTAGTTGGAAGAATGTTCACTGAACAGTTGGGAATATTCTTTGTCCAGAAGAGTAGATATTTCCTTCCTTTCTCTCTTTTTTTTTTTTTTGTGGTTTTGTTTTTGTTTTGCTTTGTATTTTTTGTGGGGCTTTTTGTTTGTTGGCTTTGGGATTTTTGTTTTGTTTTTTTTAAGGCAAATAATGTTGAGAAATTACGTTGGTATCTTACACCCATGAATATCAGGAATGGTTCTTTAATTTATAGCAATTTTCAAATTTCTTTCAGAGACTAAGTAGGTTTCAAGAGACATTCCCCAAGCGTTGGATAAACAAACATCTATTATAAACTATAGTGTGTAGTGTGTATTGTTAATGATGTTCTCAGAAGGCTGTCTTAAAAAAGAAAATAGGGAAAAAAAAGAAAATTCTTAATTGTCAGTATCACATTCAAAGTGAAGGAAGGGAGGGCAGCAAAGGCCAAAGAGCCAGACTCCACTCTACAACTCTGAGTTCTGTTAATGCAGATGTTGTAATTAATCTTTTGAGTCAATTACGCTTCTGGTGGCTTATGGGGAGAGCACAGTCATTAATATTTCCAATAAACCTGATTGTAGTCAGATGAAATTTCAAACAGATTTCAAGCAGGAAAAGAAATTAGGTCAAGAGAAATAGCCACTACAAATTAATGACCCCACTGATAGATAACTTCATCTTAGCATCACTTCTTCCATAAACTGATCTGATGATGAAGAATTAAATCAGTCTCTACTTCACTGAAGAAGCAGAAAGTACAGCAATTATATCTACTTTTTTCCTTTCTTTCTTTTTATATACTGAAAAGTGTACTGTTGGAGCAAGTGGAATGAAAACTTTTTAAATCTCTAAATATGGGGAGTTTAGTGTGGTTTCTTTGTTCTTCTTCTATGCTTTTCTATGTGTTGAGGCATTTCTTCTGTAAAGAATTCATTGCAGGTCTGTCTCATAGATGTATATGATATCTGAGATATCCAGAAAGAGGAGAGTGCCAGGGCTGAGACGAGCTCTTGGTCTTCTATGAAAAACCATCAATGTATGTACAGAAAAAGAGATAATAATTTAAGGTGCGTGTGGGTTTGTGTGTGTGCACATACAGTGACTTCAAGATGCCACTGTGATGGGATCTTCATAAACTGAGAAGTCATCTCAGGCCCAGATAAATAAATGAATCCTAATGCCCCTTATATCTGAAATATATACAGATGTGCACTCACAGGTAGTACACACATATAGACAAGGACAGGAGGCAGTATTGTTTTACTTGTTTTTACTGTTTTTATTATTTTAGTATTACCTTTTTCATGTCTTTCCAAGGCAATGAGTTTAGTATCACTTTGTATAGAAAGCAGAAGGAAAACACTACAAACCCATGAAACATTCTAAAGGCTACACTGCCCTGTAAGAAGTTAGGTGGAAAAACTGTATGTGTTTCATGTTGCTTCTTGCTTTGGTGTGATGAATCTTTGAATATCTAAAATATTTCGTTTCAGTCTCATGGAAATTTGTAATGTAAACATAATATTGCAACTGAATATAGGTGGCATATATACTATTTACTCTATATACTAAATATATAAACTGGAAAGGACAGTGTGGTTGGAGTATAATGGGAGAAGACTATAAAACCAGCCAGCTTCAAGCTTCAAAATTGTTCTTGACCGTATTGACTAAATTCGTTAACAGCACGCATTGCTAGTAGTTAGCACTTAATCACTATCAATCATCCCTGACAAGCTTATTTTAAATTAGTTACAAGTGTGCAATGCCACTGAAGTGATACCATTTCAGTTCATACTGATAGCTATAATCCATCAGTCTGGGGAACAATTTGAGAGGGAAAGCCATAACAGAGTCTATCACCTTCTTTCCTCCTCATCCCTGTCTGTAAAACACCGTCGGTGTTCTGTGTTCCTCTGCCTCTTCCCAAAAAGAAAATTGGGTGATTTCAGCTTCTTTTGGCATTTATTTTTGGGATGAGGGCTTCTTCTGGTTTTGCAAATTCTGCAAGATTATTCTGGTTCCATCAGACACCCTGCCTGCCTTCTCTGCAGGATTATTTTGGTTTTGCCAGACATCATTCTTGCCTACTCTACATCCTTAGTTCTTATCTTGCAGAGTTTAATACTTGTGCATTTTTAATGCACCCTCTTTGTGCCACTGCATCACAACTCCATCTGCGTCTTTGCCAATTAAGGCTATTATTTATACATTAAAACTGAGCTGCACTGCAAGATGTTATTAATGCTTTTACAATGTGAAAGTACGCTTCTGTACTGTACCTGGTTATGCTATTTTACTGTGCTTATGTCTGTTACAAGAAAGTAAATTCTAATTTTCTTCCTTAATAGGCATTTAATTACTGCATGCAACAGGCATCATTTTTGGCCACAGTAAAACCAAATCATTTGGAAGCAAGGACATTTTAACATAGCTTGGAACTTGGTCCCATACATGCATCAAAAAAAGGTTAAATCTCTAGTCAAGTTCTGGTTAGATTCAATTTGTGTTTAAAAGGAATGTCCTTTAATAAGGTACTTGAGTCTCAATAGAACCTAAGTGGTGTGTTTAGCAGACACAAATGGAACTGCTTCTGCAGAAGAAAACTCAGATATATGTTCTGAAAAGTTAGGCAAGTATGAACTTTATTCACCGCTTTGAAACATGAAGTCTAGATGCAATCACTGAGTTTAAAACAGCTCAAAATCATGTGAGTGGTTGATCACAGTCATAGGAATCCTGACAATCAAAAAGCTGTTCTGAATATGTCTGTGAAAACTGTGTTGACACATTTTTTCTCTATTTTTTCTTAATATCTATTCATCTAAATGATTAAATTATAATTTTCCACAGGTAATTTGAAAAATTGAAAAAGTGATTTGGAAAGGTCTTGTTGTTGGACGAAAGAAGGAAAATATTGCTAAACATAAGCACCTCGTGGTACTGAACATACTGAATCTCCTGTAGCATTTTTGAAAACTTTCCAAAACTTGGTGAAGAAGTTAGCTTTGTGTGCTTAGGAGACAACTTCAAATCACTGAAGGCAGCTAAGCAGCAGATCACTTTTGGCTGTTTCTGTGTTTGGCTATATTGGCATGTTGTATCTTTCTATTTTTTACAATTTAGCACTGAGCACTGTAAGGCCCCAAAAAACTCACTCAATGAGGCTTTTAAAAGGGCTTCTTGTTGTTGCTGTACTCTGAATTAGAGGCATGGGAGAAATACTAACAAGATGTCAGAACAACAAAATAAGACTTTTTAACTTTAGAAAATCGGTGAACTTTGGCAAGAGCTTTAGTGCAACATTAAATCAACAGAGAGAACTTCCAAAGCATTCACCTAGACCATTCAACTTCACAGACTCTAAACCCATTTGATTTTATGTTCCTCAAAAATTCCAGGAAGAAGGAATTAGAAAAAGGAAAAAGAGAAAGAGAGAAAGACAGAAAAGATATAGAAAAGGATACATACAGCTACCAACTCCTAGGTTTCAGTAGTGCTCAGAAATTCTAAGAGGAGATATGGTCAAGACACGTTTGCCACATGTTTGGCCTTAAATACTCCTTGGCCTTCCTGGGTCCTTCCTCTAGCTGGGACTTCTGGTCATTTGGCAACTCTGGGGCTTAAATGGGGCTCCAGGGCCAGGGTGTGAACCATTGCCTTGGCTGTGCCCGTGATGGGCGTGCCTGATGGGGCTGGGATACAGAATATAAGGGGTGGGGTGTGCAGGACATGGCATTACCTCAACAGAGTAAGGCCTGACCTGCCTCTTTCCCCATACACATGCACCCCAAAATGTCTTGAGACATGGAACTTTCCAGTCTCTCGTAACCACCCTATGGTTCAAGACACTGACTGGGACCACAGTAATGGTACCTTTATCTTGTGGCAGTCCAGGATCCTAGCCTCATAGACTGAGGTGAAAGGAAAGAAGAGTCTCCAAAATTGCAGGTAAGGTGTAATGCAGACTGGGATCTGGAAGGAGGGCTCATGAAGCAGTCTTTCACAAAGCAGATTGGTTGGGGATTTCATGTCTCCTGTTTGTCACAAAGACATGCAGACTTCTTTGCACATTTCCCTTCTTCTTCCCTCCTTTATATCTTTCCTCTTGCTTTTTATTTCTTCGACTATGGACGATATGTAGACTGTTATCTTTTTACTTTTTATGTTAGGATAGTGTGGATAACTTGCAAGGTCTCTCACGGGAACAGGAACAGGTCAAAGTTAGCAGCTAACAGTCTGGTTAGTCCTGAGCTTCCTGGCTCAGGATGGAAAATTAAATTGTTGGTTTCAAACTATACAAACTGAAATTTGGAAATCAGCTGCAAATCATCTTAGAAAATAGAAATATTTCATAAAAGCACTTGAAGTTTCTCTGCACATTTTCTGTCTCAAGTGGAGTCTGGTCTCTTCTTCACATATGAGAAATGCTTGAATTGCCAGCCACCTCCTGATTTGTTATACTCTGCTACTCATTGTAAGAATATCCCTATGAAATTATTAGTTAAGCACAGCCCCATCCAAGGTACTCACATTCTTTGATATCGTTTTTTACACCCAACTAAATGACAAAAACCCTTGGAGAATTTTCTTATGGTTCTTTTTACTATTTCAGGCTACAAATAGTTGTAAATCTATGAACCTCATTTTGCAGATATATAAAAAGAAAACTTTGAATCATAATTAAATTCATTGTTGCACTGGTGTGGAGAGTATTGGAGTATTTTGAACAGTGTGTCAGCCAGGGTTTGGAATCGTATGTATTTTTTTCATAATAATCCCAAGGCCAATTGGGAAGGAAAGGGATACTGCTCTCCATCATTATGCCAAGCTGCATGGTAAACATAAACTTTCTTGACCATCATTCAAACTGCATAAGACTTAAGGTCTAATAGCTAAGTAAACTCAAAATTATTTATAATTATTATTCTCACAGCTCATTTATACCATAGGGAAATAGAAATATCCTTGTATAATAGAGAACTGTCTCATTTTGGAGAACTGGTTTCATTTAAGTAGAGATCAAATATTTTATCAGCTTCAGTGAAACCAAGAATTCATGAAATACTATCAGCCCTGTGTTGTAAGTGAAATTTAACAGAACAAGAAATTCTTGCTGTCACCAGATGCTCTGTCCTTTCCTTAGACCAGCACACTGGGATCATACGTGCTTTGGGCAGATCTCCATGCATTGCAATGTATAAAGTGAAAAATTGAAAGATACAAAAAGCAATATTAACAAAATAAGACACATTTAACCTGGTGAGTTTTTTATAGGTTAAGTGATATAAATGTTTAGAAAAGGTGCATTATTTTTCTGCAGAAGAAAATTCAGTTTTGGAGAGAAGAAAGTAAATTATTTTTGCTGTATCAGGAGTCTACCCAAAAAAACATATTTTGTCTTGCAATCTGAAAACTGCTTTCATGAGTAAAAGGCACAGATGAGGTGAGACCAATGGTATTTAGAATATTGGTGGTAGGAGATATTTTACTAGTTTCAAGAATGTGTATGATTATTAGTGGTAGGTGTGACTTTTTGTTGCAGGGGTTTTGTTTTGTTTTTTTTTTTTTTTTTAGAAATCTAGGGTTTTGTCAGGTACAAAGGACAAATGAAATCACTGGAAGATCTTTCCAGTTCAGATTTAAGAGCTCACACTTGAAGAACCACTCATTGTACTCCCTGTTCTAAGAAAACAAGTTGATACCTGCTTTGAAATGCATTTATGGTTAATCTTTGTCTCAAGGCCAGTGTAGCACTGCCAATGCTGAGCGTTCTTTGGCTAAAACACTGAGCACACACCACAGCCATTCCTGCTGTGCTGAAGACCAGCTGGGAAAAAGATATGTACTCTGAAGTTAAAATAGTCAGAACAGGTCCCCTACTTGATAACAGCTGAGTGCTGTAGTCAAATACAGCTATTGCAGCAGGATTCTATTGATTTATACTGGATAAAACTGGTGCTTTTATCAAACAGTTTTGTGGTTACTCAGCAGTCTGCATCAAGCCATAGGCAAAGATTTTCAGGAAGTTCCTGGCATCCAGAGAGACAGAGAAAAACTGGTTATTATACCAGGCAAATCGCTCAAATATCTTAGCAGCACGCCTGCCTCAGTCAGATGGAAAGCACATTCACATTATGTGGATTATACTGCAAGCTAGCACAGCAGAAAGATTAGGCCTCCCAATTTTCCAGGTAGTGTTTAAAATCTTTTCCCTAGCTAAAGGATATAGCTGACAGTTCACACTCCAAAGTCAAGTTAATCTGTAACATTATCCGCCCATTTTGCGCTGAGCAGTCCCCAAAGCAGTTTGTAATATGCATATGAACTGAACCATTGTTGTGATCAAATTTTAAATACCCTTGTGAAATGGGAAAGAAGGAAAGATAAAATAAAACCCTGCTGCTCTGGTACTGAAGATTGACAGCAAAAGGAAAAGTATTGCTTCATTGAGTGCATGGCTTTGGCTACAATGGCTGCATTAAGTTGCTGGTGGGACTTCCAGTCCCTCCTCTAATGCATGGCTAATAGCTCAGCTCTGTAGAGTCAGGAGATGTAGCTTTCCTATTTCAGAATATTATGAAGTTGCAGTGGTGTGAAATTAGAGTGATAGTTATCGTAAATTTGTTTCGGAGAAGGATACTTGGTTAATGCAGCTCATGAATGCTTTTCCATGTGGTAGGTGTTTCACAGAAGCTCACCACTGCATCAGCAACAGTGCAAAGTGATAGCAATATATATTACATTTTCTGAATTTGGTGGTTTTTAAAATGATTTCTTGTGCTGGAGATCATACATCTGTTTGAAGGCAAGAGGCGAAACTGAGCACAAAGAAACAATTGCCATTATGGCAGAAGGTAGAAAACAACACATTGTTCAGTCTTCTGCTGGCATGTTGCCCTCTTCTAGAGTGGCTGACACCATAATTAATTATACCCATTTGCTTCATAGTAGTGAAATTCACTCCTGACTTTACTGTGGACTCAGAATTGATCCCATATGTAAAACTATATAATTCACTTAAATAACCTCGACACCATCAGTATGTCATGAGATTAGTAAAAGCTTCTATACTTGACAACTCTTTTGTCAAATTTGAGAGCTCTCTGTTGGTATAGTTTCAACTACAGCATGAATAAATAAATTTTAAAAAGGGTGCAATTTATTTTATTGCTGGTTATATTCTTTCCTTGTGTTTTTAGCTTTTTGCTCTTTCTTATAATTGCCTGTATTATGGCTTATTCTCACAAAAAGAGAGACAAAAATAATTCTTATCTCTTTACCTTACCCGGGTTTGGCAAAACACAGGTATTTAATCCAGGTCTCCTCGCAGAGCAAGTCTAAAATATATTATCCCCACCCACACCCACCCCATTCAAAAATGGTATTTATAGTATTACTTTGTTATCTCTGTTATTTGACACACTGTGTTTTAGGAGATGTTTAAACAATCCTGTAATTCAAACAATGGGAACTGAAATCTTGTATGACACCTTTAGAACCAGGGAGCTTATTCAGTAGTGAGAAGATTTTATAGCAGTATGTTTCTCCCAAGGCTGCATTGGAAGTACAAAGACATCAGCTTTTCAACCTCCAAATACCTCGGTAATCATTACATTAACAATTAAAAAAAGCTCATAATTGTGGGCAAAATGAATTAAGCAATGATGAAACTTCCACCTACTATTACACAGTCTTAGGCTTGGTAGTCTAAAATGTAGTCAGCAAAAATGCTCAGTATCAGCTTGCTTTTAACTGATAAATTAGAATGATGTATGATGTAACTAATATTAATTGTGTTGATTCCTAACCAAATCCAACACAGTTTATAGAGATAAAATTCTAGACTGAGTTCTCATGATGCTTAGAAATAGGTGTGAAAAAAATAGTGTTACCTAGTTGGGCAAAATTAGTAATGAAACCATTAGACTAGTAATACTGTGATATAAGTCTTAATTGATTTACTTACTTCAGTGTGAAAGACTTTTGTAGTGCTAATTTTAATGTATTTTATCTTGAAAATACATACAATCTTGAATGAAATGTGATTATAAATTCTGACATAAATATTGTTTGTTTAGCAATTGGTCACAAAGAGTAATCCATTAATATTCAATGAAGTGTTAATATATGCAGAGCCTACAGAATTTGTAAACGTCTTTTTGACTTTAGATGGAAATTTGTTGCAGTGTAAATCTGTGTATAATTGTATTAATCAGTCCCAAAGTGTATTTGAGGTTTAGACTTATATTGTTCTTTTATGTTCGGCCTACAGTGGTGCAATATGAAATTATTATCATGACAGAGAATGGATTTTCTAACTTCCTACTCCACAAATATAGTTAGAAGTAACTGGATTATATTGTGAAGCCTTTGTTTTCTTTTTTATTACATGAGTTACAAATTCAGAAGGATTTTTTCTATGTAATTTCTGTTAGAAACTTGAGAAAAGAGAAAGACATAATGAAGTTATTTTTGAGAAGGACATTTTCAGAGAAGCATTTGCCCCTAATTTTTGGCGATCCTTATTAGACTGTGAATATAAAACCTATTTATTTTGTTTTAAAATAAAAGAATAATTGGTTTTTTGCATCTATACAGCTGAAAATGGATAGAGTTGCATGTTGGCAGCTGGGAACAACTGCTTATAGTAGACTTAAATTAGTACACTTTGAAACTGGAAGTAGGCAAGTGAATCCCCGAGCTTTTTGATAATATGGATTACTTGACTTTTCATAGGTAGTTGGGTGGGAAATACTCAAGGTAAGGTAACATGAGTCAAACATTAAGCTCAAAAGAGACTCTCTCTCAAGCTTCTATTGACCTGTAATATATGATTCTAAAATATACAGAAGTAATGTTGAGCATGCTGCTTATCAAAGGTGCCTAGAATTTTGCCATTGCAGATGCTGACCTTCTTTCAGACCTTGTCATAGAATCACAGAATCCTTTAGGCTGGAAAAACCCTATAAGATCATTGAGTCTAAACACATCCCCAGCACTGCCATTAAACCCTGTCCCGAGTGCCACAGCTACTTGTCTTTTAAATGCCTTCAGGGTAGATGACTCAACCGGTTCCCAGGACAGCCTGTTCCAGTGCATGACAGCTCTTTCCATGACAATTTTTTCCTAATATTTAATCTAAACTTCCCCTGGCACAACTTGAGTCCATTTCCTCTTGTCCTTTATTGTTTCTAGATTGTCAGGAGAAAATCGAAAATTAAGAGAGAGCAAAAGGTACATACACTGCAGAAATGCCCATATTACCAAAAACAATTTGGGAGATCAGCAAGTAAGGGACACCTGCAGCTCTCAGCAGTTCTTCCTGGAAGATTACTACCTGCTGAGAAGAAGAAAAGCTTGTATCACTGTAGGAGGACATCACAGAAGTAGGTCAAATGCCCACAGGTGACTGACCAATATGGATATGCTAATACATGGATTTTGCTCATACATTTTCTTTCTGTTGGTGAGGGGTTTGTTTTTCTCCTTTTTTTTTCTTTTTTTTTTTTTAAGAAGTGTCTTAGTAGCGGGACTCTTGCAACTTGCCACCCATCTGTCATTTAGCAGAAGTCTTTTGATAGCAGACTACTTCCAGTATGTTGATCCCTGCTTGTTATTCAATTCAACTACTCAATTACCTGACCTTTAGTGGTAAAACTGCATACAATATTTTCACATGAAAGGATAACCTAAAGAAGTTTTCTTTGAAAATGGTATTTCATGATAGAGCAGTTATCTGGATTGCCAAATTTGACAAACTAGGATTGTGGGTTTTGAAGCTGTAAGGAAATGGTAGTTTATTTTCCTTTTGTAAAGGTAATTTAATTCATTGTACTGTTACAAAATATAGATCTTAATAGCTTGTATGCATTTCAGCATTCCAGTTATGATTAATTTAGAGAAAACCGATCAAAAAAATGTAGGAATTTTTCAAAAAAGGAACAATGGAAGCAGTCATGAGGACTCAGGTGTTTAAGAGTTATGAACTTCTGGTTTCATGTGGAAAAACTGTAAAATAATTTCAGCACAAATACAAATTCAGAGCCAAAGTATGCAGATTACATTAAGCTTTCACTGTTATCTGGCTTCAAGCTTTTTGATTCTGTGTTCAAAGTGGCAGAAACATGGTTCTGAGCCATTATTTAGAGCACTCTAAAGTTTTTTAGTTTTTTGCATCTAAAATCTCATGTTGGTTTAACACATAAGAAAACTTTGATCCTGCCTGATCGCATCTCCGTATCAGATGCCTAGGGGATCTTTTGTACAGATATAGCACCCAATTCTCCTTCTCTATCAGTAAAATGAGATTCTGTTTAACATCACTTAGTCTATGCCCATGCATTTTGGTAGACTATTTGCCCCACAGGATTTATCAGAGGAGCTTCAGCTTTGCATTTCCTATATCACTCATGTTAGAGAATACTCTTTTTGTCCAATTTGAATTGGATTTGACCAGCAGAAGACAGACTGTTTTTTTAGCTGACCTTTCAAATCTGTTCTGATATGTCCAGTTGAAAAAAAGACAGCTCTCACAACAATACTCCTTAATTCAAACCTGTCCCATTGTATATAACTCCTCCTACACCTCTGAAAACAAACTAATCAAAAAGAAAAACGGTAAAATGAGAGGAACTCTGTGAAAGGGCACTCCAGAGGTTGTATCTTTTTAACACTCTGTCATCTACATCCTGTGAAGATCTTCTCCGAACTCTTACAGTGCCACTTGCTTACCTGTAACAATTGCGTGACATTTTCAAACAAGTCTATAAACTTGTCGTGTTTCCCTTTTCACATCCAAAGAGTGTGGCCAGATGAACAGTAGGTCTCCCCAGTTTATTTTTCAAGTGGGAGACAGGTTTGACTTGGCAAAGCTGCCAACAGCTAAAGCAGGCTGAGGGCACAGCTTAACTGGCTGTCACTAATTGAAGGGAGAAGACTAATGGCCACATGTAAAATTTCCACAGTAATGAGAGCACTGCACTGACACTGCTGTGCTGCTCTGTGAGAGACTTAAATGTTTTACAGGGATGGCAAGGCAGTACCATTCCCAACCCCCTCCACCCACACAGCCTAAATGTCATGATGTAGTGAACGAGCTGACTTGGCTGAAGAATTTCAGGCTGCTTCTTTTTCAATTCAAAAATGGAAAGAAAATTGGGCCTAGCGGAAAAGCCCCAGCCAGCTGTGACTCAATGCCAGGACCACCACTTAACCAACATCTAATGACAACACAAAAAATATCTCCATGCAGACAACAGCAATTGCAGAGTCCTGGTAATACCACATTAGCAAGATTGCTTATATGACTTTTTTAGACATGCTACTTTCATGACAGAGACATGACTTCACCAATAAATAACTAAACCACCAAATTTAATGTGAGGAAGAAGAGGAGGAAGAACCTACTCCAATGATTTCAATGCAGAAGGGGGAAGACTGGATGGCATCTGCTGTCTCCCATCAGAAAAATGAACAGGTTTCATTCAGGAAGCTGAAACAAATCACTGCAATGTAACAAGGGAGAGAGCAGAATTATCTTTTTAGACTTACTAAAGGTGGTGTTAAATAGCTCCAGTCTGCATTCAGATTTAGTGTAAAATATTTTTTTCTCAGTTATACAGTATATTCTGTCTTAGAAATTCATTTTGTCAACATGAACGTGTTTACTGTTGCTTTCAAACTCTCTAACTAACTGGCTTGGCAGCCAGGCAGCTCAGCTATGGAGAAATGTGGCTCAGCAGCTGCATCCCCCTGCCTGCTTCATAGAAGGAAAGGAGGAGAAATAATCTGAAACTTAATAGCTGCTCAGGGCAGTCTCACTGATCATTGTCCACCCTTACACATGTCCTACTCTAAGTAGAGTAATGAAGATGCTAATAAGGTATGAATGGTATATTATGATGCCTGAGTTAGAAAAAGAAGAGGAAGGTGTGGTATTCCAGGTAATTTGGACAGGTTTATACATTTAGATAACTGTCAGGAAGATATTCAGCTAATTCAGAAAATTTACCTTTGTAATTTGTTCTCATTGTGTTTCCTCAGACCTGAAGACATTCAGCTTTTAACAACCAAAACACTACAATTAGAAAGCCCTTGCCTAGATTTTTACATATAAATGTTTCTGTAGCATTCATTTGGCCATCCCTTGTTATTGAACTCATCAAGTGCTTCTTCCAGACCACAAACAAGTCATAGGTGACAGAAATACTTCTTAATTAATATCTTAACATCAGAGGAAGTAAAAACGGTGTTTATGCGCCAAAGAATCATCAATGGTCATATAGTTTGTGGAAGAATATAGCTTTCAGATCACACAAGAATACTTGCTTGGTATTGCCTCTTCCATTTGGTCTTATTGCAAAACTTGAAACTGTCTCATGTTTTAGGATTAAGGCAAGCATTTGAGCATGATTTAAATGCTATTCTAAAGGAATACATTTTTCTTTCTACTTCTCCAACTTAAGAGCCATTAACATATACATTTTCTCACAGCAGTATTGAGATGTTACCCCTGCATCAGTATTTCTCTTTTTCTGACATTGGTCCCATAAGTCTGTAGAAAAATTCTTAGCTTCACTCGCAGATCAGAGGTATGTGCCCTATATTTGTATATTTATTTATTTTAATAAGAATTATGGACTAACAAATTCTACTTCCTCGGAAAGAAAATTTAAACCCAAAAATCTTTAAAGTAACTCCCTTTTTGTCACCAAGAGATAAATTAAGCCTGGATTTTTATACTATATGTATTTATTAATAATTCTCTAGTAAAATTGCCTGATTAACAACTTTATCAATGCAATACAATTTAATATTATTGGAGATATTGCTCCTGTCTCTTGAGCTTAGAAGTAAGCTGCTTCTGGGGTAGCTTTGGACATCGTACAAGAACTGGTGTTTATATGCATGCAGCGTGTAAAGATTGCAGACATTTGTTTGACAGTTATTTGCTGTAACACTTGAAAAAAGTGGTAGGATGCTACTGATAAAAAATTTTGCATGAGGGATAGTTACTGAATTCATATAGGATGAGGTATTCACAGAATTATGGTTAAATGACAGATAGAATGAGTTGAAGAGGTGGGATACCCCTAGCTATTCTTTACTGTAAATCTCAACCTTAATCCACAAAGATTGTTGGAGCCTCTGAAGGGGCTGGCTGATAGTGGTGACTGTTATCCTAAAAAACAGATGGCAAAGTGAGTGACACCTATAAATGTGCAGGCTGTGTTACTTCACTGACAAGATGCTAAGCCCTTCTGGCACTAAAGTAAAAAGACAGGTGTTTTTGACACAAAAAAAGGAGTATTGAAACTATGCCTCCAGCCATGTGGAGAGTTGAAGCCAATTTTTCAAGTAAAAGTAACTAAAAATCTAAATTGGGGTATACATGTGAAAGCACGACAGCTTCAGACCTTCCCCATCAATAAGTTTTTGACGAGTTCTAGTGCTGTCTTGTGCCTGTAGAATTAGCTGATCGTCTTTCAAATTAAACTTTAATTTTCAAGGCTTGAATAGATGGTAGCTTTGCTCTAGAAATCTTGTTCAGCTCATTTCCAAACGAATGAAATGGCAAGCAGTATTTTTGGACTTACCTTTAAGTTTGGTGATAAAATTCTTCAATTGCCTTTTGTTCTGCCTTAAATATAGTATGAAGTTAATCAAGTATTCATATATGACATATTATAATTGTAATTAACAATGTCAGGTTTAGAGATTCATGTGGCCAACAGGAAAGCCACAATGATGTAAAAAACAATATAATGAGAATACTTACTTTAAAATCCATTATCACTTCAACAGATCACTTTGTTTGAAAAGGTATTGAAGTTAATAGCATTTAATCTACTTTCTTGAATGTAGTGGTATTGATTTTCATAACCAATGAAAATAAAGTTTCAATAATCAAACACTACCAGATGGTAAATCTCCAGTACAATTTTTTCTCAGAAAAATTAACCTTCTATCCTTTTTTCTGATTCCCAATTTAAGACACTCATTTGTGTTTATGGATGAAAGGGACCTGTTTAGTAATAAAACTGCATCAGGTATTCACCAAAATAAAATGCAATCGATCCCACTTGGAAAAAAAAAAAGAGAAAAAAAATGCTTAAAAATACAGTGAAATATGCTTTCTGTTTTTTCCTATCACCTCCATGAGTAAAAAACTTTCTTTTAATTTGTGTGACTTTTATGTATTGAGTAGTCTGCTTCTGGTTTTCAACAAGTACAATGTGCATTACAGTATACTAAAAGAATTAGTGCCAGATTATTTTGTCCTGTTCCCCTCTTTTCCTTCATTTAGCCAGAATAGTCATCTTCTTGGCAAATAGTCTTCTTACACATTTAGACTTGTTTCAGCTGGCTGGTTTGTTATCAGAATCCTGGTGAAAACCATGTGTTACACTATGTGTAACTGATTGCAGCCCACTTTAGCAATGCATGCTGGGGAAATTGAACAAAATTGTGATTGGAGTGTATAGCTATTTCAGTGACAGGTGCAGAACAACACATGCAGTGCCCATTAAAATAAATCATAAGGCCGCTTTATTTTATTGTTATGTTCTCATCCATTGTCAATGATAGGAAAGTGACATTTAAAAAAAAAATTGGCTCCTAAAGAAGCCAGCACAGAGAAAGCATGGCTCTTGTGTCTTCTGTTGGGATAGTCACATAGAAGGGGAGATATCCTTTCAACTCTTTTTTCTTTCTTCATTTTCCATTTGAACAATGCTGGATAACATTCTTGAGTGTAGGTACTGGAGACAGAAACTTCTCTCATCTCAGTCTGTGTTTGTACTGTTAGGCTGCCTCATTTGCTTTATTTTTGTGACTAAGAATGCTGAATCCCTGATTTTACAAGACATTTCTCTAGGAAGATTAGAGAATATTTATAGTCTATCCTGGTGATCAGGGCTTCAGTACAGACTGGGAGGACCAGATTTTCTGGTTCTAGGATAGCTATCATAGTAACGTAATTACTGTGCAAAAGCCAGCCACCATAACCACCTATTTTTCTGATAGCCATGTTTAAAAAAAAATAATAATTTATTCTAGAGATAACTGTAATTTACTGAATTTCACTTACTGACATTCAAGTGAATGCTTATTCAATAAGCAGGTTTATTTTCACAGTCAGAAGTTTAGATATGATGAAACTTGCATGGTTTTACTGAAATTGTTAATACCAATAACTCCTGGGTTTTTTTCCTATTTTTCTTTTCTGTTTATGCACTTCTGTTATGCACAAGACTGTTTCCATTTTGTTTAGACATAATTTACTACTGAAGCACTTCTCAGAATAGTTCTTTTAGTTTGGACTTGCCTATTTGTTCCTTCATAAACTGCATAATATGTTGATATGTTTGATAGATGACTCTTCTTCTAATCCTCCGTTTATTTATGTTTTAATAGTTTACCAGTTAATAAGTGTCAGAAATATAGTATTGCTCATGAAAAAGTAATTTCCATTCTATGTCTTATAATCTTTTGCTAACAACAGCATGGAACAAGGGACTTGTTTCTCAGACATCATGCCTTTAGCACTGTGGTGTGCATATGGATGTCTTTTGGATAAATGTCAAATTTGAAGTATTCTGTGATGCTAGTTCTTTTTCAATAGTTGCAGACTTTCATCCATATCATTCATGGTATTTCATGACTATCTAGAGGGAAATTCAGCGTTGGAAGATGTGAGTTTTTAATTAAACCTGAAAGAGCACTGGACTGCTTCTCCATCTGTCTTCTGTGTTTCCACCCAGTTTTGTTTTCTAGACACAGCTTTCAGTGACTGTACTTGTCCCCTGTACATCCAGACTTCTGGTGACATAAAGTCCTTCACTGTGTGAAAAGTCATATTGTCTATAGGACTTAGTTCTAAGACTTCAACCTAGTGTGTTAACTTTAAAGTATAAAATTCTCTCTGACCTGTTTCCTTGGTGAAACCCTTTTTTTCACCAGGGCAGTGATCTCATATCACAGAATGTGAAGCTGGAGAACTGAGTATCAAATACAGTCATTTAAAGCCTCCTCTCTAGTCAGGGTAGTGATACAAGTGGATCTGAGGATAAATTCTGAAAGGTTAGGTAGTGTTTTGCATCTGGAAATGTGTGAGTTTTTTCCAAAGGCTAGCAGCTAAGGACATTTCTGTAGCTAGCACTAGGTTACTTAAGATGTAACATCTAAAATTATAGTAAATAAAAACTGTGTTTGAGTTGAATTCCATTTCACTGACTTCTGTCATTCCAAATTCTGAAGACTTTGAACCACCCTTTGTAATGTTTCTGTAAGAAGCAGAAATATTACATTAAGGGTGTGAATTCAATATAAATTATTATTATTATTTAAAAAATAATTCTCATCTACTTGGAATTAGGTAGTCTATAGAGTAATTGATTGTCTTGTCAGACAATCTAAGTTTGGGGATGTCAGACTTAGGCAAAATTTAATTACTCAAAATGAAGCTTGCAAAGGTCACAAAGTCTAATAGATAGTATTTTTCACATGGGGAAATATTTAATGAGATTATAAGGAATTCCCAATGATTTATATCTTGATTTTCTTTTTTATTTGTGTGATGGCATATTACGCTCCACTGTCTATCACTATTCCTTACCAAGCGCATCATCACCTTGTGATTTGCTTTTAAATGTAGAGATAGATACTGATGAAATATAACGTAGCCTCCTAGATTGCTGATATTTCCATTGACAGTCTTCCATCCCAGTATTTGCTGATCTCTGTGGTGTATAATTTTAGATCTGATCCTCCATGTAGATAAAATATATTCTCTTGAAATGCTGTATCTTGAATCTCTTGGTGATAAGATTTAATCTACAATTTGTACTCTTTAATGAAGTCATGCATTTCTTTAAAAGTATTTATTAATTTCATATTCTTTACAGAATATTACTTATTTACACGTTTATGCTGAAATCAACCTCACAAAAAAAATACTCTAATTGCATTTCATTAGATTACTCTGTAGAATAGTATTAAGCTATTACGTATATTGACTAAAATGTTAACTTCAATTTGTTTAAACAATGGATGACACCTGTGGGTCAATATTACCTCTCAAGGAATGTGGATCCTGCTGTGTGCACAGACATTATGTAGGTTTCATCAAGTTCAGTATTTCACCAAATAGAATTGCTAACATATCAATGATATAATTTCATGTGTTATTCTTGTTTATAAAGGCAGGAGAGGCCATGTGATAGTCTAACATGGAATTCTCCATTACAAAGGCTGGAGAGTTTCCTTTTATTGATTACCCCCTTAATGTGAATCTCTCTTTAGAAGAAAATATTTTTACTTTAAAAAGAATCAATTAAAGCAAATCACTCAGAACATTTAAAATTTTATTTTAATAATTAAATGTACTGTTTAAATAATGTTAATGGCTTTTATTTTAATATGTTGAATTTTGTAATCCTTTAATCTTAGTGTACTTGTGTCTGCCAGACTAAAGCATCTCCTATCAGAAAATTCATAATACAATCAAAGATTATTGTTCGGGGGTTTTGAGATTTTCAGAGCTACAGTTCTTGAACCTTGAAGCTGTCTTCTATTATTCTTTTAACTACCTCCCTCTAATAATTTTCTTCAACAATCATCATGTTCTAGTATTGGTCAACACTACATGTAATAAAAAAACCTAATGCATTGTTAAAGTTCAATAGGGAAATCTGCAATAACTGTGTGAGTATTTTGACTATAACCTAAATGTTGTTGTTTGCTGTCTGTCATGGTTTAACCCCCGCCAGCCACTCAGCCCCATGCAGACACTTGCTCATCCCTGCCTGGTAGGTTGGAAGAGTGAAAATGTGAAAACTTGTGGGTCAAAATAAAGTCTCATAGGTAAAACCAAGGCCACTTGTTCATGCACAGCCAAACAAAGAATTAACTCTCTAGCCTGCCTTACATTTGCAACACCATTTCTTCATAGCCCTGTATTTACTACTGAGGAGAAAGTGAATTCTACCCCAGCCAAAACCAACACAGTCTTGTATTTGGAGCTCGTGTTCAGCTGATTTTCTGTAACAGTCTTCTAATCCTCCTGGATGTTACTATTTCTCCAGCTGTATAAACATGCTCTGCAAGGGTTTCTGTTAGTTCATTAAGCACCATCACTCCCATCCCACATTTATTTGTCTTGGGGTTTTTTGGTTTGTTTTTTTTTTTTTTTTTCACATCTGGTCATGTTAAAATTCATAGTTTGATTGATCCCAGATTCCAAAATGATTCAGAATTCCTTCTAATCAGTCACTTTGTTTGTTTATTCACTTTCCACTAATCCTTATTTAATCTGTGAACTTCATCCCTTCTTTCTTTTTTTCCCTGTTCATAAAAATCTGAAATCACAGTGTCAGGATTTGTGACCTGATGAATACCAGCAGAATGAAATTCACTTGATAACAAATCTGTGTTTACATTTACATTTTAACAATTCCTAATTAGCTATTTTTATTTAGTTATTTAATGTCAATAACTACTATTTATTTATTTATTTATTTATTTATTTATTTATTTATTTATTGTTTTATGTAAAGAAATCTTGTCAAAAATAATAACATTAGTTTGCTAGAATTTTTTTTCCATGAATCTATGTTATATTATTTTCTTCTTACTCATGTCTGACTTATTTTTCTGTATCTAAATTCTTACAGATGAAATTCCTACAGTATTACTTTGCTTACAATTAGGATGAAGTTGGTTTCTACAGCTTTCTATATCTTCTCCAAAAGATGGGCTTTTCTTCTCTGTCTCTCCTATTTTATTTGTTTTATGTTTATTTTGCTATACTAGTTCACACCATGGTTCTTTTGAATTTAATGTCTGCTTCAAAATGCTGTTTTCTCTTCAATTCCAAGCTACATTTTAAAATGAGCACTGATGCATTTCCTGGTCATTTTTGTATGTTTTGGGATCTAGCAAAACACCTACTTTGGGATTTAGCAAAATGCTTACACAGTTATCCCCAACTCAGTTTTTTCCTTATCTGAATCTGATCCAGTGGAAGGTATCTACTGTCTGTACAGTGCCACATTTGCATGTCTATGTGCTCTGCTCGTTGCTGAACTAAGTGTTTAGCACGGAAGACAAACTAGAGTTTGGGACAATAAACATTTCTTATTCATAGTACTGAAAGATCAGAGATCTTCCCAAGAGCATATTATGAATAAAATATTCAGCACAAAGCTCTGCATAAAATTACAGCGCAGCCTCCAGTGCAGTAGGCCAGTCTGTTCCTGATTCATCAATACACAGCTGTCCCAAACTCAGTTTATATGAGAATATTGAGCAGCACCTATTTCCTCCCTGAATGACCCAAAATATATCACATTAAAGATGGAGAAAATGTTGGTGGCCTTAGTATGAATAAGGCTCTGTAATGATCGCAGCTATTCATGACCTCTTTTATAATTGCGTTATTTCCAAAACAGCTTAAAAAATTGGCATCATTACAGTAAATTGGCATAGTATTCCATGAGGTGGTGAAGGCTTTAACCTACTCAGTCAAGTATGATAATTCAGTTAACTTTTTTAGGCATAAAATCTGTGAGTTTGTAATAACTGTGCTCAAAAGTATAATACCATTGAGCATGTAGGAAGATATTTTCCTCCACTGATATCTGCAGGATTTTGTGTCTTTTTTTTGTTTTATTTGGGTTTTTTGTTTGGTTTTTGGTTTGGTTTTTTGTTTTTGGTTTGTTTGTTTGTTGGTGGTTGTTGTCTTTTTTTTTAACTGCAGCTCAGTAACTGAGCACAAAAAGTTGCTCCATTTGTTCTGCTTTTGGCTGGTGAAAAATGTTATGTCATGCTTTTGGCTGGTTTCAGGGAGTATTATAACAGGTATAACAGTTAAGTTACATTTGTAAGATTGTGTGTATTCTTAAGGGATAGAAAACAGTTATCATAGCTAATCTGGTAAGTGTTCCCTTCAGTAAACCATTTCCCACACACGAAGGACAAAATTTAAGTTCTGAACTAATAAGCCCTTAAGAGATAAAGTCCCTACTAATTATAATTTCCAGTGCTGATTTTTTTATTCCTTTGTAGTCTCAGTAACCATTTTAACACCTTGTCAGGCATTCAGGAACTTCCATCTGTGCAGCCTAGTGCATTTGTGAAATAAACCCATCTGTACAGCTGATTAAAAGTTGGATGTAGGCCATGTTTTGTCTTTATCCTGAAGGAAACAGTATTGCTGCAGCAGTTGTTGATGTAGGGTCTGAATACCAGAGTGGAATGCACAAGGCTAATGGAGCAAAATAGCTTTTAGTGTTTTCATTTGTGTTTAATAATTGTTTAAAATAAAATCAGAACAAATTAAGTGTGACAAGCAAGACCAATTAGAAAGGCTGCAGAGTTCAAATCTGCAGTTAGATGCAGGAAGGAACTCTAGAATTACTGTCATTTCAAGTATGTGTTCACATAAGGTGAATCCAAGCAAATAGCAACTTGATGTTCTCTTCTTACTCCTCTACAAACACACAAATTTATTCTGAGAGTGCATGTATGTGTTTTTCATTGCTATGGTACTCAGTTTTCAGCTTCATGTTGTTAGAAAGGTAGAGGAACAGATGCAGAGTTCCTTACCTACAAACTAGGTCAGTGGGATAACTACATCTGACTACTTGATTTGCATCCATATTTTGTAGTCAGAGACCGACACCGCTAAAAGTTTTATGGACACAAAACTGTACCTTCAAAGGGCTTTAAGGAACATCTCTTCTTTAGAAAAACAAAAAGAAACAACAAAAACCCACCCGGCCTAGTAGGTTGCTTAAAATTTCACATGAGAAGACATGAACAGGGAGTGAATTATCCTCTCACAAATCTCATGGGTGTATGGTAAAGAAGAATTTCAGAGAGAGAATGAGAATCTTTCTCTTGTGGATTTTTTAGTATCCTCAGGACAATTGTCATTACACATCCTCCTCTAGCACAGAAATGCACATCTACTTTTTGCTATCATGAGAGATATAGCAGAATTCCTTCCACACTAAGATGTTATATAAATAAAATAATGAAATAGGCTCTGATATATGGATCTGTGAGCTGATATTAATGCAAGCAAATAAATCCGATGGCACAGCACCACAAAAATGTACTAGGTCACATTTTACTGGTGCAATGCCAAGCACCTATTTCCCCAGCACTGCATAAATGTGTCTAGGCTGCAGATTATTCCAAGGGTATGTAAGACAATGCTTTCTCAAGGATGTATGTTGTGTTCATTGCTGTTGCTCGGGCATGATCTTCAATGATTTCTAAGTTACAGGAGGTATAATATAGCCATAAAATAGGATACACCACTGCATGTTCAATGTCTCCTGCGAGAACCTCTAATCCTGTCACACCAGTAAAGAATGTCATGTCGTATCGTATATGAAAACGCATGTAAACTTCATTAGCTATGAGTTAGGTCTGTTGCCCTTTGTTCTGACATAAGTGTAGGACTCCAGTCTAGATATCTGCAAGGACTTCCAAAGTCTGCAAAGTGAGACACTTTTTTCTGAAGTTACACACATGCAACTTAAAATGGAACATTAACCTTAGGTTCTTTAGGTAAGAAATTTGGAGGATTTTAGCTAGCTAAAGATGCCAACAATACTGCATCAAATGCTAAGACTCATAAGCTAGATCTACACACTGTTTTATACTGCTAAAAAGAAAAAAAAAATTAAAAGAAAGGAGGAGTAGGGTTTCTTTTGCTTTTCTCAAGGTATTTACAGTAATTAACAGAGAAACAGGACCTTAATTATAATGTAGATCCAGCTGGTAATTATATTTGGTAGCACTATCATATAGTCAAAAACAAAACCAAACCAAAACAAACAAACAAACAAAACCAAAACAAAACCCAACCAAATAAAAAAGAAAAACCTCAGATCCCAGAGTTATACTAGAAAAGAAGAAAAATCCAGATGTTCCAATGAAAGAATAATATATATGTGGGTTTTATTCAAACAACTAAAACTGATCTCCTTAGGTCTTTGCTAAGATGTTTCTTATTAGGTGGAGAGAGGTGGGTTTTTTGTTGTTGTTATTGAAGTTGAAAAGTGAAAACATGTTTAATCTTGGGATGGGAAATGACAACTATAATTATACACTGCAGAATTGCTGCCCACTGAGTACTGTTTTGTTGAATACGGTTCTCTTTCGATGATAATAACAATACGTCATTTGGTGAATTGTGAATTCCCTCAAGGAATTTATGATACAACCCAGGAGCTGAATAAATCCCACATGCTGGTGTCTGACTAGAGAAATGCAGCTGCTTCTTATATAGGACAAGTGTCACTAAAATATTTTTAAAATACTGTGTTTGAAATTTCAGTTTCAGATTATCCAGTTAAATTGGCTTGAATGCACTTTTTTTCCCCCCACCCAAGTCACAGTTTAGCAATGTGCAGGTGAAAAGATGATAGACATGGTTTTCCTCTCCTTTTCCAAACACATTTTTTGGTCTACATAATGCTGAGCCATCGGCTTTGGGTGTATCCTCTTTCTATTCTCACAGGTGCAAAGGGCAATTCATCAGGTATAATCTAATAATTACCATTATTTGAGGAGATTTTCCTTAAAGTCAAGGTACATGTCTGATGACTCAAATTCTGGTTTCTTTAATAGGCTAACAGCAGAAAGCTTTCTCATTCCGTGTGGATTGAATGACTAAAGGTGCTCCAGGGAAGCACTGTGCTGAAGACAACAGAAAGAATTAATTTAAGCAATGTCATATGTAAATCCCTGTTGCCTTTTCACACCAGAATGTTAATTCTAGGGATATGAACCCACTGGAGTTTGTGTCAGTCTCAGACAGGATAATGTAGAGGCATAGCACAACTGAGGGAATAACTTTTACATTTGAATAATGCTGACTTCAATATGATAGTGACAAATTCACCAGTGGTTTACACTGGTGTAACATAGGATGTCATTTGGGTTATAAATTGAATAATAAAGAGAAGAACTTATCTCATTATTTTTGCATGAAACATAAACAAGGCATTTTTATAGACAGTCTTATTTATGCAGTGTAGTATCAAATCAAGCTGAATGTGGTAAAAGGTTTTTGGCGTTGTGTTTGAAATCAACAAATTTAAGCAACTAAAGCTTAACATTTATGTTTGCCTCCCCTGATATATTTCCTGACCAGACATCTTTTTCAGCCAAACTGTTTGAGCAGCTGATCCAAACTCATTAATGTAACAGTATTTCAGCAAAAGTCATGCTGATAGCTATTGGTTCATTAGTGCTGAATCCAGAAGGCATATAGAAATAGTTAGAAACAACTGACAATCTTGGCTTTGAATGCATAGCACTTATAAATATTTTAATTTTTTTTTTGAGATTTTGCCTGTATTTTGAGTGATCGAGATTATATGGTATTTTATAAGATTGCTATGAGATTTACTTTATTATTGTATGTTTATTTCTCACACCAAGTTGCAAATTAGTTGACACCAACAATGTGTTTATTGTGATCTTACAAAGTCGTGGTGTTGCACTAAACTTATCACACAATTTCATTGACTAAAACTGGCATCTGTAGTTATGACAATTAATTTATCACTCCATGGTCTAGTTTAAGTTAGGTGAAGTGAGAGGCTTTTTTTGGAACTAGAAAAAAATCTTAAACAATAAAAGTTGTAAAGTGTACCAGCCCAAATAGCAAAGTGGAGACATGGTCAAACACCAAAAGATTCATTAGAGAACTAGGGGAACCAACCATCTGCCCATCTGTAGGATATGATGTTGGAATATTATTGGTCTGGACAGTTTCTTCTTTCCCTGATTTGTCTACCTCATAGATTCATATTACTTTATGGAGTTTAAAATAAAGATTAGGGAGGATCCTGAACTGTAGCAGCAACAGAGGGTAAAACAGACAAGAACCAAGGAACATTTATGCACTGTCTCAAACAGACAGCAATGGGTGAAATTCCCAATGACACCTATTATCTGAGGTAACTGTATCAGGCTTGTAGGGTAGTTCTTAGCCATCAAAAAATTCATCAATGAATTTTAAATGAATAACTACATGTTGGATATGCAGGTAGAGCCCAACAGCAGGAGCTGGACAGCTTGGCAAAGACTGCAAATGAGAAGTGAACATGAATGGCTTGAGACCTTATGAAAAAAAGGAATGCATTGGAAAAAGAGCCATGGGCTATACCATACACATTCAGAGAAGCACCTTGCAACATGTTTAAAACCCTCTGGAGTAGACATCTCAAAAACCTTCTTCAAAATCTTCAAGATTGGACTTCAATCAGTGATTAATCACACTGATAACTTTCTGGATTTTTGGGGTCATATAACTCGTTTCTCATCAAAATTACATCCCAGTAACTTCAATCCCATGTGTACTCCATGGTGTTTTAAAACAGTAAAAGAATTCAACCTTCTCATCAGTTTATATTAATCTCAAAAAATAAAGATGGTGAGTTAGTGCTGAAATATGTTGTTTTGCAAGCAAATAAAATTAGCAATTGAAAAGAATTATCAAAGGGGAAAAAACATATGGAGCTTTTAGAAAATACAGAATTTCTTTCTTCTGCAGGTGTCTTCCAACCCCTAAAGGGGGATTAAAGCAGAGACTCTGACCACCTTTTGTGTTGCATTAGTAAACTTTCCCACTGTGCTTTTCAAGTTGTTTAATGGACACACAATTTGTCAGATGGATGCCAAAGTTTCCATTACTTTTGTATTATGGTATTAAACTGTTTCAGTATCAAATGGTTTAATTGAAATTAGTGCTTGGAGCAATTCTGAGAAGCAGTTCTTCTTTGAAGCAGTTTGCCCAGTTTTTAGATTCTCTTTCTTTTTTTTTTTTAATTTATTGTTGTGTTCTCAGGGTATATTTCTCTGGAAAGACATGGTATGACTGCAGAAACTATATGTTAAAATAACACCTCATTTAAACTAATCTCAGAGGGCAAGACTGTATTTGAACTACTAATGTACAGAGTAGCTATATGTAGTTTACAGGTCAAAGTATAATGGTGTGAGCATTTTTTGATTGGTACAAATACTAACCACAATTGTCCACTTGGCTCCAGAATCCCATGCACTTGGGGAAAAAATAATAATGTGTTTTTTAACGATGCCAAAGTACTTCAGGATATTGCTTCCCCAAATATTAATTCTTCTGTGCAAGTTCCATTTTCCTCTTAGTGCTGCCCCCAATTAAAGCTTTAAGCACTTAACCTGTGGTTGTGAAAAAAGCAGTTTATGATGGGTGTAATCTTATTCCCAGAGGTCTAATTATCTCAGTTGGTTCCCAATTAATCCATGAAGTTGTTAGGTCTTCCTTTTAATTAGATCTGTTCTTCTTGAAGAACAGTTTTATTTTTCATATTTCAGTTTATTAGTTCCTTCACTGGAACCCTGCAGGGTGGGAAATCTTCTTTGATATGTTCTTATTTGTTTGATTGCTGGTTGATGCTTAATGAAGATGATGATCTTTACCCTCAGCTTGCATTAAAGTTCAGTTTGGAGATTGGAATACAAGTCCTTTAAGCGTGAAAATTAAATGTAAATATGTACCAAGTGGGAGAGTGAAGACTTTCTTTGTTCTAAAGACATTATTTTTTAAAATATTTTTTTCATGTCAAGACATAATTATCTTTGGTTCAATCTCACAAAATTGAAATTGAGGTAGTCCTAAGAACATTCTGAAATAGAATTTTAATGAGTTTGTAGTGGTTTTTTGTTTTATTTGTTTCATTTATTTCATTAATGGGTATATTTAATAAGATGCATATATGAGGAAGTCAGACATAAAGTCTTATTTTCCTTCTCACTTTCACCTGTGAAAAAATCTTCTCATATAACAGGAATTTACAGGTAGGAATAGAAGCTGCATTAAGTAGTCACAAAACCCACCCAGTAAATGGAATATTATCTGAAGACTTTTGGGAATTTCACCTACCCCTCCACTCCTTGTCAGCTCTGCATGATAGAAACCTGTATTGCTTTATCTGATAGTGTCCTTCCCTCTGTTGTGTCTCAGTGATATTCCTTTGCCATATTCCATCAAAAAATCAGTTTACTCTCTAGAATGGTGATTCACTTCTAGGAAAAATGTGATCATATGTGCTCTTCCTAACTGTGGAATTTAACCAATCAATGAAATTCTATTCAAAAGGTGTTCTACAGCTTCAATGACCAAAATACTTTCTTCCTGTGATATGCAATTCTGTTTTAAAATCTGCATCCTTTAGCTGCTTATTTCTGCAGTAATTTTGCAGGTAGTGAAATGAATGTCAGTTCAGAATTCACCATACCCTTTAAGGATTACTCAGTAATCAGTTAGACTTCTTTATGCATATATAGTAAAGTTCATGGAAGAAAGCAGTATTCATTAAGACAGGAATAAAAGTAATAACCACTCATCTCCACAAACATGCTTTTTTAATGAAATTACACAGGCTACATAAATGAGAATGGATAATAATTGTAGGGAGATGAGGCTGTGATATATTTTCTGCAGTAATTGGTGGTGTAGTGGTGTAGTGTAGTGGTGATGTAGTCATAATTCTGTGGTTCTAGGAGGAAAAAAATATAAAAATACTGGGTTAGGACATGCCTGGCTGCTAAGACCCCTATTTCTTCTATAAATAATTAAGAACTATTAAGATAATTTATAATTCCCTTAAATTTCATTGCATCCATTTCAACCTCAAACTTTGCAGAGGTGCTTTGTCAGACATTGTTCATAAAGAGAAGGTGGTGGTGTTTAGGATACTAAAGAGAACAGCAAGGAAGGGTCAAGAAATATACATTTTCTTCTTCCTAACCTCTGGATATTGGTTAAAAAGTGGAAGTCTGAAGGATTGTTTCAGCTCTTCAACTTTTGTGTAGGGCTGTGACCAAGGTTTTTCAATCCTAAACCATTTAGATCTTTTGCTGTAGAGCAGCATGGGCAGGAAAATACTGGAATTTGCAGTCTAAGAACATACCTCTTAAGTAAAAAAAAACCAAAAAACTGATGTTTTTCTTCTTTCTCTTGCAAGTGTGATAAGCAAATGAGACACTTGTGACTTGTCTTCCACCTCCACCTTAGAGTGAAATAACTGATGCTGAGGTCTTGACATTTAAATGTTATGAATTTTTAGAGTTTTTCTGGGTCTGGCTCTTGTCTGGTCCTGTGCTGAATGCCCTGGAATGCAGGAGCTCCCTTTACCATTCACCTGAAGCAATTCCTGTGAAGCAGTTTTTGCAGTTTCAAGCCTCTGCACATTGTAAACTCAGTCTCAGTCAGTGAACACCAGCTGTATCTTCATTTCTAAAACTCACTCCTGATTCAAACAAAAATGTTCATGGAGGTGAAGCCCTAGATACATGCAGGTTTTAACTGTTCTGAAAATAATGTAGATTTCTGACAATCAAAAACCATTTAGTGTGCCTGAACTATTGATACACATTGTTAATTTTATCAGAAGCTGCATGTTACCTGATTTTCCTGCTAACATGTATTTAGTTGCAAACTCTGCAACTAAAGTAACTTTTTAGTTTCTAAGGGAAATATTTAATATACACAATAACAAACAAACAAACAAAATGTTTAGGGCCACACGGAACTGTGTCAGGAAACTGAATGTGGTCGTAACTAGCTTTTAGGAATTCAAATGAGATATAACATGTCATTGCTGTGAATTTGTACCTAAATATATAAGTTGAAATGGTATGAAATGCCCAATGGTTTTTGTGGTTGAACTTCACATATTCTGGTAGCTGTTCATTCAGCCATATTAGATATCCTAACATCAGGTGTTTTAATTATAGCTAATGTATGCAACATAGGTGTATGAATATTTGTCTAACAAAATGTAACATAAGGAACATAAAAGGAGAGGAAAACTGGTGTTTTAATGGAAATAACTGGTACTGGACCTTGTTCATACCTAATCCACAGTGTTTACACATTACAGCAGGACCTTCCATCCTTTTCATCTATCCTAATCCTACACTTTCACCTTCCTGTCATGATCTCAGGTTTAGCAGAGTAGCAGAGATGCAAAACTGTTTTTAGCTAATACCATCGATGCACAAAGCAGTTTGGCACAGGGGATGAAATAGAACCAGCTGCTACACTTTCTGTCTGCATTAGAAATAATATCTTTACTGATACCCATGCAACTGCAAGTCTTGGAGAAAGAATAGAATTTAGTTTGAAAAAGCATTGTAGTTTTCTGAGACAAATCGTTGGCTTCTCATCCATACAGACAATGATGTCAAATTTGCCAGTAGCTGGTATGACTCTGCCCTTCAGTTATCAGTGCTCCCTTAAGTAAGTGAAAAGAAAAATCAAGTCCAGCCCCAAAGCAGTGATCCATGCCAGTTAAGTGCACTTCAGGGACAGTGCGATAAAGCTGAGGTTTTGGATGTTGGCAGGTAGATTGAAAGGAAATGAAGAAAATATGAATTTTGTGTAACTAAAAGAACTTATACAAATATTTTAAAATCCCCAGATATTTTAAAAATATTGTTTTGTGGTGTATATTATTTCTATTAAGTATGTGAAATTTTTAAGTTGATTTTTATTAAAAAGGGGTTCTTAATTATGAAGTCTAACCTCTGAAATTGCTCAGACAGACCTTTGTTCATTATGCAGTAATTAGAAAGGCACCATTAGCATCTATGCTGTGAACTTTTCAGTGTAGTTCGAGACACATAGTAGTATAGCCAATTAAAAACATTTAAGTGGGTAAAAAAACTATTAAAGCTAATTCATTAGACCTGCATATTTTGGGGTCAGTGGTACAGAACATGCACATCAAAGCAGAAAAATCTTGAGTTGCTAATATGCCCCAAAGCACTGAAGTGAGCAGCATTGCAGATTGTGAATTTGAGAGGTAGGGCAGCCTTAGGGTACTGATTACATTGATGAGGGTATGGTAATGACTTAAGCAGCTGTCAGGAGTTAGAGAGACCAAAATCCACAAGGATGTGTGGCTAAGTAACAGATGCCTTTAAAACTCTTTGGTTTGTTACTGTTCAGTAACTTAGAGGAAAACTTTTATGAGGTGACCTCCACAGTATTTTGTACTTAGATTAGGGTTTTTTTCCAATTTTCAAAAGACTGGTTTCTTACAGCAGTGAATGAGCTCAGAGAGATCTGATTTTAAGAGCTACCAAAACCTATGCCAGGTCAGAGATCAGAAAGGAGGTAAGAAGGTGATTTTGAGGAATGTCAAATAATAAATTATTAAGTCAATAGAGGGTCTTTACGATGCCTAATATAAATTCATCTGAGAGGCGACCCCAGTCGTCCTTGAAGGTTTTTTAAGGCCAATGTTGCACTGGACATATGCGGCTAGTTGGTCTAACGTCCAGTGGTATTGCAAATATTCCTGACAACTTGACCAAAACCTACAGGCTGAGAACCAAGAATAGAAATAGGTGTGTCAACAACTTGAAGTTGCTAGTCACTAAAATCATAATTCACTTTCAGAGAAATTAATTTTCACTTACAAAAGTTCCCCATCTAAAAGTTTGGTGCTAGATCAAAACTATTGAACCAGGGCTTTCTATGGTCAGTGGAGAAAAATAAAAATCTCAAGGGAGTGAATCATGCTGCCCAGAGGTCTATTTTCTGATATTTGAATTATTTGTTGGAGGACCTTTCTCTATTGTCTATAAAGATGGATGGCATGAGCAATTTAAAATTGATATCTAGCAAGTAAAAGGTTAAAATAACAAACTGCAAAAGATGGGTTAAATAATAATGTACCTGTGAAAAATTGCCCAGTTGGTACAGCGGGATAACTATCTGCCCATATCCTATCCATTTTTCTGTATTCCTAAACTCCAGTACTTGCAGACCACTTATTAAGTGCATAGAGTCAATGGTCTTTTTTTCCCCATGCTGCAGTTCCCACAAATGTTCCACCAATAAAATGGAATTGTGCTACTTGGATGGTATTGTCAGTAGCAGGGCACAAAGTGGTATCGGCCTCAGGAGAGGTGTGGGCAATCACTGACACCTGACCTCAGTTAAGCTTATATAAAGTGCTGAAAGGCCTCATACTGATTATAACAATTCTTCAGGGATCGCCATCCTTCCCTCCTGCAGCTCATGTACAGCTCTTTTAATGAGCTGCTCGGTGATCTTGTCCACAGCGAGGCTGGAAGTGAAGACAGTTGAGAACCAATCAGGGATGTGATTAATCACTGTTAACACAAGAGCAGGGCACTGCTGACTGTTGGTATGCACTGTTTGATTTGAATGCATTTATCTGGGGAGGTGGGAGTCTCTCTTTATTCCGGCAGAAGCAACCCCGCTGCTTCCAACAGCTGCTGAAATCAGGCATGTTTCATTGCTATTAATTCAATGCAAGAAATCATTATCATTGTGCTGAGGTGCTGGACACCTGTTATTCTTGTCTGAATTCTAAAGTCAAATTAATAAGATTCATGTGCTCTCAGTCAATAAAGTTTTACTACGTAAATGGTTTTGTCCTGGTCAGAGTTCAATGCCTTCATTTTACTTTGGAAAATGATGCAGGAGGTATTCAAACTAGCAAGACTGAAGAGTAAATTAAAAAGTGCGTAGTTCTTCTTTATAACAGATGTGAATAGCTCTCTATGATGATACTCAGTGTGATAAAAACCAAGGATCTGAGAATCATTCTTGCATCTCAAAATTACAATGCTTTTTCCCTACTGTTTTTGGCAGAACATTATTAAGATTTTCCTTTGCTTGCTTTGGCTCCCCATTGAAGATGATGGATGGTTACTTCCTTTTGCTGTCAGCTAGCCAGTGAATAGCCAAGTGAAAGGAGAGGAATAAAGGACCAAACCCCTTTCCATTTCACAAAGTCTTAGAATTTTGACTGGGAAGGCAAGCATTAAATCTATTCCAAATCTATTTACTGTAGGTTGCCATCCATCACCCTGGTATATGAGTGCCTTCTAAATGAAATAAATGGCGGTAGAGAGGGTGTAGCTGAACAATAGCACTGCTCTTGTTCTAGATAATTAATAACCCCCTCAGGCTCACAAAAGGTTTTTATTTTTGGTGGAATGATTTGCTTTCCCCTCATACAAATTACTAAAATACAAATTTTCAGTATTAAGTAGGTTTGTATAGTGAAACGCTTTCTTATAGAATTGCTCTGCAGAATTTTCTTAGAATCCGTGGAATCTCATAACAGAAAAATCCTCAAGAGTTATAATTGCTAAATTCTTCCCAGAACTTTCTCCATAGCCAACTAGTTTCCAGTCAGTATTTTGGTTTCATACTTACCATTATAATCTGAATGTACCTATCACAGGGAAAAAATTGCAATGATGTTAGGTGTTAGGGGTTTAAATTTATTCTTGTTTTATTTCATTGTAGAGGTTTTAAAATAATTTGTGCAAAGAATACTTAAGACCAAAAGAGATATTTCTCGAATTGGTAAAACTTTTTATCTCTATTTTGACATGATTTTGTGTTGTTTGGAAGGTTACACCTTGTTTCCTAAATAATTAGAAGTTGTAAGGTGGTATCTATTATTATTAATAATAATAATAATTATTAATAATTATTATTTTTTATAAATATACTTTATTGTTGTTGCTGTTGTTCTTCTATTACTTCTTGTGGGTGTTGTTTTCCTTAAAATAGATGCTGTTAATTTAAGTTATTTTATAGGCGGTATACTCTTTACACTGTAGGATATTGGTGAAATGAGTGTTCTGCTCACATTTTCAGGGGAAATTATCAGGCAACATGAAACAAACAGTTCTGTCTTCTGGTTTTGATAGTTTGTAAGACTGGGAATATTTGGTTATGCAGAAATTTATGGTTTTTATTTATTATTTCAGTTCATGAATTGCTATTAAACTTTGTGAGGTATTAGTGATCTGATCAATACAGAGTCCATACAATTTTGCCTGTTTCAGGTGGATGGTGTCTGTTTGACTAGCTATCTGAAGGCTGATTAAAAGGAAACTTTTTTATTTTTTTCCCCCTTCTTTCTTAAAGAGTGGCAGGAAGTGAACTGCGCAGAAAATTAATATATTGAAAATGTTCTAGAAATTTAAATAGTTTTACACATTCTTTGAAGAGAAACCCAAGAATTCCAGCTATCCTGAAAACACTTAATAGGAAAGTGATTATAAGCACTTAGCAACATGTCTCTGATGTTTTATGTGTATATGTGATCTGCCTCCAATATTTACTTGCCAACAACACTTGCTCATTGCTAGCATTTCTCACATATCTCATGCCAATTTTTTGCTGTTTGTATAGCCATTTCAGGTGTTTTGTGTGCTGTTCTGGTAGTTTAAAAGCAGTAAATAATATGCAATGTTAATTAAGTACTTAGTAACCATAATAGAATACCTGCTTGCACTTTGATTGACAGTTCATTATATGAAATAAAGTCTCAATCAATAAGTTCCCAGCCATTTGTCTGGCACAAGACAGACTATTAAGATTCCAATATTTCTTAGAATACAGCCAGATGGAGATTGGTAAGTACCTTTTAGACAAAAATGTGACATATAATGGAATATTGGCCTGTTGGCATGAAAACTAGAGTATGCTCCATTTATGCACTGTGTAAATAAACTGATTCAGAAAATGGAGATTATAAATATTGTTTATTTCTGGATTACTTGTGTTACCTGCAGCATCAATGGACCATTGAAAGGGTTTTTCATATTAAAAGGGCAAATAATCACTGTCACACCAACCTATTTTCTTAAAGCCTCTGTTGTAATGTGCATATTGTAGCTGTGCTTAGAAGAGGCGCCTAATTCAGATGGCGCAGTCAAAATCAAATGTCCAGGATACATTTTCATGATTAGAAAGTTAGATTTCCTTTGTGAAAGTAAGCTTGCTCTACTTTCTAATTCTGTCAGTGTGTGATCAAGTTCACGATGCTGTGAATCTCCCTGATTCTGATTTTCCTTTAAGATTCTGCTGACTTGATCTTAGTCAAGCCACATTACAGAATAGTAACTGGATCTTTGACAACTGATGAGCTTTGGCTGAAGTATGGTTTTAGTCTTCATGAAAGATTAGAGTATAATATTTAACATATGGTAAAAATTAAAGTCCCAAATTTGAGTCTACTTTTCAATTCATTCAACTATGCCACCTTCTGAAAATATGGGGTTTTGTGGCCTTATTGTCAAAATCATCCTCAAATAAGAGCTATTCATCATATTTTAAACTTGGTGGTTTATGTAATCATCTAAATCTGAATTTTAGAGAATACTGAAAATGTTTGTTGCATGGTCTGGAAAATTTTGTCCCATTTTTAAATTTCATTTGACATAATACCAGTGCTAATAGAAAAAGTTGTTTCTACTTGACTTTATATATTCTGAGAAAATATTTTAAATGGGTATTAGAGAAGGATTGAGTTGTTTTTGTGGTTTTTTTCCTTTGTTTGTTAGCCAGGGAGCCTTTTGGAAACAGTATCCTGAGTTGTGCAAGTGTTCCTAACATTTTTTTGGGGGGAGTGGGGGATGAGGAGGGGCAGTTTTTCCTGATAAATTGTAATAGCTGAAATTACTTGCATGCTTGCAGGCAGCCCAACAATTTATAATTTTCTGTTACAGGCTCTCAAAGTTACAGTGTATGTTAAAGAACTGAAATTTGGGATATTATTAAAACATTCCTTCAGCAACTATTACTCTATTTAGTTTATGATTCTACAAATATTATCTCTTGACATCTCAAAGTTTGTCAATAACTCTTTGCATGCTGGGATGTGCAACATGCTTAAGAACTGCAACTATTTAATGATGCTTCATTAATTTCAGTGGAATGCTGGGAGGCATATTTTCCAAGTGACATACTTATATCACTGTTCTGGGAATACATCATGTTTTGCAACAATTACAACTTCCACAGGGCAATAAATCAGTTAACTATATTCCTCTAGGCTCAGAAAATTAGCTGAATTGCTGTTTCAGAAACAACTTTTCCCAAGCTCATTTAAAAGGAGGAGGTTTAGGAAGGCCAAGTGAGGTGCACTTTAGAAGGGCATCGTGGGGACCGGGAGCAGGATTCTTTCTGTCACAGTATGCAGCTAGAAATAATGACAAAAATGTGCTGTAAATGACCTATTGCTATGGAGCAAACTGAAACAAGGAAATAAAATAGGTACTTATGTTCTCTGCATTTTAATCAAGATGATGGCTCCACAGTTTTCTTCTAGCTGTGGAGGTAGGCAAGAAAAAAAGAATAGAACAAAATCCTGTGGTAAAAAATTGGTTTAACTCCTCATGTCTTTCCATTGTAAGTTTGGATCCATGTGAAGGTTCTGATGTCTGTGAAATACTGTTATGTTCTGAAAACAAAAATAACAAATTATTGAGTACCAAGGAGTATCAAGAATTTTTCTTTGATTATTAGAACAAGCACACATGTATATTTATAATGCATATACATATTTGTGAAATACAATTCTCTAGGGGTTTTTACTGTTTTTTCCCAAACTTCAATATCACTCTGCCTACTGTAAAATAGCAGGGCAGAATTGCCAGGTAGTCGAAAAACAAACCCAAAAAACCAAAAGATCCAAACCTAAACACTCTACCAAAAAATAACCCCCTTAATAGGAAGCATTCTACCCTTATAGCTACCATTTTTATTATGAGATATGCTACAGTGTATTGCAATATTCTGTGGTTTTGAATTGTTGGGCTTTTATTGTGGGATGTGTGAGTGCATAAATATACACACCCATCTATATATGTATATCTATAGATGTGAATAGGCATACACACATATATATAGCTGTCTGTATATAGCTTGCTCAAGATCATTAAGGCTGACGTCTTCAGAAAGTTGTACTTTAAACACACTTGTTCACCCACACATCAACACAGAAAATTTCTCACTTTTTATAGTCATAGGGAGACTTGTAATTCAGTATCTCATAGGCAAGAGTTCTTCACATGATGTGGAGAAAATGTGTTTGGATCCTGCTTCACCTTTTATTTCTATACAGGCAAAGAGCTTTGAAACTAAAAAACTTTTATAGCTGTAAAAATATGTAGTCTGCTATAATTAAAATACAAGAAAATACTGGAGCATAAAGAATGAGAAATCATATAAATGAAGTGCATATTTCCAGTCCAGTGGGCTGACTGGAGATTGGGAAATGTATCTGCAAAAATATTGACAATTTGATACAATTCCGGAGACTGGGTAAATTGCAAAGATTTCTTCTAAAATAAGACACAGAAACAAATTTGTAATAAACATCGATGTCAACATTCCGTTGCTATGTTGGGCTGAGAGAAACTGTGAACATGACAGACTTTCCAATGTAACTCTGCTTCTAAGTTTTCCCTATACATATGTGTATTTACATCTACAGCAAGAACTGCATTTTATCTGTATTTAGCTAATTTAACTCTTGGGGAGGACTGATTAATTTATTTAAATGAGCCATTTTCATATGTGAAGCCGCACCTCCCAGACCTGATAACTAATCCCTAGAATTACTCATCCCTTTACTGGTGTGTCAGAGCCACAGTCAAAGGGATGACTCCTGTTGACATCCTCAACTGAACTTGTAATTCACTCCCTCAGTAGTGGGTGGGATAAGACCGACATAATCTTGCAAAATACTTGTTTGTGCTTGATTCCCTGTTACCACAGCACCACAGTCTGCTAGATATAATTAGGAAAGTAGACCTGCAGTGTGTGCTCAGTCTCATGCATAGAGCACATACAAACTGCAATGACACCTTTGATTGAAAAGTAACAAGCGCGTCTCCCCCAGACGGCGCCTGTGCTGTACATGTGAACATGTATACACTAACAATGTGCCATAAATCATCAGAGATTTTGATTTATTTTTTCTATTAATTCTGCCCTTTCTTAATGTGAAATTGAATCATAGTCTTATGCTAGCCTATCTAGAAAATATGATTTAGATAAAATACGTGTATATAAAGATATGTATGCAGACACAGACACACATACACACATATATATATGTGTGCCAGGGTTCTCTATCAGTTAATTTTGAGAAACACAAAGTATTTTCTTCTTTGGGAAAGAAAAAGCCTGTATTGGAGCCTCTTACTGATAGTTGCACTTCAGAAAGTAAGTGTTGCTGCTACACCATACTTTACGTGATCAAGATCTGAGCCCTTGTGAGCTGTCCTTTATGTCAATCTGCAATAATAACCCGGACTGTGGTACACATAGAAGTGCATTTTCTTTTTCTAATCTAACCTTTGAGGGAAATGCTGGCCATTGTAGGTTTTCTGTACAAAGATTGGGTTGACAGAAGATACATTTGATTTCTGTTACTAGATAATTGAAAGGATGAGGCTCAATTCGTGACAATCCAGAGCAGGAAGATGTGGACCAGTTGAAAAGAGTTCACTACAGGTGAGCTATGAGAATGATCAGTTGTCTAAAGAAAATAAAATCCATGAGGAAAGTTGTAAAGAACAGTGGTTGTTCAAACTAGACAATACCAAACTTGTGTGGGCATAACAAATAAAGACTAAAATCAGCAAGGGAGATTTAGGTTAGGCACTAGGAAATATCTTGCAACACTAAGGATGCCTAAGGACTGGGTTAGAGGTTTGAGGAAGGTTTTGAAAACTTCACTGATAAGACTTTTTGCAATTAGACTGATATCAGCCAGGATAGAAACAAGTGTAGGTATTTCTGTGAGGGAAAAAGGGATAGAAAATATGATCTATTGATCTTTGTAATAACCTTTTTATCCATGATTATACCTTCTGCATCTCCACAGGATTGCTTTCAGTTCTCTGAATTAACAAAAATAGATAGGGAGTTCTTTGTTAGAGAAAAGTTGGCTTTGGTATTAAAAAAAAAAAATCTTGTGAAAATTACTACTCTTAAGAATTGTTTTGGGTAAATGTGCAAATTATTGTTTTCTGTTGTAAGCAAATTTAATTTTTTTTAAAAATCCCAACAAGCATGTACTAGTATTGTGCCTTCTGATATCTTTTAAATGCTGGGGTTTTTTTTAGGGGTAGGACAGACGTATTTAGATCTGGTTTCATGTATTTATCTTTTTTTCTCCTGAGCCCATGATAGTTATTTATACATGAAGATAAATATTTGGGCTTATGAAATGAGCAGCTATAAAAACAATTTGATCATGAAATTGAAATTTTATCTGAACCTTGAAAAATAAAACATGAAAATAATGTTGTTTAGCAGCAGACTTCTCATGAAATTCCTCGTGGACAGAGCTGACTTAATAGTGTGGACAGTTCAGTTGGACTTGAATTTTATGGTACATCTAAGTTGAGAAACATGAACTAGCAGCAGGATGGTTGCTATTATCTTGTCCATCCTTAAAATGATTCCCAGGCAAAATACTGCGTGAAGAAATATGGTTCATATATATTCAGCCTTCAGCTGAATCAGAAAGAATGAGTTTAAATAGGGAGGCAAGGAGGGCATTTTTTATACCTGGCTTGGATATTAGGAGGTTAAAGGGCTGAAAATGGAAGTAAAGACTGTAAATATTGGTTTGGCAATGGATTGACAGTTGTATGCAGGTTACAAATTTTGGAACTTATAACTTACTGATTTTTTAATGGGATTTTATGTAATGCAGACATCCTTTTACTGATGTTTGCATTTTTCCCAGTCAAATAATATTTTACATTAATATGGCATGTCTGTTTTGATTTGGTTTTAAGGGCGTTATTCTAGGGTTTTAAATCAAGCACTGAAATTGCTGCTGTGCTGTATGTAAGTTTGTAAGTGATTAGTAAATAATATAAATGCCTATTTTGTTTACTTGGTTGATAGAGGTATAAAGCTCTACAGTTGCAGATACAGGAAAAAACCTCAAGCAATCCAAATGTAGCATGTACTTTTGTTTTTGTGGTTTTTTTGTTTTTTTTTTTTTTTAGAGAGGTAGATTATATCTGAACAGCAAGAAAATAGATGAAGGAGGTTTGACATGGAGGGACAACTGTCTCAGGTGGGTGGGTGATCACAGAGAAAAAACCTTACAAAATATGAGTATGTAATGAGAATGTGTTAAAGGATGGAGCTGCACCACAGTTGCTGGAATGATGATAGAGTATCAGAAAATATAATTTTGACCAACTCACTCAGTTTTTATTTGTTGACTGGTTTAAGTATTTATGTTTTAACTTAATAATTTCTTCCTTACATATAATTAAGTAAAATTTCTCTAATGCTTTTACAGTGTAAAAATTTTAACCTCCAAATTTAATATCTTTGCAGTTTATGTAACTTAGACTGTATTCTTCCTTTTTCAGAAAAGATTGGCCTATTAATAGTGTCCTTTTCAACATATGGGATTATATTCTCTCAGTACTTAAACAGGACATGGTTCTTTTTTTATCCTGAATCACACTTGTACTCGTAAACTGATGATGCAGAGTTATCAGCGTTAATTTTGTTACAGAAATCTTGCCAGATCTTTCTCATTGCTTAATGATTATCTGTGCTGTAGCTTGTATTCTATCAGTTTCCCAGAATTCACTGTTCTTTTAACCTTATTGAGTGATTTATTTTTGCACTCAGAAGGCTCTAAATATTCATTTTTTTATATCACAGAATTGGATTTTTACATGCATCTGTTTTTGCAATTCTTAAAGGAAAAGAAATTTGTGCAGCAACTTTCAGATTGTTTGTGGTCTTTTTGCAGAAATCTTCACACCCTTTCTGATTCTAACATTGGGAGGCTGGAAAATGCCTCTAAACAACTTGCAATTAATGATTTTTAAATTTCCTTTAAACAAAAAACTGAAATTAAGTATTTTTAAAACATAGATACAAGTAAAAATAAATTTTTGTTTTCTCTTGAACTCAGGGTATCTTTTAAACATTAAAAAATAATAGCTCCTCAAAAAACATTCATCCTATTTTTGAAACATCCCCACCTTGACAGTATTGACAGTTAAAGGCCTGTGGCTATCTGCTAAAGGTTTATATAAAATTTGTACACATGCTTATGGAAACTATCATACAGCTTACACAAGAAAATGCTGATAAATTAATATTGAGCTTCTTAAGTCATATATAGTAATGTCTGTCCAATACATGATGGATAAAAATTAATTCATTCATTAGTTGTAGATGGAGAAATAGAAGAGATTAGAGATGATTCTTCCTTTCTCTTTTTGTTTGGTTGGTTGGTTGGTTGTTTTTTTTCCTTTTCTTCTTTGAAATGGGATCAAAAACTTCTCTGCAGATGACCAGGAACTAAGGGAGAGGAATACTTAAAATATTTGAGATAACAGGAGAAAAGTATCTTATGTTTCATTATTTTTTAACAAAAAGTCGGTAAGCCCAAATAAGATTTCAGTATTGGAAAAATATGAGTATTTGGCAATAAAGCATTAATAGTTTTGGTGGGAAAATAAAATCCATAAAAGAAGCCTGAAATTGTAAGGGAAGATACACTAATGCTGATTCAATTTTTCAGATACAAACTTCTTCCTTTTTTCATTAAATGGGGGATGCTGCCCCTAACAGAAGTCCTAAGACATCATGAACATCCTCATTCTATTACAGATATTTGGTGGAGTTTAACTTCAGTTATGAATAGCAAAAATCTCTTAAATGAGAGTGCCTTGCAAAGGTTTAGGGAATCAAAACAAAAGTCGTGCTTTTAATACAGTATTGCTTTGACAAGTGCACCAACACAAGGTTAGCAGGAGCTTTACTGCACTGCAGTGTTCACCTTTCTACTGACTAATCTTTATGCAAGGTTAGAAACTCTGTGGTTTCTCATATGTGTGAGACTCCAAAGTGTAAATAGTGTGGATTTTTTTGGAGATGAGTTAGACAGTCTTGACCTTAGCAAAAAATACGGGACACACAAAGGTGTGACTTTTGCAATTTTTACAGATAATGTCTTTGTGAATAAAATCCCTGTGATCTCTGTGGAAATTCTCTACTTTCTTCTTGACGATGAGAAATAATCGTGCTCTGTCAAAATACCTGAACATATTATTCACAGTGGAGATAGGACATTAATTCATGATTACAGGAATCAACAGTTACAATAAATGCATCATTAGTATTTGTCACTTGTAAATATTAAAAAATCCTCCAAAACACTTAATTCCAAATCATCTGAAGTGAAATGAAAAGCCAGGGGTGTTTTAGTGAGGTTCTCTTGCCCTCCTACTTCTCCACATTATAAATTGGAACCCCGTCTGTTACATTAAACAGTTCAGTATCTGCTGCAACCTGCTAGAAAATGGGTTGTATTTTTTTTCTTTTCCTCAGAAGCTAAAGATATTTACTAAACCATTTTTGTATTTTACTGCAATCAAAGATTGTAGGTGTAATTTCTTCTCTGCATCAAAAATACTTGGGATTTTTTCCTCACACTCCTGCTGGATGCAAACTATCAGGATTATAAGAGTATACCAAAGAACACAGACAAATACAAAATAAAAAGAAAAAATATTCATACATGTGAACATCAAAATTTTTGGTGATTTGGGCTGCAAAAAATTCTTGAAATAAAATCAGCTTTTACTGTTTTAAGAATCCAGTGCACCTAAACAATTATAGCATCTTAGTCCTTTCAGTGCCTGAGAGTTGCAAATTATAATTTTGGTGATGCAAGTGAGGAATTGATTCATATTAATCAACAAAGTATTTTCATTAAGGGTGCTCTGTGGTAGGGATTATGTATTTCTGTATAAAACACAAGCAGGTGGCTTAACTTTTACACAGAAGCCATTTGCCATTTACTTTTGCTGTCAGCATTTCTTTTATTTTACAACTTTAGGAACATTCCAGATAAATGCTCATGGAACCATGGGGAAACATAGTTACAGAGATGTTTTATCACTCAAAATTTTGGGTGTTAATCTCCTAACTTTTTTTTAAGGGAACCCATACACTTTGTTCCTCTCAGCCTCCAACTGTCAGAGCAACTATGAGGTTTGAGGCTTTTCCATACTAAGGCATGCCTGAAAGCAGCTTGAGTGTTTGCTGTAGAACCTGGAAAAAACAAAAAAAAAATTAGTCCTAGAAATGCAGGGAGGTTGGTATGAATCTGTCTGCTATTGACAGATCAGGCTTAGGTGGCTGACTTTTAAAAGGGATTTGTTCTTCTCATCTCATCACACCTATATCTATTTTTCAGGTTATTTTCCTGGTAGATTACATTTCTGAGATTACCTGTTGTTTCAAAAACATGGAAAAAAAAATCTCTACACCATATTTCATCTACTTTATGGTTGTTTTTTACTATCTTGTAATTCAGAGAACTTTCATCTTTACTTCTATTTAATTTTATTTTTTTGGTCTGGTTGCTTCCTTGATTTGTCTGGGTATTTAGCTGAATATTATCTGGTGGTGTTGGCTCCTTTGTGGAATTGAAAAAGCTCAAAATCATGTTTTGAAATTTTACTTATGCAAAGCAATTGTAGAAATACAGATAAACACAAATAAATATCCCAAGCCTGGGGAATTCTAGAAAGTTTTCATCTTTTGTATTTGATATAAGTGAATTGTGCAAGCCTCTTGTATTCAATTAAATTGATAGTTTTAAACATGGTGATTTCCTTTGCTGAACTAGTAAGCTTCCTCATCCTGTAAGGATCCAATATATATGGAAAACAGAAATATATAATTTTAAAAGCGGACAGAAAACACATCATTGAGGGCATATAAAAAGATAGAAATTAACTTACTCCAGGGACAAGTGAAAAACAACTACGTCTTAGTTTCTAGATATTGGAGAAGGCTTTTCACAACAATATTAGGAGACTTCACTACCTTGGACTAAAAATATTTTAAAAGATAGTAGGTGGTTTGACATAGAGTAACAAACAGACAGTTTGGTTTAAAAAAAACAACACTAAATAATTATTTAATTTTCCTCAAAGAGAAGTTTAGAAGAATATTTTCTTCTATTGTGTTTTCCCCTTTGCATCTTTGGCATAATGGCATTTAAAGCCTCATTATGTTTTTAAAGTGAAAAATGTTGTCTTAAGATGTATGAGCATGACAGAACAACTCTGTATGATTTTCCTTTGAAGTTCTGAAAAAAATTATTTTCACCACATCGTGTGACAATTTCTTAATAAGAAAATGTTGATGGAGTGGAAGCTCAATGATTTTCTGCGTAAGTGGCAAGGGTTTCCTTTGTGTTAAAAAGATTCTGAAAGTACACTGTAATGTTTATATTGATCTAGACACTATCTATAGCTGTCTTTATTACATTTTCTTATTTTGACATAATTTATTCATGACTAAATTACTCTGTGGAGTTTCAGGAAGATGAAAAAGAGGTTTTCTCGTTATTGTAAATCCCCTACAAAAGCTGACCCAAAAACATATTTTAATTCTTAAAAGCTTTACTACTGTAAGAAGCAACTGAGAGAGGTAAAAAAAGCAATTATGACAAATATAGTTTGCAAAAGACCTGCCTTAGCATAATACACAGTGTTTACTTAGGAACACATTATCAAATTGCATGTTGTTTAAATGAAATCTTATCACCACTAAATTATTTATACTTTAGTTTGAAAAGTAAATAAATGTTAAGTGACTCATACTTTTTTCTTTCTTCTGAAAAGACAAATAACTCTAGCTATCAAATGCTGTGTATCATTTATGAACTCGATTTCTGTCTGATTTTTTTTAAATTAGGTTGCCTAAATATATTTTATACACAACGCAGAGACTCATGAAGGATCAGTTTATCATTGTTACACTGGAAAAATGCAGTTTTAAATTAAAAAAAAAAAGTAATTTGGCCATTTGGGACAAAGCTCTTCTCATTCATCTTTGTGATAGCTCTCTTGCAGACAATGTAAAGCTGTAGGTCCTGGAGATGTCATGACTCATGACAGGCAGACGTTGATAGTCACACTTGACACTATGTTTGGCTATTAATGAACAAATATCAAACTTGCTCTTCTGCCAAACCACCCACCAGTCCTGTGTGTTAAGGTGTTCTGTTGGAACAGCCTGTCTGTGAGGTTCTGGCCCTTGGCAGGTCCTGTGTGTTTGATCTCCATCAGACTCTTTGCTCTGCCGCGTCAGGCACGCCTGGGGCTGAAGGGGTCTCAGGAGCAGGTCTGCTCACACACATTGCTTCAGTGCTCTTGACTTCACAGGAGCTATGATGATGCTTGCTGCCTTATTTAAGTGCTGTCTTACCTCAGAGGATAATCTGATTTTACAGTGATTTACATTGTCTGTTCGGGAGAGGAAATGATTACTCAAGGTACAACATCACAGAGGATCGAGTGTTACCTTTTGAGAAGGCTACATGGATAAGATAGATGCTTCTGATACAAATTGTAGAATTTACTGTGTAATCAAATGTCTTTCTGGTGTACATGCTTTCTAATTGGGGGTCTTCAAGAGTTGCTCTTTTACAAACAACTTTTTTCACAGTTATGCATAATAAAAATCTGCAACAAAGAGCAAAAAAACTCACAGTGCAGTATCTTTTCTAAAAGGTATACTTTTCCCTCCTTACTCGATTTGTATTAATTAAAACCAATTCCTGGGTTGCCAAAAATACAAGGTGAAAATTTCTTTAGGGTAATTTGCACTATAGCTTAACACCCTGGTGTTTTGTTGATAATTTTCACATTTGCACTGCAATTCCTCTTTGCTTTGGTGGACTGTGAAATTTTTCTTCCTTCTATGAAATGGGGTAATATACAATAGTCTGTTAAATGGTAGACTTTTTTCCCAAGTTTAAAATTTTAAATTCAGTGTTTTTGCTCTTTACATTTAAAACAATCTTATTTATACTCTGCCACAAAAGAAAGGAATGGATTTCACCATTCTACCACTTATGGCACTCTGATCTAGCTGTAGTGCATTCCCTCTGGTGGTAACATGATTAAGTAATGAAGAAGTCTAACCAGCTGTCTCAAAATGTACTCATTAACCAGAAGATCCCTTCTAAAGGTCCAAAACAAACAAAAAACCAGAAGCCAAATAAGGTAAACTGCAAAGCTCCTTGTCTTGGAGTTTGTACCACTGCCTGCAGCGTAACAATTTTTCAAAAAGGTTAGTGTTTAAAATTCTAGTAAACCTTCCAAGCTTGGTGTTGGTACTTTGTGGTTTTTTGCTTTGGAGGGCTGTGGAATGAGTTTTGTAAGGTGGTTTAAATCAAACCTTTTAAAGACAGAAAGGACATTGTAGAAGGAAAACAAAGACAACAAAAGCAAGGAAAAAGAAACCTAACCAGTCCCTATACATTACAAAGTTGATCTTGCATTAGTTACCCTCTGGCAAAGAGGAGATACTATTTTGCTAGAGGTTTGCTTCTGATTAGCCTGGGTAGGAACTATCTCACCCAACTCAGTTGTCTAAGAGTTGTCAAGTTATAGACTGGACATTGAGCTCCTCCTGTAGTCAGTGGAAAGACACTGACACCAAGTAATTAATACATTTCAAAAAGAGATACCTGAGAGCCGTGGGAATTGTCTGGAAGAAGCCTTTGGACTGGATAAAAGGGGAGCCTATATGAGTATTATACATAGATGACTAATTTTAGATGGGGTAGGCTGAAGTGCTTTGTTGGCAATTAGTCTTAATACATCCCTTGCTGCATATACAATTTTTCATGCTTAAGGTATTTAGCAAGTGCTCTGTACTAGAAGTCAGCATCATTTCCCAATTCAGTTGCAGGAGTAATTCACAAAAATATTTAAGAATACCTAGGGGAGGGGCCATGCAGTATTTTTATTTCTGCCCTAAAGTATCTGCAGGACATTCAACACCTTAGGTCATGTTCAGCAATTTCAAGGGAAATTTTGTTTTCTCCTCTTTTCCTTATCAGTATGTTTGGTGTGTTCTTTTTTAGGTTTTCTTGGGTTTTTAGGTTTTTGGGGGGTTTTTTGTTGTTGTTGTTTGTTTTATATGTACGTAGTGTTCTTAGAAATGCTATTTTTAGATTGAGAAAATCTTTTTTGTGATTGATTTGGTCACAAAAGTGCTCAGATCTTTCCAATCAGTTTTCCATTTTGTGAAGTATAAATAACGCCTTCAAGAGTTTTTGACACACAGAACTTTGAATGCTTGCACGATTAAAAATATTTACCACTGTAGAAAATATTCATAATTTTTGCTAAGGAAAACTTGAAAAAAAACCCTCCAGTTTGAAGGTGTAGTAAACTTTAGAACCCAAACTCCATAGGTGATATAGTGTTACATACTGTTTGTTAATTCAGAGCAATATGAGGTTGAGTTGCATTTTGTTTGTAGTATTGAGTGTTGCACTTGGTGGAAAGGAACAGCTTTTGGATGCACAGGTCTTTTCTTGATCCTATTATGTACAATACCAGTGCAGCTATTTGTGAAAACAATTGACTCAAAGTACAATATTTAAACCTTCTGGAGTTAATTTTGTTTTCAATGAACTATACTCATACAGCTTTAGGTGTGTCTTAATGTCAAATGTAAACAAATTTTACAGAATAGATTTTGTCGGCATATTTAGAACTTAGAACACAATGAAGGGCATTGCCAAGGGGCTGAGTCATGCCTTCTTTTAGAAGATTAGCTATAGTGTCATACAAGTGATACACCTACATTTAACTCCGGTGCTGTGGTGGGATTGCCTTCTCCCCCAGCCACTCAGTCACTATTCCTTCTGTGGGAGAGGGTGAGAAAATCATGAGAATGCTGGTAGGCTGAAATAAAGACAGGGTTACCATTGTGGGGAATATTAATTTTCTTGCACATAAAGTATATTCAGGTAGTAACGAACAAAACCAAGCATTAAACCTACACTTTTTTCCTCTTTACCCTATGCCCAACTTCACTCTTGGGTCCTGTACCTTCCTTACCATCAGCCCACAAGCAGCACAGGAGAATGGGGAATTGGGGGTTGTGGTCAGTCCCTAATGGCTCCTCTCTGCCACTCCTTCCTCTTCACAGTTCTCCTTTCTTACAGCAAGGGTCCTTCTTATGGGCTGCAGCTCCTTCAGGATAAACCTCCAGCTTTTTATGGCATTTCTGCTGGCTGAAGGGGAATGTCTACTCTAGTGCCTGGACCATCTCCCCCCACTTCCTTCTTTTCTCACCTTGATATTCATGCAATTTTCAAACTTTTTCCTCCTCTCACTACTCTGCTGTCCAGTATTTTGCTCTTTCATGAACATGCCTCCCCCAGGCACAGCTCAGTTGTGTCCTGTGGTGGTTCCATTTAGAGGCAGGTGGAACTGGATTTGTCTGAAATTAGATAGCTCCCTGCTACCAAAACCTTGCTGTTTAAACCCAGCTGTCCATAGGAAAAAAATAATGCCATGCACAACTAGCCTAGGTATTGAGAAAGTTCTGACTGAATATTTCCATGAAATCTCCTTGGAGAGATTGGACTCTTCCTAGCATGAAAAAGACTTGAAGATGAGGTTGAAACAAAGACGGTGTGTTTCCCAGAGCATTTGAAGCATGAATAGAGAATTCAGTCCTGTTGAATTCTCAGGCTAGCAAATTACTGGTTAATCAAAGATGTAAATTTAGGAGGGAGAGATGGCAGGTTTTGCAATCATAAGAGGGGCTTTTTTTCTGGTTTAGATAGTTATCTCTGTGTATGCAAAGAACGAAAGTCTCTGATCCCTGTAAGTAATTTTTCAGTCCATTGCTGGAAAAAATGTTGAAGTAATTGCAGTTTCAGCAATAGTCTATGAGTATTTGTAATTGCAATTTCTGTGACAACTACATAGAGCCATATATTAACCAATATGTAGAACAATACCCATATTTGCCTGATCATATTTTTAAGAAATTTTAGAGAGCTGCTTTCTCTTTAAAGTCTCTGTAAAGTCTCTGCCACATGGAATATACCCATCCCTGCCCAACCCCTCCCCCACATCCCCCTCAAACAAGCACTTAAAAAAAACCCAGTAGTACTATGAAAATATAAAAAAATATATACAATTTATCATGCTTAAGGTATTTATCAAGTACTCTGTACTAGAAGTCAGCATAATTTCCCAATTCAGTTACAGGAGTAATTCACAAAAACATTTAAGAATATTTTTGTTTAAGGATAATGGCATAACTTCCATTCATTATCCTGATTGGGCTTTGACAATTGTAGTCCTCTTAGCTATTATCTTTTACAGAAAGAAATTTTCAAATTGAACATTTCATAATGTTGTGTTACTTGATAGCATTGTACTATTTTTCCTTTTTTTTCTACTTCACAGAAAAGTGTAAGAGATCCTTTATAAAAAGGATTGTTTATGAATCTCATCGTGAAAGAAGAAGCCAATATCTGTTATTTGTTCCAAAGAAAAAAGTAAATACCTGTCCTTGGCCTTGACTGTGCCTCTGAAAGGAAAGTTATCCTCATCATGTATATTTAAAGCGAGTGACTTGTACACAGTTGACATTTAAAATGGTTTGTCTTGAAAACACTCACCTTTTCCAAACTGACTTGGTTAAGATTATAATGAAAGTAATAACATGATTAGACCTGGTATTAACTCAACAGTGATATTATCTTAGGGATGCTTTAATTGTCGATGGTATAGGAAACCTTTTCAAATCTTAAAATATCTCCACGTTGCAAGACTCTGTAATATAAGGCACTTACCAAACATAGTCCTTGTAAAGTATAAATTGCATTTGAATGCAGACTGTTCTCAAAGTTTTGTGGGCTGCTTTTTTTAATTCATCCTTTGTGCAAGTTATTTCAGAGGGACAACCAGATGAATTGAAAAAACAATAGAGTGAGACATGGAAAACAATCAAGGTATTTTCCCTTTCCTAGCTAACCTTTCTAAAATCATGCTTGATCTTCAGAAACAAAATGAAAAGTGTTCTCTTCTATTAATACTGAGAAAATATTTCCCTTGATGTACAAGAAGCAACAATAGATTTTAAATAACATTGTGCATAGAAGAATTCTCTGTGGGAAACTTTCATTTCTTCTTGAAAGTAGCTAGTATATTATCTCCTGAATAAGTGTTATGGCTAAATAAGTAATCCATACACATGCACAGTGTTTTAGGAAGGTGAGAGTTAGTCCACTTGCAAAACAGACAGAGGACACTCGGGGCCCAAATTCATGTCGCTTAATACGAGGCACTTAACCGAGACAGGTGAAACACAAGTGCAGATGTGCTAGTGGAGTCTAAGAGAAATCTGAATTGACTTACTGAGATCCCTACTTGTCATTGCTGACTCTTCAGGAACACTGGGAATTTTTAAAGGCTCCGCTTAGATGCTTTTTATTTCAGTGGCTTTTGCCAACAGTGACAGGAATAGGAGGAACAATGATTTTTCTTTCCCCCTAATCATGTGAAATTGTCAACCTAAAACCAAAGCTAACAATAACTGTGTTTGAGTTATCTCAAGGAAGCAAGCCTGAGAGCTGTGTCTCTAAAACCACTTTAGTGAAAGGTTAATGCTCGTTAGTGTGGAGTCAACAGCACTCTGATAAACCTCATAGTTTAAACTAAATGACAGAAAAAGAGCTAGTGGTACACAAGTGAGCTTTACAACAAAATGTGATGCATTACATTTATAAAAATAAAAGCAACAGGCTTTAGAAAACTGGATAATGCTTGCATTTGATATATTACAAGGAGAGTTTAGCTGCATTTCTTCTTACAGTCTCATATGTAGCATTTCTATCACTAAAATGATAGAATAAGCGAGATATCATTGGTTAAGATCAATATAGGACCTGGGTGGATGAAGATCAGAAAATGCATACGTTTGCTCACAGCAGCCTGGCAAAGGGTGGTGGGTTTGGAGAAGGGAAAGCAGAGACAGCCTGTGGTACACTCTCCTTTCTGTAGGAATGCATGACTGGCTTGGCAAGTGTAGGTTATTTGGCAGATCACTGCTCCAGCAGTGATTTAAAGAAAGAGAGGACCTAACCTCAGGAAGAATGAAGCAAATGTTTTCTACATGAAAAAAAGGTATTATTTTAAACTACGGATGAGCAGATGCCTACCTTTTTCTAATCCGCATGCCAGCCTTTTCCAGGCAGTTATTGGGATCTGAACCCCAGATCAAAACCATCTTTTAGATTGAGGCAAGCCAGCATTAATCTAGCTAATCAGCATGATGATAATATTTTCTTTAGTACTTCGCTAACAGTCTAAAAGCACAGTAATTGCTTTTGGAGGATAAACATGGACTAGGGAATGAAAATAAGTAAGACTCTGAGAAATAAGATCAGAACAGTCTGAAGTTAAAATTAGTTCTGGATTTCCACTTAGTACAGCTCAAGCTTCATTCCTCCTTTAATATTTCAGAACTATACATGTTTAACTTCCAATTCATGAGTAAGAGTGTTTTTTATCATGGCTACTTTTCTGTAGCCCATTAAGGAAATTCTAATTAAAAAAAATAAAAAAAAAAAAGTTGTTTCATGAGCTGAAAAGGCATCATGAAAAGTGGGTGCTAAGAAACAGATATAAAGATATAACAAAACTGTTGCTTTGGTACTTTGGATCAAATCTCACACATATCTAGCTCTTCATGAGCAGAAGTTAAGTACCTATTCCCACTCCTGAAATAATCAATAATAACAAATATTGCAGTCAACTTTCTGTAATAACTTTAGGCATTTCAGACTAGGAGGATACATAAGAGAACTCTAAGGATTTTTAAATACATCGAAAGTAAAATAGAAAAATTGATTATGGTTTTCATTATTTTGGTGTCCTGGTTACCGTAACTGCGGACAGTAGAAGGCACTTGTATGCTTCATCAGAACAGTACATTTACTTGAAATAAAAATTTTGAATATGACAGTATTATATTTGGATTAATACTTGAGGTCTGTGGATAACTTTTCTCTAAAAAATTCCAAAAATTTTAGATTTTTCCATGGAATCCTATTTAGCTTTTAGGGAACCCCCACAAACTATTATTGCATTTTTATGGTTCAGCTCATTTGGTTTCTTTCACCAGGAGTGCTGTGTCCAGGACTACAAATTCTTACTTTAGGTATTTATTCTCACACTTTTTACTCCTTATTTGAATGAATTTTTTAGAACTGAAAGCATGTGAAGACCTGCTTTCTCTACAAGAGGTAGCAGCATGCCAAATATTGTCTGACTTCACTATTTTAATGTATGATAACCCAAAGTGGTACACAACAGAACTCTCATTCAAAACTTAGTGTGATATTTAATTATTTTTTCTCCCATAAGACGTGTGTAGAGCAGTGTAAGAGTTAAGGACAGAGGAGGCCTGGTGGGACACTTTGAGGAGTGAGAAGCATTAAAATGTCAGTGTATGACAAGTATTTTGGTGCTGCATTCCTTCAAAGATGAGGATTAGCTGTGCTTTCAATTGGTTTTCATTTCCTTGTTGTTGTAGTGGAACTGTAATTGGTTTCTGTGGGCCGAGTACTTTATCCTCTCTTTTGCAGCAACGCTGCCTTGCTCATGTAAAGGTGATGTACCTATTAATATAAAAGGAAATGTAAACACACTCCAAAAGCCTTTTTAATAAGTACTTCAATAACAAAAGCCAAATGCTGTATCTCATTCATTGTTTCTCTGTATATATTTATATATTTTATAAATACATCAAAAGTATTTCTTTGTATGCCTCTGTGTATCTCACAGTAACAGCAATTGGCAACCAGCCATCGTTTTTGTGCAGTAACACTGTCCATAAAATTAAGTGTTTCTGGATGGTGTAAGTCACTACTCCTGTGATTAAAATAAGTTAATTTTAATTGGATCAACTCAAATCACTGACTCACTGTAGCACTTAGTAAATTTGGAAATACATTTAAAAAAATCCAAAAAATTAGTGTGACGTTCTAGCCTCTGGAAATGAAATCCAGAACACATTTCCCTCTGATGTCAAGACATTCCATATTCATGGGTACACAAGAGTGTATATACATGCATGTGCACGTTCATATTTTTAGATGTTTATATTCATAGCTTTATATATTAATTGATTTTTAATTTAGTCAGTGAAAAAAAGTAGAGAGTACATAATCATTTGTAGAATGTTCAAACCCCAAAATGGTATGCTTTTCTTCAAAACAAAACTTATTTAGTTGACTGGTTAATTTAAGCACTCTAAAAATGCCCCTATTTAACCATTTTTTTTTTAAACCAAAAAACCACAAAAACACAAAATAAAACCCCAAAACCCACCAAAAACCCCCAAAACCAACCACAACAAACCCCAAAAAAACAACAAACCAAACAAAAAAAAAAAAAATCTCAAAAACCGAAACAAACAAAACACCAAAACAACCCTGCTAAAATTTGATGTGTGTTTAATACAGGATAATGTATGGTAAATCAGAGTAATCAGACATTTGCAAAATCTAAGTGTATCACTTATACCCTCTCCTTCTGAGACTTATTGTGTGTGTTCAGATGCTTTGTTAAAAGCAGTTAATTTCCTACCCTAATCTTGCAAGATTGTTCTAGAAACAAATTAATGTCAGTGATTCATTTCTTGGTGTTATTTTCCTTCAGTACTATTTACCTGTCACTTCTACTTACTACATCAAGTTGCATTTCCATAACAATTTCTCAACTCCTTTTGCTTTAGTGGTTTTAAATTCTACGTAGACTTTATGCACCTCTCCCACTGGCATGTCTGTTCCTGTTCTCTGTAGTTCCTTTCAACAAAAGGAAGATGATGCCACTGATCTCCAGTTCCAGTAAGCTAGAATAGAAAATAGAACATTTCCTTTGTATTCTGTGGTGCTTTTGTTACTGGAGTCTAAGCTTGCTTTGGAAAACACATAATCAATTTGCCTCTGTTGCAAAGTATTTTTCAACATCAGAACTAATAACACATTGAGCTTTCACTAAATGTTAATGTTTAGAATTATTTTTCTCCAGATGTATTTATCAAATGGAACATGTTGTGATCCATAGGTTTAACTTTCCTTATAATAATTTCCTTTTCTGTTACAATAAAATAATCTGTGATTTTTGTTATCTATATACAAGGATAGTGCAAAATCTTAATCCCTAGTCTGCTCCAAATAGGATATATTAAGCTATTTCTACACTGAATTTCCTTTTATTGGACTATACCATTATTGTTGACTCAAATGACCAAAATATATTTATCTTCCAAATATAGCTGTTTTCATGTGTTTCCTCATAGGACCTTTCCCTGTCCCACCTTCTGGTTTCTTCTCACATCCTAAGAGGTATTAATAAGGGCCACCTGCCACTGTGACTCATTTAAAATGTCTCTGCACAGTCTAAGACAAGAGATAATAAATATGTCCAGGCCATGGGGGACCAGAAGAGAGCCACAGACAGTATTGGTCAGCATAATGGGCAGTGGTCTCAGCAGGAAGGCAACCTCACCTTATGCTCCATTATTCCTCTGTGTAAAGGCTCAGCAAATGTCACAATCCCATAGGCAGTTTGTGGCAGGTACCACATGCTGCTCTAAGTCTGCACATAACCGCTGCAGAGTTAGTTTTAAACCAATAATGTTTGATACTCATCCCAAACATTTCCAAACAGGTTTTTCCCACCAAAAAAAAAAAGCAACAATTCTTTAAAAAAAAATTTAGACTTTTTTTATTCTTGGAGGATCATGAATATGCTTCTCTTTCCTGTAATTTTGAATTAATAATTAATTCAGTCATACTTCTAGCTCTAAGAAACCCTAGCTGAAGTTACTTAAACGACTGTTCCTTCTGTATTTTATGCACTTTTTTGTGGAAAGGTGTATTTTACAATTTCCTTAGTAACATTTTCTCATTGCTGATAGGATGTTACCCTTTAAATATACAAATCTTATTTGTTTTAATCCAGCATGCAGTTAAAGACCATACACCAGCAGTGGGTATAGCTCTGTCAAACCTTTTTGTACAGAAGGGCATGGCAAAGACAGTTGTCTTTGCACAGGCACAACACATGTCTGAAAGAGTAATTTCATACATGGCAAAGAATGTGTTCTCGTCATGTTGGCTCAGGTCTTCTTTCTTTTTGTTTTTTTTTTAAGTTGCAAAAAGATCAGACATTCTTTAGAGAGTCAAGGTAATGCATTGTATCTAATTTTGTTATATTCCCAAAAATAATAATGAAAACCCCATAACTATTGTTTAACAATAATGAATAAAAAAACCTCAAAACCCCAGCTTCTAACCAAAAACCCACAATAATTGGAAAACACTACTGAGAAGACAGAATACTGCTGTGCAAGAGGAAAAGTTTTTCTTTGAACAAAATACACTAAATAATATGCAATGTTTTCTTAAGTATTAGATCTTATTTTTTAGCAGATTTGCTAGGAGCCTTCTACTTTTTGTAACGTATTTCTTCTAAAGTATTTAAAACATTTATACTGAAAATTTTCTTTCTCAATTCTTCTGGCTGTAGAAACAAACTTGAAGAATAAAAATCTGAAATAGAGCAATGAGGCATCTTCAACCTGAATTTACAGAATGTAGACCACAGAGCAAAGTCACTGCCATTGAAAGGAATAGTTCTTAAGTTCAAAACATTTTCTACTTCTCCATATCAACCTCCAAAGAGCAAGGATTCAAAAACTAGCATCAGATTCATCTCAGTTGCACTGTGGAATGACATGAACCATCATCATTTTTTGCTGCAATTTTTGTGAACATTACACTCCTGTAAAAATTCTGCCAACTTTGCTTAGATTAAACACTGACTTGGCAATAGCTGCAAATTAAATAGTGTGCTATGGCAGAGGGAGTGACGACTTGTCTGGAAGGGCAAAAGATATATCCTAGTAAGCCTGCTCATGTAGTAGATAAAACTCTCTTTCTCCCCAATTTGAGTGCTAGGAATGTTATTAGTCTTAGAAACATTATCTGTCCTTTGTAAAGTCTGTCTGACTGTAAAGCAGATGCTGGTTTTATTCTGCTTTTCTCAAGCAATCATTTTCTACTTTCTCTTCTTCTTTAGGATGTCACTCATCATTTGGAAATGATCAGAAGCATTTCTTGCTGCCAACCCAACCCAGCAGAACAGTTTTAGAACTTTTCTGTGTGTCTCTGGAGAGCTAGGAGATAATTTGGGTTTTTCAAGTGTATTGATGCAAGGACTGAGTGCAGGTGTTCATTCATTTGGCCCATTTCCTTTCATACTGATATCTGAAAAGATGTTTGCCCTTTGGGAAAATGTCTTTGTCAGCTGGCCATACAAGACATTTCAGGTTAAATGTTATTTTACACCCTAGGTGTCTTTGTTCCCAGCCTGTGGTAAGAAGGACATGTTATCAGGAAGGCATTTTATGGTATTTTCGTACTTCATTAAATATGCTTGAGGAAGATACTGTTTGTTTGCAGCTTCAGCTTGTCAGAGAAGTCCAGTGTAAATGACATGTTGGAAGGGTCTCAAGTAGCAGTAAAAGGTGGACAGAAAAGATCCCAAAGCTATTTTATTAGCAAAATCAAATGCTTGTGACTGAGATGTGGTTAAAGAGCAATTGTGTCATTTGCAACCAGAACTTCTTAGAACGTTTTTGTCACCAATCCATGGCTTTAGAGTAAGTCTTCTGTTTCTGAAATGGTATATAAGCTGTCAAATGCTATAATCAACCAGCTCATCTAGGCTGATGGAAAAATTAAAAAGCCCTGGGGATTTTCTTATGGCTAAAATATTCTGTCTCACTTTTGATCACATCCCAGAATGTACTGTGACCTCTTAACTTGCGACAAGACTGCTTCTACTTTGTCATTTTGTGGAATTATAATTGACTTTTCAACCCAACCACCATAAATTTAGTTGAGGGGCAAGTTTCAGCCTACAAGCTTAGTTTCACTGGAGCATATGGAGTCCTGCATGGTCTCACTAGGGTAGGCAGATGCCAGAGTTTTAGCTGTAAGGCAGAGTTTTCTGTATTTGGGAGATTGCATCCTTCCCACTTGAATGTGATGCCCAGAAAATAATTCTAGAATTAGTTTGCTATCCTGAGGGTATTTGAAATTTTAGCACACATTTTTTCATACCATTCTTCTGTGTGCATGTATGGTCTTCAATAAATACAGGTGTACCTAGCTACATATAGAATACCTATAAATGTACCTAGCTAGATATAGAAATTGCCACATGGGAAGCACTGTTTACTATTTCTTTCTTGTCTTCTCATTACTGATAGATGTAACTTTAAAGTATCCTGTTCATAAAAATGATCAAATAAAGTCAAAACCACTTTAAATATTTGTCCATTAAAAGGAATACTTACCCTGTATTTACTTTCTATGAACATTAATCGCTTTGATTTCCTGTACTTACGCTGACTTGCTTGCTATGCCAAACAAACACCTCTCAAAAAAGACAAGGCGAGCACAGTTTGAAAAGGGCAAGGCACACAGGCTGGGCAAAGATGGTGTCAAAATACTAAATGCCTGCTCTTGTGACACATCCGGTGTGATGAGGCTACATTTACTTTTGGGCTTAACATTAGCGTGATCCTCAGGGATGTCTCTGACTTGTCCTGGTTGGGTATTTGTACTTGGGTGAAGAATAATTCCTCCCCACAGATGAGTTCAGAGAGTAACTGAGACAACTGCTTATAGGTAGCAACTTTGTTCCTCTGCCAGCTCTTGATGGTTACTCATCCCCGTGTAATTGTTCCTAGTGTTTCATGAAGAGCCTGTTAATCCCTATAGGTTGTGTAAAGTGATTCCCTGTGGATGATCTAATTGAAGCAATTAAGGTGGGTTTATTATCACTGTTTAGTAACTGGACCCATATTCTCCTGTTGTACTCTGAGACGGAAACAAATGCTGTCCAGGAAGAGTGATGGGTATTTCTTCTTTACACGTGTGCAGAGAATTAAGTGGTATGAAAGCTAAGCTGATAATCAGGTGGGTGAGTCAGGGGTTAATTTGCAATTAGAAAGTTTTCCAATTTATTAGCTGGCTCTCTTTAATTTCTTTTGAAGGTCGGTTTTTGCCTTGATTTTCTTGTTATTTTATGTGTTAAAAACAATGGTTCTGATAAAAGGTTTTCCTGAAACCCAGAACAGAGCACAGGGAGCACCTAAGGGAGCACATTAGCATGTAAAAGTGAGAGATTCATCTCCAAGGTGACTAATTTAATGAAGTCCTGTAGGTTCAGCAAAAGTCAGTGATATGGGGGCCCGTGCTGGTTACTGTGGCACTGCCCATGGCCTGCTGCCTTGGAGGCACTGCTTGCATAAAGCTCTGGACATCTTGGTGCCACTTGCTCCTTTAAACTCTGTCATTACTGTTTTGTGATGTTAACTACCAGCAGTATTTGAGTGGATTTCTAAGGTCTGCTTTTTATCCAGTAAAAATATATCTTTGATAGTGCACAATTCTTGTGTTGCTATTTTGTCTTTCCTTTTTTTTTTTTTTTGAGGTGAACTCTGAGCTACAATATGCAAATGCAGGTAGCAGACCCTTTCCTGCTGGTTTCTTGAAGCTTACTGGCCTTTAGCTAACATAACTTTAGCAGATAATATTATTTCTCAGATTGCCACACCTTTCAAACTACACTGTCTCTCCAGAAAATTTACAAATGAGAGATTAGTAATATGTCAGTAAGAGTCAGTAGGAACAGGAGTTTCCCTTTCTACTACTTTTGTCAAAATCATCAGCTTAGACTGTCACACAAAACTTTTGGGAGGATTATGTCTAATACCTGCACAACATTCTCAAATGTAGTCTTGAGCCTAATATATCCAGAATGTTTTAGGTCTTAAAACTATTATGAAGGCCTTGTAATTTTTGATAGGCTCCAATGCACTTCTGACACACTTTTTAATCTCAAAATGCTACTGAAAACAATCTCATTATAAGTTGTTCAACTAACTGCAGAGTCACTTGTCTTCTGAGTAACCAAAAACTACTATTCAAAGCATGACCCCAAAATAAGACACATCTGTATTCAGGGTCATGTTTTCCAGGGTCCTTATTTCTTCAGAGATTGTTTTCATTTGAAAAACTACAAAAAAAAAAAAATTAAAAAAAATAACCAAAAAAGCCCCAAAACCCCTTAAAACAAAACACAAAAAAAAAGAAAAATTTGAATTGACTTAGCCTTGTACGGTATTGGATAGGACTTTTTTTTTCTTTTTCTTCAGCTTAATGGAAAGAATTTGTCAACATCCTTATCTGCAGTTATGTAAATGTAAATCATGAATAGCTGGGCTACTGTTAGGGACCTTATTCTCTATTAACTGCCTGAAGTCCAGGGACAGAACTTGGCCTCTAAATGGATTTTTTTGCATTCTCAAAGACCATCAAACTACAGGGGAAATTGCTGAAATCTGAAACAATTAAAATGGACACAGCTATTTTAGTCAATTCTCTAGATTTATCTGGAAAAAAACCAAGATACTGAATCAGGATTGTCAAAAAGATGTGTAATTTTGTCTTTTAAGCTGTTAGAATACACACAGTTGGGTTCTTTTCTTAAACCTCTGCCTGAGCCCCCCTCAGACTTTCAGCTAGGGACAAAAAATAAAAAAAATTAAAAATACTGCAAACAACTCCTGCTCCTCTTGCTCTCTGAAACTGTAGGTGTGAAAGGAGGGGAACAGCAAAATATCTGTAGCTGTACTATTTTTGAAACTGTGTGACCTTGAAAAGCAGCCTGCCTGTATCTCCCAAAAGACTTGTGTGCACACCAGAGGGGGTGTTGGTGCTGGATATCAGGCTTCATCTACCAGCAGTTTTCACTTCCCTCACTCTTCATGGTGGCAGCAAACCAGAGCTGGTTTTCTTTTCTCTTTCTGACAGATTTGCCTCTGCCCCTATTGCAGGTTGAGCAGAATGTTTGTCGTACTTAGGGCAGTCAAAACTAAATTTCATCTGATATACTGAGAATTGTTGAGGTTGCTCTGGTTAGATGCCAGTGTTCAGCCAGGGTGCTGCTGGTCAATGTTAAGTCATGGGAGTAGTTGGGAGACCTCTCGTGTTTTGCATCTATGGCGTAAGCTGCTTTCAGGCAGTATGCAAAAGAGCTCAAAAAGTTCAGGAAAGATCAGCCCCTCAGATAAGAGTTTTTCAGTGGTATTGAGAAGGAGATTTGTACCTTAATTAAGAGGTTTTTAAATTCTAAAGGGACTTTGACTGCTCTTGAAGTGCCTAGCTTCTTACAAGCCAACCATCCAGACAGGAGAGATATGCACTATGCTGGGATGCAAGTCCTGTGCAGCAAAGTGGTTTCCACGTTCTTTATAGACTTTTTTTGTTCATGAATTTTCATTAAAATGGTTTTCATTTTCCTTCTTAAAAAACAAACTGGAAATACTTTGTTTTCCCCTCATAATTCAGTTTAGGCTTCTTATAAAAGCAAAAATCTTGTTCATACTGATGACTTTGGCCTTATTTTCTGCATATCATCATATGAAAACAGGATCAGCACCACTTGTCTCTGTGCATTCATTTGAAGTACTCAATAAAACTTGCATGTTCTGCAAGTGGCAAGTTTTAGAATGCATTTTTAAGTGCTGTGTAACATTATATGATAGAGATACTGCCTTCTAAAAATTCTGAATGTCCATTGCAAAACTTTGCTTCTTAGGAAAAAACCCTTAGTTCTTCATGAAAATACCCCCAACATTACTTCCCTTTTGACCAGTAAAAAAAAAGCTTAGACTGTCAAATCTGCTGTTACTTAAAATAACTAAAACAGTGTGTTCTGTTAAATCTTATGAATAGTATAAAAACTATTCTGTATGTGTTATTTTTATGGTTAAAGCAATGATGAACATATGTAATGGTGTTGTAATGGAGGAACTTTGTTTTTTCAGGAACCTATAGTTTTGAAATCTTAATCTAATATAGTCAAATCAGTTGTTTTACTGCACTGAATCTGGGTTGTCCTAGACAAACAGTGCTTATCCAGGGTTCAGACTGAAGTCAGTTTTCAATTTGGTTTTCCCTGTCATATTGAATGACTCCGTACAGCTTCTGTGTGATGTTAATAGCTTTCGTGTGCTGGGCAGCCATTTCAGGAATAGATTCTTTCCTCTCTTGAAAGGCAGAATTTCTGAACCAAAGGCAAAAAAAAGGAAAAAAAAAAAAAAAAAGAAAACAAAACAGTTTAGAATGGGAAGGTATAATATGGTAAAAGAAGCGGAGTAAGAAATTGGTTTGAAAACCTTCTTTGAACAAAGGATTCAGACAAAGCAGAGAATTGGTGTGAAATTTTGATTGCAAATTTTAAGTTTTATGCCTCCTGTGTATAAATAAACTTTTCAAAAATTGTGACTCTGTCAAAAATTTGCAGACAGCCTGTTACCCTTACACTGCTTCTTTATTACTTTCTTTTTAAGTTTCCTTACCTGAGTTTGGACATTCACATGTGAGCCAAACAACCCAATCCATGTGAAGAACTAGGTGCCTACCAACCACAATTTATCTCATTTTGAGGTCACTCAGGCAGATCACAGAAGTCATTCTCCTGATATAACATTAAGAGAAGACAAACTGGCTAGTTTGCACTGAAATGCAACTTCTAGACATTTAAAAAGTCTATGAGATAATTTTTTTTTTTAATTGAGAATGTAGGTACTTATGAAGTATGCATGAAATTTGTATTTCAAGAATTTAGTAACTACTGAGTGGTCTTTATTGGCCTTTGTGGGTCACATGGAATATCCTGAATTTTGAGGGTATTTTAAAGTACCAAAATTATGTACAGCTGAAAAACAAAACAAAACTAAACTAAACTAAACCCAAAATCACTGGAAAGCATGTTGTTTAATTGAATATATTGTAGAAGTTAAATTTAGAAGTCCTCAGTCCCACATACCTCGTCCACAATTCTCAAGGCTGCTGTTGCCATTCTAGGCCAATAATTCTCTACATCATCATGATGGTAAAGGCAGAAATATCTGATTCCATGTAGAATAATTGCTCACTACTATCTATGCAAAAATATGATTCTCTCAGACAAAGACACACAAAAGTAACACAGGTTAGCCATAGCCACCTGTCCAATTACGGGAGTTGTTGTCACAGCTCAAGCAAGTAAAACGGAGCTTCAGGTCCAGGAAAACTCAGAAAAAGCACACTTGACAAGCCTCAGTTGAGAGGCATTGCAGACTTAGTGCAAAGCTTACACCTGTTTATCACTGACAATACAGCATTACCAGGCTACACCATTAGAGTCTCTAAAAGGGAGTGATTAAATAAAATCATGGTATATGAGTAAAAATAATGACTAATATGCGTTTGACTGTGAAAGAAGAGTGACTAATCCTGTTCATTTTTTTTTTGTTTTACACAAATATCTGCTTACTGCATTCCGCCACTTGCACATAGTGAATTTTTGTTTTTATGTTTCATATTTTTATATGATTTTTTACATAACTATTCACAACAACCATCATAGGTTACCTGTAATAAAGTTTCCTAAATAAAGTTTCCTAAGCTTTTGGTATTACAAAGCCACAACTACGGTGCAATTTTTTTATTAAGGAAAATGGAATTGCTTATTTTAGTCTATTAAATAAGATCTCACTCTTGAAATTTGAGAGGCTGCCTGTACATGAAAATTGTCTTTTTAAGAACTTTACCACTAATGTTTCTATTTTGTTATTATTTCCTTTTTTAAAATTCACAGTGATCGCACTGGATGTTATTCTTTCCTCATACAATTTTGATAATAGTATTGATTTCAGTGGAATTATTCTTCATTTGCCCAGTGTGAAAAGAGAATCAGATTAATTCACCAAAATTATTTTCTTGCCATATTACAGGAACTTATTACTTTTCCCTGTCAGACATAATCATGATAATTTTAGTAGGGAATAGGTTAAAATAATCTTCATCCAGTTGGGCAAATTGAGTAAGCCTGCTGCTGTGTTATATAGCCCGTCTGTTCTGCCAACTTATTTTTGATGAGCTTCTTGGAAATAGCTGCTTTTATGCCAGTGACTTAGGGTAGGTTTGTGTGTAATTATGCTCTTAGTAACATTGCAAGTATAAAGAAAGAAGGGGAAAAAAAAAGACATAGGTCTTTTATGGGACCTCTTGTAGGCTTCTGTCTCATTATGTTAACAATCTGCCTAGAGAATGGTGTCAGATTTAGAGAGCAGACGAGATTGATTTACTTTTCAGGCCCTTCTACCCAGCCTAATTATTGCGTTACAAATGGCGATTCTTTCACCCCTCTGAAGGAGCACTTTGATTAGTGTCTGCAATGCAGGTGCCAGGGCTTAATACGGTAAGTGCATGTCAACTAGTTTCTTTCATCACATAGTCAAACTGTATAAAAAAAGCCATTGCACAGTAGGAGCTGAAGCGTGGCTTTACCAGAGCTTATATGAGCTTAAAATTTATAGGGTTAGAACAGCGATGAAATTTGCCTTCTTGTTTTGTTTAATTTTTCTGTTGTTATTCTCATAAACAGGGGAAAAAAGGGTAGATGTGAAATAGAAACAAAATTAGTGTGAATAGGTAGCTTGCCATTGTAGAATTTTATTTAAAATTCAGATCAGATTTCTCCCTTCTCCCTGCCCCCAAGACAAGATTGAATGGTTCTTCTCACAAATTAAGTTATAGTTTCAACATTAGAGTCTCTCTTCACTGCTCATGTACTTGATGATTTGACTTATTGAAAGGGTTTTATTATAAAGCTGATGCTCTTTTTCATTGCTTAAAGATTAATTTATAAATAGTATACTTTTTGTCAGTTGAGAATGATTACATAAATAGAGCCTTGGATCAGTAAACGGGAACACAGGATAATTAGCTCTAATTCCTTAAAAAAATTAGTAATCTTCATTCATGCTGAATTCGACAGGATTCACTTCAGACACACTAGACTTCTCATTGACTTCTTATTGCAAGTTTCTCCTTTATTTTGTGTGTTCTCTCACGTGCTAGAAAAACTGTTGAATCTCTTTTTTTTCCACTTTACACACACCAGAGCAGAAAAATATTGAAGATAGCCAGTGTGACATCCTTTTGTTAATAATTTTGCATAGCACTATATGTACTGTAGATAGTACTATAAAAAAAAAGGTGTGGGGGGGGTGCAATGGGGAAATTGTAGGAATGCTGCTATTCTGAGAGGCACATGAAGGCGAGGCCCTTGAGATCACTGAAGGGAGTGTGATGTTTCTCAAACACCTGTGTGTTTGAGTTCCTGGCTCAGAGAACACCTGCTTCTTACTCAGCTACCTCATTTCCCTTGGATCCTTATTATGAACTCTGTCAATCCTCATCCCACGTTTAACCAGCATTGCATGTTAATAGGTGTCATTTACACCTCAAATGACTTTTCCGTGTTCAATTTGATACACGTTCCTTTCGAATTAAGTCTGAATATATTCTGAATTATGCAAAAATTGGTGGGTCTTCTTCTTAGCTATTTGGTGTGCTATTATTTAGTGGTATTCAATGTAATTATCAGGAAACTGTATCAGTAATCATTGTAATATTTATTACTTATACAGTAAATATATCCCATGTCTGTTAATAATGTCTGTTAATAATTTCTGGTTTATCTTAGATTCTTTGAGTTTTAAAAATTTTACTTTTTAATTATGGATCATCACATGGAGTGTAGCTGTCAAAAATAGTATTTGTATCATGTTAAAAAAAAATCTTGCAATTTTAATAAAATAAATTAAAATACAGAGACAAATATCATGTCCAAGAGGGCTAAGATCTCACAAAACATACCTGTACATTGTTGGCAGTCAAGGAAGTTATTTTAATATACCCAGGTCAAAATTTTGCCTAACTAAACTAAAACAATGTGATTATGCCTTCACAGCTGAGTTCATTGTAGCCACCTGTTTTAAACACAGAAGTCTTAACATACATGTGTAGACTTCTTGAGAACAGAAATTAGTGATGAGTAGGAATATGAGAACTTAGAAAGGAGAGTAGACATTCAATAGAAGAATGTTCACATTTTAAAGTTAAGCTACCCTGGTCAAGTATTATTTGACTACAGTAATATTTATTCCAAAGTTTTTACTCAACTTTTATATGAAATCTATTGAAAATGCATACAATATTTTCTCCAGTGTCTAGATCTTATCAAATTGCATTTTAAAATTTTTTAGAGACTGATCATGGTCCAGAGGCTAAGTCAACACTCGGATTTTGTAAAAGTATTGTCCTTTCCACAGCAAATTTCCTTTGGAGAACCACTAGCTTTGGATTTTTCAAAAAATTAGACATTGAATAGTGCCTGTTTTGAAGATTTCTTGTCAAATCCTGCAAGGCATGTGTAGGGTACTTTGCAGATTTTTGGTTTTCTTTTTAAGCTATCTTATGTTATATTCCAGAACTTTTCAAACCTTCCCAATTTTTTTATCCTGCATAGAAGTTCTGGAATGCAACATAGTATTATAAAATATCTCCTCTAAGTTGCATACCTCTCATAAAGATATGAGGAAGAAATTCTTTACTGTGAGGGTGGTGGGGTACTGGAACAGGTTGCCAGAGAAGCTGTGGATGCTGAAAATGTTCAAGACCAGGCTGGATGGAGCTCTGAAGCAACCTGGTTTAGTGGAAAGTGTCCCTGCCTATGGCAGAAAGGTTGGAACCAGAGGAACTTTAGGGTCTCTTTTGACCCAGCCCATTCTATAATTCTATGTATTCAAAACTTCTATAAGCATGAAGGAATTAAATATTATGTGAACATATTAGAAGCTGTTAATGTACTTTGGTAAGGTGGAATCTTAAGGAGATTACTGTGGTCTGAACACCAAATAGTTAAAGGGCTATTTAAATGCTAATGCTATGCAAAGACAACATTTTTCATCCAGTTAAAAAAAAACAAAAAACAAAAACAACCAACCAAGCTACAAGCAAGAAAAGAAGCATGTACAGTAATATAATTTAGGTACTACAGAATAAATTCAGGAAAGACAGGAATAAATCACTACTATGATTACTATTGGACATTAACTCTCCTATATTTTCTAGTAAAATAGTTTCTATAAATTCATCCTTTTTGTACATTTTTCTGTACTGACTCACTAAGTCACATGCAGTGTGTGATATAATTTTAGCTTTTGGGGATGGTGCTTATGCTGTTTGAAGAATGTGTATCATATACTTGAGTGTAATTTAAAAAACAATCATAAAGGGGCAGTGCCACTCTGACATATGCATCTTGCAGCAGAATGAGTTTGAAATTTGGTTTCATAAGCTTTTAATGAAGTAGTAGACAGGAATTTTAATAGACCACACTTTCTCACATATACTGAAAAAACCTTACAGTAAATGGGAATAGAATTTGACTGCATATTTTCAGCATTGTAGCTAACTAAATAAGAAAATCCAGCTTAATCTCCAGACTTGGGAATTTTAATTCAAACCTTTGATTCAGATTAGGCAATTACTTATTCTTTGCACTTATCTGCTCAAACTAAAGTATGAGGAGTTTCAAAGCTGCAGCAACACTTCATCATGCTTGCAACGCTAATTACAACATAGCCTTTTTCAATTGCATGAGAACACAAAGATCATCTGTGTCATCATTCCTGCTTGATGCATAATTATGACCCAGTGCTTTAATTTGAGTTGTCCAAAGGAAGGTTGAATTAACTTCCTCGCCAGTAAATATAACAGCTGGGATTCTGTTAGTTCCCTGCAGAGATCTCCAGGCAGTATTTATCAGAAATTTCAAGTGCAAAATAAACTGTTGTGCTATAGCAGTCAGTCTTCACAGCACTATGTGTACAGCTGTAGTAAGTGGCAATATACAGTTAAACAGTGTGAATTTGATCTTGTTACACCTTTCCTATCAATACCACTCGCACATTTCACGTTCTGATGCACATTTACTTCCTAAATACAATTTTTATGGGAATGTGTAGCGCATCCTTAAGTAGAAACCAACTATGTTTGGGGTTTTTTGAACACAAAACTTCTTTCCCAAAAGAAGTTAGTGCTGATAACAGAAGCATTGACGCTTACGTTTATAGCATCGGTGCTTATTGCTCTCTCTCTGTCTGTGTTATGTATTTCTGATTTGAGTTTTTAACCCCTTAAAAATAACCTTAGTCCAAAATTGCTGATGTGCTTTTATGTTTATAGCTTAAGGACATCTTGAAGGTTAGCTGGGGAGCCTTGCGCTGGCTTTCCGAGGTTAGGAGGCTCCCTACAATACTCTTCGAAGCGATGGCAACAAATGCCACATCACTATTAATGCCAGCAGCGCGGGTCCTGCTGGAGCGGGGCAGCTGCAGGAGGCAGCGAGGAGCCGCGCTCCGTGCGCCCGCTCCCGCCGGAGCCGCTGCTGGCAGCGCCCGCTCCGCTGTGTCCACAGCTCCATCTGCAGCCCGTGGGCAGCCGGGAGCCGCGCTGCCAGCGCAACGCGGCTGTCCGGGAAAATTAGATTGGAAAGGCAACACCTTAAAACACCTTTTCGCGGTTGAAATTTTGGCGCTGTCAGGTTTTATATGATTTCTGAGAGTATAGCCGTAGGCTCTGTCAACGGGAACTCACTGGGAAAGAAGCAGGGAGGGAGCAAAAGGAGAAACGAGGCGTCAGTGCTGCTGAGGGCCTGCAAGCAGGCATAGCAAACTCTCCAGTCAGCTCTTTAAATATGTACACAGCAAATTAACCTGGATGTATGTTATTAATTTTTTTTCTCCCTATTTCTTTTTGCAAATATGCTTTTATTTGCAAAGGCCAGTTTTATGCTTTTGGTACCGTGTCCCTTGTGTGATGTGACTGTGAGAATAGTGTAACTCATTCTGCCAGCAGTGAGATTTCAGTGGTGTAGTGGGTATGCCCAGCAGTGGAGAAGTCTGAAGGGTTTCCTTCAGAGTGTGGGGCAAAAATTAGCATTTATACCCAGGGTCTGGAGTCTGGAAACACTAGAGGGCTGTAGAAGTCTTTTCTAGTCACCTACAGGTGACAGGGGTTTTTGGTATCAGTTGGTTTGGTTGTTGTGATTTTTTTCCTGGGGAGTGGAAGTGGTACTGCTAATGGAGGTACTTGGCCAGGGCAGACAGTATGAATGAACATGCTAAGCTGCTTTCAAAACCAGCATTGGTTTTAAATGTCTTTCAATTATAAGAATGAAAGGAGTTAATCTATAAGTGATTATCTTTATATGTCCTGACTTTATTAATGTAGGAATTGTCATCAGTTTGTAGAATCATTCAGCATAACATTTGTCTCTTCCTCACTTTATTTCATACTTTACTTAATAGCAAGTGAATGTGGATTTGTGTTTTGGTTTTTTAATTTGTTTGTTTGTTTATTGGGGTGTTTTGTTTTTGTGGGGCAGAAATGGATTATTAGGCTCACTTTCATGCATGGAGCTATTCCTAATTCTTCCGTCTCTCTATGTAAGGTGTTAAAAGGCTGTATGTTGTCTTTAGAACACCTTCAGATATCTTTTTTGACCTATTGGTGCTCTTGACAAATTAAAATGCCATTCACAATGGACAGGAACATTAGTCAGTAGGCAGCAGTCATTCCCTGGCCACAGAACACAGTACACAGAAAGCCTTTTCTTCCCCTTTTCAGTCCTCATGACAGCAATTGCTTCTACATGTCTGTATAGATGGGTGGGACTTTGGTGTGTTTTAAAGATTAACAAATTTAGATCACTTCAGATAGGTGTGGAAGTGAATTCTACAGTGAAAGAGCTCTCATATACCTTGTCATTATTTCCCTATCTTTCACTCAAAGGTGCTTCAGTGGTGTCTGTAATCTTAACTCATGGGGAGTGACTCAGTCTCTCAAAAAAGCAAGCTTCAAGTCATTTTGGGCTTTATAGGTCAAAAACAGCACTTCAAACTCCACTTGAAAAACAACAGGCAGCCAGAGCAGATTTGGAGAGCAGATGTCAAATGCTCATAAAGGGATACAAAGCATATCAAGCAGAATAGCACCTTCCTATAACAGAATGTTTCCGGGTTGATTTAGTGTGAGACCCAATATAGGGTTTACATCAGCAGCCAGATAGCTACTTGCTAAAGATATGTTTGCAAATGCTTAATTATGATATCATATTATAACACAGAAATATAATTATCCATTAAGAGTTTAACCTCTTAATTTCCTGTGTTACAAGGTCATGTAAGAGTGCACTCGGAAGGGAGTAACACTGCTCAGTATATTCAGTTTCACCTAAAAAGAAGTCACCTCTATTCAGAACTCCCCTCACTTGGCTTTGTTATTGTCATTGTCTCTTTGAGAAAGCATTGAGAATTGTATTATACAGCCTTGGAGATCCCAAATAAGATGTAAGAAATTCAGAAGAAGAAGAAATTGCTCCTACATATTCTTCTGATCTGAAAGTCTTTCACAAGTCCTTGTGTAGTTGTAAGTTTTGTATAAGTAGAACTATTTTTTCTGGAAGTAATTCCCCTTGGTTTCAAAGATAGAGAATTTAAAGATAACTATTCATTTTTAAAAATTATATTTTAAGATCTCTTAATAACATGCTATATGAACAATACTAATTAGTATATTCAGATTCTGATCTTAGATCAACCCTTCCTTTTAAATGCAAATATTTCCCCCCCTTTTTATCACTTTATTGTTGCCATAGATTTAATTTAATCTATCTGCTTTATTTTTGAAAACTGCAACTGGTTGTTTGCTCTGCTCAGGTGGCTCAGGATGTACAAACCATGGCCAGTTTTCCGAGCACCTGGCTGGCATGAGACCTCAGTATGCTTTAATGCTTTATAAACTCAATCAGTCCATGCCTGTATAATTTGTGAGGCCATTTTACATCATGAAGAAACTCAGATGTCTCTCAAGTAGAGAGTGGCAGCTCTCACCAATGTGTATTGACACGATGTGACATTTTAACATAGGTGGTAAAGAATGCAGCATCCAGTCTGCTTCATCTCTGGCATGATTTCTATGGTCACCTTGTTAATAATGGTTTTTTGTTTGTTGTATGGGGGAGAGGTTGTTTGTTTGGTTTTGTTGTTGTTGTTGTTGTTTTGGTTTTCTGTTGCAGATTCTAATTATGTGAATTTTGTTTCAAGCTAGCATAGAACAGCCAAGCTTTTGCTACTGTTTTCAAATGTCAAAATACACAGTGCTAGTAGGGTTTGTTATCAACAACTGCTGCCAGGTGTTCATTACAAGAGAGGAAAACAATAGGTACTCAATCTGGGTAAAGGAGGAAAAGAAATCGTACAAAGTTGGAAACAAATCAAAGTTAGCTCTATCCCAGCAATTCTTTGTATTTTCTTTCTGTTAAGAAAAGGCTGTCGAAGTGAACAGGCAAAGTGCGATGGTCTTTTACTAAACTGTCCAGAGAAGGACAATTTAAAAATGTATAGCAGATCCCTGCTATCACTACAGCTAAATGGAAATTTTGGGACAGTGTAGTTCAGGTTTGCAAACTATTGCATATTCTATTTTGATTTAATGGTGCATACAGTACCTGGAATGTTTATAGGGAGTTTGGAAATCCACTAAGCTGATTAGGGAGCATCAGGTCTTATTTAACTATATTTTTGCTTGGCATCAAGCAGGGCTTAATATCATTCTGGATGATCTTGTTGAGCTCTTTGTAACATTACTGCATTACTGATGTAATAACTTACTGGAGATAAAAAGTAATGTGATATCAGTTATTTAATTTCTTTTATTGATTTTTTCTGACCTTGTAGCACTTTCCCCAGCATCAAGTGTGAATAGCATGACCAAACGGCTTCATATTTGAATATAAAAATAAAGTAAAAAGTAAACTTTCCAACTTGAGGAAAATTAACCTAGAGAGTATTTGTGCTATATGAAGGAAATTGGTTCTTGAATCTTTGCTATTTTGCATGTTGAAGAATTAAATCATAATGCTTATTGTATCAGTAATGGTTCAGTTTTCTGGTGCCACATAATTTGGTATGTGGTTGGTAACAAGGACATAATCAGCTAATGCTGATCAAACTTGGTAAATTGGTGTGAATTCCACTGTGAGTGCTGTAAAATCCTGGGAAGTTGGACTGTATTTACAAATAGAAAACTACTGCTTCAGGAAAGCAGTCACTTTGTGAAAGTGAAAAAATTTTTCAGAGAGTAATACTGGATAAACAATGGAATGTGAGCTCACAAAAATGAAAGGTTTTTAAAGATGTGACTATGCAAATATTGGGTAAGACTTAGCAGATTATATTGTCCCAGCTCTTGGCATTAGTATGACTATTTCATGAATATTGTGTCCTATTCTGGTGCCATCGGTTAAGAAAACAAAACAGAAAATGTCAAAGGAGCACAAAGAAATGATTGAAAGGACTGAAACACGTGCTTTGCAATGAAAAGCTGAGCTTAGTCTAAAGAAAGAAAAGAAAAATAGACCTAGATATTTGATTAGAAGCTATAAATACCTATACCGAGAACAAGAATTTTTTAATGCTGGTCTATTAAGTCTGTAGGCAGGAAAATGTTGACGTGTAATGGCTAAAAGCAGAATATAGACCAAATTAAACTAAAAATAAGGTGGATATTTTAACTAATCCTGGAAACTATTTTCTGATGCAATTGATAGATTTTATGTCACTGGAAATAAAAATATGACCTTTATTCATTTTCTTCCTTTAAAGATATAGTCTATGTCAAGCAAAAATATTGAATTTGAAGCAGAAATAATTGAAGTGTAGTATCTATAATATACAGGAAGTCAAATAACCACAATATTTCCTGTCTTTAGAAGTGCATTAACCTAAAATAAAAACCAGCACGCTTTCCATTTCTTTCCATTTCTTTTCATTTCCTTTCTATATCCTAGCCGTTTAACTACATGCCAATTTGTTGTCTACTCATGAAAATACTGTGTGTGTAGAGAGCTTCCACTTATGTCAATAAGATTAGGGGATCTTAAGGTCATACCCTTCATATAAAATATAATTTATTTGGATATTGGCTACCTTCCAGCTGATACCATAACAAATTCTACTGACCTGAAAGCATACCAATTTTTTTTCTTATTTCCAGTCAAGAATGTATAGCATTGCAGAGGTGACCAAGTGTATTATGGGAGAAGTTTATCTTTCCATAGAGGATTTAATACTACCCTTCCCCAGAGGCAAAATGCCAGATTGATTTGATGGACCAGTTTACCATAGCAAATTGCATATTCTAGAAGCACTTTTGACCAAGAGTTAGTGTCTGTAGTGTACCATCTGTTAAAAGTCTGATATCTCTAAATTTAGATGATCGGTGCAGTCAATTTGGATAGTAAATTATTCATTTAAACACTGTAGTGGACACTTCAACACATGAAAGCCTGCTTCTTCTTCTTCTGAAATTTTAGTTAAGTAGGATAGAAAACTGGTGGATAAAAGCAAATTTATTTTTCAATACTTGGAACTGATGCAATTACCTCCATCCACAGAAAACCATGTATCAGTAGAATTGCACTTATAATGCAAATACACTAATTTGACACTCAGCACCATAAGTTATGAGGAATGAACTCAGGCCCTGCAAACCTTTACATTACTTTGGGTAGACAGTTTGTAGGACATAACACCACCCCATCTATGTCTTTAAATTGCTCTATCCTGAAATTGGGAGAAAGCAACACATAATGTGAAACGGCAGTTTTTAAAATTTTGCATTCCTATTGCCTCTTTGTCCTTGTATTCAGTGGGGTGTTGTGTAACTCCTTTGAGAACAATGGCTAGTGACAAGCCTGACTTGCTGGTTAAGCCCTGCTAGTTGACAGCATGTCTGGGCTGGACTGGTGCTAGGCCAGTAGTTTGTGGTCACTACAGGACACGGAAGAACACAAGCACACACCGCTGTTCTTAAGGTGAAGAGAAAAAGGGAAGTTTATTTTCTGATTTGTACATTTATAGTTTTCCAAAAGTGACAGCAGATTGGAGGGTGACAGTGCCACCTCTCCAATGACACTGGACAAACCAGTCCATCAAATTTCTCCTCCTCCATAAAACAATGCAAAACAATGTGCTATTTACAGAAAGTGTGTGAGAAAGTTCGCTACAATAATGTCAACATCAGAAAGCTTAGAAAATCTTAAAAAAATCAGGCGACAGTTTGTGACTGCCCAGTGGGCCAAAAAAATAAAAAATTCTAAGTGTCTAATAGGCTTGCTATCATAACTGGAGTTTTCTTGATTGTAGGATTTAAAGACAGCCCACACCTAAAAGCCTAACCCCAGATTTAAATGACAGCTGCAGACTGAGCTAACAAGTTAGTAGCGATAGGAAAAAGGGTACAGGGTTTAAACTGAAAGAGAGTAGGCTTAGTTTAGATATTAAAAGGAAATTCTTTACTGAGAGGGTGCTGAGGCACAGGAGCAGGTTGCCCAGAAAAGTTGTAGATGCCCCATCCCTGGAGTATTACCAGCCAGGGTTTATATGCAAATCACAAACAGGACAGGATTGCTGTGGAACGTGCCTTGAGCAGTTTTATTTTTCAGCATCAGTCCCATTACATGGTTATGACAATGGGAAGATGCCATCAGCTCACATCCCAGGCAGCAGACCAAGAACTTAATGTTGCAACTTGATTTATAAGTTTTTTGACCAATCACACCAAGCAGAAGCATATTGACAGTAGTTCTATAAAATCACTATAAGCACACGTACCTTTGGTTAAAACAATGCTTGCTTATTTCAAATGCAATACCTGCTTGTAAGCCTTAAAACACAATGCACAGAGCTCCATTATTAAGCTTCAAACTTCCTAATTTCTTGCTAGATAAACTTTTCTACAGCTTAGGGAGTTATTCTAGACAAGCATTAATACACAGACCATTGTTCTATTTGTCCTTGGTTTTCTCCTTTTTAAATAATTTTTCTGCTGACCTATCTCATGGCTACTGCTTAGCTCTAATCACAGTTCTGCTGTCTCTGAGGCCTGCCTTTTGCAGCTTTCCCAAAACCATCTTATTTTGTGGATTCCCACAATGGAGTTCTGATCAACCTGGTCTAGTGGAAAAAGATGTCCCTGCCCATGGCTGGGGGACCAGAACAAAGTGATCTGTAAGCTTCCTCCTGACACACAGAGCACTCCAATTCTCACAGGTCCCATGGGTCTGACTGGTAACTATTTTTTCTATCAGCTGGTTTTTAAGTCACCTAAGCACCAACAGAGAACATCAGAAGCAGAGGGTGGATTTTTGGTTTCTTTTCAGCTTCTTCTTTGACAGCCTGTGAGACAAGATGGACTGTACCCTCTCATGTTCTGTCCTTCTGTCTCAGCATTTCAGGTTTTGCCTTTTTCAGCTCTCTGAAACAGGCTTTGCTGGCACTGTGGACCTGTACATGCTGCCTATCAGCAGCTTCAAAGCCTTTGTGAGCCTCATATCTAAGTAATGATGGCATTGCTAAGTAACTTTGAAAGGTAGAAGTGAAACACATGTAGTACATTAGGAAATATCAGCGCTGTTTCAGATATAATTCATGCTGGAGAATTAAGGAGGTAGCTCAGAGCTGACACATTTTCAGGACCAGCCACAGGAGCTGGTGGATGGTCTGTTACTCAGGCGTATGAAGGCAGGATAGGCAGTACTTCCAGTTAGTGTAATGGATAGTAGCTGTGTGATGGATAGTAGTATTATCACATAATATATAGGATTCACATGCTTGATTCCTTGTTCAACAGTCTTGCATAATAATTTGTTAATTTCTTAAGCTTTGTTGTTAATGACCATGTTATGTTATGGCCTGTATGGTAGGATGATACAAGAATGGTAGGGTGTGCTGCCACTGGTCCCTCTTTATTTCTGGGGATGGATGTTTCTGGGAGAATTTTCAAATCAGCATTGATAGTCTTAAACTAAAAATGTAGCTCTACTGAGAGTTTTTGTTTGAAGTGATGTCAGCACACTGAAATATCTCTTTCTGATTTGGATATGTGTGTCTCTGAGAGCACAGATTTTACATAGGTGTTAAATAAAAATTTAAAGATAATGTACATAAAACTCAATCATAAAAGAAGAATTCTATAATGTTTAATTATGTGTGCTTTTCTGTTTTCTTTCCTTTGAGATTAATGATGAAAAATATTTGTCCAGTAAGAACTCTCCTTATTTAGAATATAAGTTAAAATAACTGTAATGTGTGGCTTGTTGGGGGGAGGAAAATTATTGGCATTTTTAAAAATGTAACTACAGACTGCATGTACATAATTACGAAACACTAATTACTTAAAGGTCACAGAAAGAGTTTTCAGGTTTTTTTTTAATATCCCACGGTTTCCTTTTTTATAAAGCATAGTAATTAAATTCCCTATCAACCATTTTCATGTGGTGTCATTTTACTGCATTATTCTAAATAGAAATATGATGAATTTATGCTGGTATAGGACTGCTTATTCTGCTATTCGCTATTTTTACTGATTGACACATGTCTGGAAGACACCTTAAGAAACAATATAATTAGTCTATTTGCATTGCCTGGAATTAGGTGACCTTTGGTTTTGACAGTAATTAGACTATCCCTGCTGTACGCTGTTACTTGCTGTTAGTCACTAACCAGGCAGAAAAGGAGTCCAAGCAGCTCATTTAGTGAGCTACAAAAGCTTTTCAAATGTCATTAAAATGAACAGGAAATTATAATTAATAGCACGGTCTCATTTTATGGATGTGTCCCACAGATAAAACATGGCTAGAGCAGTTATTTATTTAGCTGAAAACCCCCTTAAAATAGAGGAGTTTCTCAAGTGCTACAGCACCTGAAAGAATGTGTGTGTTCTGAGTGTTTTCTTCTCAGGATGTATGTATGTATGTAGGTATACTTCATAACTGGCTCTCCAAGAGTACTGAAAAATGCAAATAGCTGTATATTTTATTTCTATACTCTAAAACCATATCTCTTGTACCCATTTCTTATCTAATACTTCATTATAATTTTTTGTTTGTTCATAAAAGATATGAAAAGGCAATGTGGTAAATTTTTGTGTAATATTTTTACACTATTCAAAGCGACTAGAAAAATCTCTAAAATCTGAATCCCCAGGTACTTGCATGCTTGATCATACATGGATGATATCCTCCTGAATGAATCCAGCCCTGCAATAAGATAAACCTAGGTTGCCATTACAACAAATTGAAGGTTCATGCTTTCCTTTCTAGCAGCTAATTGAGGGACCCAAGTTGGATTAAATAGACTCCTAGATTAGGTCTCGCTTTTGTGCTTCAAGTTACATGGTAGAATGATTCAAAATTGTAAGGTACCTGTAGTAAATGGCTCACCAGAACTGAATTTTACACAAAATATCAGGACTGTGTTGAAGATTTACTAGTAAGTAATGACTGCTTATAACCCAGTTAAGGTAATACCCCAGTTAAAATAACTGATGTATGCATTTTTGTGATCAGCTTGTAGCACTTTAGCTCTAGAAGGCAAATGAGGCATATTCATAGGACAGTATTAAAAACCAGAAATGACCACCACATTCAACTAACTTCTGTGATATGCTCTTATTTTGTTGATCACAGTGGCTGTGGGTTAAAAACCCTTTCCATTTATAAATGCTGAATGTGGGACTGAAAGGGTTGAAAATAGAAGACTGGCCAGGAGAAAGGGTTGTTTTTAGAATTGTTTTTTGCTCAATACGACCTTGCATCTGGGGGATGCTAAGAATATTCAGTCCCATTGTTTTCTGTCTTCCTTGGGAAGTGGCGTTTCTGTAGAAGAGAACAGAATGCTGTGAGGACCTAAAAAGCATTCTTCACAGGCCTAGCCCTGTGATGTAAAGGCAGGAGGGAGATAAGAAGCTTGGAGATTGTAAAACACAGCCTGATGAAGAATTGTGCCTTCTCCAGAATTTTTGGTATGTGAGCCAGGAATGGTGGAGCACTTTTTGCCCCTGCTAAAATGGAATAAACTTCAGCTGTTGATTGTGGCCATCTTGGCATTACCTGCATATATTTGGTTCACAAGCAAAGAGGTGTGTTTCTTTCAAAAGATTGTTGGAACTTTGGGGGTGGGGGGGGTGTTTAAAAACATCAATCCTTACTATTTTTGTGAGATTAGTATAAATATGTATTATCTATTTTAATATAAAATCAGAAGAGTTGTTCTCTTAGCTGAGTGCATTGTATGTATGGTATAGCTCTGCATGCACTTTTATGTCTCTGGTTTCATAAATAAGCATCAGATGTAAGGAATTTAATTTAAATTCAAATTAATGTTAACATAATGTAGAATTAAATGCATTTGAATTAAGTGACTTTTAATCTAAAGCAGCAGATATGCTTTTCACTGCTGACACCACTGCTTCAAGTCCTCAGCCAGCAAGTGGTTTGGAAAGGTCAGCAAGTTGAATTTTCTTCTTAGGAAAAAGATTTATTCTACCTTATTTAAAACCTCCCAGTCCCACATCTTGGAACACTCATCTTTCTGTGGCCAAAGGAAATAAATTAGATTTACTGTTCTATAATCTACAGATGCCTGTTTCTCTCTGTAACTATCTGTATCTCTGAATAAAAAGTTAAGGGGAAGTTATCCAGGCTGTCTAATTTCAACCTAAACATCTGATTTTAAATTTCAAGACTGAAATACATTGATCATGCCATGCTCTAAACTTTGACAGCTGTGTCTGAGTATCATCAAAGAGCTCAGCTGAAAGAAAAGCTAACTTCAGCTCCTCACATTGCAGCTCTGTGTCGTCAAACCCCCCACCAAATTCACTGAAAGAAGGCCAGACATCCATGTTACCATCCATGCCATGCCACCCTATCTTTCAGTTGTTTGGGGCTTTTTTTTCTATCTTTTAATCAAGAAGCCACTTTATTAGAGGTACATGTACAGGTGTTCCTCACTCACTTGCTGAAAGGGTTAAAACTTTACAGTGTCACAGCTAGGACTTCTGAAAACTCAGAGGACCTGAATCAGTTTTGACAGTAACAGCAAACAGGTGGTCGCAAAAATGCATAAACTAATTTAGAACATTCAGGACTTGCTATTAAAAACAGAAGATTGACAGCTTGCAAACTTTTTCTCCTCAGGATTGAAAAATAAAAATAATTTTCTTGACATTCTACAGTCTTTTGAAACAGTGGTTCAGTGAGATGTCAAAGTTATAAATGGAGCATTCAATATTAAATGGTTATTTTCACTTTTTTTTTTTTAATCTGTATTAGTAAATTTGATCTTTTAAAAATACCAATCACAGGAAAATCCAGTTATCTCTAAAATTACATCGTGTGGATGCATGCCAAGAGCACTGTTGGCAGAGAGCTAGACTTTAATAGATTCAACTGTCTGAAAAATCAGACACCTTATAATTGTCTGATGAAGCAGAAAGATATAGGCACGTCGATAGCCTGCTTACCCTGACCCATTTTAGATATATTTGTATCTAAATGCAGTCACATCATAAACTTCTTCTTTTTTCATTAATTTTTGACAATTTATATGAGTTACATTGAACAAGGTTTGCACAATGAGCTAAGATTGCATCCTTAATTTTATTAACTATTGTTTGCTGAGTTTCACATTGTTTGACTGCCAGTAGTGAAATATATGAAATTTTGCCCCTCATTTAAGGAATAAGAATGGAAAGCAGACCCTCTACAATGTGACTCATCCCTGAGACAGTGATACTTACTTATAGTTGTTGATAAATTGCTCAAAAAATGAATCGATCTCTATACTGAGACAAGAAATCTGAAATTCTTAAACAATTCTTAAGTGAGGATTGCTTTGAATGATCCCTGACCAGACTTGAGCAAACAGCCACTATTTGGCTGAAAGAAAAGGAAAGCAAAGAAAACATAGATGTTATATTTTTTTATGTCCTTATATAAACCTGATAATACCTCTTAAGGCTGCTTTAGGAATTTTCCCATGCAGCCACATCGTTTTACTTCATAAATTGCCAAACATATTGATGATAATGTTTCATTTTGATAGTGAGAAATTATATAATGCAGAAGTGAGGGGCTGGGAGTAAAGCTTTAGAGTAACTGATTGAGTGCCATGTCATGTTAATTTCCTTTGTGAACAGATTTTTGTGTTTTGTCCTTTCAAGTTTACTGAATCCCTTATTTTTTGAACTGCTGGGTGAAGGTAAATGATGTTGAATAACCTAATTTAAAACAACATTATTATAAGACAATTCAACTGAAAATATATTTCTAGCTGAGGGTTAAAATAATTCAAGCTGTTAGTCTTTTCTATGTATTTTATTTTGGTAGCATTCTATGGATATGTGGAAATATGAAAAGAAACACACACACACAAACACTCCTTTTTACAGAATCCCAATCTCATTATCCCCAATGCGACATAAATATAGATATTTATGAATATTTTGTATAATATAAAATCTTAGTGCAGATTTCTGCAGTGGGGTCTATCCATGTTTAAAAAGACGTGTATATGCAATGACTGTGCAGACACAGATATAATGGCCATGGAACTATGAAGTATTTTGTCAAGTATATTTTAGGCCAGATTATTATCAGAAGTGGAAAATGAAAGCTTTGTAGATGTAATTAGAATTTTTTTTAAAAAAGTAAATTAAAGCATATACTGCAATAATTTGTAATGATTTCATGTTTGGTTAAGAAGGCTTTGAAGGAACTTTTGGGGGTTTTTTGGTGTTGGGAAAGTGTATTATCTACAAACAACCTCCCTCAACTCTGGCTGATGTTGAAGTTACAGCTACATTAATGTCATCTCTGTTAAACCTGTTAAGGTAACAGGTGCACACTAGGGGTTGGTTGTGCATGGAAAGTGTTCTCATTTCTTGTGCACAGCATTTATGATTTATTCAAGTTTAAAATTGCTTGGAATCAGCCCCATGGAAATGAAATTCAATATTTTCAAATTCATAAAGGGGAAAAGATTATTGTCTTTTCATCACTTCCAGTTGAGACAATTTATTTTCCTAAACAACATCTTAAAATGTAATTTCTTTATAAAGAAGCTGAAAATGTCTCAAATTATAGCCCACAAAAGATTCTGAATGTTGAACCTACAAGAAAACTACACAAAATACTGTCCACCTTTTCCATTTCCTTTTAACATAGAATTGTTACAGGAGAAACAGTAATGGGATATGCTTGTATATAGAAGCTTTAAATGTACAACAAAGATGGCTGCAGAAAATGTTTGCAAATTTAGGAATTTTTTTCATTCATAAGGAGTGGGGAATTTTTTCTCACCAAAAATTATGACGAAAGTGACAAAGTTGGTTTTGCTGTAGTAATTTTAAAATGACAGTAAATTTCTTGCAATAGCTTTTTAAAATTTAGTTTCTAAAGTCACTTGATTGAGTGGGAAGTGTAAAGGAAAGGCTATCTATTATGTCATGAATTTTCTAGTTTTCTACAAACACCCACAGATGCATTTTGAAACTATCTTTAGCTCAGAAGTCTGTGAAATTAGAAATTTAGGAAAAAACTAAAGACACTGACCCTTAGCTACAAAGTTATCTAAATGCTTTATTAAATTCCATATAGCTCTAGAACTACTGAGAAGGGCATTAAGCCTATAGTTTGGCTAGGGATTATATTTTAAAATTGTTTACTAGCATTATCTCAAAGCTGTTACAACTACCTCACCCCCTGCAAAACAAAACAAGAAGTCAGTATCAAACATTTTGTTATCCTCAGATTTTAGTTTCTATATTTCTTATAATAATAAGGGTGGAATTTGAACAACTAAAACATGGATGCATACAAGGTATCCATTCTATTTTATACATAAATATTGTAATTGAAGTAATCCATATTAATTTAGAGAATTTATAGCAAATCTCAAGCTGTTCATTACTCTTTTAACCTGCAATAATTTTAAATACTAAAAGGAAAAGGGTCTAGAGTATTTCATCTGCAACCATTTTCCCTTCTGTATTTCTCATTCTACCAAGTAAGAAACAGAATAATCAGAAGTTCTTTGAAAGTTATTAAAACAAAGTGTCATTGACAGCCTAAGATGTTAAAATAGAAAGTTGTCACTGACATTTTACCTATGCAAAAAGAGATTTCTAATCTCAAGATGTGGAGATAAAACTGACAGATAAATGGTAAATAGAAGTACAGTATAAAGGTGTCACTTCTCTTTTGCATCTCCAGCTGCTTTCCTTCTCAGCCTTATTCAAATTTATTGCTGATTCTTTTCAAGGCTATAAAATCCGGGAGTGTAACACAACCTCACATAATGCTTCTCTCAACTTTTATAGTAGAGGTATGATTTACTATTGCAGTAAAACTCTGCTATCGAGTATTTTCTAACTGATTCTATCTCTTCTGTTGATGAATAAAATGTAAAATGAGATTCCCATATGAATATGTAATTGAGGACAAAGTTACTTATTGCAAACTACTTTGGGAAGCAAAATAGATTTAGATGTGTTAGTTTAACACTGACACAAAAGTGTCTCATGATGTGTAATTCTCATCTTTGATATCCAGGAGCTTCAGAATTTAAGCATACTGTTAAAGAAAAAAAAATCCAACAAATAAACAAAAAAACAGAAGGCTTTGGCTCTGTGAGTGCAGGGGCATACAATATTTTCTATGCTTGATTTCTGTATCAAACAATTGTATACTTACTTCTCTTTTCATAGTAGAGTTCAAATCTAATCCAAAAGCAATATTGTCCAAGCTGTTTCTATATATTCCAGTTATGTTTCACTTTTTTAAATCAAAAGTTACATTCCTAAATGATAGAAATCAGAATTCTTTTCAAAGAAAAAGACATAAACCATTCTATTCATACAAAAATTTTCATGCACCAACAAAGAAAGTAGGTTTTACACCTGCTCACTTTCCCCTTTATTCATTACCCGTTACTTTTGCAATACTTTTCTCAGCAATGTTGCATGATGATACAAATAGAAGGATAAAATGAAGAAAGGAAGAAAAAAGGAAAAAAAAAAAAAAGATCAGTGTGGTATATTTCCTGCAGATGTGAGTGCTTTGAATGCCACATTTTAGAAGCTTTGGCATCCATTAAACATGCTACCCCCTGTGGCTTAAAAGCAGGTTTGGTTGGTACTAAATTCAGTGAGTTTTTTGCACAGGTCTGTATGGTGGAGTTGCAATTTAGCGTAAAAGAACAGCTTGTAGTCTGAAATGTGTGGCATGCAGAAACTGTGAGATGCACAGTGTGGACATAGAGAAGGGAGTATGTTCTGACTCCCGTGTGCAAGGATTTCTGCATGGAACTAACCTAGGCATGAATGAAGATGGTACGCACCCCGCTGAGCCGCCTTTTGTGCTTTTATTGCAGTGCTCGTACCAGACTTACACACTGTTTCTCTGCTGGTTTCTCTTCTCAGAAGAACAGTGGGAGCTGCACTTACTATTTGCTACCAATTCTTTTTCCTGTTTGCTGCCCTGTCAGATTTACTTGAAAGAATTTTTGGAGCAGTGGAAAAAATGTTACAAGAAGGCTGCCATTTATAAGAAGCCTTTTTATTAGGGTTTTTGAAGGCTCTTTTTTTTAATGAATGATCTCAAGCTTTTGAAATGTCTTTTCCTTCTGAATTGGAGCTAAATCTGAAAATTCATATGAAGGGATTTAAAAAAAATAATTTTAGTTTAATCACTTTTATTTAAATTCTATTTTGTAGTGTAATACACAGAATAATATAAATAGAAAATGAACAGGATGACAGTTCATGTCTGCCTGTGACAGCATGGTTTGGGATTTGCTAACCTAGTAGATCTCTTTCAATTCCGTGAATAGTAATTTCAGAAGAAAGGATTAAAGACAGTCATCATCATCAGCTTTTTGCTTCTTTGAAACAAAATTTCAGCAAAATTACAACACTCTGTGAGCTGTTTTACTGTTCCAGTAGAAAATATGTTTAATATACATTTTTAAAAATTACTTGTAGAAGTAGACTGCCATTTTGTAACAAAGGTGTATGCAGAACAGCACTTTGAGTTTCTGCCAGCTTTTTTCTTCAGCGTGGATTGCTAAAAGGTGAAATTGTGCTGGTCTTGAATTGCTCTTATAAATCAGTAATCCAATAACAATCTTCTACCTTCATTTTTCTTCCCCTCCCTATGGGGTTTTAATTTAGAGTGAATGAATGAACCACCTAATTTTTTAGTGTGCTGAATCATTTGCAGACAGGAAAGGCAGTGATGCCTTGTGAAGGCTGACCTAGAACAGAGGCTAGATGGAGTTAAAGAATAAAGTAGGTATTTATTAAAAGGCCTCAATGGATACACCTTGGGCTGTACAAGAACCCAGGGCTACACCCAAGATGAACCCAAAATGGTTGCAAAACAGACGTTTGGCCATGAGGTCCCTCACTTTTGTAAGTTATGGTCCATTAGCATATTGGAGTTAATTGTCCAGTTATAGCTTTAGTTTATGAAGTCCCATCCTTCTTGTTTTCCTCTCTTCAGTCCACGTTGTTTATGCTCTTGGGCCTGAGATTTGGATTGGTTGCCCTTGGTCCAAAGCTAGAAAAGGAATTGTTTTGTCTACCTACTCTGTGAAGAGAGCTTACCATCCCCTAATATGAGCTCAAAACTACACACTAGAGCAGTACAAAATCTGAAAAATATAAAAGCTTAAACCTGAGGCGTCAGCAGGGTGCAGACCAGAGGACTGTGACCTTACTACCTTGTAACCCTGTGGAAGCCAGCAGAGGATTTGAATTAAGAAACAGAATAGCAAACAGGAATGCCATACTGAAGCATTCTACTCAGAATTTTCCTAGCTTTCTACTCAGACTTTTCCCAGCTAAGCATTGCTTACCAAAAGACAAGAGGCGTATATAAGTACTTTATAACTATCTCAGGAACATTGTAATAGCAAGCTTTGAGAAAGGAGATTTTAATTACAACTATTTGAGAAACTAGAACCTGTGGCAAAGAAAGGGTAAGAGGCTGATCTGAAATCAGAAAGCAGAGCAGGGTATTAAATTCATGATTCACAATTTTTAGTCCCTACAGTAAATGCCTTAACACCGGAGGTGTGTATAAATCACTTATCTCACTTAATCAATTGTCCTCCATTGCAGAGGAGTTTGGATTAGTAGCATCTGTTTTTCTCATTTTCTGTCTGCCTTTGGCAAAAAGCTTAGTCTTCTGAGAACCAAAGTGCTAACTAAAGTCTTTGGGCTTAATTTAAGAGCTTGTGGTTGAAGCTTAATGGTTTATGATATATGGGAGGTCAGAGCAGATGATCTAATAGACCCCTCTCACCTTAAACCATATGAAACTACCTAGACTTCTGAAATATGATAAAGCTAGAGCCAGTGTCACAGATCACAGTGATAAATGCTGAACAAAACCTTCTGCTTGGCTGCAGCCTGAGAACAGGACTATGAACATCCCACTGCCATGAAGAGATTCAGCCTGCCCCTGTATGGCAGAGAAGAGCAGCAGTGAAGGAATCTGAAATGACTTCAACCCATTTTAGAGCTGGCATGTTTTGTGAAAAAAGAGATTTTTTTGGCAAGTAAGCTCATACTTAAAGGAAGTACGTTAAATGCTTAGTATTTCACGAATGGGGTTCACCTAAATGAAAAGCTCACAGTTTCTTATAAAAGGAACAAAAACTGTTAGGTACAGAGGACAGTCATTCTTTTTCTGAGTCTTTTGGCTTGGTTCAGCTAACAGATTCTCTTGAAAAAAATCAGTGAGTCTGAAGTAAGGGACTGAGTTCATTATGACCACTGAGCTGGGAAATTTCTGAAAAACACAATATATGTGCATTTCTAGAAGGGTCTAAACCCATTTCAGTATTATCCTGCATCCTGTATGTACCAGTGAAAAATGCTGCTTGAGAAAAGGGTTTCATGTTCTTCATTATAGGTGTGTTTCAGTCACAGCAGGCTGGCAGTTCAGGCTCCACTGAAAAGCTACTGCAGAATAGAAGCTAATTAGAAAATGCATGAGAGGTGGAATAGTTTTTGTGTGGAAATAGACCTGCTTTTTGTATACATATTTCAGACAGGGACAAGCTGCCATTCTCAGATGTGTACAGGCAAAATAAAGATAAGTGACAGCCATATCTCCTGAAATATGTGCAGAGGCAACAGCACTGCATTTCATTCCAGCTGTTGTCATCCTTTCCCCCTGCCCTCTCCTTCACTGAGCAGCATGACTGCTCTTGCTATTGCTTGGAAGATTTACTCAGCAAGTAGGTCTTGTGATGTAGGACACTGCACTGCTGGCTCTGCTGCCCTTGTGCAGTGAGAAGGGCCTAATACCTTATAAAGATCGAAAGGCAGGGATTTAGGGAAGGGGAGTTTTGTGCATAAGATTTGTTTGGGTTTTTTTTCTCTTTTAAACTCAGATTCTTAAGTATTGTCATTACAACATGGAAATGAGTGCAGCAGGACCACATTTTATAAAGTGTGAGGAAGAGATGTTGCTGTAATCAAGGTGTAAGATAAGAAGATGGATAGAGATTTCAGTTTTGTAGACATAGGTGAGAGATGGCTTTCTTAATCTGTCAGACAGAAAGAGTCCATACAATTTAGACAAAACCTGGATGTAAACACCTAGAGAAAGGAACCTAGAAGCATTAATTAAAACAGCATTGTTTTATTATCACAAACAAAAAATAAGAAAGCAATCAAAAAACTGCAAAAGCACATTAATTTCCCAATAGGTCACTTCCTAGATACAAGCCCAAATTCTAAATCCACAGAATTCCTCAGATGGAAACTATAAGATTCTAAAGAACCACATAATAAAAAAAATAATGTCATGCTAGCCAAAATAAAGTTGTTTAAGGCAAAAAAATCCAATACACACTTACATTAACAGAGACAAGTACATATCTAGTGTAAATATCAGGTAAATACTACAGGTAGCTACCTAAACAGGGTGTCCAAAGAGAAGCAGCAAATCTGGGAAAGGGTCTGAGGGAGCTGGGGTTGTTTAGCCTGGAGAAAAGAAGGCTCAGGGGAGACCTTATTATTCTATGACTATCAGAAAGGAGGTTTTAGTGAGGTGGGAGCCAATCTTTTTCCCAAGTAAGAAGTGACAGGAAAGGATAAAATGGCTTCAAGTGGCACCAGAGGACCTTTAGATCAGCTATTATGAAAAAAGCCTTTACTGGAAGGTTTGGAATGGGCTGCTGTGAAGGCATAGAGGATGTTTAAAAGACGTACAGTTGTGGCATCTGGGGATATGGTTTAGTGGTGGACTTGGCAGTGTTGGGTTTATGTTTGGACTCAATGTTGAAGATGTTTTCCAGACTAAATCACTCAATGATTTTATGGTTTTGTCTTTCAGGTGATGTCTTAAGTTTTAGCTTTCATATTTTCCAGTTTCTGTACTGTATTGTATGTAACTCTGAACTTCATATAAAATGTTAGCAAGTTCTCTTCACAGTTCAGTCAGACAAAACAACCCTTTTCCAGTGAGAACCAAGGACACCCTTGCAGCTTCAGGCCCAAAAAGTGTAAACAACATCGAATTGAGGAGAGCAATCTGGGAGGCTGGGACTTCATAGCCTGAAGTTGTAATTAGACAATTAACCCCAATACGTAAATGGACCAAAACATATAAACATGTGAAAACGTGTGATCCATTGTTCATCTTGGGTGTAGCCTTGGCCAGGCTCTTGTACTGCCCAAGGCAAATCCTTTGAAAGCCTCTTAATAAATATCTACTTTAATAAATACCTACTTGATTCTTTTTAAACTGTCTAGCCTCTTTTCTAAGTAGCCTCCCAAGGCATCACAGGAACACAAAACTTACTCTGAACACCCATATTGACTGAGAGACTGCAAATCTCTTAGTCTCACAGAGAAACTAAAAATATAAAAGCAGCTTCATGGAATAAATTCACAACTGGCAAAACTGGGATTTTGATGGGATTTCAACAACATATGGTTGGCTGAAAAAAATTTCTAGCAGAATCACAGAATATTCTGAATTGGAAGGGACCCACAAGGATCATTGACTCAAACTCAAGTTAATGGGCCATAAAAGTTTGAACTTACAAACTTGATGTTATTTGCAGTGTGTTCTGACCATCGGAACAAATTCTGCAGTATGTTGCTCTTCATCTTCCTCATGATTTGCGCATAACCTGATCTTTAGAACATCATTGTTCAGCTTTCTTCTTTCCAGTTTTTGTGTAGATGAGGACCTGTGTTGTTTGTGATTTCATGGTGATTTTGCAGGTCAGTTGAAATTTGAATTTTTGGTTGTATTAGAAATGGATAATTGTAACAGTAACATGAAATTGGACTGGATGGTAAAAAACATCTCTCCAAGTAAACATATGGGTGTGTTACAAATATTCTATTAAAGGAATGACATTACAATGAAAGGTAGAGGGCCTGGTAGTGTTTGGATTTGGGATTTTTGTTTGTTTATTTTTGTTTGTTGTTCTTTTTATGTTTTTTTCCTTCCTATTAAATTAATCACAATTCCTATTTGTCATTATCCAAAACAGGAAGAAAAAAATCTACATAAAATTGCACATGAAAATTGAAGGGGACTAAACCACATTTTTACCTATACATTAAAGTAAATGTTGACTTCTGTTATTAAGTAAGTGCACCAGAGTGCAGATAGGGAAAGATTGTGCCTATATATAGAGAGCTCTTATCCAGCTAAAGAAAATGAACAGCATTGAAGGACACATTAAATCATCTTTTTCTTTTTAGCTTTACTAAATATAAATAAAAAGATTTAAAGATTTTAATTTAAAAGCATCAAGCTAACTAAGGTAACTGCAACCCTCCCTAATCAAACACCATCAATATGATAAGTCATTCTTGCAGAGGTTACACTGCCTGGCACGCTGCCTCTTAGTTCCTGGAAGAGTGATTTCCTTGTCAGCTTTTCTGGTGATGAGAAGGGGTGGTTTTTGTTGGTTTTTTTTTTTCCACTCTTTGCATTTAGCAGGTGTCAGGATACAAAAATCACTTCTCAGCTGTGCATTGGGGATTCACTTTTTATGCCAGTATTACACCACTTAAGAGTGTCCTTACTGAAGAGATTTTGGGCTGTGTGTGACTTTTGTATCCAATCCCATCTTATATTTAAAAGAATTAAACCTCAGTGAGGTATTCTCTAAGTTGTGATAGAAATGTCAGAATTTTCCTGAAGAATTTTCTGATTTTACATTAACTTACAGCCCTTTGCCATTTTCTGCCAAGACAGCACATTATGTTTTTTTCTTATGATTGCTTGCTGCAAGCAAAGGGTTAAATCAATATGAAGATAGTAATTTCAAGCTATAAAAGTAGTATCTGAATCATGGAGTTTAGATTCTTTATGCACTGAAATGAGTATCTTGTGTAAGCAGGGCTATATGGCAACCACACGTTATTTTGTGTAAATGTGCTTAGATTGTCAACCACAGGTCTTAAGTGCAACTTGATATTAGGCCTTAGCTGAAATAACATGCACTGGTAAGCTGAGCATTTTGAGGTGATGATGGGCTTGGGCACACAAACTTTAACCTTCCCTCAGAGGAACACAATGAAAAACTTCATTGAATTTCTTTCAATGTGGTGTGAGTGGTTAATAACAACCTTGTGTTGATAATAAAAGGCAACCCAATTTTTATATAGACTGTGTATTTTTTTTCAGTGCTTCCTATATTATTAATCAAGAGGTGGAGATGGACTCTGACAGGGGACAGATGAAGTCATTCGGAGTTATCCTGTTTCCTCCTTGCTGGGATGAGATAGGGGGTAGCAGAGAACAATTGCTCAGCCTCCATGAAGGTCCTCTTGCACATGGATTGACTTAATTGACTTTCCTGCTTAATACTCCAGACGATGTAATGAGCTGATAGAACAGGTGGCATCGCTTAACAGATGGATACTGCATGCTATCTGTCTTTAAAGAACTGAAGTGATGATTTTGATTTGCTTATCTAGGATCTTGCTGTAACTGGGTTTTGAATGAGGTCTTCCTAATAATGAGTCATTTCACAGCTGAGTGCCTTTATTCTTCTGTTAGTAAGAGTCACACTAGCCCTCTTTAGGCACATGTATATCTATTATTGCTAGCAAGTGTCCTTTCTTTCTTCCACCTCAATAGTTAAGGTCTTTCTTTCTAGCTGCTATTTGTTTCAGCACAGTACACATCAGAATAAAACAGCCCCAGTTTACTTTGTGTATATGAGAAGACAAATTGGAGAGTAGGAGCTCTCTCTGTGCTTAGGTGAATTTTGACCTTAGATGCAAGCAACATATTCTCAATGCTGAATGTTGGCAATTCAATGCAAATTGGCATCTTCACTTCCCCAGTCTAAAGAGGGCATGGAATAGCACATAGGCCACATAATTCTGCTGTCTGCTGTGATATTACAAGTTTGTGAAAGGTGGGTATGTGGTTACAGGTTATCATAAAAGTTAATTTACTTTACTGGTGGGTAAAAATGTTGTGAACTAATTTCACCAGTTCATTTCAGACCTTTTCATTTAAACTGACAGAAGCAAATTATGGTGCTATAGCTCATTCATCCATGATTTCACGCTCCTGCACCCTAGGAAACAAGAGGCAAACCTCAAAGGATTTCTCCGTGGTAAAACACTTTTAATTAGTAAATAATTCTGAAGCTGTGCATTCAAAGCAAATCCTCACTAAGCAAGCCATATTGTCACTTCCAATGACAGCACTTCAAGATTTTTCAATGACTGTGTGCATTGGTTCACTTTTCACAGCAGCTTTTTCTCCAAAGAGAAATAGTCAGAGAGAGAAAGAGAGTCAGTCCTGAACACTGTTGTTGTTTCTTGCCAGTTAGACTAGCATACAAATTGAGCCAAGTTTGCCTTTGTGGAAGTATTTCAGTCTGCAATCCATGAGACATAAATAGAAACTAAACAGTGAGTGCTGAAAAATATGAGGAAATGTCAAACAAATATGCATTTATTTTAATGGATGTATGGTCAAAAATACTGTTTTCTGGTGGTGGCTTTAACAGACAGACTGAAAAACAGAAATGTGACTGCCTTTGTAATGTCATTTTGCTTTAATTCGTAACAAATAGAAACAATAAGAATTCCTAGGCTAGGATCAAGAGAATATAAATAAAACAAACAGGAAATAAACCTTAACCATAGATCCAAAAAAATTTAAAATAAACTTGGTAAAGATGAATGAAAAAAAGTTGTATAGAAAGCCTGGAGTTTGTTTTCTGTTTCTTTGATGTGCTTCCCCCCAAGCAGGACTGTCTCAGCAAAGCGTCCTCTCTCCCGATCTGTTTGCAAGTTGCCATGGTACATCCACTAAGAACAAATTATATTTAATAATTATTTTGAAGTTTCAGAATCTAGCACCCAGAAGCTGTTATTAATGATGCTTACTGGAAACTCAGTTCAGCCCCCCTTTAGTGTAGGAATTGCAATACAGTATTTAATTACCTAATCACATATCAATCATTATATCCATAGAATCTTGATCCTATTCCGTGCACAAAATCTTCAGTCCAAGTTAATGAGCTAACCTCAATATTTGCCTTCCTCCTTATTCACATCTGTTGATGTTATTTGGTGCAGTGTTCATATCCTGTTTTGAAGAAAGAGCTATCAGTTTTCTCACAGAATTTGCTGTGACATTTATCACTACTCTTTCTGAATGCTTTGCAAATATTAACATACTGTTGTTGCACTCCAGTGAAGAAGCATAAGGATGTTAGTACTCTTTGTGGCTTTGAAGTGGCACATCAGCGACTGTTGTATGCATGATCTCAAATCTCAGACCCTAAATTAACCATTCAGGAAATGCAGAGCAGAAACTAAAGGAGAAATTACCTGGCTTCAATAACATTCTGTCTTACTTAGAGGAGGTCATGCAGACATTGGTTTTAGTCAGTGTAAAGTAAGTGGCTTTGACAGAAAGGAATTCATCCCATCTTAAGGATGATGTGTTTAACATGGCATCCTAGGCATATGCCCATTTCTCTTCACTGGCTTTAAAAATAATTTATTTTTTTCACCCTAATTTTTCATTTGCAGAAAATGCAACAACTTCCTTAGTACCACATACATTCTGTATAGTGAAAGTAGGGATAAAATCTTATAGAGTGGGATTCATCATCTGGCTTTTCCAGGAATATTATTTAATCCTTTAACCGATACCTTTTAATACCTAGATTTGGAACAAATGATCCATTCCTGATCACTACAATACTATTTACTACGGAAGTTTCCTTATTCCCAGGAGAGTTCTGTCCTATTGCCATTGAGTCAGGGTATATTTTCTTAGACATTCTCTTTGTGGATTTCTCCTTGTCTTTTCCATCCATTTCCTAGTCCAAACTGCTCAGGCCAGCTAGAGGCTTTTCTTCCAATTCTTTGTAACGTTTGCTTCCTTTCACCACCTTCCTCTTTCCCCACTGGTAAGTAAGAATCAATATCTATCCTTACTTTGTCCTTGGCTTGTCATACCCACTTGGTCTTACTCACTATCTTTGTGTGGCTTTTCATGTCATTCTTTTTTTCCTGACTACAAGTTTCTAACTACTTCCCTGACTTCAGTCCTCCTCTTTCTATCCAGTTTCAGTCCACTCTCTGTTATGCTCTTTTTAAAGACTCAGCCTCATTTCCACTGCCTTGGTCAGTGCACATGCCTTCCTTTTCAATGATCTTGCTCATGTCCCCTTGGGGACCTTAATTTACCTCTTACATCTGGCTCCAAAATAGAAGAGAAAGTGTTACTGTAGAATAAATTACTGTATTCTTGAACAATACAATGCATGAAAGATAATATTCAGGCTTGCTTTCCTGGATTTTAGTCGCCAAAAGAGAAATCAGTAAATAAATGATAAGTTAAAAAAACCCAAACAAACCAAACAAAACCAAACGAAGAAACTGAAGCACCACATTTAAAGACATTATGAAATCTGGTTGAAAACATATCTGCATTGCTAACTCATCTCCCCCAAATCACTTGTTCAGCAATTGATAGGAATGAAGCTGTTCTATAGTGTTTACTTTCTTCAGACTCTCATAGTCTAAACTACTGCAGAGCAAAATTAACCTCCTTCTTGTCAGTCTCCTGCTGCTCAGAGAGTTTTGAATAGCAGCAGGAAAATATGAAGAAAGGCTCTTGTCAGTTTTAACTCTGCTGTAGCCTGTCAAATCTTTGGGTTACAGCAGTGGCACTCCAGCTGTCTGTCTGCTGATTTAGAAAGCAAGCACCACATTGCCTTCATTCAGTTTACAGTTTTGAGACCATTTTTTCAGAATTTTTTAAAGACCTTAGATTCTGCAGAAGCTGATAAGAGCTTGGAAAGAGTGAATGTATTCACTTATAACTCAGAGCAAATTTCCAGGTTGACATTAATTTAGTTTCCCCATGAAAGTGAACTGGAATTTAAGTACTGCATTGCATTTTGATATCCTGATATTTCTTTATGATGAATATCTCACAGGGTGTAATGAAATTAACCCAAGTACTAGAAACATCACAAGAAAGGGATCCTGCTGAGTGTTCAACTGAATGAACAGATAGGCAAATGGGCCCTTTTAACATTTGAGTGAGTCTCAGAAGAATTATGAAGGCAAGTACTGGCATGTAAGAATCTAAAGCCTCAGCCACATTACAAATATCTTTCTTCAATGATTTTTAAAAGATTTAACAAATATTTTTCTTCAATGATTTTTAAAATATTTAATTTTTCTGCCTATACACAGTTATAGTTTTAGTTATTGACATCACTTGGGGGATTGTATAACAATGATGCTTCATGTGAATATCAGATATATCCTCATCTTGAAATATGTAGTTTCTTGTTGCTTCAAAACAAAATGGCAAATGAAGGGAGATCTTTACCCTGTCAGGCTTCACTAATGTATTGCAGCTCCTGTAGTGTTCTCCTTCAGAGTCAGAATGCAGTGCTGACTGTAGGCAATATTCGGAAATACCAGCTAGTTCCCTAACCCCCACATCTAGCCCTTACTGTAAAGCATTTTAGAAATAAGCTGCTGTGTTGGAATTGCTTTGTCCATGTCCTTTAAAGACAACAATTGTGAAAAAATCAAGCTGCCCTCTCTCTCCTTGGCCTGGAAAGACCTGGGTATTCTCACTGTCTCTGCAGCCAACCACTGGAATTTGAAGAATTACTTCAAAGTTTGATTGTTGGTATCCCAAACCCTGTTATGCTCTGGACAATGCTTAGGGAATTAGTTTCAGACCAATATTTAGGGTCTAAAGGAACATGTCTGTTTAATCTGGCAAAAGCCATCTCAGCAGTATTATTAAGGCACTGAGGGAATTTTCAAATGCTGCTGTCTTTGTTCTTCTTCCTCCTGGCATATATCCTGAATTGCTCCTAGATCAGAGAGATGTGAAAGTCCCTTATGATTAAGGGTCTCTTTGTGAGAGTGTGTGAGTGGCCCTCTGCCAGACCACTGCTTTTCATTTCTCTAAAACCTTCACCTGCAGATGACAGACAGTAGAGTGAATGAGTGATATCTGTTAGAAAGAAAGTGAAAGAGAGAAAACTGTCATTGGGGTGTTGGCAGATTCACAAATATGTGACTATTCTTCTGTGCTTTTCACAAGACCAGATAGTGGCCATTGAACTGGGTATTGCTTTGCAAAACTGTGGCCATTTAGGCATAGGAAGAGAGAGAAACTTTTAGGCATCTCATGTCATCTGCCTTAGTTAGAAGCTGTCCTTGCTATTTTGCTCTGCTGATGCCTAAGCTGCTGCAACTTGCTGATTTCAAGTGTTGGTAAACAATCTGAGAAGAGATGATGCTTTTGATTTAAGCAAATAGGGAATGATTAAAGCTTTTGATATCCTACTGCATCTGTACTCAACCAGGTCTGAAAGAAATTGAAGTGACGCTGCTGGATCCATGCAGTTGATGCGGGCTTCTGTATGCTGTGGGGCTCTAAGTTAATTAATGCATCTTGTACTTGGTGGGATTTACTCAACTGGAAAAAAAAAAAGACAAAAAAAAAAAAGACAAAACCAAAAGAAAAAAAAAACAAAAAAAACCAAAACCCCAACCAACAAGGTTTTAGAATAACGCTTAGATACCCTTATTTTAATGTAACATGTTAGTCTGGTTCAAAGTCATTATTGCCTGCTTTGTCCTAGAAAGAGCAAAGCCTGGAAAATGGCAGAGTAATTATCTCTTCACCAAAGTGTGCCTAAAAGATAGGAAACCTATTTCTGGAATTTACAGGGAAATTGTTACTTTGCAGAGGGATTAGGATTTTGCAAAATACTTATTAGAAATGTCTAGGTTTCAGCTCAACTCCGTTTTTGACAGTCTCTTAAAAATGTTATTTGTAGCAGATTTTCAAAGTTTTCTGTGAAATAAAGCTTCCAAACCTCTTGCACTACCTATTATCCATGTTGGTGTGGGTTTTCTTCCTTAAATGGGTGGTGCTTGCCGGTTTATAAGTGAGATTCTTTCCTGATTTCCAATAATAAGGGCCAGAACCTTATTATCATTATGTTTTCTATTTCTAATCTAGATGTCTTAGGGAGTTTGGTTGAAGTCCTTATGCAGAACTGTTATATAGGTTATACAAACTATGTATTTCATATAGAAGGGTGCCAAAACCATTAAAATTAGGTGCAAACGTGATTCAGGAAAGAATATTGATAAAAAAATCATGCCCCACCAACCTTGAAGATGTTATGCAAACATATATACCTAAAAAAAATTTCTTGAGGGCAATTCTGAAAGGAGTTGAGTGTCGTAGTATTGTATACAAACTGGGGAGGGGTATTTCCCCTTAAAAAGAGATGCAAGCATGAAATTTTCATGTAGATTATATTCTTGCACTTGCCTCTGATACCACTGTAATTTTACAGATATATGTGAGAGTAGCTATAGTCTGCATCAACACATGTAATTTATAAGTGCACCCAGTACTATGCTGTGTAAGCACTTTTAGGTTCAGGACTCTCTTAATCATGGAGGATAGACTTATTAGATAAAGGAAAAAAACCCTATATTTTTAGCAAATAAAAGCAGATCTGCTCATTTCTCCAAAACAGGGCAAAAATGCTGAGAATCTAAGTGTCCCAATTGCGATTCCAGAAACTTCTCATGGTATTTCTTATTTATTTTATGCAACAAAATGCATGTGAAAATTTTGAATCCCCAGTCTAATTAATTCTGCTCACTAATATTCTGACTGGCAAGTTTTCTCTAGGCTGAGCTTTTGTGGTTCTGCTGTTCATATTTCTTAATTATTTTGCTAAAAAAATTCTCACTATGCTCATTTGCCTCATTTAATTTCACTCAGTTATGACTGGATCCCAAGCAAAGGTCTTTAAAGAAGGATTTTCCACTATTTTTTTCTTCTTTTAGCCTCTGGAGTTTTCATTGGTTTTGCCAATATGTGTGCTTTTTTGGCACCTGCTTTTGCTGCCTAGACTGTGTTAGTTCTTCCCTCAGAATCAATCGTGAGCAGCTTGCAACCAGATGCCTGATTAAAAAGTTAGCAGACCTTGAGTGCAATTACTTCAGCTCTATGGCATTCACGCATTAAACCCAGTGTTAATTGTTTCCCATTTTTGTAACGATCCTTATAATAGGATAAACCAGAAGAGATCATTTCTTGAAGTTAAAACAGCAGAAAATAAAGACATTTACTCTGATTAATCATCTCAATATGAAATTAAAAACAATCACAAGTAAATATAGAGGGTCTTTGTACCCTCTATACCAGTGAAAGATACCAGCAAAATTTGTTTTTGATACAGTTTGAAGTATTTATTCTGGAGCCTGGCAGAATGCACATATGTGTTGTATTTAAGTTTAGACAGAGAGCAGGATTGAGTAAAGCAGTTTTTGAGTTGCTGCTTTGAAGGAATGTCGCACCATTATTTATACAAGCACTCTTTGGATATCTCCATAGATAAATGTCCATATCAGATAGTGTGTAGATGTACTCATACTTTCCCAGAAATGAATAGTTCTGTGGTTTCACTGGAATTATTCTTGTATGTTATCATGTCACTCTAGTTAATGATCTTTGTATATTTAAAAAAAATAATTAATTAAAAATATCTTTATAGTAGCAATAGAGGAAAACCAAGTGAGCAAGCTGAGTAGATGCTCACAGACTAATGACATCATCTAAGATTAAAACAACTCCTGTAATGATACCAAAACTTACATTTATGTATTTTCATAACCATTTGTTTGTGCAGAATATCGTAGTGTCATAGAACTGTAGAATGGTTTGTGATGGAAGGGACCTTAGAGATCAACTGGTTTCAATCCCCCCTGCTAGGGCAGGGACATCTTTCTCCTAGACAAGGCTGTTCAAAGCGCCATCCAACATGTCCTTGAACAATTCCAGGGATGGGTCATCCACAACTTCTCTGGGTAACCTGTTGCAGTGCTTTATCACCCTCACAGTAAAGAATCCCTTCCTTGCATCTAATCTAAGATTTTCAGTTTAAAGCCATTCCCCCTTGTCCTATCGCTATGTACCCTTATAAAAGTCCATCTCCAGCTCTCTTGTACGTTCAATTTTGGTATTGGAAGGTGATATAAGGTCACCCTGAAGCCTTCTCTTCTCCAGGCTGAACAGCCCAACTTTCTCATCCTGCCTTCACAGGAGACATGTTCCAACCCTTTGATCATCTCTGTGGTTCTCTTCTGGACTCACTTCACAGATCTGTGGAGCGTCCACATTGCTGATAAAGATGTTAAACAACACCAGCCCCAAAAGGGACTCGAGGAATGCCGATTGTCACTGGTCTCCACTTGGAGATCAAGCTGCCAACTGAAGTTCTTTGAGTGCAACCAAATTCCTTATCCACCGTTGTCCATCTGTCAAATCTATGCCTGTCCAGTTGAGAGACCAGGATGTTATGCAGGATAGGGTCAAATGCTTTGTAAAAGTCCAGGTGCTTTTCCCTTAGCCACAAACACTGTAATCACAGTGTAGAAAGCCAACAAGTTTTGCAGGCACGATTTGCCCTTAGTGAAGTTGTGTTGTCTGTGACAAATTGCCTCCTTCTTTTCCATGTGCCTTAGTATAATTTCCAGTAAGATCTGCTCCATGATCTTGCCAGGCAACGAGTTGAGACTGACCTGCTTGTAGTTCAGGTCTTCATTATTTCCCTCTTTTAAAAGTTGAACTTATGTTTCTCCTTTTCCAGCTAGTTGGAACAAACTTCACTAGATTCCCATGACTTCAGATGGATAGTGGCTCAGCCACTTCCCTTGCCAGTTGTCTCAGGAGCCACAGATATATCTCATCATGTTCCAAGTATTTGAGTACCTTCAGATTCTTTAGATGGTCTTGAATTTGATAATTTCCTCCTGCAGGCAGCTTTTCATTCTCAGTCCCTCCCTTTGTCTTCTGTGACTTGAGTGCTGTGGCTAGGGCACTTGCTGGAGAAGACCAAGACAAAATGTTATGTGCCTCAGCCTTCTCCATATCCCAGGTAACCAAGTCTCCCATTTTCTTCTGCAGAGGCCTCAGATTTCAATCCTCTTTCTTTTACCTCTGCTATACATAAAGTTTTTCTTGTCGCATGTGAACCCTGGGCAAATATAATTCTGTCACATATATCCTGTTTTTGCCATCACTTGATAAGGGTCTTCCTATATTTATTTTCTTAAAGATGCCCCTGTTGTTTGCAGGTAGTTGACTATTGGATTTTACAAGGAAATTTTGGTGGGGGGGGGAGGGGTGTGAGGGTAATGGGGAAGAATAAATATAATTCTTATTTCTTACTGGTTTAAAAATCAGAGCACGACCATGAATATCCTAAAGTAAAATTCATTCTTAGAGAACTGCAATTAAGAGATTAAAGAAAATAACAATACATTATGAACACAGCAAAAGAGGAAAAGGCTGATCTGCTGCTTTTTCTTTTCTTCTCTTCTTTTTCTTTTTTTTTTTTTAAGAAGGAATGTACATCCCCAGAAACAACTAGAAAGCATTATAATTTAGATCCATCAAGCAGGACACAATGCTAACCACAGTAATCATGTGGAGCTGTTACTGCTACCTATGTTATTTCCCCATGGCTCTCTTGTTGTCTTTACTTCATCCAGTCTTCAATCAGATTGTAAATTTTGTAAGGGAAGAGCTTTTTTCCTGTGTTATTCAAGTATTTCCTCTTACAGTGCTACTCTTCTGTTCTCTCTTCCATCCTTCCCTTTCCCAGTGTTAAGCCTTTTATAATCAAGTGAACTGAAATGATAAGCATATTTCTTCTACTTCAAATTATAAAATAATAAAGTATTTATTCTCCGGATAGCATTTGACATCTGAGCATCTTAAATTCATTTGCAAATATCATGTTAATTTTAAAAAACATCATGCATAGTTGAAATAAAAAGGGCAATGATCTTTCCCACTTACCAATAGCCACAAATGTTAGGTGTTTCACATCACTTGCAGCTGACAGCAGCTGGCCACCATCAGGAAGCTTTCACTACCTGGAAGATAGACCCCAGGTACCTTATTCTGAGTTTAATTGGAAACTTTCTATTGATTATAGTGACTTACGTTTTCTTATGTATCAAATGTGCCACGGAATCTGTCGTCTAACTCATGTACTTTAAGCACATGATCACCCTCCATGCCCTGGTTGAGAATGACTACTTATATTCCCTCACATGTTTCCTTCTCTGTCATTTTCAGTTTAGCTTAGAAACTCAATATCATGAATTCTTTAAGATGCCACTTGTCTGACCTGGCCCCTGATTCTAATTGTTAAGATTCAGGCTAGCATTCCAGATGGTCCCCTCTACCAGGGCTGCACAAACTGGACCTGGTTGGTGTTTTGCCATTTCTAAGGAAAGGGCCAGCTGTTACTCATTTTGCTTGTAACTGAATATCATTCGAGATTATACTAGTGGGCAAAGTCCTAAAGGGTATTTGGCATTACTGCTCTGGTGAATTTCTGTAGCCAGAGTTATTGAGTAAGCAGTTTCATCTATGCCTGATTGTCATCTTACAGAAAAAAAGGACTAAAGGGGAAAAAAAAAAAAACAACCTCAAACCCTACCCAAGAAATTAGAACACATCTGTCTTTCTTTTTCTTCCATCTGTCAACCCAGGGCATGTACCATATCATTTTTTTTTCCTAGTGTGGGAAACATTTGGCTTCTTCATTATGAAGTTATCCATGTACAGCTTGATTTTGGATTATTTTTTATACTTTTACTTTTCTTCTTAGGACTGCTCCTTAAAACACATAATTCCAGAGGGCTTCTAATTTCAATTCTAGAGATTTAAACTATGCACTGTTCTAAGAAATGATGGTAAATAACCTTGTCTCTACAGAGCAAAGCTCATACCCTCTAGTCTTTTTCAAAGTGCACAGAAGGCATTCCTCTAATATATACATATTTTAGCTTTTGTTCGCATATGATGTAGAATGAATTATTTTATAATTTTGATTGTATTCATTTGAATAAAACTAGTTACAACTAATATTACCTAAAACCATTCCCATGGAAGAGGGGAATTTTGTGATAAGCACTTATCCAAATGTAGTCGTACCTACATTTTTTTCCCCAATTCCAGGAACTCTTTCAGAGAAATGATACCAAAAAGACTGATTTAAGTCCCCTAGCTGCCCTTTTCCTCCAGTACATGATTTCAGCTGTTGTGGCTCTACCTGGGCACAGTGCTTGTGGTGTTTCAAGGACCAAAGTGACTACGTCAGTGCCAAGTGGGACTTGGCTGTCCTATATCCTGCATATATGGGAGGTTTGGTCTGACCAAAAGTGATGGATGCTTGACACCTTAGCAGTTTGGCTGGTCTGTCTTTGCATAATGGAGCCATTAACAGAGTAATTACCTGTCAATGAAATCAGCATTCCTTATTGCAGTGCACGGCCTCCATTACCTTCTGAGGAAGAACTGCAGGGTTTGGGCTTTAATGAAGCATGCCTGTCATTCCATACTGAAATGTCGATCTTGCTTTGACTGCCACATCATTTTTTACTGCTTTTTTTTTGGACATTGTGTAATTCAGAAGTTAAGGGCAGGCTTCATATATAGTTCATTAATTACACATAAGAATTTGATCTCCATTTAGAAACTAGAGAGATAAGCTATTAAAGGAATATATATTTAATTAATTCTAGGAAGTTCAGGCACAGGAACTTGCACCCACAGACAAAACACTGACACACAAAACACTTAATGTCAAACAAAGTGATTATTTATTGTACTTAAAGCTTATTTAAGAAGCCATAATCAGATTTAATTTTTTTATATTGAAGGAATACTTATTAGCACACATTAGAACAGAAAATCCAACACCACAGGGCAAAAAAGTAGAATATGTATAATAAGTGTCTCTAGTAAAAAAGATAATATTTGTGAGTAATGTAATTTAGATTTAAAATTGGTAAAGTCAGAAACAATTCTAACAATAACAGTTAGAGGACAGGAAAAACATGGAATTTTCTTAAATTTACTGCTAGCAGAAATGCTTATAAAACAATCCTAATACCATTGAGATCAGTGGAAAACTTTCCAGTGACTATGCTAGCTTCTAAGTTAGGCCCAAGTTTATTCTTTCTACTAAGGAAATTCAAAATTGTGTGAAGAAGCATTAAAGTCTCATTTTCAGAGAATTTTCTAAAGCTTATTTTGCCTGCTCTTTTCACTGCTTTTTAAAATACTACTAGCAACTGTAATGTAATGACATCTTCTTTCTCTGGCCACCCTCCCTAAAGAAAATAAACACCTTTCCACTTTCACATTTTTTGAAGAAATAGGTGTGGTTGTCTGCCATTTTTGACTGGTTATCATCCTACTTGCAGTTCCTGTGGAAATATCTCAGACTTCCATATCTGTGATCTGTCAACAACAGAGATCAAACCAGGGAGTTTGGATGCATTCTTTACATGCCTTGTCAACCTGTGAAGACTGAGATAAGGTGGCTTCCACAGGCATTGAGCTCTGTGATTTATTCTACAGTTTGATAACACCTTAAATCTCAAAGTGCCACCATGCATTTTCACCCATCTGTCATAAAAAGGATCATATCAGAAATGATCCTGAGCTACTATATGTGAGAAATCAATATTAAAACAAGCCATTTCAATTTGGCCATATATAGAAGTAATTTATTTAATAATTGTTCTAATGCTAATTTCTTATTCAGAAGTGTGTCCTGTCTGTTCAGTAGATAACTACTAATGTAGAACTTATCATGACATAACAGCAATATTTTTCCACAATTAGTTTAGGTTTGGAAACAAGCTATACAGATTTTTTTTTTTTTTTTTTATTCTCTGGAAAATGGAGACATATAGGTCATGTACATATACCTTTGCAATTTTTTTGTGAAGCGTGGTTTCCTTCCTTTCTGGCACTGTGATTCTCATGTTTTTATTTAAATTAGTATTGTTGCACAAAATAAAAGGAGACGGAAGTTTTGTGCTTGTCAGTCTGCCTAATGAAAAGCTAGAGTTTACAAAACAGGTACAAATTACCCTTGAAATGTTAGTAAATGTTGGGCTCAAAAGCCAGCAGTCCTTAGCTATTTGTATTAATTAGCATGGTCTTGTGTACTAGGTAGAAAGTGCACAAATAAATCCATCAGTTTTGAACACTGGGATCAAAGGTAATGGCATCCCACAAATTCTGTGAAATGAGACACTTGCTAGCATGCACATTAGAAAAATATATTCACCAATCACAAAACTGTTTTATTTCAAAGTAGGTTTCCAGCTTCCTGCTTTCTCCAGTTTTGTAGACAGAAAATGAAGAAGTCACAGGCCAAGGTTGTATAAAGTTCTGTAGTTTTCTGAATGTGACTTAGTGACTATCTTTACAACAGAAGCTGAGTAAAAGTAGGTGACTATCAGTTGATATAACTTCAGAGACTTCTGCAAAGTTATTCTTTTAAGCAGCTGAAAGAAGTTCAGCAGTGTGATTTTATTTTACTAACATTTATCTCAAGCAGCACAAAGTAGGTTATACAATATCAGAAAATAATGTGGACTATCAAACATTTTCTGCTTGTTCTAAGGGGAACATGGCATTGGCAGCATTACCTGAAACTATCCAAATGATAGTCAGAGTTCTTGTTTTCCCTATAACTTTTAATGCGTCAAGAGCATGCCATATGTAATTTGTGGAAAAAACTGAAAATTGGATGGAGTCTAATAATAATCATAATTCTTGTCAGGTCTCATTTGACTTCTGCTTGAGGCCAGCAGAAAATACATCCTAACTGTTTTTTCTCACAGTAAGATACCATTGAGAGTATCTGCTGTTTTGATAGTAAAGTAATACCACTGTCACATAACTGATTTCCATGCAAGAAGTCATTTTTTTCTTGTTTCATTTTTCATCCTGTTTGCTAATGAGGTTTTAGCTCTCTTTCTAGCTAAGCTGCTGCTTCTATTTTTTAAATAAAAACCTCTGTGTGGAAGCACCTTCATAAACTTATTCTTGATTTTGTGTTTTATTTGGGATTATAATTTCATGTAGCAGAGACTTGCCCCAACAGTTAACAAGGCACAGAAATGAAGAACTCCTTATCAAAGTAACACACAAAACCCCAGAAAACCTTCAGCCACCGAAAATACTATCATGCTCTGTGGATTTATTTTTTCAAGCTTTGACATAATAAGATAGTTCAAGGCAGATATACATGTGTGTTATATGTACTGGAAGAGAAGTTTGCAGTCATTATTTATAATATGCATTGTTCCCTGGAGAACCCTCAGTGAAAAGCTGGGGATTTCTTTTTTATTTTAATTTTCTGTATGTTTGCATATGCAAAATGAGAACTCCAAAGCTTTGGGAGTTTAAATTAAGAAAACAAACAAATAAACATACAAACCAAAACAAAAAGCAAAAACAAAGGGAAAAACCAAAAGCAAAACCAAAAACAAAACCAAAAACACAAAAACACGAAAACAAAAACGAAAAACCAACCTAACAATAAAACCTAAAATAGGTTCAGAAAACTGTTGTTAGGAAAGTGGTTCTCAAGGACATCCTGTCCCAAGTAAGAAAACATATGTTTTTATGGTGGAAATGCATTACTGTCTAGTTCTTTTTCTATTAGAGATGCAGATATGTTAACAGAGGTGTTTTAATTAGCTTATAGTGTGTGGAATCAATTGAGATAATAATATTAGTTTCAAAATTAAAATATTCTAGGAATTACATCTCTCCCAGGATGCACTAGCTTAACCATATTATCCTTGACAATCATGTCCACTCTCAGTTTTTCCAATGTGGATCCATTTATCTAATGTGACAGCTCTAGCACTCCTTGTGTTAATAGATGTACAGCTGCTTTCTAGAATCATAGCATGCAAACATTCCTGTCCTCAAAGAGCAGTGCTGCTGCTGTTTCTGCTTTCTGTGCTTGTAGGAGAGGACATGACTGCTGACTCAGAATTAATTGTAACCCAGTGAGTTGACAGTGACAGATACCCATACATGCCACTACTAGTTCGGGAAGCAATGTTCTAATTTACTATTCTAGAACAACACCCCTAAATTGAGAGCCTCCTTCCTTTACCTCCTCCTGTCCCCATACTAATACAAAATATCCTTAGAGTCTATAAGAATTCTGCTTTTTCTGCATTTTTTTAAATCCTTGTTTTATTGAGGATCCATATAATCTTAATTGAATTTCCTCAAACTCACATAAATAAAAGCAAAGATTTCCATCATGATGTCACTATGAACACCGGTTAGTTTCGAGTGTGATCATTTACAGGCCTTCAGATTTTCTTTCCCCCACCCCACCTTCCCACTTCCCTCCCACCCCCCATTTTTTTCAGTTTAGGACAGTCACTACCTTTAAAGCCCTTTGGTACAAACTTCCTAGTGGACACTAGTCATTTTTTGTTAAATCTGAGGATTTTGAAGTATGTTTTTCTTCCTCTTACATGCATTATTAAAATGAAAGCATTCAAATCACAGATTAATTCTAATATAGAGCAAGGGCTGCCTCACCCCAGACAAAAGATTGCTACCTTCACACAAGATCCATGGCCTGCTTGATTTCCAAGGTTATATGTGATACTAAAGAATGCTAATGGAACAGAATACTGAAGGGGTTTTTATCACACCTGTCTTTTTGCTGAAGATCACTGTAAAGTTTCCTGCTTCCTGGCACTGCAGAACTCTGCATATCTCCTGTAGTTACTGACAGCAATGGAACGTTAAACACACAGTACTTCTGTAGCACAGTAATTTTAGGCTTCAACAGTAAGGTGCAGTGTCAGTCATGATTGTTGACATCCTACTACATATATCAGTTTACTCGATATAATTAATAAGGCTTAGTTGATGGAACACCTCTGTAACTCATTAAATACTATGAATATAATTTATGTTAACATTACGCATGTAAATGCAAATATAGTAGTTAATTTTCTTTTATATTAAAATAATAGGGTTACTTTTATAAGCAGCCTCCAGATAATGTACAGTCCTGAGACAGGAAATATTCTCAATTGTTCCTTCTAACATTTAAAAATGTGATTTATAGGTTAAAGTAGGTCCCTGAAGCTCTATTATCTCATTCACATTATGGTAGCTGGATGAGTTTTACAGAATGTAAATCAGGGTAAATATATTATTATAATTTAACTTGTTAAATCTCAGCAACAGCTGTTTCTACATTTAGTACTTCATATACATTATTGATCAACACATGCTTTTACTAATGTAAAACTTCTCAGAGTGCAGAGAAGTTACTGTGGTCATTGTAATTGGTACAGTGCTTCTGAAATGCTTCTTCAATTAAGTGAACTTGTAATGTGCATTATCTGTCATGCTAGGAGTACTTCATCACCAAAATAAAATTAAATAAATAAATTGAAGAACCTTGAAGTCTTCAAATTACTAAAGATCACGTAAAATACAATTCTATTACAATTAAATTGTTTATATATGTCAGTCTAGTATCTTTTTGTCAGTGAGATCTATTACTTCAGGGTCTTTAATCTTAAATACTTTTCTGAAACATAGATAAAATTTTAAATTTAAATATTGAATATCTAAAATCAGGTGGCTATGTAGTTGTGAACATAGTGCAAGATCTAGATAGTTTAATTTGGGGCATTTAAATTTGAAATCTCTGAACTTCATGTCTCTCTAATGTCAAGGGTTATAACAACAGAGTTGTCAAAGGAATTAATCTGTGTTACATCTTCTAATACATGCCCTAAGTTTACCTTGTCATCTATAGTCAATGATTGAGTACAGTTATTCCAAAAAGGCATGGTACTGTTATTTTGCAATTATATATCTTTTAGGATAGCATGAGTGTTCATCAGAGCTGCCTTTCCTCCTCCATTGATTTTTAATTTTTAATAGGTATATAAAAATATGTTTCATTTTTAATGAATCCTTTCTCAGGATTTTTTCCCACAGAGTTTCTGGTAAAAATATGTAATAAATATGTCAAGCTAACATGGTTTACTATCGTCTAGCCATTTGGGTGAATAACATTTCTGAAAAATGAGCTTAGTTTTCTACTGGCAACACACATCGCTGTTTTCTTTTATGCTGCATTGTACAGAAGTTTCCATCTTTTCTCTCCATCTTCCTTTCCTGTATGTATCTGAGATATTAATTTTCATAATCGTAGGCTTGGAACTGATTTTCTGTGTCTCAGACAATTAATTCAGGAGGATGGCAGCTAATATTCAAAATGTTCAAAAGTTTTTAGTGTTTTACCAGACTCCAAAGTTGAACAAGGTGATGCTCTGATTTAGACTACATTAAATTTAGCACTTAGCTTTCCTATTATGTCAAATTTACCTTGAAGTCAAGGTGATTTTAGGTAAATAGCAATGCTTATTAAGAAAGGCTTAGAATGCTTATTATCTGCCTTTTAGGTGAATATTAGGAAAGCAAAACTTATAGCATATGATAGTGCTGTGTCTAGTGTCTTTATGGTTTGTCAGTCTTTTGAATGTCCAATTAAAAACCAAATCACACCAAAAAAAAAAGAAAAAAACCCAACCCCTCAAAAAACCTAACAAAACAGTGGAAGATTTATGAAATACAGACTATAGTTTCATGAAATAAAATGAAGGAACATCACCACATAAATACAGGAAGAATGTGATACTGCCTTAAATGTTAATGGAAACCACAAGATTTGACTGCAGATTTTTCTTCATTCACTGTCTCTGAAAAACTGACACAACTCTCCAGCCAGACAGGCTCTTTGTTTTCCATGTTTAAATGTGCTTGGGACCATCATGCTGTCAATTCCTACCTAGTCATGCATCAGACTGTAATTAATAATGTTTTTCACCTTTATGAAAAGGCCAGTTCTGTGAAGCTTTAGTAGCAAGACAGATATAATAGGTAATTATATTTATGTTTCCTTTTAATACATTGCAGTGTAATTTGCAGATTTCTATGAAATTTTAGTACTGAGAAATTGTGCAGAAGAAATCAAATTATTGTCTGGTATAGCAACAATTTACATTCTGAAATCAATACCAACATTGTTACCTTAAGGGGGAAAAGAAGTATATAGTGAGGGACTCCAGCTATTTATATGGATAGCATGGTATGAAGAAGTAGCATGAAGAGGCTGTATCAATTGCTTTTTCTTTTTTTTTCATTCTTAGTTTAACTTGAAAGATTGGCCAAAACCCTATCTATCTCCATTATCTTGGTTCTGTGGCTAAGATATCAAGATGAGCATGGAGAATGGATTATCCCCTGCAAGCAGGATCCTTGAATAAGGACTGCCATGGGGACTGCATGAGGAAGTTTAATTTAGAAGCAGCCAAGAAAAAATAACTCTATTTCTCTTAGCAAATTGCAGGGATCTACTGCACAATTTGTACATAACACAGACTTGAGCCAAGTTTATCAGGGAAAAGTAAGAGTGGCTTTTACTAAGCAAGTAGATTGATTTTTTCTCAGATTTACATTTTTTTACAAAGTTCAGTGAAACATAAAAGAAGAAGGTGTGTATCAGTGAGTTGAGTTATACAAAGCCCTGTTTGAGGTGTTTTGTGAGATACACTACAACAGTCCTTGATTGATCTTTCCAAACTGGAAGAGAATGTGGATCGTATATTTTAGGGGCCTTTCACTAAGTCAGTCAGAACTGCAAAATATAACAAATCATTGTTTATTTATAAAATAAAGTGATACAGCAACCATATGTTAATTCAAAGACCTTGCCAGTTCTTTTTGTGGAGCAAATACAAACATAGATATGTTTTGTTGAAACTGTTACTAATCTGTTTTTGTGACTTGGACTTCATTTGCAGGCTTGATCTCATTTAAAAAAAAAAAAAAAAAATCAGTGTTGTAGTACATGAAATAGGAATCTTTGTTTTGATCCTGGAAGGAACAAGCTTTATGAAACAGACATCTTCCACAAAGATGTTTGGAATTAAGCATAGATTTTTCTCATCTCTTTACAACATCTTAAACTTGTGCACAAACAGTATCATCTCCATAATCATCATTTAATCGTTTAATCATCCCATGGGCTTTTAAGAGTATTTGTCTACTGTTTACACTTGATTTTATTTTAATATGCTTCTCCTCTGACTTTTTATTCATGAGTGAAGTTTCAGTAAATTGTCAGGTACAGATTCTTCTGTTTATTTTCCATAATAAAGGTAAATTGTTTGTTCAAGTTTCACTTTTAAGCCTTCATATCAACAATCTTTCCATAAGGAAATTATTCCCAGAATGTTTTCTTTGAAGTTGTTTATCCTTCATAATATTTCTTTGTCATCTTAACACAAAGTATTCCATAGTAGTTCAGAAAATAAAGGGAAATAGTTTTTGTTGATGCAAAACCACCATATCTGAAATAAAATATTTCAATTAAAAAAAAAGTCACGCTTGAATATATATTCTGATATGCAGACCTACGTCCCATTCCGTAAAGTTTAATTTGACTTGCTGTGAACTGGATGTTTTAGTGGCTTCTTCTTGTTTGGAAAATCAAGGAGAGAAATCATGGCTTTTTAATTCACAACTGTATTGAGTGAAGAAGTTTAAAGTACCTAATTTGTAAATTCAAAATGCAACTCGGCTGGTTAAAATTCAGCAGGTTCTATTTCCAGCTACCCAGCGTAGAAATGTTTTTCTAATTACAGCTTGGTTTATAACAATGGATAGGATCTGTAGCCAAATTTTTCCCTGTGAGACATTCAGCAATGGAACAATAGTATAATTATTTCTGGGATCCCTGATTAGCAAAAACAATACAAGAGTTGTACAAAGCTTGAAAGTTTGGTTCTTGGAGTAAAAAAGAAGCTAAATCTCCCCTTAATACTGATTTCTGTAACTTGCTGTATGATTCAAGTACATAATTGGAAATAAAATGCATTTTAGAAGCTAGTGAACAATGGAAAGAATGGAACAATTTTGAAATCTAGTGCTTACACTTCCTACATTAAAGTTCTGTTTCCACACAGCTCATAACTCACCTGCCACAGGACATTTCAAACACTTGATATCACATGGCATGATTTTTCCTGTACTTCAGGCTTTTAGCACTCAGGTCAACAAAATACCTTACATTATTTGCAGCCCACTTTCTACCCGTGTATGAGTGTGTCTGGGAAAACAGGGCAGCAGCGAAAAAGCTTAGTCTAGTAAGTAATGCCTTAAGCCCACTAGTATTGGAGTATCTTTTCTAGAAATCCGTGCTGAGGTACAATTTCTTCCCATTCTTTCGGTTATGTAAGGACTTCAATATTGTAAATATAATGCTCTATGCAAATTTTCCAAAGCCATAGATTTGTATGGGATGAAATTAGTAATTGTAGTATTGGAATACCTTTTATACTGCTAAGATTGTCGAAAATAAAGTACTTCAGTACAAAATTATGTTTCCAGCTCTGGGAAAAAACAAAATTGCATCAAATAATTCCATATTGTCTTTTATTTTCAGTTAGAGTTGATAGAATCACAGAATCACAGAATGGCTGAGGTTGGATAGTGTCTCTGGAGGGTGTCTATCAACCCCCTGATCAAGCAGGGATAATAACAGCTGCTTGTCCAGAGCTGTGTCCAGATGGCTTTTGAATATCCCCAAGGAGGGAGGCTACACAGTGTATCTACACCACTTGTGACAGTCCTCAGTCACCATCCCAGTAAAAAAACCAGAACCTCCAGTGTTTCAGTTTGTGCCCATGATTACCTGCTCTGTCATTGGGCACCATTGAATTCTTCATGTTGAGAAGGAATGAGAAAAATAGAAAGGGAGAGTACGTGGAAAGAAAAATGACAAGCTGCAACACAAATATATTTGTGTTTTCAGTACCTCCAAATAAAGTATATTAACAAAGAAAAATGCATTAAGCTATGTCAAACACAGGTTCTACTTTTTTGTACTTGATCAGTAAGACTAGAATGTCCCCATCCTCTGCCATCCATTCCTCCTCTCTACACCAGAGTTTGTGTTGCTATTTTTATTGGCATTTTCAAGTACCACAGCTATTACATATATTCCTTAATTTCACAAATTGCAGTTGTTAGAACATACTAGGTGCCTATTTGACTTTGTTGTAGCAGGAAAAAAGGAGCCAGACCAGTTTCATGTGTCCTTGATTTGATATAATTTGGTTGTTACTATGTTAAAAAAGTGTTGGCTGGCAGACCACCTAGTCTAAAAACAGGAAAAAAAAGTGTTGCTACTGCGCTTGAACTGTCCTATTTTCAGCACAGGAGTTTGCTATCTATTATCACCATCTGAGATGGTGTTTCTCTAGTGGGTATAAAGTCATGCTTCACCTAGTTGAGCTTCATGGAATCTGCTGCAATAGGTGATTAAAGGAGAATGATTCCTGATTGTTTTCCTGAATTTTAAACTCAGCCCAGGTTCAAAAACCCCACTGAGTGTAATTGTTCTGAATTATATATTGAACTTGCTTTGACACAGGTAAAATTATATTGCTTTGACTGGATTCACCTTTCAATTTTGTGTTTCACATAACAATGAGGTGATATTTCCTGATTAAAGATAAAGACTGATTTTTTTTCAGGACCTGAAGAAGACCCCTATTCCTCCCCGCCAAATGCTTGTTCATGATTGAATATGTCGCAGATTTTAGATTTGAATTTTGGCCAAATGTTGGGACCTGAACCATAACCTTACCTCGTGTTTATATAATCCCACATACATTGTAGTGTAATTAAAATTGTAATTACTTGTTATCATTAGTCCCAGTGTTGTAACAACTATAAACCTCATTACTCAAAACAACTTGAATCTGTCTTTAGGTAAAAAGAATTCAAACTCGGATTCTGTTGCATGAGTGAGTTGATAAACACGAGCATAGTCTAAGCATATTGTATTTTCTTCTAAAAGAAGAATCCCTTTCTCCACTGTTGTGGTGACAAGAAATTCAGGGAACAATCAGTGAGGGGCTCAGTGCTGGATCTGGACCATGCATCACATCCTGTGATGCGTCCTGCCCATTCCAGTGGAGAGTCTGTGTACCTTGCCCAAGCCATCTGTGCATGGTGTGTTGGTGTGGATTCACTGCAAACTCCAGGCTGCACCAGCCAGGAGTCGGAGCCAAGTCTGGGTGGGGTTATCTGGCAGGCAGTGGGGCAATGCTGATATCTGGGGAGGACCCATGAGTGTGGCCTGCCTTGGGACAAGGTGTGAGTGCTGCATGTGGGCAGTGAGCCCGTGGTGAGACCAGCTGCTGAGCTGGGGACCTGTGGGCTCAGTAAGGGGCACTGGGATATGGGCAAGGGGTCTGGGCAGGCAGAGGGTCTGTGATGGTGCTAGGCGCTTGTGAACCTGGAGAGTGAGGGGTGTGTGCTGCACTTGTGACTTTCTGCCTCTTGCAGCCCAAGAGGAGGAGGGGATGTGTCCCTGTGTGACTGTGCCTGTCCTGAACGTAGGGGCTGCTGGGGCCAGAGCCTTATCTGAGGCTGTGTAGCCACAGCTGTGGCCAAATCAGTGTCCATGTGTGTGTCTGCATTACACACTCAGTCTCAGTACTGCAGCAGCTTTCCTAGCCTAGAGATCCCAGGCTGGGCTCCAACAGCCAGGCAGGAGGGTTCTGGACCAGGCAGTGGTGGTGGTGGCCACATATCACATTACTTGACACTTTTAAGCTCTCAGTATATTGAGGAAAGTCTTTCTTTTCAATGACTGATATGGCCAAGCTTAAACATTTGCTTTGAGTCTTTTTGCAGAGGGCTTGTTCCCCTCATTGTTTCGATACCGCAATTTAATCTAAAGTTTCTTTATGGACTGCATGATGTCCATCCATCATCCCTGGAACTGGGTCACTGTTTACATGACCCTTAGATTTTTATAACCCTTTGTAATGATTTGTGGATTCCATAGTGTGTGGCTCCTATGGGTGAGAATGGAAACTTCAGAGAAAATTTATTAGAGAAGCCAGCTCTTGACAACAGCTCATGACTGTTGAGTCATGGGGTGCAGAAAGGCCCCTCCCCATCCTTTCTAAACTTCTCAGAGAGGAATTTAGCTGTTGCTGGATCCAGTCTTAAGCCCAGATTTGTCCCACAGGATTAATGATGGCAAATCAGATACATTTATATAAAGATGAATTAATTTATTATTTAGATGACAAATGATTAGACAAAAGATCTTAATCAGATTTATTTACTACAGAATGTAAAAGCTAAAACTACTAGCAGTGTATAGTATAGGTATAGTGCACTCCATGAAAGCCATTACATAAAGCTAGCAAAAAGGAAACCATTATTAAGTAAAGCTTGATATAACTCACCACACCAAACCTCATGGGTAGATCTCTTTCACTCAGCCTCAAGGAGTATCCTTGAAGGGGTTTCCCCACTTCAAGGGAGAAAACTTCATAGACTCCAAGAAGGAATACGTGAGAGGAGCCCAACTGTGTGAAAGTGGACTGGATTTCTCCAGTGTATAGTGATTGACTGCCAGTCATATGTCTCCCGGTCTCCTTAGCAGCTTATCTGTCAAATCTTTGCCTCACTATCAGGATCTTCATTTGGAGTTGGTGAGACAGACTGCTTTTAGCATAATTCAATGCCAAACGCAGCACATGACAGCACCTCTCAGCCCACCGCTGATAGCCTGCAAAATAGGCCATTATTTGAGTTGACCACATTCCAAAGCAGATCACCCTGCTACAGTGGCTCAGAAAGGCAAGACAATATACTTTTCTCTCATCATTTAAAATATGGATTTCAAAACTAATAGCAAAGAAGTGGCCAGTATAAATGTTAGGGTTGGGTCATTTTACTGGCTAACTGATCCCTGTCACTGTCAGTATAGAGTGAGAGCAGATTTTGGCTAGTTTGAGGAATTTTTGTTACCCAAGATCAGTACTTTTGCTATATAACTCATGAAATAGGACAGTTTTTTATTATGTATTTTTCTGTTTATTTAGGTAGTTAATTAGTTATGGAAGTTTTATTATTTTGAAGATCCTAAAATTTAATTTGTCATCTCCTCCCCTAGTTTAAGGCATAATTTTCTCAGTCATTCATGTCTTCTTATAGTGTCTTTTAGGTTTAAAACAAATGAAAGCAATCTCCTTTCCTCAGATCATAGTGTTGCCTGGGGAGGAGGTCGGGGCAGGGCGATGCACCCCCACAGTTTGCCACTTGCTGGCTTAGATAGTGACATAAATTCTTTGTTTGGAAAAACAGATCTCCAATTTTATCTTTCTGAAAGTAGCTTCAGAAAGAGAAGATTTTAAGTTATTCAGTTAGCTACATTATTGTGCTCATATTGAAGGGGAAGAATGGGATAGCAATTAAAAATTGTTCAGGGTGGTAGTTTACAAAAAAGTTGTAAGAAAAACTGACAAAGTGTGAGCCGAAGTTTTTCTTAGTGACATATATAGAGTTAGGTTCTCTGTTGATGTAATGAATACATCCAATGACTCAGAGGATCTATTTGGTTTTCTACAGCTGGATTCTAATCCTAAAGCTAGAAAAGGAACTTAAAAGCAAAATACTAATTATAAAATCACAGCCAAGAGCAAATAGTATAACATTTATTTCGATACTGAATAACACAGTAATCTAAAGTTGACTTAATCAACTATATCCACCCCAGGGAGATGAATAAAAAGAAACCTGTTAGATTTTATTGATCATCATATAAAATGATAGCAATTACCATTAACAAATAGTCTTTAATAAGCAAACAGACAGTTAGTACTATTAACTTGGGGTTTTTCTCATAAAGAAAAATGAAAAAAGGAGGGGGAAAAAAGGGAAAGGTGGGGCCTGATGCTGTTTCAGGATGGACACAGGACACCTGATGCTAACTACTTTAAAAAGTGTCAACTAGGGGAAGATGCCTTTTGTAGTATTTTCCAAATGTTTCCTTCTCTTCTGGCTCTGTAGAAATCTTGAATCATTAGCTTAGATATATCCCGTAAATTTCAGATAACTAATATTGATAAGAAATAACCATTACATGAAACAGTTACTATGTTTAAGAAAAACTGTGTGAATCTCTACTTTATCCTAAATTAATCTAGCAAACCAGACCACTGAAGCTGCTGAAATTTTTTGGGTGGGAAGATGTGCTTAACTTAATTTAATCACTCTCTTGAGGTACTCTTAAACTAGTTGCTTCTGATCCTTCAAAGATGCAGTATTTTGATCCACGAAGACCTGTAATATTCCTTTCATGAATCCAACAGTCATGTTTGCTAAACAATTTGCAGCAGTGTTATCAGCTCTGATGCTCTTGGGGAATCACTGTATCATTCTGTGGCCACAATTCAAAAGTCAGATTATTTCTCCAGATGAGAGAGGTTCAAAATCAATAACAGTTAACTAATCCAAGTGTACGCTGAAGGTTTTGGTTTTTTTTTCCTTTTGAAATGGCTATAGGTTTATTTTTTTAAGAAGTTCAGTAAAATGTGTAATTCTGCCTCTCAGTCCTTGTGGTTTTTTTTGTACAAACTCTGTGCTGTTTTATTTTTATTTCTCTTACCAAATTGATAATTGTTTATTCTATCATTGTATTTTGGGATTCTTTGCTGAACACTGTGAATTCACACATATATTATCAATCCTAATTATCCATTTTAGGTACATGACTGCTATCAGTTAAATATAGACAGCTATTTATCCATGCTACTATTCCTGAAAGATGACAACCATTTTTATGGGTTTGTTTAGCTTGGTGGATATCTTTTTTTTTCCAGTTTGAACAATGATGATGCAGTTTTTAACCTCAGAAATATATACTTATTAAATTTTTGGATGTCATTTGCTTTTCATAACAGTTTCTAATGGTTTTTGCTTCTCAAAGAGAGGTTTTTTAATAGATAATGTTTTAAAAATTATGAGAAATATACCTAATTTTCCACTGATCAATTTCTTAGAAGAAGTTTACTTCATGGATGAGCACATAGAGACCTTTGAAATTTGGCTCTCCCATCTGCCAATTTCCCATTTCCCAAAAAGCAAGCCAGAAAAAGAGAAAAGAAAAAAAAAAAAAAAGACAAACCAAACCACAAACAAACAGCAAGGAAACATGATAATAGCAATTGCTTCATAAGCATTGCCAGGGATCTATTTGTATGTCAAAAGTTAAAAAAAAAAAAAAAAAAGTCAAGAGAACTGAAAAGAAGAGCACTAATCAGTGTGTCCTGTGCTCTTCTTTGTAGTCCCAGCGCCGTGTTACATTTCACCTCCCCGATGGCTCCCAGGAAAGCTGCAGTGACAGTGGTCTGGGAGACCACGAGCCAGTGGGTGGTGGAACCCTGATCTCACACCCTCTCCCTCTGGTTCAGCCGCAGGACGAATTCTACGACCAGGCTTCACCGGACAAGAGGACTGAAGCTGATGGCAATTCGGACCCCAACTCGGGTGAGTCACCACCACAGCTCTGCTTCTCTGAGTTGCTTTGCTAACTTGGTACTTTCATCCCTTTGAGCTTTGCAGGGGTAGAGGTGTTTTTAAGCACATGCATGAATATCTGTTCATATTAGCTCATAAGTATTGTTTGGAAATAATGTCATTTGCCAGAAGTGCCTCATGTTGTAATTTGACTGTGGAAAGTATATCCAGTAGAATAAATGGCTTTGTACCAATTGCACAGTAAGTAATAACAGCAGGGGAGAAGGGTATCCTACAAGGTAGAAAGTTTTTCCTGATGTTTGCAGTGCTGTAGCTATCTAGCTTTAGACTTTGTTTGAGGAAAGCCATTCTAAATACCAATTTAAGTTCAAGGACATGGAGGTTAGACTGCCTTTTAGACTAACAAAGAAATCAGTAAATCAGTGAAGCACTGAAAAATTGAAAGAACCCAAATTTCTTAACAGCCTTACAATTCCCGCTTCTAACATTAAGAATCACAGGATTTCTTTGTTAACTTGGAATGGCATGATGTATTGGAACTGAAAACAGATACAGGTTTTCATACAAATATTAAGGATGAACTATTTGATTTGGGAACTTCTGCCTTTCTCTTCTGTCCTCCTCTATACATTTACATTTTTGCTGTGTTTTTGTGAGAGCAATAAAAACTGAAGCAAGATCTTAACCAATAGGATGACCAGTATTTTGACATTGCAATGTGAAATGTGGAGACTTAGACATTCTGAAAACAGGGAGGGGGAAGTAGCACTGCTCTTAAGTTTCTTGGGTTTTGTCTAGAATGTGAGACAAAGGTTAAAAATCTGTGCTCTTGGAAGGTAATTGAACCTGAGTCCTCTTGCATCCCAGGAGTATAGAAATAAGAAATAGTTTCTCTCTTTGGCATTTCTCCCTTTTGTATAGATGATTAAGTTGTCACTGGGCCTGTACAAACCAGGAGAGAAGGTGGCCTTGGGATCTGATGAACAATATTAAGGTCCATCTCCTCATTTGGGCAGAGCTGGATCTGAATGATGACATTTACGTCATGGCAGATGGCAACATGAACTGTGGAATACTGACTGTGGAAATGTTTTTCTCATATGTATATAGGAAGACCAAGAGGTTGTGTTGGATGAAACTCTACAAAGAAACCATATGAAATGTTTTACTGAGAGTTGCATTCTGGTTTCTTTTCCTCTATTTTCCTTTTACTTTTTTGGGGTTTTTTCTCCTCCTCCCCTGGATATGACACCTGCATTTTCCTCTCTTTACCAAAACAGAAATGTTTTTGGAACTATGATGTTAAACCCTTAATCTGTACAAATACAAAGAATGATAAAAGAATAGCAACTATGAATGGATTGACTCTGGAGCAAGAATGTATGTCTGCTTAAGCAAGCAAGGAGCTTAAGTGGAATTATCCAGTTAATGCTCTGACCACGTATGAGACTTGTGAAAGATTTAACAACATCAGAGAGGAGTTTTTAAGGCAGCATTGCATGTTGGCACTGTCGCATTGGCTTCACAGACTCTGAATTGTACATCCCTTCAAAAGGCAGCATAGAAGTCCTCCAGGAGAGTTAGGAAAAAATGGCTTAGTAAACTTCATAGCAAGTTATTAAAAGTGCAGTTTTGGAAATTTTGTGTTAAACACATTGTGCAAATACAGTATATTAATCATGATCATCTATTCATGCCTAATATAGACACTAATAGAAGATTAGTCAGAATGAGTAAGTGTTCTTAAAAGCTATATGAAAAGTTTTAATATGCTTGTGGTTACACCTAATTTAGCCATAGGGATGCTAAATTTGTGTCAAATTTATGAAAATCTAGCCATCAAGCTATACTAACAATTAGTGAAGTATTGAAGTGTAGTTTTTTTGGTTTTTACCAGATATTGAAACAGTATACTCTGTATCTCATCAAATATCACAAACTAATAAAGTAATTGTATGGTCAGTACTGTGACAGAAATTTTCCTAGAAAAATCTAGGCCAGGATGGAAGTCATGTTTTTCATTAGATGGCTTTAACTTCTATATTGTATTCAGTATCAAGCTATTACCTAAGCACTGTATTAAAAGTTATTTTGCTACTGTAGGCACAAGTTTTAATGGGATGTGAAATAAGGTTTAAAGCAGTTTATGGTTACCGAAGATCCTGCAGCAATTTTCAGAAGAGAAAAATGTTGTCTGGTATTGGCCAGAGTTACTTTGCGGGTATTTACATGTGTTCATGGTTAAAATATGTAGTATCATTTGAACATTGTATTCCTTGACATTCCTAAGCTGAATTTCTAGTTCTATTGCAGTGAAAGGTTCCCTAGTTGTATTTAACTGTAGAGGTAGTTTTGTTTCAGTGGCTGTTTAAGGGATTGCTGGTTATGAAAATACTTGGGACATGCTAAGGTGAAAGATACAACTATAAAGTAAGGAATATAGCCTAGTAGACAGTTGTAGTATTATCATGTACATGTGCTGCTAGCAGTTTTGGATGATAAATGTTGCATAACAATATTTCTATTCTAAATGCTTCAACCGAAGTGAAAGAACAGTGATTTTGGGAATGTTTGAAAATGACCTCTACATCAAAAATACAGATTTGTTTGACTGTATTTTTATGAAAGTTCATTCTAAGTAAAACTTTGCTTCAGGTCTTGAGAATGTGATGTTAATCTTGGTAGCAAAGTCCTTGCCTCACGCTGAGAGCAATTTTGATTAATGACTTTAATGCTCAGTGAATTGTGTGGGTTATTACTGTACACTGCAAAGTTACGTGAATAAAAATACAGCCATTGTTTCTCAAAATAATGTTGCTATTTTAATTATATTTGAAGAGTGACCAAAGCTCAGGTCTTCAAAACCTGAAATAGGGGGGAGGGCGGGAAATGTGGTCAAAGTCTTGCTAACTTTTTACACAAATGTATGAGAAACCTTACTGCCATGTTTACTTGCAGTCATTAGCTTCTACAGAGACACAAGAACTACAATTACATGATTTAATGAAATAAACACACACAGTGAGAGTACATTCATCTAGCTAATCTGAAAACAGAAATCTCTCACACTGGGTGAAACTGAAATGAAGAGAGAAGCCAAATATTAGCATTGTCAGCCACACACTGTCACTGTAGCTATAAGAGAAAGGCAACAAGATAGAAATATGAAGTCTTTCATAATGAGATGTAAACCCAAATTTGGTTTGCATCACTGAAACCTGTCTTCTTTATTTAGGTCTTTTATTTTGAGGGTTGTATTCATTTTGCTAAGATATTTCCCTATTGTAAATTGATCAGTATTATTGATGGTCAGAGGAGTTTGATGTTAACCTGTCAATTGCAAATCCTTATAGTTCATCTTTGTCTCATTAGCAGCTTGATATACCTAATTCCTATAAAAAGGAATATATTCCAAAGATCTATCCTCTGATACAAGTTCTTACCTTTTAGCATATCAGATAAGAATTTAGGAAACATTCCAGCTTCTTTAGGATGTAAAAAATAAAAAGGCCAATGTAAAATTTAATTTACTTAAACTACTTTAAAACATCTTTCATTATCAAAATTCCTGCTTTCTAATGGCTTGAAATGTGTATATCAGGATGTGTACTTTTAAGACAAATATCTTTATCATCAGTTGCATTAAAACTGTACAGCTGTGTGATGTATTTTAATGTGAATTATTTTTTCAGGTACTGCTAAAAAAAACCCCAGTGCTTTATTTCTCCAGCAGTTGGATGCAGACTGTAACTTTTCATTACTTTAAGCATAATTTTCATCAGCACAAAGAAACAATCCACCTTATTAGTGAAGATTTCTTCTTTCCCTGTGGCTTAGTAAAGGTTGTCAGGGACTTGAATTTGGACTGGAATTGTTAACGTATCTAAGAGTTGTATGCAGCAGAGCTGTGCAATAGAACTGTATGAAGTAAAAATGTGCCTCCTAGTGTAAGGAAGGGGAAAAATGCATTTTCATGAAAATGCTTGATAAATCACATTTTGATAGCTGCAAGCTGTGGATGTGATTCATTTTTCTTCAAAGAGATAAAGAGGAATAGCATATATTTAGTGGAGTGTTAGAACTGCTCTAGGGAGAAAGCCTACTGCATACTGTGGATGAATCTGTGCAATAATTCCAACGGTTTAAAACCAGACAGAAATATAATATTTATGTGTTCTGATACGAAGCTAAGTAAATGTTTGCCTAATTTCTACACCTCATTAATAAGTAGTATCAATATATATCAACAAAGTAATAGCTTCATAAAAACATGGAGCTGTAGCAAAAAATTGTAACACACCCACCAGTTTCAAGATCATGTTTTTATTTAGCAAAATTAAATTCTATTATGTCCTATGTTACTTCCAAAGCAATTCCATATTCTTAGAAGTAATGTTATTATGCTGTCTTTCAGTAATAATATTTGTGGATAGCTCTTTTTATTTCCAGTGCAATAAAAATTGTGTGGTTAAATTTGGCTGATAAATACCTGAGTTCACACTTTTTAATAAACCTATTACTATGGCAGTTTAGTCAAGTAATGTCAGGGGTGTTAAATGGTACTCTAATTTCAGTAATAAGTAGGAATATCTCTGCGGCAGTGGCTTAATTATGATTAAAGTTCAGAGTAATGGCAAGACTGCCTTGTATTACACTTGGTCAGATGATAGTGTCCCATGTGGAGAAGCTAAGCCTCTCTTGCAAAGAGCTTTGGTTTTACAGTGTCACTATCATTACACCCAGTGGGTGATGATGGTTTAACCTTGAGGGCATACCCTTTGATTAATCCTGTCTTTCATTTTGCTGCCTCCAAAGTTTCTTCCTTGGCAATACTGGCGTGGTCCGTAGCTAAACAGCCTAAGGTGTAGAAAGAAATGCTACTGTATTAATGCCTAGATCTAGATAATTTGCTGTCCATAGTTATTCTTGTGTTTTCATAATATGAGACTATGAGAACTAAAATAGGAACATTTGCCTTTGAGTCATATCCTCCATTTCATTAAACACGAGTTCATACCTCACACAGAATCTAACACTGTCACATTTAGCTACAGGCAAGCAGGAGTAAGAAAAACTAGAGTCAGGTTGGTGAATTAGCCTACAGAAAAGCTATAAAATAGTCTGAAGTCTGAATTCAATCTTAGCCCGTGCACTTATGACTTTAAAAAGATAAATAAAATCTGAGAGGCATAAGAAGATTGCCATCTCTTTATATCTCTTTGATGCCTCATTGCAGTGAGGATTTAAAAATTGTCTTGGTTCAGAAAAGCCACTGTGCTACATCTGTTCCTATTCTACTCTCTTTTCCTCCACACACCAAAGCTAATTGGAGTGTAAATCAGGAGGCCATAACCATTGAACGAGCTGTAGGAGGGGAACTTGTCTCATTGCTTCTCCAAGAGGAACAGGTAACTTTCCAAAACTTCCTAGCTGCTGCTGCCTGAGCAGAGCACTTGCGGGTCCTCAGCAGTGAGATGAAAAGGCCACATGGGGCAGGGGGACCATTATAAAGGTTAGAGGATTAAAGGAAGGGGAAGCTTGCACATGAGATGAAAGCTGGTGCCTTTGGCTGCCATCACTGATGATACCAAGGACAGTTTAAAACCTCAGATGCTTTTGCCAGGTTAAAACAAGGGACTTAAGGATTAAGAGTAATTTTTCTTCTGTAAGTATTTTCTGCTCATAAGTTTTTTCTTCATATCACAGCAAGACCAGATCTACTGCAGACATTCACAGACTTTTTTAAGTTTCAAAGTGATACCATTATTCAGTCAAACCTCTACTATAGCACAATGCTTAGTGTTTCACACAACTTTCCATAAACCAAACGGAAGTTTTAAAATATTCCAGTGATAAAATAGTCCAGTGATTTATTTCCACTGGTGTTTGATTACATGTTTTTTATGGATTTACGTGGCAAGGTTGTGGATAGGGGGGCTGCAGAGGGTGCCTCTTTGAAAAGACACCAGAGGCTGCCCCCCATGTTTGACAGAGCCAGTTCTCAGCGACTCTAAAACAGATTCATTGCTGCCCAAAGCTGCCCAGCATCTGGGGGGAAGGACTAAGAAAGATGTGAGAGAAACAAACCTGCAGACACTAAGGTCCATGATGAGGGAGGTAGAGAGCATGCTTCAGACACCCCTCTCAGCTGGTGGGGAAGGAGGTGCCCCAGCAGCCCGTGCAGGACCCCACCCTGGAACAGGAACCCTCCCCAAAGGAAGCTGTGCTCCATAAAGGGCTCATGCAGGAGCAGGAGCTGCGGCCCCTGGGGAGCCCCACATGCTATGGAAGGGACCCATGTGTCGCTGGGAAAGGACCCTGTGTTGGCCAGAGTAAGAGCATGATGAGGAAGGAGCAGCAGATACAGTTTTACTTGCTGCTGCGACTCCTTTTCATATCCCTTAACACCACTCAGTAGCAGGAGCAAGGTGGGGAGGAGTCTGAAGAGGAGGGTAAGAAAAAATTAATTTGAGCCTGGGAAGAAGGAAGGGTTGGGTAGTGGGAAATGTGTTTTTAGTTTTGTTTTTCTTGTTTCTCACCATCCTACTCCGGCTTTTATGGATGATAAATTAAATTTATCTTCCCCAGGCTGAGTCAGTTCTGCCCGTGATGGTAACTAGTGAGTGTTCTCCCTGTCCTTATCTCAACCCATGAGCTTTTTCATCTCATTTTCTTCCCGTCTTGCTGAGAAGGGGCAGTGATAGAGCAGCTTGGTGAGCACCTGGCAGCAGCCAAGGTTAACCCACCAGAATATTAAAGCTGGTGTTGTAGTCTCAGTCTGAAAGCATTTATTTTCAGTTTCTACCTCATCTGTGTGACTCTACCACCCTTTGTCAATGTGAAGTCTGACTTCCAGAAGTGCAAGTATATTTTGAGGCCCAAGGGACTTTGACTTGTACTGTATCCTGCACAATACAGATCAGAAATCCTAGCCAATAGCCTAAAAAAACCATGAGTCTTCTGCTGGTATCTACAGCATATGTTACAGAAGGATTTCTTGAATTAATGATCTTCAGTGACAGAGGAAATAGTACTACATTTCTTACTGGCTTCAACTGAATCAGGCTTTTATTTGATAAAAGAGTTTTTTGGTGGCCATAGCTCAGAGGGAGTGCTCAAGTCTTCTTGAATCTCTATTGCACAGGTTAATTAGTAGTAGTATTTTGAATGTTGCAACATTTTGTTCTTAAGCACTTTTTTCCTCTCTGTATTCCTCTCTTTTTTCCTCTGGTCTGATGTATGTCCAGTAAAATATATATATATATATATATATATATTCAGAATAAGAAAAATAAATATAAGTCTTCTAAATTGCAGAGTTTTAAAATCAGCTTTTCTCTTTATCAGTCATTGTTTTGATCTGAGTGGGGTGTTTTTCTGCCTCACAAACATGATGCTTAACAATACTTTTTAGCAATAGAACGGCAACAGATTTTTCCACTTTGTAAAGATTTTCCATGGGAAATTAAAGTCAAAAGCACAACTGAACACATATATCTTTAATCATCATGAAATAGATTTGAAAGATATTTTTTTAGCATTCTAGGTGTTCTGTCGCCTAACTGTGTTTGACACAATTCACCTTTTAAAAGTGTGATAGTGTGATTATGGCAGAAATATTTATTTTATATTTTCGAGGTTGCTCTTTCTGAAATTCAGTGGAAGTTATTGTTGTGACAACTGTGACTCCTTGTTACTTTGAAATTACAACTAATTCCCCAATGTTACATATTCTTTTACTAATGGAGTCTTAGTAGTGCAACTCCTATTCCCAATGACAAGCTGACAAAAAGAAAAATTATATTTCTGAGAATAAAGTGTTGAATTTAGCATGGCATTGTTAATTTCAGCCTTTAAATGGTTACAAATTTCGACTAGAATTAGAATCATTGATGGCTGCAATGAGAGGAATAACTTAATGTAGGAAGAATAACCTCATTGCACCCACACAGACTTGGGCCTGACAACTAGAAAACAGCTTTGCAGTGAGAGAATTGGGAGTCCTGGTGGATAGCAAATTAGCCATGAGCCAGAAAGACACCCTTGAAGAAAAGAAATAAGTCTCCTGAACTGCAATAGAAAAGGTTCTGCCAGCAAGCTGATTGGAAAGGTCCTTTCTCTCTACTCAGCACTGGTGAGACACAATGGAAGTGCCAAGTCCAGTGCTGGTTTTTCCAGTATGGGAGGGAAATGGAAATATGGACTGAGTCCAGAAAAGGGCCACAAAGATTAATAAAGTATTAGAGCATCTGTCACATGGGGAGGTGCTGAGAGAACTGTGACTGTTCATTCTGGAGAGGGGAAAGGCTAAGGAAGGATCTAATTAATGTGTGCAAATACCTGATGAGGTGCAGGAAGGAGAGTAGAGAGAGAGCCAGACTTTTCTCAGTAGTGTACCAAATCAAAGAAGGGATACTGGGCACAAACTGAAACACAGAGAAATAAAGAAAACAAAATCCACCACATTTTCTTGCTACTGGAACAATAGAACTCTGCACCAAGTTTCCCAGAGAGATTCTGGAATCTTCATGGATATTTTGGAAATCAAATAGGACATTTTTCCAACTGAGTCATGGTAACTCCCTGAGTTGGGCAGGAAGGTGTGACTAAACCCTCTCCAGACTTCCCTTCTAAGTTAACCATTCTGTGATTCTGAAATCCTATAAATTAATTAAATTTGTCTTGCATAGACTGTGCAATACAGGTGTGAAGAAAAAAAGGAAAGAAAAATCTGTATTCTCTAAGGTAAATCAAGTATCAACTTGTAAATTTATGGTAAGATATCTGGTGTAGTACTATACACAGTACAGAAATCAACACAAATAGGTACTATCCAGGTTACTAATTTCTTCTCTGGTTTAGCTCTTGATGTAAAATCTGAAATGGGTCAAGTAAATCTTGTAAAGTAATGTTTTTATCCCACCATAGGCTTATGAATGAAGGCTGTAGAAAGTAATCAAGTAATACCCCTGTTAGTTCCAAAAATTAATGATGAACTCAGCTTCATATTAAATGCTCTGAATTTGGATGCTTAGATGCAGAAATCTAAATCTTAATCCTAAATGTCTAAGCTCCCTTTTTAATTTACTGAGCACAGAAACTTTGATTTAAATTAGGAACTTATACCAAGTTTGTTAAATTTCACTCTAGAGTCCATTCACCATATTTCTGTTGAGTGTAATAGGAGCTCAAACACAAAATTCACAAAAAGACATTTTGGATTAAATTTAGCTCTGCAATTTATATGCATAGAACTCAAAAATTTGTTATACATCGGCATTTGGTTGAATACCTACCTCTTTTAATTGCACTCCCTTCTTTCCTGTTAATTGAACTCCCTTCTCTCCTGTTTGACATCCATGTCTGAACAGCTTGGGGACCCCAGGATATTTATTACCTGGCATTGCTGATGGTCAGACAGTAGAAGTGAGGTTTAGGTTGAGATTCATTCAAAAAAGGTATGACTGCAGGTGCAATGTGTGTAACCTCCTGATGTGTCTGTGACTCATTCAGATGTGACTTGGAGATAGATGTGAATCAGTCTGAGATCCAGGTGTAGTCAGTGGAGACCTTAATTATCATAATTGAGACTAGAGACCCAGACAGTTGTGTTTGATGAATGTGTAGTAGATGCATCTAATGTGAGAGGCTTAGTTTTTCAAACTATATTGATTGGATTGACATTGTGTGTAGAGGAAGCTCAGACACCTAAATTTAGCTGATTCCCACAAATCCAACCTTTTGTGTGAGATGAATCTCAGCTGTTCTTGTTGCTAAGGGAATACTCATATGTTTTGGGAGACTTATCAGTTTTTCTTATCTATCTGCACATAACATTTTTCAAAGGAGAAGGGCATTGTTAATTTGTATGCCTCATTTTTACAGTACTAATTAAATAAAAATTCCAATTCCATACCTTGCTTTTCTTCTCTTCTTTTTTTTTTTTTTGTTTTTTTTGTATAACTGAAATAAAAACATCTTACATTTTAAAAGCACAATTCTAAGGAAGGATTTCTTAAAGTAAATAACTTCTGTTCTCTAATCAGTTTTCCTTCCTCCACAAAATCACCAAATATTGACAGGGAAGTACTATAAGTCTCATGCCATTTTGAAAATTAGCATGTCTTGGAGTGCAAACAATGCATTTTGACTGTCTCTTTAAAAATATCCATATGGTACTTTCATGGAATCCAGGAGTTCCTTCCTTAAAGCAAATATCTTAGTAAGCTTCACTTTCTGGGAAGGAAATCTAATCTTTTGGAAGAATAAGTGTGCTATCTTAAGAAATAACCTCATGCAAAAGTGTCTTCAGGTTTGACCTAGACCTGTCCAGAAACTAGGTGTTCATTTTATTATGCTTATCTTATGGATTTATCTTTTAAATTTTTTCCGATTTTATGTTTGGTTTTTTTTTTCCTAAGGAGAAATCCATGCATAAGAAGGGAGGTTCTCTGAATAAAATTTGAAAATTATATTATGTAGATAATGAATATTCTGTTTTCTTCCAAATATTTGCCTTTGCAAGGAATATTTTATGGTTTTGTGTATAGACTTGCTCTGTTTGTCTTCAGCAGGAGGAGAAGGGGGACGAAAGATGAATTAAGTAGATGAGAAAAAAACCAAGGAATTATATTTGCAGTCTAAAACCTATGAAAGTAAACCTTCTAGAAAGAGGAATCAGACTTGAATAATTTCTTAGTGTAATGCTTTATCCCCTTTCATACTAATCCAGGTAAATACATGTTAAGATAAGTAGGGAGAAGGGGAATAAGAGTAGAATATTTACCTTTTTTCACTGTGCATTGCATGTTAAATGTCTTAATTCTGTGGTTGCAAGGTAAAGGCCTGTCTGCTACAGAGAATCCATCTAGACATAGTAGCAACTAAACTTAGGACATATTTACCTGTGGCAAGGAAAGGAAAATATATCAAAAACCTTTTCCAAAACATTTAAAAACTGTGGAGTTTGTTCCCATCTTGAAACAAAAATTAGATAAAGACATAAATAGCTCTTTAACTGTTCAGGACAGTTTGAAAATTTTGCAGCTTTGGCAAAAAGAAAAAGCTTTTCAATGTAAATTCTATGGTACATCAGCACAAAACCCACCCCCAAAAAACAAACAAGCAAAAACCACAAACAAAACAAATTAACAAACAAAATCAACCAAAAAAAAACCACAAACAAATTATTTAGTAATATCTGAACACCTTTGTGAGAAAGTGGAAAACATTTTCTTGTTTATACTTATATATATATATATATATTATTCCTTTATCTGTGTTTGTGGCTCCACAGTGAAGAATTAAGCACAGTAGGAACATGTCTGGATGTGAAGATCCAGAGCTGGTGCTGAGAACACCGAGTTTACTGTGTATACCTCTGTGGCAATTGCTCTGGACTTGTGTGGTCCATAGGCTGAATGCCCATTCGTTACTGAATTTGTTTCATTCCATTCCAAAGGAATCCCATCCTTGTCCTCCAAAAGGTCATCACAAGTGTGTCAAGTGGAGGTGATTAGGAGATTCATGTCAGAAGTACATTCCTGCAGGTTAATGTTATCTTACTATTTAGTAAGAGATATTTCTATCTACATGAAACAGCTCTTCTATTATTTTAAACAAATCTGCATTATTGAACATCTAAGTAATTTATGCTCAAATATTCCCAGCATATATATGGTGATTTTTAAGTTCTTCACTCTGAAAACCACACAAGAATGTCATTTTCAATACAAAACTTGAAATGAAATTCTATGTGTCTAGAATTTAGGGGAAGGATTCTTTTTGCTCACTTGGTGATATGCTCCACTACTCTTTTAGATTAGATATGTGTTGTCTTCAAGATCTAAAGAAAGTGTTTATTGAGAAAGATTGAATAACTTAATTCTTTTACTTTATCTGTACTGTACTGAACTGTTCTATTCCATATCTGCATTTGTTAAATAGTGTCATGGAGATAACTATTGAAGACATATCAAGCAAAAACATCAGTTATAAATGATTCATTCATCTAAAATAACTGGGAAAAAGAAAAAACCTTCTCAACTTTATAATAATTGCATATTTTATAATCCAACAGCCAAATGGTGTGATGTTTATCACTTTACATATCCTTCATTTTTTTCTTATGTAAAATATATATATGACTGACAAGAGAGTGCGATGGAGTAATTGACCAGTTTTCATGTTTAACTTTTCCTGAATATTAAAAAATATTTTTTTGTTAAAGAGCAGTAGTCAATTACTGAATTTAAGGGAAAGCAATTTATTAGTAAAGGCACGTTAAATCATTGCTATTTAAAATGCACTTAAAATATACAAGAACATATTTCAATATTTCCAAAGACTTACACTGTAACACAGCAAAGGCATTCAAAATTGATTTCATTTTCAGTAGAAAAGCCAACACAATTTGAGTGTTTTGGGGTTTTCTTCTTTTTACAAATGTATTAGTTTTGCAAAAATTTAACAAAAGAGGCTGGTTTTAATTGGTGGTGTTATTCCAAGGCCCTTGAAACCCTGGCGCTTACAGTTGCTAGGAGTGTGAATGTGATCTGGCAAGCACAGCATAGTCATTAACTAATGGATTGTAGGTACACTCTTTCAATAAAAATGTGTAGGTGGTTAGTAATACTGTAGTGTTACGAGCAATTTTAAAGTCATTTGTAGGTTAGTTTGTGAAATTAAAAGTGTAATCAAAAATTTCCCTGCACTGCTGCCTTTTTCAGCTGATTTAAGTGCAGATTCTTTGGATCATTCAGAAGAGAAACTAAGTGACTCAAAAATAATCATCCACACCCCAATGGATTAGTTGTTTGAATTATAGTTTCACAGTTCATATATTTCTTTTCATGAGAAATGAAAGGAATTGTATAAGATGGTTGCATTGTGCCATTACTCCAGGTCTTAATATTTATTTATTAATTTTTCATTTTACACATACTTGTCCTTCATTATTACTTCATTATAAATGGAAACCATATATTTCCAGATGTAAATAGGCACTTAGTAATATGAATCCCTCTTGCATGAGCAGCCACACTGTTTGGAGACATATTAATTATACATTTTGCAGAATACTGAGAATATCTAACATATGTTATAGATGAATATAGGTCACTGTGACAGCTGTAATAGATAAATATATGCATAACTATGCATACAGACATACATAGATATAACACTTTCCACTAGGGTACAGAGATATTCAGACAATCTAGATGTTAATGATACTGACCTTTGTCTACCTAACTTCCCTTCAGCATTTAAAGAGACAGCATGACTGATTTTAAACATAAACATCATTAAAAATAAGCTGATGCATCAGTGGTTATGTTCTGTTAATACCCTCTGCAGTCTTACCAGACTCTCAGGGCCACATTCTCAAGAAATTCTAGCTAAGCTCACATGTTCTATTTCTGCATATCTGGACTGCTGTGTTAGGCATAGGATGACTGCCCAGTTCATCTTTGAGAAACCTAACTAAAATAGTCTCTTTAAGGACATGAAGATGGGGAAGCGTCTACAGGGAAATTCCTCATATGAGAAGTGGCTGAGGTCACTTGGTCTGTTCAGCCTGGAGAAGAGGAGACTGAGGGGAGACCTCTCTGCACTTACAACTTCATGAGCAGAAGCAGAGGGGCAGGTACCAATCTTGTCACTCTTTTGACCAGTAACGGGACCCAAACAAATGGCATAAAGCTGGAACAGAGACCTCAGGGAAGTGGTCACAGCACCAAGCCTGTCTGCGTTCAAAAATCATTTGGACAATGCTCTCAGGGACATGGTGTGACTCTTGGAGTTGTCACGTGCAGGGACAGGAGGTTGACTTGAATGGTCCTTGTGGGTACCCTCCAACTCAGAATATTCTATTATATGGTTCTATGATTCTATGATTTTTTAACCCCAATTAAACACTATTCACGTTTCAATCCCTAGCCTATGAATTATGCCTTCCAATAAAACAAAGTACTTTGCTGTCAAAAAAAAAAAAAAAAAAAAAGAAAAAAAAAAAGAAAAATGTTGCTTTACATGCTTTATTCTCTTTTGGGCTAAAGGGTGATTCACAAGAACTTGCATGAATAATTTTTTTTAAATCCTCATAAGAGCACAATAAAATTTAAAGAACCACTTAAGAATGAGCAATTTAATGCTTTGGAAGACATTTTAGTACAAAAAAGACTTATGGTCCACAGTCTTTCATTTTTGGAGGAGCATTTTCCGTGACATTTTGTGTGTATTTCTCCCTTACTAGCTTGTTTGACAAAAAAGGATATTCTACTACTCTGTCTAATCTAGTTCTAGTTTTAGTATGTATTTATTTGTTTATTTATTAACTTTGAAAGGATAAATCCTGGTAGCACTATATGTTGATGACTCTCCATATGCCATGTCCTTTGTTTAGAATTCCATATGTTTAGGTTGGTGACAAGATAAAATGCCTTTCTCAGTGGGTCACATCCACACGTGACAGCTGATATTGCCTACTCTGTTCCACAAGTATTGGGAGAGAAAAGGAGAGAAATTAGACGAGTGTTATTGGGGCAGCAGAGAAAGGAATGGCTTGGAAGGTGTCAGGTAAACTGCCAGCTGGATAGATTATGCACGACAGCATGGGCATTGTGAATGAAAAAGTTGAGTTCTGTGCAACTGACATTGTCATAGGTAATGCTTCCATGTACGTTGAAACATTTTAGAACAGCTCTGTGCTGCTCAAAAGTTAGAAAGCTCTTTTATTTATGGCTCAAAAATGTCCATGAGTCATTCTGTCAACTGAACAAACTTGAACGAAAGAATGCCTGTCCTCAGAAGCCTGTGAAGTTCCAGAGCAATCTGGAAAACAACCCAAATTGAGAAAGAGAGTGCTTAACTGGGGGAAAAGATGGGTGCCATATTGCTTAATTCAGCCTCCTTCCTTTTCGGTCTTGTCAAATGTTTGCCTATTACAAGATGACAGCCTACTCAGTGTTGTATTCTGCCACAAGTTATATGGCATCTCACAAATCTGGCAGTACACTGACAGCAGTCTTCTACTTTTTTATCTGGTTGCCCATTAAAATCTGTGTAATTAGGCTGAGGCTTTGAAATTGGAGTAGCATGTCTGGACTAGCCAATGATGGTAAACTGTTGTGGTGCCAGTTGAGAGCACTTAATACTGACCTCTGAAAAGTATTGAGGAAGTATTTGAATATTGCTACATTTCTGCTAGCAACAGGGATTTGCTGTTTTTTATTTTCTTTTTTACATCATATGCAGTATTACTTCCTCAAATGTGTAGAAGTCCTATACATTCTGTTCAGTGCATGTGAAATCAAAACATGTGATATGCAAATGACTCTCCTTAACACATGATGCATAGAATATAGTGTATTTAGTCTAAAAAAAGATGACAAAATGCTTTGTTGTGGGTTTTTTTTCAAGTAAATTTGGCAAATCTTGCACCTTAGCCTGATTAAAAAATTAGATAATTTCACAGAATCACAAAATCAATCCGGTTGGAAAAGGCAGTTGAGATTATCGAGTCCAACCTATGACTGAGCAACACCTCATCAACTAAACCATGGCACTGAGTGCCATCTCCAGTTTCTCCTTAAATACCTCCAGGGATGGTGACTCCACCACCTCCCTATATAGACCATTCTGCTGCCCAATCACTCTTTCTGTCAGTGACTCTTTTCTTCCTAATTTCCAGCCTAAACCCTGCCTGGTGCAGCTCAAAATAGTGCTGTGTAGTTCTGTCACTGGTTGCCTGGAAGAGGAGATTGACTCCCATCTGGCTACAGCTTCCAGTTGCAGAGAGTAGTAATGTCCTTCCTGTGCCTCTTCTCCAGGTGAAACAGCCCCAGATCCCTCAGCCACTCCTCACAGGACTTATTTTCTAGGCCTTTTACCAATAACAATTTATTTAATTTAATTTAATTTAATTTAATTTAATTTAATTTAATTTTTAAAATTTTTTTACTTGATGAAAAAATTCAAATCTATTTTTCACTGGAACACAAAAGTGACTTTAAACAGGTATAGTGCCTACCTCAATAGCACTAGTTTTGTTTTGATGGAGTGTATCCAACAGCTTTATCATTTGAATTAGCCTGACACAGTCAAAAAGGGTCAGTCAGTGTAGCCAAGTGTATGTCTCTGGATGATACTTCAGCAATGTCTTAGTTCAAAATAAAAATGAAATGTCCAGCTATTTTTACAGTTAAAAAAAAATATAAAACAACAACAACAAAAAACTAAAAAACTTCAGCAAACGAAGATATAGCGACCCCCTCAATAAATAATTGGAAATAAACTTCTTTCTGTAGTTGAGAATCAGCTTTGCTGATAATCTGCCTTGTGAAAGGTTTGTCAAACTGGGACATTCATCTGTGCATCAAAATGCCAAACTGTGAGCAATTTGAAAATAGCACTTTCTACTGTAACAGTTGTACCCCATAACAGATACTGAATAATTTTAAAGGAGAAAAAAAGCAATGATTTTCATTGTTAGAGGTTTTTTTGTTTGTCTGTTTGTTTGTTTATCCAAGGTTTTTTTTAGGCAAGACATTTGACAAAAGTTGTCCTAAATTATCATTGTAAGCACCTTTGATGATCAGAAAAAAGCCCAAAAAACAACGACAATAATTAGCGCAGAGGTCTGAACTTCTAGCCTTTGTGTACAGACATGCAGATTTTCCTCCTTAGCCAGCAAAAGTGGGTTTAGGAAGCACCAGAATGATCACCAATTATGAAGCCCATGGTTATTTCTCGATCTGTTTTACAAAATAGGTTCTTTGATAAACTGTACTAATCCAGTAATTTATATTCAGCCATTCAAAGTGTAATACAGAACAAGTATCTTATCTCTTGACGTCTCTTGTTTGCTCAATCTTTTCGTGTGACTCTTACTTGATGCCCTTTCAACTTTTCCCAAGTAGCACTTAATTTGTAAGGCTAAAGAAGACTCACCAGTTTTATCTTCATTAGCATGTTATGTGGTAAACAAATTTGGCATGCAATAATTTCTCTGCATGAAGATTAATTCAATCATTAAACTAACATTTGCTGCTCTACAAATACCCACTTCGACCTATTGAATTTATTATTTAATATCTGTGGGCACTGATTAGCGGTTTTGCTCATTATCACTCTGAACTCGCTAAATAAATCATGGCCTTAAATTGTTTGTGTGATTGTTCCATGAACTTGTTTTAACCTTTCTGGCTCAAGTGTTTCAACTTGATTTAAAAAAGATAAATATTTCATTTTTCACATTTAATCTTGACAATTGGAACAATATATGAAAAATTATTTTCAACTATACAGAAAGAGTCTCTGTCCCATTACATGGGCTGGCTCTATGCAGCGAAACAAGAGCGCACTTTTATTTTGCTTAATTCTCATACTTTTCAACCTTCTTCACCTATCATCCTTTTTATTCTTCATTTTTTATACATATTGGATGTGGGTTTCCAGGATTGTATTGGTAAGAACTGGGTGCAGGTGCCCTAGGACTGGCGGTGGGGGCTGCAGGGTGACCTCTGTGAGGAGCAGCTGTGGCTGCCCCATGCTGGGCACAGCTGGTTCCATCTCTCTCCAGACCACCCACCTCAGGGCACAGCTGAGCCCTGCCACCAAGGAGGTGGCATCTTGCAGAAAATATGCTTAAGGATAAAAAACACCACCTGCAGTAAAAAGCACTGTCTGGCAGTAAGAAGTGAGGGAAAATAGGAGAAACATTGCTGCAAACTCCCAGGTCAGGGAAATGATCCAGAAGTCAGAACACAGACTGCTCTGCATCTCTGAAGAAGGGCTCACCAGAGCAAGTATATTCACAAGTCAAGAATGAAAGTGAAGTTGAGCCTCAAAAAGGGGGGAGTGAGTATGAGGTGTTGCTTTTGTTTTATTTTTCTTTGCTTCTCACCACCCAGCTCTATTTTAATTGACAACAAATTTTATTTTCTCAAAGTATCACCTGTTTTGCCCATGGTGGTAATTGTTAATCACTCTTCTCACCTCAGTCTCAACCCAAAAGTGTTTTTATCTTACTTTCTCTCCTGTCCTGCTGAGGAAAAGCAGTAAGAGAGGGCATGGTTGGGCTTTTACTATCCAGGAAAGGCCAACACATCACAAGTGGTAGTTTCAACCAGTTGCCTAGGAAAGCTGCCTCAGACTTTAGAGAAAAATATTATTCAATAGACTCTCATCTTTACCAGTGAAGACCACAGTTAAAACATTATGGCCAGGTTTTAATCAATCCTATACTTTTTTACTTTCTAGATTTCCAGTGTCTCAGCTTCTGTTTTATATTTCTGAATCTTCTCTAGTTTTATCTTGTCTAGTGTATTTAGGCCATGCTTACCTAGAAGAGAAAATTTTCAGATACTAACTCTGTGACATTAACATACACTTACATGTGAGGAATTTTGGCAGAAGGTGTCATAACTCTTCTTGATAATACCTAATGAAATTTCGAGAAACTAATGATGTTTTGAATATATATATATTTGCATTTCAGAGGATTCTGTCATGTCACTGAGGCAACTTTCATAAGTATAAGATTTCAGAGCAGGACTTATTCTCAAAGAGGTACTGTTCTCCCCCTGTTTTGTTCAAGCCTTTGCTTCTGAACAAAATCTTCCTGTGCGGAACAGCAAGCTTTCTCCTAAAATAGCTGTACTGTTCTGTGTTTCCTTGCCCAGGTAAGCAAGCTTCCTTAGTGGCAAGAGAATATTATTGTAGTCATAAAGCCAAAGAAAATAAGCTGTGTCTCATCTATATTATGGTCAGCAGGGAGAGGTAGCAGCAAGAAACTAGAAACTATTGTACATAGATTGTTTTCCTCTTTTCTTCCATGAAAGAGCTGTAGACAGTCTAAGTCAGTTTGCTATTTCAGCTCCTTACAGGGGTTGCAAACATACCATTCAAATAAAACACTTCCATAATATAAGGTTTTGTTTTCCCTATAAATAAAAGGGAGCCTTAAAAGAAAAACCGCAAAATTTGCCAATCCACTTTGTGCAACAGAAGCTCTTACAGGTGCCAAATGGCCTGTGCTCTGCTATCACTCACCTCATTTACACTGCTTCCCAGAGTTTTTGAAGACTGCTTTACACAGTGGTATAGCATAATAAGAATGCTTTGAAATATTAATATTAATTCCTTAAATCATATTTTCCCTTTAGTTCTTATAAAACAGCAACTATAAATAAAATCCTTCATTATTGTCATAAACCAGTATTAAGAAGCCAAATGCTATCTGAAGCAGCACCCCCTTTTGAATTGAATCTAGCTTTGTCTTAGACACAGTACTGTAAGAATTTCATTTCCTTGCTTTATCATAACAAAAAATGTTGGATTTCCATACTTACAGATTTTTTTTTTTTGGAAGTGGAGCAGGAGACATTGTAGGTCCTTTGTATTATGCTCTGTGTCCCTCCATTCCTTCTCAGCTATAATACATTGCCATTCTGAGTGGCTTATGCAGAAACTATGAAAATGAATTCTGAGTATTAAATAATGGATAACTAAACCTGAAAAATGCATTTTAGAAAACTCAGGGGTTAGTCTTTCAATTTGCACTACACAAATCTTTTTTTTAACCCAAAAATACCATTATCATTTATTTTCAGGTGAGTGTATTTTTATTGCATGCCAGTATCTGGAAAAGCATTCAGATCTCTATTTTTTTTTCCTAAAATTACTGCTCTGACATACAACTGTGAACAGCTTAAAAGGAAAACCTGTAAACAGCTGTCACAGAATACACTGATGTTTCACAAGGCTTTGCTTGCAATCTTTTTTTCAAAGTACTGTAAGAGTCTCTGCTTATGTTTCCATTATAGAAAGCCTCATTCTCTGCTAAATAGTGTGTGGATCTTTTGTCCCTGATGCTTTATTATTTCATCCTTTGGATCTATTTTTCCACTTGGCTGAGTAGTCAACTATTTAACATGAGTTCAGATAACCTTTGAAAAAGGCTTTTCTTGATGTTTGGTATGCAAGACCTGTTCTCCAAGTGCAAGCAACAACACTCTTGAGGCTTTTTGATTTGCTTTATTTTGGTTTCCTTGAATTATTTTTCACCTTTATTCCTAATCTGGCTACAAGGAATAATTAGGAGTGTAAACCCACAATTGCTTACATCACTTCTACCTGCCTGTGCAATGGGAAATCCAGACATAGAATACAGCGATTAAAAAAAACCTAGAAGTGAGCAAGATGTAAATGGAAAAAATTGGTCAGCATGTCAGGTTATGTGTTGTCAAAAGAGAGAGCCTTGACTGATTATAGTACATCCCATGGGCCGGTGTCTCAATGGCCATGCAGAGTCCCTTGGGTGTGAGTCACACATTGATCAGGAGTGTCCTTTAAGCATTCATGTAGATAATACTGAGCTCCAGTTGTGGTCATTACTATCACAGTGTAGCTAGACTGGACAATGCTTGCTGTTTCTTTAAAAAAATCTTCAGAGGTGGATTTCCAAATGTCCAGTTACAAAAAGATTCTGCTCAGTTTTTTTAGCTTTATAGATAAATTATGAATTCCAAAGATAGCTCCCTTCCCATAAAATGAACCTTTTCTCGTTTTTAAATAATTGCTCATGATATAATGATGTAACTGAATGCAATATAACAGCTGCTATAAATGCAGACGAAATTCTAATTATCTAGTACCATCAGGGTTTGGAAAATGTGTTGCCTGGTTATCAAGGCAATTCTTATTTTGCAGGGAATCTTTCTGAAGTGTAGGAGAGTTCTGCCATGGCATGCTAACTTCTGATAGAAGATTGATTCCAGCTTTCGATTTTCATTGTATTCCTGAAATAGGTTGAATTCTAAACCATAGAGCAAAAATGATATCTGGCTCCCAGAAAACAGTTAAAATGGGATTATAGTTTATCTAGACTTGACGCATGACCATAAACAGATAATTCCCCAATTAGAATTGTGCATTGTGCTGTGCTTTACATGAGGTTCAACATTCATTTCAGACAAAACATCATTAAATAAATCAGAATTTATGAGTCACTGATTTGCAAATCGTGATTCTCACAACTAAGTTTTTTAAACCATTCAGTTTATTGCTTCACCTGTTTGAAATTTAGCTCCAAATGAATTACACTGTATTTTTACTTAGTTTAGGCAAGCAAAGCTTTTTCATCTGCTACTCCTTTACAGAATTTTCCAAGATACCATGTTGTCTTTATTGAGAACAAACACATGCTAACCACTGAAGACAGATGATAGCATCAGTTGAATTGTGGTGCAAGAAAGGAAAAGTGCTTCTTTAACCGCTGAAAACTGTTATATAAAAATATTGCTCATGACACTAAGAAATAGCATGCTTGCCTTTGTGGTGAGTGCTGATGATCAAAACAAGAGTCCTGAAGACAAAAAAGTTACTGTATCTGTGGCTACACATTTTTTGACGTTTCTGTATTCGTAATATTTTGAGAAAAATACCATATGTTTTATTTGGTTCTGATTTAATTTTTTCCTCCTTCCCCCCCTATCCCAACCTTGTGTGCGTACATATGTATGCATTCCTGAGGTTCTTTCCTTTGAGTGTAAAATAAAATAAAAAGTAATAACACTGAAAAGCCGATGGGCAAAAATTGATTCATAAATGAGAAGGTGGCATTCATCTTGGAGCTCTTATTGGAAACCTAAATCTCAGTAAATTTGTAGCCTAAGGATACAATGGGCTTAAAGGATTTCTGTCTCTGAAGAAAAATTAGAACGCCTTTGAGGTAAGGTAAATGGAAAAGGTTGTTTGGGCAAACGTGGAGTTCTACCACTATTAAATGTTAAGCACCATCAGGGGGTATCTCAGTCATTAACAAGAGTGGCATGTGGAAGATTGTTTCAAGCAGGACAGGAGTTATGGATGGCTGTGTGGAGGTGGCACAATGCCACAGGGAAATTATATCAAGCAAAAAGAAGACTTTTTAAAATATGTTGTAGGAAAAATCCTACTGAAATAGCATCCTTTCTTTACATACTTTAATTTTTTTTGCCCCAAATAACCCTGAGTTGTCTTTTAAATGAAGCAAATCTGGGACACTAACTTGGAAGTCCAGTGTAAAACCAGTCCCTCCTAATTTTTGGCATATTTTGTCTTTACTTGCAGTGTAAACACAAGTACCAACTTAATCAGAACACAAGCATGCTCACTTCAAATCCAAGCAGTTAGCAGTCTTGACTGACTTGGAAGTGTTTTATGGACCTTGTGTGTTAGTTTTGTATATAATTAAAAGGGCTCTCAGGGCTTCTGTAGGCAGCCAGCAAGTTAAGCTATCTGGTGTGAGAATAATGTGTTGCTATCTAGGGAAGGAAAGATTTAGAAGCCAAGCTAGGATCCCTGTTTTAAGCCAAGAGAGTTTGAAAAGTGAGCAGACATGAAGTGTTATATCTCTAGGCAGTAGTTACCAGATTTCTTATTACGCTAGCACATCCTCCTGGCTGCTCTGCAAAATAGCCCTGAGATTAGAAACTCTGCAGGAAGCTATCTGTGTTCTCACTGTTGGAAATATGTTGTTAGGAAGACAGCAGCTACATGGAAAATGGGTATTAAGATATTCTTCAGCATCAAGAATATTTTGCTTTCCCAGTTTGCCTTAAGGTATTGCTTAGAGAGAATAGCAGGTAGTGTGGTCTATGCTGTAATCCTATTTGAAAGTAAATAGTGAGATATAGCATAAGTTCACCTTCTAATGTATACTGCACAATAAATTGTACTGTGGAACAATGAATTGTACTGTGGGACAAGAAATTGTACTGTGGAAGGACCCTTTTACTATTTTACTTGTAGAGTGATCTTTAGTTTAATACAGAAATACATTTCCATATCTTCACCATTTCCTATATTAGGTTATCATGTGGTACCCTTGCAGCTTCTTACATCGGGTTTATGTGGTGAAGTTTGCTAGTGGGGGGATGGGTTTGCAAGGATGGGTTCCGTGAGAAGGTTCCAGAGGCTGCCCCCATGTCAGACAAAGCCAGTTTCACCTGGCTCCAGGAGAAATCTGCCACTGGCTAAATCTGAGCCAGTCAGGGACATTGGGAGCACCTCTATGAAAAGATTGAAGAAAGGGTACAAAATGATGTGCAGCAGCACCCGGCGAGAGAAGTGATAATATGTGAGAGAACCCCAGATCATCAGTGAAAGAGGAGGGAGAGGAGGGACCTCAGGCACAAGAGCACAGATTCCCCTTCAGCCTGCAGAGGTCCATGGTGGAGCAGGTATCCACACTGCAGTTCAGCCTGTGCCAGAGCAAGTGAAAGCACTGTAGGAAGCTGCATCCTGTACAAAGCCCTTGCTGGAGTAAGTTCCAGGCAGGACCTGGGATCCTGTGGGGGACCGACCCTTTAGTTAATTCCTGAAGGATTGCACTCCATGGTAAGGACTCCTGATGGAGCATATTTTGAAGAACTGAACCTGAGGGAAGGATCCATGCTAGAGAAGTTCATGAAGGACTGTATCTCATGGGAGGGATCCCACACTGGAACAAGAGGAGAGTGTAAGGAGTTGTTCTCCTGAGTAGGAAGGAGCGGCAGAGACAATGTGTGATGAACTGACTGCAGCCCCCATTCCCTATCCCCCTGCACTACTGGAGGGGAGGTGGTAGAGAAAATAGGGAGTAAAGCTGAGCCTGAGAAGTAGAGAGGGGATGAGGGAAGTTGGTTTTAGATTTGTTCTTACTTGTAATTACCCTACTATGTTTAAATGGCAGTAAATTAAATTAATTTCTATAAGTTGAGTCTGCTTTTGTGATGGCAATTGGTAAGTAATCTTCCTGTCCTTATCTTGACCCATGAGCTTTCCATTGTACATTTTTTTGTCTGTTCTGTTGAGAAGGGGGAGTGATAGAGTGGCTTGGTGGGCACCTGGCGACCAGCCAAGGTCAACTCACCACATTACTAAAATCAAAGGTTGATTATTTATAGGAGAGTTGACAGCATGGTGACCTTTTAGTTTCCTTTGAGCTGCCACTAACAGTGGTGCAGCCCACAGATTACAAGGTTTTATTTATCCTGCTGTTTCTGTACACCAGGATTTTATTTGTTTTTTGTTTGACTTTGGGTTTTTTTGAATATTCAACATCATTACTTTGGACCCTATAAAAAATGTAGTTTTGGTCCCCATTATAGTGTTCTGGGGTATGTTTGATCCATTTAAAATGATCCATGGGGTGGAAGATTTCATCAGTCCACCTAACTTTTGTCTCCCCTTCTCCATCATTTTTTATCTAAAGCAGGATAGAAAGTTCTTCCAATCTGTTTTTTTGTCTTTGGTCCATTTGTGCAAATGAGAGTTGCTTTAGATCAGATTATTGACACAGTTTTAGGTACAGTTTTTGAGATTACCATTTGCCTTGTTAAGGCTTTCATAGGTGTGTATATATATACCAAGTACTGTACCTCATTATTTTTTTCTCGAATGGTAACACCACTGACAAAAAAGAGAGATATTAATAGAAACAATGTGATATTAATAGAAGCAAGTGTAATAGAAACAACATGCCAGCTGAAGTATGAACTATCGTAAAGCATTGATGTAGTAATTTCAGGTCTATCAGACACTAATGTCAACAGGGAAAACATCAGGCCTGATGGAGGCTATGGGTAAAGGAGGTAAAGTGCTGGACTGTGACCCAGATTATCACAAATTGTCTGTTTTTGCAGATGAGGTGCAACTACACATATCTGATACCTTCTCTGCTTGAATAAACACGTTATTATTGATAGTTGTTATTGAGAGGTTTAGTTCATGCAATTTTGTTTGCCAACTAATGCTGTAGAAATGAATGTAAATTCATGTTGAGAAATGTGAATAATTCAATTTTTTAAAAATTTTTTAATTCATTTCTACTTCATCTAACATTTTTCAGAAGAAATTCAGCTTCAAGGAATTACCACATTTTCAGAAACTGATAACAGAAATATATGTAATCATTTATATAGAAAACTAATGTGGTACTTTACTGGATTTGATAAGCTCTTTTTAGTGACAAAGTCGCTCTACAATTCTTAACCATCTTGTTCAGGGTATTTAATGTCTTTAAAAATTAAAACTCATTATACCTATTTCATATTTAATACAAGCCTAAGAGTTCAGGGAATAAAACGCTGTGAAAGAAAATGATCACTTTCAGACTAAGATGTTACTCCACTAATCTTGCAGAATAAGATTCAGGTGATGTGAACTTTTATATAGTTTTCAGTGAAACATAACACTTGGCAAGAGGAATTAAAGATAAAGAAATGCATGTAAAGCCCTGAAGTGTTGGGTTTATTCCTTAACTAGAAGTTTTAGGCTACAGATTTAATGCATAGCTTCTGAAAATGTTAAATATCATACATATTAAGGCTACTTAATTCAGATTTAGCAGTAGGAGTTTTGGAGGCCTGCCATGTACAAAGTAAAGTGAGAGAGGTAAGCACTCCCCTGATGTTAAGAGGAGCCATCACTCAAAATCATTTCTGCCTAGTTTAAAACCACAGATCTGCATGCTGAAATCCTATGGAAGATTTGCACTTCAGTCAGAAGTTTACATTAAACCCATTATAAATTGTCCCAATTGCAGTATTTATGTATCACAACAAGAGATTTTTCCCTTGTCTTTTCAGAGTTTGAATTAAAAGGCCTACTAAAACCAATTGAAGCTATTGCCTATTATGGGATTTTGTTAAACTGTGATGTTTCAATGTAAAGAATAGCAGCATCAAATCATTTTTCTTAGTAATGACACAATATCTGTTACTTCTGAGCAAGTGTGATATTGATTGACAAGGAATAGCTGTAGAGAAAACTTTAAATTACAGTATTTATTATGAATGTGACTCGTAATTAATTATTTAAAGGATACATTTTGTCCTCATTTACAGTATTGAAGTTCTCTGGAGTTGGACATGCTCATTAACAGCAAAATGAAACTCTCAATTTAAAAGTTTCATGATTTATGTTTTGAATAAAGATATTATTCTTATAAATAGAAATTAAAGCATAGAGCATCTGTACTGAAATCAGTGCATCTTTTTGAACAGGTACACTGAGATCCCTTTTAGTTACTTGGTTTATGAAGAAAGAAAGAGAATTTAGGCTCCTATATTTGATGTGAGAGTACATGACTGTGCTATTTACAGTCCAGTTTTTTCCAGGTTTTGATGAAGACACCCATTAGTGTGCTCCCCAGCTTCGTTACTCTCTCTTGTGTATCATAATTTCCTTTATGTGCCTAGCCATTAATTAACATAACTGATACCCTGCTGAAGATTTAAGAGACAGGTGAGGCATGTACCTGATTCCAGGAAGCTGAAAGTTTAGAAAATTAGTTTCTGCACTCTTTATAGTGTTCTAACTACAAAAGAACATTATTCAAGAAGTCATTATACCAAGGAAAAGAGTAGTCTAGATCAGGAGTTAGAAATGGTCAGAACAAAGATTCAGTGTGTCAGTAAACTTAATTGTTCATTTGTGATTCAAATTACATTTTCTCATTGAGGCTGCAATTCACAATTAAAAATCCAGTTCTAATATTTGATGTAAATAACTTCTGTGGACCTGAATTTGTAGCTGAGGCATTAATAATCCTGGAGAAAGAAAAGAAGAGATGCTTGGTTTTACATAATAACCCATTAAATGAGGCATCACCCAAGAGTGTAGGAGATTGCACACAAGATTGCTTTGAGGAAGGAACACAAAATTCATTGCAGATGAATAGCAAAAGATTCCCTTGAATATGTGAAATGCTGGTGTCTTGTCCTACCACAGAAAACTGCATGTGCTTTCTGACCCCTGGACACATTATAGCCATGATGATATAATGTATAAAGAAAAACTATAGTAAAGAAGGACCACCCTGTCCTATTCCTGCTTCTGGGGTATTTTCCTGGGTTACCATTTCTCACTATGTGTGGAAATCTGGAAAGCAGAGTAGACAGGACGAACAATGAAAGGAACTGGCCATGTATAGTAGAGAACAAATGCTTTCAAGGTAATAAATGGGGACAACCAGTGCAATCTTCCCTGAGTACAGAAAAGATGCAGCAATTGTGGAAAAAAAAGGTCTTTATAGTGCACTTTCATGGAACATAGATGGGACAGCCCACTGACAGCAGTCCCATAGTTTAATGACAGATGTGTGGTAAAGCCTAGCTATTAGTCTTGTCTAAAAAACAACCTGTGGGCAGATTTTGTGCACTGGAGAGAGTCATAAAGGATTTCGAGTATGCAGACTGAAGAGGAATGATTTTGAATCAAGAATAAGAGCCAAGAACACAATAGGCAGAAAATTGCAAGGCACTCTTCAGCTTTCAAGATATGGTCATGTAGCTCTTGGAGGCATCCAAGTGGTTATGAGGCATAGCAGGCATGAGTGGACCAGAATTAGTGTCCTACGTTTATAGCACCCAGGTACTGCCTGGGGAATGGCTGTCCCTGCTAGCCTTCTATCTGCAGGGAGGCAGTGATTTTCTAGGTAGCCACACTTTAAATAATTTGGTAAACAGAAGTGAAGCATTTTTTTGGCTTTTTCAACTATATCAGTTGTAAACACACCAGACTCCTCTGTGGGCTTCAGTACAGTGAAGAGAAGCAGTGAGGATGAAAGAAACAGTGGATGTTCACTATTCCCTTTGTAAATATCTCTTTTAGGATAAAAGTAAGCTTTGCAGTGTAGAACCTGCCAGGAAGGTCAGAAATAGAACTCAAAATCATCCAACACCCTGCTTTGCTATTTACAGTCAGGGAGAGAAGAGGGTTTAATCATGAAACTGCAGTCTAATTAAGGAATTATAAAAAAATTGCATGTAGAAATTCTTAATGTTTTCATTGTTCCTCTTGATTTTGCATAATTTCCCTTGGGAAAGGTCAGAATTATTATGCCATCTCATTATAGTTGTGTAGTTTTGTTTCTTTTTGGGTTGTTTTTTTATTTCATTTTTGGGGGAGTTTGTTTGGGAATTTTGGTTTTTTGTTTGGTTGGTTGGTTTTTGTTCAGTATGGTGTGTTTGGTTGGTTTTTTTGTTCACCTTCTCTGGTTTAGATTCATGCTCGCTTTTCCTGTTTCACTTAAATTTAATCCCTAAAGCTTGTTAATTTAATATGCAATCGTATAATCTTTTGATTATTGACTGTGAATCAGATACCTTAGTGGGAATCAGCAAAGTTTGCTGAACTTCATAAATCCGAGTTTATAAAGAGGCAAAACTTTTGCTCCGTAAACATTTTTATTTTTTTCAAACCAGTAAGTCATCCACTACTATACAACTCAAGCGGAACACCCAATCTTAGTAAAATATGAAAGCAATCTCCAGTTGCTAGAACAGGTTGCTTCTATTTCGGTTGCTATGGAGCTCTACAAGCAATCAAAGTGCAGACATGAGCTATGACACGCTGCACCTGATGTGTTGCATTGATAGGTGCTGGGGGACCCCAGCCAGTGCCACATCTGTGCACTAATGTCACATTCCCACACAGCCAAACCCTAACCTTCAGGCAAGAATTAAAGTTAACCTTAAAAATGTAGTTGCATTGAATTTTCATACTACGGGCAATATACTTTTATGCTTGTAAAGTAAATTTAAAAGGAGTTCAGTAAAACCAATCCCAGCAGTGCTTGTAGTGTTTTCACTTTAATGAGACTTAGTTGCAGAAGATCAAATACTGCAGAAGAACAAATGATGCAAACATACGTAATAATCCACTTTTATGGTGTTCTTATGATTAGATGCAAATTCACCAAGTTATTTCTGTACTTCAGCATGTCTTTATGTAACAGCAGGTTTCCACTGCAGTTTTGTCTTTTTCTCAGAAAATTAATTTTTTTTTGCACTTTTTTGGTATTTAGCTAGCTATATATTTTCCTATTTTCTTTTTCTTTTGATGAATCTGTTATATTTTATAATTTCCTTTGGCTTTTTGCTTAGACATTTAAGTAAAAATATTGTTAGCAGGTTTTTCTCTAATCATACAGATAATGCATACAATACAGATGGCATTTATTTGTTTTTTATAGATATGTTATTGAAATTAAACATAGACATGGTTAAAGAGGAAATGCAATATGAACAGAGGCAGAATATGCATAATTTGAAATACAAAAATTAGCTTTTAAAGAGTGAGTTCATAATGTGTCATGATGTCTAAATAACTAAATAATTTACTTATTCCTCAACATGTACACTATTATACACTAAACCATATTTCAATTTTGGCATCTTATAAGTTTAATAAAAATGAAATCTTCACCATATGTTATTTATAATACACATGTAATTCATTTTATCAACTAGTGGGTCATTGGAAAATGCTCTGACCCATAATTTTACAATGGCAATTGTTCAGTAAATAAGATCTTTCTCAATTATTTTTGGTTGGGCTTTAGAAAAAATAACCAAAGCTATTTAAGATGGGGGGAAAAAGAACCTAAAGAAAGAAAAATAATTAAGAAGCAAAAGGAGATATTTTGTAATTATAAAATGTCTCTCCCTGAACCTTTTCCTTGTAAAGTATAGCTATTTTTAGTTTCATTTTATATTGCAACTTTTTCTGACAATCTTTCTTCATTTGCCTTGCATTTTTTATTTCAGTAGTTCCTTTTCACCAAGTATTTAATGCCACTCAGGATAGTAAAATTGAAAAGGAGTTAGGCTGTGGCAAAATAATTGATGTCCCTTTAGGTTTGCCCCATGAGAATGCTCACATAATGACCCAAATCCCCTTGATTTAGGTCTTACAGTTTAACCTGTCAATATGTAATTATGGTTACAAAACAAAACAGATTATTTCACAGTTTTAGTGTGGTTTCAACCATGGAGTGGAAATAGCCAAGGCTGGTAAAAGGGATTGTCCCATTAATAGTTTTTTATATAATGACCTAAGGGGACTGGGACTATACTGGTGTGTATCAGTTCAACTATCTGAAAAAAGAATCCTTTTCTGCTCCCCTAGTTAATCTAAAGTGACTGGAACTTTGATTACCACTAATAATTTAAAAAAAAGCAATGGCACATTTTTTGGATACTTATTGTTTATTGTTCTTTATCAATTGCTGGAAATATCTTCTCAGGAAGACTGGGTAAATAACTCTAGAGATAATATTTTTTGTCACACCAATGCATTTTCTGTTAAGGATTGAAATTGATTTTTTAAAACAGTTTTATGATGGCTTAACATTAGTATGGATTAGTAGTGCAATTTCCTTCTAAAAAGAAAAGGGGATCAGTTGAGGTAACACCTCTTCTATTAATATATTTTTAGCAACTCAGCAAACATTGTGGAAAATGCTCATGCTTTCTCAGTACCTGTTTCTCTGCAGCTGTTCTTCTTCACCTCCAGTTTGGCAAGTGGAGCTCTTTAATCCCACCAAAGAGGGATTGCTGAAATGTGTTCCTAAAATAGTGAAGATATTAAGACCTTCTGTTTACTGTACTTTGGGTGAGCCTGTGGCCCTCCTATTAAATCAGTCTACTGTAAGAAAGGAGAACCACAACAGTGAAAGGCAATTAGACATGCACTTTTTCCTAAAAAATGTGGATGGAGTTGCATGGTGGCTCAATGTGACTGCATCCCCTCCTCCAGTCTGCCAACTAAACCACAGCTTTAAATCCTGAGGAATCCACGAGCTTCTGATAGGAGGAAAATTTCTGCTATTATCCATTAACTTGAATACCAATGACAAGCGTCAGTCATGTGCTTGAGAAATCAAGAATGTAAGTCATTAAAATTAAAATTTTGTCATTGCCATTGCTGAGACTGACTCATGAGAAGTTGTCTTCAGGCATCTTGACAAGCAACAGCTTCAGCTCACAAATGGCTGCTTAGCAGAAAAAGCTCAAGGAGCATCTGTCAGAGCAGGAAGACTGTAAGGGGGGTTGTGTCAGGCATATCCAACCCTATTGTGACCAGTTTTCATTAAAACCAAGCAGACCATCCTCTTCTAGATCCACAAATTCATATTGGTAATTGCTCAAGTGTTTCTGGTTTTCATTTCCACATTCTGTTTTACCTGAAAGTTTTGTGGTTTTTACATATCCTGCAAAGTTCTGTGATACTCAAATTGATAAAGGATACTGCTACAACTTATATTAAACAGGAATAATGTATAATCAACTAAAGCATTCATTAAATAACAGAGATGGCAAGCATCTCCACTACTTTTTAATGGAACAAATGGTCATGAAGGCCAAAAAAATTATATGGTGAATACTGGCTACTAAATAAATGCATCTATTTTTGAGCTAGATTGGTTTTATGTAAGTAAAAACATTAGAATCAGGACCAAAGGTTCTTTTAGTGGCTTTCTACTAATTAAGAGAATTATGCAAGTAATTCAGTTTAACCAGATATTGCTGTATTCTTTGCTTGAATGGAAAAGCTTTCTATTTATCGATATTCTGTAGCACTTACTTTTTAAAAATCTCATACTATGTTTAAACTGTTCCATTTTTCCCCGAGCATTCAACTCAATAGTTTTCATTTATACAAGCATAATTATATGTGCACTGAAGCCAGAATAATTTCAAGAGTCAAGGAAACAGGAAGGAAAATATCCTTTTTCAAATACAAGTCTCATAATATGTTGGTAAATGTGATTTTTTAAAGCAAACGCTTAAGTTTAAATAGACAAAGTATAGCAAACACTGCATTGTGTTTTGTTGCCTTGGTAATAGGTTTATTCTTGCAGCATATCAAAACATGTAGTTTGGTAACTTGGAAGCTGTGAAGCTTCCTAGGAAGTGCATAACAGTAAATCTCCAGATATAAATTATAAATTCACTTTAATAAAATCTGCTCTACCTCTTTCTCAAATTCTTGAAAAGTATTGCATTTCTGTTTACCTCTTGTACCTTTTATCTAAGTTTGCTACCTCCACTTTATTGTGTTTTAGAAAGAGATGACATATACTAATATTTTTCTTTCTTTTATTAGGAAGAAAAAGCTATGTTAGGGGTATTTGGAGAGAAACAGACATTTGGAATTAAGGTTTATTCCCTCAACTGTCATCAGCATTATTGTTTTGTTGTTTTTATGGTCTTTAAGCAAACTGTGTCTGGAAAATTATTTCCATGACTTCAATGGTAATATTAATAAATGTTGTAATCAGATATTACATTGAATAGAGCCATATTTCATGGAAATTAATATTATTTTTGGAAGGAGTGCGAAGAAAATTTTCAGAATCTGTGGAAAATATGTTGCCTAAACAGGGTTCTCGTCTGCAATTTTCAATCTTTTCCAAGAGGGAATAAGTTTTGCTATTCAAATAACCATTTGATCACAATGTAGATATTTACTCTAAAAGTTATAGGACCTTTTAATGAAATAAACTCCAAAGAAATTCATGTTTCAATGGAATTCTAGATGTAAATATGTTTTTAGGAAGTACATTTGAAAGCTAATGTTATATTTCATTAGATTAGGTTTGTTTTAAATTCTTAATTTTTGACAAGAAAGGCTATCAGACTTCTCTTATATGACCACTGCTCTATAAACCATTTACTGCTTGTGCTTCCATCCTCTGAGTGCTTGTCTTTTCAGGACTTTAATATTGGCTTACTCCATCACCATCACCCCTTCAAAAAATGAACCCTTTCTGGAGTTTGTATCATACTTTGTGTTTTCATGGCATTCTTCCTGCTGTCTTCTCTCTAAATTACAGCTCAAATCCATTTTGATTAAGTCACTAGATTGTAACTGTTCTATCCTTCTCAGACTACTTGAATAGTAATTTAGATCTTTGTGCTTCTGAGGTGTGGCAAAAAATGCAAAAGATATACGCATAATGGGTAAAATAAATCCTCATGACCTCTGATTCGATCCCATCTTTTACTTTCTCTGCAGTTCCTGTCCTGGGGCACTAAATGCCTATTTTGCTTAAGGAATCTAGTAAGGTGCACTGCAGTTAATTAATTTGGGAACAATTACTCACAGGAACTTAAAAGGGACGATTACTACTCCTGTCCTCTTGCTGGGGGGCACACAAAGGGACTGTGAGTGACAGGATGCTTAGTGGTGGTGAGAGGTTTCAGCCTGCGCTCAGGAGTGGTCCTGCTCAAAACAGAGGCAGAACAGGCACAGAGATACAGCTACTAAGGAAATGTTCCTCTGAGTGTTTGTATACTGGAAATGTCTTGTGAGAGCTGCTTTGGTGAAGAGGATTTTTCTAGTAATACAAAAAATATTACAAAATCAAGAATAATTCCAAGTGCTTTGGTTGACATTGATATTTGGGGTTTCTGCAATTAAACCCTATTAATATTTGGGGTTTCTGCAATTAAACCCTATTGATATTTGGGGTTTTTACAATTAAATAAGCTGAACAGCTTATGTAGCTGTTCTGTTTATCAGGAATTATCTTTTCTGTAAAATATCTAGATGTTTAAAGCAGCCATTTTTGATGCCTCTCAGAGTATTAAAATCTAGATAGTCAGTTTCAACAAAATAAAAATTTATTTTGCTTTCAACTTTATAATTTACATGGGAGCTTTTCCATTAGATACCAAGAGGTCCTTTTCTACCACCTTCAAGTGTTTTCTGTAGCATTGTCTTATTGACAGATTTCTCTGTAATCCCTAACACAAAATTAAAATCGACCTGTAAACTGAAACAAGTGTTAAGTGCTCAATTCACCCCTTACTAACCACATTTTTTTTCTCCCTATCCTTTATTAGAATACAAATATTCCTTCCTAAATAAACTTCAGGGAAATTCTAAAATTCTTTGATGCTCGACTGCAAAGATGGGTTATTTTGTAACTGGGTGTCTCCATAGGTAACCCCTACACTAATATTGAACTCTGCAGTAGAGTGGGAGAGACCTGTTGATTTGCAGCACTGCAATAAGCTTCTGCTTCTATAGTAGCTGCAATACATAACATTCATAAATTGCAACAGTATCTTCTCTGCTGCTAGACCATAACTTCTGTTAAGTACAGCCTGAATTCGTTGGGAAATCTTCTCCCCGTATGAATACTGCAGCCCATGATCAAAGTGCCATGCAATTTTCTCTAGGAACTTTTCTTATTTCTCTCATTTGACAAGCAGCTTAAAACTGATCCTTCCCTTCCCTTCCCTTCCCTTCCCTTCCCTTCCCTTCCCTTCCCTTCCCTTCCCTTCCCTTCCCTTCCCTTCCCTTCCCTTCCCTTCCCTTCCCTTCCCTTCCCTTCCCTTCCCTTCCCTTCCCTTCCCTTCCCTTCCCTTCCCTTCCCTTCCCTTCCCTTCCCTTCCCTTCCCTTCCCTTCCCTTCCCTTCCCTTCCCTTCCCTTCCCTTCCCTTCCCTTCCCTTCCCTTCCCTTCCTTTCCCACCTTAGTCAAAACAATTATTTCAGAGCTAGGTGCATCTTTCCAGTGCCACACTCACTGCTTATACCTCTGATGGCCCTGTTTAAGTTCTAGATCCTTTCTGCTCCCTAATTAACCTCTCTAAATCTATATTGATACTCTTTAAAAACAAAAGGAAGAATGAGAAATGGTGCAAAGAATTACAAAAAGGGTAATTCAATACTGGGCACTGTTGTGCAAGCACTTAACAGTGAGACAAACCTAGGGTGCAGAGAGGCCCACAAGCATAAATTTGCTTTGCAAAAATTACTCTCTCAAGAGTAATCAGTGTGGGATCCAAGCTTCAGGAATTGAAAGGTGTTTGAGCAATTCAGTCATGACTACCATTCCACATGGAGATGCTGATCTAGCACAGAGACTAGACACATAAGTACAGATTATTTTCAATAATTTTATTTCTCTGAGAAATTTGATGTAATAGGAGAATATTTTGGCTAACAGTACAAGATGCAATCCTTTAATTTTTCTTTCAGTCTATATAAAAGCAAAAAACAAATAAAAAACTTCTTGCTTGCCACATTTTTTAATCAGATTAGAAGTGTGATTTTAAAGCTCTAATAAATATTTGTGAAATTGAGTAAAAATTTTAATTTTAGATACTTATTTAAATTTATTTTTCATAACTCCTGGAAAAGAAAAGGATTGTCTTTTATCACATACCACATATTTTATGGTGAGTGGATAACATTTTCTATTTTTTATATAGAAAATTATATAAAATGATGGTCATTTACATTATAGTGACTATTAGTTTTTAGGTCAATGGTTGGTTCAAACCATGGTGAAATTTCTGACAGATGCAAGGCAGAATACCATTGGAGAACAGTTTGGTTTGGTTTTTATTTCCCTTTTTCCCTTGATCAGATAATTAACTTAGGAAATATTAGCACATGCAACCAGAGAATAAAAGCTTGAGTAAAACCAGACTTTTTATATAATCCCTGAGATTTTCATTATGCAATAATATATCTATTGACTTTCATGCCTTAAAATGATAGAGCAAATTATGAGAAAATGACTGTTTAATGAAATCCAGATGGAAACTCTCTGTCTCATTGGAATTGTCTCCCATTCCCTCTGCTATTTTACCAATTCTAGCAATTTCAATTTACAAAAGATGTTGAGAATACTATGGGGAGTTTAACTCAGTAAACCACCTAAAATGACCTAATTTTTTTTCCAGAGGAAAGGATCCTTCAATATTTTATGTTTTGTCTTCAGAAAAAAAAGTTGAGCCTTTAAATTTCACATAAAGTGTTTTTAAAAGTTAGCTACTGATTCCAAATACTCATTTTCCTAGTATAAAATCCTAACAGATTTTTATGTTTTGGTGTGGTTTTTATTTCCTCTCAGCATCTGGTTTTCTGATACAGATAGATGTGTAATGATATGCTGAACAGAGCAAGAGCTTTCACTGAGTTGCCTGTAATTTGTATCCATTTATCCCTCAGCCTCAAGATTTGGATTAAGAACTTTTCCTTGGAAAAGCAATCCTTTGTTTCCTTTTCCCCGCTCTGCTCAGCACTGCTCAGTGCCCTTTTAAATAAAATAAATAAATTATGCTGGCAATCAGAAAATACCTCTTTTAAATATCCACCAGGATTTTGATATTAGTGATGTTATTGATAGTTAGGGGATAGTAGTTCCTGCCTAATAATTAAACTGCATGCCATGGTGAAAATAGTTACAAGGATTAGTTGTCACATCAGCTTTGAGACAGGAAAAGTGTACAAAAATGAAACCTCAGGTGCCGGCTGTCTTACCACTAGAGATAAGTAAGGATTTAAAGAGAAACTGGTCATATTTATTGCTAGTTGCAAGTACTTTTGCATTCTTAAATACAGGAATACCTCACATTTTGAAGTATTTAGGTTTTTTTGGGGTGGTTTTTTTTTTTTTTTTTATGGTGTCAGAATTAAGGCTGTATTTTAGTGAAGGATGAAAGCAAATGTTGAGCAGTTGGTGAAATTTTTGAGCAGTTTGGTGAAGCCTTTTTTGCTTTTTCTTCTAAGGAATTATGCTTTATGTTCCTGAGTCTGGTTGCAGTGGATTGAACAATTAATGAAAGGAAATTTCACCCTCTGTTAGCATTATTTTTTTCTCTATTTCAAAAATCCGTTAATATCCCAGATCCTTAATTCTGTCTTCCTTCTAGTACAACATGGAAAAAACAGTGGAGAAATTAAAACATTAAGAAAATAAAAAGCCTTAGGAAGTTTTGCTAAATCATGATTCACCTCTTCTTGTCATCAGTCCCTAATTTTCTTTTTTGGTAAAGCGTTCCTGTCAAGTGAGTACCGATTATATTCCTTCTACCATATGAAAAATTGTGCTCCTTAGGAAAACCTTTCTAGAATGCCTGGAACAAAGTATCACATGGTTTTGGAATGTACCTCATTGCAAGGCTTATAGCCTTCAAGGAGTAAGAGGATGTGACAAACAGTGGTAATGATGTGGGCCCATTTGTTGTGAAAGCCAACAAAAACTAATGAAGGAAGCAGTTTATCAAGCTTATGCAGAGAACAATGGCAGCTCAAGAGGGCAATGGCTTATTAGGACCTCTGTTTCTCTGCTTTTGGTTCAACTGGTTTGAAAGAAATTTTTCAGATATGTCCGTGTGGTGGCTGAGAGTGACAGAATATTGTACTGTATTCTGAACAATTGCATAATTCTGCATGACTGTAGACAGCTTCACTTTCTACAATGACCATTTAAATGATGTATTAGCTTAGTTAGCTTAAACAAAGCAGTGCAAAGCCAATTATTTACCCTATTGATAGATCCATTGCAGGAGTGTATTGGCTATTTTTTCTGAATCTCTTAGATCTATTAGAATTGCCCTTTTTGTGAACTGCTATGGGAGCAACTTCTTTGTCTTGTAGGCTCCCTGCTTTTTTCTTTAAGCAAATTGAACTATTTTGTGTTCTAATTTAATCCCATTTGATGGTGTATTGTACTGAATAAATGTATGCAGGACTTTCCAGGTGTTTAAGAATTAAACACTTCATGCATACTTAAACATAGATAGACAAACATAAAACATTATTCGGATCTTAGCAGAAATTTACATTTACTTCAGGAGAATCTAGATTTCCATTACCACAGGGGTGCTGAGAATGTGCAGCACTATAAGGCTATCAAATATCTGTTTCCCTAGTACTTTTTATTTCCAATACTCATATCTTTATGTTGCCTTTATATTAACTACTTGGAAATAATTTTAGCAGTAATATTTAAGAGCTTTAATGTATTTAAATAGTTCACTAATTCTGCCTGCCTAGTTAGAGAAAAAAAATCTTGACTAATCTATTTATATATTTGATTAAAAAACTTGTATTAAGCTGAACAAAATACCCCAAAGAGGTATTTATTTATCGTAATTATTTGTCATAAAATATGTGGGTGCATAAGGGTGCAATGTTTCACAAAACATTGTTTGGGGGTGTGGAGTTTTGTTTTGTTTGAGGTTTTTTCCCCCCAGTTTTGGTGATGAAATGTTTTTACAAAGTAAATTCTCTCCTGACCTGCAGGCAAAATTAGAATGTTTTAATAACATAAATTAGCAGTAAAATAGCTGTTCTCATACAGTTTTGATTCATGTTTGAGCTGAACAAAATTACAAAAAGTAATTATTAAAAAAAAATAAAGAGAATAAAACCACCAGATTTTTAAAATTAGTTTCATTAGGGTTTCTTGCTTATTCAACAAAAATTTCATTGCGAAGACCCTTGTGACTGAAACAGCATTAGACATTTAAGGGTAGCAGTCTTTCCCACTTTGCTCCTTGCAAAGATTGTTATGATGGCACGATACAATGTGTGGTTTGTTTATTGGAGTTAATGCTCTGGGAATGTGGCCTTAAACTGATGGGCCAGAGTAATTTTTTGGATGACTATATGTTCATCCAGCATTTGAATGTAGCAGCACTTTTGTTGCAGGAATGATTTCACTATAGTGGATGTTTTCTTCATCCACGTAAAAAACCACATTGTCTATTTATTTCAGTCTAAGGCACTCAAGGGGTTAACTAAGCCTAGTTTCTATGGTGAGAAAAATAATTGGTATCGATTAGCAGTTGGTGCAACATTGCTGGAAGGGCTATTAAAGCCCTCAAGTACAGTACAAAATGATACTGAAAGCATCATGTACTCCCTAGACTGTCCTACACTAGCCATTCCTGTGTTTCAGATGTCCTCCTGACTTTGCTTATGATTCTCAGGAGCTTTGTTATACTCAGTGATTTCAAATTCTAAAGAACATTTAATTAGTTAAATGGGGGCTAGGGTGAAGGGGAATTACCCAGATGTAAAGGTGGCTGTCTTTCTCTTCAAACAAAACTTGAGAGGTATTTCATTAAGAAAGAAATCATTAAAAAATTGGATCTCATAGCTATATCTTTTATGCAACTTCACTGTATGCAATAACAAAGTGACAGCAAGGGACTGGAAAGTGCATGTTTCTTTCGCTTGCAGCTATATTCTCTGTCCATGTATCCTCACAGAGAGCCAAGAATACACTGGACTTTGCATAAATGGCATTGCAGATGATCTATCCATATTTGTCACTTATATTTAAGACTGTTGCTCATCAAGGAATTATTTTAAAATTAAGCTAAATATAGCATAACTCAAGGAAAACTTGTGTTAAAATTCAAACAGAAGTTGCATATAATGAGCTTAAATCTCTTTTCACTTCGATGGATGCTAATCCATTATTTCTGTATATCAAACTGAAAATGCTCATCATGACATTTTCTGAGTCTTTCAACAACAACAAAAAAGTTGTTCAGTTAAAATGTTAAGTGCATTTAAGTGCTTTAGGGCATTATTTAGACACGAGGTAGTGTCTAAATAGTGTATTTCCACTGTCTTTTCCCTGGTCTGACTCAAGAGACCCTTCTGGGCTGCCAGGTGGTTGTGACAGGTCAAGAATCAATGAAGGAAGAAACTGGGAGTAGTCTGAGGGTGAATTGCATGGTCCATGCAAAGGTCCCAGAGGAAGATTCCAGTCCCCGTGGCTTCTACACCTGCATTACCTTTGTTTAGAATATTTGCAATTGCTCAAAAATAAACTGCATTTTCATCAAAAGGTTTGGTGATTTGAATTGATTTTGATTTTAATTCAAGCTCTCTGGTAGAAATATATTTAATTCTCTAGCAATACTATTTGTTCCAACCTCAATAAATTTTTTCCAGGACTTAACAGAAGTAACTACTAAAATGGACTTTTTTAGCGGAAGCTGAGCAACCAAAGAGTGTCTGTGAAAAAACTCCACATTTTTCTTCTATTTCTCTTTAACTTTAGTGTATTGTCACCCAGTCTGCATTGAGTGGTTTGGATTAGAAAAATGTGGTCCAACACATCATTTTTCACAAGTAGATAAAAAATCTAACAATAGAATGTATACCTATACTCTTTATGTTTGTATATGTACATTGTTGCCCTTAGTAAAAATAGTGAATTTTTCTTATTAGGATGAACCTGTGTATCTTTTATTTATTAGTAGTGCTAATATAAAAACTCTTAAATATTAATTTTGTTTGAAGGAAATAAAGGAGCTTTATAATAACAGTATCTTTGCTTAACCTAAATGAACTGTCATTCAGATTAAAACTTGTATTATTTAGGAGATGCAGGATAGCACACTAACTTCTCTAGACAAAGGAATGTTACCTCATAACATAGCACCGCACAGAATTACTAAGTAATTTAATTCCTTCTTGCAAGATATCTTGGGAATCACTTGACTGTGTATTTTAACACACTTCCAGATGTCCAAGATTCACCTGCCCCAAAATTTTAATGAGATAAATTTTGAAAAAGTCAATTCAATCCTCAATGAAAAGCTCTATCATCTTGAATTAACTTCTTCCAAGTTAGCCTTCCATAAATGAGAGGAAATGAAACATCAGCTGTCCATCGTGAAACTGACAGCACAGAAATACAAGTGTATTGGTGGCTTTGGGGGGTCTACACTTGAGATTTAAGTGACTGTATAAAAGTAATAGTGATTTGCAAGAGCTTATTTCAAAACTGTGCTGTTTCTGATTCAATCGGTGAAGCAATGCTTATTCTCTTTTTGAAGCCATTACCACTGCCTGTTTAATGTTTCTTTTTGCAAACATACTTTTTTTTGCAGTGGTGAGACACTGCAATATTTTCATTATCACAATGGTGTTGTCCATATTGTCCTTCAGTTTTAGGATACAATATGACAAAACATATGCTAAGATTGCTGGGTGGTCACAGCCCATTGGGACTAATTTTTGAGTAATCTGGGTTTTGAGCTAGGTGAGGAAAGGGAATAATAAGCAGCTGATCCTGTGCAGGGGAATAGTGTTTTTATTATGCAGTCTCCTCCTTTGAGAACAGACTTGGTTGTAAAACTCCCCCCAGAGAAGGTATTGGGACATTCACTCACAGGCCTGAGGGTTCTCATCCCTTTTGATGGGGCATAACTGGCTTTATGTGAGAGGCTCACCTGAGAGGCAGCTGTCACATTTTAGAAGGTGTCATAAACCACCAAAGACCTCTGAAGAGCCTCAAAATGTTTTATCAGACACTGTAAAAACTCTGGGGATGTGTCTGGGAATTCCCACCTGAATCTCAGTGTGCATTAACCCAGTGAACTTGGTGTTTCATGGGCTTCCCCCACCTGTGACAGATCAGATTGCAACTATCACTTCAACAGATGGATAGCAAAATTGCAATAACCAACTCATCACTAAATTCAGAGGTGGTGGTGTTTTTCCTCTCCATTATTTACTTTATACTTTCTTATTCTTCTTCTTTCTATACTTATTTATACTTTCCTTGTCTTTCTTTTTCTTCTATTATTACATAAGTGATATTTTTACTCTTTTTTATTTCTACAGAAATTAGATACGTCTTTTCCATTGAAAAAAAATTGTTCTAGAATAAGCCCTACATATATACAAATATTTATGAACACAAATTATCCAGGTTAATTTCACTCTAATCTCCCCAAGGAATCTAGTAACAAGAATCTGAGTTATCCTCTCCTTCAGGGACAGGTCATAACATACTGGTTTACTACTATTTTCTCAGTCCCCTCTCTTCAACTCTACCTAATATTCATTTATTGCAACTTACTTTTCCAGATATTCCCAGAGTTCCCTCTATTTTAAAATACAACCCAAATATTATACTTTGCAGATGATCTAAACTTACATTCAGTGATGAAATAAATTGCTGAAGAATGTTGAAAGAACTTAGAAGTAACTTGAAAAAGAGAGTTCTGCACTTCACATTGTATGGTGACAAATCTCACTGAGTACTGAGGTAAAGAACTTCAAAAACATCTGCTAAACATAGACACAGGTAATGATAAACTAATCAAATGCTTTTGTGGATGACTGTCATCCAGCTTTACCTAAGAACAGACGAGCTGTCAAATCAAGGTAGTCATTGTTAGTATTCAGTCAAGAAAGACTCAAGAAAATAGTTCATTTGAATCTCTTTCAGATAAATAATATCTTTTCTGCAAATTATTTGATCTGAATAACACATAAATAGAAATACATCAATCCTGGATTCACCTCTTTCACTGCCATGCAAATTTTCCTGTAAAATTTCTTAAGAAAACTGCAGTCTCCCTTCCCAATATTCAGCAATTTACACAGAAACCCTTACTGTTACTGTTGGTGAAAGGAGAATATGCCACATTAATATATTTATGAAACTTCTTGTGTGCTTTTTCCTTGGTGAATGGTGATTTTCAGGTCTGTAGTTCTAGTAGTCTGTTTGAAGTAATGTGAAGAACAGTAGCTTTCCTTGAACTACAGTAGGGAATTTAACAGTCTACAAATATATGCAAATAAATATCCCTGTTCTGGGCAAGATTACAGGCTGTTATACTGCCTGAACTTACCTGATATCAAGGGCACACATAGTATCTTTGCATAAGGATGTAAGGCACTGTTGTGTCAGTGTGTTTGTCCTGCAGGGATGTCTTTGTTTAAATGTGAGAGTGTCAGGTGTGCAATGCAAAAGTATGGGGGAAACACTAAAGCCAAGCTACAGCACCTTGCAGATTTGCATTCAGTAGAGGAGCTTATTACATTTTCCTTTGGAGCTTTTATTTACATTTTTTTTTTCTTTTAAAGAGAAATGGACAAATTAAAAATAGTAAAAAACCCATATTGAAATGGAATCCAAATGAATTGTATTTATTACAGCTGGCCAGATAATTTTGCAAGACAATAAAATCAGGAGCCTTGTCTTACTTCATGGCCACCCAGCACCTGATTTTACTAGAACCATAATGCTACAATACTTAAAATATTAAACCAATGCAAAAAAAAGTCATTACAAATAGTTTTATCTTCTAGTCTGTAAGTTTGTGTTGGAAGAGAGATAATTATGCCTGTTGAAACTCTACTTTTGCCCAGGAGTAAGTTGGATTTCTATCTGTTCCTTAGCTTGGCTGCCCAAATGACTGTCTACAACTTTAATGGTAATATTCTTTATACACATGAAATCTCTCTATGGTGAATTCTTTTTTTCCTTTGTAACTTATGACTTCTGAAAGATGTGAAATGATTTAATCAAATAGATAGAAGGAAAGATAGGGGAAAAATCTGATAAGCATGAAATCCAATGTAAGATGTAATTTTCCACCAATTTAGTATCTACCTTCAAAAGTTATAGTTGGGTAGAGGTTGGGGTTGAAAATAATTAGTTTTTGTTTTCTGTTGTTTGCAGGGTGAATTGGGACACAGTCTGAACAAATGATGTTTCTTGTAAAACTGTATTAAAGCAATATCTAGAAGAAAATTGTGGAAAAGCAAAACATTTTGCTATTGGTACCAAGGTCTCAGGAATTTGCAGTTGAAAATATTAATGATTTTTGCATTAGCCTTAACTCCAGGAGATTAAGTCCTTCATCATTCATCTCAGTCTTGACTGAGAAATGAAATGGCAATCTGTGACTTCTTAAATAATACATTAATATGATTTTAAAGCTTTCTTTTGAGAGAAACTTTTATTTCAGTTTTGTTATTTTTCTCCCTAAGATATGCAAGCCAGTTGTTAATCATTATAGGACATTTCTGAAAAAATGTGTAAGTCAATATCAGTTGTCTTTATTTTTCCTTTTAATGGAGAAACTGGTCTTGTGTAGTCTTTGGCTAATGTCACAGCAAACAGAGTGAAATAAATAAGAACAAGTGGTATCACCAGGACAGAGAAGAGGAAATTTATATCCTTTGAGTTATGCAAGCAATGGAATAATTTATTTTTTTCAAAGAAAAGCATATTCCTCTCTGTTAATTTTCATAATTTCAGAAGCATATACAGAACCCTTTTCATCCTTGTCCTTGTTCTTCTATCTGAAAAGCAGTTTTCATTTTAAAGAGAAGAGTCTTAAATTAAAGACAGCCTCAAAATATTGTTGATCTGCCTCCTGCTGCTGACCGAGAAAGGTAGATGTGAGGCACCACATGTGGTAGAGAAAATTCTGCATTATGGCTGGATTGGAGGAGCAGCAGTGACAGGGACAGCATCAGGACACAGAGTATTACTGTTGCTATTTTATTGCTTTGTGTTTGTCTCTTGATGTTTGTCTAGTGCTGAAAGAAGATAGGGACAATTGAAGTGACGTGACCTATCACCTCATATGTGCTGTGACAGTTCTCTCTGTGTGCTATGGACCCAATCGCTCCCTGGGTAGTAGAACATAATTTCAATTGATTTTGCTGGGAGTTGAACTGAGGCAAGTAAGGGCAAAATTTTGTCTTTTGGCAGCCTTGGTTCTGTGCTTGAACATTGCAAAGGCAAATAAGAGTCGGTGTGATTCCATCCCTTCTGAGTAAACTACTGTTTGAAAAAGATTAAAAAACCAGAAACTTGCTGGAATGTCATTATCAGTTTGAAGCCCCAGCTTGTGTCACTGTAAAAAGAAGGGGAACATAAGCCAAGTTTTTGAAAATGTCAAGAATTATCTCTGCTTTGTCAGATTTGAGAGTGGCATCATGGGGCTTAATTAGACATCGTGTAATAGAAAATGCAGGGGTGTTAGTCAGTAGTGAGTGTCTTTCACAGAGATATAAACATTCATGCTGCTACATTATTCGACATCTTTCCAGTGAGCTTGTGAATGACCTAAAATATAAAGAAAGATTATTCTGCTATGAAATGTCAGGCTCATGCTCAGGTGTAATTTCTTCCCTATTTGTTTCAAATAGGTCTCTCCAAATATACTTAAAAATCAGCTGCAATGATAATGATTTTAAAATATTAAACCAGTGATTCTATAACTATTTTTTTTGGTTTCAGCAAACTTAAAAATACATTATAATTGCAATAATTTTTTTTCCTTTGTGAGGCTTTAAATTTGTAGGCAGTTGAAAGTATTGCATTTACAGAATTCAGCTGTGCTTTCCTAAAAGTGTATGTGCATGAACTTCAAAAAAAGTCCTGATACAATTAAATACAAAAGTTTTTCAGTCCCTTGAGTTTTGGGCATATTTTTGAAGAAACTTAGTCTAGAGAAATGTCATCTCTGAAAATTATAGGAAATACTAAATTTTAGAAAGTCATTAAGTCCAAGATAAGCACTGGTACCAGTTTTTTATGCATAATTTCTGATTTTCTTTTTCCTCAGCCAAATTATTAGTGCTTTAGATCACACCAGATGACTTAAATTTAAATAATTCCAAAGGAAACATGCATACCTAAGCATATTGTATTATTTGGCTGTAAATAGAGTATAATAAGAGATGTTTGCAAAATGCCACCTATGATTCATGGTTATAATACACTTTCCTTCCTGTGATGCTTGAATGGATACTAAACTGTGATAGAATGGACAGATTATAATAAGCTGCATAATGAGTGAGCTGTTAATATTTTTGCAATTATCATAGAAATAATAATTTAAAAAATAAGAGGTGGGATTGTATTGATGTAAAAATGTCACGTGAAAGAAGCCTTTCATAGTACTTGAAAATCTCTATCCCCTTCACTTGCACTGCTTTACAGAATGGTTCCTTATTAGTTGCTATTTCCTTTTCAGAAATTTCAAGTACTCTTTTTTCAGTTTATGAGATTTTTTTTTTCTTAGTTATGCTGTTCAAATCTGATATCACACTTTTTTGTTTTCCAGGTTGGTGTAATAAAAATATCATGTATCCTCACTGATATCAAGGGACTGGAACAGTCTTAATAGGGTATAGATGTCAGACAAAAGGGTGGGTGCCTTGAGCCCTTTTATGTTTGATCAGTCTGGCAACTTCCCAGGAAAGCTGAAACCCTTGTGCCTGATCAGTCTGTCAGTGTCCCATATTGGGGACTCCACTGGACAGTCTGCTGGATCAGAGGGTTCTTTAGGGACATGCACCAAGAGCATATCAGAATCGAATCCATTATTACAGGTTAGAAAGAGGGACCCCTGTCCTGGATCTCCTCATTTTTGTCAACCATGTTATCCACTGTTGGACAACAGTGTCCTTGAAGTGCTAACTAATCAGTTTAGGGAGCAACACACTTTTATTAACAAACATACTGATAACAGAAAATTGTGACAGATTAAGGCTCTAAGATTGCTGGTGGTAGTAACTGACTGCAAAAAACTAATTTGGAGCAAAGAGAGACAAGCTCAAATCACCAGGAAAAACTAGCTTAGAATAATAATTTAGTGCATGTAAAGTTCTTACCAATAGGTGTTTCCATGGCGTAGAAGTTTTAGCCCATTGACTGATCCCAGAAGCTATGATGGTGTCTTCATGAACTTCTCCCAATCTCTAACTCACTTTTATACTATTTCTTTACATTTAGGTAGAATTTGAGTGATTCTTGTTGTATGTGCTTTTGTCACTGTTTGATGTAAAATTCTCTTGTTTTGCCCTTCAAGATTTAGACAATAAAATCTGGAGCACTTGCTCAGTGAGGAGTGGTCATACCTTGGCGTGGGTAACTTCGGGATGGAAGTGTGTGTTAATATTACAATGAGATTCTAATGTACCAAGTTTGTCCAAGAGGAGCAATTTCACCACAGTCACCAGTTCAACAGGGAGCCATCTTCTCCTCTCACCCTCGGTTAAGAGCTGCCAAGTGATTTATCCACTGCATGGTGCTCTCAACTTCCCACCCATGCGAGGATTACTACAGATCCCGGCTGGAGAATCTTCACTCCACTCCTCCCTCCCTGTCATCCCTCTAGCATGCTTTAAGATGCAGGCTATGTTGTTTGGGGAACTACCATTGAACAGATTCCGTGCATGCCACCTGCATTCCATCTAGGAATTAGCAACTGCGTTTCACCCTATTTCTTTTTGTACTGGTATAACTTCTGTTAGAATGGGACTACAGCTTAAGAGTTTTCTCAATCTTGTTGCTAGTTGTCTTCCTACAGTAGTGTTCTTAAGATTGATTAGAGAATGAGTAAATCTTTTCCCCTGGGCCTGTGTATTTGTGTACTCCATCACTTCCCTTGATGTACGGATATATAAATGGTAGAAATATAGAAATTTATAATGATGGACACCATTTCAACTCTATAGAGAAATGCATGACAGTGTCTGTTATGCCATCTACTTCTGGGTTAGTAAACACAAAATTAATACTTCTGAGAATCTGGAAAACTGCAGTTTAAACCAGGTTTTATTATCTTAGACCTATCCAACAGAGAATGCGGTCATGCATTAATTATGGAAATATTTTTACTAATGTAACATCCTGTCATATTTTCCCATCAAAAGAGCAAGAACTGTAGCTGAATCAATTCAAAGTAGTTTAACATTAATTTCATTTGGTTTTATTCCCTGTTTTGAAATTACAGAGATATACTTTAGCCTAGTTAGAGTTTTGCTATGAGAAAAATGGAAAAACCACCGTCACTACAACATGCACAAGTTTTCCTTTTGCTGGCTCATTAGAGGGAATATCTGTTAAGTAATTCTGTCTCTAATTGTTTACACCTTTTGCACATCTGGTGCATGTGGAGAAATTCCTAGCTCTTATCTTAGAGATAAATTATGATTTTAAAAATAAAAAATGTCATCTTAGTGTTTTATTTTACTAGGGTTGTAAAAAACAAGAGCAAAACAAAACCAATTTAAAAAACACACACAAAATAAAAGAAACACAAAACAAATAAAATAAAACTAAACCAAAACAAAAAACAAACAAACAAAACCAAACAAAAAAACCCAAAAGAAAACCACCCACCAAACAAACCAGAGCATCTTTAACAATGAACTTCGTAACAACTGCCTTTTTTCAGTAATTTTCCAAATAATGTTCTACATTGTAACCTGTCACATTAAATTATATCCATCATGTAGCACTATAGAACATGACTTGACATAAAGGGATGTGTAGACAAGTGTTGTATATGAAAAGAGAGAAAGAGTTTTATAAATGTGGAGGATTTATTTGTGTGTTTGTATATCCTTACTTATTTCATCATTAACATGCAGAAGCCACATTTTGCTCACTTTAAGTGTTTGAATTAAACCCCCTGTATCAAAAACATTTTGAGTGCCGAAGAAAGCTGTGTCCTTGGCTTACCCTGCCACCCTAAAACACATTGCCGTGTCTGTTATGTAACATCAGTCATCCAAAGATTTGCCTGTTAACATTTGAGTGATATAGTAATATAAAGGTATTTTTATTCTGGAGGAAAAAAAAGGGACTCTTTCCCCCATTTATATCATCTAGGCTTCTTGTGTGCGTGTGTGCACTTAAAAACTGGGTGGTTTTTCAACCACAAACAAAGCTTGTGAGTCTTAGAACTACTTTTATTTGCAGTCTCCATTATTTGTTATAATGCTATATTATTTGTAATAGTAGATTAGCAGAATAATTTGTGTCCAAAGGATTCAAAACTCTGAAAGTCAGCCAGCCTCATTGCTTCAAAACAGTGTTAAATTCAGCGTTAGAACTGGTAATATGACCTTGTACTTTTCTTTCATGTGTAAGCATTGTATTACCATAGTTGGCAACTGTAATGCAGATCACGTAACAATATCCAAACTTTTCACTTTATAATTTGTCCTTTCTCTTTTTTCTAACATAGGAGCTTTATTTTTGTTTTGTGCAACATCAGCAAAATGGTAGGCTTAAGCAAATAATGTATTAATCACAGGGATAATAAAATTATAAAGAAAATTGCACATGAATGTTATGTATTGTGTTGTCAAAAAGTGAGATTTTGGTTTATGTGCAATGACTAGAAAAGGCCATTTTTGTGTAAATGTCAATTTTGGATCAAATCAATACTGATTCTGGTTTTGTTCCTAGGATTCTATTGTTTAGGATCTCTTGAGAACTGTTTCCAGCCATTGGTAAGGCTGAAGTAAAGTGCCCCAGAAAGCCAGCCAAAGGCTTTTATTTTAGCAGTGCAGGACATGGAGTCCCTGCTTTACTTAAAATGCAGCTTACATGGCCAGATAGCTTCAGCATCTACTTTAGTATTTATTCCTACTAATCCGTAGGAAACATTGTTTGTCTTTTCATCTGTGTTTTCTGCGTTACGGAACTATGGATTGGAAGAGTTCTCAGGAGGTTGTGTAGTTCAGCCTCTCCATTGAAGCCAAGGAGCAGGACTCTTGAATAGTGACCATCTTAGGTTACCCGTGGTTTCCATAACTGACTCTTGAAAATCTCCAAAGATGGAGATTTTGCAGCTTCTCTGTGTGATCTGATTCACACAGAGCTTTTCCTAATGCTGAGTAGAGGTCAAAGTCACAGCTTGCAGCTGTGTTTTACAGTTTGTTTTACAGTTTGTCTTTGCCAAGAGTTTCACAGTTGTGGTTAGTCATGTCCAAGTAGTTTTAGACTTATTCTCCTCTTAACCTGCTTTTCAACAGTGAAAAAGCCAGTGCTCTCGATTTGCTCCATCAGGCAGGTACCTCACTATCTTGTCTTCCACTGAACACTTCACAGTTTCCCAGCATCTCCCTTAACTGAGACACAAAACTGAACACATATTCCAAGTGCAGCCTTACTGGGTTTGAGTTGAAAACAATAATTTACCTCTACCAGCTGACCACAGCTTTTCTGATGCAGTCCTGTGTGGGATTTGTTTGCCACAGTTTGATCCTACTTGACCTGCCCTTCACTGTATCAGCCAAATCATTTTTGGGCTAGCTGGTACTGAGCCAGCTGCTTCCCCATTTGTATCGGCACGTGGGTTTCTTCTGTCCCACGTACATAGTTCCTCACTTTGCTGAACTTCATGAAATTTCTGTTAACCAAATCCTCAGCCTGGCAGTCAGTCACATCAGCAAGCTCTTTTAATATCCTCTGAATCCCATCCAGCCTCATGTATTAAGTCTATATTTGTGAGCTCTAGGATACATATAAAAAACCTGAGGACAAATGTAAACACAAAGTAAGGGTTTCAGAGTGGGAGTAATGCCTCTGCTTTTCTCATCAATAGGCAATATATTTTTACTTGCCTTGGCCTCACAGATTCCTCCTGTGAGCTACCATCTCAAATTTTATGCTTTGATCCTCATCTGGTATTCATGAATAAAACAGGTCCAGGCAATACTAGTTTCATATATGAACCACTAGAAAAGTTTCTTTCTTCATGGGTAATGCAAAACCCAAAACTGACTGAAGCATATATGTATGATGGTTGGTGTGTATTTATTTTTAAAATTTTCTTTATGTTTCTTTTTACTTTCCACAAATGCTATAGACTTTCCCTGTTGAAAAACTAAAGAGAAAAATTTTTCATTAAATAGTTTTGACTAGCCAAAAATTCCAAAGGGTAGAAACAACAGACACAGACAGTCTGGAAATGCTATCAGATTTATTAATTTTTAAGCATAGTATGAGAATTGAATCAGGAAAAATGCTGCTGCTTCAGAAAAAGAAAATAACTATACATACTTTTCTATGAATAGAGGAAAGATTGCTGAAATCCTTTCTGATTTATATTTGTGGTTTATGTGGCAATGGCAGTCATTATCAAATTCTAAAATAGACTGTATTTTCTTAGTATAACAGGAAGAGTCAAAATATTATAAATAACTAGTAAAAAATATATTAAAGAATCCTTAAAAAATGCTAAATTGTGTTCTTATACTCACTTGCTATTGATGCCAGGTATGACACAGTATCCCTGAAAAATACACATATGAGCCTTATAATTAGCAATATAGTAAATTGAGTTTATTCATTATTAAATAAACAAATCTGTATTTTTGATGAGTCACAGATTATGCAGTTATGTAGATACATTTTCTCCCAAGGAACCAATTCCTTGTTTGTTTATTATCACTCTATCTCTATTTCATTTAATATGAAATATTTCCTATCTGTAACAGTAAGTCCATCCTTTTGTGAGACCTTTTTGTTATTTTTGTTGTTCCTTTATTAATCTCAAATAACATCAAATAAAATCATGTGGAAAAAAAGAATGACAGGACTAAGCTGTCTTTTCTTCTCAATGAAACCAGATTTTTACTTATGTTGCACTATTTTTATTCTTTTAGAAATTTGGCTTGGTAAAGTTCTGTTAGCAAGACAGATACAAAATTTTAATGCCAGGTCTGATTAGAATTATTGTGACTTAATGAATTGTCATATAATATTTTGAAAAATTCTGATAGACATATTATGTACAATTTTCACTTACTGCCTGATAACCGTAATGATTTAGAGGAATGTGTCAATGTTTCTACAATTTGATGTACAATCGATTTTCCCATTCCCTCATTCTGTTCCCTTAGGAAAAGCATTATGCAAAATGAGAAAAAAGAAAGGAGAAAAGTTTTGGGATTTTTTTTCCACTCAAAATTCGGTCATATGAATTGTTTATAGCACTTCATAAATAAAAAGTCCTTGACATGTGAAATTGACTCTTTCTATGGCTTATACTCAGGCATGCATATTCAAGGTAAACCGCCAATATGGTACACTGGGAATCGAGTGTTGAATAAATAACTAAATGCACCTCCCAACAACTACACACTTTTCTCCTATTTGTGTACTGCCTAAAATAGAGACCATTTCCAGTATCATCCTGTTATGGCATTTTCCTTGGACTTTGCATTTTTGCTAATGAGAATTTTTATGGCCATTTCTGATTTGTTCTCAATCTAAATGTTTTTCTCTTTGTCATATGGTGAAAAAACTAAGAAAGTAACCATTATTGTTTTGAGAAAAACAGAGCATTTACATGTATTTGAAAAACATTCATTACCTATCAAATACTTTGACAATATGGGGTTATAAGTGAGGGAATGTTCTGATAACTAAAAATAGTCCATTATCAATAAATTGCGTTCACTTTTAAATGTTGCTAATGTCCTTATAACACAGCAATTGCTATTTCTCATATGGGTTGTTAAAAGAAGTAATTATACATAGTAAAGTGAAATATTGTCACAGTTCAAACATTCAATAAAACATGACACAAAGAAAAACTTTTTTTTTTTCTTTTGGGGAGACTGCAGCAATGAGAATGAGTTAAGGTTTTGCATTTGGTCTTTTCACCTTTATTTTAAATATCCTTATTAATTGTGTGAAAATACAGAAAGTGATGAGGTGGGTATATTTCCAGATGACTTATTTAACTTCAATTAGATATTAATTCAGGATCAGAGAAATTGGTGGGAGGGTATTAGGTAACCAAGATAGCTGAAACAAATAGTAAATGAAGCACAATAAACTAAAATTGTAGGGCAAAATAGATTAGAATTGAATTCAATAATATAATTTCTGTTCTTTTAAGTAATATATATCAACCTAAAAAATCCACAACTGTATTTGTGTAATTTCTAGTAGTACAGAACTTAAGGAGCATGTCAGCTTAACATATCAATATATTAGAACATATCAATATATTAGAACAAAAAGGCAAGTTTTAATATGCATAGGAAAAGTGATAAAAATAATAGAAAAGATATCATAATGCTTTAAACACCTCTTCTTGAATGCTATACAATACTGTCTGTCCTGTATCCTAAAGGATATTACATTAAAAAAAAACTATGTGTAATGCAATAATTAAATTTGTAAAAAAGTTGTGTTGAAAGAAACAAAAACTGTTGCAAAAGAAAAGAGGAATGAGGAACATTTTAATTGTAGTTTTTTCTGATTTATGTTATATATAATTTATTTTCACATAGAAAACTCTACATGAATCTGAACAAAAGGAAACAAGGAGAGTAAATTGAATTTTAATGCTATGGAATTCAGAAACACTTTTAAGTTTACAATTGTTTTATTTATGTACATGTTAATGTTTTATGCAGCTCATAAAAGCAGGACATGATTTAGGTCAAATATTAAGGAGGTTTTTAAAAAAGGAATAGTGATGACAAAACATTTAATTTCTCTTAATAAAATTAAAAGCCATATTTTTAAAATGAGAATTTCAATCTAAAGGTTAAAGTATGCTCTCTTTTAGATTGAATAACCCTAGCTCTGCCTGTTGTAGGTTTCTTATATCGTCCTCTGTCAGAGACAGGATATTGAACTAAATAACTCTTGGGCACATTCCAAAGTATCAGTCCTCTCTTTTGCTCAGTGCACCATGTGTTTATAGTAAAGCTCTATTAATACCACACTAAATGCAGGTTCCCTGTAGTGATGCATAGTCCTTATTTCCAAAATTGAGAAGGGAAAAAGAGCTGGGAATGAAGCCAAGGACATTACTGATGAAGGGAAATAGGTGATAGAAGAAATTATGTAGATGGTAGATATATACAATTTATCAGTATAAGCCCACGAAGAACAGTATGGGAGGTTCAATTTTGATTTGCCCTAATCTGGTCTCCAGTTTAAATACTTCATAACAAAAGTACCACTCTCTGAGTTTTGAGTCATATTTGTTTCCTTTATGTGGAAAAGAGAAGGTACTATGTTCAAGACTCAGATTCTGAAAACTTTAGGAAAACTACTTCCTGGCCCAAAATTCATTTAGGTGTACATGTTACAAGTATTTTCCATTGAATGAAAAGTAGCTTGTTTAAGCTCTTCTTATTCTAAGTAGTTTTGCCAAAGTCAGTCCCCAAAGTCGCACTGTTCAGTGGGTAGAATTTTTCATCTTTAAATTGTTCTTCTGTCTGATACATCGGATAGACTTATGTGCATTTCACACATTTTCAGAACATACTGTATTGGCAGCTTTATAGTTCAAACTGTTAAAGACCTTTGTTTTTTCAGGGTCTGGCACAAACTCAGAGTCTCAAATACATTCATGCACATTTCTAATCAACTACTCTAATTACATTGCTAATGGCTGCCATTGAATTCGGTGTCCTCTGAATTTTAATTTTCATACTTATTCTGCTGTAAGCTTTCTGGTCACTATCAAGGTAAACAATTAGGAGATTATCTGCCTGTTACCCAGCCATCAGCATGTGCTGAAGAGACACTGTCCTCACAACAAGAGAATAGCTTCATCCTTCATGCACAGTTAAGAACTTGCAGCTGACTTGACTGCATTTGAGGCTCAGTGGATAAAGAGTCCATTAAATCATTAAATTTCTTTCTGGGTCTAAGGTTTTTTTTAATAATATGATTACAAGGACCAGTGGCCAAGAATATCTGTCCTATTGTGGCTATCCCAATACTGAAACAAATCTCTGTTAGAAGTTTCTGGATAGAGTCTTCCAATTTCATAGTAGGCCTAAGACCAAGATATGCATTTCATCTTTTTTTTTTTTTCTAGGACCTTTTGTTGTTTTAAACCATCTCCAAATATTTAATTGTAAAGAAATTTTTCATTTCATAGGCAAAATATTTGGGTTCTCCAAAGTGCTAAGACAAGCATCTTTGATAGCAAATTGCTAGGCCTGAAACTAACAAAAATGTTACTGAATGTAACATATATAATTTGTTCCGTTATACATGCATTACACAGCATTATAATTCACATTATACAACATTATAATTTGTTTCATTAAAAAAAAAATGTTACCTGAGCTTACTACCAGCATCTTCTCCCTGTTCTTCATGTCCCTTAACTTCATCCTTCAGAAAATTCTGTATGTAACCTGTAGATTAGCATGGATTCCTATTTTCCTTAAGGATTCCAAACTCCATATTATGCACCAGACTACCTAGTAGTTTACCAGCATATCTGGCTAATTTGTACACCAAATGTGCTGCAAATTATTCTAATGCAAATTCTGTGAATATCATGAGGTGTGATTTAATCTTTAGCTGTCTTCATTTTATGCTGGGCCACAATGACCTTAGTTTTCTTCTCTAGGATTTGATGTGTCATAAAAGCACTCAATTCACAGGAAACTTGATGTCATGGCTTTATTAGTTTTTACCTTGTGAAAGTTGATGTTTTCTGGTGCATTGAGAAAGGGAACCTCCCCCCTTCGTTCATGTTTTTGTGAAGTTCTGATTATTTTTTCAAGACTTTTATGGACGGGGTAATTTTATTTTCATTATGGTATGGAAGACAGAGGATCTGAGAAGAAGATGAAAGAATTTCTACTGTTCTCCTATCACAAGCCTTTTTCTCCCTCAGTTCTTTCATTCTTACAGATGCGCTTTTTAATTATTATTTGTTTGATTAACTACCCTTCTAATTGAAACAGGAGGGAAAAAACACATTGCACTGAGATTCTGTCATCCATGTGATTTAAATGACTACTAGGCAAAGTTTAGGAAATAGAAGTCTTTTTGTTTTTAAAGGGAAGAAAAGATAGGCCTTTAATGTGAAATACAAAGATTTAATAAAACAAATGCAAAAAAAAAAAAGTTTTCTATTTGGAAAGTACTTAAAGGGTCTTAGTTAGATCTCCATTATGGAAAAAAATTGGGAAAGTAGAGATTAAAAAAAAAAGGTGCTTTAAATTAATTTTTGACATATTCAGTACTTCCATGTTTAAATGAATAATTTCTGTAAAAAAACAGTGAGCAAAACATGAAAACTTGAAATACACTGACATGGCCAGTACAATACATGGTAGCTCTTGAGAACTATGATTTCTGACTTTGAGAGAATTTCACCAATGCAAATAATGTAATAGGCAGCACTGAAATACTATCACTAAATTTTGAGCTCACACATCTCACCAGTTCCAGGAGAACCTCTAATGCTGACTTTGGTAAACAAAGTCATTACATTATTCATACCCCTGTAGAACCCCCTCTGGTTTTGCCCAGAATCTTATTGATGAAACTGTGGAAGCTACCTGCTAAGAGAAAGTTATAGACCTGAGCCTTTAACTTAATAAATGGTGCACAATATTCTAGGTTGCCAGACATCTATAACCAAAGATTCATTAAGTCAAGCTAATTAAATAAAAACAGTAAGCCAAATAATAAAGATGAGAGTCATGACCTGTAACAACCTCAAGTCCTTTCTGTGACACAGAATTAATCTTTAATCATGCCTAATGGCTGCCTGCATATTTAATGCCTGCTACTGTTACTATCCTGCCCAAAGGGAATCTTCAGTTTCTTTCCTTCTTTCCTTAATTCCTTTGGGAATATGTGTTAATTACTCTTATATAGAAACAATAGTGCAGTTTTTCTGAGCCTATCCTTTTTTCTCTCTTTTTTTTTTCATCATAACTCTCAGAAGTGTAAGTGCACATAAACTTTTAGTTGTGTCCTCAGTGGGATCACATTTTGGAATAACCTCAAAAGTTCCAACAGCATAAGTTGCATTAAATTTGGGAGAATGAAAGTGACAGTTTGATACATGTTTCAGGTCAAATTGAATTTCTTGCTGAAATGTCTAAGTTGGCAAAACTGGCACAGCATATCAAATGTGCTTTGATACTCTAACAGATGTTTTTTAATAATCTTAGGGGAAATTAAGAATTTTGTCGCCAATCTTGTTTTCTCCTGCTCTGAGCAGGAGGAGTTTAACCATCAGTTTTTACATTCATTTTTACATTTCTTCAGTTCTTTGATTCTGCTTAGTTCTAGAAGGGAGAAAGGCATCTCTTAGAGTTGTAGATTTCTGTAAGGGAGAATATGCCCTGTCAGGTTTTCATAGGCTTTCACACTGTCAGTGAAATTTCTATTCTAAGCTCACAGAACACTTCTCCTCTTCACTACTGCAGAGAAAGATATGTATCATGAACATAGTTTAACTAGACTTCTGCCTTTCCAGGGTAACACACATTTAAAGAAACTGTGATATAGTTGTCCTTTATTGCAATCAGTGCCACCTTTTGAAAGGCTGCTATTTTCAAGAAAGAAAAGTGCTAGGGAGTTAGCAAAAGAGGTTAATTTTTTTTTTTTTTTTTTTTTTTTTTTTTTTTTTTTTTTTTTTTTTTTTTTTTTTTTTTTTTTTTTTTTTTTTTGGTAAGACAAACCTTTTTTGGAGAATGAACTTCTATTCTACTTCCAGGTACCAGAGAAAGAATCCCAAACAAACGAAACTTTTGAATGACCATTTCCAAGCACCTGTGGCCATTAATCTTCTACTATATCCTTCTGCTTATGTGATTTGCCATTCAGATATTTAGATATTTATCTTCAGCTCAGTCTCTACAGAGGCCTTTGTCTATCTGTCTGAAATCAGCTAAGCATACTTTTTATGTGTGGTGATGCTTTTTTCTTCTAAGTCTGACAGCAAGAAGGCACTTCAACAATAAATAAATTCCATTATCATCTAATTCTGAAAATCATTGAAGTATGTACTTAGTGTTCCGTGTCTTGTGGACTTCACATATCAGATATCCAGCCAATGCAAATTAGCATAATTTCACTCACAACTCGAGTCACTTTGATTTACACCAGCTTTAGAATTGACTTAGCCTCAGTATCGAGAGCTGCAGGTGGTTCCTGAAGAGACTTAAATTTATTACTTATAAAGCATAAGAGTTCAGTACTCTTTGATCAAGTTCTTTTAGACACTGCATGTGTGAATAGCTAAAGTTTATAACAAATTTACTTATTTGAAGACAATTGATGTTACACGGGAATTCTGATTTAGCGAGTAATACAAAATTTGCTGAAAACACAACATGAATGTAATTTATGCTTAGCAAAATATAGCAATTGCAATATATAATTCAATCATAATGCCAATGTGGTTGCCATTATCAGTGTCCATAATACGCTCAGTGAAGTGAGGTTTATATCTTGCGTAAACTCGTTTTTCATTTTTTCCTCCATTTTCAAGTTTTCATTTATCTTCAGATATAGGAAGGTGGATTCAACTTGCACCAGTTGAATCTTTGAATTCAGCAGCTTCCTAGTTTTTATATTTAGGTAATTTCCCAAGTCATTGTATTAATGGTCATAGGTTATTTAAATCCAGAAAGAAAAGTCTATTTTCTTACTTTTAAAGGACAGAAACATGAGGCTATGTCTCAACCCATTACAGAAAGACTGCAAAAGCACAACACCAGCAAAGAATTAAACACAAATATGCATGGTGAAGCTGAAGCAGATTAAAAGATCTGAACATCATTTTGTATACAAAAATAAAAAATATGCTCAAAGCATCCCCTTTCATTGTTTTAGAATACTCACTGCTTTATCTGAGTAACTTTTAGTGCCCCATTTTTTCAGGCAGTGGGCATAAATTGCCAGTTGTATGAGCAAGCACCTGATATGTATGACAAAAGTAAAACCATCCCAGGGATCCAGCAGAAATCCAGGGACAGCACTGTTACTTTGGGTGAATATATAAATATTTTCTTACCTCTGGGCTGAAAGATATTCTTACAAAAGACAAGAATATTTAAGTAGTAATGGTGACTTATGGTGTCAACACATATGGGATGTGGTGCAAGTCCTTAACATGATCCTGTCATCCAGAAACTGCTCACCCACACAGGGGGAAAAGTAAAGTCCATGGTTGAATTAGTCTAAATTCAGGTTCAAGCCACTTGATGCTGTTTTTCAGGTGGGAAGTCTGATGCTTATTGCTATCTGACGTCTCACTCTTGACGTCCAAGTGCTCACAAATAGTGACCAAGTCACACACTCAGTATTTGTGTAGATAAGAACTGACCTTGTTTCTGCTTTTTCTTGCTATTAACTGAGGCGTGCCTGACTGGCTGAGCTTTTATCATTTCAACCAGTGCCAACTCTGTAAAGTTTAAAATATTTTATCTGCTCATAGAACTGGGAGCAATTATTTGTGTAATTTCCCAGATACTTGTTGAGATACCAAATAGCTCCCTGGACATAGGGCAGTTAGAGCTCTGCATGGGGACCATCAGGGCAGCATCTGGCAGCATTCATCCTATTGCCCCAGCCAGGGGCAGGGCAGCCAGGGAGCACATCCATAGGGATGGGAACAGGCTGAGGCCAGGCTGTGGGCACACAGACTCAGCAGTGCCTGTGATGGGGCAGGGCAGGATGGCAGGGAGACAAGGCCAGCCCTGCTTTGGAGTTGATGGAGCAGGGTCTGATGGCCACAGGGGACTGACATGGGGTCCTGGGCAGAGTACAGGGAGGTCCTTGGGGGCCTGGGCACAATGAATCCTGTGAATACCCTCAGGGCCCTCACAATCCTTTTTTCTAAGCCACTGGTTTCCTAGGCGCCTAATTTTAAAGTAAAATGTTAATTTTTAATTCCCAGATATATTAGCTTTTACTTGCTCTATTAAAATACAACTTGTTCAATGCAGCCTTTGATATCAATGATCCACATAATTCTGAAAAAGTATTGTGTCCTTAGTATTTATTACTCCATTAATCTTTGTATCATCCGTAAACCTCACTATTAAAAAAAAGCTACTTACTCAGTAAAATACTGGTAAAATGTACAGAAATTGTGTTGGATTTACAAACCTTCTCAACAGGACCACAATAGGTGCTGAGTTAGTAGGCTTGTACTGGCAGATAGAGAAGTACAGAGAGATGAGAAAACCTTTCTCCTTTCTTTAATGTTTCCAGTAAAATATTGTGCTGTGTTCATAGGGAGTGGAGTAGTTTGGCCACAGATTCCTCTGTCAGCTTTTGAAGTATTTAAGGACATGGGACCCATTGTCTTAAATGGAGACTGAAAGGAAGGTGCTCAGTACATGTAGTGTTGGGTGGTGTCAATGCATGTCTGTGTTTTGAGACAGTGCAGTACTCAAAAACAATGAGCTTGTGGGAGTGGTAAAGAGATGATGATAATGGTGATGATGATGATGATGATGATGAAACAGTGTCAAGGACCTTGCTCTACAAACTTACAGTTCTGGATGACTCTGCTTGCAAAGTCAAATTGTGACATGTTTGAATCATTCTCTATAATGATATAGGAAAATTTATATTTTAAATCATTAGCTAGAAAATGTTATTATATTCTGTTATTTTGTGAACTCCTCTGTCCCATGCCTAGCCCCCGCTCACTGCAAGTCGCTCTTGTTTCCAGCACTTTGCAAAACCTATAGGGGTTTTGAAGGATGATAGGATTTCCTTTTTTTTCCAGATTTTTTTAAGCTATTAAAGCTTCTTTAAACTACTGGCCTTATTTGATAAGAAGTCCTGCTGTCACATGTTTTTGGCTTTTCTAAATCAAATAGAACACACAGAGATGAGCTGTACTGGGGGACTGAAAGAACAAAGTTAGTCTTGTGAACTGAAATGTCTGCTATGAAAATATGAGCATCTTCAAGACACAATAAAGTGCTAGCAGTAGTGGAGGATTAAAATGGACGTGAATTTATATAACTGTTTGCCTCTGTCTTTTTCTATTCTGTTTCTTTGAAGGAATGTAAGCACATAAAAGTGGGCTAAATTAATGCAAACCATACAGAGTAGAATATCTGCATTTCTACTCACGTGTCATTGGGATGGAAAGCTTTATTTAAGTACACCTTTGTCTCTTACCTAGACAAGTAGGATAAGTCTAATGAGTGTGAGCAGACATTGTTTGTATCTGTATAAACCGTATCAGTGCCTTTTGTCAGGCAGAAAAATTGTGATAAAAAGGAAAGAAGATTAGCCTTTGACAGTGACAATTCTCTATAAAAGACTTAATAGTCATTGATGGTGTTTAATGTGTAACATACTGGATAACATTTACCTTTGTGATGAAACTTCATAAGGAAACAAAAGCATTGGCTTAGCGGGTTTTAGCTGTAGTTGGACATTATGTGCTACAGAAATCCCAGTAGAGCCCACTGTTTGAAGAGTTCATTGTTATTCAGTTTGTTAACATGACAATGATCAAAGATATGCAGGCTAAACCACTCATTTATTCTAATTAAAATAACTGTTTCAATCTGTTATAGGTTTTCTCCTTATAGTGTGTATATCTAGCAAAAGAGTAATTGGTAACCTTAAAGTGTTACAGCAAATGGCATACTGCATTCAGTCTCCAGGGGCACTGTGATTCAATACAGAAGGACCAGCATTTTAAGAGCAGTCCAGTTTTTACTTCTCACTTGTAATAAATGTGGTGGCCATTTGCTGAAGAATGGGCTTCTGACGGCCATCTGGGTGGCTTCATACTTTATTTTGTATTACAGTTGAAGATATGACAATAAAAAAAGGGACTGGGGCATCTCTCTAATGAGGTAAGACTGAGACAGCTGGGAACCTTTAGGCTGGACAAGAGTTAGATGCATTGATGATGATCTCATCAATACATACAACTATTTTAAAGGGATGGGGCTAGACTCTTCTCAATTCTTCCCAGCAACAGGACAATGAGCACAAACTTAAACACAGGAAGCTCCATTCAAATATAGGGAAAAATTAATCCGAGCATGACAGAGCACTGGAACAGCCTGCCCTGTGACATTGTGGAGTCTCCTTCTCTGGAGATATTCACAACCCTCTTGGACCCAATCCTCTGCAACTTGATGTAGGTTAGCCTGCTTTAGCAGGGAGATTGGACTAGTTATCCAATCCAACTAGGATCCCCAGATGCCCTTTCTAAGCCCAGACATTCTGAGATTCTCTGATTCCGCATATTGATTCTTGGTACATTTTATTTGCTGTGTGTCAGGTCCTGCAAATTAGTTGTATTTAATTTATATTAACTGAACTTTTGGAATTGCAAAATAATTGTCTTCCTTACAGTGAGAGAGGTGCTGGCACTGAACTAACTATCTTGCTCAGCAGTTTGAACATCATCAAAATATTCAACCAATTGCTTCAAAATAAAGAACTGATGAATGTGCATATTCTTTTCTATTTTATATCATCTCTTACACTACTCGCATCGCAGAACCAACCTCAGAAACTGTAATTAGATTTGAGAATGATAAGTGATAGAGTCTGTCTTCTTTAAGAACCTAAATTAAGTTCCATGATTAAAGTTTTGCACTGGTAAATGTTCTGCTCTTAAATCTTTTTTTGGGGAGGCCTACTGTTTTATTCTTCTGTATCCAGTTATTGCATGGCGAAATGGACAAGGTATGGTGGTGATCCTTTCGCTGGAAAGTAGGAACTGAAACTACCACCACCATTGGGAAAGTTTTCTACTACACAGCTTTCACTACACAGGAACCAGACCAAGATTCTTCAGAGAGAATATGTGGTTCTTTCCAGCTTGGAGTGGAAGCAGCAATAGTATGGTGCTCATGATCAGACAACAGTGCTGGTTCACACCTGAGCCAGCATCTTGCCTAGGTGGGTGCATGCATTACCTGGGAAGTGCAGATGGGCATCAGGCTCAGCTGGGAATTCATACTTTTAGCTGCCAATGCATGAAGCAAAGCAGGAATACTCATGTACCTGGGCTGTGGACTCAGCTGGGAAGCAGCAATTACATGCTGAGGAAGCTACAAGCGTATTTCTGAGTGCTGCTGCCTGTAACCTGGGAAGCTGAGTCAATATCAAGACATTACATCTATAGTCTGGAATTAAAATGTTCAGTTGGTGTATTAAGGTTCAGACTTGACACAAATATTAAGCCATGGCCTATTTCCTATCCTTGGCTGCATCTGGGAACCAGACATGAATTATAGTCATAACTGCAGTAACTGTTGGGATGCCTGTCTAAAATAAAAGTGTCACAGAGACTGAATGGGAAGTATGAATTGCTTTATTGATCTTTGTTAATGCACTTCTTTTTTTTTTTTTCTTTTTTTAAACAAAAAAGTTGATAATTCTTTTTCCTTTCATCAGGAAGAAAATGATGGTTGATATGTTACTCTTCTGCTGAGATTATGTGTCTTTCCTCAAAATAAATTGTCTAAATACCTGTCTAATGTCTCATACTAAATATAAACTACATTTACACATCTATAAAAGCAAGCTCAAAGCAGCTGGTTCCTGTATTTGTAGTAATGAGTTTTGTAGGGGGGAAAAAAGTGTGTCTAACAATCTTAGTATAAATTTCCCTTTATTTCTGAACTCTCAATCATTTTTCATTTATCCCTTCCCTGCTCTCTCAAACCCCATATGGTTTTCTAATCACCTTAAGTGAATACTTCCTTTTCTTAAAAGCAAAGTATAAATAATAATTTTATTACATATGTGAAGTGCCACTGAAAACTAATTATATAGAACTCAGATTTACTTCAATGGCAGAGATAAGCTGATTTCCTTATTTTAGCCAATATTATGAAACAAGAAAGATTTTCTTTGTGACAGACACTCTTGTTCCTCAAACATTATTTCTCTGTACATATTCCTGCATAGAACATAACTGCAAAATAGAATTTATATTCAATTTCCTCCTGCAGTGGCTTACCTCTCTCTTGCAGTTTTGTCACAACAGGTGGTGGAAAAAAAACCCAACCAAATAAACATTCAAAGACAAGAAAATACTGAAGACCTTAAAATAAGCCAGAATAAAAATATAGCAATGCTATTTATTTTTACAGTGTACTGTGATATAAATAAACAGTAACCAATATAGTAATAACTAATATATTAATATGTAATATTAATAAACAGTAAACAATATAGGAATAATATATTAAGTAAGGACAGGAACATTTTAAAAGCGCTGCTTCTTTCTCTGAGAAGCAAATCAGTCTTATTTTTCCCTGACTTTTTAATTTTTTCCATTCTTGTCAACTTCCTTTGCCATACAAACTTTCCATCCCATCAGTTAGGCCAGCAGATGAATCAGCTGTGGATTGAGATAAACATTAAGTGAGTTTTTAAAATCTAGCAGTGAGCAGGAGCTCACTGGTTGGCCATTGAGAGAGTATGAGATAGAAATAGAAAAGCAATCTCTTAAAATGATGAGAGAGAAGGTGTTTATAAGTCATGAAATGATAATTGGGAGATGCCTATGGTTTTACAGCTCCTGATGGCAGTTGGGAACATATTATGCCAGAGCACCTAAGAACTGTCCAGCCTGAGGTCTTGCTTTAGCAGTTTCTCTACATTATTTTGCATTATTACTCCTAAGATGAAATATTAGCCACGCAGGTGTCAGAGAGAAAGGAGTAACATAGTCACAGAAAATTATCGGCTGTGTTTTCCTTATATCACTGACTTGCCACTACTCAATCCTCACCCTGTCTCCCTTAAGCATGTGAAGATCTTTGGGTCATATTTTTATGCTCTAGCTTATTAGAGTGTGGGCCAATGCAAATAAATTCTCAAAGGGTACAGTGTTCATATTCTGTACATTTCATTCTGGACTGGTTTTATCTTCACATCTTAGATTAAATGCCTGTAATTGGTTACAGTGCATTGGGAATACGTCTGTGATAATAAGAGAAGTGGCCCTGTAGAAGCAGATGCATAGAATGAAACAGGTGGTGTTGAGGACTCAGTGTCCTCAATGAGCATGTTTTAGGGTGTGTATTTGTGCTCTTGAGAGTAGCTCTGGTTTGATCATGTGGACTGAGTACCCATTACTGGTGTCTTAATTTAATCCAAGAAAAACTCAGTGTGCTCTAGTAATTCTCTGTGCTGTGAGCCAAAGAGCAGAAAATGGGAAATAAAAAAATTCCCGTCAAAAATGTACTGCATATCACAAGTAAAATGCTAGTGCAGATGTTCCTTACTTAAAATACCTAATTAAGACTACATGAATAAATACTTAATAGTTAAATCTTGACTAATATTGAAAAACTACTTAATAAATAGATCTCTTAAGACCAGTAATGAGACTGCTTCACAGTGAAGTGCTTCACAGTATGAGTAAGAACATTAAAATCTATCTTAAAGTAGCAAATTTTAAACAGTGTTCAGGATCCATAATTGATGGACTCTGTTGCAGACCAGATTTAAGATATGAGCTTTTTTCATATTAAGAAAAGAAAAATTTAGGCTGTTTCAATGTGTGCTTTATGGCTTATATTCATAGATTCATACTGCTTGTCTGGACTGCAATTGTTTACTTACCTATGGTTAATGAAAACTTTAGAAAGAAGCAGGCATCCCAACGTTAAACATTCATGGAAAAGGCTGAATAATGACAGCCGTTAACATAGTGGTGATTAAAGAGCACTTTGAAGGTATGTTCTCCAAAGCAGAATGTTTAGGACATTTAAGCTTAAAGGAAATGGCCAGTGGCAAATAAAAGATTTGTCTTGTAACAGTATTTTCAAGGCACTAGTCAATGCCAAGCAAGGTTGACAAGAATAATAATATATAATTCCTTTTTAAAAAGTAACCCCAAAACTCAAGTGTTTAATTATTGATCCAAGTAATATTTTCCTTTCTAACTCATCCAGGGGCTAAGAGCCATTAGTTAAAGCATCTGACAGAAACTCTTCCTAAAGGATTAATGAAATGAACTCTTCAGCAGTTTGTGAAAAAGGAATTTTACACTAGTAGATTAAAGAAAACAGACATGTAAAGCATACTGAGTCACTTAGAAAGAATAATAATTACACTAAGGTTTCTTCCATTCCTCCTTTCCCTGTACACTGCTTTGGAGTGATAAGTGGTACATCAGTCTAATCCAAACAGTAATTAATGTTGCATGTGAAAACAAAATAATTTTCAGGCCAAATTTGCTACCTTTATTCATACTTTGTTACTTCACCGCCCAACATATCTGTGTATTTTATATATACGTATATATACGTATATTGTGTAAAAACTAACTAATTAATATTGTTTAATAAGATACTGTTCACTAAAAGGAAAAATATCATAATTATGGACCTGTTTGGTATTGTCTCTCTCTTCCTCTGACTGTTAAGGTGTTCATGAATTATTTGTACAGAAATATTTCACAGTGTGCGTGTGGCATGTGTAAGGTATTAAAGTTCTGTTACCACTATTTCTGTTAGAAACCTTTTTCCCCATTCTGTATAGTCAGCATACAACTTAAAAAAAATTAGATAACCTAAATTATTTTTTAAAATCTATTCTTGTGGCCATCTGTATTTCTTGAAGCCTAACACCTTTAAAAATCGAGTCCAGAGAGACTTTGCCAAGCCATTACTGGAAGAGAAAGGACTTAAACACAGATCCTAGCTTTATGCCCCAGCCTTTAGATCATTTCTTTACCCTTCCAGTCTTTCTGTGGTCACAATTCTTATAAATGTCAGTGGGAGCAAAATTACGAGTGTTAGAGTTACGAGCCAAGAGTGAGGAAAAGCTGACTTAGATAAATTTTATTTTGCACTCTTGCAAGCCAATTTTCAATAATCCACTTTATGGCCCTCTACACCCTGTTGAATTGTGGGATAAAAAAGTGCAACTGACATAATTCAGCACATTGCATCTAAAGGTAGACTCTCATTTGGAAAGAGGTGAAGTAGAAAGTCAAAATTAAATTGGTTTGGTTTATTTCAAGCCTCAGGAGCTCTAATGGCATATGCCATTTCACCTAAACAGGTATTTTTAGTGTTTCATATAGAATCAAAAAGCGTGCATTGGAGTTCCTATCTATTGTAGAATTAAATCGACATTTTCACTTGGGTATACTCCAGGAGTGAAATTATGGCCCCATTCAATCTGATAGAACTTTTTGCAATTGACTTCAAGAGGGACTAGGACTTCACCCCAGGAGTGTACTTTCAGGCTAGCTAACATCTTTTTTTAATGTACCCCCTACACAGCCTATTAAATATTCTTGTCATTACAGAATACAGAAGAGCCCATTTTCCAATTTGTCTCGCTCTGACGAGCACTGTTTCATAGAGCTCCTCTCAACCCCTGTTGTTTCCTACTTACTAGTTAGAGCATGAAAAAGCCAGTGGGTCAGAGGTTGCTTTCTCAGTCATCACGTATACCTTCTAGCAGCTAACGGAGCATGAAGGCTTCCTAACGGGCAACCTGAATTTAGTTGCAGGCTTTCGACATACCTGGTCCATCTTTTATTTGAAGGTTTTTATTATAGGCATGGTTTAGTAAAAAAACCCCGTGATTTGAAACATCTGGCCTGTGGAAGTCATAGGGAGAGAAGGCACCGTGAGAAAGGACAGGAAAACAAGGTTCTGAGGATCGCTTATGCAACCACAACAGAAAGAAAAAATATCCTGTGTTTTAATTACTATATTTTTGTCACTCCTTACAAAAAAGCCAGTTTAAATTTGTAGTGCATTTCAACAACCCTGAAAAGAGATTACCTTCATACACGCATAGAAGCACCCTAGAGTCGGTGCTGCGACAGTGCTCTGGCTGCTGCTGTTCCACAACACTGCCTACAGCTAACTGGAGGACAGAACTGAAAGAAAAACATATAAAACCGGTTATTTTCACCCGACAAAGTTTATTAAGGGATACAGGAGGGCTGGACTTCATCACAATTAAACTTGAAATGATAAAATATGACAGTTGAAAAAACACTGAAGCTGACAGAAAGTTTTTTGTGTGAGGGATCTAATCTTCCAAGAGCTCAAAGAGATTTACTTTGGATTTAATGGGAAAACTTAGGAGTCTACGCTGATGTAGTTAATTTAGTGAACATTTATCTTCTACCTAGATATTTATATTAAAGAAATGTTTTTGTTTCTTTGTGTAAATAAAATCAAAATCTTTATGATAAATTATGGGGTGCCCAAAGTCTGAATTAACTATCTGTTTACTTAATTGTAACCAAGAAAATATATAATCCTCTGTTCGTGTAATATTCTTATCATACAAAATACATCAAGAACCATATAAATTTAAAAGACCCCAAAAACTAACAGATGCAGTCCCATGAAGAGACAATTATTTGCTTGATTTTCATGCAGACATTCAGATATAGAATCCCATGTGATCAAATGCCAGGAATTAGATTAAGTTCTATAGGTCACATTAAACATATACTTCTGCACAAAATCACTCTCAATTTTCTCTGATATAACTATGTGCAGGCCTGCACTCTATTTTACTCCTTGTGCAGATAAAAAGCTCTGCTTAGCACTTATCTTCAAAGCATTTTACAAACAAAGCATTTTCCTAACTGTGTTAAAGTAGGCAATCATTTTTTTTGAGCCTGCAGTGATTCTTGCCTAATTTGGGAAGGCTTAGGGACGTTTTTGTGTATAATAGAGATGGCTAATATAAAGCATTAGTATGGGCCTGATCCAACAAGAGCATAAAAAAAACCTCTATGCCCTGCATATCTAATGCACTCAACAGTTTTTTAGCTGACTTACTCAACATACTGTATTGTTGCTATGGTAACTCTACACTGTCTCACACATGGCCTATATATATTTATGTATAAAGACCACTATATCCTTACATCATAGGATTTCACAGTTTATCTTTTGGGATGCTCTACTTCACTGATTGAAAGCTTTTTAATGTATATGTACAGTATTCATGAAGAAAATAAAAGCCTTTGCTTTCCTTCATTTGTATTCAAGAAACATCAGAAACCTCAAATGCTATTGCCAATTCACTGTGTGAGTGCCCATATAAATATATATTGTAAAAATATATTTATTTTTAAACACTTAACCAAATTAAAAAAAAAAAAAAGATTGTAGAAGAAAAATGTTTAGGTGCCTCTTTTACATCCAGGTTGAAAGACTAGTTCATTCAGTAAAATATCCTGTTAAGAATATGTTATCTCATTCTTGTTCACTTTTGGTCCCCAAAAAGAGTTACCAGAAAAGTGGGCTACTGTACTGGGTGTGTGATTTGGTGTGTTTGTTTGTTTGTGACTTTTTAAAATCTATTTTATTTCTAGACTCCTACCTAGTAGACTTGTTACACTTAATTTTATAACACAAATAAGCCATGTTTATGTTTTGCCTCTAAAAAGCAAAATTAGAAGAAAAGCTTTTAGGATATCTGGAAACAAAATCCTTGTAAGGTTCAGTCTAGGACCTTTTCAAGAACATCATTTTAGCAACTTCAATCCCTTTTGTTTACATTACTTATCACATTTTGGATAAATGCAGAGGGTGAGATAAATTAAAGATAACATCACAGTGATTCTCTATCCAAAGGGCAGCAGTTGGATACTTGAACTGAAATACTTTATTGGCAGTGATAACAGGTCAGGCTTTGGCCGTATTGGTCTGTTTAGTGTCTATGTAGTTAATTAACTGTTTTTATCATAATTTAAAAGACACAAGACTAATTCAGTTGCTGTTGTTGAAGTGAAAAAAAAACTGGGTGTGTTGAGTATATGGATGGGTGATTATCTCACAGTGCTGAAAACCAGATAGGACCAGACAGGCACAGGACAATATTTGTAAGCAATGCAAAGCTATTCTTTTGCACTAAGAGCTAAAGCAGGGATTTGCCTCTCCAGTAGGCTGTCATCCATCACCTTTTTTAGAGATTCTTTTTGTATGTATCCACATTTTCAAGATTTAATGTGAGTCTACAGAATTGGGTAGGAAACAGAATATAATTAGACTGTTCTTTGGATATGCAAATTGTAGTCATAGATTTGAAAGGACTCTGAATAATTTCCAACTTGCACTTACCTTTCAGTGCTACAGAAACATATTTGCAATCAGAGCTTAGGCGGGTCTTAATTGCATGACCTTCTATAGTAGTTATCATTGGTTTAAATAAAATAAAATTGTTTTCAGTACAATTTACAGAGATAGTGTTATGCATTCCTTGGTTTACCACTACATTTACTGTGAACATTCCAGTATGGCTAACTGTCTGGTAGAAATATCAGTTAATGGGATAAAAACAGTGAAGGAATCAGTTTAAAAATCAGCAGTCTCACAGGGATTTGGATATCATCCCACTTAAAACCATCTTCAGTGTATATTCTTGGGAAATTTCTACTGGTGGCTAAAATTCAGCCAATCAATTTCTCATTCTGAAAGCTTTCTCATACACCTTAAGTGCTCAAAAGGGAAGGGCAAGTATTTTCTATCCATCCCTATTTCTTTTCAAAGCTAGATTACCTCTGTTGTCCCTTAAAAACCTCTGCAATCATTACAATGAAGAAATGGCAAGTAATGAGGCATGTGAGCCATGAAGAGTAGGATACTCAGCCTTTCCAGGGAGAAGTTTAATTCCCAGTTTGAGAAATTAGAATATGCTTGGAGGCCTAGAAATATTTTTAGTAGATTGTAGAACAGTAACTGCAAAAGAATAATTGAATATTCTTGTAAAGATTGTAGCCACTTTCTGCTTAGTCAAAATAATTCATCTACATTTTTTCCTGTATTTCATTGACATCTGTGTCTGTAATATGAACATTCAAATAATGAAAAGGAAACAAGGTGACTAGATTTTGGGTGGTGCCAAATGAGGTGTTTTTTCCCATCTTTATTATGGAAAAAGAGTTGTCACTCATTTTTGTCTTGTTTTTCCGGGGTAAAAATGACTGTACTATCAAAACTATAGAGATTTAAAGATGAAAAGATAAGAATCATTATTATTTAAAAAGTAAATTTTTGTAGTATCTTTGTTGCAAATTGAAATATATCATTGTTTTAAAGATAGGGGGATAGCTTCATACATATGGCATTCAAAATATGCTTATAATTTTTATTCTTTTAATGATGTTGCTGGACAATTTTTAGCACTGCACATAGCACTGGACATAGACTGCACATAGCACATTACATAACTTGTGTAGGTTAAACATAACCAATTCAAACATTATGATTATGGTATTCAAGTCTGCAGCCAAAAATCTAGCTGTTTCTCCTTTTGAAACTGGGATTCAAGGTAGAAATAATTTAAAAAATATTTGGTTTTCCATATCCAGGTGTATATGAACATGTTAAGGAGGAGTGACCAATGTTTGTTGTAACATTGGAAGTAGTTTCAATTATACAAATATGTTGTATATGTTGTATATGTCCACCCCAAATATCATGCCTTACTCTATACGTCACGAAAACATCTTTTAGGATCTGAGTGTTCGCATTTACTTGTCATAAACTTCCTGACATTTACTCCCCTGAGATTAAGTCTCATCAGTCCCATGCTAAGGTTAAATGCCTTTATGCTTCTGAGTGACTGTGCTAGCACCTCTGGCCATGTATGTTATAGGGTGAAGGGAGGGCTTTATGTCCCCAGCTTCATTTTATAGTGAGCATCCGCTATTTCTGACCATTGTTTCCTATAACACAGCTGTGCCAAAGTCTGAAAGCACCTCCGAAATACTTCGGAGTTGCTGCACAGCCTGGGCTCTTCTGTGCTTGGCTGTGGTTGTCCTTGGTCAGCACAACTACAGAAACATACTAACATGCTCAGGATTTTAAGGAACTTGGGCTAAGGGCATTTCTGAACGCACCCTTGAGCATTTGTGATGTACATAGTGAGGAAATCTAGCCCTAGAAGTTGGCATGTATGCTCATCAGACGATTTGCAGGCACCATATGTCTTAGTTCCCCCTCCACAATGCTGTATAACAAAGAAAGGGAAGGTAATCAATACTTAGAATTGCAACAAAAATCACAGATGGGTCCTTCGTACTACTTTCACCTAAAATTGTGGGTAAAACACTTTCTGACTTATTTGCTTTGTCTAAAAAGTGGTTTGGTTCAGGCTGAGCATCTGAAGTAGACAAGGACAACACTGAGAGGAAGCAAAAGTGATAACCAAGGACATTCTGTCTATTATTATATTATACTGAACTGTCAGGAAAAATTAAATCAAAAGGTTGTCTGATCTCAGAGGAGAATCGCACAGAACTTCAGCTAACATATAGGCTATTATGCCTTATTTTTTTTACTTTAATCAAGTCTTTTTTTTTCTGTGCTCTCAATTTTCACTGTTATTCAGGACTGACAAATGGGCAAACATGACAGATACAATTTGAAACATTGAAAGGCAGGCTAAAATCTTTTCAGAATGCTTTTAGTTTTTAGGCATCATATTTTGTTCAACAAGGGCAAATACAAGGTACAGCATGTGAGTCAGGGCAATCCAAAGCACAGATACAGGCTGGGCAGAGAAGGGATTGAGAGCGCTCCTGAGAAGAAAGACTTGGGGATGTTTGAGGATGAAAAGGTTGACACCATCTGTTAGCTTGCAGCTCAGAAAGCCAACCATATTAAATCAAAAGAACTGTAGCTAGCATGTTGAGGGAAGTGATTCTGCCCCTCTAATCCACTCTTGTGAAGCCCACCAAAACTGCTGCATCCAGTTCTGGGGCCCCCAGCATAAAAAAGGCTTTGATTTCTTGGAGTGAGTCCAAAGGGTGGCCAAAAAGGTGATCAGAGGGCTAAAACACTTTTCCTGTGAGGACAGGCTGAGAGAGCTGGGGTAGTTTAGCCTGGAGAATAGAGCACTCCGGGAAGACCTTATTGCAGTCTTCTAGTACCTGAGAGGGGCCTATAAGAAAGCTGGAGAGGGACTCTTGACTAGGGCATATGGTGATAGGACAAGGGGCAACATCTCTTAACTGAAAAAAGATTAAACTTAGATCAGCTATAAGAAAGAAATTCTTTACTGTGAAGTTGGTGAGACATTGGAACAGGTTGTGCAGCAAAGTTGTGGATTCTCCATTCCTGGAAGTGTTTATGACTGGGTTGGATGGGACATTGAGCAGCCTGGTCTAGTGAAGGGTGTCCTTACCCATGGCAGGACTGGAACTAGGTGATCTTCAAAGTCCCCTCTAACCCAAACAATTCCATGGTTCTGTGATGATTCTGTGCTATAACAACTAAACTATTGTCACAGTACAACTGTTAGTTGAGGGCATGTTCCAGTACAAAACGCTAGTGTGAGTTTTAAATGCTGCATTAATCCAGTAAAAAAAGAGAAAATGTATCTTGGTTAGTGCTAGGCATTCAAAGAGTCTTTCAATAAAATATACCTAACTGACATAACTAAGTGCTATCAATCATTGCTGTAGAACTTCAGAAAGTAAAAATTTAATAAAAAGTAAATACTAGAGAGTGATATACAGTGAAGATTTTTTGGGTTGAGTAGTGTCAGCAAAGGTGCCCTCTTCAAAGTCAGGAAATTTTGAATGGCTGTTTCAGGATGGAGGAGATAACATTCAAAATGCACATTGGCTGCTTTCTGACTTTCATGTGACCCTTCTGTGTCTTAAATAACATTGCTATATCTTCCAAGTGGTACCAGCCTCATTCTGTATTCTCAGTTATGTTGCAGTATTATTTTGTACTTTGCTGATGTCCGATTGCAAACCAGCATTGCTAATCGGCTTACTTGAGCTTCCATATATAACTTTTAAAGAGCTTATGAAAGTAACCCATTGAGATTAAGAAGGCATCAGGCCTGTTGTTTTCAGGTGCCTGACAGGGACATGGAAATGAACACACCTTCTCATACAGTGCAGCAAAAGTAGAGCAGCTTTCTATCAGTAATTCTGATTTATCTTTAGTGTGTCAGATTCAGCACTTTATCATCAAACTCACTGTCTTATCACTGCATAGCGTTGTAACAGGAATAACACAAAAACTGAGTTACAAGAGGTTCAGAGGTTTATTATTTGGTTCAATATGTAGCAGTATGTTTTCCCTTGTAGTGATTTAAGGTTGCCCTTTATGCAGTTTAAAAAAGACTTTTGGTCTAATAATAAGTATTTAGGAAACAAATGTGACATTAAAAAGATTATCAGTATTTCCTTTAGAAACACAGTGAAGAAATACTGAAGGTGAGTGAGGAGAAAACAAAAACCTTTTCCGAATATCAGTTTCCAAAATGATTATATAAATGGTGCAAATGAAACAGTGATTATATTTCAAATATTTCAGTAAACATGTTTGATACTTTTTGCCCCGTATAAACTCTTTTGGCTTACAGTGCAAGAAAACTACATTGAGATGATACCATTTTACTACATAAAATATGCAACATTCTTTTTTGGGGTTATTTTTGGGAAAAGACTGAAAAAAATTATAAATTTAACAAAAAGGTAATGTAAAAAAATTATACTTAAAGGACACTTGGTACAGTTTAGAACACATACACTTTTCTGAAAACAGACAAATTTCTTAGTGTCTTTATCTGATTCCAAATTATGCATTTTATTTGCACATGGGGTAGTATTTAAGAAGCTAGTATATTTACTGCATTCATTTTATTTTCTTTGGTGGCAACATATTTTCTTAGAAAAATGATTTATATGTGCAAATATAAAAATAAGTTTAGTACTTAATACAACATGCTGGGCTTTGATTGTGTAAATATGTGTAATTGTCTGGATGTCTGTCTATAATATAATTAAGAAGAAATACTCAATCTCAAAAGTTTTAAATTGAAGTATTTGGGCTTAAAGAAGGGCTGTTTTGTACAGCATTAAAATTTTTCAGCACAATTTAGAAATATAATCAATCCCCCCCTACACATGCCCAGTTGTTTGGTGACGCTAATATATTGCCACCTTGACTTCCTGTATTGTTTCTGTGTTTCTGGCTTGTATACGTGTAGTCAGGCTAAGTGGAGTGCCAGCCATGTTAGCATAAAGCTCAGAAAAAACTCAGTTACCTTTTTCTTTTGAGTGTCCTTCCTCTGTCTAACCAAATAACACCAGAGTAAAGAATAGTTTTTCCTCCTACCCATGAGGCATATGACTGCATCAGGGTAGGTTACTCCTGTCTTTCCTGTCGTCTCAAGTCTGAGGTGCAGACAGTGACATTCAGATGTTCTGAAATGATGCCAGAAATTTTGGTTTGAAAGGCCAAATGAACTGAATTTGAGCAATGCTGAGAAAGTAGTTATTTAAAAAAGGTAAGAGGAAGGAGTAATCTCCTTTCTAGCACACACATATGTGGTACAATGTCCACTGAATGTGTCTGCCTGTCTATTCACCTTGTAGTACTGACTGGTGCAAATTTTCCAAGTTTAACATCTTTGCTGCAATACCTGTAATGGTACCTGCATCATCCTTTATGTGTCAACATGAGACGTGTGCCAACAAGCGACATGTGTCTTTTGCTGTGTTAAAAGAAAAGGAAATTGGTTTTGCTTTATGTAAGGAAGTAATTTATATTAACAAAGTTAAACTTTCTGAAGAGAACTTAAGGAAACATAGATAGCACGACTGAAGTTTTAATTTCTGTGTATCTCCAGCTCATCCATGCATGCTGATTAAGCCTAAGGAGACAATAAAACATGGCTGCATGAAAGTAATGTTTGATGTCTGATTGTTTCTAAGATATCATGAAAGGAAGATTATTTTTTCTCTGTGGATTTTTTTGTTGTTATGTAAATAATTGCCTTCCTCCTTATCTGATCAAATCCAATTACCTCAGATCTCCCAATGCCCAAGAGCTTTTTGCTCTTTGTTTTTAATATTTCTCTGTATTAAAACATTTTAACTCTTCAGCAAATATCTCCTGTCTTCTCTACATTTAACAAATCTTTAAGTTCTGCTGCTGAATTGAAATCTTTAATACAAACCGTTTGAGTCTAAATGTGCTTTATTTCTGGTAGCTAAAGAAACTGTAGGTAAGAGATTTTAGTTCCTCTTTTTCTCTCTCTTAGTATTTTCCCCTAATATAACTAGGCTTGTAGCCCCCACTGAGAAGTCTTACCAATAAAGACAAGCACAGACATCCAAGTTTAATTTCCAAGAGTCACTGCAAATTTTTTAATGTTGTATTTTTAAAGAGCAAACTGAAAAGCTTTTTGATTTTGAACATTTTTTTCTCTTTTTCCCCCGTACTAAAAACTCATCAGCTGATCAGCTGCATCCTGCTGATGGTGTCTTGAACTGTGGGCAAGACCCCAAAAAAACCTGTAGCTACATGAGATGAAGATAACTGCTATGGGAGCATCTAGGAAATAAGCTCTCACATTAAACAGTTTAGGCTTGGCACATTCTGTAACTATTTAGGCTGAAATTTTCCATTCTGGCTACTTGTGTCAGAACCATGACTTGAAAAAAGTCCGCCAAAATGGTTCAGCTGTTTGCAGCAGCTAGGCTGCAGGAAAATGTGTTGCATTACAAAGCTAAATTGTAAGTGACCTTGAAACTTGGCAGAGGAATGGCATTTGTGTCATGAATGTTTCTTTTGCTATCCTGTGACAATCCAAGCAAATTTAGCCAAGTTGAAAAAGCACATATGTTCAGTAGATACTTACCAGAAGTTCACTACTGTTACCTCTAAAAAAAGTCACTGAGCATGTTTTCATCTCTTACAATTCCTACTGCTGTCCAGATGATGAGATGCTCTGCTTAAATACATCAAAAAATGCTTCATTCAGGTCAGAGCTGCAAGGGTGAAACTAATCACACCTGCTGTGATCTGCTTTGAGCAAGCTAGGAACTCAAAAGGGAGCAAGGGAATTTATCTTTCACTTGCTTTGTCCCTGACCCACTCTCTTTTCTCCTCTCCCTCCACAATGTGTCTGAGAAAGCCAGCAAGCTCAGGTACATGGTATTTAAGCAGCCAGAGTGGCGCATTTGTTATAGGAGTTTGGGGAAGGTTTCCCTGGATATGGAGCAATCGAGAGATAAGCTGGGGAGAGGGAGCAAGTGAACTGAATTAAATTGAATGAGGAATTATGGGACTCAGAAGTACACAGTTGCAGAGTAGGTGGAAAGAAAGGAGGATATAAAAAAAAGAGAAGGTTACTTTAAATAATGTGTAATAATGATATCTGACATAAGCTGCAGACCCCCATGACATTTTTCCTCCAGAAACTGGTTGCTTTTGGTGCAATGTTTCCTCTAAATCACTCCTGCTGTTGCTGTAAAGTTAAACTATATAGCTAGAATTTTCCATTTTCCTTAAGCAGGGTATTGGTTTCTTTGAAGAAATGGTGCATTTCAATCCCTTTCAATCTGTCAGTATCTGAGGAGTTATTAACTTAGTTTACTTTTTCTCTGCCTTTCGAAATCTGACATGGATTTGTCCCACATCTCCCAGAGGCTTCCGTGTGCAATTAGCCATTGGATTCACTGAGTAATTACTTCATTTTTCATGTAAAATGCACTTGATTTATTGTGTACTTGGGAGTGGAAGGCAGAGACAGGTCAGCAACAGTTAGAGGAGATTAGCAGTGAGATTGTCTACTCCTGTGCTAGCAGTCAGTCCCTGGGGAAGCTGGCTGTGCGGAAGCAGTGCCACTCAAGCCTTGGCAGTGGTGCACCATTTGACTTTGCCACTCCTTGGTGGAATTAATATGAGTGACTGCCAGGCAGTTTTTAATCCCTACCTAGCTACAGACCCCAGCAGATTGTGGAAATGGTGGAGGTGTTTAAAGAATGTGCTTGTACAAAAAAGCAGCTGCCTTTTTCTCAATGGGAGATGTGATCTGTCTTAGAAGCTATCTGCCAGGCAGAGTAATTTCAGTGTACTAGCGGAAAAATGTAGACTGCCTTATTTTTCAGACAGGTGTTATTTGTACTCACTGGTCTGGGTTAATGGCTTTTTAAATAGTGGTTTCAAAATAGTTATGCTGGAAAAATTATATGGAATAATGTGACTTTTCTTTTTTCCATGAAAAACAAAAAGCATGGAGGGGGTTCTTTAATAAAAAACATGAGTTGCTGAAGATATAGATAGATATAGACAGAGATATAGATAGAGATAGAGATATAGATGATATAGATATAGATGGTAGATTCTGATAAATAATATCATGAAAATAACTACATAAAGAACACTCAAAAAAATCAGTTGTTATGGAACTCACCATATTTACTGCATTTTTGTATCAAATATATCAGTGTTGGTAATGATTATTCCTATTTTTTTGTCATTAGTTGTTTTATTTTTAAATCTTTCAAAGAAGAAGAGAATTATAAGGAAAATTGAATGACACTTTTGAAGGTGAAGTTATTTAAACACAGGCACAATTTACCCACAAAAAATAGCAACCACTCCTTGGGAAATGTTATTGGAATTAATTTTATTTAAAGACAGTGAGGAATTTTATGCACAGGAATATGAAAAAAAGTGATTGGTGAATCTCTTCTGCTTTTGTGCAGGAGATCAAATAAGTGACTAATATAGCACTGTTAAGCCTTAAAATTATTGTGTTAGATGATGCTTCTTTGCTAAGCTTGTGCTGTCAAGTCTGTTTCTCAGTATTCCTTTTATGGGAAACTAGTCAGAAATATTAGGTTATGGTGGTAGATACTTACGAGCTTTTCAAAGATAATGAAGATAGTTTGTTTTTTTTTTTTTTTGTCCTACTTTGGAACACTCAATTTTTTTTACTTTTCTTCTACCAACTTAATAATTCTAATCAATGTCACAAAATGAAAAGGTCATTGCACAAAGAAGGCTTTTTGCAATCACATGATATTCATGATACACAAAAAGTTTGGTGTGTACATATAAACTCAGTATTCCAAAAAAGCGCCATTGAAGCATTAAGAAATGAGAAATATATATGTACTGATTATAAAAATGCAGTAAGATGACATGATTTTAAAACAGGGAACAGTTCAACGCTGTGTATTCCAGTCTTTAACTAGTTTATACTCCAATAAGGAAGGTCAACTTCCTGTCCTAGGGACCATCCCTACCTCCTCTCCTTGAGGAGCAACCAGTGATTACAGCATTGGTATAAGAGGATGACCAACTAAATCTCTCACCAACAGCTACTTACAGTACTTCGGGAGTGGTTATAAATTGTACAGGATGCATGGAATTACACAGCAGAACTTCAAGTAATCACATATTTTCTGCAGATTAGCCAGTTCTGTGAAGGAGTTTTGTCAGGAAGGCTTTATTGAGAATTGGTGGGTGTCTGTGCTGGCATGTAGACATGAAGCAGTCCTGTCTTGGACTGAGTAACTTCAGTGCATATCTACAGTCAAATGAGTGTAACTGGAATTTTCACTGCATAATTTTTTTCTTGGTTTTGGTGGTTTTCTCTAGTAATATTTACAGTATTTTTTCATTTAAGGATTTTTAATAGCTGTTTGGGTTTATATTTTTTTTCCCAACAAATGACAAAGTTAAAGCTCCTTTTTTTCTTCTTCTTCCCTTTATTCTAACTCCAAACTTTAAAAAGAAAAGGAAAAAATTAGACCCCTAAAACCAGATTCCATAAATTCCTGTGACATAAAACATGAAATTTATAAGATTGCTAAGTACTGTCAGTGAAAGTCTATGAGTACAATTTCTGGTATGCTGATGGGGTTTGACTGTCTGATTTATGTGCAGCAAATCCAGACAAGTGATTAAAGTGCAAATGTACCCTTTTCTTCTAATCTTAAAACTTTTCAAATTTTCCTGCAGTAGAACAGAAAGACAAAAACTTAATTCCTGTGGTAGTAGTGAAAAAACAGCAAAAAGTTTTAAAACTCCAAATTGTGAATCATGGGTAGGACAATTTGCAGGACTGTAGTCGTTGTAAGATTTGAAGAAAGTCCATCAGGGAAAACAAAAGTCCCTTAAAATAGTTTTCAAAGTCAGCACTGTTCAATATTTGTGACTATGTGGTATCAAAGTTACCAGTACCATGACTTTCCCATCTGATTATAGCAGGCATAATCCATGGTGTCATCCAAGCAATGCAATTCCCTTTTGAAAATACCACTTTTTCCTTATACTTTTGCTTTCATTTGTGAAATGTAAGGTATTGCTTGACTGATATGGAGACAAGAGAGAAAGGAATAAAAATCTAAAAATTCAAATAATAGTTAATATTGTTGGCTGGCCTAATCTTTTTGTCAGCTTTAAACCAGCTTTTCTGGAGGTACTCTCTCTTCACATCTATTCTTAACCTTAGCCAGGATGACTTAAAATTGATGCCAATTTTTTGGCTGATATTCTGATTTTGCCCAGTTTGATCTGATACAGAAATAATTTAAATGCCTACATTCTCTGTTTTATATAAAAAGACTGAATAGCATGCTAACAGTTGATATTAAATACTAATAGTAGATGTGTATATTAGAAAGAGTACTGGCTATTTCTAACTAATAAACAGGTTTTGTATTAGGCCAGTTTTAGACTATATGTTTCTAAGGTTCCCTATTCAGTAATTGGTAAGATAAACTTAGCTTTAGCTACTCAGTCTTTTCATGTAACATTTTTCAGAAATAAGAAGTAAATCAACAGAACCCCATGTAAAAAAAAAAAATCTCTTATTTATAAGGGAATTTAGAAACAAAGAAAAACAAAATCCAAACACACACCCTCCCCCCATTTCTTTAGAGGTTAGTTGTCTTCCACGTTTACCATGTCCTCAGTTATGTTGTTTGTTTTTATTTCTGCTTTACTTCATTGGAGATCAGTACATTTTTGGGGGGAAAGTGAGATGCAGAGTGTATCTGTTTCCTCTCCTATGTGATCTTTGGCCAGCTTTCTGATGGATAACTGTTTTTCCAGTAGTGGTGCACATTGGAGAGGCACCAGAGGACACCCAATTATATTGATTGTAAGGGTGTAGTCATGTCAGAGGCCTGATCTCAATCACACTCTATTCCTTCATGATAAAATGGCTATATTATTGCTACAGTACCTGAAAATGGAGTAGCCAGCCAAATATCTTCTAATCCACCTTTTTCCATGATCAACACAATGCCTGCTGCAGGATAACTGATCAGATGAAGCTTTTCCCTTTCCTTTGTATTTTCTCAGATTGCTTTCTCTGTAGCTGATGTTTGTTTCAATTATTTTTATGCTCGAAATTTGTGTTTCCACTTTTCTCAAGCTACTTGCAATTATCTTGAAAGGACACTATGACCTTTCTTTTAAACAAAATTTCAGGGGTTAAACTTTCTACAAGGAAGACAGAGCAAGATGCATTCAGTGTCTTAGGAGCTTTAAATTTATTTTTTTCATTTTTCAGGACAGGTTCCTAAGCATTAGAGTCTAACGATTTGAGACGATTTCAGATTTTATTCAGTACATCTTGCTGCAGACATGTTGCACAATGTGGGAAGTTATTCAAATACTTATAGGACCCAAGAGTGAAAATATTGTTATTGCCTGATGATTAGAGCATCTACCCAGGAGATAAACATGCAACTTTCTGTTTCTGTTTCCATTAATTTTTAATTGTTTATATGGAGTAAATTGACAGCACCTCCCAGAAATGTTTCTAGCATATCCTTTTGAAAAGAACAAGCAAAGAGTCACATCTGTTCAGGCAAACAAGAAGCTAAACCTGGGTTCTGTATGGTCTTTCAAGAATGAGCAGTTGGTAACCCTTTTTCTCCTTTTGTCAATTTTGAAAATGACTTAATTTAATCTGTTTTTCTTAAAGGTTTCCCATAAAAACACTTAATTTAACATGTTTTTAAGATTTTATATCAAAGAATATTAACTGTATTGCATCTGTAAATAACACAGGCATACATTGACATACATTGCCTGATTTAGTTTTGTTTCTTTTCTTTTTTTGTTTTCTACATATTCTGAATTTTATAATCCTGTGTAAAATATCAGCGTATCGACAATTACTAGTATAACAACGGTTTCAAGGTAAGAAATTTGCCAGCTATTTTAAGGGTTGATTACTCCTTTTCAGCATCTATTTAGAAGATTAATTTGTGTAATACTTTTTTGTATAGATCACTTTTGATTTACTAAATATAGCTTTTTGTACTTTTTCTCTAACTGATGTCAAATTGATTAGACATTAATGCCCTAGTATGTCACTAGACTGTTTTCATCTGAGAAACAGAGGTAAGAGAGTCTCTGAGAGCCCTGAGAGATTTCTGGATGAAATGAGTTAACATCTGAAAGCACTGTTAAACTGTTCCTACTTTCTATCCACTCTGCTCAATCATAAGAACTATTAACCTTTGATTAGCCTTTATGTTAACTATATGTTTTCAAATTCCTCATAAGCTCCCATGAGAATAGAAGGCTAAATTTCAGCCAATGTTCTCAAAGTATTTAATTGTCATGCAAAAAATTTAATTTTCAACAATCAGACCATAAACATTAGAAAAAAAACTAAGTTCATGGGCCATAAACATTCAGGAGAGCTGTGTGTAAAAATGTAACTAATTAAGCCTGTGGATATTAAGTGCATTCATTAAAATATGATTCAGCATTAGCTGAATGGTCTTACTTTACAAAGGAAAGTAAATGTAGGCTTTGAGCAAGCTTCTCAGCAATGTAGGCAAATTGAACTTTGCCTCCTCTGAGTAAAGTGACATATAATTTATTTGGTCTTTACTGCAAGTGACATTGCAATTACATTTTGAAGGTGATGTTCTAGTCTGTCAGGATAAAGTGTACTTCAACCAATGCATTTAACCAGTAATTTACATTCCTACATAAATTCCTCATTTAGTATTTTATTACCAAGTCCTTCCTTCTTTATGCTTACCACTTACTTCATCCTTCCTTTTTTTGATAAGTTGCTCCTCATTTTAATCTAGGGCTATTCTGATATACTTTGAAAGGCTTTGCTTATTTTATTCGCCTCTCCTTTCTCTTTTTTTTTTCCTTGTTGACTTGTCTCTCTAGCTATTCCATAAAAATTCCTAATATTATGCCTTATGCTTCATCTCCTCAAATTAATCTGTTCTGACATGTTTTTCTAATCTCTTCTTAGCTCACTTGTTTGCTCAGTCTTTTTTTGCCCTTTTCTTTAGCAGTGTCCCTGGTTTGTTTTTTGTTTTTTTTTTTTTTATCCTTGTGTGTCTCATCTGTGACTTCTCTGGAGACTTGTAGCTGATCTGCCCTTCAGAGCTGACCATTTGTAGACAGAGATGATGAATGGGACAGAGGGCTGGCAAGGAAGTGCCAATTAGAGAAGCACAGCACTTGCTGTTCTTGTGGAAACTACAGTGGGACGACAAGGTAGTTAGAGTAGTGAGTGAATAAATGTCTTGAGCTTTCAATTGTGGCATATAAGAGAAGTAGACTGCATATCTGAAAACTCACTGTAATGCTGGGACCAATCTTGCAAATGGTATATTCTTGACATGCATGAATAACCAATCACCCAGAGTAAATAAACACCAACAAGTAATGAAAATCAAAATACAAACTATAATCTGTGTGTGAGAAAAGGACATACTTGGTTCTGAAGGAAATTAATAACCTTGTACAACATTGTTGCTTATTAAAGTCTGAATCTCTATCACAGACAATTCTCTCTTTTCATTTTCCATTCCTTTTCATTTATTTGAATATAAAACAGTGATTTCTCTAACACAATGCTGATAAAATAATGTGAGCATAAGGTTTTTAAAAACAAGAACTTACTTTTGTCTGTCTCCCTATTTATGACCCATATTTCTTTTTTATATAACCAAATAGTGATGGATAAATAAATTGCTTTCATTATCTTTTGACAGAAAAACCTAAACTACCAGTAGTAAACATTTCATGTGGTGAGCTATATGAAAATACCTTCAGGAAAATTTGTGGTGGTCTTTCCAGCACGTGGTGTTTTCCAAGAAAACACTCAAAGCCTATGTAATACTGAGAGGTTTTTTTCCTCCTTGTTTATCATTTATGTACTGAAATCAGACATGTGCAGAAAACTGTACATTAAACTAGAATGTGCAGGAACTAGATGTGCATACAAAATCAAGGTATCAAGATACCAAAGAGAGCCTCCTGTCTTTTGTGATGATTACAGGCAAGTCTTATCCCATCTTCTTTATTTTTTTTCTTCAATTATATATAGATATGGATATATACAAAAGTAGGTGAGTTTGGTAGAGAAACTCTTAAGGTGCTATATCTTAGGTCTAGAAGAACTGGGACTATTTTTCCACAACTCTATGCCTAACTGATAACTCCTGACAGGAAATTGAATGCAGTCATAAAGTTGGTGTACCCCGAGAATGCTGACAGGATGAACACAGACCTAGTTTTACAGCTCAGAGGTACATTACCCAGTTTGGGTGAGCAACATATGTCCTAGTATAAATTGAGTATCTCGGGATTTTAGTATGTTTCTAGCCATGATGGACATTCTAGTGGAGTTATTTAGCTTGCAACACCTACCACACCCAGATTGTGACTAATTTTACTGAGATTTCATCTCTTTATCTTGATTTTAATAATAGCAGTTTTAAATAAAATACATGTATGTTATAAAAATATGTATGTTTAAAAAAAATAATTGTAAATAAATTTTAGATGATTATATGGAAATGATCATCTGGTCATAAATTATTTTTTCCAGATAGGAAAAATCCAAGACTTTTGAAGGTTTCTGTATTTTCTATATAATGATAGCACATTGTAAATACAAAGTAGGTTAAATCAGTTCATGTATTTTCCACCATCCCAGAAGTGCTTCCTCTTATCTATTTCACAAAGCTCAAGAGTGTATTTTCAGATAACAGCTGAACTCCATAATTGATATCATATTTCATCTAACCACCATCACCTGGTTGACCTGTGATAGCTGTATTGTATCACAGTTGTAGTACATTGTAATTTTCACAGGAGTTTTTTTGTTGGTCTTTTTCGTTTGTTTGTTTTGTTTTGTTTTGCTTTGTTTTGGTTTTTTTTATTGAATAGAAAGCCTTTTATTGGAAGCCTCTTTAGATATACTACTTTAAACCCCTCTTTTATCTATCATCAAAATAACCAATATGACTGTGGTAATTTTTAAAACGAATTTGCCAAACCCTATTACATTCCTAATCCTATTTACTCTGATTCATTGTATCTTAATTACTCTCGGTAAGTTTAGAACCTTAGGAGATATAAATCTGAAAAATTATCTTGTGTTTTTCATCTTTACCCAAAACAAGTGACAGGTGAAAAACCCAATTTGATGGTATGTATGTTTCATTCCTTCATTCATACATGAATAATAAACTGCGAGAGGAAAAAGGAAGCAAATTCACACAAGAAGGAAATTACCCATCAAATTAATGTGTTCTGAAAGTTTTCTTAGGTAGTAGCTTTTGCATGTCTGATCTCTTTGACAGTCTCTGAGGTGTCTTTGAATTCCTGTTTCATTCCTACTTTTTAGGTTGGAAATAAGGAAAGAGGAAGGGGAAAAAGAGGTTAGCTAGAAAATTAGAAGAGAAATGTGTAAGAAATTGATTACTGTTAGTTCTGCCATCTATCCAAAAGTGGTGGTGTTCTTCTCCTGACACACCTTTGGTTAGACTATTCTAAATACTACCTTGACACTTATGATATGTAACTACTGTTGCACACACATGCTTGTACATATGTGCACATAATACATAACCTAATCAATATGGTTCACTGTATCAGGGCTACACTTAGAAAGTGAACTGATAGAGGGAGAGGTGCAGAGTTCCAGAAACTGCATAGAGACAAACAAGGTGATATTTCCTGAGCTGCATCAAAGCCCTTCCATGACTCTCCTTCACGTTGCTCACTATCATATTTGCCTTGTCAGTCGTTAAAAACTGAGCTCACTATGAAAATGGTGTGTCAGATGTCATGAGCCTCACAGATCTAATACTTCTGTACCAGTTCCAAAATGGGATTGTATAGTTTCTAGAAATGACAGGAAACTTCTGTTTGTAGCCTGGTGCAGAAGCAGCAAACCTCATCATGGTCCATTTACTTTCCAATTGTTCAGGAAAATAAAAGCTGAAAAATGTGAAGAAAATGCTAAAGAAGCAATTTTTCATTCTGCTAATAATGTTCTACAACACACAAAGCCAAATACTGCATTTTATCTCTGTGAGTGTAACTCAAATTTAGACTTGTAAAGGGTGTGAGTGAGAAAGATTTAAACATAGGTCTTGGTTTAATTTAGAACTGATTGCTCATTAATCTTTGGAATAGTTATCCAAACTGTCTTCCAACTGCAGGGGAGGCAATTGGCTGCTATCATCAAACCCTGCTGTGCAGTATTCAGTTCTTCTCTGGCACAATATTTAGCCTTTTGTTCAATGTTTACATACAAAAAATTATGGAGAAAATATTGCTTAATGAGCTAGTATAGTTTGATCAAAGGAGTTAGGCATTCAGTGTCTGCAAGTCAGTAGCCTGTGTGAACCCACTTGAGTTGTTAGACGTAAAGCATAATTATTTCACACTTTTGATTTGGTGAGGCAGAAACCTCTGACGCCATGGAAACTGAAGGACTGCTTGAGCTGCTAATTCAGAACCATGAATAAGATGTGCAAAGTCTAGATTTAATTGTGAATTATTACTTTTTCCCTCTCAGAACCACACATTTGATTTTTCTCTTCAGTGGGATAAAAGAGCAACTCTTTGTACCTATGGGCTGAAAGATTCTGTGGGATGGTTAGGTCTTTTTTAGCTTTTTGCTCTTCCTGATGAGGAGCTCTGATGTCTCCTTACCACTAAGCAGGCAATGAAGTGGCAAGAGTGATTTCCAATCAGGACCCATATTGTATGTTTTCTTGAGCAGGAGTGAACCTTTCCTTTCCTTTTAGTTCATTTAAAAAGACAGGCTATTTGATGACCCGTATAATTCTTTCTGTGTTGACTGGGCTTCTTCTTTAGTTTGATTGACAAAAACTGAATCTTTTTGAATGTCACAAAGTGCTAAATGATGTAATGTTGATCATATTAGAAATGAGGCCGTGAACTGTCCATCTGAGAGCAGACTTGTTAATTGAGCAGTTCCACTGGTGACCTTTCTCAAGGTCTTATTTTAGAATAAAATTATAATGGAAGAGCCCAAGTTCATCAGCCTTTACTTTCTGACTTAGTGGACAAATGAAATACAGCAGAAAAATGATAGCATATTGTGTTGAATAAAAACTATTTTTTGATTGTATCTGCAGTTGAAAGAACAGCTCTGCATATGTGCAAAAATATCAATATAAAACTGTTAGTGAGCTATCAATATGGATGGTATTTATTTCTGAGAAATATATGCATTTACATGTTAGTATTATGATTAGAAAACAACATAGTAGAAAAACCTAAATAAGGAAAACATATTAATTTCAGGACTGCTGGCCTCCAAGTAATGTCAAGGAGCCCAAGGACAAGGACTTTTCATGTTATGTAGTTTTTTATATCCCTGTTCTGGCAGCAAAGGACAAATTGAGTAATAGGAAACTCATGCCAGTCAAAAACATTTTATTTAGTGTAATCCCTTGTCAGGCTAATGTAGAAGCATATATCTTATTTTAATGGGACTGCCACTGATCTGTCAAATAAAAAAGAGTATGTTGTGTAGCTTAAACATGTTAGTATTCCTGTCTTAAAAAGACACCCAAATGCAAACCATTGCTTCTGTCTAAAGTGATCTCACCAAAATATCTGACAGTGACCAGAAATTAAAACAAGTGGTCTGCCATGCAATAAAGTCAGAATTAAAGCATCTTATCTGTTGTGAGTTCTATTATTTCAGAAAAAAAACATTAAAGGAAGGGCTATTCTATAAGGATATAACACAGAATAATCATAACATTTTCTTTCAATACATATATGGAATTTTAATTATTATTACATTATCATAGATCTGTGAATTCTGTAAAGAGATATTATATTGCATTAGCTGTCTATCTATCCTATTTGCAATATAAGACATAGTGTTTTGAGAAATAAATAACACATTTGGGTTTCACTGGTGAAATATTTAATCAATTCTTTTTTGCCAATTCTGAAAATTCAAAATTTTCCTTTTGAAAATAGTCAAAGGTCATTCTCTGTTCTTTGGTGGTAAAGAGTGATAGTAAAATTGTGTGTCTGCATGAAGCATACATTCTGCACCATTATCATGCAAATATTTTTATATAAATGTGTATATTTATATTCATAGTATATAGAATAATATGTACTATACAGTGTAGTATGTACTATATAGCGTGTATACTATTGTATGTATAGTATCATATGGGATGAAAGACATCTGTTTTCCATGGAAAAGTTGACATTTCTGTAATGTGTATTTTAGTGATAGCCAAGAGCTTCTGTGAAAACTCATTTCCATCATAACTGGAATATTCTATAGGAAATACATAACATGTTTAATCTGGTGAAGGGGTTTCGTGTTGCAGTTTCTTCCCTCAGATTGATGACTCTGAGGGTCGGTGTTGAGTTTAGGAGTGAGAGAAAAGTCTGGCCTCCTAGGCCTGTTTGTTCAGACCCAGTGGCTCAAAAACTGCTGTTGAGCACTTTATAAATGGGAGAAATACACAAGCTCTTATCTCATCTGTCACTCTAAAGAGTGTCCTATTATTTTCAAACCTTTTATGCTCCTACCATGTTTACCTTCTTATAGTTTAATTCTAATAATCTGAGTAGCAAACCCCAGTTCAGCACTGAAAATACTGAGATATTTGTGTTTTGTTCTAAAACTTGCCATCAGATTCTTTTCTCTTCCGCTCTCTACCATTCCCAAAACATTACTATTTTATAGTTTTATCCACGGCTGTCAGAGTAAATGCATGAAGCCATGTTTATGGCTGTTATAAAACATTTGAAAATATGCTAAGCCTTCATTTTAAAGTACTGTAATTCTAACACCCCAGAGTTGTAATGAGATTAGTAGGATAGCCTTTAGAGTTCCCATATTTGAGTGCATCTCCTGTACTGTGAACACTGGGAAATGGCACCCAGTGGATTATTTCAGGCTGCAGGTGAGTCCTCATGATCTGTAATAAATATGAGAATCCTTGTACAAAGACTCATTTAAAATTAAACATGATTTTTTTAAATTATTTTTCATGGTTTCAGATGTTCCTAAATTAGTAGCATGGAGTTATTTTCGTTCTTCCTTTTTTCGGGGGTTTTGTTTTATTGGTTTTTTTGGGGTTTTTTGTTTGCTTTTGGTTTTTGTTGCTGTTATTTTGTTGGGTTTTTTTTGTCTTTAATCTCTTTACTGGCCAGCTATAAAAAGGGGCTTCCCAGACAGGACAAAAAGAAAGGATATCTGTCGGAAATCTTTTTGAAGATGAAATTAGAGCAATTAACATGGAAAAGGTGATGGGTTAAAGGCTTTAATGTGGTGATTTAAGGGTATAAAGCCTCCTTATGCTTAGGGAGAGACAAAGTAATTACTTTGTAACTATTAAATAGTAATGCATGTTTTTTAAAAAATTTTAAAGGGTTTTTGCTTATCAGAAGTGATTTTTTTGAGTCCTATACTTTCTACTATCTCATGTCCCAAGTACCCGATCTGTAAAGTTATTCTCATGAATCTTTCTCACTGTCAAACACCACAACTTGACAAAATCATTTCATACTTCAATTTATAATCAGAGCTTCAACTCATTGCTTGGCTTCTGACTGCATCTTCATGTGACTGACTGAGCCAGTGATCCCTGCTCTTCTTATGTGTTGCTGCTTAGATGGAATATTTCATTGTTAATCCCACTTGATAGGATAACTCTCAGTGTTAACAAAGATGGTGTTGAATGGAGATCAGTGTCAAGCATCATTTCAGAGTAATGATTACAGGGAAGGCAGCTCTACTACTCTCCTCTGTGGGTAGCAGTTCTCTACAGCACTCTATATTTCACAATTTCTACAAACAAAAATTATATAATACATGGAAGTGATTTTAATCTAAACTAAAAATTTATTTCTAACTTGGATTAATACTCAAATATTGGTGAATAGGAATAAGTGAAAATGTAGATCACAATAAAGATATTCTTTAGGTATCACAAAAGACCTGGCACAGCATTAATGCTATCATGTTCTCTTAATAGAAGGGTTAAGACAAGGAACATTTCATAAAACATGAAATCAACAATAGTAATGTAGACTAATCTCAATTTGAACGTAGAATAATCTAAAGTAGAATTGGCAAATGAAATATGGCCTCTGGTATGAACTAAATAGCACAGACACTGTTTCTGTTTTCCCATTAATATCTTAAGCAATATAATTTGGAACAGCAGCTGAATTTACCACTTTGGGAATTATCAATAGTTTTAATCATAGCAGATAAATAAGTCCCTCAGCTTTGCCTCAGGGTCCATTATTTTTCTAAGCAGTACAAAGCTGCTGATGTAAATGCTTCTGTCTCAGGTCTTCCAACTTAATTGTAACCACTACATGCCATATGTATTCTACTGTCTCCAGCTAGGTGTTATTAATACAGAAGCTCTGCATTTATTATCCAATGAATTGCACTTCTTCGGGGAAATATAAATTAAATTGAATTATTATATACTTCCTTAGGTTAGTAATAAATGAGAAAGAGAAATGTAATCTTTCTTTGATACACTAATTCCTTGTAAAACAGGGGGATTCAAATCACATTAGGATGACATATAAAGAATCCTTATAATATTAAAAATATATTTTCTTAACCTTAGCAAGGATTGGTTAATTTCTTTTAAAACCATCCTATTTTGCCATATATTAAATTCATCTTAGCAACAATAGCCTCATCAAATAGAGCGATAAAAAAATATAATTTATATAATCCACTCAATTTGTCGGATTAACCAAGAAACCCTAAAAAAAAAAAAAAAAAAAACCAAAAAATAAAACACCACCACAACAAAACAAAACCCCTGCCACCCAAGCAGCAAATTAGCAGCAACCCAAAACAACCAAATAAAAAACCTAAATTCCCACAACCAACCAACCAACCAACCAACCAACCAACCAACCAAATTCACTAACAAGCAGTGCCCAACCCCCCCAAAAAGGAGCATAAAGTGTCTGTGTCTTTAAGCACATTATTCTGGGTTTGCATTTGTGCTGTTGTATTAACACACAAAATATTTTCACAACAGAACAATTTTCTTGTGATGTTAGATGTCTGTCTTGTCAGTATTGGAAAAAGATGGACTGTATCTTTGCCTGGAACTTGCAAACTTGCATTCTAAAGTCTCTACTTCCTTTTAAGGACTCAAATGTACATTTTTTTTATTTTTTTTTTTAACATGAAGTGCTGAAATATTCATTGCCAGCATGCCTTATGAGCCAATCAATTTGCACAGAACTTTGGAATACTTGCCTAGAGTAGGAATTTGCCGTATGCTGTGAATTCTGAAGAGTATGTATTTATACTAATCCAAAGCATGACTCTTCCACAATTCATAGGATTATGATGTGTAGAAGCAATCATTCAGCTATAGGGCTGGCTAGAAGATCAGTAAACTTGTAGTGTGTGTGTTTATGAAGTGCTTATGAAGGCCTTTCCTCTAAAACCTTTACTCAAAATGAATGGAATTTGCTGCAAATATGTAGTGGTATATGTGCCCTGCAGTAATGGAAACATTTCAGTCAGTATATATATATATATATATATATGTGTGTGTGTGTGTGTGTGTGTGTGTGTGTATCTCTATATATAAATGTGCATGGGTGTGTATATATGTAATGTATTGTTTGTATATATTTCACATTCATTGGATGTACATATGCTTACAATCTCAAATGCTTTTGTGTGATAGCTAAATAGATAGCTAAACAGCCAGCTTGATTAAAAATTATTCTTCTTGTGGGTTAACCCTGATAGCCATGAATGGGAACCTCATGAGGCTCAGAAAGGCCAAGTGCATGGTCCTGTGGCTGATACAGGGCAACCTCCAGTATGAACAGAGACTGTGGGATGAAGGGATTGAGAACAGTCCTGATATGAACAACTTGGAGGTGCTGATGTATGAAAAGTTAGATATGAGCTGGGAATATGCAGTTTTGGCCCAGAAATCAAACAGATCCCAGACTGAAGAGGAAAAACCAAAAATGACTCAAGCAAGTGGTGAAATAAACCTATTTCAAATATTGCATTTTAACATTTACTTTGATAGCTCAAGATGAACAATGTTTTATGAAGTGGGGACAGACCCCCAAGGACTGTTGAGTAGGGAAGATGAATTCTTAATAAATAGTAGTTTCCTACCAGAATTTTTTTTTTCTTATGTTTTCCACCACTTACTAAGTGATAGAATGCCAAAAGTCAAACAATTTTTATACTCAGTCATATGGTCTGCTCATATCTGAACTGTTCACTTTGCAGTGTAGTATCTCAAACTCTTTTATAAAGTTAATAGCAATATCTGCCTGAGGCAACAGGCTCAGAAGCCTTCTACATAGACTTTAGAAGAGGGATTACCACCAGAGAGCATTTCAGCAGTTCAAATTGCAGATTTCACATATGTTGGCAGCAAGGCCCTGCTGAGTGTTCCAAACATAGGAACAAGGTGCTCTGGAGCTGACATCACCAGGTTAGGGTGAGGTCTGCTTAACTCAGGTTTGCTACATAGTTTTCCGGTCTTTTCAGGAGATTTTGTCCCTTCTTGCCTGTGAACCACTCCTGCAGTTTTTCTCTCTTTACATTTTGAGCTAATGATATTGCTCAAAGATAATAATTCAATTTGTGTTAACACAGAAAAAACCCTTGTTCAATATAGCATCCACAAGTTGGTATTTCTCATTGCAGTCAAGCCCTGTGTCCTTCCTTCATAGAGGGTGGTACATAATTCAGCCAACGTGATCCCAGTTCACAGCCATGTTATTTCAGAAGTCTACTTTGGTCAGAATGGATCTGTTCTTGCATTTTTGCCCTCTCTGCAGTGTCTATTTTTAAAGATGCTTCTCAGCCAGCAGTGTAGATGCATCCAAAGCATTTCTATCCTTCTGTAAGAGCAAAACTGAACAAATGATCATGATACATCCCATACTAACATAGAAACTTTTCTAATTTGAGTAAAAATCAAACCCAGGTTTTGTTTACAAGTTAGTGCAGATGCAATTGACTAAGATAGATGTTGTTGTCTTCTTAAAGTTTTCATATTTGTGCACTATTCTTTTACTTCTACAGATAGAAACTGTGCTTGGGTTTTTTCCTTCCCATAGGTCTTTGTGCCTTAGATATCTCTTAGCTTTTGGTTCTGGTTTTGTTTTGGCTTTTTAGTTTGGTTTGGAGTTACTTTGGTTTTTTGTTTGTTTGTTTTGTAGGCTTATTATTTGTTAGTTTTGTTTCCTAGTTTGTTTTTTAACTGGGAGATAATTATTTTGTTAATGAGGGAGTGGATTAGATGCTTGCAAAAAACTTAATGGGATTTTGAATGCTGTTGTCATGTCAGGCTGTGTGAGTGCAAAAAGTACAGAAACACAGTGGGGCATCAGATCCAGAATGTGAAGTATAAAAAATATGGGTTTTATTAGCAGAGATTGAATGCCATACTCATATGTTAATTTTTTTCTTTCATATATTAGTCTTGACAGACAGAAAAATGGACTCATATTTTGCTAGTGGTTTGTTGGTTTTTTCAAACTACAGAAATATCTAAATTGTAAAGTAATGCATTGAAACTTGCTGATGGAATAAAAACTATATCATTCCATTAAGAGAGGGCTCTTGGTTTGGTTAAGGATATGCAGCAACAAAAGCCAATTAGGCAATTAAAACCTGTTATGTAGTGAATACAGGCAGTAGAGAAAGTATGCTGTACCACCAGCTTCTTCAAATTAAATCTACAATTTATTAAGTCCATAGAAGATTATATACTTTTATTTCATTATGGAGCTTTGAGATAATTTTTTTCTTTGAATTTTGTGGTAGGGGTGATAAAAATCCTACCTTCCACAATTTCAAGGACAAAGCAAAGCATAGCCTTTTCATTTTCAGGATCTTTTTAAGCTAAAGAGGGTCACATCATTTGTATGCTGACATCCTTCTTATTGTTTTCATTAAAGAAAGAAGAGTGAGAGTCTGAGAAATGTTGAGCTGTGCCTGATAAGAAATTTTTAAAAGATGACCCCAACCTGTGCAGGATGATTTATGAAATCATGGTTTTCATTATTAGAGTTAGTGCTGACTATGTTGTTTTTGATTGATATGCCTGGAGCTTATAGGGTTCATTTTTTTCTCTTAAGCAAAGAGCAAGGGCATTGAAATTTTACTGGAGAACAAAGTTATGTAAAAGACATCCAGGTACCAAAACAGGTATCACTGAAGATAAAAGGGCAACAGAAAAAAATTATTCATGCTTTTAAAGTTGCTATGTAACATATATAAAGCTTAAGATTTTAACAAAACTTTAGGGACAACAATATTGAAGAAAAGAGAAGAATTTCTTTATATACACTGTCACTGATGTAAGATATTACAGATAATTTGATTCCCATCTTCATATCTGTTGTTAAAATTAAAAAGATAATTAAAATCCCCCTTAAAATTCCCTCCCCCCCAAAATATATCCCAAATGCAAAAGCTGCAAGAAAGTATCATATTTATATCTACTACATTGGCATATGTGTGTTGCCTAAATTTACAACACAGTGCACATCTCTTCTATTGAGGTTACAAAAAGATATGACTGCTTTTGAAAACACTTAAGATGTCTAAATGAGCTGACAGCAAAATATAAGCTACATTAAGATGTAGTTTATATTTCATGAATAGTTCACCCATCCTGTTGTCAATGTCCAGGTAAATGGTAGTGTAATTTTTTTCTCATTATTGAAAGTCTAAATTGTCATAATAATATTTCTCTTTCAAAAACAAAGTAAAACAAAAAAATGTCCTGAAATTTTGTCTTGTGCCAAATTCAAAACAGAGAGGGAGAAGGTTACTTTGTCAGGAGAAACTGGGAAAAAATTATTAATGCATTTTTACGAAATGAAATTTTTGACTGAGAGTGAAGTATATTTGTGGAAAACAAGGTAAGAACATGTTCTACAGTAATATTTTCTTTAGTTGTTATTGTAATCTTGTTTGCTGAAGGTTCTTGTACAAGTCATGGAAGAACATAACACTCTAAGAGAAGAATGATATTGGAACTCACTGGTCAAGGTCCAAAATCACAGAATCGTAGGGTCATAGAATGGTTGGGTTAGAAGGGACCTTAAAGATCACCTAGCTCCTACCTCCCTGCCCTAGGCATGGGCACCTCTCACTTCAACCCACATATTTTGCTGTCTTGTGATACTTACTTTCACAAGTAAGGATATGTTATGGCACCTGTTGCTAAACATAATAAAGGTAAAGGATTTTACATTGAAGTTTCCATTCCCATCTATCTGCCATAAAAAAATCCATTTACTGCAGAAGCCACTGGAAATTACCAGAAAGCACAGTGGAAGCTAGATGTAGAATGAAAATACTACTACCACAGCCAGAACATGTTATCATGAAGCAGTTTACCTGCATTTTCTGTGAGCTAAGAACAAGCAGCTGGTTACAGATAGGTTGACTCGCCCATGCTTGTAAAACCTCATTTGCTTGATCTTACAGCTGAGCCTTAAGGAAACCTTATTGCACCAGTAAGAGTTAAAGTACATATGACCAACTAAAAATAAAAGAAGGAGATGAGGGAGATGTGGAGAGCTGAAGAATAGAAAAGAGGTTCTTTTGGTGAGAGTTTACTTACACAATTTACTGCATATGTATGATTATCATGTACATACCAGCTTTTAGACAACAAAGCATTAATAATTCTGTTATAATGTGTTTGTGTAATATTAGCTTCATGGTGTAAGTCAAAATCTGAGCTACTGAATTAGGGGAAAACACTTTAGACATTGGTTGCACTCTGCACTGCACACATAGTTGTAGTATTGCAAGTAGTCACCTGCATCATTAGTAAAGTTCAATACAAATACAAGAATCCTGGTGTAATTTTAGTATACGCAAACTTTTATACTTTTGAGAGATTTATATTTTGTCAAATTGGCATGAGCAAATTGCTGCTCCAAAATGTCACTGATAGTAATTAGAGTATTGCAGAAATTGCTTTGTACAACTGTGTCTTTTTAGCATGGAATCTAAATAGTGCCCATAATTGCTGTGCTAAGTGTAGTACTAAGCAGTCATTATGCAGAGGTGTGTAAGTGAGGAATTGGTGAGCTTCAAGAAGCTGAAGATATGTTCTTGACACTTCAATTAAACATCAGGATTTTTTTTAGATCGTTAAAATACTGAAATGCACCATTCTTTTAATGCCTATTTGGGTTTTATTGGTTCATTTCTTAAAAATAAAGATGTATTTTTTGTTCAATTCTGTTTGCATGCATGAATTTTCTTTTGACAGACAAAGTACACAATTCAATCAGGCTTTGTAGTTTTTTCAGTGTGACTTTTATTGAAGCAAGCTATACTGAACTGTGTTCAATATTTGGTAGTACAAATTTCAACTTTATTTTAACCTGCAGTCTTGTAAATGAGTAAGAGTTTTGGGGACCATAAAAGGTAGCTTGATTCATATTTAGCTTTTAATACAAAACTGTGTCTGGTCTGGAAGATCACAGAATCAGACAATGTTGTCTGGAGATCATCTAGTTCAATTTCCCTCCAGGTTACACAGAATTGTGTCCAGGCTGGTTTTGAATATCTGGAATATGTGGAAAGGGGTTCCATAGCCTGTATCAGAAGCTTTTCCTTGTAATTGGGTGGAATATGCCTTGATAAAGTTCGTGCTTGTTGCCCCTTTTCTTGTCACTGGGCACCACTGGCCTTGCGATACTCCTTTTAAAGTCATTGAGTAAGCAATTTTACTAGTGTTTAAACAAAATATCTCAAACCACATTCCTTCTAACACATTTATGATCTAGTAGCAGTTTGTATGATTTAGACAGAATTTAGACAGAGCCACATGTAAGATATCTTATTTCTGCCACAGAACAATCTGTTTGGGCAGAAGATGTTTTATTAGTGGGGTTTAGCAAATCTGGATGGTTCATTAATTCCCATCTATTGCTTTTTTGCAAGAAGCTGACTCTTGCTTGTGTTCTCATTAGGCATGTTCATTCCACTACATTTCAAGAAAGAGAAAGCCTTTTGCTTCCCACTCAAATCACGTCTGGACAGTCCTGGTAGAAAAATGTGAATTTAGAAATATGTCAGGTACTTTTTTTTTTTTCAAGTACTCTTTTGAATTCATACATTATTTATTTCAATGCTAAAAGAATTGTAAAAAAAATAACATAACACAAGCAGTTCCTTATTCAGATAGTCAGTATGACTTTGAACTAAGGACAAGGATTCTGGACTAATACAAGGCATCTGTGAATTCTCATGAAACTCTCATCTGTTAGATGAGTTCATACCATTTAATAAAAACTCTGCTTAATACTCTTAGTCCTTTAAAAAAAACCAAAACAAAACATAAAACTTTCAATAGCTAAACTGATTTCAGTTGTGTTCTTTTTCTTAAGATAAAACAGTGACATTTTTGTACAAACAAAAGAGATTCCACTTCTTTGCCATTAGCTTTCTATTTGATAATTCAGAAAATTGCATTACATATCAGGCTCTGTGTTTCATACACCCTGGGATTGATTGATCTATATTAAGCTAGATTTCCTAAATACAGATGTCAGTCATGAAAGAAGACATACTCAACCCTGTTTCTATGAAATAAAAGGAATTGTGCACCATAACTCTTCACATCTGCTAGATAAGTACTTAAAACCCCTCTGTACTCTGATATTCCACATTGACTGTAAAGGAGACTACTTTACAATCAGGCTACTTCACACTTGCATGTGTAATTTTTAAGAGTTCTAAAGTTAAGTGAGATGAGTCTCTCTTTTAGTTGTAAATTATCACTTTAAGCTAATAACAGTTTTGTAACACATCTGAGAAAGCAGAGAATCCATATGTTCATGAATTTCATATTCAATTTACAGATTTGCAAAATAGCAGAAACATGTAATAATTTTCCCTTATAGAAGAAGTATTTCTTAATTTATTCTAAGCATGAATTGTACCAAGTGATAAAATGCAACCATTCTATTGATAAAAACCTCAAAGTTAAATGATCTCCTCATTTTTCCCCATTTTTTGTAAAGGACATTTCAAAACCTTCAAAATTTCATTTAGGTTTGTTGTAGATAAGATAAAGATATGCTTATTATGTAAAACATTGATAATTTTCTATGATAGTTAGGTGCCACCTTTCTTCACTCCTGTGTTTGAACACAGCATCATTTCTGGGGCTCCTAAAGGGCTGAAAAGAGAAGATGATTCCATTACTTGAAAAAAAGCGTGTCCTTTCAAAATTATTATTTATGAAATTCAGAAACCCTGGATCATTTAATCTTTTGTGAAATCCTTTTGTAACATTTTTCCCCCTCTTCCAGCATGGTAAAGTACAATCCTGTGCTAAATCTTTCTGAATCAACTGGAGGCAAATTATAAGTAGTGGCATGATAAACAAGCAATATTTTTTTCCAAATACCTATCTTTAGATATTTTAGCCTTAGATCCAGAATGAGAGCATTAATTTTTTTTGGCACGTGAAGTGGACATATGATTCCTAGGTGTTACTGCTTTAATTATTTCACATTGGAGATGAAAACTCTGTTGGGATTTCAGGTACACGTACAGTTTAAGAGAGTGCGCTAATGATTTAGGGACAAAGCCTAAGCCATTACTCAGGGACAATACATGATGCCAAGGGATAAATAATTCAATCACATTACAGGTACTTGTGTCCTCTTCAAATAGTTTTCCTTTCTTTTAAGTAGGAATTTTGATCCTTAAGGAGCAACAAGCAATTTCTTTGTTCCTGTTATGCATATAAATTAACTGGGGAGTGGGGGTGGGGGGGAAGGAGGGGGGAAGTATCTCTAATGACAGATAAGTTTAAGTATTGCATTCTCTGCATTGACAGCATTGACTAAAATTTCTTTCCCAGAATTCATTCCTGGAATATTATAGCTTTTGTATGTACTTCTAGTAAACATAATTAAACAATAATTAAATATTTCTAGCTGTGCTGTTCATCAAAAAGAAGCAGAGATAAAACATGTTTTCTGCAATTAGTAATTTGAGTTGATCCTTTTATAATTTGGTTCTGACACCTGCTTAGACAGAAACCAAATTTAATCTAGAAGTAATTTTCCTGCACAGTATTTTGTACTGGGAGAAAAAGCATGAGGCCAAAACTGTCTTTCATGCAGACAAGCCTCAGGAGAGACGTACATCATAGGAAGAAGATAAGCATGGGTGTCATAGATTTAAACAAAAATGCCTCTCTGAAATGTTAAAATCTTAGAAAAGCAGAAGTTGTGTTCACAATGAGGGTCAAAGACAAAGCAAAACATTAATTTAAAAGGAGTTGGAAAGTTCTATAAAGATGGGAATGAAATTTAGAAGAAAAATCTTGCTGACTATGCTGTCTCATTGGGTTGAACTTCTATGTGCAAATTAAATGCCATGTAATCATACTGAGTCCATCATTAACAAATAAAATGAAATGCCATTATAAAGGAAAAGTTGACCCAAAGACTCCTAGGCTAGGTTTCAGTGCTTAGTCTTCTTGACCTAACAGGAGAAATAAAAAACTCATACTTTATTCCTTAAATACATCTCTCATGGCCAAAATTGTAAGTTCTAAAACAAAGGTTAGAATTTGTGCTTGAATAAATGATATTTACTGGTGTGTGCTTGACTTTTTTTTGTTTTTATTTAACTGAAAGCTGGAGTCTTACTCCAGAGCTAATGGGGCCAGGAATTACTAACAGCACCAACTGTTCATTATAGGCAGTGCTTCTCATTCCAATACCAGCCTTATCTTTGAATACGTGTCCTGTATTTTGCTTATTTTGCTTTTTTTCCCAAAATAATGTTTCCACTTTTACTGTCTTCATAATGGAAATTATTTTATACTTCACCTCAACCTTTACACATCATCTGTATTAAAGTAAGGAGGAACCCTGCAAAATATGTCCAGAAGTGTCTTTATTACAAAGTCATCTTACACAGAGAGAAAGAAACACTGCACTAATGAATTTTAAAAGGAAAAATCCTTCTACACACAGAGTTGTGTATCTGAAATGGTTGTAATTTTTAGAAAAATATATGACTATGTAAGCATATTTATTTGCTTTTAGTGTCACATATATATTTTTTAAAGTTTTTGATTCTATAAAGCTTGTCTTTGCTTACTATTAATTTGAATAATTGGTGGTAGTAGCTAAAGAAGGGAAAATATTAAATATTGTCATATATTTCTCAGTGCTATTTGACAGCAGTCACGGAAGAACAGCCATGAGCTAAATGTTTTCCCAAATCTTCTGCCTCCCCTTTGCTCTGTTGCCTGGGTAGCATGAGTCTGTGTGGAACTTAGAGCTTACAAAGTCTCTTGATGGCTTTGCCTGTGTTGGTTCCTGCAGTATCTGCCTCATTCTTTTCTTTGTGAATATATATGGCTTTGGGAAATTCCTGAAATGTAATGTATATCTGAGTAGAATTTATTGATATGGCATTTAAAATGACCAAATGCATGCTATATTCCCAGTGCTAGAGCAAGAACAGTGAGAATAAAACAAGAAAATTCTAAATAAAAGGTTATTTTTTTTTCCAATTGAGCTCTGTAAAGGAACCAATTTTCAAGTCTGTGGGCAATTTTCAATTAATTTGTCTGTCCAAAAAAAAAAAGAATTTCCCTTGTGAGGAAGAATCCTTTGCTTCTACGTTCTGGATCAGTGAATTTTATCACTTTTGGTATTCAGAGGAAATCCTGTCTAGGGGGGACTATAGTATTTTGTCTTTATTTGCTGAGACACTTTTGGTTTCAGAGTGGGTAAACCCTCAAGTGAATCTGTAAATTGGAAGCTAAGTCTCGAGGTGTTACATCCATTTAAAGATTTTACTGGGCTTTTGTCATTACTGTAATTGCTTACCTTAATTTCAAAGGCTTCTACCTGCAGAAATGCTCACCAATGTAAAAAAGTTCAGCTGGTTTAAACTTAGGCTCTTCCACCACTTATCTGAACAGCTACATGTTGAAGAGTTCAGTCTGGATGTCCAGTGTGCTAAAATTAATCCAGGTTAGGAAGTAGCTTACCTCATCATAATATTTAAAACCATGCTGCAAAGCAGGGAAAATAATATCTGGGTACAGAAATTCCAGATAAATGATTTCTTCACTGTCCAGCCCTGATAAATAGACGTCTTGAATTTTTAAAACTAAAAAAAATTATTCTGTGACTTAAGTACTTTTTGCCTTGAGGAATTTTAGTCAGTTTGAACCTGAAATGCAGTCCAAGGATGAATATTTAATTTCACTTTCCTTATAAGTGAAGTCAAATCACTTCTACAAGTCTGTGTATGACAGTTTCAAATTTCATCTCAGGCAGGCAACCATCAGAGAATAATATTACAGCAGAACAAAAAGTTGGTGTCTCAGTAATGATATTTTAATATTACAGAGCAGTAGTAAAGAGATCTGCATTCCCTTGTGAATCCTTCTGTTGACTTAGTAATCAATATCATCATAACAAGCAGCATATGTAAAATCATACCAAGACCCAGTGCCTGAGGATAATGGAGAAATGTGTTCTTCACATTTTCCTGGGTTTGCAGTTTATGACTTGTTCACTATAAATGATTCAGAGCAGTACTACTTCCACCTGCAAGCCAGATACTAGCACTGAGCACTCATGATACACTCTTGGGACTTTCACATTTGTGGATTACCCACATTTATCTCAGTGCCAAGGAGGTTTTCTATGGGGTATCTCCTTGTCTCTTCTAGGACTAGGGTCAGACCAGAACATGAACATAGTTGATGCACTTCTGCAATTAGCACAGTGGAAGCTATTAGGCAAGCAAGTGTTGTCACTTCCACCTTCTTAGGCAGAACCTTTGCTAAGCGTGTCTGCATCCATGACTGAGAAGAAAGGTTGGTGCAAAGAAAAAGGACCTTTCAGTCTGGTCAAAAAAAAAAAGAAAAAAAAAAGAAATTGCAATAAATTACATGGAGTTGAAACAGCAAGAGTATAATCAGAGGATCATAGGATCATGGACTGGTTTGGTTTGGAAGGGACTTTAACTACCAACTAGTACAACCCCCTGCAATGACAGATGAGCCCAAGGACATCTTCATCATGATCAGGTTGCAAAAAGCCCCTTCAACCTGCCCTTGAATGTTTCCAGGATGGTGCATCTACCACCATTCTGGGATTCTGGGTAGCCTGTGCCAGTGATTCACCACCCTCACTGTAAAAAATTTCTTCCTTACTTCCAATCTGAATCTATCTTCTTCTAGTTTTAACACATCGTCCCTTGTCCAAATGTAAATCACCACAAAAAGTCTGTCCCCATCTCTCTTTCGCATGAACTCCTTTCTAATACTGAATGACTGCAATGAGGTCTCCGCAGAGCTTTCTTTTCCCCAGGCTGAACTACCCCAGCTCTCTCAGCCTGACTTCATAGGAGAGGTACTCCAGCACTCTGATCGCCTTCATGGCCCTCATCTGGACTTGATCCAACAAGCACACGTCTTTCTTGTGCTGAGGACCCCTGAGCTGGATGCAGTACTCCAGGCGAAGTCTCACCAGAGCAGAGCAGAGCAGAGCAGAGCAGAGCAGAGCAGAGCAGAGCAGAGGGGCAGGATCCCCTCCCTTGCCCTGCTGGCCACCCTGCTTTGGATGCAGCCCAGGATACAGAATGTTTTCTTGGCTGTAAATTAACATTGCTGGGTCATGTCCTGCTTTTCATCCATCAGCACCCCCAAGTCTTCCTTTGCAGAGCTGCTCTCACACCATTCAATGCTGAGCTGGCATTTTTGCTTGGATTTGCCCCTACCAAAGTATCACACCTTGCACTTGGCCTCGCTGAACCTCATGAAGTTCCCATGGGCCTGCTTCTGAAGCTTGTCCAAGTCCTCCTGGATGAAATCCTATCCCTCGGGCATGTCAACTGCACCACACAGCTTGGTGTCATTCTGCAAACTTGCTGAGGGTGCAATCAATCCTGCTGTCTATGACATTGATAAAGACATTAAACTCTACTTGTGCCAGTACAGACCCCTGAGGGACACCACAAGTCACAGTAATTTTAACACTGTGCTTGGTTTTGCAATGTTTCATTGTGATATAATAGAAATAAGAGACATAACTGAGTCCTGATGGTGCAATAGCACGGCATAAATCTGACTCTGACAAGTAGTTATGGTAAAATAATTATATAGTCTTTTAGTTATTCAGCTGCAATGTTGCAGTGTGCTTTGAAGAGTCACAAAAGTGCATAAATAATTATTATTTGTGTCTAATAAAATAACAATGAGCTGTGAGTTGTTTAAAATAGTATTTCTGTCTAAAACAATGAAAACTAAACAAATTATGTTTTTAAAATTGACTTTAAAATGCACCTTTGAATAGTTTCATATTTTCACTTCCTGCCTGCTTAGCTTCATTTGGTTTCATAAATGGTATCTTGCCTGTATACAGTTGTTTGCATCTGTGTGGGGGAGGGGGGGTTGGGTGGAGTAAGCTTGTGTGCAATATTGATATTTTTCAAGGGATGGTTTGCTCACTTTTCTAATAAGATGAATGGAGGGAAGTAAAATGTGCTGGTTTTTTTCAACTGGTTCTATTAGATTGATTCCTGTAGCTTACTGAGATCAGTGGATATCCTTTTATATTTCAGAAATAAATATTAAGTGCTTTGCTGGATATGGTCCTAATCACTTAGCAGAGTCTCAGTAGACATAAAAACAGAACATTGAAATCAGCATTGGGTACCAGTGAGCAAAACCAACAAAATCCCAAGCCTCCCTCCCTCATCCTCTAACAATTTTTGGTTTTAATATAAATCTGCAAAGTAATCATTTTGGGAAGATTTCTAATGCATGGAGCAAAAGAATGTTTGCTGCTCATCCACTGATTAGGCGGTTTCCTAATTAAAGTATCAAATGTAGATGACTGTCAATATAATAGATCTTGTGTGCTTCATTCTAAGGGAAGATGTGTGTAACCCAAAAGGGAAATGGAGCAGAAATTAAATGCTAGTGTTAATTTTGATACATTTTAACAAATTTAAATTAGGAGATGGCAGTCTTCAGTCTATAACAATCTTTTTAGATTTCAAAAGAAGTTTTAACATAGCATTAGTTTAAACTCAAGCATAAAGGTGAATACATAAGTAAATCTAGAGAAGATTTAAAATATTATCATTGATGTGATTTATAATTCTTTTTCTTTTTATGTTTCTTACTAATCCCTATGGTCAATTTTGTACTTCAAAAAGTCAATTTCCCCCATAATAAATTTACTGAGATCATGCTCTGTCTTACCTCTTCAAAGGGTAAGTGCCTAAATAAAAAAATATTGGTTTTGCCAAAAGGATGAAGGAAGACAGAGGTTTCTTGATGTGGTAATAATTAATCAATCACCAAAGCGTAAATATTATTTGCACTGAATTGAATGTATTACAATATTGGTATTATACCCTCGAAACACATATCTTAAAGACCTTGATAAAATATAAGTTCAGAATTACTTAATAAAGAAGACAATTATTTAGACCTTTGATCTTCAGTATGTTTCTACACATGTTTTTCTACTAATATGTAATCAAGAACTTCAAACAATATTTCTTACCTTCAGAAACCTTTTTGCTCTCTGGAAATTTATATTGATATTGTTATTTACTGGGACTGTGCTGTTGTGCCTGGAAATTCATAATCAAGTCTCCTTTGCCTGCAGGTGAAAAAGCATATGCTATTAGGCCTTTTTGATTTCTAGCTTTTGTTTTATTATATCACTTTATTTCTTTTTTTTTTTTTCTAGTCAGATATCTGTTACTTTTCCACACAGCATGTAAATGTTTTCAACAGCATGGAAATTTGTTGCCATTTCCTCCTTATAAGTTTTTGGATTGCTGGGAAATGGTTGTTTGAGCTTCTGCCATGAAGTACTTGGGAATTAAATCCAGGTTGTTTGTCAGATAAAAAATCTAACATTTCAGAGGCCATGAATTTATAGGTCACAGATTAAGTACTATATGTGATTTTTTTAATTTAATGTTTGTTTTCTTAAGAGGAGGCTTGATAGGATGCTGTTGTGCCCCACTAATATAATACATTTATATTGGCTTAGGTATTGAAATTTCTGAGCATTTTTCAAAACCAAATTGATAGTTCAAATATCATCCAGGTATTGATCGTTAACTCATCCCTTAAAACTAATAATGTAATTCTTAATGATTTCATTTGAAGAATACTGACTACAATTCTTTGTTCGATTCATACTTTTGCACAAAAAAGGACAGACCAGTATGAAACAGGCAAATATTTAAAATAAATTAAAAAATAAAAAAAAAAGAAAAAAAAAGAAAGCGGAAAGAATAATCTTTTGTAATCAGAGTATTGTCAGAGAACACAATTTTATTCCGAACTATTCTCTTTAGTGCAATTTTATTTTCTAACCCAGTAAACAGGATAGCTACATATTAAATGTTTGCATTATGTCAACATGTTAATAGGTATCTATCTCAGCTGTAACTGTTTTGTTCTTCTACCAAATCCCTGTGTACATCCACAATTACCTTGAATATTTTCCCTATTCTAGAAGGTACTGCTATCTAGTAAGATTTTGGAAAAAAGACTTTGATCTAAAAGCAAGGTTACTCTGTGTTCCTCATAGAGCAGAAGTCTATAGCATATGACTGTCTTTATTCAGGATATGTTTTTAAACATGCTAAATTACATTTTTATTTTTCTCCAAGCAAACAATGTGCATTTCCTCATTAAATCTAGAAGCAAGAAAAATTAGAACCACATTATGCTAGTGTTCTTAACTTTTCATAAAAATTGTTGAAAACAAATAATTATATAAAAGCTTAGGTAATGATTTTGGAGAGAGAATCTTCTGAAGAAGATTCTCTGCCCTTGCTTTGTATTAATTAAATAATTTTAGCTATAGTGTGACATCAGTAACAATATAGAACACAAGCAAAATAAATATTCATTAGATTTACATTTTTCATATGAATGTCACTTATTTCTCATCAGAATGAGAAAGCTCTATATCTGCCTTGCAAAGCTGTAGATTATGACTCTAAAACATCTATAAACAAACTCAACAACTTCAAACCCAGTTTTGGTTTAATTAAAGGCAGTTCAAAGTAACTGATCTGGTGCTGTAGTTGCCTTGTGATTTTGCATTTCTCTAAGTGCCCAGACTTACTAAGACCCCCAAAACAAGCATTGCTATGTCTGTAGTAAGTGAGTTTTGCTTTATGGCTGGTCAGTTATATTAGGAACAGAAAGGGAAACGAAAATCTGTTGGGCACCATGGGAGGTGGACAGCTCGTTTCCATAATCTCTTGACCTCCCAGTCTGATCTTGTGTTTTCAGCCTCTTCAGAGCAATTTATGTTTTTTCAAGGCATTTGCATAGCTGCTCTCCTGCAGAGCCACTATCCCTGGTTTCTGATCTGGATGTGTTCTGCTAGTTTGAGCACTAAACATTTTAAAATGTCTGAATTCTGACAAGCAACTGGTGACACTATCATAGAAAGTATGTTTTTAAAGCTATTAAGTACTTACTGTGTATATATTCTATATTTCACTTATCATTTGACAGCAGAGTAATTGCAAAATGAACACTTAGATTGGATTGAGGACACCATCAGCTGCAACAGCTGTGGGTGTGAAGAAAGGCTTGGCTGTACATGCTTTGCACTATGTCAAAGTAAATAAATAAATAAAGTTTGCCATGCTGACAGAATGCACAAGGTACCATTTGTAGTTTCTTGATAAATCTTCATGCCTGAACTTTTACAACACTTTCTATATGAGAGGTTAATTTCCAAATCTTGGGTGAGTGAAATTGCCTTTTGGAGTGTGAGTTAGAATATGTGCAATTCATTTGCAATGGAGTAGGCTGGAAAATATTTGTATCCCTACATTGCTTAATTCAGTTTCTAAGGTTGGTATTGGTTAGATAATTTACTTAAGCACAAGGCTCAATATTTTGCTGGATCAGCAGCACACATATTTATCAGTTATATTTTATTATATTATATAATAGGATTTTACAAATATTTACCAATAATATTTGCTCAATTTAATAGCTGCTCTGGATCCATGCTCATTATATAGCCAGTTTCATTTTCAGAAAGCTTGGTCAGGAAATGTTGTTGGGACTGTGCCAAAAAAAGAGATTTGTGAACAATCCTTTGAGTTTCCTAGAAAAGAAGACTCAAAAGTCTCTATGAACAGTCAGTCCCAGGTTTGTTTTCAGATTTGATATTAGGTTTTGCACCAAATATTTTTAAAGTGAAGTATATTGAAATCATTATAGCCAAAACATAGGTTTATAGTTTAAGTATTTCTTATCTTAATTTCAATTCTCTTGTTTTGCCAGCTTAAGAGTCAAACATAAACTCAAGAACTATTGTTTCTTTTAATTTTGAGGTCTGACTAATTAAGCTCCTTCTAATAACATGGGCTATTTGCCTCATTAATGCAATTTCATTGTTAGTCTCTGTTATTATATTCAGTACTAGGCTGTTTTTCAGCAACAATTGCTATGCAGTCATACTAATTTGTACGGTTTCACTGCCCTAATATTCCACTGAGATACTACTTTAATTAAAACATGACCTTATTATTCATAACTAAATGTGAAGCATAACCTTTTATCCTCAAGGAGTGTCATCAAAGGTTGCATCTTAGTTCTGAATCAGATCAATGGCTGTCATGCAGGATGAAGCTCTTATCGTCTGTGAATGGCACCCGATGGTAATTTATAACAGTACCTGCCAACTCATCGATCTTTAGAGGCACACTGCAGTCATTCTCAACCTGCTTTAGATGCTTTCATTTAGCACTGCCTAGCCATCACTCCCCAATGATAGTCAGGAGGCAATTCATAAAATCAGAGTGAATTACTGTGTTTATATGTGTCTTAGCATGAAAGGCAGCAAGCAATTCTCTGAAGGCTGAAATAAGTTTGTATATGCTGTACCATCAATTTATTTTGTTATTGTACCTGGAGGGGAGAGGCTTTTGTTTTAAAAGGTGAGCAGTTCTGCTTCAGAGTTCAGGGACTGTGAAGCAAAGCTGAATAGTTGTATCTACCTTGGAGAAAGAGTGAACAGAACACCCTGAAATAGAAATAGGTAGCCTCAGGTCAGCATAAAAATTAATTACCATGACGATTGAATATACTGTAAGAAAAGTAGCTACCAAAATAACCAAAGGCAGTGGATGCTGGACTATATGGATGTTAAGTAAGCAATTTTTTCTGGAATAAAGATACTTTTGCAAGAGTTAAAGGCTCTTGATTGGAGCCCCCTACACTGTCCATAAAGGATATTGGTATCTGCATCACTGTTCACAGTCCTCTCCACAGCCAGTTCTGTCTTTCGTGCTAAGACACATATAAGACAAAGCATCCTTATGCAAAGTGTCTTTATATCCTGACCTGCATTCAGTTCTTCAGTGTCCTATTCTGCACTTAACCTTGGCATTTAATAGACACTATTGGGGTGGAAGGGATAAAGGTGATAAAAGAGGAAGGGCTACACAGGAAAATGCAGAAGCCACTGTAACAGGGCTACTGGATTTAGATAACCATTATGATTTTGTCCTTATTGAGTTGGATACCCTTAGAGGAAATTATTCTGGTGTTCTTTTCTGTCACAACCAAGCTAAAACCAAAAACTATCTTTCTTAAGCTAACACTGTTTTAAAAAAGGTCATTTAATGAAATAATTTTGTTTGCTTGTTTTGCTCATTATTTAGTACCAATTGATTACTCTCATAACATTTAATAGGAGTCGGTCTAATAAAAAGGTCAACTGACAATTACTGTTACTCTCTGGTACTGTTTAACTCAGATGGCAGAACACATGCAGCTATGGAGCCAAGAATTTCAGTAACCTTTTGCAGCTCTGAAGGTATTCTAATATTTTTTTCCATTACTTACAATTTCTGTGAGGACTCCCTAGAATAAGACTGTATTTTGCTGTAGCATAATGAAATAATAATGTGGAAATTTTGGATCTATAAATAAAGGTAAAGAAGCTTTAATATTAAAAAAATCTTAGTATAATTAGAAGGCTCAGCAAATTGCATGCTATAGAATACCTAAGGTGTCTTTAAATTGACTGAAACTTCAAAAAGAAAGACACACACATACACACACACGCACAAAGAGAAACTAATTAGAAATATTTTTTATTGCAAATTTTTTTTTTCCTAAAAAACCCATTAATTTTGCAGTCAGGATTTAGAAAACACAATGAAAGAAACATTTCATTATAAATAAATAAAATAGTAATAAATAGTCTCCTCTCAGAAAAAGGAAAGCAATCCAGTTCAAACCAGTAAATTCCATCATATGCATTGTCCTATGCAAGAAACTATTTTCAAAATCTTTCAGAGTATATTTTTCCCTTCTGCATCTATTTTTTTCCAAGTTCAATCATTGCCATTTAATTTCTTACATAGCCTCCTACTGTTACAAAGCATACAATTGTATTAGTATAGGATCACTCCCTAAGGAAAAAAAAAGTCAAATGGAAACAAAACCAAAGCCCTACATAGATAAGCATTGATAAAAAAGATAAATTATGGTTCTAGTATTTTCATTTGACAGCTTAGTGATGCTTTGTTGAATTCCTTTTACAAAACAGTAAATTCTCCTCTGAGAATGATCTGTGGATTAGTATTACCCACCACAACACTAACCTTTTGTCCTTGCCTTTCCTTAGTTTAATTTTAATCTCCAAAACATAGCTCACCTGGAATGTTTCACATTCTTGTTATTGAATCTGTTTCACACTAGTCTCCTGGTTAAGAAGGAAAGCATTTTTTTATCCTTCAAGGCAGAAGGTTTTCTAAATCTTAACAGTATGTCATTTTGACAATGTACTTCAGCCCAGAAAAGAAAAATAGTAATGAAGCATGTTCATGTCCTAAAAACTGATTTTCAAACTTCTGTGCCAAGTTTCATTGATTTTTTTTAATGAAATGTGAAATTTACCTAATTTTTAAATTAAATATATATATATATTTCTTTACTTGGTGGCCTTTAATGTCTGAGCTTTAATTTTGAAGGTGAAGATACCATTTTCCAACATTAACCTTGGGTTCTGTACTTAACTTGCATCCTTGAGAGTGCTGCAGTAAAATAGACAAGTTGTTTAATAAATATCTGCTAAAGTAAGCTCAGTTTCCAGTCCATCAGGATTTACAGATGCTGTTCAGCAGAGGTGCTACCAAGCCAGTCTGTCTGTACCAGCACAGGGCATTCTGCCACTGCACATGCACATCTGTGACTTCACAGTTTTTCAGTTCCCAGCCACTCATAGGATGAATGGCCATACCCATTCTTCCAGCCTGTAGAATTCCTTCTGAAAGATAGCCATGCTCTCCAACATATTGATTACTCCCCCCAGTTTGGTGGCATCCAGAAATTTGCTGAGAATACATACCATACTTGTTTGGACTTAGTCTTGTTTACCTTTTACAGATATAATTAAGTCATAGACTTATCGAATGGGTTGGGTGGGAGGGGACCTTAAAGATCATTTAGTTTCAATCTTGCCTGCTATGGGTGTGGTCACATTCCACTAGATCAGGTTGCTCAAAGCCCCATCCAGCATGGCTTTGAACACTTCCAGGGATGGGGCAGCCACAACTTCTCTGGGCAGCCTGTTCCAGTGCCTCATCACTCTTAACAGTGAAGAATTTTTCCTAATATCTCATCTAAACCTGCCTCCTTTTGGTTCCAATCCATTCCCCCTTGTCCCATTACAACACACTCTTGTCAAATGTCCCTCTCCTGCTTTTTTTGTAGGTCCCCTTTAGGTGCTAAAAGGCTACTGTAAGCTCAAAAAAGCAGCATCTAACGTGGGGTATGTTGTGTTTTAGAATTCCTTGATTGTTTTAGATAACTGCAATAAGCATAGAACATTTAGGAAGAAACATTAATTTTATTACATTTTTTTCTTCAATAATTTTTAGAAATTGTAAGGGCCATGAGATTTTCAACCATGTGTTTCAACTTGAAATCTCACGTTATAATGCAATTTATCCATTTCTGCAGCAGAAATCAGCCATTCTTTTCCTAGACTAAGTTGTTGGTCTATTAAAAACACTTGCTAGTGTCTTGTCTAAGCTTTTTGCTGATTTGTTTGAACATCAATTTGTTCATGTTGTTCATGTTGTTCATTTGCTGATTTGTTTAGAACACCAATCTATGAACATGCAAAATATTTTTTTTCTGAGTTACCAGAGAACTCAGGTGCAGTAATACCCTGGTTCGATAGAAAGTGACTTCATTACTTTTTTTCTCACTAGATCCTGCCTAAATCCAGTATATCAGTGATTTTAACATTTTGCTCATGCAAATCTTCCCATCAGGTCTCAGTAATACTAGCTAGGTCATAAATGAGCAATTCCAATTCCAATTTATCTTTTTTTTATTATCCAGTTTTCTACCATTCGTATACCGGCAACTAGAGTGTGTCTGTTCAAGCTTCTTGGCGCCTTAATTAATTTTATTCTTGACATCTTGATTTTTCATTTGTTCAGAGTGTTCATTTGTTTCTCCTTAACCCCCTTCTTGGTAGGTGCTCATTTATGTACTTTAACTGGCTGAGTCAGCTGATTCCCCACAAGTTCAGATAGATAAATAACACGTGTACTAAAACGGACCATCATCAATAAATTCTTGCACAGTGGCTAGAGAGCTATAAGTAATCCTGTACTTATGTTGTGATTAATATTTATTTAGTAATATAAGTCAGGCATCTGGTCTAAGCTGCTCCATAGACTTTCTCTATAGTCCATCGAGAAAGGTATCTCCATTCTCTAAATTTAAAAGCAGTCTTGAAATGAGTAATCATCTGCACTTTCTCTGCTGACGGAAGAAACAGCCTAGATAAAGTTTTCCCAAATGGAATACCATCTCTCATGTTCAGGGATAAAACTCATTTAATGATTAGCTGAGTCATCTGGAAATGGTTATTTCTTTTCATTCACTACACATTCCAGCACATTGCTGCCATTCCTAATTGAAGATAATTGAATTTTACCCAATGGGAAAAAAAAAATCATCCTACTAGCTGTCTGTTGATGCAAAATACTCTTTCTATCCTCAGTAATGAGACCTTGAAAAATATTTCTTTTCTCTTTTTCCCACTCACTGAGTTCTTTATGTTTGTGAGCAGCCATGGTAAACCTGCTTGACCTGCCAAAAAACTGTTTTCAACTACTTTCTCTTCTTTTCAATGAAATAGGAATAATTTCCTTTAAAAGGACCTTTTCCACATGTGGAATTTTACTTGGACCTCTAAGCATGTGTCTGTCTTGGCATGTTCATTCTCAGCTCTATCCTAAAATCTAGAATAATTCCAGATCTCCTAACCTGTAGGGATTAGTTGTCACTCCCTCCCTCTGGTTTCCACTCTCTGTTCAGTATCAAGCAAGCATATTTCTTAAATCAGTTTATCAAATTCTCCTCTTATTAGAAGATAGTTACTCTACCTAATCTCTGCAAATCACCTCTTTTTTTTTTTTTTCTTTTTTTTTTTTTTTTTTTTTTTTTTTTTTTTTTTTTTTTTTTTTGCAACATAGCCCCTATTTGTGCAAAGAAAGGTCCTTATGACTTCAGAAATGTACTAAAATGAGAAGAGACCAAAGTCTCTTCTAGAGCATACCCTCCAGGGTTATTCTGATTTTACATTTAAATCACAAATTCTTTTTTTTTCTTTAATGCTTTGTAACATTTATTTTAGGATGTAGAAGACAGAGAAGACAGGGAGAGGGGGGCATGTACTGTGATTAAATTAAAGCTTATCATTTGATAATTACGAGTGGTTACTAGAGTTGAGTTCATAGTCAGGAAACATATCTGGGACTCCATTTCTGTGCCTGGACTGGCTGACTTCATTGCATCTATGTTAGAAATCTGGGGAGAAATTTGGTCAGTTTTTAAATGCCCTAGAACAAGACATTTAAAATAGATTCTCTTGCTCTGTACCAGTTCTTAATCAGCTGACAGCATACTGAGAAGAAACTGCATTGAGTCAGCAGCCACTTCAGGCCTTTGTAACACTTTTGTTTCAATTAAACAGCTGGAATCTCTTGGAATACAGAATTTTTGAAAGAGCAAAACTTAATAAACTGGTTTGCAAACACTGAAATCTAATCTTTATGTCCCTTCAATGCCTCAGTTTCTCCACTCATAAACCAAGAGTAATTGTCTCTCCATTTAAAACTTACTGAATTATGTGGATAAAAGAATGCCATAGGACAACCAAGTATTATTAACATTACTATTATTGTTACATTTATAGACTATAATGTGCTTAGTGACTCATGATAAAAAAGCAATTGCTTTACATATGGTGCTGTGACTGAAAGTACAATATGGTATTAAAGGCAAATGTACAATTATAGATTGCCAGCACACCTGGGGGAGAAAAAAAGGAAAAATAGGATTACTCACCAGACCCTAGAAAAATCCTTTCTTTGTGGACAATATATGACTCAAAGTCTTCTTTTCTCCTGATAGCTCAATGCTAAGTCTTGTCTCCAGGGGAAATCAAGATCTGCATTTAAAGAAAGATATTAATAACTAGAGCTAGGTTTTATTTTCCAAGGATGGTAAGTGTCATAAGGTACTTAGTATAAGAGAGAATGTGAAATGAATAGTGAATGATATTAAAAATATTCTGAAGAGTTCATCTTTTGTCATTTGTCACATCTTATAGAAAAAATTATAGGTTATATTGTAGGGAGTCTAATAAATCCATTACTCAGGAGTTATTGGTGGGGTTCTGTTAACGCAGTTCAAATTTAAATTTAGTAGGAGTTCCCAAACACTAAGAGGCAGTATATGTTCATTAAGACCTATCATAATGAAAAGAGATAAGACTTACATAAGAGAGAAACAGATGAAAAGACCCCCTTAAAAATAGCAAACAAATGAAAAAAACAACCAACCAACCAACCAACAACAACAAAAACCCACCAAAAAAACAAACCACAAGAACTAAATAAAATAGACATACAGCAAAACAACTTTATTGGTGGAAGCAAGCAGCTGTGCAATTTTGTTTTGGAATAAATTTTTAATATGAAATGAGAGTAACAATGTTCTGAAGATTATGTAAAATCTGGGTTAAGGAGACTTTTAGGTGTTATGCAAACAAAAATTAGGCTCCAAAACTTTTAGTGTGAGACACAAGAAAGAATGATGCAGGGCTATAGGATTCTGAGCAGTATCAGATGCCTGAATAACTTGATTGGTGGGAAATCCTCCAGAACTATGACATCTTTATGGATGTTTATAGGATGTACTAATTTTTAATGGGATGCCCTGGGAGCATTACAAACTGCCCACTGTAGCAGATCACATTTGAGACCACTTCAGGAACCAGAAGGGCCATGGGATCTGATCAGATGTATCTAAGGGTCACAAGGGAAGTGGCAGATGAAGTGGCCAAGCCACTATCCATCATATTATGAAGTTGTGGCAATTTGGTGAAGTTCTTATTGACTGGAAAAGGGGAAACAAAACTCCCATTTTTAAAAAGGGGAAAAAAAAACCCCAACCCTGAAGACCCAGGAAACTACAAGCTGATCAGTCTCATCTTAGTGCTCAGCAAGATCATGGAGTAGATCTTCCTAGAAGCTATGCTAAGGTAGCAGAAAACAAGGAGATGGTAGGTGACAACCAACATGGCTTCACTAAGCTCAAGTCAAGCCTGACAAACCTGGTGACCTTCTATGAGGAATTTAGAACCATGGTGGGTAAGGGAAGAGCAAATGCCATCTCGCTATCTTTGCTATATGCAAAGCATTTGACACGTGACATCCTCGCCTCTGAAGTGGAAAGACATGGTTTTGACAGATTAATCACTCAGTAGATAAGAATTTGGCTGGGTGATTGCTCTCAAAGAGCTGCAGTCAACAGCTCAGTGTCCAAATGGATACCAGAGACAAATGTCATTCCTTAGAGGTTGATATTGGAACCAGCACTGTTTAACATTTTCATTGGGGATGTGGACAGTAGGATGAAGTACATCTTTGGCAGTTTTGACAGTGACACCAAGAAATGTGGTGCTGTTGAAATGCTGGAGGGAAGGGATGTCATCCAAAGGGACCCTGACAGGCTTAAGGGGTGAGCATGTTCAAACCTCATAAAGGTCAACAAGGCAAGTGCAGAGGGCACATTCTGCAGGTGGAGAATGGATCGAGAGCAGCCCTGCAGAGAAAGACCTGGGGGTGTTGTCACACAATGTGCACAATATGACCTGGCAAGGTGCACTTGCAGCTCAGGAAGCTGATCTGGGCTGCAGCAAAAGAGCATTACCTGCAGGTCAAGGGAAGTGATTCTCCTTGCCTCTGCTCTTTTGAGACTCTGCCTGGAGTACTGTAGCTCTGGAGGCCCCAGTACAAGAAGGACATGGAGCAGGTCCAGAGGAGGCCATGAAGATGATCAGAGAGCTGGAGCAGCTCTCCTATGAGGACAGGCTGAAGAGCTGGAGTTGTTCAGTCTGGACAAGAGAAGGCTTTGAGGAGACCTTTCAGTACCTAAAAAAGGGAGCCAACGAGGGGGCTGGAGAAAGAAGTTTTGCAAGGGCATGTAGTGATAGCTCAAGGGAGAATGGCTTTGAACTAAAAGAGGGTAGATTTAGATTTGGTGTTGTGAGGAAATGACGAAGCTGGTAAGGCACTGGAACAGGTTACCCAGAGAAGCTGTGTGTGATAGCTGGAAGTGGTCAAGACCACTTTGGATGGAAGGTGACCCCACCCAAGGCACAGGGGAATTGAAACTTTATGAATTTTAAGGTTCACTCCAAATCAAGCCATTCTATGATTCTGTTAAATACCAGTTTCTGTCTTTATATCTAATCTCTTTATCTAATGGTGCAGAACATTGTGCTGTGATTGGGCCTTGTCACAAGTTAACAAAGCAAAGAACCAAAGTCCCCTTTGCTTTTCACTAAATCTTGTGTAATACTTCATTGTTGACAGTTCTGAAATTCTGCCTTTTTATGTTCTGGATCTCTAAGTTGTTGTTTTTTATTTAACAATAGTTTGAAATCATCATTTTTAAAGGTGGCCATGAAAGATGTAATTTCTACTTTCAGACTGCATAACTCTCCTCTGTTCCAGCAAAAAGTACTCTTAGGCATCTAATTCTCAAGAAGACACAGTCAGCATATTTCCTCCTAATTTTGCTTACAAATAGTATTTCCATCTGTGTGGACTGGGAAACTGAGAACTGGGAATGATCCAAAATCAAATTGTTTATATTCTGTCAACTTACAGTGTCTTTTGATTTTTCATTGTTTAAACTATATAAATCTTTTCAAAGCTTGCTGTTTAAGATTGATTTCTCAAGACAGTGTCCAGCAGTGCAATTATACTGAGATGATTATGCTTCATGCTGTTTTTAATCTCTTTTAGGAAATTAAAAAAAAAAAGAAAAAAAAGAAGTAGCTGACTCAGCTGCTCACTAAATTTTCCTGTCTCTAGCTGAGCTGGCTTGGAAGTCAGCAAGGGTCCTTTTTAATGGTCCAAGATGCCCTCCTGATGTTTTCACCATCCCACTGTGGTTGTTGTGTAGCAGGTGAAGGACTAAGGAGTTGATGATCTTTGCCTGTGAGTTTCCTCTTCCAGCTACACAGGTAGATAGAGAAACAGGTGGCTCCCTACCTTTCCAGTACAACTTCTCCTTGTTTCTGCTGTGGAACTTGGCTAAGAGGAATAAAATGATGAAAAGCTTACTGTATTTGAGCTTCAAATCCCATGAGCAGTACCTGAAAAAAAAAAAAAAATAAAGCAGGGAATTGTATCATTATCTAAGGAATACCTATGGCAATTCTTTTTTAATCAGAGTAACAAAATTTCTCAGGATCTTGCTTAATTGGTGGGTTGTTTTTTTTTTTTCATAGAAGTTGAAATGGAGACATATATAAACTAAGGCAGATACTAATAGAATTTAGTAGATAAATCTGGTTTCAGCTGAGTTTGCCTTATCTACTGTTCCATATTAACTGCAGCCATGATGAGTTCCTGAGCTTGCATAAGATGTCATGTCAGTAATGCAGAAACAGGCCTTGTCTTTGGCCTGCCCTTGTTCTGACAGACTTGGCTCTGCTGGAAGGTAACTGGCTTTGGTTTTATTAGTTCTCTCTTATTTTACCACTACTAAAATTGCAAAAAAATAATGAATTGGAGAATAAAATAATTTTAGTGGTTAAAATAGTAGCTGGAAGTGGATTAATACGTATTCATTCACACATGAGTGGGAAGAACTGTTTAATGTATTTGAAACTTTTATGTTTTTTAAGTTATGACCCTTCTCTTCTCTAATGAATCTGTAAATAAAGAGTGCCATGCCCCAGCAACCTCTGATGTGTAGGATTCATTAATAAAATGACATTAGTAAAAAGATTTTTGTCATATTTTCACTTTATATTGTTGCACTCTCAATAGCTGTTTCTGCAGCACTTCCATTGTCAGACAACATAATGTGCTTTCGTCAAAGCACAATGTTTCTTTGTGCTGAAAACAGGTATATTGCTGTCCTCATTAAGCTAAATTAGGTTGTCAACAACGATTATATATCTAATTATTTAGTTTGCTAGCTTTTTCTAAGGAGACATAGTGAATGCAAATTATATATAAATCTGGGTGAAGTGCTTCTTTCCAGGTTTTCAGTGTTTGAAGTATACTGATGTATGTCCAGGTGAAGACAGTATTTTCTTTCTTGGCTTTTCTTTCTTAGCTTTATTGCTCTCACTGTTACAGAAAAGGCTTGAGGTCAGACCTTTTGTTTGCATAAATCAACAGAACTCAGCTTGCTCTAAGGCTCTAGCCTAAATTCATTGGTCATTTTTTCAATAAATACTACTGGTTGAGATATGTTTCTAAAACAATTTAAAGAATACTTGGATATTTTCCCAAAAGAATGAAAGTAACCTAACTTTTTACATTGAAAGATCAAACATTTCTCTTTCTTCTTTCTTTTTTCTTTTTTTTTTTCTTTTTTTTTGTTCTTTAACTATTATTTAACTAGAAATGCTCAACAACCAGTGATAACAGTACAAAGTTAAGGAGGAGTTTGAAGGAAAGGGACAAAAAATATTTAAAATAGGAAGAAAATTATAAGTATAGCAAAATAAAGTGGAATACAAATACTGAATAGCTTGAAAACAAATAGGAAATAGAGATGTACCATTCCTGTAATGATAACATACACTGGGGCAAGAGTTCATGTGCTGAGATCTGGCCCCAGTGTGGTCTGCTGTCAAGGCTGATGTTTTTGTTTTCTACTATAAAACTGGGACAGTAAGAATTGATTTTTCAAGAAAGAAAATGGGGGTTTTTGTTGGAAAACTCAAATTCAGCAAAAAGTTCAGAAACATGTCAGTTCCAGTGAAGATTGTCCCAAGAAATATTTCCCACATCCATCGATCTTTTTCAGAAAAGACAGAGGAAAACACCTACTCTGCAATATTTGGTGACTGGTATTCACTGGCATGTACAGCTCATGCCCCTGCTTTCCCTCATTAGTGTAAAGAACTAGAACACAGTCCTCTTGAGGGGTGCATGGCTCCAGTCCCTGCCAGCCTCTTCTCTCCCATTGTTTCTCATTCCAGAATGGATGTAGATCTCTCCCTACTCATGTGGAACTTTTTTTCCTCAATTGTAGAATAAGAAACTTCGTCAAAAGTTAAAAAATAAATATTGATGGGAAAATAATTTCCTAGGCAGCACTATTTGTGGTCAAGTGTGGTTTACTGCCATGGTGTGTCCCTATCACAGCTCAGAGCTTGCTCCCAGGAAGTGACTGATTAGCCACAGATTCTTTAGAGAAGAAGATTAGACTTTTGTATACAATAGGAAAAATATTTATTTCTCTCTGTTATTGCTTTCTGCAATTTTGTGATGTTCCGCTAAATGCAAATTGCTCCTCATTACATTATTTTGGTGGCTTGTTTTCAAATGTTCATCCACATGTTTATTTATAAAGAGATTGCTATATATGATAGCAATTACAGTGCCAGTAAGAATGATAATTCAGCAAAGTAAAGCAAATAATCGTTGAAGAGACATGTAGGAAAGTCTTTATTATTTTAAAATTATAGCTAAATAATACCAGAAAAGTGTACTCACACTACAGTGAAAAAAATACTCACTTTAGATACTCTGCTAACGATGAAGTCTTTAAAACATTAGTAATTACATGCTCACAATGAGCAAATTTTATGGTTGGAGGAAAGAAGTACTAAATACCTATTATTACAGCAATGCATGTTATTAATGAACATAATAAAATATGGGAATTAATACAGAAAGCAAACTAGTGTATGAGAGAACTCAGTGCTAATAGTCTTTTGGAGGAGGAGGTGGATGCCCCGTTGCTTGAGTTATTTAAAAAGGGAGAAAATGCAGCATTTTAAAGAAATAGACTGTACTTCAGAGTTTTGTGCCAGACCAGATGCTACACTGTACTTGCAAAATCTGACAGAAGTGGATACTGAATTTAGCAGATGAAGATGACAGCATGAGTCAGCTGCTGAGTGCCTAGTATCACATAGGTAAGCTGATCTTTTGAGACTATCATGAATGAGTCCCAAAGGAACTGCCATCCAGAAGACCTTTCCTATTTCATTTAATCAGTGCTAATGAAGAGACAGTGAAGAAAGACAAGCTTTCCCAGTGACTGTACCCATTTCTATTCTGAAATGCCCTTAAGGTGATTCTTTTAGTTCAATGACTGTACAGAGAAGGCAGATGAAATTAAATGCATTTCTTTAAAATTATCTAAGTGCTTTATGTATCTAGTGTAATGTGGAGCTTGGAAATTACTTGAGGTCCTTACGAACCTTGGTTGCTTGACAAAGGGAGAAAGGGACAGTACCTGTGGAGGCAGATGTACTATCTTCCTGTTGCTATGTGGAAACAACATAAGAAAGAAAATACTCCATCAGGTTGTGTGGGTTTACAACACACATTTTCTCTCCTTTCATTTGATATTATATTTCCTATTATTTCCTAGGTAAAACTAGTATAGAATATTAATTTTTCACAGGTTCTCAGGGAGTATAATGAATAGTATTCGATGGGGCTGGCATACTCAAATATATGCTTACTTTGTAATATAGTCAATTTGTATTAAATTACTAGTTTTCAAAACAATTTTGTTTCAGCTTGAACTGACATTTTCAGAGTCAAGGCAATTTAAATTTAGCAACTTGACTGCACTTCTTAATTCAAGTGCACGATTGAAAAGATTGAAAAAGCTGTTACAATAGCTTAACTCTAGCTCAACAATTTGAGAGCCAAGAGTAATGGAGAGTAGAAATCATTCTTTTCTCAACACAAGCTGCTAAAATAATCTGAGGATTAAATCTAGTATTTTGGAAGTACATGAAAAAAATTAGAACTGATACTTTTGCTGCCCATCTAATTCTTCAGTGAGACAATTGGGCTTCCAGGTTCTTACAGGAAAATATAAATAAACTCTTCCTCCACAGGAAAACTTGGGTAGTTGTTTTTTGTTTGGTGGTTTAATTTCTTTTCTGGGGGGAAAGCGTTGGGTGTTTTTAGTTCAGTTCTTTAGGAGAATAAATGAAAAGCAGAATTAAAAATCCCAAATATTTTTCTTACCACCATATTTTCTGGACTGTCCTGATTACATTCAGATGGAATTTTTGTGAATAAATTTGAGAACAGGTATATTTGAAACTGTTGTGATATATATATGGTTTTGAATTAATACTAAAATCAGGAAATCAGGGAAAGTCTATCAGATTCCATTTTACAGGTTGTACTTCTTGATACTATTTCTTATCTGATAGGCAGTGTTCTCAGTCACAGAATCACAGAATCATTAAGACTGGAAAAGACCTGCGAGGTCACCAAGTCCAACCTTTGACCAATTACCACCTTGCCAGCTAGACCAATGCACTCAGTGCCACATCCAGTCGTTACTTGAACACCTCCAGGGACAGTGACTCTGCCACCTTTCTGGACAATCCAGTCCAATGCTTAACAACCCTTTCAGTGAAGAAATTCTTCCTGATGTGCAACGTGAACCTTCCATGGCATGCCTAGAGGCTATGTCCTCTTGTCCTGTTGCTGTTTTCCTGGTTAGAAAATGCAGAACCCCCACCTGCTACAATCTCCTTTCAGGTAATTGTAGACAGCTATAAGGTCTTCCCTGAGGCTCCTTTTCTCCAGGCTAAACAACACTGTCTGCCTCATCCACTTCTCACAGAACTTATTCTCCAGACCCTTCACCAGCTTTGTTGCCCTTCTGTGGATGTGCTCCAGCACCTCAATATTTTGTGGACATAGTACTAAAAGTGCAACCCCACCAGTGCTGAGTACAGAAGGATAATCACTTCCCTGGTCTGTGATACACAGGGACTATCTTGTCTTTAACAGATTTCACACCTGCTGAATATTGATAAAATAAACTGGGACACAAGAGAATGAACATAATTTGAAGTTGCAGATTCTTCTTACAGAATGTCATTTCCCATGGAGCCATGGACTGCTCAAGGGCAGACTATAGCTTTAAGATTGATGCCAGTCCATTCTCTACACTTTCAATTCTTGTAAAGCTTACAGATATTAATGTTTTTATTATTTTTAATTTTTATTTATTATATTAAAAGTTAAACTGTTGTTTTTTCAAAGTTTCTGCTTGATGATTTTAAAATTTCATTTCAACCCAAATAAAGGTGAGATTTACTGATAAATGAGATGTGAGTGAATTCATTGTGAATTATTCATTGATATACATAAAGTAAGACGTCCTTACTAGTTTTCAGGATTTTGGCTCTTGCATCAAGATCAAAGCAAACATAATTGAAATTATGCTAACAATGCTATAAAATATAGAAAACTGAGAGATGGAGAGCCTAGTCTCTTTAGGTTGTAGCAGAACAAATTTTGAAAAATAAGTACTTTCATAGCTACCTAAAAATCAAATAGAGGAATCTCTGTGGAATATTTTGACAGACTGTTTATCAGAAATTCACTACGTCTGGGAGAAATTCAGGAAGTCTGTTTACATTCCTGTTAACTTTAATACAGTAAATATTTGCAATATATAAACATCAGTGTGGTGACAAAAGCTCTGCAGTTTAATAGTGGCTCAATTCCTTTTACTCTGCAGTTATGTATTTTTGACACAGAATTAATTTGGAGTTATTCTCTTCTGAAATACCTTTTGTGGACTTCTAGCATTCTGCTTTGGAATCCAGAAGTATTAATGAATTTACTTGTGAAATCTCCGTGAGACATTGTTAGTGATTTTGCAGCAGGTATCACCCAAGCTAACAAAATATTTGAGTACATATTTTTTGTAATGTAAATTATAAGAAAGCCTATGAAATCTACCCAAGGAAACATGGAAACTTACTGGAAACATAGACCCATGTGTCTATTCCCTCTCTGAAGAGAAATATATCTTTTAGGCTGTTTCAACATTGAGACACAATGCAACATTTAATGCCATTTTGTGGGTTAGGCTACATGCTTCAGTCAAGTCCTGAGTTTATTTCTAGGAGGAATCCTGAGCTGTTTGCTCCTATTTTTTGATAAGTAGACCTGTGTCTCTAGGTTAGAAGAGTGATCTTCTCCTTCATGTTCCTATAGAGGGAGGATTGGGAAATCAAGTGTTTACCAGTGTTGAGGAACATGTCATCTAGAGTGTAATATCTATGTATGCTTCTTCACTTCTGTGATTAATTTTTTTTTTTGTTCTTCATAGAATGTAAGCCAATAAACATATTGTCAAACTTGCTCTATACAGAAAAAGGCTGAAGTGTTTCATGGTATCTTTCACTTTGATGTTGTCACTAATTTAAGGTTAAATGCATTTTTGTGCCATTTCAAGAAAGAAATCTCTCTACAAATCTATCAGAAGACAGAAATTCCTGTGGGAAAAAAGTTAGGGTTGGAGTAAAATTAATGAGTCAGAGGCTGTGGTCTTTCAAGTCTCTGGACACTATATAATTCTTGAGATGCACATCAGAGAACAGAATTTCACCCTCAGCCAAAATCTGAATAAATACAGAGGATGTGAGAGTGTTCAGTTACTTTCTTCTCCAATTATGGCTGGGTTCATTGAAATCAAAACCAGGCAGAACAAAAAATCTATTTCTATGTATTTAGGGGTTATGTAATGACTTCTCGCTTTAAAAAAAAACAGACAAAAAACCAAAAAGCAAAACAACAATAACCCTCCACATTTGGATTCAGGTTTGACCTATAACAGTGGTTTAAGTAAACACCAAATATGTTGCTGGATCTTAGAACTTATGTCTTTTTAAACAAAAAAAATTCTGTGTCATTCTTCTGTGATTTACTTCTACTGTAATATAGGAATAGATAATGCTTATTTTCTATTCAAAATATTCAGAAATCCTATTTGGTTTATACAGCAAAACAAACAAACAAACAAACAAACAAAAAAAGCAGGAAAATCTTCCAAACAAAAAACATCTTCCAGTTAGAAATTCATTCATTCACTAAAAACTGTTACTTTAAAAATATTTACAGTACATCCTTCCCTAAATATCTTTCCTTGTGATTCAGTTCTGTATCTTCTGTTGTCTGTGGCTTAGCTATTTCTTGGTTCTAACAAGGTGGTATGAGCACATTTTTTTGTCTTTTGTTTTACTCCTTTGCAGCTCTAACAGGAACCCTAGCATACTGCTAGTGTAAATTGATGCCTGGCTTTACCCATCTGATTTAAGGCAGCTACCTGAAGCACTGAAGTTAATTTTGGTGCTCTTAAAAGCTCTAAAATAAGAGTCACAATTACTGGGTTTTTCTCTGTGAGGAAACAGGCATTTCCAAAGGATGACTCATTCATCTGTGAGTCTGTCTTTTTCACAGAGGTCTATATGAACCTACTGCGTTCTTGGTAATTACCTGAAGTTAAGCTGACTAAACTGAGCCCTCATCAGTATGCAAAGTGACCATGGATGGGCAGATTTTGAGATTTAGTTTGAAAAGGGAAATAGCAATGTGAGTTCCTCTGCAGTGCCTGGCCAGCGTGCAGCAATCCCGAGGCCATGGCTGCGCATGGGGCCGTGCCTACGCATGGCTGAGCACTGAATGCTTGCTCACTCGCTGCTTGGCACCGCTGCTCAGACTGCCAGGAAGTGTCACAGCTCTCCTGGATGCTCTGGATTGAAGGACAGGCTGAGCTAAAAGGAAGCTAACTAAGACAACTCCGTTTTAAGATGAGAGAAAAAGGAAGCATTAAGGAATTGACTTCGGTCCAATGAATAGTGGAGTATTGCTAAGCCAATTAAAAGGCCAACTTCTGCACCAGAATTGTTTAATTTGGATGTGTGCATTCAATTAGTTTGCTGCTACTGTGTTTTGTAAAGTGCCTAAAATATCTTGTGAGAGGGGATGGGTGAAGAAGGAATTTGGGAAGACATGATCAGACAGTTTTTTGAGAAACAGGACTGAGATTTTTAGGGGAAGGAAGGGAAGGGAAGGGAAGGGAAGGGAAGGGAAGGGAAGGGAAGGGAAGGGAAGGGAAGGGAAGGGAAGGGAAGGGAAGGGAAGGGAAGGGAAGGGAAGGGAAGGGAAGGGAAGGGAAGGGAAGGGAAGGGAAGGGAAGGGAAGGGAAGGGAAGGGAAGGGAAGGGAAGGGAAGGGAAGGGAAGGGAAGGGAAGGGAAGGGAAGGGAAGGGAAGGGAAGGGAAGGGAAGGGAAGGGAAAAAATTAGTCTGTCTTTAGTCATCATGACACTTCTAGGAGGGAGTTCTTTGGACTGACTTGATCTTTAGATCTTTAGAGTTCTTGTCTGTCTTTTAAGGAAAAATGTTGAATTTTTTTTTTTAATGTTCAAAAAGGAAGCATTCAGCTCAGTTATTAACAAAATTCTGGTTTTAGTTAATACCCTCAACGTCTGAAAGACAATAATTAAAATATCATGCTTTATTTCTAATTCTGAATTTAAAATTTGTATCTCTTAATTTTACCATTGTTAATACACATATATACATGTGCATTACAGCATGACATTGAAACATGGAAGGATGCTTTTGGAAATATTAGTAGCTTAAGGCTTGGTCCATAAAGGCAGAATGGTTCACTCAAAGAATTCTTATTCCCCTAAAATGTAAATATTCTTTGGATGTTTGATGCATCACCTATGCACCAGAAAGAAGAAGATTTTAAATAATGTGATTTAGAAGAACTTAAATTTGTAAAGGCTTTTATTTATTTAGTAGTTTATTTCCACTTGGCGTTTTCTACTGAGTAGCTCAAGTGGATGGATTTACTTGGGGAAAGAGGAGAAAGGAACAAAAAACTCAGACTCTTACTCAGATTGGGGTTGTAATGAACACTGAGAAGAGTGTCATGCCCTACCTTTGCAAGAGTATTCTCTTTCTTGTTGGATTCATCAGTGAACATGTTCTGGAAATTGGGATTCAAGGTCAACCTCTTCCCACAAAATAGAGAATAACACATTTCTGTACTGTTTCTGTAATATTCCACTGATTAAAAAAATATTAACATATGAGAAACTTTTGCCTAGATGTTTTTAGTGTTTGGTGAAACTTTAATATATGTTTTCTAAACGACTGCATCAAGTACAGGGCTATAGGTATATTCTTATTAAAGACTTTCTCAAAGTCTTCTTTCTCTGCTGTGCTTGTATGATCAATTGAAATAGTTTTTGAATTAAAAAAAAAAGAGTCATGATCTTATTTCATAAATTGAAAATACTGAAGATCCACAATGATGGGATACATAGTTTACAATAATTTACTCTTTTTCTCCTGAAAATGCATAGATAGAAATAGTTAGAAATGCAGAAGAACTGGAAAGATGACAAAACATAAAAACATTATTCCAGTCCCAGCTCCTGGGACTGGATTTCTGAAGTCAATTATTTTTGTATAGAGCACATAAACACTCCTGGAGGCTGTGACAAAAATGTTAAACATTCTGAACACACCAGCAAAGTCTGTCAAGCCATTTATCCTGCTTGTCATGACAGCCATTTGAAACCAAAATTTCATCTTCCCCTGCTGGACCATGACTACCTTCTTCTCTCCCTTTTGGGCCTTTCATCATTCCTTCAGGCCTAGTCACCCAGCAATGTCATTTATAGCAGGCCTCAGCCCTGGTTTATAATGTCTTTCCCCTGCAATCCACAAGTAAAGTAGTAACATTCTTTGTGGAAATGGCTTTATCTGTTGTTTGTGCTGAATGTGGTAGATACTTCTAAATCTGATGAAAGAGAAGCTGAGCAAAAGGCCACAAATACCATATGGCATCTGATATGCTTTCACATTTTTTCTGTGGTGGTGAATTAATGTGGTGCAATGGCCCAGCCTCTGAATACCTTGTGGGACCCCACTTGGCAACGCCAGGAATATATTTGTAATTGAATGTTCTGATTGGTTTGGCATCAGCAGCAGCACTGGGGCACCCTACACTGTTCCTGTTCTGTTGCTGGCATTCCAGGATGGGCTTTGAGCACAGGCTTTCATGATTTCAAAGTGTAAGGGAGGGCTGAATCAATGGGAGATACTCCCTGCCCTCCTGTTTCTGCAGCAGTTTGGGCAGCTACAGTGTCCAAAAGAGGGGTGTTGATGTAAGGTGTGTGCTTTCAGGATTGGACAAACAAAGGTTTTGTCCTGTCTTCAGCACCAAAGTAAGGAGTTTAGCACTTTTTCCTTGAGATATATTTTGGATATAGGTTTTTTTATTTTATGGCTGATAGAATTATTCTCAGCTGAAGATCTACATTATATATTTAGCTTGTCCCACTGCATGCCATCATAATAAATATTCACCTAAGCATCATACCTCACACCATGGCTCATGGAAAAATATGGACCCTGGCATTAATTGTTCACTATTAAATGATTTTTAGTAATAATTACACTAACTGTGAGTGTAATTGAGTGAAAGTGACAGCTGTACCTGTCTAGCTACTGTATAATTTTGGGTTGAATTTGATCACTAAAGCAGATCCTAATGCAAGAACAATGCATTTAGAGGTTGCTCCCACATGCCTTGAGGGCTACCACTCAAGCAAACAGAATATTGAGGTTTGTAACACTAGCAATAGAACAAGTTTTAAATGGGATGGAAATGATGGCGTGAGAACAGGGAGCTTCCAGGAGGGCTATGTTTTTGTTGGACCGCAGACAGAAAAATAGGGTTGCAGCAGGAGGGGATGCTGGCTTTCCTTTCTAAGCTGGCAATACTTCAGTTAACAAATTTACTCTGAGAATTTCTCATTCTGACCTCAGCTTAACTATCAGCACTGACCTTGTCTTTTTTCTGAGCTTGTTTTCCTAACTCTACCCAACATCATCTCTTCCAATCACTACTTCAGAATGGTAATCTGTATTGGAAAACTGTAGATTAATCTTCTGAGATAGAATCACTTCAGGTAGGTAAAGCCTTACAGGTGTTCCTACCAGTTAGAAATAAAATTCTTTATAACTGGGTCTTATAATTAATTCTTATTACCATGTAGCAATTCACCTTTCCCTGTCTCTTTCTCCATATTATGTTCAGTTCCTTTATATAGGCTCATAGATAACATAGATTTTATTGCTCATTATTATATCTAGCTCTTGGCTTTTGATTTGGGGATTTTTTTTGTTTGCTTGATATTTTTTCTCTTTTTGGTGGGGAGCTTTTTAATATATGGATCTTCTATATAAATATTTAAAAAATGAACTTTGAAACTGTTGTATGAGGCCAGCAGTATGTAGTTCACCAAGTCTCAACAAATACAGAATTTAAGGACAGTAAAGAAAGTCAGCACAAAACAATAAAATAGTTTGGATTGAAAAACTCTAAAAAATATCTAATTTGTTGGCAAGATTATTTTTCAGACTGACTTTTTTGAAAGCAGTAGCATACATATTATTGTAGTGAGACTTTCAGGAAAATTTAAAATCAAATTCAGAATGCAGTTACATTACATGTTGGAAAAAATATGACATCAGAAGATGTGCATTTCTACCTTCTTTGTTCCTTTTCTATATCTTTTGTGGGTTTTTGCAAAGTTTTGATATCTGAAGATATCACTGTTTGACACTCAGTGTGTGTACTGAGTTTAAACTGAAATGCAACAGGAAGATATTTACTAGTTTCTTCAATAATAAACATCAGAATATCTGAAAGAGTTTTATGCTAGATAGCATTATGATGAAAAATAGAGAGCAAGATTTTCCAAAGAAACTGCTAGATAGTGAAACAGTAAATTAATTTCAATTGTTTAGACACCCATCTGTGCATGTATGCACTAATTCTATTAATGTGAATGATAGCCTTTTTTATAGTTTCACTGAGCTTACTCCTGACTTTTACACTGAGAAAAGCAGCGGCCAGAACTACAGTAATGTCTGAACAAAGATACTGTAAATGTTTCTTGAGTTCTTTTGTAAATACAGAGCATTTGATCATGCCAAAGTTTATCACTATGAACACCTATGGAAGTCTCACCAAAAAGTAATGTATTTTGTCTTCAAATCACACAGAGTACCATTAATTGTTTTATTTGCCTTTTCATCCATTCCTCTCTGCTCTTATGTACTTGCTGACAGCTGTACTTAGTGGCATGACTCACAACCTTCCCTGGAGCAGAGCTCTTTGAGCATGTGCATTATTGTGTTGCTCAGCTGGATGGAATCTATTGCCCTAGGTTAGCCCATCATGTGGGCAGCCACTTAAAGGAGACTGATTCACTTTTACACAGAATGTGTAGCAAACCCCTAAATTTGCACTGGCACTGGCAGCATTGTTTGTACAACTCAGAGAAAATTCTGCAGCTAAAGAAGGTGTAAAGATCAGGATGCTCTCCTGCCTATGTTTACTAATTATTAACTACAGGGATTGAAAAAAAAATTTGGTTTCATATCCTGTTACTGTATTAGTCTAAATAAAATGTTGGGGTTTTGACAGTAGATGTTACAAGTTAATTTAGTGAAATACAGACTGTTCAGACATTGTTGGAAGTTTGGACATTTGTTTTGGCAATTATTATCCTGGACTGAGTACTACTTACATAAGAGAGTATATTCTGGGTGAATTCTTCACAAGCTGATCTAAGAAACGCAGTCCTAGTGCAAATAAACCGTGTCACTGTTAGAAGGAGGACACATTATCTGTTCATATGCTGCACTAATGGAGTTGTGCTTCTGGCAAGTCACAGTTTACTCAGTGAAAATGGTCTTCAATTAATATTCCAGAGTGGAGAGAAGTTTTGCCATATTTTTATACTGATGCACTTTTATTTTGTTCATCTGGCTTTTCAATTCAATCAAGATAATAGTTACTCATTTGTCTAATTCCTCCTCTTCACCATGAGAGTGACCAAACTGCTGAAATCAAGAATGTTTTCTATTGCAATTTATAAACAAAGAAATAGGAGTCTATTTAAAATTAATAGCTCTATCTAAAATGAATAATCCTATTTTTATGCTTACATAATTTTTTTTCAGAGACAGTAAAACAGGCTAACAAGCAATGATTCTCTCTTTCTGTGATATTAAAGCTTAATTGTCTTGTTGCTTCTTAGTAATGCCTTGAATAACATTTTGAACAAGCCATGATTAAATCTGTTTCCGCTTCTGTGTGGTAATCTACAGGAAGAGTTAGTAAAGTTTAAAGAACAAGTTAAAAGCTGATTACTTGTCTCTAATATCAGTTTTTTGTAAAGTCTTACTGAAATATTAGGGACATGTCAGAGATGATGTATTCATTCTGTAGTGTCTGTTCATTGCCAGAATTGGGAAAAAAATATTAACCTTCATGTCAGTACTTTTTAAAAGATAATCTTAATTTGAGAATGGTGGATATACTGTAATTTCTGTGTCTTCCTCTGTGTCATAAAGAAACACAATGCAATAGTCCTTAAGAAGCCAAACATCACAAACCAGTTGGAAATTCATTAGAAAATGTATACTTTAATAATTTTACTAAATGAAGACAAAATAGAAAAGATCCAAGAAGTTTCTGTGGAGTACTCTATTGACTTCCATCATAATGGTATTTAATAATGGATAAATGCCATAAAAGTGTATTTTCATCTTTCTGTGACTCTGGCAGATGATCACAAATTAATTTATGCCATAAGCATGCAGGCTTCTGAACCCTTCACTGAATTTCACCAAGGGCAAATAAATGCTATAAAAGTATTTTTATGCTTCTTTGGCTGTGCAACTAAAAAGAACCCTTTCACAATATTAGCCAATGCAAATCAAAATTGTCAATATTCTGTAAGTAGAATAAAAAGATATTATTGGTCTCTGTGCTTGCGTGAATCCATGCGTGAGTCACTGTTGCAAAGGCTTTTGATTTTCTTACTCAAGCTTGTGTTTCTTTCAGTAAATCAATGACCTCATATATGCAATAATCAGAAATTTCTAAATGATCACTTTCTTTTCGTATGCATGGCTATTCACTTTGGGTTTATAGCTTTTTTATCAACAGAAGAATGAAGTTTGTGAATGCTTTATTTTCCTTAACAGTCAATGCTTCCTCTTGATCCTGCTCAAGCAAAACATCCATTCTCAGTAAGATAAGGGCTACAGAGCCCACGGCCCTTGCTAACATGTTTTGGTTATTTTTTTCCAGTGAATAGGACTGGTTGCATAATATAAAGCCTCTGAATTATGACTAAGAAATCTTGAATTCTCTTCATAAATCTGCCACTGACTGTTAAAGGACTTAGAACAATTCATTTGATTTCTGTTCCCATCTGTCTTTGTATTCTTTCTCTGTTTTGTGTATGAAGGTGATTTTAGCCAATTGCTTGTCTCCTCACAAGTCTGCAAAAAATTTTTAGGAATGTGATATCGGTTAAGAATTTTTGATGATACTGTCATACAAAGAAAATGAAAAACCAAATCTACAGCAGGCTTCATAAATTACCAGCATTTATTTTGTGTGTGTGTGTATGAAATAAATTAGATTTGCAGTCCACTTGGAGAAATCTTCATGAAAACAAGAGACTTTTGCTTGTGAGCTCTTTGTCTTTAATTTCCACTCAATCTTTTTTTTTCTTTTTTTTTTTCTTATTTGTTTATTTGTTTTTCTGCTTAAGAAATACAGGGGTTATATCCACTCATTTCCACCTGCAGTTACACAAAGATTGAAGAAAAGTTGTTTAATTCTGCACTTAACTATCCTTCCAGCAGCACATATCCTTTAAGTCCTGTGTTTACTGACAGCACAGCAAGCAAATGCTGTGAAGGTTAAGCGCAGTAGTTAAACAAAAAGTAATCCTCCTACACGTTCTTCCAAGGGCATTGCCAGCAGATTATTAGGACAGGAGGATGGGAGTCTGACATTAAGTGTTCTCTGATTCAGTCAAACTGAAAGATACACAAAAAAATATTTTTTCCTCGCCTCTCTAGTATGGCCATAGTTTTTATTGGAATTTTGCATATGGTAATTATTTGCCTCTAACAAACAATTCTCAAGGTTTTTTTTCTCTATGAAAACTAACTATTGATTGAATTCTGTCTTAAGGCATACTTCATTTACTTCTGATGTTAATCAGAGGGGAAAAATATAATTCTTTTATATAAATTCATGGTCATGAAAGACAGATCATAGGATTAATTAGCCAGATGACCCATGCAGCTTTCATCCACCAAGTTCTTTAGCAGAATAAGACACTCTTCCATAGTAATATCATGGTGTGAATGTTCAGTTACAGAATCTCTGAATGTAATGCAATAGGAGACAGTATATTTTGAGGAAAATTAAAAACTTGTGTTTGTAGTTTGGCCCTAACTGGTTAAATATGCAGGTCGAAATTGCTTTTGTAAAAAATAAGGACTCTATGCAAAAGACAAGAAGATTTATTAAGAAAGAAATGTATGTTTTTTATCCATTTTGTTACTAGCATTTGTGGTGAATATTTACAGCAAGATACCTCCTGCCTTGAGGACACTTTTAAAGCGCCCACGTTAAAATGACTTATTAGCATACTTAGTCCTTATTAGTATACTTCTGCTAAGGATTGCCCTGCAAAACAATAGGACCTTCAGCTAAAGTTATTCGTAATAACCAACAATCAGAGACAAAATGCTTTGTCTGTTTCTAGGAAATTAGTAAACAGGCTGTTGTTAACCAAGGAAGAGGAAATTATTTCAGCAACTCAGGGAAATTGTACCACCGTCACTGAATCCCAAAGAAATGAATCCAGATGCATTAGTAAAATTATGCAATTTTAAGTCAGCTGTAGCAACATATTAAAATGCATCAACAGAGAGGAAGGTAAAAGGGCATTGAATACCTTTACAGTTATTTTATTTCTAAATATGATTTTTTGTATGATTATTTACAAAGGCTTCCATTGATGCCTTTTGAATCTCTTTTTCTAGCACTAATTGCTTGATCTTTAATTACCACCCAAATCAGTCCAGTGCTTACATATGAAATTTAAGTTAAATCAACACTTTTAGAAAAGCATAACATTCAAATATTTGCCTTTATTTTATAATTACATTAAACTACTATTTTTCAAAGAAAAGGGTCTTGGTATTAAGGCTGTGATAAATCTCTGTGTAAGTGGTAATTCAGATACAGTGTAGTGGTAATAAAGCATATTAACATTCACAGCTATTAGAATGAATTTACTATAAATATCTCTAATATTCCTGAGTCTTAGGTGTAGAAGTCCACCTTTCTTTAAGCAAAACCTATTCAAGTGAACTGTAAGACAGCAGGATATAGAAAATAAAATCATCATCATATATTAAAAAAAAAAATATTATCTTGCCCTTGATTCAAGCAACTACAAGAGTGTTATTCAATAAACCTTTTCTCACTGGCAGTTCTATTATATTTAACAGGGTTTTCATCTAGGTGACACCTTTTTCTGTAATACTATTTTGTATCATCACCATATCATCTCATGCAAGAGTGGGTAATGGAAATTAATATTGTAGTGATACCAGTGACACTAATTGGACTAGCTTACTTTACTGTTATTGAGGAAAGAGGATTGTCTAAAATGTGTTTAGAAGGCTTGCAGGAGAAACAAATACAATGCATCATGAATGCATTTGTCTAAGTTACTAATAATTTCCTTTCTGGCTTTGCAGAATGTTATTAAAATACCTTAGTATATGGTGCATAAAATTGCATTTTTTATAGAATTGATGAGAAATGAGAAAAACAAAATATTAATAAGAAAGGCAAAAAGTGGGGGCATAGGAAAATGAGTGTGTGATCACCACATGAGGAAATATCAGCTTGAGTGACATACATTTAAAAGTAGCTTTCCTCATTGTAATTGCTGTCTTGAAAATGCTGTCAATTTACAGAAGATTTACCAGTTATATTTGTCTTTTCCATTTATCATAGTCAAGAATAAAATAATCTTTCCTGGATACAGCTTGAGGTATGACCTAATAAGATACTAGATAGACCATTTTATTTGCTACTGATTTTATTGTCAGCTAAATCATGGCTGCAGACAATTCAGCTGAATTATAGTTTGTGCAAAATAAACATGTCTTCAGCCACTGATACCTATATGGTCATTTAAGTGGATTTCTGGGACTTGAAATGGTACTTAAGATGATATATTTCTTTTAAATATATATGTACCTATAGTATATTCAAATTTAGCCTCAAACTACTAAAAGGATCTTTTATTTGTTCATAGCCTTTTCAGAAAAAAAAAAGCTATTAAGTATTTGCTACAAAACATGTATTGGGAATATGTGTATATGTAATGGCATATAATATTATTTTTTCATAAGGTGTGAGTGAAGTAGCTCCAGGCTTTTTTTACCCAGAGGTTTTTTACTCAAAGTAAAGTAGCTCTTTTATTCTTCACTGAGATTCTAGCAATATTAATGGGGAGTGAGACATCCCCCACCTTCCAACCTCCAGATCTTCCAAATTTGTGTTGGGATTTTTATTTTGGTGCCTTTCAGGAAATAATGTCTATTTCCAAGTTACACTTTTTTCTTTTTTTTTAAAATTTCTGGGTCCCCTGATTTTGTTTTGTTTTAATGACTTTGTGATTCTTCCAGCCTTTACCTCTTGTAACTGAGCTTTGGGAAAGATAGTATTTTATTTTGTTCTGGGTTTATGCTTGAACTAAAGAGGATGAGAGATTGTTCATCTATCCACTCCATTGCACAGCCTCTAGGAAACTTGCATAAAAGTAAAGTTACTGGAACTTGGAGTAAATAAAAAATCAGAAAACCAGATTAACCGCCTGTGACTGCTAAGCCTTAGGGAACCAGGTCACAAAGAGGCAGAGCCATTATAATTGAAGTAATTGTGTTACATACTATAAACATAGATCAATGGGCTTCTAAAAATGGTTGTCCTCTGTGCTGCAACTGTGAGGAGGTTAGATGTAGAGTTTCTTTTTGACATGACCACATAAATATATATATACAGCATGATTGGAGTTGATCAAATTGAGCACAAAATACGATTTTTGGTTCATTGTTCATGCATTTTGAAGTTTTTATGTGTGAAGGAGGAGCTGCCACTTTCTAAATGTTAAGCATTCAAGCAACGGCTAAGTGAACTGGTACTCTAGCATTTTGGGAAGCAGTAGCTGGAAACATCTGCTCTGTTTCTCTTGGAATGAGAATGTCACAAGCCAGTTTTGCACTGCCAGTGCTGAGACTGTCACACTGTATAGAGCTAAAAGACCATGTCGTGGCAGGAAGGATGATAGACACAAAAAACATCACATGTGCATTCTCTTTTGAACTTACTGATTTCCTGTCAATGAACTAACACCTCATGGATTTGGAACTGCTTTTAAAATGAGTTTGCATGCTTATCAGAGTTGACAAAATGACAGGGGAAAGAAAAATAATTCCCTGCTGTTTCCTTGATTTGCTTTTCTATCCCTTGCATTAAGATTTCATAGGTTTAACTTGTAAATAGGGCTTTCTTTGAGATTTCAAACAAATCAACAGACACTGAAAGAATGAAAATTATTGCTTTTGGTAAAATATTTTATTTCTTTTAATGAAATAATTAACTACTACTTTACTTTTGGTACAGTTGGCTTTAACATTATTTATGCTTAATTATTCTGCAGAAAATATACTCTTAACCTCCTAATCTATCAAGCATTTTGAATTGGATGATTGGCTATTACTTGCTGCAAATCTGCTTGAGGGTTACATGAATATTGAAAGCTCTTCATATCACTGTGCTCAGCATCTGGGGTGGGCAGACTCACTTCTAGTTATTCCTCAAATCATTTCCCTACTGAACAATTTTATATGTGTGTATATATATATATTTATAAAATTTGGTATAACTATTTCTGAGCTTAATCACTTGATATAGAAACCTTATAGATGCTCCAGAGAAAGTCTCAGAATAAACACATTTAAGAATAGCATTACATTATGTGTATTTGCAGAGTGAGTTTTTTTCTTTTCAGAAGGGAATGATTAGGTGGGAAAATAGGACATTTTGAAGTCTGCTTAAAGTACTGACCCTAAGAATGACCTTCTATGGATTGTAAAGCTTTACTTTTCTGTGGGTATTGTTACCCCGCAAAGTGAAAGGTGAATGCACTGTATCATTTTCTTTTTGCAACATTTAGGCAAGTAGTGGATCAGGCTCTTCTTACTACATAAAAAAAAAAAAGTCTTCTCCACTCCCAAAATTATTGTTGAGTAAAAGTCATATAATCTGTTTTGGACAGCTGTCTCAAAATCAAAGAATTGTCCTCTGGAAATACCCCTCTGGATGTAGACTGAGGCTGAGGCAGTAGTTTATAGTAGATACACAGCCTTTAGGTTGATAAAGCGAAGGGAGATGAATCTCACTCTTGGTTTTCTTACACAAAAAGTCACAAAGTCACAGCAACTGTGATTTGAACAAAAAAATAAGCCAAAACCAAACCTGACTCTTCCTCATGATATGCTGATAATTCAAAAGCATCAAATTTGACTATCTCAGGTGATGAGTGGTAAATCAAGCTGAAGTTATTCAGTTACACCTTGAATTTTCCCTTCTCATTCCTTCACTTTGCTTCCCTCCTCTCTTGGAACAAATGTTGCTGTGCTTCGCACTCCTGCTTGATAATTTCCCTAGCAAAAAAAAAAAAAAAAAAAAAAAATCCCACACAAAACCAACAAAACAAAAATCATTGGTTAGAAGCTGCCTCTGCAGTGAACTCAGCTGTGTCCACCTATCAGACTTGCCTATCAGACAAGGTGCCTTATCAGGTGCGGGTCCATTTCTGACTTTCAATGGGCTTCAAGTGTGAAACATACCAAAATACACAGTTTAAGTCAGGCAGCTCTGGAGTTGCCTCTGGGTCTGTACAACAGCAGAATCTGTGACAGCTGTACGTTTTCTTGGCAAAACTTATCAGTACCTGGACATTAATCACACGTCTTTGCTCTTCCTAATCCGATTTCCTGCACCCTTCTATGCACAATTTGTTTGGTCTGTCTTTGCCTAAATTTCCCACCTTTTGAAATGCTTCACTAGAAAAACAGATATTGCCAGGCTTAAAGTATTTAAAAGTCTAAAGCCATCTGGGTCTGCGATGACAGAAATCAGCTGTTTATTAGCTGAACATCTGATTTTAAAAAAGCATTTTTGTTTTACTCAGGTGTCTTAGTTGCATGAAAGGAAACTCCTTGTGTGACCTCAGGTACTTTCTCTAGTGACCTAACTAAAAACCACTGACATGAAGGCTGGAGTTTTGCAGAAGCAGTTAAAAATACAACATTTTCATTGATTCAGTAGTTTTCCAATAATAAAAACGTCATTAATTGAATTTTTTTGAGGATTGAAGGGCAAGTCTTAACAAACTGCTTTGCAATTTATGCTCCCGTTTCACTACAGCTATGTCCTTGTTGATATTTGTGAGCTTTTTGTTTCAGGAAAGACTCAAGTGATAAATCAAGAGCAAGTAAGTTTGCACTGTACCTGTCTGCTGGGCATAGGAATATTTGTTCTTACAAGCTTATATTTGGAACATAAAGAGTCAGCATTCTGGTCTAAAAAAGAGAAGTTATATGCAGAAGTGAAATATAATTTTATATATATATATATATATATATATATATATATATACACATTATGTTCACTATATTACAAAGAGCAAAGGAGTCAAAATCATAGCATTCCAGAGAAGCAGTTCTTGAAAGAAAAGGAAAGAAAGAGAGAGAGAGAAGGAAAGGAATAGGAAATAAGGTGTACTTGGGTGTACTTGGCTAGTATTTTTTTCATAGCAGTTCCTACAGTGCTGTGGTTTAAATTCATACCCAAAACAATCCTCAAATAATGCTTGATAAGACACTTAAGTGCTAGCAACAAGGCCTTCTCTGATTCTCACTGTGACACACAATTTTGTGACCTACAACTTGTTGTGCAATGGGTTTGGAGCTGACACAATCCTGCAGACATCCTGAACCAACCAGAGATACTCCATACCATATAATGTCATGATTAGCAATAAAAGCTAAAAGAGGTGTTAAGAACATTAGGTGGGTTTGGTTTTTTTTTTTTTTTTTGAGAACTTACTGCGACATGGTGAATGGTTCTCTTTGCACCACTTCTTTTGTTCTGTTTTCATCTCTCTTCTTCACTTTCCTTCAGGTTTTTGAGGTGCTTTTTCTTTTGCTTGTTTGTGTTTTTTTTTCCTTTTTTTTCCTCTTTTTTTTTTAATTTTTAATGTAGACAACCATCACGCTTTTATTCTTCCTTTCCTCTTTTTTCTTTCCACTGACTGAGCATCTCTGTGGTGCTTAGTTGCCCATTAGGATTTACCAAAAACAGAAGGCAGTGGTAAAGGTAAGAAAAAAATATCATACTGATTTCTGATGGTCTTTATGGTAGGGTATATGGATTTTTCATTTGTAGCATATTAATTAAAATGTGAATGAGAAAAATTTAAAGGGCAGTGAATTACACTGGTTGTTAGCAGATACTCAAGATTACAATTTCAGGGAAGAAAAGTCCTAGCATAGCTTTGTACTCAGAGTTATACAGACCTATATGAATCTTAAAACTGTAGCTGTTCCATTGTGTAAAGGATTAAATTATGAAACTCCTTTTACAAGCCTTACTATTTTGTGGTTCTTTTGAATACTTAATAGCACCACAAAGCAGTTACTTTTGAAATTACTGAGCTCCATGGCTATCCATATAGTTGTTAGGAAAGCAGATCATATTCCTATTCAAGGCCTAGTGTTCCTTTTTATGTGTAAACTAAACTCAGGAGGTTTCACAGAGAGGAACAGATGCTCATGCAGCTTATCCCTAATATACAAACACACATTTCTTTCTGAACTGCATTAAAGAGATTGTCTTCACGGTTTAATTTTCTCATATTAGGCTCTTGTCCTCTGACAGGAAGCTGGATGGATGACAGAAGCTGAAAATAGTCCTCTATGGTAGACTAAACAACAAGTGTCACCTTCAGTGGCCGCCTGCAAGACAAGACTTTCAAGTATTTTTCTATAAGCACTGTTACCTTAGACTGCATACTTCCAGATGATATCTGTTGGCTTATTTGCAAAGGATAACTACTTTAAAACAAAATCACACAGAGACTAATGCCTTGCTGACCCCACAAAAAGCTCTTGCTTTGTCTCTGTCTGCTACTTCCTCAAATAACTACCTTATTTTTCATAACCCTATTTCCAGACATTGATTTCCCTTTGGCTACCATACTCCACTGATTCTTTAAGTCATGATCAAGTCTCTTTAAGTGACTTCTTTGAAGTGCCCTTATCTGAATTAGATATGAATTTGTCAGCATTGCTGAGAGCCAGCATATTTAATACATATTTTTCTTTTTACTTTTTATTTATTTTTCTTTTTATTTAAGATTTTTAAACTGTCTGCCCAACTCCTTCTCTGTAACCCAGGGGCAGACCTGACTAGGATTTCATCTTGCACTTTTGCTTCTGCCAGATGTAGTAAACAGTGAAAACCTTCTCTGTCTTTAGAAGCAAGAGAATACTTAACCAGAAATAGTTTTACAGGAAATTAAACCTTACTGGCTGGAAAAAGCCACTGGAGATTCTCTGATCCTCTGTTGCATTTTAAATGTCTTGATATCTATGTGGAGACCCCACAACTGTTCTGGATAATATCTTCCAGTGTTTTCCCATTATCATCGTAAAAAAAACCCAAAACCCCTCCATGTCCATTGGAGGATTGCCCATTCTCCAATTTGTGTCCATGGACTGCAGACCAGTCACCATGTAACTCCAAGACTGACTCCATCTTCTCTGTGCCCTCCCACAAGGTATCTGAGGTCTTCTCTAAGCCTTCATCTCTTAAGCTTGGAAAGACCTCACAGCATCTCACAGCCTGTCCTTGTATCCTGTCCTTCCATTCCCCTCATCTCACCAGCTTGAGAATCTTTGCTGGGTCCACTCAGTGTACCAGTATCATTTGTGTGCTGGGGAGCCCAAAACTGGACACAGCACTTGAGATGTAGTCTCACAACCACAGAGAAAGATTGCTTTCCTAGACTTGGGGAGTACACTTCTGCTAATGCATCTAGGTTGTCAGTTTTTGTCTGTGCTTCAAGGGTGCACATGATTCATGTCCAGTTTTTTCCTCAGAACGTTCAGACATTTTTCTGTCAAGCTGCCTTCTCTCCATCCAGGACCCAGCCTATAGCATTGCATGGAATTATTTGCTCCCAGATGCAGGATTTTACACGTTGCTGAACTTTGTGATGTTGCTGTCAGCCTGTTCCTCACACCTGTCCAGGTTCCTCCAAATAACAGTCCTGCCCTGAAGCATATCATCTGTTCCTCCTAATTTTGCATCATCTGCAAATATGTTCAAAGTGTCCTCTCTCTCATCCTCCAAGTTTTTAAGAGTCATTGAACAATATTTTCCCCAGTAGTATTAAAAGTTGGTTTTTTTTGACTGCCAATCACTGCTCTTTAAGACCAACAAAAGTCCAGCCTATTTTTCTCCCACTTAATTGTGCACTTATCCAGTTCACAGCTCATGAATTTGACTGTAAGAGTACAGTGTGAGACTGCCAGAGATGCTTGCTAAAGTCAAAGTATGTCACATGCACCATTCTCCTTCCATGCATGCAGCCAGTTCTCCCATTGCAGAAGACAGATTGGTCAGGCACCACCTGCCCCTAAAGGGGCAAGTGGTACATCTGAGGCTGCTCTCTTGAAGGCTAAATTGTGAGAAGGAATGTTCTGCAAAAAGAGCACAGAGGTGAAAGAAGCCTTTGGTCCCCGACATTTCTGTGTGAGTAAAGAAGGATCACTTGTCAAATCTCAGTCCATGATACTTATGAGACAGGTCATGGTAGAGTTTTATATTAATTAAAGTCTTCTGTCACCACTCACAGATTTTTGGTAGTGATTAACCAACCCAATGAAAGATTAGGGCTCCTACTTTAAACCACACGATGCTGTTTCCCTCTCTCCCATTTCTAGTTACTCATCTTGTGAGACTCACCTAGTTTTGCCCTGTTACTTAGATTACCTCTTTAGTTGCTGAAAAGAAGTGGGCTTTTCTAGGATATGAGTCAACTAATTTATTACTAACAGCTACCTGGTAATAAATGAGGATCATATTCTAAAAATAATAGCTCTTCTTACTGTGTAAAAATACTCTGTCTTAGTTGTAGATTTAGTCAGATAAATCTCACATGGAAACATTTCTTTCAAATTTCCCCAGGATATTTCTACTACAATTCAATTATTATTAAGTGGATAGGAGGAAAGTATAAATCTGGATTTACCTCACATCTAAAATAGTCCTATTTAAAGGTCCTCAAAGATTTTTGCATAGTTTATGGTGCATTATATCTCACACTAATAAATATATGATTGAGTTTCCTTCTGGTGCTATTAGTTGCATTCTATTTGAAATGTCTGAACAATCTGTTTCCTATTGCTGCTGCTAGAATGAGTTGTTTAAGCATTTTGGAAACATGACAGTTTTTTAAGGGATTCAATCTTGCCTGAGTCAAAAATAATGGAGTTTTGCTATTGCCTTCAATACATGCAGGATCAGGTCTTCAGTCTTTTCATTCTAATGTGCTTCTAATTATGTTACACTTTTGTCCTTCTTCTGTGCTTTTCCTTGCAAGATTAAACTTAATTTGTTAATTACCCAGCATTTGCAAATTACGAGGCAAATCTGGAACTCATTTCCTTTGCTGCTCACTCTCTGTCCTCCCTCTTAAACAAATGGAGTGATAAGCATATGACTACTTTCTGCTAAGCTTTATGTCCTTTTATTAAAATCTAGTACACAGTGGTCCCCCCTTACAGTCTTACCAGTTTACCCTATACAATCTACTTTACTTCTGGTTTGTCCTGATTCAAAAAGAACACTTAGGGTTTCGACTATCTGCAGTTGTGTTAGGAATAATAATGAATTTAATGAGACTGCTCATGATGAAAGTTTGTCTGTAATTACTATTTGGTAGTCAGGGCTGATTTCAGAATAATTTATTACAAGGATAAAGGCATTTATGAAATTTTGTAAATACTGGAATAGCTGTTTACCTAATTGAAAAATGGCACATCCAAAAGAAGTAAGTTTTGAATAGTGAAAGTGATTTAAATGTAGAATCCCATCCTTTACATGTGTTTCCTGAAACACTGCTGAACACCATGCTTCTGCTGGGGTAATCACTTATGCCAGTCTGAGATAAGATACCAAGAGTATCTTCTGAAAGATTATTCAAGGATTTATATTGAAAGAGCCAACCAAACAAACTTTTTGTAAGAAATCAAAATATCCTTAAAGGTTTTCTCCACTTCAGCTCTATTCATAGAGCTCTTGATACCATCAAGGAGCATGTCAATTGTAACACAGATATCTGTCCAACAGGAAGTGTACTGAGATCATTGGCTCAATTTTCATAATCAATTGAATAGCCATCAGTCAGAAATTATGTTTGGTTTGGACATTTTAATGAACTGAATCACATACAAACTAATGATCTGTCAGAAGTTAAAAAGTCATAGTCTCCTTTAGTACTAGTCTTTATACCCTTTAGTACTCCAAAGTGTTCTATCTCATTTTTCTTCTGTTTTTTTCTCTCTTTTTTTTTCATAGTATTTCTTTTTAACTGTTTTACAAGCCTTGTCCTAAAACCTTATTTTTCAGAAGATTTTTTTTTTCCAAGTTTTTATTTTATCAGGCACATTTAGATCCTTACATTTGACTGTATCTCTTGGGCATTGAACTAAAAACACTAATAGTAAATAACAACTTCACCTCCAGGAAAAATTAGACCTGCAAAAGGAAGGTATCCATGCTTGGTTCCCCATACTCATCAGAATGGTTCTTTAACTGTTATAGCTTCTTGATGCACCACCCTGGAGGTTCAGGTCTCATATGACATTTGGAAGATCTCCAGGTTTGGAGTCTTGTCTCTTTTAGCAGGAGTTTCCTAATGCTCCAAGAATCCTTATTGCAAGTGCAGAGCTGAAGAGCATTTAAGCTCAGGATTTAGGGCTTCTTCGTCCAAGAACAGAGAGCAGTGACAATCTGGCAGCCCTGCAGCAACAAGTCTGGGATTCAAGGAATCTGGCTGCAGAGCCTTCCACGTGCCAGCATCTGCCTGCAGCTCTGCAGCTCAAACCTCTGCCCACCACCTGGTATCTCCTGGCTGCAGAGCATGTTCATAGTGTGTATTCACTGAGCATTTATGCTCCATGAACTAGAATAATGTTTAGTAGTATTTTTAGGAAGCTGACTTCTGACTGTGTTATGGCATGCTCCATAATTTATTGCACAGATTTTAGTAGCCTTGAGCTTTTTTTTAATATCAAACATGAAAAATTACAGATTTGCAATCTTTTGATGTCTTCCTTCTGTCCTTCCATGACAACACTTACAATCGTTATTAGAAGGAAATGTTGCATTATCATTCCCTTTTGTAATTTCCTGTCATTGACAACGTCTTAGTGCAAGGGCCCTAGTTTTAAAGATGGATGTCTGATTTTGGCCATGTACAGCTATAGCTGTCCATGTAATAAAAATACTTTCAATCAAGTGTGTGTACACAAGGGCCTATAGGGTGAAAATTCAAATTTGAGCCAAAGCTGCAAATTAGTCATCCTAGAGACTCATCAAAAAATGCATTTTTCCCTCCATTCAGCCTTATTTCATTAATTTCTCACTTGCAAAATAAACCCTGTGTCATTTATGAGCTCTTGGTTATTCCCCCCCCACCTTCTTTCACTTCAAAGTCCATCTAGAGCTTCTAGGAGTATTTACTGTAAATACGCCACCATCCTTTCAATTAAGCTGTTATGTGGTAAATGTAAGCGTGTATACTAATTTTCATCTGTCTTTTTTCAACTTGCATTAATATTCTAAACATTCATCAACCAATTATAAAGATGCATCAACCAACTCTTGGGTTTGCCACTAAAAAAAGGATTAAGTATTCATTTGTCATCATGCACTGACTACTGCTATACCAGGGGAACCAGATGGAATAAAACATGTCATACTGAATTTTCCCAAGGACTTTTTCTTTAAAGAAACAACTGGGAAACCAGTAAGGAAATAATAGTAATAATAATAGAAATGTTTACAACATGGATTGGAAAATGCATTTGTCCTTGCTGCTGGAATTACCTATGCTCACATTTAAACCTACTGCTTTTGAAGGTGTATGATCTTTTCTGACATGAAATTTCTGAGACCTGCAGCAGTTTAGTTGCTCCCATTAGCACATGGAACAATGACTAAAAGTGTCAGTGTTATACAGTAAGTTCATCTTAATTGTGTTTTTTTCATCATATTTCATTCCTTTTTTAAAAATCCTCTAATTCACAACATCCTTACCAGAACACAAATAAACCTAAAGACCAACCAACCAAAGAAAAGAAACCTTACCAAAAAACCAAAACCATCACCCCAAAACATCTCCAAGAGCGCCAGCTATTAGAAGAGATCATGGAAATTTTTTTTCTTCTGGAAGCCTTTTGTAGTTAAAACTATCTTCTTTTTATGACTCTGAGCTACAGTATGCAAAATTCAGTCCTACTAAGATATAATTAGAAGTGTAGGATAATTCTAATGCTGTTTTACAACTGATGAAATCTGCTTCAGCTGTGTGTACCACCTGAGTACCATGGAAACCATTCTGGCCAACAGAGTAATTCTGATCAAAATGAATTATTATTAATCTTACCAGTCAAGGGTGGATGGAGCTTATGCTAAATTTTCTGGTACAGCTGAAAGGTTCAATAAGGGTAAATATTAATTCCTAGACTGTTAGAGAGCAAGAGTGTAGTTATGAGATAACTACAACCCACTGCCCAAAATTCAGGTACTAGCAGATTGTAATATGAGCATCCAGGAGCTGGACATAAATAAAGGTAATTTTCTGGAGGGTAAGGAGCTACAAGAAAAACTGACATGAGAAAATTAACTGTCTATTTCAAGGATAGTCAAATGATGGTTTCAAACCTAATGGTGGAAGGAATAAGTAGTAGTAATGTTGTACACAGGTTAGTGTTTAGACAGGTAAATAGTTATTCTTGCCAAAATATTCTCAAGTTAGAAAAAATACTTCTGTTTTTCATACAGAGACAATACCCATGGTTAGTAATAAACATTGAAATCTACATATTTTAAAGAGATTAGAGAGGATGTGATAGAATCTGAGTTCAATTTTCTGCTATTTGAACAAACAGCATTTGTTTTTAATAGCAAGATTGTGAAAGCAAGAGAGGTCACCATTCTCCAAGACTTCCCTGTCTTTTGAAACATGTACGAATTGCTGAGCATTTGGTGTTTCTGGACTTGAGAAATTTTCCATGTCACAAATTTATGTTTATAGCAGACAACATTCACATAGAATGGAGTGTTATGGTTTTGAAGGGGCCAATAAAGGTCACCTAGTCCAACCCACTGCAATGAGCTGGGAGATTTTTAGCTAGACCTTAAACTTGAATGTTTCCAGAGATGGAACATCCACCACCTCCATGGGCAACCTGTGTTAGTGTTTCAACACCGTCATTGTAAAAAAAACTTTCTTATATCTAATAAAGGTTGACTAATGCCATGAAAAACATGATACTTGTGCATCAAAACTGTAGAATTGCAATTTTCTTGTGGTTCATATTTAAAAAGACTAGAAAGTTAGGTTTTAAAAGCAGAAAATGTCACATACTTAGAGTGAGGAAAGAATGAATGAGGGATCTACACTGAAAATAACTATTATCGCAATAATTTTGTTCGGCTTTAGGTAGAATAAAAATGTATTGTTACTTTTTAATCAGTAGATGTGTTATTTTACTTGTTTCCCATTTAGTAGAAGAACAAAAATTGTACAGTTCCTAGTGAACTCACTAACAATTAAATACATAGGCAATTAGCAATTATTTCTCTCAGTCAAACTGTTCTCCCAGGCTATTTCTGTATGTAGTGGGTTCAGGTACCTTCAGACAGTGATTTAACTCCATCTTAAAATGGTGTTATTAGCCTAAATTTCAAAGTGGCCTTTTATTTCTTTTAACTATAAAGGCTGCATGGACTGTATGTTCAATCTGATTTTTGAAGACTAACCTAGGTTAGAATCTTGCACTTGAGGATCTTCTCAAATGACTGAGTGATTTGGTAGTTAACCACTTGTTGTCTTTGTCCCAGTTACTGCCCTGCTGACTTTAAAAAAAAACCCAGTCCACACTGGTATAAGTTTTCTCTGTAGAACAGATTGCAAGATTAATAACAGGCTGGGGTAGAAAGCTATTGGGAATGACAGGGAATGGATCATTTTTAGTATAGTAACATACTAAGGCAGTGGTGACAGAAGGGCTGGTTTTAGGTTTGCTTTCTAGTTTTATTTTGTGTGTGTGTGACTGGATTAATACTGACTGTCTAAACTTAGTTATTTTCCTAGATTTTGTATAAATAAAAAATGAAGGAAACATTCTGCCTACTCTAGTGATTTGGAACTGGCATGTTGGAAGCCAAAAACATGGAAGGACTCTGTACCTCATCATTGTACTTTATAATATCAGACTTTCAGTTTCCCAATGGGAAATAAAACAGGACTTCTTTCTTACTGTCTTCACCCTTGGTGGCCAATTAAAAGCTTTTTTGGTTCCAGCTGAAGACTTGGCAGGTCTACTGTTTTGGCCACAATGTGATGAGGAGTATAATGAAAGTTAAAGTTAAATTACAGTTCAACACCTGTGGCTGGCTTGGCTCTGTATTCACATTTGACACCAAGCCAAGGCAAAGCCAGAGTGAGAATCTTCTAATGTTGTTTCTTGGCAGTAAAAGTCACCTTAAATATCAGTTAATACATTTATCTTTTCTCATTTATATAGCTAGCTCCAGTGCTTTGACTTCCATCTTGCTCAAAGGGACAAACTAGGACCTTGGCATGATTCCATTACTGCAGGTTTGGCTGAAGGAGTTATTCAAATATAAGATAAATTTTGTTTCTGAATGGAAAAGATGAAGCACAGCAGTTATTGAACTTTATCATGAAGCACATTGTTGTTTTCTCAAAATCTGATTTGAACTTCTGTTTGAATGGGTATTTTGGTTTTATCCCTACCAAAATAACTGTGCCCCATAGAACCACTTGCTCACTTTTCCCCCAGTGGGTGGAGGGGAGATTTGGAAGAGTTAAAGTAAAAAAAATTGTGAGTCGAGATGAAGACTTTTTAAAAAGTAAAACAAAAGCTACGTGCACAAGCAAAGCAAAACAAGTAATTAATTCACCACTTCCCATGGGCAGACTGGTGTTCAGCCCTCTCCAGGAAAGCAGGGCTCCATCATCCACAATGGTTTTTTGGAAGGAGGGAGGACATCAATGCCCCTGTTCCCTTCTTCCTTCCCCAGGGGTATATGCTGAGCATAATGCCATATAATCTAGAATGTCCCTTTGGTCAGCTGGGCCCAGCTGTCCTGGCCCTTACTCCTCCCAACTCCTGGTGCACCCCTGCCCTCCTCACTGATGGAGTGAAAAGGCCTTGCCTCGGTGTGAGCACTGCTCATTGGTAACACACTCCTTGAGTTATCAACCCTGTTTTCAGCACAAAACATAGCCCCATAACATCTACTGTGAAGAAAATTAACTCTGTTCAAGCCAAACCCACCACAATGGGAACTGATTTTTCTATTCTGTAAAGCCTTCTGAGATTTTTTTTTACATTTTGTGGTCTGCATTTAATAAAACTAAGACTTCTGAAAATCTTTAAGAGAATAGAAAGACCTGTTTACCACATATCAGCCATTTTTCTGAAGACTACTTTCCGAGAATGAGTAATAAACTGTTTTTCAAAATTGACATGAATGTGGCAAAGCAGGCACTTGGAACTGGCTCTTTGGAGTAAGTAAAACAAATCCATTTATTGACTCTTTTGGGCTGTTTCTCTCAGTCTCATTGTGGTTGTCCCTCTTTGAACTTTATATTAAATAGGCACTTGAACAGGATCTTTGTTCTTTATCAGGAGTAAGTACTCTAAATTCTCCTATTTATGTAAATCACTATGTCAAAATATGGAGTAGGGACACAGAGCAAAAAAAGGAATGGTCTTTATCTTACAGGCAGCATCCATGTATGAACTACCTGTCTAGACTCTGATTTCAGGCTACAGAAGAGAAAGAAAGTTCTAGGCATAATTCATCTTATCCTAAAGCAGATATCTAATAGATCAAATAAATTCCATATTAACAGCACCTATTTCTCTCCATTGATTCTGAAGAAAACTAAACTGATTAGTTTGTTGCCGACATTGTGGCTTTGCGTCAAGTAGATAAGATAAATTGTACTCATGTTGTCTCTATAGTCTAATGTTTCGTCTATTTGTCTGAAAACAGATGAGAAGACTCAGCCCCCTTAGAAATATGGTAGTGGGACCACAAAATGTTGATGGTTCTTCACAGAGAGTTTAGATTAATTATGGAAAAGGAATGGGGTAAGCAAGTGTACTGTACTTGAGCAAGATGTGGTAGTTAAGGCAGGTGTTCAAAGAACATGTTTAGGAAAAGAGAGTATTTTACTTTTTTATCAGAGAAATACATGTAGTTCTTGAAATTGTTTCTAAATCTAAAACTGTGCCATATAATTACTTACTATCTTAACTATTACTCCGAGTTTCTTAATGCATTTGTGCGTATACAAGCTGTATTAAAGGCAGTGACATTTTTGTTCATTCTATACTTCTAATGCTTTCAACTTTAGTGATGATTACATTACAGAAGTTGTATGTGAACATTGACAGATTCACACTCTATTGTTCTTTGGCTATATCAATATAAACCTCTGGTATTAGTGAAGTACGTGCATATAAGTATTTATTCATGGATATATACAACGACAAAATACATAGGTAATTCTTATGTATTCTTATGTATGCATACATATATGTTTTCATAGCTGTTATCTGTTCTTAGAAGTAAACTTATACTATTAACCAAGAAAAAGGTTCTTATATCACAGTAGAAAGATCAGCTCAAATGTTTGTTTTGCATGATTAGATAATTTTAGTCTCCATCTTAACTCTTTTCTAACTGCATCTCAGTAAATATATATTGGGAAAATTGCCTTTTTTTTTTCTGTTTGATTTCTTGGCATTGTTGGTTTTGGTTATTTGTTGGATGGTTTGGTAGGGGATTCTGTACTGGTTTATTTGATCCATTGATTTCCAGGTTACTGTTAAAAAATATTATGTAGTGTCTGTTGCATTTCCTACTTCAAGGCATTTTTCTTAGAAAAATAAATGTTAAGCCAAAAAATTAACAAACCCAATCTTAACTGGAAGAAACAAGAGCACTCTAAACTTAGATAAATAGAAAATCTGAGACACTATAATGTAAGTCATTCCATAAATATGTGTTGAGGTATATTTCTGCTTTCATTCATATGCAAATATTAAGTATTTGAAAGAGAGAGATTCATAGGTGGTTTATTATCTATAAAGATTTATCTGTCCTTTTATGGCTACAGTCCAGAGGGTGGAATGCTACAGAGAAGACCTGTTAGCAGAACTGACTAAAAAAAAGAAATAAATTTAGAGCTGAAACTTTAGATAATGGGTCACTGCCACAGTTTTCAAGACTGTAGTTCAATCTTCAACACTGTACTGCTATTACAGCTTCTGATAAAGAAATACTGCTGTGAAATTTTGCCTCTAGAAAAACGAAGTGCAATTCTTGCTGTTCAGAAGCTGAGAGCTGAGACCAGATTGTGCTTTAGAAAATCATAGCTGTCATTTTTTCTACTCTTGTTCCTAAAGGAAAGTAAACTATGTCAGTTGCGAATATCTGACTCATTGCCTCTTTCTGCAGTATCTCATCCGTGCTAGCCATTCCAGGGTGACAGCTGAGTAAAAGCCCTGACTGTACCTCCATCTACATGTTCCTACCTCTCTCTTTTTTTGAGAAAAAGTTGCAGCCCACAGAGATACCTGTTATAAATGCCTTTGGGTTATTTTTATCCCTTTGTGACCTGCATTTTAATACAGATAATAGCAGATAGTAGACAAGTCTGAAGATTCAAAAGGGCTTCAGATGATAACATTAATACAGTCACAGGTAAAGGGGTACCTGTGCTGAGCTTATGTTTAGTTAAATAAATGTTTTGTACACACTAAATGCAATAAGTATTCTACAGATAATTTTTATGCGGACACATGCCATCCCCTGTGAAATTTGTGTTGACTCAGGAATGCACCTTATGAAGCATCAGGAACTTGTGGATTGCTTAATCAATATTAGTACTGCCTAGTCAAAACAAAACAAAGTTATAAGCCTATCTGAGTTCAAGAAGAGTTTGGAGAATGCTCTCAGACACATTCTGTGACTCTTGGGTCACTGGTCCTGCGCAAAGCCAGGATTTGGACTTGATGATCCTGATGGGTCCCTTCCAGCTCAGCATATTCTCTCATTCTGTGATACTATGCTAACTATTAGTTAAATTGCAGTGCTGATAACACCTATATACAGTTTCGTTAAAATGTTGTTAATACTCAGTAACATAACACTTAGCACAGATGCATACAAAGTTTCTCACATCCATCTGCTTTTGCTGATCTCATGGTGACCCTCCCAGTGCTCTGCTGGATCCCAAGGTAAATGAACCATTTGCATCACAGAACGACATAATGCATCCTGCTGATCTAGTTACAAGAACTCCCTTTTTGGCAATTTCCCCTTAACTTTCTTAAAGCATAGAGATGTGTTTCTGCGTGAGAACATTTAGTTTCTTCTTTTCAGAAATGTTTCATTTTAACTTTATGTTAATTCAACTTGGAATATTTTTCTTATCCAAATTACTAAAAGGCAGCTATAAAGCCCTGTTTCTACCCTTTGTTAGTGATTGCATCAGCTCCAACACATTCTTTAATTTTGCTACCGTGCTAGTATGGTGGTCAATTATCAGAGAGCAACTAGCTGGAAATACAGGGAAAAGACTGAGGAAATTATCAGCTCTGTATGCTGCACTCATACATATCAACAGAGGTATTCCAGGAACACAAATTATTGTGGCTGCACTGTGAAGAGAGCTGCTAAGGCTGCCTGCCCTTTGTTTGACTGTTGTATGAAACATAATAATCTATCATATGAGGTGCATATGGCCAATAGAAATCCTCTTTGTGATCTCACGTAACAAAATATAAGCCTGTATACTTAGGAAGCTGCCTAAAACAGTGAGACTTCATGTCACTGGCCTGCCTCTTGCCTTAATGATTTCATTTAAACTAATACATATGAAAGGTGCTTGACATTGTATGATCTGAGCACTTGTGAAAAAGGAAGAAGCTAATCTCATGAAAGTTCTTAATAAGTCTTAAAGTATTATCAATGTTTTAAGACATTATTCACTTTTGTATGGTATTAGGGAGAGGGGAGTTGGCTGATGTGATAGGAAACCAATTAATATGATACAGAAGCAAGTTTATGATAAGGCCTTTGTTCAGAATATTGCTTTGGTAAAACCTCCCACACAGTCATTCAATAGATTCTTCACTGCAATTGTGACAGGCTTTTTTAATGTCCACCCTAGAAGAACATAGGGATGGGATTTGTTTGTTGCTATTTGTACAGCTTGGAGCGTTATCAGCAATGAAGTAGCAACTTGGAAATCACCAGATTACCTCTTTTTTTGAAAGACATCTCTATTACCAGCCCACAATTCAAACTCATGAGTGACTGACACTTTTTAATTTCATCTGAGTATTCAGCTCAAGTGTTATCCCTTCCATTTGAAATATTACAGTTATCATCCCACTAAAATGCAGATATTTTATGATTTAACCAGGAGTGAAAGAGCTTTTCTTATGTACCTCAGGATAATCTTGAGTTTGAGAAATGTGGAACTCAAGTTTAAATAATGTGCATATTTATAGGCACTGAGTGTGCTTCAGTAAGCACATGAACACATATTTTAAATACAACTCTTAAAAAATTTTATGTATTCTACAAGTTCTTATATGCATGTCCAGAACTCTAGCTGTTCCATAAATAAGAAAAAATTATTGAATATGTTTCATTTTTGTTGATGCTGTTGTCCCATGAAGTAGGGACAGTTTCAATGATTGCTAAGTGCATCGTTACTGTTCCTACCAGAATTTAACAGTGGTGAGATTTAAATGATTACACTGTTAGATTTCCCTTTATTTTTTAGTCTCTTTCACGGGCTGTTGCTTAACATTTTATTACATGTAATGGTTAATTTCCCCTTACTATAGATATTGTTTTACTTGTAATTGTTAGGTCATAATGGAGTCCTGCATCTTTAAACCATGCAATAAATCTTATGTTGAAGCAATGCTGAAACTATTTTGACAGAGATTTGTAATTTTGGATTGTGATTTGCCTGGGATCTCCAGAAATTAGCTGTGCTGTGTCACTGTAAAACTATAATATGTCAGAAACGACATATTTCCATTTCTGATTATTTTTTTCCATTAAGGCAAGTCTGGTAATGGCTTCAATAAAAAAGTGGGTTTTTAAAAAGAGATAGTTAAAGACGAAGCAAGCAGCGTAGAACAGGTGAATAAGGAAGCTTAATTCTTTCTATCTCATAAACGGATGGGCAAGACATTAAAAAGAAATGAACAGTGAAAAGTCTAAAGCTAATGAAAGAAAGTTAAAATTGCCCTTTCCATACACAAAGTGCATTTTCTTTAATTTCTTTCTGATCATAAGTTTGGCACCCTGTGCTGGAAAAGAGTAAGGCCAGCAGATGTTGTCTTCTAAGGCATGCTCAAATATGCTCTCAGCTTGAATTCAGGAGACACAGCTGACTTCATTTTAAAACTGGGGTAAGAAGATTAATGCAAAATTTAAGATCTGGGTGACAGCAGTTAAAGAAAACTAATCATATTTTTAGTTAACTGTTTTTTGATTTTTTTTTTTCCAAAAGGAAGTAGTTAAACACTCATTTGCTTTTTCAAAGCAGAGAATTAAACCCTTCACCAATGTGCTTCTTTTTCTACTTCTCTCCCAATAAATGAGATGAATTTGCCCTTTCTAAAATAGATATTGAACTCAGTAGCTTTGAGATTAAAGCATTGCTATGTGTATTTTAATTCTATTTTCATTACCTTACCTTAAATATTCACTTTTAAATTATTCTTTCGCATTTTATTTAATCATTTTCAGTAAACTATGTTCTATTCTAAACATTACCTAGCCTGTAATTGTTTCAGGCACAAATAATAAAAGCTAATTTGTTGACATTGACTGAAACACCAAAAAATACAGCTGATACTTAATGGATTTCTCTATCCCTTCCTTAAGAGGCAGTTTCTAGTTTAATTCCTTCTCTGGCAAAGGGTGTTTCATTGAAGCATAAATTCAGGATCTAAAGGTTATGAATATAGCTCTTTGCTATCCTATTTATTCATCTAGGGTCATGAAAGTTCAGCCTGAGATACCAATCCCTTTCTAAGACAAAAATAGAGTAAACAAAATGATTTATTTTCTCTATGTAAATAGCAAACACATTAGGGTAAGGTTATTCACGACTTTTAAAATTTTGATAGATGCTATGAGCAGAGCTTCTCAAATAATCAAAATACCTAACTGTAGTCATAATAAAGCTGCAGAATATGAAAAGCTTATTTAAATGAAATTCTTCCTTGGATCTTCCAAAAAGCTGTACCTTCTTGAGGATATTGCTGTTTATATTCTTTAAAAAAAAAGTTTCTTTGATAAATGCTTACATTATTTAGCTCACAAGATGCTTAGTACTATTATCCAACAATATAATTGCTAATTCTTATTGCTAAAAAGATATTTCACCCTGGATTGTCTCAAAGACATTTACCCATTTCAGTTATTGTGTTTCATAGTACTCTAAATTTCTAAGCATGAAGTGGATTGGGAAAAAAACCAAGTACTATCTGGGACTGATGAAATTGTAAGAGAAATCTGTAAGAGAAAATAGTAATGTCTGTGTGACTTTAAATCCATTCAATCACTGACACTATAATTATCACTTTGATTTTTGTGATTCCTATGAAACATGTAAATTTTATATTACATTTAAAAATTGCTACTTCTAACTGTGGTTAATGCTCTTCTGTCACGTCTTCATGCAAAAGGTGGCAGTCAAGAACATTCTGGATATAAATGAGGAATTTGGTGTTTTTAAGGGAACAAGCTTGAAGGGTCATCATTCTTAAAATGAAGACCAAGAGCAGGAACGCTAAACTCAGCCATGGAGTGGGGAGGTTTCACACAATTCTTGATCCCATGTTGCTGCTGCCAGCAGAACCCAGGATAGAGTTTTGAGGGGTGAACCCAAAGAATGCAAAGAGAAATAGAAACACTTAAAGGAATATATATACACTCAGAGAAAACACTAAGTACTTTAAATTTGGTGCCCGCATCTAAGAGAGGTGTGAAAGCTCCTGGCGTAGTCAGTGACTGCTCTATCACAGTGAGTATCTAAGGCTTGGTTTAGCTGCTCACACAGATGTGCATGATACCATGTATCATAAAAATCTGCTAAGGTCAAGCAAGACAGATAGCTCTGCCAGCTTTGATGGTAACTTTGATGAATTCCACTAAAATAAAAAGTTTAAAAATCACACTTTAGTTTATTCATCGCTTAATACTCTCTTGCTTAGCAGTAATCAATTTCCACACTGACATAAAGCCCTTGGCTTTTACTCCCTAATTTATTCTCTTAGGAGCCACATAAGTGCCCTGCAAAGCTAAAAGTTCATTTCATCTTTCTTTAATTGCACATTAATTTCATGTAACTTTTACAAGAACATCATTGAAAAGCAAGATAATTTGACCTATTCTTTTATAATTGAAGAACTACAAAAGCAGGAGAAAAAAAAGAGTTACTGAAATTCTCCTTATATTAATGAATTAGGCTTTTAATTGATTATACATTTAACTTTCTGTTTAAAACTATGATAATTATAGGTTAGCTTTTCAATTTAGTTGGTAATCTAATAATAAGTTAATTCTTATTTAATAAATGTATTAATTAAAATAAATATGCTTTATCTTTATTTCTGTCTGACAGCTATCAACCTAAGTTGAAAACTTATGCAGTGCAATATCAGAGAACACTCATAATTATTTCATTCCATGTATAGTTTAGAGCCATCAGAAAGAAAGGCTAGCAGGCATAATTGCTAAGAGTAAAATATTAAAATGCAGTTCTTTCAGTAATTTATTAATCTGTAAAAATTTAACCTGAAAACTTATTTTTTACTTGTTACAGTTTTTCTGTGTCTCCAGAGTTTTTCTTTGCCTCCTCACCTCCTAGCACCTCACAAAAATGATAACCTTAGTTTAAATTCAGCTGCTTTTAAAATGTGAAAGGAGATGGAAAGTTTGTAAAATAAAGCCTTAATACCCCTGCTTAAAATCATAGCTGAACTCATTTTGGGAGGAAGTATCCAATAAAATCTTCTGCTTAAAATTAATTTACCTGTTAGTAATTTTTTGATGTTGTGTATGTGCACTAGACCTGGCTGGGATAGAGTTCCTTTTCTTTGTAGGAGCTCCTATGATGCTCTGTTAAAGATTTCTGACCAAAACAGTAATAAGACACAAATAATATATGTTTTGCTAAGTACTGCTTTCAAAGGCATCTCTGCTTTTCACTCTGCTTCCTTTTCCCCACCTCCCCCTAGTTAATAGATTGGTTACTGCTCAATAGGTTGTAAGTTGAAAAATCTGTGCAGATCACCTGAACTAACCAAAGAGATTCTCCATACCATGTAACATCATGCTCAGCAATAAAAAGGGACAGATGAAGTTTTAGGAGGTTAGTCATATTTTTCCTCAGGCCTGGCCGAACATTTATCTACCCTTTGAACATGATGAGTGAGTGCTGTTGTGCAATTTTTGTTTTCTTTTCTTTTGTCTTCTCTCTTCTTCTGCTTATTAAATAATTCCTTCTATATTCCTCTTTTGCTTAATAATTTATTTATTTTTAAAATTCTTGATATAAAGGAGCTTATTTTTCTTTTATTGTTTTCCCTTCCTCTTCTTCTATCCCAGGGAAGGCTGGGTGGGGGAAGTGAGTGAACAGATGTGTGGTGCTTAGCTGCCCACCAGGGTTAACCCACAATAGTAGGACAACTTTTATTTCTTCCTTTCCCAAGAAAAAATAGCTCATGGCTATATGTTCACATCTGCTTGGATCACCATGATTAAAAGCAGGGAAGAAATGCAGTATGTATTAATTCCGTTATAATTTTTTCAGTAAACATGAAAAAACATCTGTCCAACTCACCTTGAGATCAGTTTTCTAAAGGAGATTTGAGACACTTCCTTGATTAACTTAAGGGAAACAGATTATGGACTATACAGCATTGTGCAGATTTGTTCTAATCATGACAACCACCTCTGAAGCCAAACATGTGAGATGTGTGTGAGGGAAAAATCGTGCTTAGTGATGGACTTCTAAGTAGAATCAAGAGGAATAGCAACTATGAAAGACATGATGTAGGTTTCTTTACCAAACTTGCAAACAAGATCACACATCTAGCCAAGATTCAAAGTCTTGACAGTCCCAAGACTCCATATGATTCTGTCTTGTTCTTGGTTATTGGCTGCTCCTATATCTAATTCATAATTCCTCTTCTTCTAAGCCTCTTTATGCTTTTTTCCTACCCAAACTGTTTATTTCCAGTTGCAACAGTGCCCTACTAATTTCCCATCACTGCAACAAAATAATTGTGGCAATTAATTAAACCATCTTTTTGAGATTTGAACCTTATATATGTTTAACCACAACATGCTATTTGAACTATTAAGTCCATATGAAAGCTGAAGGAGTACAGATGCTCTTGTCTGGTGTCCTTGTGTGCTGTAATCTCTTTGATGTGTATTTGTCCAAGTTGCTGAGAACTGTGAACAACATTTTCCATGCTGCTTTTTCCCAGTGTTAGACAGAGCACATGATGGAGTAAGTATCAGACAACACAGCACAGGTAAGAGATGACAGAAGCCATTTTGAGCCTGTTATATTGAAGGAAAAAGAACATGCTTCCGAATATTAAATGTATGCAATAGTGTTTTTTCTTTTGGAAGATGTATGTGAAAGAACAAAACAGAAAAAACAACCAACTAACCAAAACAAAGCAACAAATAAATGAAAAAACCCAACAAACCAACCAACCAACCAAAAAGGCAAAACAAACCCCCCAAAACACCTACATTCTAAATTAATCCCTAACTAGAATCACCAATCCTAGTTCGTTTTGTCAGCACACAGTCATATATGGTAAGCCCCCATCATGGAGTGGAAGCAAGGACACTTATTAACATTACTTTTTTCAGCATTTTTAATTTCACAGAATTATTCATTTTAAGTCACAAATTTACCATATCCAGGATACATTATTTATTTCCAGCATCTAGGTCCCATACACTTTTGTTTACATTAATTTGTACTAAATTTCTAAAATATATTTCGGAAAAGAGATGGCAACAAATGTTTTCTTTGACACCAAGTTAATTTTTTGCACCTATAAAAATTATCTGGACCATATAAAGACACAAATGTGGTTTGACCACACACATGGCCACCTCCCCCACCCCAGTGGAATGGGAAGGAGAATCAAAGTAAAACTTTTATGTTGAGATAAGAACAGTTTAATAATTTAAAATAAAGTAAAACACAGTAATAATGTTAAATAATAATAATGATTAAGAACTGGCGAACAGTGAAATTGCTCACCACCTGATGAACGATGCCGAAGCTGCCCATTCCAAACCCAGACTGGTTGTCATTCTGGTCAATTCCCCCCAGTTCACAGAGTGGACATGATATTCTGTGGTGTGGAGTATCCCTTTGGTCAGTTCAGGTCACCTGTCCCAGCTGTGCTTTCTCACAGTTTCTTTTACATTCATCCTCACTGACAGAGCATGAGACAAGAAAACAGTCCTTGACTTAGTGTAAACACCCCTCAGCAAAAACCAAAACATCTGTGTATTATCAACACCATTCTTTTCCCAAATCCAAAACACAGCACTGTAACAACCACTGAGAAGAAATTAAATGTCCCTTAACTGCAACCAGGACGCAAATATTGAAACCTGATTCAAGATTAAAGAGTATGGTACTTGTTTGCAAGTGTACACAAAGAGTGAAACAAATCAAATTTTCTTTCAGTTAACAGTATGTAGGGTAACAACTACTTAAGCATAAGTTTTGAGGACAATTATTTTCCTACGTGATCATACAGGTTGTTCTACATGACCTTATTGCTGAGAAGTGATCATAATGTATTATTTCAAAGGATAAAAAATTAGTTCTTGCTGTATTCTGTTAGTGCATCATGAGAGAAGTGGTGAAGAAAATATTGCTTTGAAGGCAGTGTAATCCCATGTGTTTAGTAGAAAGAAAAAAAACCTCATCTATCATCTTTATGAAAAGGCCCCAAATATGGCCTCTGATGATCCTAGCCGGCCCAATGGCATTGTGCTGTTAGTTATTAGCTGCCTGTACCAGACTTTCCAGGCTCTGGAGTCTGTAAATAAGCTTTGCTCTCTTATGAGCACAGCACAGTTACAGTCCAGGCAGTTGTGTTACCTTTGTGGTTGTGTGATAATGGCTTGGCACGTGGACGCTTTCATTTGATCCCTATTCCATGTCATTTCTTACCACTATAGCCAAGAATGTGCATTTGAAATTACAGTTTCTGCAAAAGAATCCACAACACTTAAATGTCAGTTAGATCTGTTTAATAGCTCATTCAACACAAAACATTTCATTGTTATTAAGAGCATAAATTCATAGCATTGCACAATCTGGTTTTTGTTTATTTAATCCTATCATTTTAATCTGCACACTCATGGGACACGATGTTCATTAAATTTAATGAATACTGATCTTGTTAGTGTCAAAGGAATTTTGTGATTGTCTTTTTTAAAATAAGAAATTCATATAAGTTTATCAGGACTTCAGTGGATTCAGATTTCCCTTTTGTTTCATTTAAATAATTGTTGCTGAAGTAATGGCTCATCTATAAATTTTTATCCACAAATAAGGAAAATTGTTTCCTTCTTAATGGTTTTTCTTAAACAGTTTATACTTCTATAGTCATTCTTTGCTACTTCTCAGAAGCATTAAAAAAAGAAAAAAAAGAACTTCTTCCCAAGATAGGAACTTCATAAGAAGTAGACATGCTCTGAAAAGTTACTTTAAAACAATGAAATTTGTGGTTATCATCCAGCTGGTGTTGAAAAATAGTTCAATTCTGGGGCATAACAAGCTGGTGTAAAATTGGACTGTCAGTAATATTTCAATGAGATGTACAAATATAAGTTAAGTCTTGAGATGTTAAAAGCATAAGCAGCTGGACATGGAAATTAATGGTATCTCTCCTATCTCTGGTATTTTTTTTTAGACCTGCTTTACAAACAAATTAGGAAACCTGGGGGCAAGTGAGCTGTATCTATGATATTATCTGTGTGATAATAATACTAAAAACCATCAGACTGGGCAGTTTGTCAGCCCCTTGAAGAACCACGTCACATCATTGCAAGCAATGATTTATCTAGCCTTTGCAATAGCATCTACAGTAATAGTGCCTTGACCAAATGCCCTTAAGGAGCTTATTTCTGCAACAAATTGATCTTTACGTTAATACCCTTTTCTTATTTACTTCCACCACTTCTCTGTTCTTTGCTTTTGGCTAATGCCCCATCCTTATAATTTTCTAGACTAAATAAATCCCTTCTTTCTTTTATATAGTATTACCTCATAGGTACTTGAAGAGACTGATCACATCCCTAGTGTTTTCTGTTTGGTAGATGGCACTAGATCATTTAGTGTTTCTCCATATGGTTTATTTTCTGGTTTTTGTGTTTAATTTTGTTATTGATCCTTATAGTCCTGTAGTTTGTTCTGTCCAATTTATTATCTGTGAGAAATAGCATTGCAGACACTGGGCAACAGGCTCACAGTGAAGACATGCAGCTTCCCTGCCCAAAGTGGAGCAGTAAAAGTGCTTCTGTAAATGCTGAATGTGGTTACTGTCCTGGGGATGCTGGTACCATAAGAGATGGCTCCTTGAGGTATGCCACACAGCATGGCCCTCATTGGTGGGAGAGGCACAAAACCAACTAGAGCTTGAGGCTCCATTTTGACTTGGACAATTATTTTGTGATCTTTGCCATGGTCTGCACTGAGACATGAAATGAAAGCTGTCCCATAGAAGGTGTAGACGTGTTGAGGAACAGCAAGGGAAAGGTCTAGTTGGGTTGTTCATTCTACAAAATGCCAGACAGTTTTTGTTTGCAGATTCAGATTATTATCAGACACTTACACTCTGTAAGATTTAATCTTTTTAGTTCTGTTCTGATACTCTTTCATTACAGCTAACTATGCATCCAACTTTATACATACACTTATGGTTAAGTCAGGATAATAATTTCTATCTGGGCTGCTTCTGAGGGTATAAATTTATGTTTTATCATATTTTTGCATTCCTTTAGTGATGAGGCTTTCACTGCTCCTAAAAGTGAATGAGCCAGGAGAAACCAGGGCTGATTATACTTCATACCCCTCTCATCTGTTAGTTTTATAGGTACCTTAAGAGTAAGTTTGCACCTTTTCTCTGTGTGCATGTATGTGCTTATAGACATACTCATGAATCATTCCAATGTAGACAGTGTTGGAATTACTTCAAGTTGCCTTGGAAATCTCAGCTGCAGACCAATATAGTAGACTTTGTTTGTTTGTTTGTTTGTTTGTTTGCTTTTAAATTTTATTTGTTTTTCCAAGTGTGTGCAGCTGAGGTGTGGACTATAGTGATGTTGAGTACAGGCATGAATATTTACATCCAGACAGAAAACGTCCAGAATTTCAAAGAGATGGAGGTCTTTCATGATAGCATTACAAATAGAGCAGGTAGCAGAAATCTTGTTTCAGCTGCCACACCTTGTAGTGCTGCTTTCACCTTGGATTCATTTCTAGCAGTTGGCTGCACCTGCACTCACCTCAAGGCGCTGATCCCATGCCAAGCAGTGCAGAATGGCTCATGTGCAGGACATCACTCATGGCTACCAGACCAGACTTACCATGCTACATAGCACAGAGTTCTGGCTCTCTGTAATGCCCATGTCACCCTAAGGCAAAGGAATAATTTTTTGTGTGCTTTCTCAGGTTGGGATATTGGAAATACAGCGTACTACAGTCCTCAGCATGAAAATTTTAAAGCATGAAAGGGAGCGTGAGGTTGGCCTCTCCTTAAGAGGGTCCTGAGGGAAGGCAGGAGTATTTGCAGGCAGACTACCTGTGGAAAGTGTGTTAGAGGACTGTGCAGGGCAAAGAAAACAAATCTGATATAGTCATGTATTTAGAAATGATCCCTGGACAAAGCTCTGCTCAGAAACATACACAGGTTTTCTTTTGGAAACAGTGGGTTTAGAGAGATTTGTGTGACAATAAAAATTAGGGAAGGAGGATATGAGGAGTAAACTCGGCAACAAAGCTATTTAGCTTACATAAAGATGTTTGTTGAGTATGGTTTAAGGCATTATTCTTCACTCCTTATCTCATAAAATTGTATTCCATAGTTTTCTCATTTGTAGATTGGTTGCAAAGCATAGTTTCACAAGTATCAAATTGTTTTACCATGCAGATAAGGCAACAATGTATTTTTGTCCTGGCTATCTCTGAGTAGTGATATTTAATGATCTGACAGCCTTGTTCAAATGAAGAATCCATTACTTTAACAGCAGATACAGAATTCCAGAGAAAAATAATATTTTAAACAAAAAGTGATCTATGTGTGGGTGTGCCTCACTCAGCATTTATTACTCTTTATGGCAACTCAAACAATTTAAGAGATACTTCTTCCAACTCCAGCGTGTCAGCCTGGTTCTTTTGAAGAATGTGCATTCTCTACAGAAAAAGCAGCCATTAATCCCACCATAATTCTTGCATTTTTATGTATTGTGCATACAACTCCTGCGCACATTTAAAATAAGTTTGTGAGGCTGGTATTAGGAAGAATTGGGTTGATAATTTCATCATTGTCCCTTGCAAATCTTTAGCTACTTACTTTTGTATGCTTGATCTTGAATCATTAATTTTCTTTCTACTTGTGATGTAATTTAATACAGCAGAACTTTATTGGGACAGTTTAAATGTTATAATGATATGAATATATGATGTATATATATATAAACTAATTTGTTTTTATTGCTTGCCGAAAGGAATTTACGCTGAGATTTTGGGGTTCTTGTTGAGATTGAGTGTGGGGAAAGATACCTTAAACATGTGTTTTCTATTTCATTATAAGAATCATACCAAGGGCAAAGTGAGTCTTCTGTAAGAATATTTCTGACTGTGTATTTGCACACTTCACACTCATCTCTTCTGCCCAGTGTCTAAAGAAATTCTGTGTAACCAAAGTTGTCAGATAAAAAAGATGAGAATAAAAAAGGTAAAAGATGGCAAAAGTCATTCCTATGGGAACCAGTTTTCCAAGCTCTATGGATTCTTCTAGTTCATCAGATATACCTGAGGTAAAGGGCAATGTCCTGCATCAGTTTGTCTGTCCAGTATCACTCCAGGTCAGAAGAAAACTTCCTAGTCTGAAGCAGAATGAAAACTGGATGTAGACTTGGGAGAATGTAGAGATATATATTTCTCAACAGTGAAATGTGCACTCACTGATATCAGTTGAAGGCTTTCTTAGAAAAGAAAGAAAGAATATGACCTGTGATTTACTCAAAAAATATTGAAATTGACTAATAGAATCATTCCAGTTGGAAAATATGGAGTCCAATGTTAGACCAAACATCACCATGCCAATTAGTCCGTAGCACTAAGTACCACATCCTGGGGTTTCTTGAATACCTCCATGGATGGTGATTCCACCACTTCCCTGCACAGCCCATTCCAATGCCTAACCATCCTCTCAATGAATAAATTCTTCCTAATGTCCAACTTGAACCTCCTCTGGTAAGCTTAAGACTATATCCTCTTGTCCTAACTTTGGTTGCCTGGGAGAAGAGACCAACCTCCACCTGGCTACACCCTCCTTTCAGGGAGCTGTGGAGAGCAATGAGGTCTCCCCTGAGTCTCCTCCTTTCCAGGCTCAACAGACCCAGCTCCCTCAGCTGCTCCTCATAGGAATCACTCTCTAAACCCTTTTCTAGACAAGCTCCAGCACCTCAAGGTCTTTTTTGAGTTGAGAAGCCCAGAACTGCACACATTACAAGACTCAGGGCATGACCAGTGCTGAGTGCAGAGGAACAATCACTTCCCTGGTCCACATTATTTTTTACACAGGTCAAGATTTCTTTGGTGTTCTTAGCCACCTGGTCACACTGCTGGCTCATAACCAGCCAGCTCCATCTAATATGGTATCTATTTTTTTAAATATTTAAATATTTATAATGAATTTGATTATTCATGAAAAATTACTGAAAACTTAGAAAACGTAATAGTTCTATCAGACTACAGGAAAGTATCAGAAATGTTGGAAAGTATTATTAATTTTCACATAGCACAGTCAAAATATTCTATCCAAAGAGAAAAAAAAACCTGGATTTTATTTTTCTTTTTCTACACACTTCTTTTCCATTAATTTTCTTCTCACTGAGAGCCATCTTTTCTTCTTCCTCGGAGAAACTTCTTGGTCTTTCTTCCTGCTGGCTACAGAAGTCAAAAGTAATGACCACTTTAAAGTTTTATATTTTGGTTTCAAGCTCAACAGATCCAATAAATTAATGAGTACTATGGATCTCCTCTCTTTGACTTACTGCTTAGGGCCATCTTCAGACAAAAAAAAAAGGTTTTGCTTCCTAACTGGAAAGATTCTTTTAAAACCAAAAAGAATAGAAAGATGATAAGCAATTCTGAACCTTTCAAGTAAATGACAAAACTTTTCAATTGACATCAGCAAAGGCCAGGTTCACCCTCCATTCTTTGTGAGGTTTGAACAAAGCATGAAGATAACAAGCTACAGGAAACAGGCCTGGACTGTCTTCTTGCTTCTATTTGTTGCCCATACGTTCCCATGTCCCACTTGGGAAATTTCAACTATAACTGCTACGCTTTCTTATCCATAAGATATCTGTAGCGATAATACTGATTCAGCAGTGCTTTGACACTTATGAATGTCTCTCTCCCACTGACTTAGAATTTTTATAGGTTCTTCACTGTGACTTGGAATTTGAGCAGATGTGCAGAAAGAAAAATACGTCATTGCTACATTCTGAGGGATTTTTCACATCACTTTATTCTAAACTGTTTAACTAGGTGGCTTTTTATTTTTCTTAAAAAATAAAAAGAAGAAAAAAGAGACTATGAAGTGTAAGCATAGAAAATCTGTCGTACCTGTACTGATATATCTGATATATCTATTTGTTCAGCCTGTAAAACTGGAATCTTAGATAGATAGATAGATAGATAGATAGATAGATATAGATATATATGTATATTTCCTTTCAAGGTAATTGTAGAGGTTCTAGACCCAAGACATAAGATAAATAAAACACGGTGAAAGTCATCTTTGGTCTAAGTATGCCATGAACTCTGGAGAGTTACATCTGTCCTTATCAGAAGGTTTAAACAAAAGGAAATTATAATTAAAGAACTGTATGTAAATATACATAGGACTTTAGTCACAAACAGTAAGTCAAGGTTACCTTCTCCAGTCAACCTTTTACATATCAGGAGACTTACTTACAAAAGTGAGTTTCGCCTTTCAGTTCACTAAAGCCAGCCCAAAATTATCCATTTCCACTGTTCATTCCTTCTCCTAACCTCCTTTACAATCAACTCTTCTTAGTGAAAAAAAGGAATTTTTTAAAAGGTTTCAAACATTTACAAGAAAAAGAGAGATGCACTACATTTGGATATATAGAATCATGTCTAGTTTTGCATGTTTCTGAGAAGTGCATCATTGAAACTGAAGTGGGACTCAATGATGCCTGGAAAAAGCCAATAGATTTGTTATAGCAAGGTTATAAAAATAGAATGGGAAATCTATTTGTCTATAACATATTCAATAAAGCTGTAAAATTAAAAGTATATTTTGAAGTGCTATAGACTGAAATGCCAAAACAGCATGTCGATTTTTAAGTACGTTCAGTAGAGTGTTAAGTTTATTAACATGTTTGCAGAGGTTTTCCATCATCAATGTAGCATATTCACTAATCTCTTCTCACCTATTTCAGATGTATATTATTTGTATGTCTACAATAGCCTATCACTATTTTAATCTGTCTGAATACATAGCACTGAATGCCCAAATCTTCCATTAGACATACCTGAGCAGCTCCCTTAAGCTGATAAGAATGAAGTGTGAAGTGTTTGAGGGCTGGTCAAGCCTAAAGGCTCTTCCTTGAAATTGTTTTATTCTTATAGAAAATTAAGATTAAAATTGTTGAACTCAATGAGACTTCTGTAGCATATAAAACGATCATGTGATGCTAGACTTGACAAGTCTTTTTATTTCATCAGAATCCCTATAGTCAGCATTTGGTTGTGTTCATGAGGGTTAAACAGAATTTTAAGTAGTTTGTTTTCATCCCTCATACTGCAAGTGTTAACCAGCTGTAAGTTTAAAAAAAATGGCTTTTATAGTGGGAGTTAGTGGCTTCTTCCAGAAATAAAAGGATAAACATGAAAATCTAATTCCATGTGTTCTGAAATATATGTCTTTCTGCTTGTAGTGACTATTGCAGAAGAGGAGTTACTGTATGTTTTTTATTTGATATCGAATCACTGTGATTGGGAGAAAGGATGGAATACATCTATTTTTACTCTTGTTTTCCACTGAAGTACTTCAGTTGTCCTTCACTTACACCCCCTCATCACACCCACAACACGCATTCATTATATCATGCTTTATTGTTTAGTCATTCATTTAACAAAGGTTTTAAGTCAAGAAGTTTAATTTACCAGTTGTGTAGGATTCTCTTCCTCCACCTTTCTTCTTTAAAGTAGGATTTGATATTTCTTGTGCAGTGATGTGAAGGTAAAAACTGAAGTGTTGTTTTATGTATTTCCTTAGGCTCTCCTTTTACATGAAGATTTATTTTTTTTTTAAATACTTAGAAAAATAATAATTTTAAATGCTCTATGGTAGAATAGCGTTACCTCTTTTCCTGTGGAAGCAAGCCAAATTGTTGCACATAAGAATTAATTTCAGTTTCATTGGTCAAGAAGTCCATCTTGACCAATACAGTACATCTTGACCAGTACATCTAAAGGACTGTAATTAGATTAATATGGAATAAAAAATGTGAACTATGTAACAAATAAAAGGATAATAAATCTAAACGTAATCTTAAAAATCAAAATCTTGCATATGTATATGCTCTGTACTTCTTGAGGGATTTTCATTGTGAGTTTTTTGTTTACTTAGGTTGCAGAGAAAAGAAATAATGTGTAAATATATGGGAATAATGATAAAACATTCTGGTCTTGAAAGTTTCAAGCAAATGTAAAAAGAGCAAGTTTATTAGAAAAGTGGATAGAAGAAAAACTGTTTAAAATTTCCTACAGCATTTCGCAAACTTTGCTCTGGTGCTCTTGCTTTCAATTTATCATCTAAACATATATTTTTTTTTCTCATATCCAGCTATTGAAAGAAAAAGATCACAGTAGTTCACTTAGCAGGTTTGTAAGGGTGTTTTTTCTTTCCGCAGGCTATCAACACCCCACTGTATTGTTCAGCATTTCAAACATAAATTTTGCTTCCTCTGCTGTTCTGTTACATTTCTCACACGTTCTCACTGATTTGCTCTTTCAAGCTCTCAGTTCTCAAGAATTCTCAAGCATCTTGCCCAGAAATATGGGGCTGCACCAGACCTTTTCCACTGCTTAGGATGAGTAACTGAAGACCTCCTAATTTATTTGTCTAAAACTAAGTAGTGATCAGGGTTCTGTTGTACGAAATGTTGCATGTTTCTGTTTTTTGCTTTTTCTTTTAATACTACTGAGTTGTGCAGTGAATGTAGCAAGTCATAAACAGAGTAGAACATTTTTACTATTGCTTGTGAACAAGTGTATCCTCTATCATATATTAACACAGGAATAAATAAATTATTTACACAAAAAAGTCCTGCAGTGTGGTTCATACATGTGTCATCTGGGACTGTGTCCCTGTGGAGCAGGCTGGATCTGTCCACTCCACAGTGTTGACCTGTGGCTTTCCTTAGAGCCCCACCTGGTACTCCTGTAGAAAGCATTAGTAACAGCTCAGGATGTTTTGAACTGATCTGAAGGTGTTGCAAACCATCAAAGAGGGTTTTTGCAGCATGAAACAAAGAATGCATGTTGAATTTCAGGTTGGGCATACCTGGTCCTCAAGAATGCTAGTGCTGTTTAGGATACCAGTGTAAGCCTGCTGGAAAAGTGCCGATAAGGGAACAGCACAGGGCACCACTGTGGTGACATTCATGTTAATTTTAACAGGGGACCTTGACATGAACAGCCCCGTGTGCTTCCAAATTCATAGCTCTTTCTTAGTGAGTTCCTTGCCCTGCAACCCCCAAACACACACTTGAGTTTTTTTAACCAATACTATTTTTCTCAGTCACTCACAGACCTGTGCTGAGATTGAGTCCTGCTGAGAGCTGGTTAGAATGCTGCAGACACTTCTGCAGTTGAGATGGCTAGTGTTCCAGTTTGCTCCCTAATCTCATTTATTTAACAGCACAGATATATTGTGGTTTTATTTCTTCTTATCTGTGTATTCTTATAGCAATGCTGAGCAGTTGCATCACTATTTTTATGGCTTATCCAGTCTTTGGCATTTAACTGACTTTTTTCCTACATTCTGTATGAAGATATATCTATAAATACACACACACGTGAATCCAGATAAAATTGTTTTCATATTTTCAAATATCCTTCAGGAAATAAAATTAGCCTTATTCTCAGGATTTAGAACTATACCAGCATTTCTTTGCACTAGTTACTTGTTTTTTTCCCTTTCCCATAAAATTTCCCCCATCAGCTCCAGAAACTTTTGAAGTACTTGCTTAACCCTGGAATATTTGTTTGGACTGCTTCCTGACTTAAGTCATCAGGTTTTATAAACCATAAAGCAGAGACTTTATAAACCACAGAGCTAACTACAGTACTGGGTTTATCTTGGCGAAAAGAGCCTTAATGCTCTAACAATTTTTCCTTTATAAGCAATGTCCCTATTGCACTGTGGATGCCAAAAGCATCACATGCTTCTTTTTCTTAATCTCTTTAGTAGCCCCTAAATTTTAGTTGTGATTTATAGCCTCTCAGTAACTAGTTTCTAGCTTCATACTCAGCAGTATCACGGTCCTCAAGTTGCTGACCTGCTCAGCAAGCTGTTTGGGTGAAAATTGTGGCACCTGGCTGGTTTCCAAGCATGCCTGGACCTCCATTATTCTGGAATTCCTGTGCTCAGTTATTTCAAACCAAAGCAACTTTTCAAGAAAATTTAAATAATAACTGCAAAGAAAAAGAAAAAAAAAATGAGCTAACTTAAGAAAATTTAAAAAAAACAACCTAGTGAATGGTTAAATATATTGACCAGTGTTTGGTGTACTGATAATCAAAGCATCCTTGGTATCCTTGTCTCATCAAAGTCAAAGCTGACTTGAAGAAAAACACATGAATAATCTGTTTTTGGAAAAGCCAACTTTGCCATTCGTGATTTTGACCTTTCTATTTTTAGGATTAATGTAACTTAGAAATAAAATAGTGATTTTCAAATAGTACCTTATAACTCCATTGCAGGGAAAACAAACACTAAGGAAAAATGCTGCATTCTCATTACTGCTTTTTGATATACTTCACCTGATCAGGGCCTAAAGTTGAAATTTAAAACTGATTGCCTAGATGCGCTGAGTTTAGTCTCCTCAAAATAGATGGTATGTCTAAAAATGCTTGTTATTTACTGAATATCTAGTTTATTGCTTCATTGACAACTCTACCCAGCTGCCTCTAGGAAAACCCTTTACTCAGGAGTTTTCTATTTCTCTGAAATGATCATGAAGGACCCTAACTTGTCCCCAGTTAGACACCTCTGTAGCATAGATAGGTGAAGTTCTTTGACAGAAATCCTACCCCTTCAGTTTTCTAGAGCCTTAAGTCTATCATTGAAAAATGGTGTTCCATCTGTGAAAAAACACTGGTATGGATTTAGCATTCAAATGGCATTAAAAATGTCAGCATAGTAACTGAAAGTGCCAAAAATAATACACAGTAATAACTTTATTTTAAAGATTTATGCAAGTAGTTTACTTAGTTAATGGCAACCAAGCTGTGATTAATATTTACTGGCAGCAGTTGCAGCAAGCTCAATGAAACTGCTTTTTCTACTACCAAATCCAGAAAACTTAGTGGCTTCTTACGAGGACACATTAGATAGTTTTTTGTTTGTGAGTCTTTACCTCCCAGACTCCACAGTAGCAGGCATTGCCTGCCTCTTGTGCCCATTACTCTTTACTGCAACACCATCTTTCCCATAGGTGAACAAACAGAACCAGTAAGAGGAAAGCACAGCTTCTGGTTTGTTCTTGCCCATCTCTCCCTCTTTTTGTGCTTTGTTTTTTGGGGGTGTTGTCTGTATTTGGTTTTCTTGTTGGTTTTATTTTTTTCCATAACCATGCCCTTTAAATCAAGTAATTTCTCTCCATTACGCAAAGGACAAGTAACTACATTAAAAGACTGTTCATGCCAAACCAGTGCATAATTTAGGGTTTTTTATGAACTTGACCACAGGAATCAGCAGTCACTGGAGATTATAGGGTTTTTTAACATCAAAAGCATGAACTCAAGAATTGCATGAATGACCCTTTTGTATGATACAGCTGTTTGAAGGTTTTCTTGTGGGTCATTGTTTATTTTTCACCGGGAGTAAGGAAACATTGCTTAACATTTCTTACTGTCCTGAAAAATATTATTTGCAAATGTTAGCGCATAAACTGCAATATATGGTCAGGAGGTTCAGATAACTAAAATTCTGCTCTGACAGCCAATAAATGCAAATATTGTAAGCTTCTGTTTTATATCTAAATATCAGCATGAATCTTGTTAGAGATTCAACCCAAACTGCTTTCCTGAAATTAGTCAAGCTAAATCTTTCATGCAAAAATAAGCTATGACTGTAGGGAGTTTGCTTTATTACTTTGGAAGGAGGCACAATGAAAATAGATATTTTTTTCTGTGAAATTGGTAAGTTATAATGAAATGGTTAAGGCTGTGAGGTGTGGCAAATACTGAACTACATTTTTCGGAGCTTGGTATCGCATGTGGGGCAGCATCAGACTTTTGCCATTAGATGAATGCTGCTCGAGGGCACGGCAGTGGAATTGGCTTCCACTGCTTACACAGTTACATAATGCACTTGGAATGGAAACAGGGTGCTTCTCCATTAGAGAATCCAGAAAGCTGTGTCCCTTACTGAACCCACTGTTTAATATGCAGGAGAGAGCATTGAGAGGGGGAAGGCAGGGAGAGAGCGAGCTGTAACATAGGGCTCTTACACAGCTTCGTAGCAGCTTGGGCGTTTGTTATTTCATTGGGTTTTGTTAGTTAGTTTGGTTTTTTTTCTCTTCCTATCTGTGCCTGAGCATACTAATTGCTTCTTTTGCTCTTCCTTGTTTGTTCTTTTAGTTCTTCAAATGCTGTACTGTGCATAATGCCTTACACTGAGGGGGAAAGTGTAAAGGTCAGCTGGTAGTATGGCATCTCTTTAGCGAGAAGGTTTTACTCTCTAGTATTCTTTACACACAGTCTTTTCACTTATAGCAGTGCTTTGTATTTAATTTTTTTACTTGAATGGATGGTCTGTATCCGAGGGACATTGTTTCTTTTTGGTGCTCTGTTAGGCAGTCTTTTTTTCTTTCTTCACTGTGTTTGTGTAGGTCATGTGAATTATGGCCAGAAGCTTTCCTTGGAAACCTCGGCTTGAATTTATTTGAATGAGGGGCCCAGGTACTGTTCTGTAAGAATGCCTTTATGAAAGGCCCATTGTTGAAATTTTGGAACAGGGAAGAATTTATTAGTGCAGCCCTGAAAGTGACTGCAAAAATGATAGTATGACACTATGTACTTGCGTTTCCTTTACTCTTTCTCAAATGGGCTCTGTTGCCAGCCAGGAAAAAAAGAAATTTTCCAAATGCCAGGTCAATAAAATCAGCCTAGAATCAGACAGCCCAGCTAATATGTGTTTTCTGGTGATACATACTTTGTTAAGTATTAATTTTTGTAAATTAAAATCTTGTTGCTGTCTGAATTTGAAACTGAATCAAGCTCATTTGCTTGTATGTGAACAGTAAGAGTGGTAAATTCACTTTTCCACAGTGAAAGATGAGTGTGAGAAATAATCATTAATAGGATCCAAGTTTATCTTTGTCATTGGGCTGACCTTTAATCCACTTAGAGTTGATGTTCCTGGTGTGCCTTGTAAAAGAATTTTAATTCACAAGACAGACATAAAACCTGATAGCTGTTGGGTATTGAAGAAGATCAAGCATTTGCACTTATTATTTTGATCTATTAGCTGTCAATGATATACAAGTGTCTTGAATAGATATAGGTACATTTTATAATAGTAGTTAAAAAGAATGCTTGTAAATGTTCTGCCTATAAATCACTTGGTGTGGTACAGCTGTATCAAGGCAGTCTGATCTGGATGATATAAAATCATGAGTGTTTTGAAAGTGAATGCAAACTTTAGAAAGCCGATTTGTACTTAGTTTCTTACAATTTATTTTGTTGATATGATATTATTATTTCCAAGTTTCAGATATAAGTTGTAATATCATAGTGTATTTTGTAAGATTAAATAAAAACATGACATTGATTTAAAGTTCTAGGAATGAAGAACTTTAGTGTAGGTGAATTTAGCATATTACATTTTTTTTGCAGTGTGTTAGGAATAATAGGAACTCTATAACAACATGAATAGTGACATCTGTGCACTATTCATTAAGAGTATTTAATAAATCAAAAATTCAGGTCAAACAGCAGAATTGCAAGTAATTATAACTTTCAAATACTAAAATTAGTGAAAAGAATAATAATGGTTAAAGCAAATTGCAGTGGCACATACAGGTTCTCAATACAAAGTACAACAGAATAATCTGCCTTTGTAAAGACTCAAAAGATTGGATTTTTTTTTAACCTCAAAGGAAAGTTTTGGCATACCTAATATGTAGTAGCTGAACTGCTGAGTAACTATTATAACTCTATTTGCCCTGAATTTTTAGTTCACAGTTTTGATCCTGAGACCAAAATGTTGATCTAATGATTCTTCTCACGTGATGCAGTTTTCACATATGCAGTAAAAAAGAGTGCAATTAATTTATTGCGTCTCTCACTGAACAGATACTGACTGACTATTAGAAAGTCTCACAGACAGCATCCTTTAGATGGTTTCTAGTTTTACAGCATGTTAATTACTTATTTTTATTATCAACTATCCATTACCTTTTTTCTACTCTGCCTGCAACATTTGGATTTGGAATATGACTTGTTTTTGCAGTAGCTGGCCTATGTAACAAAATACTATGAACAGGTGGGTAGTCATAAATATTTATGCTTTCCTTTATGCAGAAATACTTGTGTGTTAAAATTATGTAAGGGTTATTTACTGATTTTATATCAGAATATTAATAATTAAATGATTCGTGAAACATATGCATATTTCTTAACACTGTAGTTTTATACCAATATATATCCCTCTGTAGAACTATATGGCATCAATTAGTAATATGTAAATTACTGTAATTTTACTACAAAAGAAATAAATATGTCAACTCTGGACTGCATAATATTACTGTATCCACTTACCTTTCACCACAGATTTCATACACAGAGCTATATTACATGTAACAAGCTTTATTTTTACTGGGTATTTTATTTTCTTAGCATAGATCTAATAACAGTTTTGATTGTGCTATACGTATATATATATATATACATATGTATAATCAGTGGAATCTTAGACACACATATGTATAAATTGGCAAAACATTCCTTGTGTATATATAAAGATATAGGTATGGATATGGAGATACATTCACATATACACCTACACACACATGTGCATAAAGCAATGCATATATTCAGTAGCTCTAAGAATAATCCTCATATCATCCCAGAAGCAGGTTTTTTTCATTCTGAAAAGCCTTTTTTTTTAAAATGCCACTATGACAATGGCAAATGAGAAGGATCTATTAAACAAGCAACGGAATGAGAATTGGGACAGAGGGAGATGAAAAGGATTGCCAGTTATAGCAGAAGATGTCTTTGGCAATTGGGAAACTGGACTTAGATCTTTATAGTTGAATAAAAAGTTTAACTCCACAATTTTGGTATTTATTTCCTTCATATATATAAAAAAATCACCAAAATTAATTCAGTTCAATTTATTGCAAATGGGAAATAAATAGATGGGGTTTTCAATTAATTGAGTTAGAATAAATCTTGAGATGGGAGCATTTTTTTTCTGGAAGCTCATTCATTTACTCTTCACCAAGAAAAAAAATAAAATCTTCCACCAACCAAACACCAGTTTTCAGCCAAAAATACCCTGTATTCAAATTTGTAAATATCCCTTGTTCAGGAATGGGAAACATGTCAATCAGTAACAGAGACCAGCCCTGATGTGCAGTACCATGGATGGCCCATGGATGCGTCAGGAGATGATTGGCTTTTAAGCAGAGACAGAAACCCAAGGCAATGACCTTATATGCTACAGGAAAGTGATGATTTGTCTAAATCAGACCTTTATTTAGCTAGCTGTTGACAGCTGGCATTGGCTGCAGTGAGATGGACTGACTGGATCATCCAGAAGCTCTGCCTGAGGTTACAGGGGAACATGGATAAGCGCTGTGTTCCTGAGGAATGCATTCAAAGCAAGATTTGGAACAAAAAATAATTGAAGTGTTGTGAGAGGGAATATACATGGCATCCAAACCAAAAAGAATCTCGCAATTGTTTCTGATCTAGCTTGTTTTTTTTCCTAATTTTCTACTGAAACTTCTTTTTAATATCAGTGAAAGGATCAAGGTCTCATCTGGTGCCAAATGCTTTTAAGTCCTCCTAGAAATATCTGTGTCTAGGCAGAAAAGTCTTTCATATAATTCGAGACTGATATAACAATGATCTTTACATTCCCCTAGCCTTTAGTAGTTTGGATTCCATGCTGCTTTTTGACAGGTATCTTCTCTTCAGTGCTATAGTTTTAGTATGTCTTTTGTGATATAGTTCTATTATCATTTTTCCAACTTATTTCAGCTCATCTGTTTTTATAATCTTTCAAGCCCTGTTTGAGGTCCAAATTTATTTTGGAAATATGACAACACTTTATTTTGATATTTCTTCTTCAAGACTGATTTGGTTTTAGTATTCAATTTTTTGTAAAACCATATTGATTTGGGTGGGGGTTGTTCGTTGTTTGTTGGGGTTTTTTTCCAAATAATACAATATAACACGCTTGAAAGTAAATAGTATTAACACAATATAACATGTTTCATGATAGTTTGCAAAAGGGTTATTTAAAGCTTATTTACAAACAGTTCATTGTGTCAATAGCATGTACTCAATATATCAACAGAATTATGAGTTTTATCTATGCAATAGATGCACAAATGTTCTATTATTTTGTCGCCATATGTATCCTCTAAACTGAATTGGTATTTTCTAGTGTATAGTCTCATTGGTGCAAGAATTTATAATTTTTTGTTAGTGTTAGTTAAGCATTTTAATTTTTTAATCAATATTATTATGTATTAAGGAATTCTTACTACTTTTTCTCAGACACAACATCAAGATATGAAAGAACTTGATCAGTTAGCATGCAAGATCAGGAGAGTAGAAAAAGACTGTTCAGACATATAGATTTAATTATTTAAATACTTAAATAATAAATATGTATGGCTGTTTAATAATAAATAATTCTAAAATATTCAATAAGCAATATATTACTGTAATTTTTTCATTCTAGATAATTTCTTAGTCTTCATCACCACAATATATAATCACCTGATTTATCTCTGATTTATTTCCCACATATGATTTCACCAGGGTAAAGCAAATTAATCTTGGTTATTTAATGTCATTTTGCAATCTTAATTCCTTTCTATTGAACCTGTATTATATATATAAGGACAGTGAATTACTGTGTTTCTGGGCTATTGTTTTGCCTGCTTCTTTACTATCTTCTTAGAGAAAAGGTAGAATTGTGTAATATTTCAAATCTAAAAAAAAAGTTTTATTTTTATTAGTAATGTTTTGTACCTAGTCTGTTTGAATCTACTGATAAAATATTCCATTTTTTTGTCATTCCTATTTCTGTTTGTCCATGTATCACATTGGCATTATCTTTAGGGCATCTGTAAGCGACTATTTTATATGAATTCTTCATATTTTTATTTTAGTAGAATCTCTGTCCAAGTGACTACCACAGGCTATCCTTACAGAATTTTTTTTAGCACTCATACATAATCCTGGACAGTGAGCTCCTGGCAAAAACCAGAAACCACATGAACCTAATGGAATCAGAGACAGCAAAGCATACTTTTGCACTTGTGTGTTGTCACATGCACTACCAGTGTTCATTGCTTTCCTGGAAGCCCCAAGTCAAAGTAACTCAATATGCTAAGTAAAAGAACAAAAGAGAGCTGGTTGAATATAAATATGGCTTGTATCTAGAAAGCCTAAGAGGCTCACTTGTTCCTAGCTAATATAATAAATATGTTTTCTGAATGTCCAGGCTAGCTGTGTGCTTCCCAAACTATTATGCACATACCCGGGGACTGGAAGCAAGAGTATTTGTATGCATGCTGCTGTCTTGTTGGCAAGGCTGGACTCCTAAAATGTGTTCCTACCCAGCACATGATGAATTATTCTGCAGGCTAATTCTGTTGTTTATAGGTTGCTGTAGGCCACACATGAGCATGGTCATTCAAATACAGAACACTTATAAATTCTGGCTTTAAAGAATACATATAAACTTTTTGCCATGCAACACTAGCTTGAATCACCCAACCTGAATAATAATGTCCGTGCCAGGTGTTGTGGAAAGCAGTGGAATGTTATTGTATCTGACTGTTCTTGTGGCCACTGATGTTCTTGAAGTATTGTTCCCATAACGAAAGAAATTATGGTAATTTTTGGATCTAGGAAAATTCTTAAAATAAAACATAATTGTAGCTTAAAGAAAGCATGCGTGGTGAAAATTGTGGTCTCTTGTTGTGGAAGATGACAAAGTTTTGAAGTGCTCATATCTTCATAATTTAATGAAATTGAATCTTCAAAATTCTTGAAGATTTTCGTTTGTAATTTTAATTTTAAATGCTATAAATATATGTTCTTCAGTTCTTATTGAGTGCTTTGTTTAGCCCACAGTGTTTACTTATGTGTAATAATGTCGTGGCAAGAATGAAAATCCTGGAAAATCCTTGATTAAAATAAGATGAAGATCATGGCTATTAAGCAGGGTTTTACTTAAAGTAGGAGTCCCTTTGCATGTGACCGTGATGCTTCTAAGAGCAGTGAGATGCCGGGGTGTCTTGTGCCTGGGCAGGAGTGGGTGCTGTGAATTTAAAAAGGAATTGCTGCATGGAAGCCCAACACTTCAAGAAAAAATTTGAAGCATGTTTGTCAAAGCCTCTATTAATAGGCTTGGATTTAGGCTTGGTCTGTAAATGAATTGTGAACTAAATTTTATTCTAATGTGGGTAAAATGTTTTGGTTTTTTTGGTTTTTTTTTGTCTGATGTGTAGTCAGCTGTAATTTCAAATCCAACTTTAATAAACCTTTTCAGCCCATTATTTCTAGCCACCTTTTGAATGTTACACATTTTCTACAGAATAAGGAACACTTACACAGCAAGAATAGAGAAGGAAGCAAATAAACAGGCCATCCAGAAAGTACCTATGCTGCTGTCCCAGCAGGATCTCAATAATGGTATTTGAATGCAGTGATTGAAGTAGCGAGATCTCCTAGCAATGAACTCATATGCACTTAGTGATTCACTTTTAAAAATCCATTTGTAATAAATTATTTCATGACATTCCTTCAATTATTTATGATACCAAATGGTCATTCAACATTCTGACTCATGGCTTGATCCACTTACATAAACAGCTATTCACTGCATGACTTTCAAGGGTGCTAGGCATTTTTACTTTACTCAAGCCTGGTTTAAAATGTCATTCAAACTGCAAAGAGAGGCCAAAATTGATTAGCTGTTCTAAAATCTAAGCCATAACTTGCAACTGTGGCATTGAAAGCCTTGCCTATATCATATATCTATATATATCCCTATCGTAGATCTGTATGTATCTAAGAGTATACTGTCTTCAGAATAAGCCTGTTTTAAATAAGTACATAAATATTTTAATACACTTCTGAGGGTTTTTTGTTTGTTTTCTAATTTTCATTAAACATAGATACTTGATTTAAATTCTGTACCATGACTTCAAATATAAAACAATGCATTAATGACAAACTCTGTACTGCTAGTCTAACTAGTGGGGCTGCATCTAAGATATTTTTCTCCTCTTGGGAATTAAGCTATGGAGAGCTACCAGGACAATCTTCTGCAGGGTAATAAACCCTCCAGTAAGTTGTAGTCTTTTTGGAGGAAATTGTGCATTCAGAATGGAAATGAACCTGCTTGCAAAACTCAAATGCATATTGGGAAAGGCAGCTTTGAGATGAAGAAATCCTATTTTTCTGTTATGTAGAAAGCTAGCTGGTATCATTAGAGTCTTCAAATATGACATTGACAATTGAGATGAGCATCTGGTAGCATTTGATAATGATCTACCACTGGAAATAAGGTAATAAATTTCCGTGTAATGGTTCACTGCCAACAGTGCTCATTTATGAGTGAAACAAGATGACCATTTATTTTCCCAGTAGGGCAATGTTGCAGATTTGTGTTCTGTTCCTTTTGGTGAAGATCTGAAAGGGCTATTAAAGATATATTATTGCAAACTAAGTGCATTGCTTTCAAATGCTCTGTGTGACAATTCCTTGTTGTAATTATATTTTAATGCCAAACACTTTGCAGATATATTCATGCAGGAATATATCTGAATGTGCAGAATCCATCTCTTTCCTCCTTACTACAAATACACACTTTCTGCAATCAGAGTAAAAGCATAAATTTTCTGTTGTAGGCTGGAGGAAATTTGTAAATTTTGCTATTTTAACAATGCAAAAAATCAGCTTAAAGCCGATTCATATGCACTTAAAACAGCCTTTGTTTCTGTCACCTCTGAAATAGAAAATGCTCTAGGGCCTGTATTCACAACCAAGCTTATCCAAGGGAATTTTTCACACTTGCTGAAGTATGCACATTTAGGACGTATTCTTAATTATGAATCCAATGTTGGATTTTTGTTTTGCTTTCATCAGCTATGGTGTGTTTTTGGGTGTAGCAGAAATTCTGCGCTGTTTGGGGAAATATCTAATGTCAGTGTGGGTTGAGATCCTGAGCCCTTAGACTTCTCATGTAACTGCTGGAAAGTACAGGCACACTTCTACCCTGCAGGAGTAGCTGGGTTAGCACTCAGATTCCTTGTGTTGTCATAAGATTATGACAGCTTTGTTAAAAGCTTTCTCCTCTTGTCTCATTGCTAGTGTGTCGAGAGGAGAAGCTAGGTAACTCCAGTTCTCTGTAAAAACATCTGTGCTGAAGTGCCAGCCAGGACTGAGACTGTGTGTCAAAAAAGACTAGCAAGTAGCACCCGTTTGTCAGTGTGGTAGCCTGGATTTGATGATTTGGAAGATCACTTCTGCTGTGCTTTTCTTGTTAAGATGCTGAGCAGACGTCTGGGGACGTTTTATGCTCACTGAGAGTGTAACGTACTTTGCTGAACAAAGTTACAGCGTATGCCTCTCCTGCTTTTTCAGTTAAAAAGATCTTTTTCTTTTTTTAAGCCTTTGTACCTGGGGAGGGTGAAGGGTGAAGGACAGTAAGCTTGTTCATGATAAATGAGTTGCTGCAGCAAAAGGCATTGTGTTGCTTACCATGTGTACTTGTCGTTAAGGAGAAATACAGTTGTAACAGCATTTCAGTTTCTGCATTACATGCATTTAAGTGCCTGTCCACTAAGGATGCCTGCTTCCACTGATTCAAGTAGGAAAGTTGGCACATTATTCCCCAGGGCACTAAACTCTCTATTGGCTTCCATTAAATGCTGCCAGACAGGCAGAACAATATTTGAAACAAGACTGTTTGAACTGAAATGTAATTGGACTCATTTAAAGTCTTATTACAATGAAATCTGACTTCCTCCTTGTAATTTGACTTGTAGAAACCTCTCAAAAAACATTACCTTTTGCCACAGGCTGTAAATTTAAATTCTGCACTAGGTAAGCATAATGAGAAAAGAAAGTTCTGACATGGCTGGAGATCATATCAGGTCTGGCTTGATTAATTATTTCCACATGATCAATCAGCACCTTATTTAGATAACTGGAGGCACTCACTAGTTAATTTGTGAGAGTCGAACAATGGGGGCAAGCATTTATATGGTCAGTCAATACTCCAATTAGTGTTAGAAAGTCAAATAAAGGCTTGAAAATAGCTAGTAGAAGAAAAGGAACTGAAATAACATAGCAGCTTCTCTGGTTTTAGATAGACTTTTTCTGATTATACTGCAGTGACTCCACTCACCCTCTCCAAAAGTATTTGCCTAATCTTTCTAATCATCTGCTTCATTAAATATAAATATATATATTTATATGTAAAAGTTTCTGTACGCTTTTAAAGCTAGCTAAAATAAATGCCAACAAGCGTATTCATAAAACATCCCTAAAATTTGCACCTCTATATCTACTCATTCCTCTTCTACCTTAACAGGACTTACTCTTACCTGCAAAACAGACACTGCATCTGGGGAGTAAAAGACTGAAAAATGTTACTAGGCAGAATTCATAGAAAGGATCAATTACCACTCCATGTACTGCCTGCTGCAGGGATTATTTTGCCTGAAATATGTGGTGGCCAAACCTGAACGCTGACTCATGCATTCATAATGAAATCTCTGGCCACAATGTCATGGGATAACCTGGCAGAGGTTTATGACAAACCTTCTCCAAAATTACATTGCTGTTGTTCCCCATAGCATCTAAGCACCGGCAAATGCCTATATATGAGAAAAAGAGAAATCATAATTTTAGATAAAATTATAATTCTCCACCTTCTGCTTGCAGAAGGAAAGAAGCCAAATTCACAATCTGACATTCCAGTTTAACCATTTTTATCAACATAAGACTTATTTCAACAAAATCTTCTGTGTGGAAAAAAAAAGAAGTTTAGAAAATTAACAACATTTTTAAAAGAAAAATTTTTAAATTTTAGCCTATTTAAACATGCATAGTATCAGTTAACCAGCTCATTATGTCATAAAAGCATCTATGAAGTAATTTAATTATGTTTTTTGTTTTATATTAAGGAAGAAAGTTTGGAAGGAGAATTTTGGCTTTGTGTCTGATGAAAAAAAACCACAGTCTTTCTGCACACACCTTTATTTGGTGAAAATATCATTACTTTTCTCAGATTTTTTTTAAAGTTATGTCACTGACATATTCTATTACTTTTATATTTGATATGTCTTTTTATCCTTAAAATCATCATTTCTCCATACCTTCAAGCAGAGGTTAACTTAGATGCGAAGCCATCACAAAAATCACTCATTTGTCTATTTTGGCTCACCAGCACAGTTTCAATTGTTAGGTTCTGGAGAAATGTAAGTACAAGGATCATTTGGGGGAAAAAAATTATTGTGTTATCTCAAAAGTCCCCAGTTATTCAACTCAAAGAGAATCTGAGGTACCCTATTGTTAGACTACTGACTTGATTTCCACAACAATGACTTTTGCTATTTTGTGTTCCTGATATCGCCAGCCCTTCAGGGAGAAAAATTATTGACCTTGAGGCATGCAAGTAAACATATAAACAAAAAATATTTGCATACTTCTGTACTGTGAAAAATAAATTGGTTTATTGCTTGCTTGGTACTGCTGCCCAATAGAAGTTCTCTCAGTTTCTTGGATGATTTTTGAATCAGTTTCTAAATAAAATCTTCAGCAACCTGCATGCAGGTGATCTAAGATGCAATCTAGTTTACAAATCCTTAGTCTTGTATGACCTTATCGGGCATCAGTTAAGTGGGTGAAAGGTTGGAATTATTTTGATATTTTTAACATAGGTGTATTTATTCTAAATTATAAGCACAAAAAATGTGGCCCTTATAGAATGAAATAATTACTCTGCTCACTTAGGTTAAACCAAATCAAAGTGGTTTATGAATCTTTGAATTCTGTGTATTTAATAGGCCAGTTGGATAAACTGCATGTTTGGTGTCAATACCAGCAATACAACATGATACTGTACATGTCCAAAGTGTGAGTGTACCCCCAACATCTCTAAGTGCCCTCCAACAACGCCAGGAGGCTTGAGCTGCACACACACAGCTATGTGCTTACATGCACATGCAGACTCGTGTCTCCTGGGGTCACAGGTGTGCTGGCTTTGTGTGTGACCTGTGCCTGTGCTTCTCCCCACAACCCGCGGCGGGTGCGGAAGGTCTGCTGGGCTCACACAGTGGTCCAAGGTGAGGTCCCCAGCATGTGGCCACCTTGTCATGCCATGCTTCAGCTGGAGTGCAGCTGCCTGTGCTGTCCAATGAGGCAGAGACCCCATTGGACCCAGAAGGAGGTCAGGACAGCGGTGAGATGACTGGAGGCAGTGTCACACTGGGGTTGGACTGCTGTTCTGTTACTTCTCTCCCACATCACAAAGTGTTGCGCCTCTTTATTCTTGCAGTCAAAATTATTTGTTTCTCATAAGTCCCTTGCAATTATCTGATTATTGCTTAATCTAAGTGATGACAATTTCATGCAAGGCTTGTTGTTGATAATTTCCTCTTTAGGGGTCTCTGGTTTGGGGCAACACTGTCTCAGAATAGTATATTCTGTTTACACACTGTTAAAACTCACTCTCCTATCCATTGCTATAATCTGTTGTCAGCCTGAGCATGTTAAGAAGAGGAATCTTTGCAGGTTCCTCTATGGCAAATCATCTAACAAGGTTTAAGGATAAGAGCTTCCAAAGAAAGTAAAAGAATCTTAGGGAAGGGAATGTGTTAATAGCTGGATTTGATCTTGCACCCTAATACTGTCTATCTTTTGTCTATTAGCACGTCTATACCTTGAGAAAGAAGCATATGAGAGAGAATTTAGTTAAGCTTCCTCTGGCAAAGTAAACATTTTTTTACAAGATAAAAAATAGTTAAAGGGGTATAGCAAAATAAGAAAAGGTGGCTGTGTCTTTTACTGTGTGTCATCTGTATCCTGTCCAGCCTGATTCTTTTCCAGCAGCTCCTGCAGAAACCATAGAAGTGGTAATGTACGCCCTTTACACATGGCTGTATGCCAAGCCATAGGATTTTGTTATAATTCTCCTTTCCTACACCTCTTACCATATTGAATTTGTCCTTGGAATGGACGACATCATTAGGAGTGAAGACTTAATTATAACCACTTAGAGACAATTTAAGAACTGTTGTTTAATTTACTGCAATTTTAAAGTGGAAGCTAGATGGTAGTTTGGAACTTTAGCAGTTTTAAAACACTGACACATAAGACACTTAGTCAAAGGTTTGCGTAGCACAAATTCATTCTCAAGGAGAAGTGAAAGCAGTAAGGGCTCTCAGGCTAATTTTTTTTAAAGCACCAGTGTATGTATATACCGAGGAGTAATCTGTCCAGATCTTTTCAATTTAGTGGACTTTTATAGTTGCTTTAACAAGTCATTCTTACTGGGGTTAATCTTGCCGAGCTTTAGACATTTACAGGACACACATCTGCCTTGGAAATGGTTATTTTTAAGAAAAATATGTCCATTTTAGGGTATCACTCATTTGTCTATTTTGACTCACTTCTTTATGTAGAAATGAGTCTTATGCTAGATAAACTTGTTTTTCATTCATTACAAAAGGTGCCTAGGGTGATTACTTCATATGTGGATATTTAGTCTAGTTATAAAGTATTCCATTTAGGTTGCCTTTTAAGTATTTGTTTCTATTCAAAATGCATGTGGATGAGGTTTTTGATGGATTTGTTTTTTATATCTGACAGTATCTAATTTAATCTTATTACTTTATTGTCTGTTATTCTGGGCTCTCTTTTCTAGTCCCTATACATTCCCTATACATGAATTTGAAAATACATATCATCTGTCATATTCCTGAAAACATGGAAAACTCATGATAACTCTGTTAGCCTATGACAACTTTATATCCAGATTGAAGAGAAATAAATTAGTGTGGTTATTTTTCAACATTGTTGTTGTTGTTTTTCTCTTTATTAAGAGATCCTGCTGGGCAGTGAGATACCACCAGGGATTTTGATTACTTGTTCAGTAACTCATATATATTTCAAGTTCTGCATTTCCCTTTAAATACAAAAGGTAGGGTGGTATAACACAATGTACTTGTTCCTTAAAACAGAGTAAAATTTCCAGGCTGCAGTTGGGTGAGGATGAGTTTGTCCGTTTGAAATTACTGAATAATCCTTAGCAGTTTTAGGAACATTGTCCCTATAAAGGGTTGATTTCCAATTCTAAAATATTCAACACAGTGTAAGAAAATAAAATAAAATAAAATCCCTGTGGATTAGAAATGAAGAGTTGAATTTTAACTGACACACACAATGTGTCTTACCTTCTGCAGGTAAGATTTGGCTGATAAATGCGCTTCAATTTTTTGTCATATTCCACGAAAATTTCTCATTAAGTCATTTCTTCCTACAAAGGAAAGAAAATGCATTTCTATTTAGAAGAAATACATTTTTTAACAGCTGACCTTGCATTAAATTATTGGTTTCTGTAAGTGAAGGTTCCTGATGGTTTGGCACTGGTAGTTTGCTTCTAGTTTCCTCTAGTAGCAGACTAGCACAGAAATGGCTTCTCCAGCCTTCCTGAAAGCTTCTAGATGGGCATGCCAGATAGGAAAGTATGTAAAATCAGATCCTGAGGCCCATGAAGGAAACATTATAATGCAGATTACAGAATTTTTCCAGTTGGTTTATTTGTTTCAGTATGTTTGTTTTTTTTTTTTATAACAGGACACTGCACTATCTTTGGGTTACAAGGCTATATTCAGCTGGCAAATGAATAAGGTGGGGGAATATGGACCTCTTTTCATGCTTTACCTCAGATTAAAAGACAAAAAAAATATGTTTCATGGCTTACATTGCATTTTAGCTTCTCTATAATTTTCTGCAATTGGCATACTGAGATCCTGAACACTACCTGCTGGAATTGTAGAAAGTCTGACATCAGAATTTCACAGGAAATAGAGTTCTCTAGTAGGAACATGTGCTACCTCTGCAGCTGGGGAGATGGGTGTGAATGGGGAGCAAAATGTTGTATTCTTCTTCAGTTAAGTTGCTGCCCCTGCCCTGCTCAGCATTATGGTGACATATAATAATGTTTAAATCAAGTTGCTGGCTACTTTAAAAAAAGGTATTTTAAGTTTTTGGTGATCTACTTGATATTTAGCTGGTGAGAGCGCTCAGAGAACCTTTGCAAATGTTCCTTAATGACACCTAGAAGAAAGTAATAACTATACATAATATTGTTGTGAAAACTAAAATAGTCCTCAACCATTCTAATTTCTCCCTTTTACTTGAAAATCATTTTTCAACAACAATATTAACTATCAAAAAATGTTTTATTTTAAAGGATAAAGAAAGAAAATTAGCATTTCCCTTACCAGCGAATGCATTTTTTTCTCTTGTGTATAAATGCATAAAGCTCTCATAATCCTCAATGCTCTCAATTATTTTTAGCTTTGACTTAATATTAACTGGTGAATATTATCAGTTTCAAAGTATTTCACTACGTCTTTTCATTCTGAATTCCAGTTCATAGCTTTTTATGCATATAATTGAAATTAATTTTAATCTCTGCCTTAGCAGAAGCCCATATTTTATGGACTTCTACAATATGCCCAGTCTGTTTGCACAAGAAAAATAATTTTTCATTTGATGTAGAAATGGACAAAGGAAAGATGACAAGTTTTAAAGAAGTTCAAAAATATGGACTTTTAGGATAAAATAATGAATTATTAAAACTATTTCTTAGCAAGATTTCTGAAGCATGCAAACACATAACCCTGTGTTAACTACATGACATTCCTCAGATAGTTAGCTAATTTTCTTTTTTCCCCCCAAAATTTCTATTTCTGGAGAATCTAAAAAATTTTGAAAATATATTATTTTGCTCCCCTGCCCCAAAAAGAAAGAATTCAAATTTTATTCTTCAAAATAAGACTTAGAATCAGTTAATTGGAAATGATTGTGCCTTTCCAATTATTTTTCGTTTTTCTTCTGCTTTACCCTGGGGTGTTTTTAGATAAAAGTTATTTTTATGAGCAAATTAGTTGTCATGGCTTCTTTGTTGCCAGGTAATCTTTTATTGATGCTGGAAACCTAAGCACGTAGATGATCAAATTTCTCTAATTTAGAAGCTGTATCATAAACAGTTTTAGTACATGCTAAAATACTTGGAAGTAGTACTTTGTTGCTGACAAGCTCTTTTTGTCATCTATAAAGAACTTAAAAATTACAACTGAACATACAGCCTCTCTTTACAAGACTAACTTTTCATACCTAGAAAAATTGCGAACTTTTTTATAGTGTAAGTTACAAAGGAAACTGGGACCCCACTTCAATATCCCTGTGTACTCACATCTGACAAAGTGAAATTTCTTTTCACTTAAACTAATTTGGTAGATAAGAATAGAATGTTTGCTATTTTCACTACATAACCCTAAAGAGGACATGACAGCTTACGTGTGGTCATGATTGCTGTACTGTATTAAGAGCTGTAGAAGCAAATTTTAATTTCTTTTCCCATTTGTGTATAGTCACAGTGGTATCTCCTAAAGGTAACAACACTAAGAGTTGCAGAAAATGGTATCTTGGATCACTGCATGAAGTATGTTTATGGATTTTCAAATACTCCCTATTTTTGACAAGGGATTATTTTTTTCACACCTAAGCTGTCAGGAGATGAGCACATGAGAGTCCAGCTACAAGTGATGTCACACCACTCCAGCAGTTCACATGATACATGGTTTGTCTGCATTCACACCAGTAAGATTGCTTTACTAAGCCAGTGGTATAAGATTATCTCTGCATATTTGGCAGTGATTATGCATAGATTGGAGAAACTCTTTTACTCTGAAGATAGTCAAGCACAGGAATAGTGTCTCTGGAGGTCTCTGAAGTCTCCATCCCTAGAGGTTCTCCTGGCTGGGAAAAACCTCTGAGCAATCTTTGCTAATCTTAAGGGTGATGCTACTTTGAGCCCACAGGGGACCAGAAATCTCCTGAGATTCTCTCCCAATTTAGACTCTTTGCCTTCTCCATTCTTTTGGGCAGCAGCTGTGGTGTGCCCAGGACCTGTTTCCTACCACGGCATAAACATCCAGAGTAGTTCTGGTTACTACAGGCAAAACTAATTTTATGTGTTAATATTAAAGTGTCTGATCAAAAGGGGATATTTGCCAGTGCAAGCATGTTGTCAACTGGGGGAACATCCAGGAGTTACTCTTTAGCTCTGGAAGTCATTGTGTTCATCCTCATGACCTCATTTCACTGCTTTCCAGCTAGCAGCTGCAGATTTGAGGGGGAAGCCTCAGGTAACATAATCACTTTGATTGAACACGTGCTGTCCCATTTATTTTCTGGAAGTTAAAAGAGGTCAAAACAGAATTTCTCCATGTCGTATAACACAGTTACAAGAGCACAACTTGGCCAAGGACTTGCTTCTACTCTTTATTTTTCAAACAGAAAGAAAAATTTCTTGCAAAATTTTTTCTTTTTTTTTTTAATTTTTTTAAATACATGAAACATTTATTTTTCATGGAAAGTAATTAAATATTTATCTGAAAGCAAATTTAGATTGTTTTGGAGGTTTTTTTTTGGGAATGAGAGGAATGGGATTTTCCATATTTGTACCTATTTGTCTAAATAATGGGAGAAATTATTATTTTTTTATCCTGAAGATAAGGGCAAAAGAAGGCAATTTTCAAAAAATACATATTCTGCTTATAATTCCATTCCTCGAGTAATCGAGTTACCTTTCTTCTTTTTTAGTTTTGTGACCTTATTATTTATATAGGGCCTTGTGACGGTATTTTACAATGTTGAGTGTGTTACTTTTATTAGATTTGTGTTCCTGATTTTTTATCAACTTGGATGTTTCCTTATAAATAAAAAAGTGTTTCACAGTTGGTTGAAACCTTAGCAAGGCTTTGTATTTGGTGCACAAATCATCTCATAAATAGAAGTCTATGGGGTTTTCTTTTTTAATAATTTGATAAAATTTGTACTTAGTATATTTCACTTTGGACATGTCTGACAAGCCTACAGACTAGCCTGAAAACACAGAGATGTTAGTATGTTTGGTACTATTGCTGTCAATGTGTCACTTTATACCTTAAAGTGGTTGCCTCTGAAACCAGAGGCAATAACTAGTGGTTGTTGTTCCTAAAAAGAGCTTAGGATATCTTGAATTCAAGAATTGTTGATTTAAAGGCATATTTCTAAATTAAAGTTGATTATTTAAATTATATAATAAATTTAAAAATTTGTTAATATACTATCTAAAATATGCTATTTTTTCCTACTATGTAATTTAACAAACCTTGAAAGGTCTATTTTTTGCCTTTTGCATTAGAGGCTTCAAGTATCTTTTCCTGATTGAATTCTCTAAAGAGCTACTGCTCCATAGGAAATGAAAACTGCTCGATGCTTCTGTCTTTTATATTAAGGCTTTTTACTGTCATTCATAACTTGACTATCAATAGCAAATCTCTAGTGACAACATAGGATATATTTATCCTGAATAAAACAGCTCCAAGGAATGTTTCCATCCATTGGAACCAAATTGTCTACGTTGTTAAATTGTTAGATTTGTCCCTCGTGTGGTTTTGGCCCAGACCAAATATAACTCTTCCAAGCAGCTCCTGGGCACAGTCCAGCAGCCAGAACAGACCAGAGACCATCCCCAGTAGGCAAATTCAGATATGCCTCATCCTGACCTGATTGCTTTGGAGAGCAAAAGAGTTAATAGCAGCAGCACAAGCTTTACATGCTGCTGATTTCAATGCCAAAAAACAGTCCCAGGACATGTAAGTTATAGCTTTGGAGGCCTGTTCTCCTCTCTTTCCTGTATCAAAAATGTCCCAGGGATGACATTTTATTCCTCTATATTTGGTTGTAATATGCTTTGCTTATTCTTTTGGAAATCTTTTTGCTACCATTTTGCTCACCACTGTATATTCCTTCTTGAGCTTTGTGGAGCATTTTGTTCTAGAGATATTACTACCAAGGTGTTTCACATGAAAAGTATTTGAGGCAGTGATCACTATGTAGATTTAAATCCTTAATGGAGTGTTGGAAACCAGCACAAGTGAAGCTTTGATGCTGTATATGATGGTTGTAGAATCATGTGGTAAATCATGGCAATAAAGCATAATACCCAGCCTGGGTTTATGTTTTAATATCACACTATAAAGTGGGTAAATGCCAGGGAACCTAGTTCATTTTTAATGTGCAAGTTATTTTTTCCTTTGCTGACTTATTTATTTGAATGTATTTAGATTAATTGCAGCAGGGCATGGATACTTGAGTTGCAGCAAAGTTATTATGTGAAGGAAAGACAGAGGTTGCACAGATCTTAGAGCTGGGTGTAATTATATTGCTTCTTGGTGCCAGAAATAAGAGAGAAAAGAAGCACAGTTTACTTGCATCTGAGCTCTATGAGCTACCAGATGTTATTTGAATCAGAAACAAGTTATTGTTTTACTAGAGTATCTGAAAAACCTTTATAAAATATTATTATGTTGTGAAAGTGTTGAATTAAAACAATTGCAATATTTCATGTTTAAATCCATTTTCATTTAAACACATAGTTCTGCACTCTACTTTCTCCTTCAGGCTTTCCAGCAAAGGGATTTCCATAATCATTCCCATAAAGAGGAGTTAAAAATGTAGCCCAGAAACACATTTTGAATGAGTATTTCTATTCCTGTGTAATTCAGCTTTCTTGGGAAGTATATTTTTAATATCTGACCACTTTTGCTTATACAGAGAGAAAGAATGTAATATCATTTACAGTTTTGTTCCCAGGAAGGTCCATTTTCAGTCTCCCTCCAGCAGCAATTACTTATAGAACTATTAATATTGCTTTGAAACAACTTCTGAAGCGCTTGCAAGTGTCTGGAGAAAGAGGGAGTTTCATGCAATTTAATTTTCCTGAAAACTGTAAGATTCTTTTGCTACCAATTACTGTATTTTTTTGCTATCAGTTTGCAGTAAATTAGTCGTATGTGAAACTTGAGGAATGCAATATTAGATTAATGCAGACTATTTTCCAGATTTTTTTCCCCCTAGGTTTTGACAGAAATAGCCAGTTTGTTAGAAAGACTTATTAATAGGTCCCTAATAATCTCCTAATTTCATGCATTGGCCTTATGAGAATCCTCAGAACAGTTTTCATACGCTGGTTTTTAAATCTCGTTCTGAAATGTGATTTATTTAGGATTTTCTGTGTCATCTCATGTTATGTCATTTTCAGTACCAAGTGACCCCTACTTCTCAGACCTCTGAAGGATCTACTATTTTTTCCCCAAATGATTAGTTCTGTTAGCTGCTGTTTAAGTATGTATGGTCCATGATAAATATTTGCATATTGATTACACTGTACTTGTTGACATTCATAAAACAGTAACTTAAAAGTGAACATGTTCACATGCATTTCCACATTTAGCCTAAAGCCCTTCAGAAGCCTTGCTGTGGTTACTGTTTATTTAAGATATTTTCAGCCTCAAGTACATTCTGAGATGGTTTTATTTTTCTTTTCTTTCCATATGATATGCATGCTGTTGTCTTTTGGGGTTTTTTTTGGTTGTTTTTTTTTTTTAGCTGAATAACATTTAAATACATACTAGGCAGTGAAGATACATGTGCTTATGTGTGACATTTTAAAGAACTACTTCCATGAACATTCAAAAGACATAATTGGAAATAGAAATGCTCAGAGGTGGTATTAAAATGAGCATTCATCCACACATGATTTCTGTCCAAAAATAATGTCTAATCTAAGACCAGATAAAACAACTGGTTGTGATGAATGAGGACACGGCGGAGGAAGGATCAGCATGCCAAAGCAAACAACAGATGATGGATGCTACCTTCTATGCCTAGGACTTCACTGAGAGTGCTCATTTGTGGCAAAGTAAAACAAAATATGAAAATATCCCCAGAATAGCCAGCAGGACTGAATGATTTAGAAAGAAGTTGAGAGAAAAATTCAGTGAAGAATTGAAAATATGTGCTACTAAATCCAGAGCTGTACTCTTGCTGATCTTATATAACATTGTGTTACAATTATCTATTGTTGTAGGTAGTTGTACATTGTATGAGCTTGCCAGCAATATGTTGCAGATAGGTTTTTGGTTTGTTTACATCTTTTTTCTTTGCCAAGTTCTGCAGAAGGTTCTGATGAGCTTCCTACAGGTTTTAATAATACTTTCTAGAGTACTGAATTTTAAGTTCTTGTGAATAAGCAAGTTTGAGAAGTAATTTTACAAATATGCAAGATATTAAGCAGTGGAAATCAGTGCATCCATATTTTGTAAAAAAATATCTGCTGGACTCAAAGGTATGCATCATTTCTAGCTAAATGTTGATATGTAGTAAATGCTTTGTGCATCTTATTTCATTTTCCAGCAGGGAAAATGAAAGGTCCTTTGCATGATTTTTGAATTTTGTTTTAAGCATCAGGCATAAGAAGTGAAATTCCAATGCTAGAGCAAATTAACTACTGGGGAACAGCTTCTTCATTAGGTCACATATTTTTAGTGTTCTATGTAAAATGCTATTCATTGCCAGAGGAGATTTTGTGACGAGAATTGGGAAAAAGAGCAAAAGGGTGAAAATAATTAGGAGATGCAGATTAGAAAGCAGTACAGTTGGGAATATATGTGATGATGAATGCATTATGGTATTTTAGGTGGATTAATGTCAGTGCTAACTTTGGAATGCAGTGAAATGAGCGAAAAGTTTGGTACCTCCCTAGGAATATTTAGAAGTAGTGATAGACAAAATGTTTCGGTTTTTTCTCTCTGTTACTCCTGCTGGATATTAGTAATTTAAAATGGGTTCCTTCTCCATTCCATGGTTCAGTTTTTCTCTAACCTTCTCAGTTTGGATATCAACTTAATTTACTTTTGTGCTTGAGTGCATGGGTATCAGCAGGCATGATAACACCCTACTTTCTACTAGAAACCTTGGCACATAGTATATTTTGGTCTTTTACTGACCAGAATTTTCCAACCATATGTTGCAAAGAGAGATTACCTTGTTTGATATCTAAGAACTTGTTATTTAAACAGCTTAGTAGGCTGAAAGCTGGCAATTAACTGAATTCAATACTAAACTTATTCAGACTACTTTAATCTATGGGATGCTCTTGGACATGGTTTTTTTTTTTGCATGCAGGAAGAATTTCAAAAGGCCTGAAAAACTTGCTTTTCATCATGAAAATTTTGTTTCCTATGAAAGACAACAAATGGATATAATGGATGTTGATGGTTCTTTCACTGTGAGGAAAAGATTATGTGGATAGTAGTAAACCACAACTGAGGTAATTGTAAATGTTGACAATAAATTGCAGTAGTTCCAAATGATGCCTTTGAGCAAACTGGAAATATCACAACACTTTCTTTAAATTTTGTTGTTCATCTCGCATATTTCTTAATAAGGGGTTTTCTATGTTTGAGGTTGGGAATATCTATTTTTCATTAAATACTCCAGACGAATATTTCTGGTTTAGCTGATTTTCTTACCCTGTTTCTGCTTTAACAAAATTCTTCTGTTAAAAAAGGAAAATGTCTAATCTGAAGCCCTTGCTCATAATTCATCCACAGAATCCTAGCAAATGAATGTGAACCAGATGATCTAGTTCAGTTTTCTTCCCTAATTCAGTAAAGTTCTATTTGTGATTTTCACTTTATTTCAAGTTTAACTTGATTTTCAGATAAGGCCTGAGGTGGCAAAATATTTAGCTATACGATTAAGACTTTGAGTGACATAGCAAGGGAAAGGAAAAAAAAGAAAAAAGAAAGGAGTTCTGAACCAATCAATTTTGAAGGACACCATAAGTCTTTTAGAGATCCTAATGAAAAACTGTACAGAGCAAATTAATTCCAAAACACATATATAGGAGGTAAGTTTTGAAATAGAAATTCTTGCAAGACAGTACTGGGAAAGTACATTCTCATTTAATCAGGGAATGAGGTGCTGAAGAACTAATATTTTTAGAGAAGGAAAATTAAGTTTGTGGTTAGCCTATTTCCAGGAAAGCTTCTTAGTGGATTAGAGGTTGTCTACAGATAGAATTGTCTATATAATTAGGCTTAGATTTATCCTATTACTTGATACCTTGTCAGGTGCCTCACTGGAAGTTTATTAACTGCTAGCACGCTGTTTTTAAGGGAAGAAAATATCTCCAGGGAGTGATTCAGGTGTGAGGTATGTTATCACCACACTTGCTCTTGCATGTGTCTCTTGACTGAAGTGTTGTTGTTGTGAGTACAATCACCAGGTTCTGGATGGGAGAATGATATAAATTTCTTCAGTAACAATATCTGTGATTGCAAGTAAATTAGATTTCAAAGCTATTTTGATATTTAAAAGCATTTCTGGACAGCACAGTGTTTTCTGGGATGTTTTAATCTGCCTTCCAACAAAAGTGTGCTCCCCTTATTGAGCCCTAGTTCTAATTTAGCTGCCTGTCTTTGAAAATCATTTTGAAAAAGAAGGTAACAGTTGCTCTGCTGTGATTATCCACTCCCTGGTGTGCTTGTTACACACATAAGGGTAGGTGAGATGAATCCCATTGGTACCTAAAATTCTGAATTACTGTATTCTGCAGTTAGTCAGACCCTCTCATATAAATCTGCACAGAGCAGCATGTGACCAGAAAGGTCAAGTCTGTCAGTTTAATGCTGTATAGAATATTCTCTGAAAACATTAATTTTCTGCATTTGTTTTTAGTTTTGATTTGGGATTGTAAATATGTTTTCTGACACTCAGCCTAATATTCTTGCTAATATTTCAAAAGTAGTTTCTAGAAACTATGCACATAATTTATCTTCTGAATTTTTCAGTTCACTCAGCAAAGCCATTCCTTTGTAAAATCTAACTTTTAACTAAGGTTTTTTTTTAATTTACTTTTTTTTACTTTTACCATTACAATTAATTCCTCCTGTTCTTTTCATGTTTTTATGAAGGATTTTCATTGTCTTTGCTTTTGGTTTCTAGTATTTGCATTTGTATACAGTCTTACTGATTTAATTTAATTTAGTTCAGTCTTTGTAGTTTACCTGGGATTATATTAGTGTATATTCATTTTCCTTCTTCACATAGATTCCCAGTGCCATATTGGGCAAATAATTTTTGTTTTGACAGTTCATTCCTTTTTGCTTGCCAGAGGACAAATCCATTAGCTTTCTGAAGATATCATGCAAAACTCCATTATGACAAAAATGCTAATCATGATTGGCCAGTCATGTCTTGCTAAAGCTTCATTCCTAACTTTGCTGTTCTGAAAGCCACTGGACATTCTTCTCACAATCTTCAGACCCTTGTCATGAAGACAAGGTCTTCCATGAAGACATGGAAACATTTTTGGTTGTGAAATGGGAAGCTGCAAAACTTCACTGTGTTTTTTCAAGGATGTAGACAATAGATTCGCCAGGTTTGTTCTTTCCTGAGAGTCTTTAGGAAACCACAGTGCAGGCAAGGTCTTCAACATGACTACAGAAGTGGAAGAACAATTTTATTTCTGCCTGGACTAACTGATGAATCAAATCACATGGACTCAGGAAATAGAAAACTCTTACTTAAGAACCTTGCACACAAAAATAGGGGAAGCCTCCTCCTAACCATAACTATTTCAGAAATATGGTTAAGGCAAAATTTGCACACCCAAGTATGCAATAAATTCTGCCTAAGTAGCTGCTGTTTTCTTTCTATTCTGCTTTTTAAGTGTTAATATTCCAATACCATTTCAATGCTACACTCTCATTTCTAGAATTCTCTCAATTTAACCACTTGAAGGTACATGGCAAAGGTTCTCTTACACAGAAGAATCTTTATTCAATATAGAGTTTTAATTACATGATCACATGTGTTTAAGTTTCATTGACAGAGGTCAATGGCTCCTAAAGCTCATGCTTGAAGATGTGCTGAAGTGCTTCTCTAAACTGAGATAATTTTAACACATGCTGAAGTGCTTTCCTGACTCTGGGACCAAATTACATCCAAGGCTAAACTTGAATATCTCTAGTGAGATATATACAAATTTTAATTTTATTTCAATCTTTATATTTTCTTTGTTTTTTTCTCTGATGTTTATCATTTGATACTTTGATATTATTTATGCTCTTTTGAAATGAAGACTGTATGAGTTTTCATTTTTTTTTATTAATCACACTTTGCTGAAATTATGTATCTCAGCATGTTATCTCACTCTGAATTCTCATAACTCTGTCATGTAGGGCTGTCTTTCACTTCTATTTCACACAGTGTAAGCAAGACCTGCTAATGGCAACCATTCTGGAGCTTCATACCTTATTACATAAAAATTAATCAGATAACTCATATCTACAATGGTATCTACATCCCTTAAAGTGTGTGGCTGTAGAAATAGGCTGGGAGAGGAATGGAGATGGTGAAAAAGTTGAAACTTGTGATGGATGATTTCAAGAGAAGGAAAGCCAGAAAGAAGGTTTAAGGTTTAAAATTTACAATAATACAATATCTTTTATTCTGAAGGAAACATGAACTAAATTCACTTGTATCTAGGGGAATACTACTTGAACACAGGCACAGCTAAGACTAACAGTAGAGTCTAAGCATTTTTGAATGCCATATGCTTTGCACACACTAAAAATAACCCATCACATTGCCTCCTTCTGTCCAAATGATTAACTCTGCTTCCACCAATCCAAGCCATTCACAAAACAGGGACTCTGTTAACAGTATATTTTTAAAAACCTGGTTGCCAGCCAGTATTTATAAGTTTTTGCCAGAAATTATTTGTATAAGGACTGCACTGTTGGAAAGAAAAACTTTTGGGGTTTTGTTTATTTTTGTGCTGTAAGGGAAGCTGCTCTTCTGTTTAGAAATCACCTTTGAAAATTCAAAGCTTAGTACTTCACATGAGACTTTTCACTCATATTCAGTGCCTCTGGCTTACAAGCAAGTGTCATATGGTTGCAATTAAAACGATGTCACAAAAACTTCATTGTAAGTAGGGTAACATATGCTCTTAAGGGGTTTGTTTCAATTTCCAGTGCTTTGAGTCTTGCTGGGGTTGGGAGTCACATCTTTCACAGCTAGTCAGCCTTCCTGCCTTAGATATGTCAGCTGATGGAGTGCCAGTTAAAACATCTTCCGGAAATGTTGACAAGTATCTGAAGGGAGAAAGCCAACTTCTCCAAAATAAACAGAGTTGACTGAAGAATAGGAGTGGCAAGTTTTGCTCCAGAGGTGGTACATCTATCAGTCAAACGGACTATGTGTGGCATTTGAGAAATATTTCTTGAGGGATGGAGAAGGGGTTTCAGTATTTCTACCTTCTGCTGTGGGAACAGCCACAGACTTGTCAAATGTGAGCCAGAAATAGGGAAAAGAAGTAATTAAAAAGCCCCAACCAAACTGCACTAAGAGCACAGAAATGTGAGAAATATAAAATGTTTGACATTCATTCTTATCATAGAAGGCTAAAGCTGCATGAAGTTGGTCCTGTTGCAAGAATGATCTAAATTAGTGAGACAAACTCATCTTGCATGCCTGCACTCTTAAAATGCATAGCTGTAAAATTTGTTGGATGTGTTTACAAAGAAATGACTTGCAGAGCTAATTTCTCAATATGAATTTCTTAGAACAGGGGCAGGCATTTGACTCAAATTCTCAATTCTTGTTGGCACACACACAATCAAATTTTCCTAGATTTCAGCATAATCTTTACATCTACTCTGCAAAGAGAGCAGGGAAATCAATCTGCAAATTGCACATTCGAACGCTATAACAACATTTGGTCTTCCTTCATGCTTTTTTTTTTTCCTGATAGAGATTTCCCCCCCACACACTTTCATTTTAATCCTTTATTTGGAAATTGCATTTCCCTTCCCATACGGCTCATGTCTCAGTGTACACTAGTAATTCAGCTCTGGCTGTCAAAAAAATTAGCAGTTTAATGTGCTGGGCAGAAAGTAGCCATTCTTAATTATTTTCCCATATAGGCCAAATATATTCTTTCAGTTATGAACACTGGGGAAAAAAATCCTTCTTCAAACAAGATTCTATTTCAGTCTGTTGTATGACTGAACTCATCATTACTTCCATAAAATCCTTAAACATATTCCCTTTGCCATCTGTGTTAAACTTCTTACAAGGAGGGAGTTGCTAAACTTCCCGTTGATGTTCATATAAGCTAATATTTTATCTTTTCTGGAAAATCTTTATTTGGTTTCATGGCCATTTACTAAAGCAGATTTATGCCAATAGTATCTCCACTATTACTATTGCTACTAATATTAATCTTTTAAAATAAAAATCAAAGTCTTTCACAATTCATAAAATGGAAAGAAAATTTTTCTGACACTAACAATCTCTCTCACCAGTAAATTTTTCTTTTGTACAAGGGCAATTCTGTATAGAATAGCAGAGTTTAGCAATGTATCTGCTTTACTGTATATCTTAAAGGTGACAGTATTGAAATATTGAAGGTGTCAACTGTGCAAGCAGTACCAAGGGAATTTAAAAATTCTGGGTAATGTACCAGTTTGGTTTTTTTTCCTGACTCCAGCTGGCACTTTTACAAATTTATTTTGTTCTTTTAATTGCTGTCATCTAAGTTGTTTGCACTCTGCCTAAACCGTATTAATTCTTTATTTTTAGGATATTTTCACAATATCATATCTTGCTATAGTTACACTAATTTAATTTTACAAAGGAAGCAAACAAACAAAAAAAACTCCTCAAAACAGAAAAGCAAAATACCCCAGACTGCATCCAAAAATCACCTCCTCACCCCTGTTGAGGTTAGTAGAGAAACATATATCTGAGAAAGATTTAGAATGGGGAAGTTCAAAACCTGACCGTATAGATATGATTTTAGAAACAGCATTTATATTCATTAACAAAAGCACTTTTTCCTCAATGGGGTGATTTTTAACAGGCTAAGAGCAGAGTAATTTTGAGCCATCCAAGAGAAGTGTCAACATTTGGCTTGTGATGGCCTTAGTCAGAAGAGGGGGCCCTCCTCACACTTTGTTCTGTGACTTGGTGTGCTTTGTGAGGGTTTGACCACATCAGACATTTAGGTCGGGAGGGGAGATTGGGACTCGCTGTGTGTAATGTACGAAATTATGGGACAAGGACCAGATCTGATTTAGGACATGACATTAAATCTATGATAATCTGCTTCCTTTCACAACAAAATCTAGCACTGAATTGCTACATTTGTATTACATAAAATGACATGAGCAAAAAAAAAAAAGTATGAATATAACCTGTTAAAAGTATACTTTGTGTGCACAATTAAGACTTGCAGAATGATGTGTATTCCACTTGTGTTCACCTCAAAATAATTTGGGTTTTTTTAAAGTCTTCTTGGGATGTTTTTGGAGTTTTTGGAGTTTCCTGACAGTAGTACCAATGGTTGCAGCTGAGAGCGGTCTGTATTTCTAAACTATGTGTTATACTGACTGTACTATGAAATATGGCAAAGACAAAACCAAAAAAGGCATTTTATATTGAATAAATAGAATTTTATTTTTTCTCTTGATAAGGTGTTCTGATCAATCATGTCAGACTGAATAGCTGCTCAGACGTAGCATTCAATTTTTAATGCTACTACACGCGACCATCAGCTTAGAAGTGGCCTACAATTCCTGCTGTCAGTGTTATTCTTTTTTCTTTTCCCCTGTGTGAATGAAGAAAAAACATTACAGTGACTATTTAGTGGTACATCTGCATTAGTATTTTGGTTTGTATCCATTGTTCTGCCCTAAAAAAATCTGGTTTTCTCTTTCCTCTGTTGTTTTGCTCTGCAGAGCAGTTTTGGTATACTGATTCAGTTTTAAGGTAGACTTCTTTCAGAGAAAGCTGAATTCTGGCAGGCACACATCAAATGCTTTCTTGCCTTCTTTGGCATCTGAACCAAACACTGGCTTCAAGTAGGTACATGCATGGTAGGGATCTTAGTCCACGGAGCCAGATAAGATAAAATTCAAAGCAAAAGTCCTCCCCCCCAGCAGAGGGAAAGGTGGAGAGAGACTAGGTTTTTAAATAAAATTATTTAGCAAACCACCCCAAAATTCTTGCTATTATGCCCAGAACATATTATGCCGACAGGATGCTGAAAGCTAAGGGACATACTCCATCCATTATGACAAAATAAGCAAAGCTATGAAAGGATGGAAAGTTACATTTTATGCCAGTGAAAATTCAGCACAAAAGGCATACAGATTAGACAAGATTTACAAATTTCTTAAAGAAGTATAAATTTTCTGGGGAGGTAACAGAACTATATTTATCCATTGTGAGAGGGTGGTGAGCCACTGGAACAGGTTGCCCAGAGAAGATGTATATGTCCCATTCCTGAAAGTGTTCAAGGCAAGGCTGGGTAGAGCTCTGAGCAACCTTGCTTAGTGAAAGGTGTCCCTGTATGTGGCAAGTGAGTTGGAACTAGAGCATCTTTAAGCTCCATTCCAACCTAAACCATTCTATGATTCTATGAATTCCAATGCTTTGAATCCTGTTTAAGCACTGAGGCACATTTAGTAACACAGCTACAAAGTGTTTATAGGTACTATTTTCAAGCTCTAGGTGAATATCTTCTCAGATCTGGAATTGTGAAGTGGTATTCTTAATACCTGAAATGGAAAAGTGTGTGTGTGTTCTGTTATGGAAAAGTCATCTGCATAATTCTCATTCATCTCTTCAATTCAAACCATTGTATTCTGTACAGCAAATTTCAATTTATATAGAAGAATGACTAGTTTGAATTATACACGTTTTCTGTTAAAATGCAGTACTTGAAACAGATGGAGGAATCTAGGAGTGAATTGATGAGATTACACACAGCTCTTCACATCAGTTGGGAAACTCTGTGGGTGCAGGTAGTATGTGCTTAATACATTCTGATGGTGCTTTTGTGTAGATTGAGAGTTGTATTGATTCAGTAGAAACACACAGTGGGGGTATGTTTTTATGTAGATTATCTCATTGGTTAGCTGGTATAGGAATAGAGAATATCTTAACTTTAAGAATATCTTAAACAGAGTGGTACCTCATTTGAATTAATTACCTTCATTCAGCTTGTTCTCAAAGACTTTCTCTAATCACAGATTGTATCAAAGAGTTGGCTTACCTTTTGTATCTCTTATAAGTAAAGATTTCTTCAGCTTCAAAAAAAAGAAAACTTCGATAGAGCTGGGATAATTGTTTGATGTGCTGGATCAAGCTGCCTGAGAATACAAATAAAACATATATGTTTGCATGATAATGACTAGAGAGGATGATATCAGATTCTAAAATTCATATTTATCACTATTACCTTGGATTTTTCCTATGTGATGTCAAGTACTGTTCAAGTACATGACTTTAAGCTGTTTTCAGTGTATTTTCAAATCACCTAGGGTTGCTAGTCTGAAATATGCATTTTAAATTTTTGAAAGATTGGGTTTGTCCTCATTCCTTTGTGTTAGACTTGTGAGCTGTCTGTGGAAACTGCTGCTTTAAAAATAGTGTCAGACGCATGTCAAGTACAATGACAATGCACATTTTGCAATGAGCATTTGCTCAACACAGAGAGATCTGTGAGATCTACTCTATGGCAGTCATGAAGGTGATAACCCCTTACAAACAGCACATCTTGAGATTAATAAACAGTACCTTGGCTTTCATCTGGAGTGTGAGTTTCATTTTGCATAGAGTGACCTTGGTGGAAGCACTGAAACAGAGATGTGTGTTTGTGTGCACGTGCGCAGGTGTGTGTGACTGAATTTATGACTCGCTGTTAATACCAGCTACAAGGAAATAACATCCCTCACTATTTCCTGCTTTCTTACTTTATCATTATTAGTTCACAGCTTTATTTATCCAGGAGATATACAAAAGAACATCTTTACCTCTGTTGTTATCAGTGTTGTTTCCTTTAAGATAATAAAAGAAAACATCTCTGAAATATGCCCTCATACATTTTTGTTCGAGGGCCAAATTCAATAGATGCTGATGTCAGATGAAAGATTGATATTGAATTAATTGAGTGTCTAGCCTTTATTAACCTTTATACAACGTGAGATAAATAGTCACTGCAGGTAACCTATTGCAATAGACAGCTGGCAAAAGGTGGTGTGCTTGTATCTTCTCCTGACTGTAAATGTCGGATTCTGAGTTTATATCCTTCCACGCTGGGTCTTCTGGCTGCTTCCTTTTGAATGTAATTCATCTTCATCAGTTCTCTACTGAAGGAACAGAACCTACTCATCAGTTTTATAGCCAGCAACACTTTTCATTGCTGTTCAAGCAAAAAGCTTCTAATGGCAGAGCTATTTTATTTTTTAAGGAAACATTGCATGTTTACACTATTAGACATTATAACTTTGCTATATGAGTGGAAAAATTTTACTTGTCATGTTTTTTTTTATTTTGATTTATTTTACTAGTGACTTTTAAAATGTCCTGAAGAAGGACAGGGGTGGTATCCATTCCATTCCAGTGGTTTTTAGCTGCTCTTCTTTTCGGTTCTCCAGAACTGGTAGACCTACAGGGAGCAACATTAAGGAAATGCTGTTCACAGCAACGTATTTTCTTCTACTTTTGATTTTCAGTTTTATTTTTCTGAGGTAATAAACATCATTGGAATGCCTATGAAAAAGCTTTTTACTAAGAGCCAGAGGTGGGGGACCTTTAGAATTTGCAACCAGAGGTTATAAAAGCAATATTTTGAAGAGTCAAAATTGATGCTGGTTTAGATCACGTGCTGAAGTCACACACACACACACCCCTCCACACACACACCAGACACAATACTAATAGTAAAAACATTTTCAATGAAAAAATGAGCAAAAGAAGCATAATGAGATGAATAGATATAATAGATATTTTCAGACGCAGGGCCTGATCATTTCTCAGTGAAGTTTTTCTTCAAATAGTTTGTATCCAGTGAGTGCCTTCTGACTCATAACATACCTAAGAGAATTGAAGTATTCTACATGGTAAGTTTAATAAAATAGCTGAGTAGCATACTTTAGAACCTAGTCACATAATAAAGTCACATAGCTCTGCATTTTGAGACCATCTGTATTGTGAATGTAGCAACAAGCCATTCACATCACTTGCCATACAATAATAGTCAGGGAGCTATTTTAGGAGCAATGGTCCTTACATTGCAGACATCCAGCAAGACACTACAAAATACAATTTATTTACTTCAGTGCTTCACGAAGATTAACTTTATCCTTGGGAGGCTAATAACCCAAGGCTCCCTTAATAGTCCATGGAAAGAAATAAGCTCTCTCAGTTGATTCTGGGCAGACCCCTAACTTGAAGGATGCAGACCATTTGGAAAGAGTACAAAAGAAATCAAGAAGAGATTTCAAAACAGTGATCTGCTTGTAAAGATTGTGGAAATTTGACTTGTCATGAAGAGGGGGGATGACAGAAGGATATTATCATTTTAAAATACGTACCAGTCTGCTGCAAAGTCTGTTGTCCATATAGACAGTGAATAAGATAAGAGGATAATATAGTAAGGAAGATTTATATTAAACAGTAGAAAAATCTTCCAGCAGTATAGACATGGAAGCTTATGGTTTTAAAACTACCTCAAGAATAGTTCTATTTTATGGAACGGGTTAAAGGGGTTTCTGTCTTTAAATGAACTTTAACTTTTGCAACCATTAACCTTGTTTAGTGTGCTAGAATATCCTCTGAAAAGTTATCAGATGCTGTGTTCCTTCCAATAAGAGATAATCAGCCCATGGATTCCATAATTGATTCCCTGCCAACGAGCAGCACTTCATACATCATTCACTTGACACTATATTGTGTTCTTACAACACACGTGCGTATTAAGGCATTTGATGTTATTACCTTCAGTACTGTCTTAGCTCTACTGAGAGATTTGATTCTCCAATGATCCTATTTTTCCTATGATAATTCAGTTTACTAATAAAGTGTTCTGAACTGTGGGACAAGATTTATATCAAGTTTTCATTCTAGTACTTAAAGCTTTTTCAATCATCTCTTCATTCTCTGCCCCAACTGAACAAGTAGACTTCACTGATATCTTTTCAATGCAACAAATTTTGTCATTGATATACATACATAATAGAGGAAATATTGGGCTTATTTGTCTTTTCATTTTTACAAATGAAGTAGAAAATAATTATCACCAACGAAGTTTACTTATTACAAGTAAACTTGTAATTCAGTACTATTTGTCTTTGTGGGTTTGGTCCTACAGGATATGTTAGTATGTGCACTTTAGATGAAAACAGCAATAAATTTGACAAAAGGCGAGAGACTAAAGTTTCAAATGGGCTTCCTTCATATTTTAAATTTATATTAACTGCAACATCTTCTTTAATCAGTAATTTGCTGAAATGAAATTCTTTTAGTATTGTCCTCAATTTGAAATTCTCAAGAAGTTTTAAGGATTGAGATCTTACGTTGTCTTTTCCTAATGTTTCAATTGAATCTATAACTTTTGTGAGCACTCTAATTACTATTCATAAGATTAAAGTTTTGGGTTACCTAAAGTTTTAATGGTGACAACGCCAAGTGTGTTGCTGGTTAACACTTTTTCAGTGGGTACAAACTCAATTAATTTCTGTCCAATACCACCTTTTGTCCTTTTCTTATAAAATTTATTAAACTCTCCGGGCATTTCATCTAAGTATTTTACCAAAGTTTATCTGGTTAGAAAAAAGAAATCAAAGCATTATAAACATTGCCAAGTGAGTTTAACTAGAGAAGTATTAAATACAGAAATATTTAAATGGTCACATGCTTGTGGATCTGACCCTAAAATCACACAGTCAATTAAAAAAAAATATTAAAAGCACACAAATGTGATTGAGGCCTATAGACCACATTAACACCTCCAATAACTACAATAACTTCCTACAATAGTAGTTCAAGATCATCCTAATCTTAATTTTACTTCATTTTACTTTAAATCGTGCTTGGCAAAAGTATATAGAAGTTTTAAGCAGCATGATATTCTACTTTTCTTCATTTTATTTATTCTCTTTCTGTAAATTAAGTAGAGCAGTTAATCTTTTTTTCCTCTCCCCCTCTTCCCCAGTAGTACAATAAGTGCAATTTAAAGAGCCTGCACATCCCCCAGGTGAACTCAGATGTTATTTTGCTGTTGGAAACACACAGCATTTATACATTGCATAACAGCTAAATCAAATTATTAAAAAAAAAAGGATAAATATGTGGCAAAGCTATTTGCTAGAAAATCTGGTATATTTTCTCGATAGCAGTCGGGAGGCCAGCAAATAAGAATAGCAAATTATTTTCATGTAAATATGATGAAGTTATGTGACCTCTAGTAGCAAAGAGATCAAAAAGTCAGCGGCAGAATGGGCAAGAGAATATAAAATATCATGACACTGTGTAAAGGAAGTGCAAGCCATCTTCACTGTCATTTTCCTCAGCTTTTCTCTTTGCTAAGAAAGGCTGGATGACCTGAATTCAGGCTACAGACTGTAAATCAGCAAAATGTTGAAGAGATGTCTATTTTTAAAAATCTTTTGTCTGATGAAAATTTTCCTGCACAAATTATTTCTGGGTATTTTCTATATGAGGAGACCAGTGCCAGTTCTTTAGGCTTACATGTTCATGCCATTGGAAACATTTTTATTTTATAAGTCCAGAATTATGGAAATATGTGCAAACATAATTTTTTTATTAGAAAAGTAAATAAATGCCTATTACTTATGATCCAGGGAAGAAACTTGGAAATAAAATGTTGTTTAAAGACCTGCAGAAAAGGAGAAGGCACATCCAAGCAATCAAATGTAATCTTTATTTTTCTGTAAACTGCCTTGAATTTTGATCCTTGACTCGGAATTTTAAGTGCTTGAGATTGGCAGTGCTTCATGTGCGTAGTCTTCTTGGGAGATATTTTCTTTCAGCTAGTAGATGAACCATGAAATTGCTGAAATCAAATGGAGTCTCAGGATTGCACAGAGAGAACAGGCAGTTTTTCTTTGTTTACAGCAGTGGATAAAACAATGTGCCTGATGAGCTAAGCCAAGGAGAAGCATTTCTGCAGAGATACATTGTGAGTTTTTTCTCTTGGATTGAATCAGTGAACCAAATTCTCTGCTGCTATAAATTGTTGCAGATTACAGTTTTGTTAAAGGATTGCTGCTGTCCATTCTGTGTATCTTCTATTTTCATTCCTGTGCCTACTGTTACAGCCAGGGTTCTTGCAGAATCTTGTTTACCACTTATGTATCTGATTCCCTTGACAAAGTCAATTTTGCCCCACTAAGGACTTCAGAATTAGCAGTGGACTTCACAATGCATATAGCAAAGGAAAAAAATTTATCTTGTGTGCATTTCTCTAAAGGGAGTAATTGAAGGAGCAGGAGGGTAGTGGTTTGAATTGGTTTGGTATAGAAGGAAGTATCTGATAGAAAAACTAACTCTTTGTAACTGTCAGAAAGATATGGACAATCTTTCTTAAGAATGAACTGATGTTGAACTGTGACTTTAGTGGAATAATTGCATCTTGTAAATTATTACTTTCTTAATCCCCATAAACAATAATAATCAACTGTAGGTGTTCTAATGCTAATGATAATTGTATAAAAAGAGTACTGAAATTGCAATTATTAGAACCTTTTCTTTCTTAAGGTGCTTTATCTGTTGCGGTAATTCCATTTAATTAAATTTTCACAGGTTAGAAGGTATTTTTTTAAGCAACTTTGTTAAATGACTCTGGCACTTTGAGCAGTAAGAACTACCAAGGTCATCCTTTTTCTTTTTGCTCTTCATATCCAGCAGGATGAGTTTCTTAAAGCCTCTAACCATTTAAAGGAGAGGTAATAGGCAATGTACTTAGGACACATGATAAGGGGATTTTTCTTGGGGAGAATTTGTAGAAGCAAACTGTTGCACTTCGTTTGCCTTTTTTCTTTTTTACAGATCAACTTACTAGAATTCACATGAAAATCAGACAATGTTTTGATGGGTGTAAGGAGATGTCCTCTGAACAAAAGCAAAATGGGTCTGTTAGATCTGGGATCCATATACTGCAGATTTAGATGACCCAAAAGGAAGCAGTCTCACAAACTAAAGTGCATTAACTTACACATTCATTAAGATGATAAATAATTATCAAGGACTTGCATGTATGCCATTTTTTTTTTTTTACACATAGATTAATTTTTTTTTTTAACCTAGTGAAAGTACTTGCTCTTTAATTTCATTTGCAAGTCTTTTCAGAGATGGCTTCTAACTGCAAGTGCTACAGTATAATGTTAGGTGTCCATACAAAACGAATGTAATATGGTGAAGAAAAGAACATGTAGTTTTTTTGCAGCTGGCTTTCCTTTAAAGGTAAGAAACCAAACAAACAGGTGTTTGACAGGTGCTCAGAGATTTGGAACATTCAAAGTGGTTCAGGCAGAACAGAATTTGTGGACCAAGCACAGGTGAGATGCAGCACAGTAAATGCAGTCCAATGTTACACTTGCAGAGTTTATTGCATGCGTCTCATCATGTCAAATTTAGTTATAGTACCTCCTTATTTGACTTGCTACTTGATATTCTGTTTCCTGCAGATCATCCTTCCTTGTCATATTTAAGGCTGTCAATATGAACTATCCCACTGCCACGGTGTTGGGCTTGAAACAAGGATGAGGAGAGGGTAACACAGAGTAGGACTTCAGCATAATTTTTCATGTATGGTGCTCCTCAGTATCACATCCTATAAAGCCTCTAACATAAGACTACAGTTGTGGTGGCATAAAATGTTTGTGGATCCTAACTTAATTTTCCTCATTCATATGCTTTTGTTTTAAGACAAGAAGGAGAAAAAATGGTAAATATTAAAAGTCAATCAAGTTTTATACTCAATCCAAATTATGCCTCAGAAACATCTAAAAACAAGTATTTGGAAGCATAAATGGGACCTTTTTTGGGCAAAAAAAAATCCAAACCAAATAATTTCTAGCCAAGGATAAAGTATTTTAATTCAGAAATATGGGTTTGTATAACCAAAAATCTTCAATGCAGATTCTTTGTGCACCTTTCTGTGGCTTGACCTTCCTGGATATTCATCTACAGTAACCTTTTAGAAATGGCAGACATTTACATCATGAAAAGTTCTATTTTCCACTGGAAAAAGTCCCACATTTTTATGGGAAATTTTCAATTAAGTCTACCAAATCTGCTACGAAATTTATGCTTTGTTTCTGCTAGCTTAGGAAATTGGTTTCTCACTTCTGTTTCTGTTGGACCTATAGAGAGGCCTGTCACAGATACAGAGGCAGGTGGGGTGTGCATGCCATAGGAACAGGTCACATCACTGGATTTGAGAAGTTCTGATAGCTTCTATTTCATACTGAGCTGAAAGTAAATTTTAAAAATACTGTGTAAAGGGATTATCTGTGTTGGTCTCTGTAGTCCCATGAAAAGTACCAGTGTCTTCTTAAATAAAAGCTTTCCTTCTTCTTCTTCTTCTCCTTCTTTTGCTGTTTGTTGGGAAAAAAAACCCAAATGAACAAATGAACAAAGTAGAAGGTCATCATACAAATAATAACAAATTACATTCCTGAGACAGGCAAAAATAGGGAAATTGTTAAGCACCATCAAAGCCTAACCTAAAACAAATATTTTGGTTCACATTTAAATGTGATAGTCAGATGCACTGCTGGGTTCTAATAAGTAGATTTTCTATTGAGCCAGTTGTTTCTCTTCACAATATCCAGCCACCTAGTGACTGCTTTGTGCCAGGTGGCATTTCTCCAAATATGTGATATTTCCATGTCTCTGTTCACAGCTTTCTGGAGACAGACAGATAAAAATACACCAGAATATCATTCTACCTGTGGATGAATGAAAATGCATATGACACTGCAACTAATTTAATAGCAGACTAAAAAGGCAGTCAAAACAGAGGTTTATTAATGAGTTTAGGGTAAATAAAAATGTTATTAGAAAGCTAGAGAAAAGCTAAGAGAACATGCTAAATGTATTTGAAAAATGAAAACATGCCCACCAGAAGGATGGATTTATACCAAATATAAATTACTGTATTGTAGAAGCTTAAAATAATCATAGTTATCCCCTGATAATCAGTGTTTATAGCTGCTTATGACGAAATTTAAATAGCTATTGCATAAGTCAGGTGCTTGGAGTAAAAAAAGAAACTAGATGACTGTCAGATTGACAGAGCTCTCTGGCTTATTTGGAATCACAGAACCCAGAAGTTTGCTGTAGTGTACATTTAGTCCCTACCAGTTTGGTGCTTCAAAGGTAGGTCTCCCCCACAGAACTGCAAAGAAATCAAGGTTTCCATTTCCTTCTCTGTGCTGAAGACTCCCATTCAGGAACTTGATGTAGGGCATATCTGGCCAGTGTGAAACTTCATCAAAGGCACTTTGTTCTCAGAAAGAAAGAGTCTTAGAAGAAGAAAAAAGCTTGGAGGTGGTCTCCTTACCAACTGGGAAGGAATATTTTCACTCCTTTCTTTTTGTGGGTCTAAAATAGAAACCACATGTTGGTGATATGAAAACGTTTCTGGAAGGGAAGATGAAAGATATTAACTGCTTTGCGGACAAGATATCCCAGAAGAGTATATGAAACAAAGGATTTATAAAAAATTGGGGTTTTTTTCGTGAGTTTGGCCAAGAATAAAAGAGTGAGAAAAATGACTAACAATAAAAGTGATTTTTATTGCAAAAAGTTTTGCATCTGAGTAAATTTTTTAACACTTTATATTTTTTCTTTCCAAACTGTGAAATCTATATCTTCTCACAGATGATTTTAAAGCAGCAAAAGAACAAAACAAGAGAACAAAAGAGCAATGCATTGTTTATATAACCTGTAGTTGATATCTTGGACTTTTACATATATTGTAAGAATAGGACTAGACTGTAGCAGAGCATTATTTCGTTCATGACACAGAAATGTATTCATTAAGAACATTTTACTCTTGATCCTTACAATTTAGACTCCCTTTCCACTGTCTATGGAGGAAAAATGAAATTAGCTATTGTAAGCATTTCCCAATGACTAAAATATGGTTATCTGATAGTTTTTAGAAAAGTTCATGGGATTGTCAAACCCTGCTGTTTAAAAGCTGTAGAAGTTTGAACAATAGTGGATTTTGAAAAATATGTTTTCCTTTTTATTTCTCTGTCTCCAAGGTTTTTTAGCAGTATTGATCTTCAAGTCAATGCATCATTATGTTGCTCTGTGAAGCCACTCATATCCTATTGCTATGTAAGTGCAGCCACTGGGGGAAAAAAAAAAGAAAATGTATTTTAAAGGAAATAATACTTGGATTACAAGCAAAACCAAAAAAAGGAAAAGCAACAAAAGGAATTTCACTTGAATCTGCAATCAATAATATTTGACCTTATCTGGTACTTAATTGGTTGGTTCTTCAAGTGTTTAGAATGGTGGATTACTTACCCTGGTTAGTGGAGCTGTTTTACAGCAGCTATGTACCTTTGTATTGATCAGGGCTGTGTGTTTGGTCATGATTACACCATAATGGATCGTTCAATGGAAAGAATTTACTTGAGTGCTTTTAGCTCTTAATAAGTCACCACATGTTCACAGAACGGTGTGATTGTTCTGTTCTGTTCCAGAACTGAGAGGTGCTGAAGCAATAATATTAGGAGACAATTTATAAAGCAGTGTTACCAAACTGGAAAGGCAAAAGGTGAAGTAGAAAGCATTTGTGAGCTGTGAAGAGTTGTCAATACTTTTGACTAGTTTTACTTTTAAATTTAAATTTATTCAGTTATTGCTACATGGAAGTATTCTATATGTAGAAAAACACACTTATCCATACACGTGCCTACACAAGGTTGGATGTGTCTGGAAGGTAGAACTATGATAAAGCAATTGTACAAACACATCCTTGTGCTCTAGGTGGTCTTCAGTAAAGAAGGACTTGGTTTTCCTTTCTTATTCTAATTCTTATACTAGTTTTGATTTTATTCTTGTTAAAATTTAATGTCAGTTAAATGTGGATGATGGCCAGCTACTGAGAGAAGACCCTCATCACTGAAAATACTTTATCCAAAAGGACAAAGAAATTTATTACCTGTAGTTCTGTTCATTTTCTTTACTGCACTAAATTTAAGCGTATGTCTTCCATTTCTATGAAATGCAATAATTTGAATTAAAATCTCTTTAGACTTCTTTTAGGTCAGAGTTACATTCAGGCATGGGTTTTTAATTATTGTCATTAACAGGAATTCCTCTACTTCCTAAACCTCCAGTTTCATGAAGATTTCAGTAACGTGACAACCAAGCATAGAAATCCTAAAAAGAACTAATTATCTAAATTGTGTGTCCCTGTGTAATTATGCAAGTCATTCAGCAAAACATTTCTGTTATCATTAAACAGCCAGTTGGCTCCTGTATGTTGATATGCAACCACAATAACTTCAGTTAGTGTTGCAGTGCATAAAATAAACACAGAACTGTTGACATGACATATTTAGGACAAAAGAAGCATACATACAGTAGTTAGGAAAAAAAACCCAAAAACCAGCATGCTGAATGTTTTTGGTTTGGAGACACTGTACAATTTGTTCATATAAATCCTTTGCAGAGTTTCTTTTTCAGTTATGAATTCAGAGCATACCCTACAGCATTTTCTCATGCAGCAGCAACTAATTGAGGGAATTCTCTCTATTATTTATGGACTTTACATTAGCTTAAAATTCCTCATATTTCAAAAACAGTTTCTTTAGGATGGAGGAGAATAACCTTGATCTAGATTCTCTAGTTAGATTCCATTAAATTCATGTAACCTTATTGCTTTTCAGCCTATGTTCCCACATTGGTTTTATCTGAAGAAAATGTTCCTGAGCTGAAAGAGCATGATGCATCTTTTAATAGAATTATTTTTCACTGAAAACATGTCAGGACAGCAATTGCAGCAAAGAATTTCTATAATGCAGTACAGAATGCAAAGCATCTGAGACAAGGACAGAGAAAGCTTTAAAAATAGCTGGTTATTCAAGACTGTTTTGTAGATTGTAGATTCAGACCCTAATCAGTGTTCACAGTCTGATTGAGTAGCCTTATCTGGAAATCTTCTGTTGTCTTAAGTAAAAAAACGAATATTTACAACAAAATCTGGTTATATGTGTTTGTGCATGTAAAAGAAGTAAATAAGACATTTATATGTGGATTTTTCTCCCATCAGTAAGGCAGTGTGTTTAAGACTGAAATCTGTGTATTTGATCAGTAAAACACCTTTTCTTTCTTAATGTAAATAATAAGAATAGCTTTTTTTTTTTTTCTCTCCTACAAATGTGATTTTCTTTACCAGACATACATTTTTCGTTTTTAGAACATTTTTCATCTGAGTGACCTTTCAAAAAATCATCTGAACACAGACAAGTGTAATGAATCTTCTTCTGTTTTCTCTTTTCAATTCCACTAGGTATTTGTGACAGGGTAGTTCATTATGGCTTTTCCTTCTGGAAGTTGCCTCAAACTTTTTTTGAATGAAAGGCATTTCCCCCCCCTTTTAAAAAGAAGATAAAAATAAAATCAAGTGTTTCTGAAGAAGTCTTGACAGAACAGTGAAATGCAAGCAGTGATTCCAAGGACTTGGTAAAATGTGACACAGACCAGGATATTTTTTGTGGCAGTGACAATTAATGTAGGAAATATATTTACATGGGTATTGAAAAGCAGCCTGGAATCTCTGGAGGGAAAAAAAAAAGCCAAACACAGTAGTTCTTCCCCTTGCTCCAAGTTTATATTTATAAACTGAATATGTTTTTTGGTTTACTCATAAACATAACTCCAGACAACCAAAATTGCATTTCTATTTTTATTAACAGAAAATCACACAAGCTACAAAAGTCCTTTATGTACTTTTATTGGATTTGCTACAGAGTCTGCCTATACCATAGATACACCTGGCACTGTGTCAAGGCAATGAGGCCAGCTGGGTACCCTGCACCCCTGTGCAATCTCAGGAGCAGCATGGCTGGATGCTGGGAGCATCCCCTGCCCCGTGGTCTCCTCCCCACACTGTGACTGGGAGAGGCTGTTCCAGGAGAAAACCATTCTAGGCTCTATCTTTCTTGGTGTTTTTTTCATTTAATGGCGGTGAGACACTGAAGTAATTGAGAGGTTACCCTTAGTGGTTTAGCCTTCTAGCTTCTTTGGCTGGTTTACCTAAAAGAGAAGTGGAAAAAAAAATCCCAACTCTAAAATAATCACTGTTAGAAACATGTATATGTCTTGGCATGCAATTACACCTCTTTCCAATTCCACCCATTTCTCTCATATAAAAAAATGTCATCAAGTGATTCATAAAGGCTAATTAATTGAAGTTTCTCCATAGCAAAGTGAATATGTCAGTCATGTAGAAAGCAAGCTACTGCTAGAAACTATTCCTCCACTAATCAACATTGTAAATAAAACAACAAAAAAGTAAAGCTATACTTTTTTTATAAGTAGAATAAAAATTCAAAGGTGAATTTTTAGCAGAATATAGCAGAAGAAATTATATTGGAAAAATTCAGCAGGAAAATATCTGAAAACCAGAATATATCTCAGTGATTAGTTTTAAAATTTGATCTGAAATATCCTCACAAGCAAACATATAATTTTCTATGTTTATTACTAGAGTTTGCAGTCAAAAATATCATGGCATTAAGCAGAAAAAATGATGATAAAAGATGTTAATTGGCAATTAAAAACATGGATTCTGATATTGTTTACTCCACTAAAGTTGAAACAATGTTAGTTCTCACCAATTTAATTTCAGTATCAGTTTTTGACTGGGAATAGGCTGTAACTCAGATAAGAATCTCAGAATTTCTAAATCAGTATTTCATGAAAGCTTCAAAAGGGACAAGCAAAGAAGGGGGCCAGATGCAGCTTTCTTCAAATAGCAGAGAGTAGGGAAAGTGCCATTCTCATTCTTTGTTCATTATTTAACTCTTATGATTTCTTCCTTGATTCTTAAAAAGATCTGTATAACCAGTTACTTTGAAAAATACAAGAATTTCAAAGCTTTTGATTATAGATTGCCACAAGTGTAGCCTTCCTTTTGTCTATTTAAATACCTAAATTGACCTTAGAGAATCTAGAGAAGCACCTCACAGATCTTTTTGATTAGCATTCATAGTGTTTGAAAGAGTTGATTTTTTCTCTTCTTTGAACACCACAAGCTCATCTGGATAAAAGAGGAGCTCTGTAAATTTAGGGACAGTGGAAATTCTCCAAGGAAATCCTGCGGTTCAATGAAAAATTTCATCCATACAAGAGCTGTATAAACCTGACCCTCATGACTGCAGTACCAGTAATTCAAATAAAATCATATATAAAGCGGCATTGGGTCACAGCACAAGATACAGTGGTTATTGCTGTGCAGTGATGGATGGGTATATAATAATGTCAAAAACTGATACTGATTCATGAAGGGTCTTCTACTTTCAAAATAAGCAACCTTCACCTTGCCTTTAAAATCTTGCTGGGGGAGGGAAACGTTTCCCTTTCTTGGCCTAGATAGATATTTCACAAGCTTATTCCCTGATACTTTTCATATTCACCAACTATTTGTGCTAGCTGCTTGCATGATTTACAGCAGAAGAGATTCACTCTACATGAGAAATCATTGTCTGGAATAAATAGTACAGAGATGGTATGCACAGCATAGGAGACAACCCGAGGTGAATGGCAGCCAAGAGGGTGTGATGGGAGTTAAGTTATGTATGTTTTACTTATAACATTTTTACACCCCTTTGTGATGTATAGGCAGCATGATGCACACTGTGAATCTTAAACATTTCTATTTCTATTTCAGGTTTGAGGAGGGAGAAATACTGTGCTCTGTATTAATTGGATAACTTTGGCTCAAGCTTTTAAGTGTGACAAATGGAGATGTGCCAAACTGCCTGAAAGTAATTCTGGTTGTCAGTGAACCACAGTGGCTGCCAGTTTGCAGACAATTTCTAGTCTTCTTGAGTCTGTCACATCTCTTTCACACTACCTATTTACCATCTGAATAGAAAGCCAGCACTGTGAGACATAAATAAATGTATTTGTCTTTAATATGACAGTGTTTCTTTGAGGGACTTGTGCTACACTGAGCTACACATCATGAACCAGCCTGAACTTCTGCAATGACACAAATTGCAGACAGGTCTCCTGAAGCAAGCAACAATTAAAGTGCTGTGGGAAGCCAAAGAACGTAACTAATAATGAGGTGACTTTGTGGTTACCATGTAATTTTGTTATGTTGGAACGATGTTTGTGTTAGGTTAGCTCATTCTCCCCAGGACACCTGAAAGGATATTTGTGATAGAACAAACAATCTACCCCTGCGGATGTGACAGCAGAAGGCTTTGTTGCTTTATGAGTCTGATCCAAAGATGCCTTCTGTTCCTTAGTTTACAGGAAATCCAGGGTAAACCTTTTATTTACAGATAGGGAACACTTGCCAGAACAGAATAAAAAAGCAGCTGATTAATCAGCATGCAGCCTTCATCTTGTAGGGCCTAGCTGCCTGGACCTTTTTAACATTTGGAACATTAGCCTTGGTGAGAGAAATGTTGTGTGGAAGTGCCTTTGATAGCTCTGTGTTTTAGTCTATCATGTTTTGCAAAGGGGATGGCTCAGGGTTTGAAAAAGTCTGCATGTTAGAGCAGAGGATGTTCATGGCTGGGGAAGAAAAATTACCTCGTACTAGTTCTGTACTGCTGCCCTTTGAAGCAAACTGAGAGGAAAGCTTGCTCTGCAACTCCAGTTGATAAAATCTGTTTTCTGGAACATTACCAAGTCTAAACATATATCATCTATGAGAAATAAGGCAGACGAAGGATTGTATTCCTAAATAGGTTTGGAATACCCAGGCAACTGCTAAGAAAACAAAAATAAGGAACAGCATCCTGCTAGTTCGACCCTTAAATTATGCAGCTGTTCATTACCAGAATTATATATCTCATGCTGCCCTTTGGAAGGAAGGCATGGTGCACAGAGCTGGAACAATTACTGAATTATAGTACAATAAGAAAGGCCTCCTAAAGTGTCACATGCATGTAGAGGAAGATAAGAAAGGCCAGCTTAAGTTCTTGGCATTTTAAAGAAGGCAATCAAGAAACCCTTTGAATTCTTTGGTGTTCTTTTGCTGCAGTTCATCTACATTTTTATGCAAGTCTGACAAAGCATCCCATTCATGTGTCAGCACTCTGGTCTGTGGATGCATTAGTGTTTATTACGGGCTGAATTTGCAGATGCTACCATTTGAACACAGTAAGGGAGCCAGTTGTGTGGCCTTAATATTTATATAATTAATAATGATTTCATGCTTCCCTCCCCAGTGCTTCTGAAATAAAAACGGCTACATTAGCATGGTCAAGCATAACAGGGCTCAGTACAATCCTGTAAGCCTAAATTGTTTTGTCATAACAGGCTTTGAATTTTACTCTGAAATAAAATGTGTTGTGTTAATCAGCTTACTGTTAATGAATTATTTGGGTGACATATTTGGCACATTTTTGCACATTTAGCTATGAGATAATTTTTTTTATGTTGATCACACATAAAATATATACTCTGAAGAGTGGCCTACAATGTCTTAAATCTTTTATATTTTAAAATAAAAATGTACATTTTTCATCTCCCTAAAGTTTATATGCGATTATGGTCTGGAAATTAGCCTAAATTAACTTCTTTTTCCTTTTTTCTTTTCTCTTTTTTTTTTTTTCCCTAATTCCTGCATTTATATTTCCAGATAGTGTTTCTCTTCATGCATTTGGATTGTACATAAAGTACTATAATCACACACAGACTTTCAATGAAGCAAAAGTTATACAATTTTTCTTGTTGATATATTACTAATACAGAAATAAAGACTGTTGATAAAAAAAAAAAATTACAACCTTCTAGTATATTTAATGCAAAAGTTTTTTGTGTGACTACATGTTAAATGTTTCCACATATTGACAAAGGTAAAATCATAAGGAAAATTAATTTAATAATACATCAGGCTCTCTATTCTATTTCTTTTATTGGGAGAAGATGATTTTGGTTATTCCTACATGTTAAAATTAAAAAAAAAAAAGTTGGCAGACTGGGAGAGCATTTAAAGATGATGTATGAGGTTTTTGTTCATTTGTTTGTTTTTGGTTATTTTTATTTTATTGATTTATCCAGAGTTTTAAAGGTGATTGATTCAGTAAATTATCTGTCAATCAGGATCAAATTCTAAGCAAATATCCTATAAAAACTAACAGAGGACAGTAAAAATTTTAGAGTCCGTCCTTCTGTTTTGTAAATATTATAAAACTTTAGAAAAAGCAAAAGCAAAGCTTTTGATTACAAAGATGGAAAAAGGAATGACTTGCCTCTTAGACGATCCAGCTAACAGAGTTTATATGTCTGGGGCTTTGGACTGATGAGTGAATACAGAGAGAGCTCTGATAGGCTTACTGTGTGGCTATGCCTAAGAAACAGGATCCCTGTTATCAGAGCTGAAAGACATTTTTATTGCTTTTGTCTCAGATGCTCTTTAACTGTGTTCACAGAATAGCTTTACCAGAACTTGCAAGGATTGTGTGTGAGGGTTCTTGTGTCTTTTGTCTTCTATTCCATTTACTTTGCTCTGCTGTAAGCTAGTCACTAAAAGCTTGTATCACTCCTAATTTCAATAATATCTCTACTGTGTAGATGAGGCAAAAGGCACTCCTCCCCTTGCTCCTTTCTTAGTGACCCAAGAATAGGATGCTTGAGAAGGAAAATCAACAGTCATCAATGTTTTTTGCTGTCTCCTTGCACAAATACTTCAAGTAGTAAAGTACTTACAGTACAAGGGAAGTTGTAACTGTCTTATGTAGTAACAGTGCAGAAGTCTTTCAGAGACAAAAACTTTTAAGTCTTCAAGACGTGTTTGTCTTTTACACTTAAGCTTCCAAAACTTAAGCAGACCTTAATCAGAAGGAATATGCCATGTGAAGCATAAAACCATATGGAAATCCATCACTGAGAAAACTCCTTTTTTCCCCAAACCAGTCAGTGGTAGAGAAGGATCTGAAGGGAGATTGTGTGTGGGGTTCTGGTCTCAGGTCCACATGCTTACAGTGCAAATTACCATGTGGGCACCACTGTGCCTGCATAGCTCCTTTTCCTGTGGGTGTTGGGTTGGGAGGGGACAGACATCATATTTATTTATTTGCTCATATTCCTTGCTTGTGGTTCATATATGAGGTCAGAAGGGGAACTTCAGGACAAGAAAGTGGGGTTTACAATTTTTCTGTGCAATAGAGAGTTTCCAAGAGGAAATACAATATGAAAACTAATGGGATAATAGAGTAGAACAGAGGATCCTTAGCCCCATGTAAAGATACAAATAGCCTAGGCATTATTTTAGGACTAGAAATTATATGTTAATAGGAACTTGACAATTATATTTGAATTATTTTTACCATTGCAAATGAAAGCCATTACTAGGACATTCTCTTAGATTTCTCACTGAAGATTAAACTATGAAAGCTTGCCATTTCACTGTTTTAGGAATATGTTTCCTCTCATGGAAGTTTTGTTTTTGAATAGGAGAATTGCCAAACTGAAGTAAAGTGATACCTTTCAATTGATAATGTTACTAGATTTGAAGATTAGAAGCTCTGTGTTTGAAATTTAAGGATGTGGTTTGAATAATATGGTTTGTTTTATTTAGAGTTGCAATTTATTATAACAAGTAAAACACTCTACAAATCCTTTGAGAGAAAGAAAATTTTCCAATTAAAATACAATAGGGGCAGTACGGCATAATTTTTTCTTTCTTGTCCTGACATTAGTCTGGTTAGCAATAATGTCTGTTGCAAATTTATATTTACAAGTAAACAGACCTTATTTCAGTGTTTTTTACATGGCTGATATTGAATAGTATTGGCTTATTTTTATGTCTGTCTTACAGGGACAGATTCTGGGGGTGACACCCTCTGACTTTAGTGCTGCTGTAACAGCTGATACAGCTGGGGATTAGGTTTATGATATCCGTGAGCAGTTCTGCCTTGAGAGAAAATAAAAAGAGAAAAGCGTTTACATTTGTTTTGTGATTCTTTGTTCCTATGGAAATTGAAGACACCTTTTTTTTTTCTACGAGGTGAATTTCAACTTTTCATATCTCTTGAGAATGAATTTCAGGCATCAGGGAGAACAAAAGAGAGCATTTCTAAGTAGGAAGAGTGCTTTCAGCCCAGATACAAAAAACATGACACCCCCCCACTGGTCTGGCTTGCTAGAGGGGTTACTAGTCTGTCATCTCTAGCACAGTTATCTCAGTACTTCTTTTGAGTGATATAAGAAGACTCAAATTTGGGCCTGTGAGCTGCAGATAGCTTTTCCTGAGATCAAACAGAGAAAAGAATGTCTATTTTGGCTTTAAACATTGGATTGCAAATATAGGGCTGTTGTTCTTATTATTGACAAGTACTTCTTTGTATCTCTTTCTCTGCACTCTCCAAATTCCATCAACAGCCATTAGCTCCAAACAACGTAACAGGGGGTATTTTTTCTCTTTTTTTTTTTTATAAGTAGCACCTTTCAATGCTTGCCTTCTCTTTATGTCTTCTGCTATTGCTGTTAAAATATTCATATCCTTGATTTTAAATAAATAAGGCCTCTACGTTTCTGTAAATCAATGTGATTAAAAAAAAAACCTTTCTCCCAGGGAATTCTGGGTGAATGCCAATTTCTCCTTACAATGAAAAGACATTTTTCTGCTGGAGATTTGTAAGCTCTGGCTGAAATATAAGGATGATTCTGACTGCAACCTTAGGGTAAAATCAGAGTAATTTAGCTGAAGCCAACTGGTATTGGTGTAAACAAGATTAAAATCATCCTTTGCATACATGAGGCACACATGTATCTTAGCATAAGTCCAGTTGTTACTCTAGAAATGTGTTGAAATGAATGCATCAGTAAATATTTCAATACTGGAAAGCATTTCCCTGGTACCCATCTTAAAAAAGGGCACAGACATTTTAAAAGGATGCATCATGTATCAGTGGGCAATAGATAAAAAGGATTATTTTCTTGAAGCAGCAATTGCTTAACTAAGTTATGAGACAAATGGAACAGCTTGTGACAAAAGAAAAACACATATCCTGCCTGAATTCTCTTATTCAGGAGGGAGGGATGCCACCTCTTTCGAACACCTCCCTCAGTGTTATGATTAACAGGACATTTTACAGGAATCCCATCTTACAATGGTGCATCGCTTCAGGGAGGTATCAAATGGGTCTCTCTGCAAACAATTTAGTTTGCAAGTTTTACTTTTTGTTCTTCTTGACTTCCTCATTTAACAGTCCAGAAGAGGCTGAGTACTTGTAGGGCATCCATTGCCATGGTATTAGAGAGCTATGTAATCCACAACCTGCTGTGTTACCCTGTAAGGTATGGAAATTCTATTATCTTCATTTTATAGATGAGCATAAAGACACAGAGGAACCAAATGACACTGCTAAGGTCACACACATTGTCTTTGATTTAGGAGATATCTTGAAAGATCTGTCTTCTGTTGCTTCAACTGTAGAAGCTGAGGATGTCATGTATCCCCCTGAACTCTACACTTTGGGTAATTTAGTAGTCAGCAGGGAGAAGTAGACCCTTTCAAGGCACAATTCATCTCATCATAAAGTAAAACCTAGAGGAGTTCTGATGAATCATGTTGTGAAAGAGCCTGTTTAAAGAATTTAGTTGATTAGCTGAAAGGTGTTCTTCAATTAGAAATGCCAGTATTTCATCAGATTATTCCTTCTTCTAGTACCTTCCTTCACTAGATAAGATTTTTCAGAAGCATTCATACTGAAAAATCTCACCTTCTTGCTAAAAATTCTTATCCTTAATGCTGCAAATTCTCTTTGTAAGGAGTTATAAATCCTTTTATCTATCTTGTATTAGAAACAGTACATTGTGACTACAGTTTCTTAATACTTTATTGCTGCACAAGCTTCTATTGTATATCAGCTACCTTGACTGTAGTCAGAAATTAAGCAATTAAATACAAGATTATAAACTTCCAATAATTTGCAAAAAAAAATCTGCTGGTTTTATTGTGGGATTTTTGCTAATATAAGAATCTAAATGTTGGGGTGGAGTCCAGTAGTGTCTGATGATAGACACAGTGTGGTCAGATTTATTCTCATGACAACACTTTCTCTGAATTTACAAAGTCATTTGATGTCTCTCTTTGTTTATCAATGGTTTTCACCTTTTTGTCTGTCTGGGTTTATTCTTCTAAATGAGAAAAGCTAAAATCTCCTCTTAAAAAAAAAAAAAGCTAAAATCTTCTCTAACAATAAACAATTCTGCCTTTTCTTTCTTTCTTTAATTCTTCTGATAACTTGGTTTTCACTGAAAGTACTTTCCAGTTTTATGTCAGAAACACATTGCATCAGCCCTTTCCCTATAAGTCTATATTAAGGTCATTACTGAAAATATTATTCAGGGTTAGTTCTGATATTGAACTCTGTGGGACCTCTCTCCAGCTCTCTCTCTTTCCTCTTTGAATCAACCATTAGCCTATAGGTTCCATTAGCCTATATTCTTGCTAAACTAAAATAATTTATTATATGGAACTTCATCACATGCTCTGCTGAAGTCCAGAGAGATGATATTGACTCAATTTCCTTCTATTCTAAAAATGAAGTAATTTACCATGATAATCTCACATTATCTATGATTCTTAAAATATTTGTGACAGACTTCCCCATTTATCAGTTGTCATGGTGTTATACTTTCCCTTTTAGTTCTGTTCTATTCCTTCAGATCAATTCTTATGGATTTCTGGCAATTTGTGCCTGCTTTTCTCCCCTCCAAGTTTCAGTACACATTTATGACATCCCAGTCAAGTAGCACTCATTCTGTACATCATTTATTTATAAAATGGGTTGGTGTTGACCGTGGATTTTCCCTCTGATTTATTTTGCCCATTTGTCTGTAGTAAATGCCTCCCCAGTAAACAGTAGGTGCCAGACAAAAGTACACAAAGCATGGACAAGGAGCCTTAGGTGATATGCAACAGAATTAGCATGAGTTTTAACAACTGCTTCTAGTTGGTGCTGTGCCTGCTGCAGCCAATGCTGAAGGGGGCATTTGTGCAAACAAGTCTTGCAGTTTACTTGAGTAGCCTTATCAACAAGGAGATGTTACTAACTCCATCTTTCAGCTGTAAAATTGCAGGACTCTGAAGGTTTCCTAAGATGAAAACTAAGTAAAGAGACGCAGAGAATATGTTCTCAATGCATAACTTTTAGAACAAAGAATGCTTTTAATGCTACTGCCTTTTAGGGAAGGGAAGTGCAAGACAGCACTGGACAATTTACCAAGAGGTTTATGTCATTCCCGTGCTCTTTGACAACACGGGTATAGAAACTGACAGAGCATAAAGTTCCTTTGAAAGTCAGACTACTGAGAAGTTGCAAAGTGATTACCTGAGACTGTGAAATAGATTAATTAACAAAGAAAAAAATGCAGTGCTTAATAAAAAGTTCCATATTCAAGGTGTCTGCCAGGTGTGTTTTGCTTTCAGTGCTATTTTTCTCCCCACAGCAGGGAACAAAATTTTCCATTATAATCAGGAATACTCCTAGCACTTAATGCCTGAACGGGGGACCAAAGAAAAATTACAATGTAATCAATCTTTTCAAACTTTTGTGAAGGGTTTCTCCTCTCACCTTGCACATAAAAATGCTATTAGCATTAGTGGAAGTTTCAGTTGTTCCTTTTTAAGTTTTGTTGTCCTGGCCTACTGTCTTACAGCTATAGATTTGGCCCCTTAATACTTCAAAAATCCATACTGCTAGGTGAGTGATATCTGAAATACTCTGAAAGAGAAATTCAGAAACGAAATTCCATTCTATTTTTTGTGTCATAATGCAGGAAAAAAAAAAAAAGACAAGAAAATTTGATCTAGCAAAAATGCCCTGAAATGCCTCATCATGTGCTTTGAGAATGATCTGAAATCCTTGGTAGAATAGGGGCTGTGTCCAGATGGAATCCACTCACAAGTGACAGAGCTCAAAGGTATTAATTTTGCAAGTAAAAAAGTCAGGTTTTTATACAGCAATTAGTTTTTAGGAAATAATTAACTGTGTAAGGAAATATTTCCTACTCTGTGTACCCACATTAAAAGATCAAAGTGATGAATTGTTATGGCAAAGCCAAGGGTAAGACATAGCTCCAGATTCAAATGCTAAATCTAGCTATCTACAACGAAGCTGTGTACATAATAGGTGCTATAACTTCTTGTTTTTAAGGGAGATTTAGTCAAAGCAGTTTAATTGCAAGAGCTGTTCAGATTAATTTCTGTACATTAGGTACGGTGATTTACTATATTTTATTGACTAGACTAACTGACAAGATTGACAGGATATTTGTTAGTCAAAAGGAGGAATTAGAAAATACATGTATCTGTGGTTCCCATGTAGGTATACACATTGCAAACATCTAAAATTCCATTTCCGTCTTATCCTTTCTTTCTCTGTAGTGCTACATCACCTTGATCCTTTAAGCTGCAAATATGCCAGAAATTTTCTCATAATTGGTTCAGATCACATGACCATCAAGGTTGGAAGAAGCACTCAAGATATCTAGTCCAGCCATCAAACTGGCACTACCACCATAGTTCCCCCTAAACCATATCCCCAAATGTCCCATCCAGATGCTTCTTGAACACCTCCAGATGACTGTCTCTAGAGCTGAACCCCAGGCTGGAATGAATCCTACCTTACTTCTGTCTTTAATAACCTTAAGTTTTATGCCTTAATAAATAAAAAAAAAGATTCCCCATCACTAATTTTAAGTGAAATCTGTTAACTAAATTCAGTGATATAAATTTATAGGAGAAGTATTTGTCATCCAGGCAACTGAGAAGATGGTGAGAGGAATATTTTTTTGGAGAAAAATACAGGAATACAGATGAGAAGTGAGTTGAAAACATGTCAAAAGAGACAGTAAACACAACTATATAGGGACAGCTTAGAAAAGGTAGAGTTCTATGCTGGAGAACTTGTAAAGGAAGAATTGATGTAGTATGTAGGGAAGCTAAATGCTAAAGAAATGGCTTGCAGATCACAAGGTCTGTTTCCTTTAGTGCATGCCTTCCCAAATCAGGCTTACCTGTAAAATTCATTTTGTTTTCTGTAGTGATAAAAGACCAAGTTTTATACCCAATGAAGACAGTAGCAAAACTCCAACCTGTTTCAAATGGGAGGAGGTATGTGACCAATGAATGTGTGGGAAAACAGCTGCCCACTTCTGCTGTCCCACCAAACAAATTGGCCTGAAATACGTCTTTTTGTCTATCAGTAAAGTATTCTGGTATCTCAGGTCTTCATGATTTTAAGCATTTGGCATTGTTTTTAAATAACTTGCTGGCTCTGAAGTTGCCCTTAAATAACTCACTTGATACAAGGGCAATAATCATCTTAAAATTAACTGTTATTTCCCTCCCTACAACTACAGTTTTATAAGCGTTTCTCTTCTAAAGCTAAATTGTTGGCACAAAGCCATGCTTTATTTGCAGGTGTTTACAGGGAAAGGCAGGGTGTCCTAACCAAGTGTCCGTGATCCTTTTCAGCGTTCTTGGTCTGAAATCAGCCATTGAACCCAAGCACAGGACAAAGTCATTAACAGAACAATAATTCTTAGGTGTTTTGACAAGACATTCTATGAACAGTAATTAACATCTGCACTGCCATTCTGTCAGGGAGGTGAATGGAAATGCTAAGTGAGCTAAATCTAGTGACTGCTTTTTCTATTTTGGTAAATCACCTTTTTTGTTTGTTTATTTTTTATAATACAAGAAGAAAAATATATTATTTCATTCAGGTTGCTCACCTGCTTCATATGTTTTTATTTCTACTAGTTCAGTAAACACGTAAGTGTTCACACTGCCCATTATTTTCAGTATCTTGAAACTGATAAGCCTATATCATACATCATTAAATTTGAGTCCAAGACTGTATCATGCATGCATTTTTTTATTATTTTTTTCTTAATTTATTGTTACCCTGTGGAAAATAAAACCAGTTTACCTTTACATCTAAAACTGGAACCAAGAAAATAGATGCAGTGGATTGCCAAGTATACACAAATCTCATGGTATAGAAATGGTGAGATTCTTACATGACTGGACAAGAAATATCTGTTTCTAGCCATATTTTATAACAACAAAATGAATTCCATGGCGGTAAGCAAGCCTTCCATTTTGTCTTTGGGTTTTATAAAAACCCAGTGGTTTGAGGAAATCAAACCAAATGTTTTTCTTGGCATGCTCCTTCTCAAAATTTGCTTTACATATGAACCCATGATTTTTTTTTACTACTTGAGAAACCAGACCGTGTCAGACATAAAGGAGAATGTAAAGAGCTTGTAGCTTGTTGTGTGTGTAAATGTTCATGGTCTGTGATCATTGTAACAATTTTTCTTCAAGCATCTTGCTAAATCCATTTTAACATATTTAAAAATAAAAACTAAATTATAATCTGCTCATGCTTGAAAAATGTCCAGGCATCTGGAGATGGCATCCAGGCTATTTCTTTAAATGAGTTAGTTTAGACCTACTCTATGCGCATTTTGTGCACTAATTTCAGGCAATCCTTTTACGTTGTACTTAGATTTGAATGCAACTTAAAGTGGCCTACTTTAGAGCTATTCTTGTATGAATAAATAAAATATAATAATAAAAAAAAAAGAGGTGTTACATGTTTGGACGGGTTCATTTGCTGAGATATTTCATTAAATAGGAAGAAGACAAAGTAAGGTTATCAAAAAATAAAGTTTCCTCCATTAAATGTGGATTCATTACTCATGTGAAATATTATTTCACTCCTTCTTCAGAATCACAAAGATAATTTTTTCTGCAGTCTTCCAAGTGAGATTTGGAAACCTGGAACTATACCTCTTTCTAAACATCCAACTGGAATTGTGTGACTAACCAAAAGTATTTGGTGCATACAGGTGTTGCTTCCATATAAATTTTCAGTACATTGAATGTAGTGACTAAATGCAGCACAGGTTAATTTTCAAGCATGGTTTAATAAAATGCAAGGAACATTTGTTTAATGGGAGTTTTACTGTAAACTATATAAGCTCATTAAGAGACATGGATATCTCTTCTGAAAAATTATGTAAATGAACATAGTTTTTAAAGAAAAAGAAGGAATTGTAGCATACATGTAGCTCAGGCATAATGAAAGAAAGCACTTTCTAGTATTCTCTGTGTAATATGCCTGCAGTTCTGACAACTCAACTGGCACTGAGCTGAATTTTACAAAATTATCTAAATGACATGCTGTTATACAAACTGAATTAGGAAATGGTTCTTTTGTCTCTGGATTAGTTTAATGACATCTCTGACATCTGTGTCCTGTGATATTTATCAAGGATATATTTTTGTGTAGAATAAAAGACAAAATCAACAATATAATCAAGCTTACTATTTAAGCTAGATTTATTAGTATTTAAGCATTTTTCCTGTCACACTTTTCAATTATTCAGAGTCAAGAAGCTTAAGTTAGGAGAACAGGTACCCAGATTTAGGTCCGAATTCCACTAAGAGAAATGTACTTCAGAAGTAGTTTCAAATCAGTTAAACTAATTATGTACATAATAACATGTATTCATAAGGCATCTGCCACAAATTTGCAACAAATTCGGTTTAAGCTAAATCTGATTTTGGTCTGATTTGTACTGAAGGAAAACAGAAAAACACACTAGTGGCAAGAAGCTTACTTTAGAAATAGAGATTCATTAAAAGATGTATTTCACCCTAAATTGAATGTTTGTTGAGATAGTTGTAATTAACCTAATTACAGAATGAATTTATACTTTTATGCAAAAATAGTCTTAATTATATTTCCTAATTAACAGTGACTTTTAAACACCATAGCATAAATGTTCATTTTCATATTGTCCTAAGATGCGCTGATTTCTTGAGCATAACAGTTATAGCTTTTTTATATTGTCTGGGTTTTTCCCCCTTTAATTCTTTGGAGGTAATCACTTTTTCCCTTCCCTTCCCTTCCCTTCCCTTTCCTTCCCTTCCCTCAAATTAATGTTTAAATGAAAATGTTTATTTTGACACTTTCTGCTTTACAGAGGTCAATCTAATTCTAGGAGTATAATACTTAGGAAATAAGTCCCAGTTTTATACACAGATTCCTTATTTATCAATAGACAGAAATACATATAAAAGTTTACATAAAAAATATATAGATATGCAAATTTAAAAATCATATTTATAATTTAACAGCACAGTTCATCATATATATATATGTAAATGATGATGATTATGAATTTTGCCTTTATTCAGTTATTTCTTGATAAAGTCAGTATGCTTTTTTCGATATAACCCAAGTTACCATGCCTGCACTACAGGGAGCCAGGATATGTATTTATCACAAGTCAGAAGATCAAGATTTTGCTGTAAGTTAGGAAATGATCAGGAAAATAAATTATTTTAGACTTTTTTAACAATCATAAAAAATTAAATTAAATTCAACCTTAATGGTTTTGTTTTTTCCTGCTGTAAATGAGTTAATGGTCAGGCATCTAAAAACAGCATGAAAATTTTACAACACTTTGCAGAGTAGAAATTAATATTGCTCAGGTCAGTTTCAAGCATTCTGCCAGTTCTTCTCATTTCCACTACCTTTTTCCACATTGAATCCTACCTTTTCTCAAAGAGAATTTGTAGAAATTACTAACCAAAATTTGATTTTATGTTAAACAGTTGACTGAATCTTCCAAATAGAAACTTTTTTTATACTGACAGCAGGTTCATGTTTGGGGCATATTAATAGATCAGAAAATGTGACCACTTCAAAAGTGATGCTGTCTCAGCACATTGCCTGTAAATCAATTCAACAAAATATTTTGATCAAGTACCATAAATATTTAGGTGTGTGAGAAAAAAGATAGTAAATTATTGTGACCATGAATATTTTATTATCACCATCCATCATTACCTTTTGGGAACAAAGACTTTTTTTAAGCAGCAAAATGAAGGGCTACATAATGAAAAAGATTAATGCTGAAAATAATATTATTCCAAATATTTGAACACTGGTCTCATTAAGTGATGCAATCAAATTTAAAAGGTTCATTTGAATCCTCTGAGGAGTTCTTATGCATTAGATTGTCCTGCTAAAATTAAATGTATGGCAGGAAAAAATTGCCAATTTCGAGGAAATAAAATTAGGTGAGATAGCATTCTTCAGAGGAGTAGCTGGAGTGGACAAAAAGATGGATGAGTTCCATGCCGTACTGAAGATGGTTGCAAATTTATAAAGATATGCTGTCTGCTCTTTGTGTGCCATAAAGTCTGTCTAAATAACAATATCCTCTCAGGGAGAGAATCTGCTGTTCTGGCTGCCCATGTATTGTTGAATTTGGACTATCTCCATTTGCAAATGTTGACTTTTCATCTGTGCCCAAAGAATGAAATCTGTATGAGAGATGTGTAAAGCTTTTAATCTTTATTTATTTGTTAACAAACGGGGGGTTTTTTTGCCAAATACTGTTTGCATTTCTTTTCTCCTGCTCTTCCTGCAAGGTGACTGTCTGCATCCACAATGTGACACTTCAGCTAAGAATACAAATTGCAGTCATTTGTGTGTCTTTGTTTGTTTGTTTATTCACTTGTTTGTTTGTTTTTAATGACAGAATGTATTAAGTCAGAATAAAAATCTCAGTTATTATTTTGTATCTTCTGTATTTCTAAAGGGTATGCTAGAATTGGCTTCATTTGTCAGTGAAAGCTTATAGAAAATGCAGCTTTATGTTAATGGTTGCTGATATATAGATTTTTAAGACCAAAAAGAACCACTAGATTATCCAGTGAACCTACTTTTAATTTCTTTTTTTAACTATAAATTGTAAAGTTTCACTCAGTTAATTTAAAAAATAAAAATAAGTAGTGGCATAAAGATCCGAACATAGGCAATATGCAATCCATGATAAGTAATGGAGCTGGATTTGTATGACCAGCAAAGAATCATTCAGGTTTGAGCAGCTTGGTTGTAGCTCAGCACCATTCCAGACCACGGTGCTTTGTGACACCTCCTGTGGCATCTTCCCACATCCTTGTGGCAAGGAACGTGCCCTTGTGATTTCAGATTGTTGCAACTTGCCTGCAGAATCACAGGCTTCATGCTGGTTCATATGTCTGTTTGTTCTGAAAGGCTAGGCAGCACGATATAAACTTGGCCCCTCATATCTCACAAGCTTAGCAGACACAGGAATTGTATGTCTACTTCCTGACCATGCACACATGGAAATGCAGAGAGATTTATAGAAGTGTATGTCAATGCAGAAAAAGTAGTTGGAAATAGGAACAGAAAGATGGGTCAGGTAAAAATAGCATCCTTACAGTAGAGCCATTACTGATGGAGGTGTACCTTGTAAGTCATAATGGTATTGAATTTCTAGCAAATATACCAGAAAAAAACAGAAAATATAACAAAGTAAGAAACATTCCCTTTCATTATAGCTTTTAAAGTAGAGGAGGAGTAGGGGAAAGGAATTTGAGATAAGAAATTCAGAATACTTTCTTAACTTCTTTGTTCACTTTCTTAGTTCTGAAAAGATATGAAGAAACTTCAGTCATCACACAACTGGATAGAAACCAAATTTCAAGTACTTGAATATTGTTGCCTTCAAAATTTAGCTGCCCACAGAATCAAAGTCATGCAGAGTTTTAGTACAGAGTCATGTACATGATATAGAACCCATCTGGATCACTTAAATACTTCACAGAAAAGTGTAAAAATCTTACGGTGCAAGGTTTTCCTGCCTTTCCAGAAAATGCTTTAGTTCCTGCTTTTCTACATCCTGGACAGTCCCTCCCCCACACCCTTACCTTCCCTGCTTCCTGCCCCTCCCCTCACTGTGCTAATTAGAGGATTCTGACAGTTTATCTCTGCAAAGTAAGGCAGATATAAGCTAACCTTACAGTGTCATTTATTTGAGCCTTGATGAAAAAGAAGTTTTGGCCAAGACAGGGAACAGAGAGTAGCAGGGGTTTCATGATCTGTACTTTAGTACAGAGGATGGAACACCAGGAAATCAAGAGAGAAGCAGCAGGGTAAAAGGTGGTAGTGAGAAGTCTACCAAACTGGGAGCAGCAATAGGAGGAATCCAGGGACCTTTGAACAAGGTAATTTGAGGATGGAATGTGAATTGACTGTGCCAGGTAGAATGACCATGGACACTAAAAATATATTTTTTCAATAGACACTGAATGTTTATTTAAATTAATAAAACCAAGGAAGCATTCTTGACACAGCATGTGTGTGGTTTTGTAGTCTTGGATTGTGTTTTTTTAGCAGACTAGAAATAAAGAACAGTCCTCCCCACTTATTTGCTTGACACTTAAGAGCAAGGTAAAAGGCAAAAGAATCTTCATAATTATAAACATTTTTACAGTTTTTATATTTAATATATGACTAGTTGTAAACCTCTATGAAATGGAGTCATGTCATTTCAGTTCCATGAATGTTCCATATGTGGGGAAGGCTGTAAAATCATGAGGTCTCAGAGAAGGTAATTTAGTAAAGTAGCCCATGAAAGCTCAAAAAAACCCAAAAAGCCCTTTCTGTATTTGGGGATAAATAGAGATGAAAACGTTGCTGTTATTTTCTTTTTAATTTTAAGATGCAATATGAAAAGTTAAATAAATATGATTGTCTGAAACACAACGGTGACCGTGTTCAAATCCACTGTACTTAATGTTAGCACCCTCAGGCAAAGAGTACCTATTCATGTTGCTTGAGACCAAAAAGTCTCACTGAGTAGAAATTATCTTGTGCCCTCAACTGTTTCAGAAATGAAGAATGAATTTTCTGGCTTTAAGTAAGAGAGTTTTAAAGAAGCAGGTTGAAAAGCAGCTGGTCATCCCACCAGAAGCTAGTAGCTAATTGCAGCAGTAAGTTAATCAATGAAATAGCTGTTTAGCTTCTGGGTATAATAAAAAGAGATAAAAGACCACACAGAAATTCCAGCATGAGGGTATGACCAGCTCTCAAGTGGCATACATTGTTTTCCTTCTTACACCTGTCTGCTTTTGAGTAGGCAAGTCATGCATCTGCTTGACAGCTATTAACAGAATAAAATAACAACAAAAAGCATTTTTGGGTAAGATCTGATATAAATATTTACAAAGACAATTTAAGGGAGTGTTTGTTATGCACTTTTGTGTTTGCTTTCAAAACATTTAACTCCAGAGACAGATGGCTTGTACAGTTTTATCAGCACTTGTGTCATTATATATTCAAGCAGCCAAGACTGATAACCAGCCGCACGGATTATGGATTGTTCAGAGAACAAATACTTTGGAAAAAAATCCCCCATATATCAATAAAGTACTTCAGCATGGAAAAGCTTGATACAGAAATTGCAGTGACATTTTTGCAAAGAGAAAGGAAACAAATTAATACACTTATAAAATTAAAGCAGCAGGAACAGGTTTTTAAGTGGTGTCATTGTATGTGGTAATGAAACAACTTTAGGAAATTGGGTGAAAACTATTGTTAAGCTGTGGCGGAGGAGAACGATAATTACCATTAAGGCAACATTATGGCTTTCTCAATACATAGCAGCCAACTCTTCAGTCACTCTATCCCCAGAAGATCTCTCTCTTATCATATTGCTCATGATCATTACACTTTATGCTGCTAAATAGCAACCTGAAAAATAAAGAGTCTTAGAAAAGCACAAATTTTGTGTTTGAGAACACAAGAAAACAAAACAGAAACTCAAAAAACCTAATTGTGAAATCAGTCATCTTTTTTTTTTTTTGTAGGTGAGTTCCTTTCATTTTTCCTTTTCATCTTTTTCTTGTATCTTACAGTAGAAAATTTGTAGAATCCCCTAAATCATGATTATCACCATTATTAGCAACAATATTTACCGAACAATTATGGTTCATCTAAGGGCCTTAACTGGAGATAGCTATGGCGGGCCCCACACACGTTATGAATGAAGTTTTTCCTCAATAAGTAAGCATGACCATTCCCTTTAGTAGCTCAAGAGTAAAATATATTGTTCTAACAATCTGCACTTATTTTAAAAAAATCACTATGTGGATTTTTTTTTTCTTGTGACGGCTCAGACCAAAAGTGATTAAAACTATAATTCTTAGTTATATATTAGATGAAGCCTTGCAAAGCGTTTTGTAGACTTAAACCTCCCAATATTTTAGTAAGGCAAGTAAATATTCCCTGCATTTTACAGATTGGAAAGCATGAGACAGAGGCCTGTAAAACATGTGTACACATTTGAGTAAGAGTCTGAACCTCTTCACCTCTTCTCAATTCTGGACATTCTTATATACAGGCATACGTAGAGGTGTGTGTAACAAACCTCAAAGCTGTTTGAACAGTTATACAGCTAAAAGAAGAGTTTTTCAGGTGTTGCCTGAGATTCCCAGTCCTCTCCTCAAAGGAGAGTGTCTCACTCTGTCTACAGCTGTCACTTGGTGTTACCAACATCCACATCAAAATTGTAATTGGCTGCTATAAGGACTGCATGGTCTTGCCTTTGATTGACATCTCTGCATAGAGAAGGTTGACCGGGGGAAGCCTCACACACAACAAGTAATTTTCCAGGTCTAAGTTGGACAGTGGCATTTTGTTAAACTGAAAAACATCCAAGGAACAATTCTTGCACAGGCAATCATCTCAGCATTGTTACCCCATTCCTGTCTGCTGCTCACAGTAGTAGCAGATATGTGAATGTTCCAGAAAGTCTATCAGCTTAGAGATGGCTAAAGCAAAGGATGCTTAAAATTCATTCTGAGTAGAACAGCATTAACTGCCTAGCACTGTTACTAAAGAAAGCAAAACACGAGGTAAATTCTTCCAAAGAGTTTGTCATGTAGCTTATAGGGCCACATTTATTTTTTATTTATTTATATTTATTCTTAAGTAAAACCAGCTTATTGGTCATTTAATTTTTAAATGGAAATGATAGTCTTATCTCTTGAAATTTATTTAACTAAATAGAAAAAGTAATGTATTCCCTTCATAACTGTCGTACTGAAGGCTCTCCTGTTATTCTTTTATTCCACTGCAGATTGGAAGCACAGAGTGCATGAACTGTCCTTCTTGAAAAGTGTCATTCTGTGGCAAAATGTTTTCTTTCTATTATGAAAGTTTTAATGTCTGCAAAACTTTTTTTTTCTGTTCAGTAAAATAGTAATTTACTGGGAGAGTAGGCAGGTTGAAAATAGTTCTGCCACTTCTCCCTTTTTTTTTCTCTGAAATGGGAAAAAAACTAATTAAAACTGAACTTTAGTTGACAGCCAAAAAAAAAAAAATTAAAATTCAGCTTTTAACCTGTGGACTAATTTTTGGAAAAGTGAACAGTGTACTGTGAGTCCTTTCTTATAATTGTTTCGGTTTGTGTTTATTTCTCTCTAAGTACCTGCCTCACTTTGGTTGGAACTTCATAATACAGGATTACAAGAGTTTTATAGAAAAAAAAAAACCTCTCTTTTAGGTCTCATTTTAGAATTGTGGTTCATGGCTGTCATTGAAATCTCTGCTTAGATCCTACTTTATAGGGTTTTTTTGGTTTTTTCCTAATGATTTTAGTTTAAATATTTCACCTTGTATTGATCTAAATGGAAGGGAGCATTGATTCTATACATTTTCCATGTTCTAGTTTTCAGCAATAGGACACTTTCTTATGTGAGGAATTCAGTAGCAACTTTTATTATATTTTATTATAGCTTATTATATTCTGTCACATCAACCATATATTCGCTAGGTATTCAAAAAGAGTTGTTGCTCAGAGATAAGAAGATTAGCTAATTATTAGTATAACATGTGGAAATATGCCTAATGTTTTTTTTATATCTGTGCTTAAAAGCAGTCGGAAATGAATAGGAGTTTCCATAAAATTAATTGAGTTAATTTCAGTGTTCAAAAAAAGATGTTAGTGAGGGTAATTTATTGTATATGCATGGAGTACAAGAGAACAAAATATTCTTTGGCATTTTAACAGAGAAATCTTTGTTAGACTGTCTTCACTTATCATTTTGAGTCTCAATTAGATTATTATTAAGATGCACCTTTTTTTTCTCATACACCACTGACATTTTTCTTCTGATTAGTAACTTTGCTATTCATGCCTACTTGCTAATGTTCTTTTTCAAAAATCACTCTATAATTTCCTTCCTGTCACTGGGCTGGTTAATCAAGGAAATATGTCTCCTTAACTCTTCAGATGTTTTCACTACTAGCCTGTTGATTTACTCTGAAGTCAAGAAAAGACATCTCAAAATTCTTGCTCAAAATTACTACACAGCAATGACTCCTGGCAAATATCCTAGATACTGAGAAATATCTAACAAAAATACACAAAGTGATTTCTCTGCCTTTTTCCTGGCTTGCCCTTCCTCTTACAACCAGCCTGAGCAGATGAGCAAATTGAGTAATTTAAAAATGCAGTAAGACTGAGAGGAATTTAATGTTGCTGAAGGCATGGGTGACCTGTCTGCTTGATTGCAAGAGGCCTGCAGCTGGCCCGCTGTGTCCTTAATAGTGTGTGAAAAGTTATGTAGATATTTCATATGCATAGTACTTCAGCAATCTTCATTTCTGTCTCCTGTGGTCTTATATTTCTAGCTTACAAAGAATTATGAGAACAGTTCTTTTTAAAGTGCCAGATTTACATAAGACTTTTTTTCCCCTTGGCTTTTATGGTTGTGTCCGTGTAGCATCTGAGATGTGTTTAATGGTCAGAAGAGTTATGGATTTTATTCTCTTACCTGATGCAATACTTTGAACTGCTTCCTGGTTTCATATTAAATCAAGCAAATGTAACTTGTGTCTTACTTGTAGAGACTATACATTGGAGTGTGCATCCACTGGGTAGATACCTAGAACTGTGCATCAAGCTGTGTTTGTAAAACAGTAGATATTGCAATAGCCCTGTGTAATGCGCATTCCTTTGGGCAATCCTGTTTTTGGATAGTACAGATTTTTCTCAGTTTGCAGTTGGCTGTTAATCCACCGAAGTTCTTAAGCAGTAAATTGACTTGAAAGCAGAACAGAGTACATCCAAATAATTGGCCCTTAAAAGCAGTAATTCTCACTCAGAATGTGCAGGTTTACTTCCTCGGACATTTTCACTTACCTAGCTCTATTTTCTTGATATGACTTAGAAAAAAGGACTTAAAAGGATTAGTAGTAGGATCTGAGACCAATAGGATAGGGATAATTGAACTGTTTCTCCACTTCTGGAAACACGGCAGGTAGCTTTTATAGTGAGTATATGCCTTACAAAGCAAATATTCTCTAACAGAAGGAAAATGCATGTAGAATTTACCAGTACAATATTTGGTTGCAGGATCATTGTTAATTTTCTCCTGAGGTTTATGTATATGTTTAATGACAAATATCATAATCTAATAATATGTCTTTTTTCCCCCCCTTTCTCCCCCTTTTTTCTTTGTCTGTTTTTCTTCTACAGATGGGCCTCTTGGTCCACGAGGATTAGCTGAAGCTACAGAGATGTGTACTCAAGAATGCCTGGTTTTGGGTCACTCAGACAACTGTTGGATGCCTCCTAGCTTGGGCCCATACCAACAGCCAAAGTCTCCTCTCTCCACCTTTGCACCTCAGAAGGAATGGGTTAAGAAGGACAAGCTAGTTAATGGACACACATTGACCAGGACCTGGAAAGAAGATAGCAACAGAAATCAGTTCAGCGATCGAAAGCAGTATGGTTCCAGTGAGGGCCATTTTAACACTGGCAACCACATGACTGATATTCCTCTGGCCAACTTGAAGTCTTATAAACAGGCCCCGGCATCTGTGGAGAGTCCAAAGGAACACCAGCTATAAGAAATGGTTACTTTGGACCAATGACTTTAGCTTACTTAGACTTGCTAATACTATGTGTGTGTCAGAGCTTTATGTACTGGGTAGACCTCTAGAACTATGCTTCACCTAGCAGAGATATGCATATCTTTATGTTAGCACCGTGGAAGGTATGGTGTCCTGCAACATGAAAGAGTGTTTCTACTAGTTGTGTGGTTTTGTTAAATAGACATTATTAAAGTCTGCAGAGATCTCTCCAGTTTGAAACTATCATTTTATTTCTTTGTTTTTTGACCCTGGACTGCTGCTATGAACAACAGAAGATGCATTTGGAGAGTGAGAGAGTGCAAAAGCTCAGTGGATTGCAAAGATTGAAAAGCATATCCAGTTAGAAAATTGTGCTTTTGTTGTCATTGATCTATGCTGGGACCGTTATACTTGAGATCATATTGCAAACAATTGAAGCTGTAAACATTAAACCTATTGTGCTATTAACAATGTTAGTGGACACTTGTAAGTCAATCAGCATTCAAATACTTGTAAATAGCAACAATTATTACTTACAATTTTTGTGTACTTATAATGTTCACTTGAAAGGATACTGTAGCATATTTCTGTGTTTCACAGTTGCTTTTTAATTTCTTTCATTTGTTTTCTTGTTGTTTTGCTTTTTTTTCAGTGATGGTGTTTCTGTGTTAGTAGTCTGTCTGACACACAATGTTCCAAGAAACTCAAGCCACTTGTATTAAAAGTGAAAAAAGTGATGAGGTAGGAAGAAAGATTGCTTGTAGAAAAGGAAAAAAACCCTTTTTTCTATGTAGTAACAAATGATGCCAGCATTCAGTTAGAATTCCTTTTTTTCTATTTTTTATTTAATTTAATATTAAGAAATGAAAGGACTTGCGTAAGGGCTTAAAAACTTACCAATTTTTTGTTTAATTTCCATTATGTTTCATAAAACAGGGAAATTGCAAAACAGAAGAATATTTAAATGTGTGGTGGTGGGCGAGGGAGAAGGCTATTTGTTTGGGATCCTTGATCAAATTAGTTGTAGTCTGTTATTTAATGAGTGGTAGCTGATGCTGATCCCAGCTGAAATACGTGGAGGAAATTCTGCAGGAGCAAAATACAATAATAATGTTTTTCCAGTTGGGCAGGTGTGTGTCTATACCTAAGACAGTTCGTATTGCTGAAACAGCAGCATTTGTGTTGATCTTCATCTGCGTTAACGTTGTAGTAACACGAGTGTTTTTAGACCATAGCCACAGAATATTTAATGTGTTGTGCCTTCATGATGTAACAGAGCATTCTCCTGGTAGGCTAGTTGGGGGAATTAAAGGATTAAATCTCTAGTTATTGCTGTTTAACTGTTTGTTATCATAGTTGGTCAATGCCTGGCAGGTACCAGTATCATGTCACCTCAGTCAAATCAGCAGAGTGACTCCTAATGTTAGTAAGATCTAAATTGCACGCAAAGCAAATCCAAATCCAAACATTTTTAGATGGTTTTTGTTAAGGCATGAAAGATGATTTACACAAATAAATAGCATGCAAAAAAAAAAAAAAGTCCTTACAGAAAAAAGCAAGTTACTTATGCCACAGTGAAAGATCAGTCTTAAAGTAACAAATTAGCTAATCTGAAGGCGATTTTATTTTTACCAAAAAAACAGAACCTTTTTGTTTCTTTCTTTATTCTTTTGTATATAGCAGTTCTTTTTTTTTTTTTTTCCTCCACAGTACAAAAGGCTTAAAAATGGGTTAGGGGTGCATTGCTTATTGCAGTACTTATGTCAGTTTGTGAGGGGTGTTTGATGACTTTGACAGAATAAATATCTAACCAGTTATCCTTGTTACTGCTTTGCCAGTTCAACATTATTTAGTTATTCAGCTTTTGCAATAAATGTTCTGAATTTCTGATTGTGTTGTGTTAGTTCTTGGGCAGATTCCTGAGGGACTTTATTCCTGTTAATTTCTCTTTCCTTCTGTTATTGTTGGTTGGTTTGTTTCTTTGCTTCATTCTGAATTTCCAGTTATTTTTCGAAGCATACCATGGTCCATTAAGTTCATATCTATATATGTAAGACTGGGGTATACAGCAAATGATAAATCCTGAGGGCTATATTCTGGCATTCCTATGTAAGTAGGAACTTACTCAAAATTAGTTATTCGACTTCGGTAAAGTTTTATTTACTCAGTACAAGGATGACAGAATCTAGCCCACATTTGGTAGGCCTATATAGGCATATGGAATAAGCATCCTAGCATGAATCTCTGTAAAAGTACAGGGGTAGCACATAGGAAATGCAGCACTTGCCACACTTTGGTCTTTTTTTGAGAATAGGATTAAGTCATATCAAAATACAGTAAATTCTTTCCTACAAGGAAAATTTGAGTTGTTGCATAATAATTTTTGTTGCAGCACAGGTAAAAAACAGAAACAAAAAAAAATGCTGAACAACCTTGAAAAATATGTATCAATAAGAGTACCTATTTTTGAACATGCTGAGTTTTAAAGCAGAGATGCACTGAGTTCTATATTAAAACCAGAAATATAACAATTATTTGAAAACATATATAGCACCAACCAGTTTAAATTAAAAATGCCTTTTTAAACAGAATATATTTTAAAATATTTCAATCATGGACAGAAAATAAAAGATGTGACTGTTGCTACAAAAAGAGAACTATAGTCTGTTCCAACCTTCAACACTTTGTCCTATTTATCAACCTGTGCAAGAGGAGCTAAAACAAATTTGGTTTCACTTGCTAGCAGGTCAAAATTTTCTTATCTAATTTTCTCAAATTCTGTGTAATTTTTAAATCTTAAGACCTTACCTTGCTTTGAAATAGTTAATAAATGAAAAAGACAGGAGAAAAAGAAAGCTGAGAAAGAAAGAAAAAGAGAGCAAGAGAGACAGAGTCAGAGACAGAGGAAGGAAGGAAGGAAGGAAGGAAGGAAGGAAGGAAGGAAGGAAGGAAGGAAGGAAGGAAGGAAGGAAGGAAGGAAGGAAGGAAGGAAGGAAGGAAGGAAGGAAGGAAGGAAGGAAGGAAGGAAGGAAGGAAGGAAGGAAGGAAGGAAGGAAGGAAGGAAGGAAGGAAGGAAGGAAGGAAGGAAGGAAGGAAGGAAGGAAGGAAGGAAGGAAGGAAGGAAGGAAGGAAGGAAGGAAGGAAGGAAGGAAGGAAGGAAGGAAGGAAGGAAGGAAGGAAGGAAGGAAGGAAGGAAGGAAGGAAGGAAGGAAGGAAGGAAGGAAGGAAGGAAGGAAGGAAGGAAGGAAGGAAGGAAGGAAGGAAGGAAGGAAGGAAGGAAGGAAGGAAGGAAGGAAGGAAGGAAGGAAGGAAGGAAGGAAGGAAGGAAGGAAGGAAGGAAGGAAGGAAGGAAGGAAGGAAGGAAGGAAGGAAGGAAGGAAGGAAGGAAGGAAGGAAGGAAGGAAGGAAGGAAGGAAGGAAGGAAGGAAATATCTGCAGCACTGAGAACTGCATCTTAATTCCATTTAAGCTAAATTAATGTTTCCCAGCTGTTTCCACAGAATTTGAATTTGGCCCTAACCAGGTATTTAGAAAGTGCCCATTCATTCACAACCATTTGGTTGGCTCAATCAGTAGTACTACTGCTATAGTCTAAAACACAGGAAAAAAAAAAGGAGGGAAAAAAAAACCAGGAAAAACCCTTCAGGAGTTCTGTGATATCTCAGATAAGGAGCTTTAAAAAGGTTTAAAATCCCACTGTACTCAATGAGATGACAGCTGAGTATTGGTGACTATTCAATTTTATAATCTTTGAGGCTAAATATTACTTAAAATTATTCATAACCTGTCATGTTACAGATACCTCTCTGATGTCAGTATTGGCTTTTTGCTTTCCTTCAGACTGAGTGTCCTTTATTTATTTATTTCATAATGCACACACTTAAAAGACTGCTAAAAAATGTTTGCCAAATATTTTTTTTCATAGTCCTCTGTTTTTGCTGTCAATGACCAAATCCCTTAGTCCAAATAGAAAATTGAAAGTATGCATAGACATAGTTACTTAGTCCTACTTATTCCTATGATGTGCCAACTCTTAATAAAAACAGACCAGTCAGAACCACCTAAAAAAAAGAAAAAAACAAAACCAGAAAATTTAGACTTGAACTGTGGAACATTTTCTAGCTGTTTAAATAGTGATGTAGTAGAACAGATTGCCTAGAGATGGGTTTGGTACTTGGTACTTTGAAGAATAGAAAGGAAAAATAGCTAACAACAATACCTGTTTTTGTTTTTTTGTCAGAGGGAGCAGATGGATTAAATGCCTTCTTGAGGTTCTTTACAAATGATGTGACTTGGAGAAAAAGTATGATGGTGGAATTACTGAGCCCCACAGCATGATGAGGTCATTTGAAAGAAAAATTTTGTACTGTGTTTTCTTAGAGAAATAGGTTAAGAAATTGCCTACTCAATGCCCCTTGTTGGAGTTCACTTGGAACTCTGTGGAGCACTGCGTGAAGACTGACAACGAAATAAATGGAGTAGAATTAGGAGTATGCAGTATACATAAATTTTAACAAATAGATATAAAGAAAATGATAATCACATTCCTTGCTTAATGTGGTTATTACCACATAATTATTATTAAGTTATTATTAAGATTCAAGATCAGAAGGAATCTTAAGGACTTTAGTGCATTAACATAATGGAGAAACTTAGGAAACTTTGGAAACATAAATGGCATAAATGCAGGAAATTTATATCTGGGTTAAAGAGCAGGAGTGATAAAGACTAATGTAGCTGACATGAGAAAACAATGAAATGGGGAAAAGAAGATTGCAATATTGAACAGAAGTTGAATCTTGGGATGCTTTAAGCAAAGGGAGGCATTAGTTGCTTTAATGAAAGAGAAGACAGAGTGAAAAGGTCTAGCAGCCTTAGGCAGTACCTCAAAGTATGTTACAGAAGTATGCTACTGGCACAGCAGTGGAGTCAGATCCGATTCGGACAGAAGGACAAGTTTTGATTTCCTGTGACCACAAAATATTTACCTGATTCAGATTATAAAACTTTTTATGGGATGTATCCTTGCCATAAGAATGAACAAATAAGCAGTGAGAGTTCTCTAGAGGACATGACCTCACATGAGCCTGCTCAGACTGTAAAAGCAACTCAGTACTCACAGCTCCATTTTTCCCATTTAATACATTTCTTTTGTGGAACTGTGTTCCAAAGTCTGCTTGTAATAATTTCTGCTGTGATGAAGAACTTCAAAAAGGGGAGCAGCTCTAGAGCACAGAAAGGCATTTTAATATACAGAGAACATGATACAACACAACCCAGAAGTGTGAATCAGCTCAGTATATCACGGATACTTGAGCTGTAACTCAATTAACATTAGTTTTATTAACTTGCACTGCTCACCCCCTTAGTGGACACATCCATCAAATATAATTACCCCCTAATCTAAAACCACCTCTGACTTTTCCTCTTGTTCCAAAGAGAGACTCTCATTGGTAAGCAAGTAGATGCTTACTTGGAAAAATTTTAAGATACCCTTTTTTCACACGTTATTTGAGTTTCAGTTTAAATTCTCTGAAATATAATACTTTATTTAACACAGCTGCTGATGCTATAAATGCTTTATATATATATATATTTATATAAAAATGATGAGTTTGAGAGTTCATGGACTCTCACCAGATGAGTTGAAAGTAAGATCATAACAGAGAGGGCCGGGTTCTGATCCTTCAGGCTTTATTGAACATCTTACAAACAAAAATATCAGGGCCCATGCAATCATTAGTAACATAAATGGAAAGTCCTTCAGTGTAGAGTGGTCAATAGAGCAGTATGGAATGCTTTAGAAGAGGTAAATGTGTCATTTCCAGCTTTTTAAAGCACAATCTAGTTTACTTATAAACTGAAATAAATGCCAATAAATGAAGAATTACAAGTTTGGGTGGGGGATGGTTTTGGCTTTTTTGTTGTTGCTGTTTTGCTTTGTTTTGGTTTGGTTTTTTACATTGATGCAGACACATCACTTTGCTGGACAGTAATAGAACTTTTGTGCTGACATGTACCCTCATCCTGCCAAATAATCTGCAGTTCTTTTGAGACATTGAATGCACTTAATTTCTTTAGAGCACAGCAGTAAGCCTCCTCTTGTAGAAATAGTTCAGAATTTCACAGAACTGGGTCTGCAGTGAGAAGAATATCACAGACATGCACATCATATGCTATGTTTTGAAGCAAGAATGTTTTCTCTAACTGCAGCATTTCATGGTTCTTATTAAAAGTCTAAGTTTATACTGCTACCTAACTGTACAATAGCAAAAATGAGGATGTTTTTAGCTATCAGAAAAGATCTGAAATTCTCACTGTATATTATGAAAAGAAAGAACTTAAAGAAAGTAATGTCCCTCATTTACAAAAATAAGTTGTTGTTCTTTCTTTTTCTTTTCTTTTTTTTTTTTTCCACAGCCATTCTTAAGTCCACCTGTTGTGCCTAGGTATTGCAACACATTCTAATATTGCATGGCATGTAAATAGATACCTTAATTACTCATAATGATATGATTATATACACATATATATATATATATATATTATATATATATACATAAATATTATCAGTCACATAATTACTCAGTATTATTTAATGGAATTTTGGGACTATGGATTTTGTTGTTTGATGTACTTTAAACTGTATGAAGCAGCATATTATAAAGACTATCTTCACCAATGCTTTTGATTATTTATTCATTAAATAAAGTGCTTTCTTTTGCTTGTTATAATCCTGTTTGTACAACCATGTGATAATGTTAAAATGGGTAAGTACTGTACGGGAATTATAACTGTTTCTTTTCTTGTCTAAATATATACCTATAACAATATTTATTAGTGAACTGAGTTTTAAGAATGTGTCTTTTTATGTGTTTACTATCTCTTTACACGTAATCCAAATTTAAAGGGAACCTGAGATAAAATTTCTTTATACAACTGAGAATGCCCCAATAGCTTTGAAATTATTTTTTGCCCTTATCCACAAGTGGTATTAGGATGGGATCTGTACTTTAAATCAGACATAAAATTAATTAATAGTACAGTAGTTAAGTTTTGTTGAGTGTAGCAATCAGAAGTAAACATATATTCATAATTTCTCAGGTAAAGACATAATAAGTCTTGGATCAGATAGGGAGAAAGTCTATACTCTAAGGATAATGTTTATAACAGCTGATTTAACAGAAGATTGGTCAGAAATCTGGTACACTCTTCAGCTTTTTTTTTTTCATGCTTCATAGTCAGCTTTCACCTTGGTATAGTAGAAACGATTAACAAAACTAGGAACTGGGAACCCAACCCTTCCCTTCCCTTCCCTTCCCTTCCCGCAACCTTCCCTTCCCTTCCCGCAACCTTCCCGCAACCTTCCCGCAACCTTCCCGCAACCTTCCCGCAACCTTCCCGCAACCTTCCCTTCCCGCAACCTTCCCTTCCCTTCCCTTCCCGCAACCTTCCCTTCCCTTCCCGCAACCTTCCCTTCCCGCAACCTTCCCTTCCCTTCCCGCAACCTTCCCTTCCTGCAACCTTCCCTTCCCGCAACCTTCCCTTCCCATAACCTTCCCGCAACCTTCCCTCTCTTTTTCTGTTCCTTCACAGGAAGGGAATTGGAAGTGGGATCTGTGGATGGTTCTGCAGCTATGTACACATTTTTGGCATCTTGTCATATGGGCGCTAATAGACACAAAGGCTGTTGATCTCATTGCTCTCACAGTGGAGAGCAGAAGAGAGAGTGTAGCAGAAGGACAGGAAAGAAATGGGATAGGAGAAGACTGTATGCATTAGGGAAGCAATAAATTGTTGCAACAATGAAGAGAGTAATTTTGAGCCTTCATATCTCTCTAGCACCATAAAAAAATGACCCTCCTGTGTAAATAGGTTTGTGTACACACAGCATTTAATACCATTGTCTTGTGGAAAAGGGGTATCCAGAACTGTGGCAAAGCTCTACCTTTTTTTTTTTTTTTAGAAATTGCTCTTTTGCTTGCTATATGAATACAGAGACCACAAGCAATGCCATGGAGTTTAAGTAACTGAGCACTGAGTTTGACTATTAAATTTACTAAATTCTCAATATCAAAGGCTTGTAAAATCTTTATCTACACGTAATTTGTAAATAATCTTTAGGCCTAAATGATCCAGAAATTATGTGTTACCAACGAGCAAAGAAAAGGAAAAAAGACAGTACACAAAGACTTGCATAACTCATAAACAATACAGACTCTCCTAGCCCTCACAAAAGGGCACAGATGGTAAAGATACAGGTGTAATGCCGTAAAGCAATTGGTGAATTTCTTTTCATGTGCAACATGTAGAAAGGTAGACCTTTCTGTAGAAAGGTCTGGGTTATTACTATGTCTGAGGTTCAAATTAATTGAATATGAGGATAAAGAAATCCAGTCACATAAAATCAAAGTCCAATATCACATTAATAGAATTATCTTTTTGTCTATTGCAAGTCACTATTTCATTACTATGTAAAAAGCACTGCATGTTTCTTAGTACTGTGTAAGGAAATTTTTAAAGAGAATTTTCTTTTAATTTATATATTACTTTGTGTTTTTTAATTCAAGTGTAGAGTGTGTTTTCTTTTGGGAAGAGAAAGACTGAATTCTGGTTACAGTGTTCACACTTTTAATTTGGGGGGTTTTGATTTTTTTTCTTCAGGAGTATTATTTACCATAGGGAATGACATAGTCCTTTTACTGCATGATCTTGTACTCTTAGGACACTTAAGCTATCTTCAATAGGAAGTTCTTCTACATTATTGATAAAGATCATGCATAATTCCTGCCTACCATGTGGTGTTCAGACCCCCAAAGGGAAAAAAAAAATTAAAAGGAGGTAGTCACTTAAAGACATTTGTTTTATTCACTACAAAGAAACCCAAAACCAACCAACCAAACAAACAAAAAATGAAAAAACACCTGTACTGTGTTATGAAAGAAAAATTTATGAGAGTCTATTCATTCAGCCGGAACTACCTACTTGCGGAGTCAACAGCACACGGCTTGCTTCCTTCTTTAGGAACAACACTGAATGAAACTGTAAACTGTTGTGCCTCATGGTGAGTCTAAACCTCATTCTTAAAACCATTTGAAAAATGGCTGTGGAGCCTCTAGGTGTATGGTTTTGAGGGAAATGAAATATTGGGTAGGTCTCTGGCTCCTTAGATTTAGGTGCATAGTTGAACAACCCATTAAAATAACCTCAAATTCCCTAGCAGGTAAACAGACCTCCAGAAGGAATCCTTTTATTCCCAAGTTTAGCCACATTAGATCTCTGCTTTATGGAGACTCGTAGTGCAGAACCTGCTCCAAACTTTGCAGCTGACAGCTGCAAATCTCTGGATGCTCTACCATGTCAAATTACACATCACTAATATTGAAAACCTGAAAACCTATAAGCAGGACAACAGTGAAAAAGAGAGATTGAAGCTCATCTGATTCAAGCACCCTATGGTTCAAAAAGAAAGCAAACAAATGTTGTGGAAGAATGATTGTAAGATGCATGTAAGATTTTTAGATTTTTATTTTCTTTATGAAATATGTAGCTGCAGGGAAGTATATTGCTAATATTGCATTTTCTTTGGATGCCCTACTGTGTTTGGTTCAATTACCATGCTAAAGGCTAAACTCAATAATTTTACAGGCAATAATTCTACACAAATATGCATTCAATCAATATATGGTTATTGTATGAAAAGTAGTAAGAAATTGAGTTTTTCTGCACTTCTAGAATATCAAATGCATAATTACTATTTATAATAAGCTTGCAGTCACAGACTCTGTAATTCCTTAGTCCTGAACAATTGCATAATTACTAATTCAACTACATTAGCATTGGGAGTAGACATGGATGATTTCAAAAGGGATACTACTGATTTAATGAGGTCTCTGTACATTTCCAAAATTATACAAATTCTGTTTAACAGCCAGCCACTGAAGCTTTTGGGTATTTGAACCAATAAGTCAACCAACTGCCAACCAAAAGAATCATTAGAAATGAAAGCCAACAGAAATGAGAATAAAATTGCATTTTTCACAATGTGAAGCTACCAAAACTTTATTTCCCGACTAGTTTCCAACAGTCTGTCTAGCTTTACTGGAGAGTAGCTGCTGCTGAATCTACCGAATACCTAAAGCTGCCATTTGTGACAGTGTTTTTTGTATTTTGAATGTTTGTGGCATTGTGATTATGCTAGGATAAATATGGCAATTGACCATGGACACAGAAGGGCTATTCTGAATTCATTGCCCTTCTCTTGCATTCACCACCTCCTTTTTTCTGTGTGTGATAGACAGCAAATTATCAGATCCTGAGGTCATGGAGCTGGTATTTTGCCAAAAGTAAATAGTTGTCAGGTCTGTCTAGAAAGGAATTTGTAAAATTTTGTAATACTTGCATTTTTTTCTTGAAGGTATCTTTATTCTACAAAGGTCCCTGCATTAAAAGCTGCCTTTGATTTCAGTGGGAGACAGATTAGCTCAAGCAGTAGTTTTCATGTCAGCGGTCATTACAGCAAATAAGGATGAAAGGATATGTCAGTCAGAGACACTACAAAATCCTTAAACTCGTAGGCCCCCGAGTAATCCCACTGTGAAACCGACAATTACTATACATAGAGGAGGAAAGGGGAAGAAAGATTTTAATGTAAAAAGATTTAGACTGCCTAAGTTACAGCATGGTAGTTACAGATCTGTCACACAGTACCCAACTGTACATCAGCACTTCCTCTTCCCATGGTGGGCATCCATCAGTTTTAATGGGGTTTTTTAGTGCTTATAGTGTACATGTGAACATCTGCACATGTTCATAAATTTCTCACACATCTCCATCCAACAACCTGCTCTTGAGATTAGGTAGATATTGGCTTCATCAATATGTTCACTGGATAAAATAAATTAAATTCTGATCCTCAAAACAGGACACCTGAGCCTGAACTACAGGTGAATGGGGTCATCTTTATCTCTTCCTAAGAAGTGGAGAATGGCGAGAGCTAAATCACCACACTTCCCTTCCAGCCAACAGACCTTCTAAAGATCAGGCTGCGTGCCATGAGCTGAGTGTCCTCAGATTGCTATGCCCTAGCTAGAACAAGCAGAGGTAATATGGGAGGCAAGAACTACCTACAACTTTGTTTAGCATTCCAAAGAGGAGGTTTGCTGTATTAATCTCCAAATGGTAAGACAACAACAGGATATTTTGCTACATGAACTCCTACTGCAGAGGGCTGAGTGCAGCTGACACTGTCAGATTGGGGAGCACCTCTCCTGACCTCCCAGCCCATCCTCAAACATCAACACAACCTCTCAGCACCTTCACAGCTACTTCTGGGGAAAACTGACCCCCTACAGACATTCACAGAGAGCTCTATAATGAAAAAGGATGAGAACATCAGAGTACAGACCAATGTGGTTCCTCCACGCCAGAGCATTCTGTTTCACGAAGTAAGCATGCCATGCCACTAAAGAATGAAAAAATAAAAATTAGTGAAAGGTTTATCTCTGGTTCACCTGATATACTTTCTCAGATAGGAAATATATTTCTTTACGAGCTTTAATTTCTGCTTCCTGAATTCTGTGTGAAATAAGAACATTTTCCTTCTTATACAATCTGCCCTCATTTTCCCACTTTTATTCCAGTAGTATGTCAGCCTTCTGGCTCCAAGGAACAGATGTCAATGTTCCTGTGTAGTCTTTCCCTGTCCTACCTATCTTTGGTCTACTGCAAAATCTCCCAGGATGCCCAGGGTAAGTGACACATTTTAGAAAATCATAAGTCTTTTAATCCTACAGGACCTCTTTTTCTTCAGATTCAGACCTCTGAATCTTTTTAACTTTAAGGGAAAGACCACTTCTTTTTCCTTGTTTAGATCCTCACATAAATCAGATTGTCCATTAATTCAGTTTTGCACAGCAAAGTATGTCCCAAAGATGATGTTGACCTGCTTCAGCATTTGCTGTGAATTACCTTTGTGGACAGTACCCCCACATTTTGAGGGAAAATTCTACTTTACAAGGGTGTTAAAAGATGTACACTTGTAGGTAATTACGTACAGCAGCTACTTTCACAAAATGTGAGGGTTTTAGAAAGGAGACAGAAAATGGATAGGATAGGATAGGATAGGATAGGATAGGATAGGATAGGATAGGATAGGATAGGATAGGATAGGATGGGATAGGACGGGATAGGATAGGCTTGACTGTCTGTAAAGAAAGGAAGAAAAAGGAATGGGAAAATAAAGATATAATACTAGATGTTTGTGCTTCCTGAAGCCAAGATCATGATGGATAGTCTCTCTATGATGTTTGAGAGTATGATGCAACAGTTGGAGAATTGTTCTGGATCATGGAATTTTTAATGCAAAAAGGTGAGGAAGAGTAGGGAAGGAATGTGCAGTCCAGGCTTTAGGCTGCCAGACCCATGTGCAGGTGGCTTGCAGTGTGTATGCTGTAAGTGAAGCTTTTCCCCAGACTTCCACTGGAGTTTGAGGAGGCCTGGGAGTCTTAAATACAACAATTCTCCAACACATAAGCAATCAAGCAGGATGAAAGACAAACTGATACACTTAAATAATCACTTTTTCAAACTCTGAGAATTGTAACTGCCTCTCCACCCTTGTCCAGAAGCAGCAACTCCTCATTTCCCCATTCAAACTTTGCCTGTTTGGCTGTAGATTCTCACACAAATTCCTGTCTAACTGATCATATGAGCATCATGTTGCTAGACTGAATCCTGAATTTTCATTAAAGCCTGTCATCTGTATGCAGTCTTCCTCTAATCTGGTCCTCTTTTCTATCAGTCAGCTCCACTTCCCCCAAGCCTATAGTCTTTGTTAAGGTTGTTAAAGCATCACTGTGATTCAGATGCCAAGACAGGCATGCATGGTAGTAGACTGAGAACAGAACGTGGGTGTCTCTCAAAGTTTATTTTGGACAGTCTTAACTGGTACCCACAGTCCTGGCAAAACCGAAGTAATGAATATGAAAGCCAATGAAAGCATTTTATCAACAAATCTAGAAGCAGTATGGTATTTGTAATATATGTGAGAGGACTGTATTACAGATGTTGTTGTTTTCTAAATCTCAGTGTGTAGCTGCAGATGCCTTCTGACTACAGACATTTATCTTTGGGCATGTGTGAATGGGAATGTGGGGAAGAAGCAGTTATTACAATTCTGATAAGTACTAAGACTTTTATAACACTTTTAGTCAGATGAGCTGTGCCTATTGTGACAGCCATTTTGAAAGAAAAATAAGATAAAGTTGTTTTTGTTTGGTATTTTTCTATTCATAAGGCTAATAATTTCCCTATATATTTGGCAGTCTCTGATAATTTTTTTCATAATGATCAATTCCAAGTCATAAAATAAAAATAAGTCATTAAACCAGCAATTAAATAAATAACATATAGGGAAAATAATATATATTCATTCCTGTACTGAATAATTTCAGTTGAATATTTTTAAATGGCCATTTTTTAAAAATTTGTTTGTTATATTGAAGAGTTTTGTTCTCAATTCAGAATTCAATTGAGGGTGTGCATAAACATATAATTTAGTTCCATGAATTCAGAGGTATTGAAAGCCTGATCTGAAATCTATTGAAGATAATTAAGCCTTTTCTATCTTCACTTAGAAATTAAAACAATTTTGTAAACTAAGTAATTAGTTAGAGTATTTAAAAACAAAATTTGAAACTAGTGTTATTAATTAAAGTGAGGCTTTGAAATCAGTTCAAAATATTTAACTCCAACTGCAATTAATGCAGAAACTTAAAACAGAGTTTCTCATCAACTCAAGTGTGAGATAATGCTTATGAGCTGGTTTTCATAATAGAATCCTTTCTCTGTCATTTACCAATTATTTTTACTATATTGTCCTTCAGAAATGAAGAAAATATCTCTCATGGTATTTTCTTCAAACATTGTAACAAGTAGAAAAGAAAAAAATGAATCAAACAAAAAGAAACAAACAACAGAAGGAAGAAAAAGCACCCAACCATGGGGTCATCCCAATATATTACTGGGATGTGTTTTTCTAACTCGTCCATGAGTAGTCCTGTGGGTTGCTGTAGTCCTAAGGGTTGCTGTTGATATTTAATTATTTTTATTCTTTTGTTTGCTATGGATGCTATACTTTGCTCAGGTGCACAGGACTGGGGACATCAGAAGTGCCTCTGAGTTGTCAAGATCAGATTTGCGTTCTGCTGCCATAGGGGAATCAGATCCAGCAATATTAGCATCCCTCGCCTGCACTCCGTAGGAAAACCGAGTTGGAAGGGGCACTCTTTGCTGGCTCAAAAACAGGCTGGCTTAGGGACAGACCAGAGTGTGGCGGTGAATGGTCCTGCACTCATTTGGTGCCTGGTCACCAGTGGTGTTCCCCAGGGCTCAGTGCTAGAATCAGTCCTATTTGTTGTCTCTACAGATGATCTGGGTGACGAGGGGATCAAAGACACCTCAGTAAGTTTGCAGGCAACGTTAATTTGTGTGTGACTGTCAATCTGCTGGAAGGTAGGAAGGCTCTGCAGGGAAATCTGGAAAGGCTGAATCAAGGAGCTGAGACCAAGAACATGAAGTTCAACAAGATTAGATACTGGGTCCTACACTTCGGACACAACAACCCCATGCAGCACGACAGGCTGGGGCAGAATGGCTGGAAAGCTGCCCAGCAGAAAAGGACCTCAGGGTGCTGAACATGAGCCATCAGTGTGCTCAGGTGACCAAGAAGTCCAATGGTATCGTGGCCTATATCAGAAATAGTGTGGCCAAAAGGACCAGAGTAGCAATTATCTACATACATGGGCCCCTGGTGAGCCTATACCTTGAATGCTGCATCCAGTTTTGTGCCCCTTAATTCAGGAAGGATGCTGAGGTGCTGGGGTGTATCTAGAGCAGGGCAAAGGAGATGGTGAAGGGTCTGGAGCACAAGTCCTGTGAGGTGTGGCTGAAGGAACTGGGCTTGTTTAGTGGGGAGAAAAGGAGGTCTTCAAGGAAGACCTTATTGCTCTCTGCAAGTTCCTGAAAGGTTGTAGGCAGGTGGGGGTCAGTCTCTTCTGCCAGGCAACAGGACCAGAGGACATATCCTCAAGGTATGCCAGGGAAGGTATAGGTTAAACATCAGGAGGAATTTCTTCACAGAGAGGGTGATTAAACATCAAAATAGGCTGCCCAGGGAGGTGGTGGAGTCACCATCCCTGGAGGTATTTAAGGGAAGACTTAGTTAACATGATGTTCAGTCAAAAGCTGGACTCAATGATTTTAGGTCTTTTCCAGACTAATTGATTCTGTGATCCTGTAAACACCAAACACAAAGACCAGCAGAGACAAAAATGACCTTTCAACTGGAGACTTCTGTCCTGGGACACAGATTAGCAAGACCATGCAAGCTTCTGCTAGTATTTTTAGATTCAACTGACTCCCTTCAACCTAGACTGTGATGTAATTGGTCCTACCTGCTTGAACAATTTTTATCACTTGGAGTTGTATTTTTGTGTCCTTGAAGTGTTTCATTCGTCTGTCCTGGTTAGATGTTATTTCTTTGAAGTCCAGCGCACACCAGCTGCTGCAGGATGCCAGTGTCTTCTGTCCTAGATGTGTGATCAGCCTAGTGCAGCCTTTTTATAATGATCATGGCTACAGTCCCTGGAACATAACCGTGCTCTGAAACTTTTTTATTGAAAATTTTATCCTGCCATCTGATGCACAATATGGTCCACAGATGGTGCAGATGACATTTGTCTAGGAGTCATGTATGTCGTAACTAGCCCATGTCTTCAAACCATACAGCAAATTGGATAACAGAGCTGCCTTATAGACTTTTAATGTGACCTACCAATTAATGTTGAGATGCTGTTTGACCTCAGATTAGCCTGCATCCACAGCCTCATGATGCAGCACAAAAAGTGGTATTCTTTCTTGAAATTTTTAGAACAAAAACAGAATTGTAGAAGAATAAGGGGGAGGACATATTACTGTTTTCTTCTAAAGGTTTTTTTTTTTTTTACATCTGGTTTCCATTGTTCTAAACTGGAAGCATTCCAATTGCTGACATCACATGTCTCTTAAGAGTCAATACTTTGCAGTTTATAGTTCACTTGTGTTTCTTACTTATTGCTATAAATGGCTAAGTGCCTCATGGAAGGGCCAGACTTCGATCACAGCAGGCTGCAGGGAGTTAAATGTCTTATGAATCTGAGTGTACAGATAAATAGGTGGTCTGATGCTCACAGGACATCTGCTGATATATAACAAATACTATATGTGACTAAGGTTATAGAGTTTGTCTCTCATGTTCCTATTGTTCAGGACAACTGAAAATAAAAAGGGAAATTTTAAACCAAACCAAAATAAAAAAAAGCCCACACATCTGCTAACTGATCAGATTTTTGCTCTTTTCTTTGTCTATGGAGAAAACTTAGAATGTAAGGGGAAATTTCATCTCAACAGCAGATTTTCTTTTTTGTTCCTCAGAATCACAGAATGGGTTAAATTACCCCACTGAGAGAATTATTCCTTTTTTTTAACATTAAAAAAAAAAACGTAAAAGAGAGTTCAAATTCTGTTGTACTAATGCATTACTGCTATAGAGGGTACATTTTCCCTCCAGATCTACTGTAAATTATACAGTACTAGGCTTTTAACTTTCTCATATGGAAAATTTCTTCTGAGTAGCTGTGTTGTGTTCTTCTGGACTATATATACCTCCTTCATGTTTGTTTTTTTTTTCTCTGTTTATAATCTATTTCTGGATAATCAGAGCCGATTGCTGTTTTAAGTGATGACACGATTAAATCACATGCTTCTTGCATCATACATTTCCTTTTGCAATATTTTCTATTTTAATATTCTTTAAAAAAAAAAAATTCTAAATTACAAAGTGAACATATGTTTCCAGTAAGCTTCCCAGGTGTTTAGCCTCAGTGACTACAGTTAATTTGAACCCAGAAACATAGATGAATAATTCAACTTAAATTATTCCTTTTGATGTGTTTTGCCTATAAAACACCTTATCTTTTATTCAATGGATTTCCTCCTCATTTGTCTGCATTTATTACCTTGCAGTGAAGCTCTTGTTTTTTGTTTTCTTCTCAGAGAATGTAAGTGCATATTTCAATGTATTTTATTAAACTGACTTAACGAATATATGGGGTCAATAAGTTTCTAATGTTTTTCATTGTTTGTTAGTTACTTTGAAAGGTAATATGTTGCTTCCAGTTCTTTCCTTGGACGTGACTGTGGAACAGTCTTAACAGTCTGTATGTACCTCTCAGATGTTGACATCAGGTTGTTTACTGTCTTGTCCACACTGGGAAATAATGCTAGTGCTAGTAATGCCCAGTGTAAGCCTATTTCCAGTCTAACAATGGATCTTTTTTCCCTCACCTTTGAGGTTTTATCTCCTAAAGAACACATTATCCACATCATTCCTCATCGCAATCATGTGTCCTTAAAGGCTACATACAAAGTTCACAGTATGGTGCCTTGAAACCCCAGAGGAAATATAAGTACTGGTCAGGAGGGGGGAGCTTGGATAGAAACATTTTAGACACTTTCTATTCTTTGGAAAACTTACAATGAGTTTTCAGAAAAAAAAAAAGAAGAAACAAGATACTTCCTAAAATGTAAGTTAAATCATTAACTGTGCAGAAACCACATCAGGCTCTTTCTCCTTCTGCAGTTGCACAAACAACATTAAAAACTACCCTCTGAATTCTTCTCTCTGTTTAGTATTGCTGTTATACAGTGGTGAGTTTCTTATAAGTAACGAATTAAAGTGTTTGTAAGCAACATTTCCCTTTCCCTTTCTTTCTTATACATTCTCCAAGGACCAAAATCAGCAGTGAGTGAAAGGACTTCCATATACAAATATTTCAAATTAATTAAAACTCTTTCTCTAAGTATGCAACAAGTCTGTTTTTCTCCCTAGTGATTTATTAATTTTAAATATCTCTGTATATAGTTTTTTGCTTCTAATTTTAAAATACCCTCAGAGGCCATGCCAGAAATTTGCAGCACAAATAGGATGTGTTAGAGAGGAACTGTACTGTTAACTGAAAAAGATCACAGGTCATCTACATACATTTAACAAATAAATTTCAGATGCTCTGTATGTGTCAAGGAAAAGCCAGAGCTTAATCACTTAATGGCATGTCTATGTAGACATAAGCAAAGGTCTAGCTGATCCTGCTTTAGGGTATTCTGACTGGCTGACTCTTTCAGCCAAAATTCTTTAAATGCTATTTTCTAAGCTTTCCTTTCAGAGCAAGGATTAAGTTCTAAAGCTAAAATACAGCATAGCTGTTCAAAAGTCACAGTCACTGTAGTACTAACTCAGCTACGTCACAAATTACTGTAGATTTGTTTCTATGGAACTTATTAGTATTACATTAAACAATATAGATGGATTATATCTATTTTTCAAATAATACAGCTTCAGATCTTAAGTTCAATGGTTTATTTTTTGCTCCAGAAACCAAGAAAAATTGCACCTTTGGAAAATGAAACTCTTGTTACGTAAGACAGGGAGATACTGCAACCTAATCATTCACAGATTTGCATCCATTTCTCTAAGCCATCTTGCTAAATCCCATATGACAAACCTACAGAACAAAAGATAGCACATCTGGAACTAAAATAGTGATGGTTGACTATGGATGACTTCATGTATCAGCCAGTTTTACATTAAGCTAAGAGAGGGTCCTTGCTTCAGAGAGGGGAGGAGCACCATCAATTTAAATAAGCTGAAATTATGTTTATTTATAATTGAATATCAAGTATATTTTATATAATTGAATATTAAGTATATTTTCTAGGTCTCAACAGACTTTCTAAGTGTATTAGAGATGGACTTTTTTTCCCAATCATATTTTTGAAATCAAGATTTTCAGAGAAGGCTGATACTGTATACATTTAAACAACCTTCAAGGCTTAGGCAATTCAAATGAGGAAAAATTAAAAATGTCTCATTGAGCCACTTTGCCAATTCTTTCATTGCAAGAAGAGGATAAAAATCCTGACTCATTTGAGTTTCATTTTTAAGGCAGTTTTCAAAAGGATGATGATCGTTTACTGCCATTGCAAAATATTTCTAGAGGTTTGGTGATTTGATTTGTCTTACTGGTAAGACTGCTGCATTTTTATATTTATCGGCGATTTGGGTTATCTTATTATATTGGGGATGGTGATGGTGGTGTTTTATTTTTTTTCCCCCACTGTTTGCAGATTCAGTATCTGAAAGGTTTCTGTAGGGCTTTGCAGAAATGGGGCACGGTCAGGGTAGGCTTTTCCATCTGGTTGGGTTTTGGTTTATTAGGGTGTTTTGTTTGTTTTCTATAAATAATGGATACATTTTTTGACTCTTTCATCCTTGAAAAGACTTCTTCTCTGATTTTAATCTGAAGAGAAGTAGATTCACATGAATCTACTTTTGGAGAGAAGTAGATTCACAGGAACAAAAATTATATAAATAAAAAATTAAATGCCAGTTTTGTTTTGGTATGATGTCAGTCCATTATTTTTTATTATTTTTTGAGAGAAAGATCCCAGAAAGTTGCATTACTAGTAGAAATAAGAGGGACAGTTTTATTAGGGTAACTCTTATTTGCACTGACTGACAAAAAATGCTTAATCTCTGTAGATTTTTATGTAAAAAGTTTGCAGTTTAGGAAATGCTGCTGCTGAAATTAACTGTACCCAGATCCAAGAATGGCATGAAAATTTTATTTTCTGTTGGTTGTGTTACAGCGGTCAGAAAAATGTTGATACCCTTAGCTCTAATGACTGTTACAACAGTGGTCAGAAAAACGTTGATGCCCTTACCTCTAATGACTGTTACAACAAGAATTTAAGAGGTTTTGTTTAGCCAGTTCTGACAGCTGATACATCCCTGAAAATATCCCCTTAAATCAGTCCAGAAAACCCAGTCACCCCTGAATAATAAAGGTGCATGATGAAGGGTTCTCTTTCACTAGTGAGTTTAATCCTTTGTTCTGTCTTTTCATCAGGAATAGAGTTAAAACTAAAGCATGTGTTCAGTCTTACATTGTTGAAAGACATGGAGCCCCAGAAGAGTGCCTGGTTTAACAATTCGGATGGTTTTCTCTCTTTTCTGCTCATCTTGTGTACACACACAAACCAACGTGAGACATCCAAGCATGAAATGATCTACAGCTCTGAGCTGTAACATTTAATTCACTGGCTTGGGTGGGAGTGAGACCTTGCTTCCAGATGAACAAACAGTGTGTTCATTTTGCATTCTGTGGTATGTCATAAAATGTTGCAACACTCCTAGAAGCCAAGATCTGAGCTGCACAATTTGTTGTTCACATGCAGTATAAAGGTACGAGGTTTGATTCTTTTGTGAGTGGATTAGAGCAGGGATTAATGCTTGATCAATTCCAACATATACTCCCTATTTTCAGTACAGAAAAAGCCCAAAATAAAACACCAGGGGAAAAAAAACCTAGGAATGCTAATTTCTGTTCTATTCTGTTAAGAACTGTACAAATGCTGAGGCTTCAGAAGGGTGAGCAGACTACTCCAATCCTCTGTGCCATCTTCAGTCACAACTCCTATCCAAAAATTACCCTTTTGGGAAAGGAAAACAAAATAGAGCTATTCAATAGTAAAGTCAAGGGGGTCAGATATTTAGGGAGGCCTCTCAGGCCTCAGTCAGGTCAAGTCCCTGTTTGTCTGCTGTGACCCTCTTCTACAGAGGGCACTGTGAGAGCAGAAGAGAGAAGTGGGAGCTGCAATGGAAAGACATTTTTGTCTCCTTCACAGGGGTATTAATCTAGCTCCACATTTTTGTTTCATGTTGCAGAGAAAGAAGCATTCTCATACTGATGAGTGACGCAGAACTGCATGTTCACATTTTTTTATGGTATCTATATCTGTTTAAGACTACCCATTAGCATGTCTTGTCATTGAATCTTCTTCAGTATCTCTAATTTATCCTTAAAATATGATATGACTCAGTTGCCTTAGGTTTGGGAATATATTTTTCCCAGTGAGATAGGGTGGCTTAAAAAGCATTGTTGGTAAACCCTGCTTGTGACCTAAACTGACACTCACAGCAGGAAATATTTGGGATAGAATAACTGTCTCAGTAGGACACATGGTCTGGGGCACAAACAGCAGTGCTGAATCACACTGAAGTAACTTAACAAAACTGCAGGGACAAGCAGGAAATCAGAACATTTTTTTCCCCCTTCTGAGATTCATTGCAAAAATTCTGTAACTGAAACTTATGACCTAGCAGGGTAGAACAGGGAGTTTACAACAGCTCTTTTTCAAACAGGAAGTACTTTAATTTCATAAGTGGCAGCACTATGGTTTTCATTGTTGAGGATGAAAGCAGTGTCAGCATTTCTACATTGCAGTAACCCTGACCGTAACTTTGTTAGGGAAAGAAGCTGTAAGACTGCTTGCAATGGCAATCATGCAGAGAGACTCTGCAGGAAAACTTCTGGACTTACTCCAGTCATTACACATTTGGAAAGAGCTTCACACAAAGGTATTTTGTGCATGAATAGTCCAGAGGAATAGGTTTCTGGACCAACTGGTGTGTGGCTAATTTTAAAAAGTCAGTTTACCATAACAATTATTTTATGGGCTGTAGAGCAGATCTCATTAAAGTAGGAAGAGAATAATAAATTAAAGGAGAACCAAACATTAATACGTCTAATGCTGCCTCTACTTAATAGGAACAGTACAAATGGTAATGAGAACACTGTTCATCTTTGTGGGGGATGGTGGTAAATATGGTAAAAATAGACAAGTGTTATATTCTCAAGCACAATTTTCTAATGTCATTTCTTCTGTCCTTTTTTAAGCATACTACTATGCAGCTTTTTTGCACTCAGACAGCCTTGCATTACTATTCTGACTACTTTTAATTTTCTAATCATATTACTTTCTCCTTTTTAAAAGAAACTTTGTGCAAGTTAGATACAGTTTTGCCTCTGCTGGAGTTTGGAACATTTCATTCTTATATTATCCTTTTTCTCATCTAGCTTGTATTGTTTTTTTTTTTTGTCCTTTAAGTCTCAAGACACCTGGTCTTATCTACTTTTGTATAAACATACACGTGCTTGTGTGTTGGTACAGTCCCACACTGCTTAAGCCAATTGGATGAAAAAGCAATAAACCCCAAAAATTACGTATAGGAGTTTTTTTCTGTGAACCTGAATACACACTTCTGTCCAGTGAGGCTCATAAAGTGGAACCAGTGTCAATACATACTGTAATAATAGGTAAAAATTTAGGGTTCACTCTAAAACAATGTAAATTGCTGTATGGAAGACTGAAGATCATGTGTATCTGTTTCCATGTAGCAAATAACTGAATAATTAGGCATTATTTTTACATCCTTGTTTCCCTATTAAATGTATTTCTATAGATTTTTCTATATTCACAATGTTGATTATTTAAAATATTAAAAATTTACCTGCTTTGCCCTTTGTTTTTATTTGCTAAATCAATTCAATTCATTCACTTTTACTTTTAAAAAATGGCAATTTTTTATATTATTGTATATAAAACCCATGGTTTTATATCCATGGTGCTTTATTATTCCACTTTTTTTCTTCCAACTTCCACAGCAAGTATCAAAGAATGACAATAGTAGTCAGCAGGAGTTTTCCCATTGACTTCAATGGAATCATATTTAGATCTGAGCTGAGTATGTTTGAAAATCTCAATGACTATTGAGCAATTCTGAGAAACACCACGGGCCTGCCTAAAATTCAACATTTGCTATCCAAAATGGAGAAAAATTTCCTGGACCCTTTTTTAGTAATGGTAATAAGAGCTATTTCTTTCATACTGCTTTTATCGGTCAGTCTTGAATCTCACTGCGAAGGAGATTCCCAGGTGGGAAGTATGGACAGAGAGACGGAGGTACAGTGAGGGGACTGTCTTGTTCCCCTCAGCATTTGTGCAGGCATTCAGTGCTGATTGAAGGTCTGAGGGGATTTAGGAGAGTTGCACTTAAACAAAATCAAAATTCACTGTTTGGGGAAACAATCACATGAATCATGAAACATACATAAGACATGGAAATGATGCCATGGATTTGTGAAAGTGAAGTGGATTCTGCAATCATAATAGAGCCACTTCTAGGGCCATGCCTTGGAGCTCAGGCTCAGTAGCAAAGGCTCCTCCTTCTGCACTGGCTGCTGCAGGACCTCACAGCAGTGACTGAGGTGAACACTTCTGACTTTTCACAGACTGGTGATAAAAACAACAAAAGTCCATAACAAGTCTTAAAATTTGTGTAGTTTTCACTTGGGTTCATACGTGTCTCATGCACTCTGGGTTTGCTCATGCTTAAGTAGAAAAGTTCAAAAGTAAAAAATACACTGCTCAAGTTCAAATGAAACAGCATCATAGTTTTCATAGTTAGGATGAGAGCAGTGCCAGATTACTACTTTGCACTGACTCTGAATGCATGAAATAAAGACTGGAGCTGAGTTCCAAGCAGCCACTTTTAGATTTCTGTTTATCTGTGGTCTGCAGACTTAGTGTTGAAGCTTTCATTATTTGCCAGTGTAATCCAGAAAGAAATTCATCTTGGGGCTTAATTCAATTGCCTAATCATAGACCCTGAGCACTAATTTGAGACCTCTAGAGATAATCAATAGGGTTTCATAGATTTGCATATATAAGACAAGACTTACAGGAATCTCACTTCAGCCTGAAATATCAGACGGAGTCAGCCAAAGTATTCTTACAACTCAAGTGGCAGTGGATAGAAATACATGGGTAGCTGAACTGAACAGATTATTGGCTATAATATGAGCTTATAATTTTAATATATAGACATATAAATACCATCATTAAAGTTTCTTAATTAAAAATGCAATTTTATCTTCCATGGTGGATGCTTTGTATGAGTTTGCAGAAACTGGATTGACAGACAAGCTTGAGATGTGTTCCATGGTTATTTTTTAACTTTAAGGAAGAGAATTAAGGATGAATCCACACTTCTAATCTAACCAGTTCACCTGAAAATAATGCAGGTGAAAAAACCCTTGAAATGAGAAGAATGCTTTGATGTAGAATTATTTTAATCCCTTTTTATTTCTATACCATAGATACTGAAGTCTGAGTAAACAGCTTCGATCCTAATTTATTTTTTGAGGCAGAGGAATAGACACTTTACCAGAGTCAGTAAAACTGTCTTTTAGACATCTGTATTAAGATTAGATGAGTCTTGCTTTATAGCTGTTTCTCTTCACTGAGTAAGCTGACAACTTTCTTTTTCTAACTTTCATGAGAAAAAGCAGGTCTCAGACAATGCTGTCATTTGGTATCCTTCATCCAGTAGAGCTGCTATTTGTACAGTCCTGTAGAAATTCTCTCTGTTTTATCAATTTCTTATGTAGGAAAGAATCACTGAAGAACTTGACACTGTAAGTTTAAATTGGCGTGAGCATCCCTGAGCATTTCAGACACATATCTTTATCCTCTTAGATGGGGCTGTATCAATAAGCAAGTATGTTAGAACCTGAATGAGTGTCAGTTGAATGAACATCAAACTGAGCAAAGTATAAATAATAACAATAAAAAAAAGAGGATGTTTATTTTGGCTTCTAGCAAAGAAAAGCTGCTGACTGGTGAAGTCAGCTTTAGGAAAAGTGGTGTCTACTTCATATACTCGCAATTTTTCTCTATTATTACCTTTGACTATTGTAAAAAAAAAAGCATTGTAATTGCTTAATAAAAAGAGATGCAACATTTTTCTCCAACAAAACATGTATTTGGCATTGTTCAGAAAAGCAGAGACCAGGGAAAGTTGTATTTGTATCTTCATTGGGGCATCTGGACACTATGGTGATAAAATATTAAGCCTGTTTAGCTTGGTCGGGAGAAATGTAAATCAGTGCTTTAGTGTCAGCTCATAGGGATCAAAAAGGAGAGGACTGGATGCTGTTCCCAATGGCTTCACTGGTAAAGGATGTTATATGCAGAGAGTAGTTTGATTAAGAAAAGCAGGCTCTTCAGAATTTGGCTCTTAGATCCATGATCCTTAAACATGTACTCTGATACTGACCTAACATTTAAATACTCTCATAGCCTAAAAAAGAAATAAAGTATTAAAAGAAATATAACTATCATGGGATTTTGTTTGTTTGGGGTTTTTCCTTTGCTTGTTTGATAGGATTTTGTTCTGCTTTGCTCTGGTTTTTTTTCTTTTTTTTTTCTTTTGTTTTGGCTGTTTTTTGTTGGCTTTCAAAAATATTTTGGTTTTTGTTTATTTGCTTGCTTTACTAGAGAACTGATGGTCAAAAGAAGAAACTTCAAAGAAGAAAATGTTGCATGGTCTAAAACCTAAATGAAAAGACTACAATTTTTGATGATGGAGAAAAAAATCAATAGCAAAGTACTAGTTGTCTTCACATGGGCAAGACGTCTGGAAAAAAAAATAATTTGAACTGAAGTTAAAAAAATCACATGTATAGTTCAAAAATCTGTAAGTGGAAAAAAAAGGAAATAAAAAAAAAATCAGCGTCAACTGTCTTTGTTCTTCCAATCACATTTTACAAAATAGTCATTTAGTGACATTATTTAATTAGTTTTCAGATGTACCTCTCATGTTCTGCTGGAGGAATAATTTATTGGGTTATAAAAGAAAAATACGAGCTTAGTTACACAGATAAAGTCAGAATATTAAATTTCCTAATAGAATTATATACTCATACATAGACATAGCCAATATTATTGTCATGCTGGATGCACAAAGTATAATTGTCATTTCAAAAATGACACACTTTTTCCCTTCAACCTTAAGAAAATCTAGTCTGAATAAATGTTAACACATGTTCAATGTCAAAAAATGTCCAAATACAATCATATGTTATTTCTTATAATGAAAAGAAAATCTTATAATCCATATGGTAAAGGATGAACTGATAACAGATCTCACTGTGGCATGCCTCTTGAGGATTCATTTATTTCAACTGCAAGAAGGGAGTGAAGCGAATTTCCTTCCTCTATGGTGATTGTGTTTGCTGACCTCTGCTAGGGCCAGAAGTACTGCTGTGAGATGCTGTCACTTCCTTCTCAGTTGTAACTTGGCACTCAGACTATTGTCCCTTCAGCAGGGATCCCTTGATTCGGTGCAAGTTCAGAAGGCATCGCCTGTGCCTGGCATATTTATAAACTAACATATGTGATCCCGAATCTTCACTGTCCAAGGCAATAGAATGAAAAATAACAGACCTTTTACATTACTACATATATGCTTTTTTTCTGTCAATAGACGACTATTTAAAGTTTATTGCTTGATTCATTTTTATCCCCTTTTTCAAAATCTTGTTCAAGCTCGATTTAAATACTGCATTTAAATACTGCAATGTGTGGAATGAAGAAAGAATTTTTGCTACTCCTAAACACTGAATATGCAATAAAATTGACAATTCCTTTAGAAAAGTGATGTTTTGATGCATTGCAGTTTGCCTAGCTTACCTTCAAGAAGCATTTTGCTTTTGTTGCAAGATAAAATAATGGTAAGGATCCAAGTATAATTCTGCTGTTGACTAAGTTCCTTGAAATGTGTCTGCATGTTTTTAATAGATAACTGTTTTAGGTAGTGATTATCAAGATAAAAAGTGTACTTGTTTCTTGTCACTGATCTTTTTTTTTTTCCTTTAGTGCTTACTTGAAAGCACAATTCAAAATAAGAATTGAGGCGGTTACACTGTGAAATGTTTGCAAAACTTTGCAAGAATTTAAAGCGTTCTCAGTGTTATGAATACTTCTCAGTAAAAGTATTATTTAAATTATTCTCAACTAAATAGATTCCTATGCAAAGAAATAAAATTATGCTTCATATGGGTATTTTATAGGCCTCAGCAAGGTGAAGTCTTTAGAGCAGATGACATATCCATATTGAGCTTATCAGAAAAAAAAAGATAGGCATGATGAACATAGGAAAACACAAGGGAAGGAAAGACTTTATTTGAATGACCCAGACTCAAAGTTATTCATTTGATATTCTAGGATTCTAGAACAGTCTTAAACGGAATTTAAGATTTTTTTTTTTTTTGCCACTACAGAAACATTAAAATGTTTCATTAGCTAAGTCTGGAGAATTCCCAGAGAGAATATTGACAGTCAAGAGCCTTTTTATGTGGAACTGAAAAGGGATTTTACACTTCACGAAGTTACCATTGCTTTCTCAGGGTCCAGTTATGATATTAGATTTTGATCAGAGGAGTTTACACTTCAAGAGGACAAATTGCTGCATGAGAGAAAAAAATAAAAGACAAACCAAAACAAAGCAACCTCAGACATTATATGTTATCATAGTTTAAATTCACAGTAAAGAAACATGATGCTGACTTTATATCCAAAAAAAATTTCAGTGATTTGTTGGACTCATATAACTGACTTAATTGAAGCCTCATCTAATTTCAGATTAATGCATAAACAAACTTCCCCTCATTCATGAAGACAATCCTTGGGTTAGTAGCCACACCTAGCAGTCAGCACGATGATTTAATAGTCAGCTGGATCACTTTATTGGTTTATAGTTGACTCTCGGCTATTATTTAACTGACAGTGCTCAAGACACTTGTGAATTTTCATGTCTAACTTGAACACAGGGGGCTACATCAAAACCACTCTCATGCTTATTTCTGGAGTGCTCCTATTTTAGTAATTAATACATTCACATTCGTACGTATAGAGCATATTTTATTATATGTGCATACATATGCATATGCATATACATATATATACACATATTTAATTCACAAATTCATTTCAGTATTCATATATTCCTCACAGTACATGTAAGACAATCTAAAAAAAAACCATAAATGGTGCAGCAAAACCCCAGCTATATTTTGTGAAGACAAATATGGCATGGCAAATCAGCCTAAAAAATAGATTTGATACTACTACATGAGATGCTTGAAGTGCTGCATTCAAATTATATTTCCTTTCTCAATCTTGTTTGAATTTACAATAACTTTCTTGGAATAAATCTGCTGTCTACTGTGATTCTAGATGCTTAAAATAATGCAAATCAAAACAAAATTTGACTGTTAAAATATTTATGATTTTTTTTCATTTGCCACATTTATTTTAGTTTAGTTGAGTTCTATCTTTGCAGTTTGCTAAGACACCAAATACATAAGACAGAATAAAGTAGAGTTTGCACTTTTACTTGTGTATCGCACTTCATAATCAAATTTTTAAATACCAACAAATTAGACAGTTAAAGTGAAATTCTGAGGTAACGCATACTATGAGTACAGTACTCACAATTGTCTTTCAGTTTCTTTTTGTTGCACCTCACTATATGTTTGCACCAAGAAATTAAAATATAGATCTTACTATTCCCATTGTCTATTATAATATGAAATATCTTCTCCTAAATTATAAATAGGATAGACATTAATTTAATTAGCAATCACTGTTTTCATGACATGGATGTCGGTAAACTGTAAAATTGCAGGATTTTAACTTCCATAGTATTTTTCTTTTTTTCTGTCAGAAATTTCAAGAAGTTGCATTTGCTTGATAGAAGTATGTTCATGATGAAAGTATGAAGGTAAGGAAAAATATAACACTGTACTTTTCTCTTATTAGCACTTTTCTGTTCAGAAGCTTTCTAATGAGTCCAGAAAAAAAAAGTTACTAAATATGTATGAGTCTATATGCTTTCAAGTTTACAGAAAATCTTATTTCCTGAAATATTACACTAACCAGTCAAGTAACTATCTACCCATTTTCACTTTTGCTTTGTAAAAGAAAGTCCTATTAAAAGCGTATACTGTACTTTAAATGGTAGAATTGTTTTCCCCACAAAATTGCTGTTTCTAAATCCAAATTGCCAAAGACTTCTCTATGAGCCTCTTCCAGCTGTCTGACTTTTTTTTTTCTTGTTTTTGTTTCTCCTTTATAAATAGGAAAGGATGTGGAGAAAATGCATTCCTATTCAAATGAATCTGCTTCTACATAATAAAACAAATGCTGCAATGTGATCCCTTTCAGGCAAAGAGCTCAGGAAAGCAACTGCAAGCTTTTTCTTACTACACTGCTATGCTTTATTGCTGAAGTAAAACACTTCAGGGAGGTATTAAATATGCATGCTATTCTTTTTTTCTAATTTTAGTGTGAGAATTACCTTCAGAACTGTGTTTATACAGTATGCAGAATATAGCAGATCTGTGGCAGAGTTTAGAAACCCATGAGGAGGTATCAAAGTTTATGCATCTTACTTCAAATTAAATCTCTGCATCAGCAGGGTATTTTCATCTTATCTTTAATAGAGGCAAGGAGATGGGTTGAAAAATATTTTAGGTGCCTTGTCCTTCATTGTCATTTTTTATCCTTTCCTCTCTAAAACTAAAGAGATCCATTAAAAACTTTTCACGATAAGCTCTAAAACGTTATTTGCTATCATTTGTTTTTACAGTTCTGTGAGATATTTTTCTTTTTCTAGGAATTTTGAGTTGGAATAATTTTAAGTATAAGCATCAACTGAAAATACTATGTCTTAGAAAACCACAGTTTTGAATATTTAAGCTTTCATTTTGGAACTAAAATCTTCAGTCTGAAGTCAATTTGTATTTCTCTAGGACTTGGTGTTTTGTAAGGTTAATTTACAACAGTCGTCCAAATTAATTTTCTAATTATATATTGACTACTTTTTATTTTAATTTGGAAGATAAAAGTGATATAATCTTAAAAAAAATCTGAAAATGAGAGAGTTACCTAATTCAGTAAGTATATAAGCACCTGCTTCAAACTGATTACTTAATTTGAGTACCATCAAAGTCAGTGGGGGTTAAGGACCTCCTTAAAGTTAAATGTGTATTAATATGCCTGGGCATAATGTCTACAACTCCATATTTGGAGGGATGGAACATTCATTTGCTAATTTGGTGGCATGGCAGGACTGTTGTGAAATGGGAGTCAGTAAAATCAATGCAACACAGCTCCATGACTTGCTAAAAATGTTTAATTAGGTTGTAGGATACTAATGATTGAGCTTTTGTTTCTAGTCAGACAACTTTGAGAAAATAAATATTTCACTACTCAGTTGAGTGCTCTGAATTGTTAGTCATTTTTGTGATAATGCAAGAAATACTTCCACTAATCACCAAGTGAAACTGAATGTCTCATTTGGGCTGAAGGTTCTGCTTACATCTCTGTACATAAAAGCTAAGTGATAAAATACCTAATGGTCATCTCCCTTGAAGGCCTGATCTAAATTCAATTAAAATAATTAGAAAACTTTCCACTGACTTCAATTACCGTAGAAGCCTTCTTTTCCAGCTTTTACTCACACAATGTTCCCAGGGGCTCAGTATGAGTTTATATGGCCAAAACCTACATAAAAAGGGAGTGACTTGGGCAGCAGACTTATTAGAGTAATTGAATGCATTTTCTAATTTTTCCATTGCAATAGTCTTTCAGAAGGTGAGATTGTGCATAGTTTTTTTTTATCCAAACAGAAAGCAAATACATTTTAAAAAATAATTCTCTTCCATTATGTCTCATCATAATGTTGTGTACAAACACAGGAAGTGGGAATATGTGAGATACACTAAATGTGAAACAGCATAATCAAACATGGAAGTACCACATGACTGCACTAGCAAGAGAAATGTAGGCTATTTTTTAGTATTTATTACCAGAAAAGCAAGATTTATATTCAAATACTTGTTAGGTAGAAGAGGAAATGTTTGTAAAATCTTGGATGAATGCTCTAATTATTTTTTAAACGGTTACTGTGATGGAACATTAATTTTGGTTCAATTAATTTTGTCTTTTGTTTCTGCTCTTTCTGCTTGTTTCGCGCTTCAGGTGTGTTCCACAAAGTATATCTTCATTTGAACACTAGAACTGGTTGAAAAACAGCAATTGTTTCAATTAAAAATGTCACAAATGTTTCACAAACATGAACAACTTTGCTGAATGTTTGAAAACACTTCTGTCTATAGAAATAGCAGTAAAATATTCTGGTCTTATAACCAGTAATTGGAAGAGTGGAACTCTGATAATTTTCAACTGAGAGTGGTCTACAAATCTTCCCTTTTCCATGTGATTGAATTCAATGTGATGGCCTAGGGCTGCATTAAGTCAAGGCTCTTACTGTAAGGACTATTCAGTTGTACACACAGAAATAATCTGTGGTCACAGCCAAAATGAAAATAAAATCCTGACAATAAACAAGATAAAATACACTAATTGTCATTGGTTTGCATTACTGATTAGCAGGCTTAAACAAAGAAAAAGGTCATAAAAAGTGGATTTTATTCTCCACACCTTTGAAAAATATATAAGCAAACAAAGCAGAGTCATCAGCATAGTTCATTTAGTACCAATTACATATCCATTATAGAAAAGACGTTTACTATGCTAAAATGAATAATGATTTGGTTTTATGAGATTAAATTCATTGGAAGACTGGTCACAGGTGTGTCCCTGCATCACAACACTTTTAAAAAGAAAAAAAGTCTCTCTATACTATTTATTTAAATATGCTTGTAATTTGTAAGTGATAGGTCTATAAAATATAGTTTGTACACTAAAATGCATACATATTACAGATGTAGATTAGGTACATCTATGTAAGGTGTATATGTTTAGATGGTTGTGTGTATTTACATACATTACATGTGTTTGTGGGATCCAAATGGTAAAAACAGTTACTAAGCTTCTATATTTAGCCTGATATTAGAAAAAGAAAAAAGTATTGATTCGCAAACAGGATTCTTTGTGTGTAGGTATGAAAAAGAGATGTAAAAAAATCCCTGATTTCAGCACTTCTCAAATATGTCTATTATCAAGGCACAGAAAACCAGACAGTAGTAGCTATACATAAGCTTCACATCTACTCTGGAAGAATTTGTTTATACCTATAAATATTTTCACTTAGGAATTAAACAAATTTTAACTATTTTTTTTTGTTTTCTGAATTGATTAGAATTTCTCAAGTTGTGAGGTGTCCTCTTATGGAATTAAAAGCCGGGAAGTAGCTTCCCACCTACTCATATCTTTTGAAAATATGCAGTGGTGACAAAAGAGAGCTATCCAATTAGGTCCATTTCATAAACTGATGAGGCTGAGACACATCTTCAAAATCATTCTATAGCAATACTCAATAATTTCTAGTGTTTTTCTCTTTTGTTCTTTTTTTGATTTCTGTGTGATGTATGGCTTAGATCTTTTTGAAACTACTTGAAGTTTATCTATAAAATACTCCCTCAAATTCTGTAGGTTGCAGGCTTTAGAAGACATCAAGTCTGATTTATCTGCTTCTATTCATGAGTCGCTGTTTTTAAGTGTAAGATGGATTCTTCTCATTTTGTAGGCAAATGTAAACTTTTTTCAGTAGCTATAGAAAACTTCTCAATATGTCATCTTGACTGATGTCTCATTGTGAAGTCTTTGTTCATTGATTCAGAACCTATCTCAGAAATCGACTTTAAATATATAGTGATAAGATTCAAGTCTGCATTCATATTTGGCTACTTCTTAACCAGGAGTACACTGACTTGAAAAGGAAGTAGCCAGGGAATTCAGCTGATTTGATTTAAGATAAGCAGAGATTAAAAGAATGTGAGCATTTACAGATTTGTGAAGAGAGAGCAGAAAAGCTGCATGATAATCCCCTGGCTATCACTCAAAGAGGAACATACCAGAGAGAAACATAAAGGATCACAGGAAAATTGTACAAGTAGGAGGAAAAAAATATGATAAAATTATAACTCAAAGTTGATATGAAAATCAGAAATTTCTGAGTCTTCAATCTCATGTATTAGACCGTAATTGAATTGGGAAAATGCTATATTAGTGGGATTACATAAGTCAAATAGGAAAAAGCATAAATACATGGGACAACTCTGTGCAGATGTGAAAGGCACCAAAAAAAAGAGTATTTAAAACCAAAGCCCTCATAATCTCTTAAATTCATGACACAGATACTAGATATGGAGGCAGAATGAAGCCAAACCCAAGTATATGTTAAGGCTGAATCAAGTAAGAAATATGGAGTGTTTAAATTGTCTTGCAATTACAAAGAAGAGGACAAGATTTTTGATGTCATGGAGTTCAATCTGGAAAAATATCCCATAATTAGAATTCAGTCACAATTTGGTGTCACACAGCATTTGAGTTTACCTACATTCTTGGACTGCTTTACCCTGACATTCATTACTTACTCTTCTTCTTAGCCAGGATGTTCACTGGCCAATGACAGTTTAATTTGTCAAGCCTGCTTACAAGTGCCTGTTTTGGGGGAAAAGGTACTTCTCTTCACATTGGGACTCAACTATAATTCAGATGCATGATCCAAGACCACCAAGAAACCCCAAAACCTACATGTATTTGACCCTGTCAAATTTGTGTAAACATGTTTCATTTTATAGGAGTGATGTAGCTTAAGAATGAAGTAGGAATTTGTAAGTTTGTTTTTTTGACCCTGTCAATAGATAGAATGACTTTGAACTTTCATCTCCTGGAACACTTCAGTGACGAGCAGTCTGAGGGGTATCCTCAGTAGATCTTCTATTTTTTGAAGACAGGTCACTGGCCTGTTGTGGATGGGCTTGTAATGGAGTTAGGAGGAATGCAAGCTGACCTTATCCAACAGTTAGGGCTCACACAGAGGGATGGAACTATTTGTAGAGAGATTACAATAAAAAATTGGTGGGTTCAGGTGCTATTTTCAGCTTCTGTTTTAATCCATTTGGGGGTTTGGGGTTTTTTCTATTAGAAAGAAAAATCCCTTTTGATTAAGTCTTATCCTCTGAAGGTGATGAGAAAAACTGATTCAGGCAGGTGAACAGGATGTTTATGCCTATCATTTCTTATCAGTTCTTATTCAGAAATTAGAATATAATTTTCACTACTTCTGTAGGGAATTTAATTACTCCTATTCTTTCAGGTATCTAAATTTTTGCTACAAGAGTGCACCTAAATTAGAAGGACCTGCAGTAGTATTTCATTAACTGAAGGAACTGAGGTAAATACACATGCACACATATTAATTTAATAAATTTTTAATCATTGCCTGAGCTGAAAATGCATTAATACATGACACATACATTGACATGTATCAAAACTTGATAATCACAAAATCAGACACATTTCATATCACATTTAATTTGGTCATATTCAATCAGAAAGAAAATAAATTTGTCTCTATGAAACAGGGAAGATGATTTCTTTTGTCTGTTCTTAAATTACCTCACAAATGAATTGAGTAAAAACTGCAGGACAACAAGTGTAGTAGAGAAAGATTATGAAAATATACAATAAAAGCCTCTTAGTTGTCTTCCATCTTTTTACTGAGCTTATACAAAGGCCTGTTGTTTGAAAATAAATTATTCATTCCTGAAATCAGAGAAAATAAAGGTTTTATCCTATTTTACATCCTTTTCTTAATTCTGTTAATCTCTTTGTAATCTCATTCTGGTCCTTTTTAACCAGTAAAGATTATGGTAACATTCTGGTTTAGGTATGATATTGGTTGATTGTCTTCAATAGGTAAGGAAGAAAACCAGTACACAGTACATGTTTAAAGGGAATACAAAAGCTATCACACTATGTAAACTATACACTATGTAGAATAGTGTACCACACGATGTATCTACACACCATGTAAAATAGCCATATATATACACAGAAGTGTTTAGGTTTTGGGAATAGGACCAGTCATTTTTCTTATGGCTGAGAAATTAGCAAAATCCTTTGGTCTATTTAAAAACTGGTTTAGTCAAAGTATTCATTCATATTGTTTAGCATCTAGCCTATTTTATATCTTCTCATGAAGCTCAGGGGCTGCAAGCCTGGAACCTATTGGAGCACTTGGTAATGTGTTGAGTTCCAACACTTTCCTACCATGGCTCTTACTCCTCAAGTCTTTTGTATGCACATGATATGCACAGGAAAATCTTCTTGGATGTTCTGCATCTTTTTATAGCAATATTGACAGCTTCCTTTTCAGTACTACATTACTTCCTTTTTTTCAGGAACTTTGGAGAAGTTCAAGCTAAACAAATAAATAAAACCCTGATATGATTCTGCCAATCTAACTGTGTGAGAAAAGTTTCTCTGTTGCTTACTGCTTATGATATGACAATTCCTTCAGCCTTGCTAAATAGTGGTTTAGCAAGGTTGCAGTGCATGGGTTGCTGCTAATTCTGCAAGCCTTAGTTTTGCCTAATATCAGGAGTGACCTATCTCATAAGTTCATCTGCTCATTGCAATCTGTGGCTTTTTTAACTTTCTGTAATTTTTTTTTTTTTCTGGCAAGGTTTTCATAGTGGGTGGATGGGATACAAGGGTGGTTTCTGGGGAGAAGACACCAGAAGCTACTCCGGTGTTCCAGAGACAGATCCAGCTGGTTTCAAGATGGACCTGCTACTGGCCAAATCTGATGTTACAGAACCTCTGCCATAACATATTTTAGAAATGGTGAAAAGCACTGTGTACCAGCAGATGGGAGAGGGGAGTGAGAATATGTGAGAACAAGATCACTGAAGACAGAGGGCGAGGAAGTGCACCAGGTGCTGGAGCAGAGATCTCCTTGTCATTATCTCAGCAATTTTTTAGCTCATTTTGTCTTTGTCCTGTTGATGGAGTAGGAGTGATAGAGCTGCTTGTTGGGCACCTGGCAGCCAGCCAAGGTCAACCCATCACACTTTTCTCATAAAGAACCAGTTGGGAAAAAGTCAGTAACTACTTGTCTAGCGTCAAACTCATCCCCCAAGAGCGTATCTTGGTCAGACACATATATTATACTTAAAACAAAGCAAAGTCTTACTTCATAGAACCCAATCCCAAACTAGCTTTACCTTTAGAAAATGTATAAGGTATAGAAATTTAATCTTAGCTGCGTATAAATATATAAATGGCTTTGTTGTTTTTGTGTGTGTACACATTTCCAGTTCTTTATTGGTGTTCTCTGTGCCAACAGGAGCAGAAGATGAAGCCCATAGTCAAAGACTTAGAGAAGCATAGATAAGTATACAGAAGGACAGGAATTAAAAGCAAAGATGAAAATTTCTGGTGCGTTTTTTCTACTTGGTGAAACTTGGTTGCAACAGTAACTGTTTCAAACATTTCGGGGCCCTGGGAAGTAGGTTTCAAGTGATAATTCTGAAACATGAACTGCCAGAAACCACTCTGACCAGAAGAATCTTCTCTTGAAGAAAGAATTATTTTGTCAATTTAAGTGTTGTCACAGCATAAAAAAAAGTATCAAATGCAGCACTAATCACAAATACTCCAAATAGACATTATTAAGGTGGCATAAATGTCACATTAATATGTCTTTCTGTTTATTCTTTGCCCTTTAAGGTATTTAGTAGCCCTAACTCTGTAGTTCATAGAGCATCACTCCTCTGAATTACAGAGTATTTTGTCTTGAATTCTTCTTCATATATCTGTCATATTTGAAAAAGTATTGCAAGCTTCTCATCAGGATAAATTATTTATAAATATACCTAATATTTAGAAAAACAGATGTGAGATTCTTGAGGTGAGAATCACATGAAATAAATGGAACTGTAGTATTCTTGGTGAATATTGATAGATGACTTATGAAATGAAAAGCTGATCAATACTTTTGAAAAGGATTGTTTAATTTCATCTTCCTATATCTATGTTTATACCCTATTATTCTATCATGCAGCACCTGGTTGCTACTGCTATTTCATTAAAGGTTGTGTAAAATCTGGAAGGTCATGTCAGTGACAGAGTTTTGTCTGCCCCCATGCTGCTGATTATTTTTTAGGTTCCGTTTAATTCTCTCTTGTTTTCAAGAAAGTCATGTGTGCCTACAAATGATGTGTAATGTTTGTTATTTCTGGATGAATGCACTTAATTATCTCTAAAAATCATTTAATCAACAGATGTCTCCTCCTCCTTCCTTTGTACTAATCATTCTCTATATTTGTGAAACTTTTTTTTCTCTCTCCTGAGTCCTTGTGTTCCCTTTTTTCTTAGCTCTAAAGGATTTATCCTTCAGGGCAAAGCTCTTTCTCAAAACCAAAAATTGTGTAGCTGCTTAAAGCACACCATAAAAGCTTTGCAAACATTCCCTGGTGTACATTTGAATACATCCACAAGATCTGTCCAGACAGCTTAAAAGAAAAAAATTGGCAAAAAAAAAGAGAATCACATCATTTTAGCAATTGCTACGGTGTGTTGTAACAACTATTGCTTCAAAGTACTCTAAGGTACTAGTAGCACTACACTATGTGCAAGAAATTAAAATCTTTCAGGGTCCACAAATCAGGAAGTGTACAGAGAAATTACTCTCAAAAGGTTAATACCACACTTGATAGGGGGCTATGTTTCCTCACAAATCTTAATGACAATGAGTAAAATATTTAGAATCATCCTTCAAATTGGAAATATAAATAAAAAGCATTACCTTTGCAAAATTACTGTTAATATTTGTTTTTTTGAAGCATAGCTTTTCAAGTGCTGATACTGCAATATTTAATCTATTGCTATTATAGTACCTGTGAAAATAATATAAGTAACAATGATGAAGATGGGTGTATATTATTTGTGTAGTATGAAAAAAAAACTAAGAAAATTTTTCTTTTGTGCTTCAAAAGAGGATAAGCCTTTAACATGACCACTTAGGTCATAAGAAACTCCAGAAAACAGTTACCTAACATTGCTTAAAAGGATGCAATTCTCCAGTTTGAAAGAATTATTTTCATGCTCTTGGCCAAATATAAAGCTGAAATGAGGATCAATCTGAAAGACAAAACAATGACACAGTTTTCAAAACTACATTTTTTTAAGAGTCTGTTAATTCACAGAAATGCCCTATAGGCTTGTTGACATAAAATTCAGTCTCTTAAGGAAATACCAATTTTAGGTTACAAAAATGCAATTTTTTGACACAACATCCCAACAAGTCTATTTCAGCCCCGTGAACAATAGGATTGCTCCACCTTTTTTCTTTTTTTTAAACTCTAGTGGGTCATTTATCCATTTCTGTAAATCCATCTAACAACCTTATGCACTCCTATCAATGAGAACTTCAGACAACTTATCTTAATATGTGTAGGCTTTTTTTGTCCTAGACCCTTCATTCTAGTATATATTATGGAAGAGAATACTTTTCCATAGCTATTTATATTATTATTAGTGCTACTTATAACTATATTATTATTGCCTGTGTGCCTAAAAATATTTTCTGCAACTCAAAACTTTACATAGCATGTATTGAGACAATTGCCAATTCTCTACAGAGCTGACAGTGTAAATAGAGGATAGATGTAGGTAATGTTTGTTAAAAGGTACTTCATAGGATAAAAAAAATACAAATATTTTTACACCATTATAAATTGTTCTGTGGAGTTTGTCTCCCATCATAGTCAATATAGAGAAATAGGTACTCTAATATTGCCTACCTGACTTATAGGTCTCAACCAAATAAGACATAATGCAGCATTTACATGGTTATTTTCCTTCATTAAGTACAAGAGGATGGCAGATATACCAGCTTTCACAGAGACTTCTACAATGTACACACGGTAAGTTACATGAAATAAATCCAAACCATGAAAGAATTAAGCTGTTCTTAAGCATATTATGGATGTTTCTACACAAAAAATCTTTTGAGAAAAAGGTAAAAATAACATCATTTACCATTGCATGGCTTAAATACTTTCATATTTTATATAATGTTGCCAGTTAAAAATGCCTGTATCATAATCTGTATAGCAAATTCAGACCTGGACTACACTTTATAATTTTGCTAGTATGGGCATTTTGGAGCGAAATGTCTGAGAAATTAAAACCAGATATCTTGTTGGTTAAACTAATATTACAAAGGGAAATTTTCCATATTTGTTAATGTAAAAAATTCCTTTTTGACATACCATTCTGTACACATGGGTTCTGCTTATATATCTGTGGTGTTATTATGGTGACAGCCTGTGGAATACTTAAGCCTTTTGGGGAAACTTGCCAAAATCATAAAGGAAATATAATTTGTATGGGCCCCAAGTTCCCCAAACACAATCCTCTTTAGAGTCAGTTTGAAAGATAGTCTAGAGATAGTCAACCTTAAATATAAATGTTACACCTTAAGGAATAAAGTCTACTATCAAAGAATAGATGCAATATGTTCATAATGTATAATGTATTGCAACGCCTGTCTGACATGGTGATCTTTAGGACAATAAAATCCCCAAGATTTCAATTATTAATTCTTTATCTGGTAAAAAAAAATACTATAGGAGGCAGAGTTTAAATTAGTCTGTAGTAATAGAAATATTGTACATTTACCTATTGAGACATTGGACATGATTATCCAAGTGTTTTACAGTTTTTTTTTTAATGGATCCTAGGGAGCTACCACACCTAGAAAACTCTAATTATTAAAAATTCCAAGTTTTGAAAAGAACAGCTATCGTTAGGTACTAAGAACTGGAAGCTTTAAGGTTGTTCCTGTCCTCACTCACCAGATTTTCACCAGCTAAATTTTCTGTGTACAGTAATCTCATCTCTCCTTTTGCACAGTCAACAGAGAAATAATAGAATTTTTACAAAATGTAGAACATCAACTAAAGAAGAAATGTAGGATCAATAGAGAGGAGAAAACTATCTTCTTATAGTTAGTGTCCTAACTAAGTAGTACTTTTTATAGTGATCTTAACAGTTTCTCACAACGTAAGAAAGGTTTGGGGCCTTTCTCGACAGCTTTACATTGAAGCTGATTGCAGATCTTGTTCCTCAGGTATTTGTACTGAATGTAAGTTCTCAAGCATTCTTGAGAAAACATTTCTCTGTCTCTGCTGTCGAGGTTGAAACACTGGCAAAAAGAAATTGGGGAGAAAAATGAGTAAAGAAAGTATAATTTACTGATGAAAGCATGGTTACATAAGGAAGAGGACCCTTCCATCTGACTGTATTAATTATTGACTAATTTACATTTACAAACTGATTCCATAGGATTTAATAAAATTACAGCAGTGACCTAATTATAGGTCTAAGAGGGCAACATTCATACTATATATGTTATAGGGTGCTTAATTCAATGTGCACACACACAAAGATGGATGCACATAAAAGTACCAAGGTTTGCCTGTTAAAAATTCCCCTCAAGTTCAGTGAAATACATTTAATGTCTTTGCCTGTGAATTATAACTTTTTATGAAACGTAAGTAATCTCTGAACAGATGTTTTTGCCTTCCTTTTCTAAGCCTCTGACACTTTGACCCTCCTAGCACTGTGGTCTGTTCACATTTTTGAGGACAGTAATTGTGAAAATGTCTTTTTTATGTTCGTTTGCATTCACTTTGGACGTATTTCACAAAGGTAAAAACTATTACACTTGTTGAAAATTGATGGCGAATTGAGCCCAACTGGCAAGTGAATATACCACAGAGTGCAAGACAATTGACTTGAACAGCAAATGCTCGTCCAGGTCTCATAGAATGCATAACAAAGTATATTTTTTTTTCTGTTTTGCTGTCTTCCCTAGTTATGCATGTAAAGAGGAATGGAAGAAACAATTTTATGCTGGGTTTTCTCTGTATTCTTAAAGCAAGAAAAAAAAAATAAATATAATCTCCTGTGTCATTCATATGAGATATCAGTGAAAGTGATGCAGGTCTAATTCTGATTCAAATTATATACTGCCTTGAAAATTTTTGGTCCCCATCCTGAATCTTTTGTATTCATTTTTGGAACTGAGAGCATCATCCTCAGTTGTGCAATAGAAACAATTTGTTCCAGGGTCCTTAGCCAGTAATGTTCCAGAAACAAGACGAACCACAAAGCAATTCTCCCAATACATTTATCAGAACAATGTGATACAAGCCCAAGTGCAATGGTAGGAACAAAGCACTGATGATATTTCTAAAGCACGACTTAATTAAGTTGTTGTTCATGCAGTAAACACAGCATCAGATTCCCAGGCCTGCCCTACTGTGTTGAGGGATTTAAGAGTTACATAGCAGACATTGGAAACAAGGACATGCTTCAGGCATAACGAAGAAATCTTGGGGGGGAAAAATTCCATGCAAACGAGGAAACAAAGAGAACCCATGACAGATAATTTAGTACAAGATATTGGATCAAAAGTAGCTTTTTATTTCTTTTCATGCAAATGAAATTTCTAAGGAAAATTACTGAAATAAAAATGAGAGGAATGAATATTCTATACCAAGAGAAAGACACAAACAATAATAAAAAAATAATAATGTGAATAAAAGTTAACTAGGTTACAAGAAGCCTTAATTTACACTAAAATAAAATAAAATAAACCTTTCAGTGACAACTGGTATTACTCAGGGACTGATCCATATTGGAATATTTAATATTTTCACCAATTACATAGAGGGATTGAGTGTACCCTTAGCAAATTTGAAGATGATACCCAGCTGAGTGGTCCTGTTGACACACCTGAAGGACAGGATGCCATCCAGAGGGACCTGGACAAGCTTGAGAAGTGGGTGCACGGGGAGGGATCTCATGCAGTTTAATAGGACCAAGCACAAGGTGCTGCATCTGGGTCCAGGCAAACCCTGGTTCCAACTCAGGCTGGGGATGTACAGATGGAGAGCAGCCCTGCTGAGAAGGACTTGGGGGTGCTGCTGGATGAGAGGCTGGACATGACCCAGCCATGGGCACTCACAGCCCAGAGAGCCAAATGTGTCCTGGGCTGCAACAAAAGCAGTGTGGGCAGCAGGGCCAGGGAGGGGATTCTGCTCTGCTCTGGGGACGCCTCACCTGCAGTGCAGCATCCAGTTCTGGGTCCCAGCACAAAAAGGGATCCTAAATCTACCAGTCTTTGTAATATCTCTACGATTTCTGCAATATTAAATAATAATGAATAGTATTTCTAACAGCAATATGTTTAATTACCACATTGTTTTATGTGAAAATTAGTGGCTACTTCCAATAATATTTTACACACTTGCCAGTGTTACAATTTCTATGACTAATGTAATCTCTCAACGTTGAATTCTTAAATCAGGGATTTATGAGGAACTGCAGTGGCTTTTTATCTGATATCTGATCTAGTAACTCCAGCTAAAAGGGCAGTGCTGCCCTTACACTTCTTTATAGCTCCTATCTTCTGTAGGAAGTCTGGAACTACTTCATAGAGAACTCTGCAGGATGATTTCAGTTTTTCCTTTGAGGAATTTCAAAGATTATTTTCCTTCCAATAGGAAATTTCGATATTTTTGTTACCCTTTCACCAGGGGAGCACTGCACCACACAACAGGGGACACTGTAATATGCTTATATATAAGATAATGTATTGCTTTTATTGAGGTTAATCCTTTGGTGGTTTTAGTGGGTTTGGAACTAATTTTTATTATTATTTTTAATCTTATTTTTAATTTTTATTTTATTATTTAAAATAATATTTTTAGCACTAAAAATATTAGACAGAAGATCTCATTCATGTTGTTTTTTCCCAGTGCTTCCAAACAAATCTTCAAGGCCTGCATTGGTCTGAAGTAAACCTAATAGCACCTTTTAGATACAGAATGCAGAAATTTCATTTTTCAAATTTCATTTGTGCCAAATTTTTATTCAATAATTACCTTTTCTACACATATTTAGAACTAGAAGATAGATAACTATCTTTTCTTATCACTACTTTTCTCCAAATATTTAGAACTAGAAGATAGGTAAATTAATACTTGACTAGGGAAATTCACAAGATCATGCTTTCATGCACTGTGCATCAAATTGAACTTACTTTCTTTAGCAAGCTTTTGAAACAAATAATTGATTAAATCACTCTCCATTTCTTGTGCATTTACAAATGAAATTGTATCCTGGTTAATAACATATTTCCATTTCTAATGAAAGACAGCAATGTTTGTACTGACTAGATAGTTCTCAGGTTGCTTAGAAGTGTTCTCTGCTTAGTTTTGGCTCAACTAGCTTTATTTTGTAAGAATTCCCTAGTGGAAAGGGAATCCCTGGCTCCCATCCTAGCAGTATAGGTGTGGGTTATCAGACAGGCTAGAAGAAGTTGAGTAAAACCTGTCTGACACGAAGGAAAGATAGTGTCTGAGCCTTATGGCAAGGAACAGGTGCCAAAGAGAGCAAGGCTAGATTGTGTCCAGCTCAGAATTTTAGAAGGGACATTCTGCCTTGTGAGATAAGAAGGATGGGAAGAGAGAAGTGGCTGAAAGGGTAATGGGATGAAATCAGGCTGGAAAAAGGACAGAAGCAATATACAAGGGGATACCCTTTCTATAAGCGGATAAAGAGGTCAATCAAGGGATGAAATAGGATCCCAGGTTTATTGGTCCCATAAATTTTCTTATAACAGGCAATATTAACTCATAGGATTATAAACCTCATACAAAAAGACAGGGTTTTTTAAAGGATAAGGATTCATTTTTTGATAACTGCATAGAATGATGAAGCAGAATACTGAAGTAGTCTGTGATGGATTGGTTCTTGTACAGCTTCAGTAACAGTGACATGAAACTTGATCAAGTCAGACTTGGAAATAGGTGCATATAACTAATATGTAAAGCACACTGAAAATTTCTCAACTTCCAGGAGGATGGGAATACCCAAACAGCTCCAAACTAAGCAGTCTTAGGACACGTACAGCATCTGCTAACCAACTTTTTGAAAAATGTAGACATAAAATGGACCTGAAAGGAGTTGAAACAGAAGCTGACACTCGCACATGCTTGATAAAAGCTCACTTTAGAGTCAAATGTTTACATTTACAGAGAACTTAATACCTTTAAATTTTGATACATTTGGTTCAATGCATCTTTAAAATATTTTATACAGGATGCTACAAGCATCATCAGATGAAATTGACAGAACAACCACATAGATGACAGCAATTACTGGATTTAGATTTCTCAGGATAATAGCAGTAATGAGAGTAAGTTATTGCTTACTGTATGGGGTAACTCTAGGGGTAGGTACAAAGGGAAAACAGGTGGGATGGAAAAAGTCTTTCTCAACTTCATGATTTCAAAGCTCGTTTCCAGATTCTTGCTATATTCTGTGATTCAAACTACA